>NC_138198.1:108445766-109715521 GCF_964194105.1 Spermophilus citellus | reverse complement strand
TTCCATAGCTATACTTGGCATTCACAAAATACACATGAAAGGTGCATACACTGGTGAGAGAGAGCACAGTGAGGAAGTTACGCTTTGGATGGAGTCAATATTTGGATCTTGCTCTACCACTCTCAAGCTAAGGGATTTGATACAAGTCACTTGAGACCAGCCCAACTTTAACTTTATGTGACTTTTGTTAACTCATCTTGAGATGGCACAAGTAAGAACACTCTCCTCTTACGATTATTGTGAAGATCAAGTAAGACAATGTTTATAAAAGATATAGAGCTTGGGACATAGTATGTGCTCAATAAATGGCATTTATTATCGATATCATGCCTTCAGCCTAGCCTTTTATTGTTTGTAATGCACATATGAAATAGGTTTCCTAGGTGCATATCATATGACAATATAAGCAATATTGTCTACCTGTTTTATTGAACAAAATTAGCATAGCAAGTGTGGTTTTTCCCTTGTTTTCTCCTTAAGGGTCTAATAATACAATCTAGTTCATAGAAAATAAAATTCCAGTCCTCCTATTTAAAAAGTTCCATATGTTAATGATGAGAGCCTATTGAGAAACCAGAAAAAAAGTTCTGAAAAACTTAGAACCAGATTTTGTTTCCAGAAGACACATGATACTCATTTCAAAAATAACTTCATCTCCACCACACTGACAGGATTTGCTTTCTCCTCCCACACTTCTTCTTGTGAAGGCCAGGAGAGCTTGTTATGCTCATTTGACAGATTGAGGAAACCAGGACACCAAATCTAAGGAACTTGACCAACAAGAGAAAAATCTTTGCAATGTGTGCACAGGCATTCTGAAATTTCAAATTGCTTCCCTCTGCCATTCAGACGAGTAACAGTGTCAAGAGAAAACATTGGACATTTTATCATTGCTCAGAGATGGCAATACTACCCATTACCAAATATTCTTTAAATACATTTATTCAACACTATATTTATTCATGTTTTTAATTTCTGAATGTAATGCAACAGAGTTATATAGCTCATAACTGGGGTCAAAATCAATCCCTAAAATTTTAATACAAGATAAATAAAAAATGCTGCAGCAATAATACAAGAGGCTTGAAAATAAAGTAACAGTTGAGGATTGAATTATTATTCACTAGCATGAGATAACCCATTAGAAAAAGGACATTGTAGGAACAGGGTCAAGCATAAGAAGGAAATTGTCACCTTTCTGTTCCAAATATATAACCTCTCTCTGTAAGAGGAATTTTGTCCAATACTTTTACAGTATTTCTGATTTCTGCTCAGAAATGACTAATTGGTGTGCAAGACTTGTGAAATGAATTACCATAAGGATAAGTCACTTATTTTTACTCTTGTAGATAAAATTCCTGGATCTACATTTTTAAAAATATTTGACTTCTTTGCTATAATATGCATTGTTCTCAGCAAGAAGAAAGTCTGAGTGTAGTATTCATAGAATTCCACCCAAGTTATTTCTGTTTCTTTCTGGTAAACAGAGCCCCTACTGAATTAAACAAAAGATAGAAGTGGGTGAATCCAAAAGTAGTTTTCAGTTTGTAATGCGCCTCTTCTAACACGAATGTAGGAGACATAGTGGATCAGTCAGAAGTACACAATTCCTATGGATAACAGGTGATTTTCCTGTTGAGTACGAAAGCTACCACAATCTTATTCATCTAATTTCACTACCAAATCTCTCAGTATCATCCCTGGCCACTCAAGTGATATATCTTTCTTCAAAAATGCTGGTTTGGGACTCTTTTTAAACTTTTCACTTTTAAAATATTTTTCATACTGTCATAATAATTAGATGATATATTAGTTTAGAAAAATGTTTTTTGAAGTTTAGGAGTTGTTTTGAAGTTTAAAAATAAAAGCAAACAGCCAAGATGGAGAGTCATCTTTTATATTGGTATTCTAGGGTTGTTTCAACAAGTTATGGAAACTTAAACAACAGAAATTTCTCCCTCACAGTTCTAAAAGCCTAACATCCGAAATTAAGGCACCAGCAGGATCACTCTTTCCCTGGAGGCTCCACGTGAGACCCCTTCCTGCCTTTTGCAGCTTCTGATCTCTTAATAGCTGCAACTTCCCACTCTGTCTTCACATGACCTTCCCTCTTCTGCATCTCACCACTCTGTGCCTCTTCTGAGGACATTAGAGTCCACCTGATAAAGCCATATGACCTCATCAAGATCTCTCAACGTAAGTGCAACTTATTTTTCAAAATAAGTTCAGGTTCACGGATTCTGTAGGTCAAGAGTTGAGCATGTGTTCATAAGGTTCCTATTCAAACCACTATACCTTTTAAGGAAGTTTATCTTAGAAATCAATAATGTCCAAAATGTTACTTCTCACTAATTCTTAAGAAGGTAAGTTGACTTTCACATAAATACTTATAGAAGAAAATGAAACTTGACTCCTACGGCTGACTTATCAGTAATACTAGATGCTACCAATATAAAGATTTAACCTCTCCTAATGAAAAAAAAGTAGCACAATGATTTGTCAGGGCATAAAAATCTGCCTTATTGTAGTTCTGGCTTTCCTTCTTCTTACATCAATTAATACACAAGGTAGCAGTAAAAGTACAACTGGCTACTTTTTAAATGATTGATAACATAATCTCCTGTATCTAAACTATTTAACTACACCTTTTTCTAATTAATCAATAGAAAATTAAATGCTTAGTTTAGGAAAGACCATTTCTATTGAGTGACTAAAAGTTGAGACAACATATTATATTTCCAAGTGTGGTTAAAATACTTTTCTAAGATTTTGGCTGTAAATAACCCAAAGCCCCCTGAACGATTGTGCTAATTAAATAAAATATACAAATCCTTCATATAATGAACACACTACTTGATGAACTTATTACTAAGTTCTGGAATAGGACATGCTAAAAGTAATGGATTCCCTTCTATTGTTGTGTTTAATCTACCAAAGTTACCTGCACCAGTTTCATGACTAGTATGTATCTTTATTTTATGTATTTATATAATAAAATTTTGATTATTAAAATACATAACCACATATACTCATGCCATCCCTAAAAAACAAAAAAAAAGTTATCAGATGAACCATCTAATGGCATGATTTGCCATGTTTTTAAAGTGGAACTTTTTCACTACATTAATGGTAATGATCTAAACTCTCTGCCCCATGTATGCTACCCTCAAAATACTAAAATGGCAGACAAATCCAGTCTTTGAAGTGGGGCATAACTGATATCTGGAGCCACAGAGGAAAAGGAAAGGGCATGGTGAGGAAAACAGGCCACACAATCTAGAAGGCAGACTCTGGGTCACTAGAGTGTGAACTGAGGATCAATGTCGTCAAGGGCATAGAAGATAATTCTGTTCAGGTAGCCATAGGTAACAACAAATCCCACCATTAAATGCAAGTATAATGTACCAATACAAATGTGGAAAAATAAAATAGATATGTAAACAAATAGTTTATCAGGGGCTTCCCCTGGAGAAATTCTGGATATTAAATCATTTAACAAGAAGGACCAGGTATTGGGCACAGCTTGCCAGTGCTAAGAAGGTCTTCTTGCACAACTCTACATTGAGAAATGTTCTTTTTTTCTAATTAAGAAAATGCCTATTACATGGAAAATTCACCCATTTTTTGTTTTGACTAACGTTAACTAAATGGCCAAGAATATTTGAAGAGAAAACTGTGTCTAAGATGATAATACATTATACGGTACTGAATGAATTTACATCTGTTAAATAAAAGCATTGAAATACACAAATCTGAATCTCCAAGCAACTATGAAATGCTAAGAGAACAGGAAGGCATAGATTACTTTAGCTCTATTCAAATCATATTCCACTCAATATGTATAGAACACAGGAATTGAAGAAATATTATTTACAGGGAGAAATTATAAGCAACATAGATGAGAAGCATAAATGATCAGATATGAGAGAAAACTTCATTTGATAACTCACACATTCAAAAGGCAGGAATAAAATTATATCACTCATAATTACTGATGTGAACTTAAGAAGAAACATGAATTTCCTGTGTAAATAACAAAATTGCAAAATCATAGCAAGAAAACAAATTGTCTTTCTTTTAGAATGGCTTATACAGCATGCACTATATGAATTTCTAATGATAAATTCCGATCCCCCAGTCTGAGACACAGCTGGGGTTTGTGCTCACTATTCTTGTAAATAAATGTTCTGAAAAGGTATTTAAGGATAAAGAAAGGAGTAAATCTACCCTCTCATTTTATATTCTTTACTATTAAATAACTTATTTCAATTGGATCTCTGGGATCAGGCTTTTCAGAGTTTAGGTCAAAAATCATTATCCTTAATTCTTCTTACACTCTGCCTCAAAAAATCAAAGCAGAATTTTGTTAAGCAACACCTATAATGTACTTCATTTCAAAATAATATAATGTCCTCTCTATGGTGCTCATTCATTTTTTATTCATGTATGTCAACTATTCTTGAGGCTGCTAAAGTGCATTGATTTTTCTGATTTAAAATGCTTGCATGTCATAAACTCAAAACTTTTATATTCCATGCATGAAGGGGTTTTCTTGATGGGGGGCTGCTGAGATTTAACATTGTAATTTACATGGAATTCACTGAACTCAGAATGCTCTCTGGGAGTTATAAAGGTTCATTTCTCCACAGGCGAAAAGACCCATTTCTAAGTGCACTCAAGTTAAATTTACTCCCGAAAAATACAATATGACAGTTAAGATTCACTCTTGATGAGATTTGTGACAGAAATGAGGAAATAGATATAATGCAGTTTGGCATCTTTGGTAGTCTTAAAAAATCTGAAATTTTTGGCATACTGAAATAATAAAATGACTGTTTAATTGCTTATTAAAGGGCTCCCACTCATGGTCAAAATGAATTAATAGGGATAGATTTATCCTTCTTGACTGGATCAAACTTAAAAGACTGAATATATAAAATAACAGTTTTCAGACATTGGACATCAGGAAGATTAGTTCAGTGACTCTGAGAGAAGAGGTAGAGTCCAAGTCCTTCAATTTTCCCTTTTGTTGCCTGGAGAGATTTCCAGACTGTGGCAGAGAAAAGAGAAACCCAGAAGGAACCCAGCAATCTCCCTCAATCAAGGACATGCTGGAAGTCTGAGATGAACAAAGCAGCTAAAGGGTATGGAGAAGAGCACCAGAGAGAAGATAAGTAGACAGGAGGGCTCTGGAGGATGACTGAGTTTTTCTGCAGTACCTTTCAGTATCTGTGTGTGAAGAAATGCCTCATGGCTGGAGAAAGAACCATGCAACAGTACCCAAAGTAAAACTCTTCAGCACTCTGACTCAGGGCTTGGAGTATGTGGTTTTCCACCAGCCAGATGGAAAAACCCACAGCTCATGGGAATTTGTTTAAAGTGTTCGGATGTATTTCTCCTTATTAGGACAAATTCTATTAGATACCACCATCTAATATTAAAGGCAAGCCTCAGAATTGTTCATGCTTTCCTGGGTGATTTAACTTCATCACAGAACAAATCTCAAGAATATTTAAACCACAAATATCTCTAGCACCCAATGAGATAAAAGACACACCCATGGGCTGAGGTTGTGGCTCAGTGACAGAGCCCTTGCCTAGTATGCATGAGGCACTGGGTTTGATCCTCAGCACCACATAAACATAAATAAATAAAATAAAAGTATTGTGTCCACCTACAATTTAAAAAAAAAATTTAAAAAAGACACACACACCCACAATGTTTAGGAAGTCTACAAAAATTGGTTGACCTGCAAAATTAAGAAGAAAGAAAACAATTTGTAGTGAGCATGTAAATTAATAAAGAGAAATGGTTCTGGAAATGATGCCATTAAGATAATTTGTAGATGATAACATTAAGCAGTAAAACTATAATCATTTTCCATATATTCAAAAAGGTAGCGAAAAGACTAAAGCAGGGTAGTCACAACATGGAACATAAACAAAGATAAAATCGGCTCTCACAGATAAAAGGCCCAATGGCAACAAGGAAAACACCGATGGGACTGCGATCTGACTGGTCCGTTAGAAAACAGTGACTTTAAAGACATAGTAATAAAGACAATCCCCCAAAGAAAAAAAGACTAAAAAACCGAACCGAGAATCAGTGAGCTATAGTAAACCTACAGTGGAGTCTCCAGTTGAGAGGTATGGGAGAGGGAATTAAGAAAATAATTTGAAGAGATAATGGGCAAGACTTTCCTGAATGTGATAAATTCTTTAAAACCAACAGTCTAAGAACCTCCACAAATCCCCAAACAGGGGAAACATAAACAAGACCATACCAAGACATCAAAATAAAGTTGTATAAAATCACTAGCAAGAAAACTTCGAGGTAGAGAGTAAATAACACCCCCCCCCAAAAGTAAGAAGGTCAACCTTGTTGGAACCAAGACAATACAGAAAATAGTTAAGGAACATCCTTTTAAATACTGAAGAAAAAAAATTGTGAAGCTCGAATTCGATGCCTTATGAAAATTATTGAAAAACACAAAGGCAAAATAAATGATTTTCATACATAAATAAAAAGTCAATCGTAAACACAAAAGCCTTAAAAAGAAATATTAAAGAAGTCCTTCAGAAAGGAAGAACAAATTGAAAATCTGAATTAACACTAAAGTAATCATAAAGAGGAGCTGTCTAGTTGGATATAAAGTTTATTTCTCTTTTTAAAAATATTTAAATGATATTTATCTGTTTATAAAAAATTGTAACAATGTATTGTGAAGTGTAATATTTTGCTATGGTCAATCATGATAAATTCAAGATACATAATGCTAATTTTAGGAAGGCAAACCAGTTAAAACTAATGAGTCCAAAGAGGATGAAAAATAAAAACAAACACTCGATTTTCCAATTAATAAAAGGCAGAAAGATAAGAAAAAAATTTTCAAGGAACAGAAAGAACAATAAATATAAGAATAATATAAATAGAAGAAAGGTAAATAAAACTAAATTCTGTCTACAGTAGTACTAAATGTAAATGGTCTAACTACCTTAATTAAAATTCAGCTTTAGCATTGGATTGAAAAAGAAAAAAGACTCAGCTATGTGCTGCCTACAAGAAACCTACTTTATATATGAAGATAATTTAAAAGCAAAATAATAGAAATATATATCATGTTAACACAAAAAAAAGTCTAAAGTAGATATGGTAAGAATAGAAAAGGTAGATTTCAATGTAAAGAATATTAGCAGTGATAAATAGGGATATTTCATATATGATAAAGTAGTTAATTCATTAACAGAACAAAGGAATCCTAAATGATTATGTACCTGATATCAGATCCTTAAAATATATGGGAAAGAAATTGATAGAATTAAAAGGAGAAACACATAAATCTAGAGGTATAATTGCCCTGTTACATGTGTTTTTCTATTTTCACTCCAAGTAAGTCCTGAACCTAGCTCAAGGGTTAACAGTGGTCATACAATTATGATTTAGCTCTGGGACTCATACACAAATCTATGACTTGTGGTTAATTAAAAATTTTAGGGCTTTGTCATTAGACTGTTTAATTTTTTGGACAATGGAAAGGATTTTATTTTTTTTCTGGAACACACTGTTTTTACATATAGGAAATATAAGTTTCCTGCAGTTGTATACTCTAGCAGCAAGTCCTGGTCAGATTTGAATTTGATCCCAGGCTTCTCTCTACGCATTTAGAGCCAGGTCTTCAGTGTTTATTATTATCTAGGTGTGTTAAAATAATATTGGAATTTTGTTTTCATTTAAAAAGTATAGGTGTGACAGCACATGCCTATAATCCCAGTGGCTCAGGAGTCTATGGCAGTAGATTCAAAAGATTGAAATCAGTCTAAGCTACTTAGTGGTGGAGACCCTAAGCAACTTAGCAAGGCCCTGTCTCAAAAAATAAACAAAATTTTTAAAAATAAAGAGGGCTGATGATGTGGCTCAGTGGCTAAGCATCCTTTGGTTAAATCCCTGGTATCAAACAAACAGCAACAACAACAACAAAACCAGCTTTGACTTCAGTTATTCGTCTTTCCTCATTTAAAAAATTGACATGTTGTGGAAAAAATGGAGAAACAGGCTGGTTTTGTATTGTGTTTGGAAGAAATGTACTCAGTATCTTTCTATAAATATCAAATGACAAGAACAATTAAGGATGAAATCTGGATTGTTCCAATCCAATAAAATAGAAAGACAGAGGAAAAAATTTTGAATGCTTAGATTTAATGTTGTAGGATAAATGACCCACATAGCCCTTTACTTTATCAGTTAGGTTTTACGAATGATAAATCAGATTATAAAATACAAGACAAAATATAGAAAGGGTTTTTTTTTAAGAGAGAAGAAAAAAATTCAAAGATTCTATTTAAATAGAAGGAGAGATTTTTGCTTCAATGATAAGTAAGATCTTTCCTGTTCTTGTTCAATAATATTATTCACCTTTTGTAATTTTTTTTTCCAAACAGCCTTAAAAAATTCACCAGGTGTAAGACAATGCATCTGCTTTGGACCTCTGAGAGTAGAAAGTGAGAAAAGAGTTACAAATAGAATGTATGTATTATTAATGCATCACCCTGCAGCTGTCCTTAAAGACTGCTTGAAAATTCCTATAGGCTTAGAAGACACTAGCCTGAAAAAAAAAATCATAAATGATAAAATCCATTCTTCCTGATAGCTTCTGAGTAATGATCTCACAAGTGACCTTTTCTCATCTCTCTCACTCTCTCTGGGCAACCAGTGCTCATGTTGAATGAATCTAACTCTCCTGCTCACGATTATCTAATCAGCCTCTTATTGTAGTTAAAACTAGTTCACATTTTAAAAATTCATGCTGAACTGAATGTCACTGCATGGTTATATTTTAAAATTTATACTAATTAATTGTAGTAAGTAGGCTTTATATAACATCTTGCCTTTGATGACTTATCTGAGTCCCAAACTCTGTAACTCTCAACCATTTTTAAAATTTTATTTTTAATATAGTCCAGTTTTAGGTAATGGAGACAAACTAGAACACTACACACACACACACACACACACACACACACACACAACCCAAAGACTATGAAACTTCATTATAACTACATTTTATCTATCTGCTGAACAAAAAATGTACAAAATAGGAAAGATGTCTCAATTACAGGCATCAAGTATTTTCAACTTCTGAAAAATTACAAATGGCTTTATTTTTATTGTCTCAATTGAATCTCCTAAAACGGTGTAGACATCCTATCCTGTTTTATAGATGGGAAACTGAGGCACAAAGCCTCACAGTATGGGGATGAGAAGGTCTCTCTTAAAAGACCAACGTATCGCCACCATTAATATCTGTTAACTCTCTGACATTATAATACAGGGAATAAAAGATTCTTATTCCCAATTTTCATTGAGATCATGTTATGCCAGAACTCAAATCACTTTTCAAATATCAAACATTGTACAAGGGGGGAAATATGAATCTTAACCAAGATCAAAAATTCCATTCAATTCCATATTTATTTGCCTTCTTGAATGCTTACATTAAGTTTTTAAAAATTAATTGTTAGTTTGTCAAAACAATGTCCTCTAAAATCTGCAAGTAAACTAGCAGAGGAACACTAAGATCCTTAGGTGATCACAAAGTTCCACCTTAAGAAATCCAGAGAAGATCAAAGCAGAACTAAAATAAGTATCAGGAAGGAAACAGTCAAGAAAAGAGAGAAAAGAATAAGAAACAGAGACCTTGGAGATGACTAGTAATGTCATCTTCTTTACCAAGATCCACAAATTTGGTAAACCTTTCCCCAGGGAACACAACTGACCAATATCAGAAATTAAAAAGCAGTTACCACTATAGATAATAAATGGATATTATAAATGATTCAAATAACCTTAAGTCCAGCAAAATGAAGTGAACAAATTCATGAAAATTTTAACTTAAAAAACCACAAGAATATATGCAAAATCTAAAAGGGTGTCTGTCAAGGAAATGAAATCTATTATCAAAAGAGGTTTTTTTTTTTTTTAATACAATAAAACCTCTGGTCCAGTTTGTTTCACTAGTAAATTCTATGGAACATCCAAGGAATAAAGGCTATCAATTTTAAATAAACTTTCACTAATAGAAGAGGAGCAACCTGGTCCAACTGTTTTTATAAGGCCAATATGACATTAAGAAACTACATGAAAAGTGTAGACAAATATCACTTCATGAGCATGAGCACAAAAATGATATAAGAAAAGGACATTGCATGATCACCACATAGTATTTACATGGGAAACTCGAGGCTAGTTACCCTTCGAAAATCAGTGTAATTCACCATATTCTAATATAAAAAAAATCATGTGGTCACTTCAGTAGATCAAAAATTATTTCATAGAAATTCTAAAAATATCTATAACAAAAATTTTAAGAAAGCTAGGAAGAGTATAAAATTTCCTCAATGCAATAAAAACCACGTACAAAGAACCTGTATCTAATAAGGGATTTCAGTACAAATACTATATTTTTGCATCCTGTGATCAAAATAAGGCAAAAATGCCTGCTTCCAACACTTCTGTTTGGCATTTTACTGAATATCCTAACCACTATAGTAAGACGAGAGAAAGAAAAGGCACAGAGCTCAGAAATTAAGTGCAAAACGGTTTCTAGGTACATTTGTTTTTCAGAGAATCTACAAAACCAATAAGAAGTAGGTAAATTGAACAGGTGTTAGTATATAAGGTTAATGTTACAAAATATGTTGTATTCTCCTACACCAACAATCAACACCTGGAAAATAAGTTTCAGGAACAATTGAGTTTAAAAGAGTTCTAAAAAGTATGTATTTTAATGAATAAATCAATAAGCATTCAAGAACATTATACTGAAAAACAAAATATTACCGAGAAAAATTAAAGAAGAAAAATTTAAAATGTAGTTTATTATACATCAATTAAGCTCTTGAAAATTCATTTAAATATGCAGTTTATTTTATATAAATCATAATTATAAAGATATAAAGATAGATAATTTGAATGATAGAGGAAGAGATCAACATGTAGATAAATTCCTTAAAACATCATTTGGTTTAAATTAATTTTGCTAAATAGTGCTAAATTCAGAGCATGTGGATCTATATCCTATGTGTACATCAAGCCTTGTATGAGGGCTCTTGAACTAAAAGGGGTGAAAAGCCAATAGACTAATTATAAATAATAGTAGAAACATTGGTTAATTAAGCTGTGTATCAATACTAAATCATTTTTTTAAAAATCAGGTGATATTAGCTATTGTTAAAAATGGTCTTGCATTTCCGGACCAGAAGTAGGTAACTTGTCTTCCATCTAAACAGTGAATTATTATTCTTGATAAACAAAATGCTATTTAGAGATTCTGGTCTTTCATCCAAAAGAAGAGGTGATTTGTGGGTTAATTTTAAAACAAATTGTTCTGCATAATCTCAAATGCAATTATAATACTTGAAGGTAAGAAACTGACCTTATACTTTGGTCAATTTTAATTTTCCTTAATTCAGTTTTAATTGTACAAAGGTTGTGCAGTACTTAAAACAAAAAAAAAAATTCTTATATATAATGCCTACACAACTTTGGACTTCTCAAACTTTAAATATTAAAAATATATGTATTTTTATTTTACAGTATCTTTTCACGAAGATGCTATAAAAAGTGTTATGCCTATTTTAATGATCAACAGAATAAACGAAACAGTGTTTTCTTTGCAGAGTTTGAATGTGGACTAGAATACATCTTTTATTTTTATAAAAATGAGACCTTATGTCTCACAAATATACTGGCTAAATAGAAAAACAAAACATTTGTTTGCATAACCTTAGGATACTTAAACAATGAACAATAACAGCACACTAATCATTTTCTTTCATATTTTGTTTGAAGATTTGGGACTTTGTTAAAAGCATATCAACTGGTAGTACTAAAATAAAGTTGTGTAGGCATTATCTATATATTTTTTCTTTCTTGATAGGATTTTAAGTACAAATGTTAGGTTTTATCATATCTTTGTATTTGCCTTTGGAGTCCTATTTGCCTTTTCCCTCCATTGCTGGGGAGTGAACCCAGGCCCTCACACCTATTAGGCAAACAGTGCCACAGAGCCACCCTCCCAGGTGCTTCCTTAACACACGTTACAATGGGGGTCTTTTCTTTTTCTTTTTTTTTTTTTTTTTTTCTTGTTAAGGGAATTTTGCTGAGGTTAATCTCACTAACTTTTAAACCTGGCAAAATCTGGAGACTCCACAGACATTCTTTTTAACAAAAAGCATCCTTATCAACAGGACATGGTGAAATGATTCCATTTTCCCTCACAAATTCCTTCTGAATTTGCACCACACTCATGCTCATTGCCGGGAGCCCATGCACTGCCAGGGTAACTTCTCTTTTCTGTCTGGTGAGTGGCATCAATATGAACTGTCAGAGATGGTGTATTGTGAATAATGGATAAGTGAGAGTCCCCTGACATAGGTTTGATGGCTATAAAATATGAGCTTTGTGATTGCCCTTACATTCGCACTCCAGGATTGACTGAGGGAATATTATTTCTAAATGCCAACCTAACTGAAATTGTGGAGAGTTTCAGTAGGTGCTTCTCTTATTAGTGCTTGAAGCAATTACAGACAGAATGGGTCAGTGCAATTTTCCTCTGGCAAAGGGAAAATCTTTTCTTGTGACTGCATTTTAGCTATTCAAATTCAAATTGGGATTCTCATCACAAATGTTCTGTTTGTGAGACATACTGCAAATAAGTAGCACCCCCACTCCTGATCAGGTTGCATTATCCAGTGGGGTCAGTGTAATTCATTGCTGATAATATGGCATTAAATCAACAGGTAGAATCAACTTGCCTTTGACATTGTAAGAATTATTTAACTTATTGGCATCCTGATATATTATGTATTTTTCTTTTATGTCCCTTTGCTAATGATATAGTCTCTTACAGCACTATAGAAAATCTGATCTAAATCAGTTTTAAGTTTTACACACACAATAGACCTCTCTGAATGAACGAATTTTCCATGAATTCAGAAATATCAAAGGGGAAGCATTATATTCCACTTTTCAAAAAAGAAGGCAGGATTGACTGCAGTAAGAGAATCTGAACTGGGGAGGAAACAGAAATACATGTACAAGGGTTTTGATAATTCCAATTGACTGTCTTGAATAAAAATTTCTTTTCTCATCTTGTTGTTTTATAGTTAGAATGTCAGCCTCAAAGCTTTATCTATGAATGCTAAGGGAAAAGAAAGTACTGTGACTAGATAATGCCAGGTTAAAGAAAACTTGACAGAAATCTTCCTAGTGAGAAAAATAAAGATAAATTTTTGATTTTTTATAAGACCTATTAAGATTAGAAGTCCCCACTGACCATTGGAAAAAGGAAAATTATCCAAATCACTTTGTGCATCCTGATATGTATGCAAGGGTAGGCACCAAGGCAACCACCATTACAGATCTTTCTAGATCTATTTCCCCAAATTTAAACTCCAGAAAGGTTGTGAAAGAATTTGTGTGTGTGTGTGTGTGTGTGTGTAGAGAAAGAGTTGTTTAAACATCTACTAACTGCTACATGTTGAAGTTATAATTCCAAATAGCAATTTTCCAATAAATAAAATAATTTAAAATAAATCATTTTCCTTAGTAGAATGAAAACCACAGTTACTTACCTAACCGCTCAATCGAATAGTATCGTTGCTTGCTGTCCACTCGCACCGTCTCCGCATAAGGACTCCCGACGCCATACCCGATAATGTAACCGCGCACCACAATGTTCGGGTTCAAGGGAGGGGTCCAACTCATGATGATGCAGTTGGTCTGGGGCCTCACATGGAGTGAGCTTGGCTGGTCAGGGACTTGAGACTCTAGGGTTCAAAATGAGGCCTCGTTAGCACATCTCAGAATACAGCCTGTAGCATGGCAAAACTTCCCGTTTATGCAGGACCATATCATCTTGCATAGATTTTCAAGTAATGCATCCCTTCCTGCCCAAGGCCCTCCTGTTTTTCAGCATATGCTACATTTCCACCTGTAATTTGAGTGTCACCAAAATTTTTAGCCATAAGAGGATACTGTGTTCCTTTCACAGACACTGCAGCATCATGTATCTTTATTCTAGAAGTTTCTTTTCTTGGTTCATTTCTTTCTTAGGTATCATGAATAAAGAGTGGAATCAAGGCAGATATAAGAATAAGAAAAAGGAAAATGAAATATGAAAAAGTGTCTGGCCCAATATTTACTCTGATTTAACTAAAAACAAAAAAATAAATGTACTCTTTCTTTCTTAAGAAATTGTAAGTTGAAACAGTTTAGGGCCATGATCTGTTCAGCATGTTAGGATGATATTTGACTTGGTGTTGACAATATCTGTGAAAAATGTATTATTATTAAAAGAAAGAAGACTGTGGCTTGGATCAAAACCACCCAGGCTTTGAAACTGAGAAAATTTAGTTTAATACCATAATCTATCATTTATTAGCTGTGTGTCCTCATGAAATTATTCAGTTGCTCTGAGTTTCCCTTCAAATTAGGTTGGCATCCCAACATAGTGATTGACTCCAAGCTCAAGCTCAGGATGTAATGAAAAGCAAAGTCAAAGTCTGAGTAGGCACAAGCTATGAGAGTGTGAGACCTTTCTTGTCCTCTCTAAGGCTCAGTTACTCAGGTGGAGAATGCAGATAAAGTTGGTTATTTCATACATTGCTGGAAAGATATATTGAGATAATGCCCCAAACACTCTGATTATGAATAGTTCCTAAATTCTCAACTGAAGATAGCTACTAGGAACAAAATGTACATACCAGCCTAATACACATTTTCCTTAAAGGGGTTAAAGGTTGAATATTAATAATATTAATATTAAATTGACATTCTGACTTTTACCTTGTCATTCTTCTCTATGATCATGTCCTAAATGTATGATACATTTTCTCAACACTGATCATTATTCCATTAATAAGCATTTATATAGCATCTTCTCTCTCTGGGCTAAGGTAGGTACTCATGATATTGAGGACACCGAGGAAAGGGAACCCAGCAGGCACTATTACAGTTTCTATTCAAGTGGGAAATATTGGGAAGTAAAAAGGTATCATTAGACCCTGAGAAATAATTTGATAGGCATAAGGGATACTTAACTGACTCTTCAAAAGTCAGAAAAGTCTTTTAGGAAAAAAAGAATAAGGCCACCCCAACTTCAGTGGTCCTAGAAGTGATTAATGTAGTTCCTGGTAATTAATAGATACTCAAAAACATAAGTAATTCGAATCTTATTCAAATTATTATATTCATTATTTCTTTCCCAACCAAAAATGTCTGAAGTTAACATATGGTAAATTATGTGAGGGAACTTGATGACTAAGGGGAATATTACAGCACATTTTTCTCCTGATATAGTAGCATATGCTGACACAATTCCCTCCACCAACTTTATCCATATTCAGGCTTCTAGATAATGGGGTGAAAGAAAAAATGTGTTTTGTTAAAGTTTTTAAAGTGGGTAACAACAGCATTTCAAAATATTCTAAAGCTACTATACCAAAAGAGTTTTCTAAAGGTGATTCTGTTTTCCTTTGATGCCCCTTTGTAAGCAGGAAGGGATAAGCTATTATTTGCCCTAAAGAAGCCTGTGATATAATATGCAAGGGCATCATAAAAATTATGTCTCCAAACATGGGTATAAACCTTTATGGCAGCAACACAATGTTTGTGAAGTATTTCCCACTATAAACCCTAAGTAAAAGTAATAAAAGAGATGAAAGGGATGGATTAATACTTCCCAATCCTATTTCCACAGTCTCTCCAGCGTCCTTGAAATGTAATGGGCTTTACAATCAATTCTGTTTAACATATTTGAAGTTTTGCAATAACCTTTGGAACAACAAGATAATCTGCTTAATCTTAAGAAAAGAAACCAAATGTTACTCAGATTGTGAGCATTTATGGCTTCCTAAAATAATAAGAAGGTTTAAATGTTTGAATGACAATATTCAACATTTTTTGGAATAAAATAAACTATTAAAAATGGTTTCTGAACAATGAGCATTTCTCCTTATTTCTGCAAACCACAGAATAGTTCTGTAGGTTACCTAAGTTAGTATCCACAGAATTGCATCCAGTGGAATTCTAAGCAAAGCGTGGAAATGAGTAAAACAAGAGGCTCTTGAACAGGAGCTATTGCTGTATTCTTTGATGCATAAAAATGGTTTTAAACAGTTTAACGAATTAAAACAAGACTGTTAGAACATAAGAATATATGTTGTCCTTATATCTGAATATTTTATGGGCTCTTATCACTCAATGAAGTCACAGGGCCAGGAGAACAGTAACCATTGAGTCAACATTAGAACTAAGCCATCCATAATATATGGCCTCATAATATCAATAACTAGGCCATGAGATGGCCCATAATCCAGAACAGCCCCTTCATGCCTACCTACTGAGTTCTCAATATAAATATAGAAATATTTTTTATGCTATCTGAGTGAATTTTCTGTGACACAGATGAGCTTATAGGTTATGAAAGTGATTATTACTAAAATGAACTATAAAATATCAATTTAGACATTTTCCTGTGGAAGGTTAGTGACATGAGTACTCCTTATTTGGGATCTGAAACTTGAATTTGCTACTCAGAATTACATGAAAGATTTTACAAGTATTTCTAGCACAGTGATTGCATACATAAAATAGAGGAGTATTAGGGTAATTATTGAGATAATTTGAAACCAAACATAAGCACATTTTGCCTGAAATACCCAAGTTAATGATGCACCAAATTTTTAGTGTCGTCTGAATGATCAAGATAACGAAGTCAGCTGACAGTTGTGATTACGCTATGGAATTATGGAATCTCTCTTTGGCTTATTTTGATTTTAAAGGACATATGTTTTTCTTTGAGTGATGATTGCAGGTTTCTACTAGTGATTAATGTTCAGATGTAGTACTCTAGCAAAATCATTAGATTTATCCTTGTTACATTTCAACAATTACTGTGCACCTCTAATACCTCAATCATAGTTCTGGATGTTGAGGGAAGGAAGACAAAAATAAACAAAAAAACAAATAAATAAATAAGATGAGCGTTTGATAAGATGTGCTGATGAGACAATAAATGACTAAGCAAGGAAGGTCCCCTGGTAGAATTCAAGGCTAATAACCAGATAGAGTCAGCCTTATAAATATGGTGGGCAGATTTAAAGCAAACATGTATAGGCCTACTATAAGAATGACTTTGGTGTTTTCAGAAATCAGTGAAAGTCACAATGCCTGGGACATAGAAGGTACAAAGGAAAACAGAAATGGTCCAGAGTCAGCTGCTGGGAATGTAAAAGGGCGCTGCTCCTATGAAGAGTAGTATGGTGTTCCTCAAAAAATTGAAAACAGAATCACCATATGATGCTACAATTCTCCTTCTGAATATATACACAAAGAAACTGAAAGCAAAAACTCAAACTACTAATTGCAAAACCACATTCATAACAGCAACTTTTACAATTGCCAAAAGGTGAAAAACAACCCAAGTGTCCATCAAAAAAAACAAAACAAAAACCAAAAACAAAACATTGCGGCCTATTCATACAATTGGTTACCATTCAGTCTTGGAAAGGTATAGATTTTTGACACATGCTGAAATATGGGTGAGTCTTAAGGATGTTAACTGAAATGAAGCAGAGACAGAAGGACAAAAGCTCTATGATTATACTTATATGATGCACCTGAGTTGTTGAATTCACAAAGACACTCAGTAGAATGGCAGGTGCCAAGGGCTTGGGGGGGAGGCAATGGGAAGTGATTGTTTAATGAGTGCAACATTTCAGCTGTGCCAGATGGAGGGTTCTGGGGATGGATGATGGTGATGGTCGCACAACAATGTGATTGTACTTAATGTCACAGGAATGTACAGCTAAAAATGATTAAGATGGCGAATTATGTTGTCTTCTTTAACACAACTTAAAAAAAAATTAACAGGGAAGGGACGGTGGGAGAAAGAGTGTGAAAAGTCAGTAACCAAGTTACTGTGAGCAAGTCAAGCCAAGGAAAGTAAGAAGGCTTAGAGAGATGGGTTGAAAGCATTATGAGATCCCGTCTTACTCCCCCACCCTGGTCAGGAAAGATCACCCAAGATCTTCTCATTGTACTTAGAATAATATCTGATGAACATTTGTGGATGGTGCAGTTGAACTTGCCTGGGTGGCTGTGGGAAGATGAGGTAAAGTGGACAGACTGGACTTTGGGGTGTGGACTGTGAGCTGCATGGGAAAAGGAGACCCAGTCACAATTTGTAGGCCTCTGCCTTGGGTAACTGGAGCATCCTCATCTTGATGAGGAGAACAGACAAGTTTTTCTGGGTCATGTTCAGTGGGTGACAACAGGCAGGGAGTGGGATATGTAAGCCTGGGGCTTGGTGAAAAGATCATGCTTAGAAATACAGATGTGGAAGCCACCAGCTTCTGGATGGCATTTAAAATAAATGCATACAAACCCAGTTAATCTATGTGTGCAAATCAACAAAATACAAATAACATGCTATGGCTCTGTTTTAAAACCCCCAAAGTGTTACCATGTTGTAAGGACAGGTTCTTTACAATGGCCTGAAAGGCCACCTGTGATCCAGGCCTCTGCTCACTTCCCTCTCCAACCCTCCTATTTCCCTTCCTTTCATTACCTCACTCCAGCCCTCTGCTCCTCACCAAACACTTCACTGTTCTTCAAAAATGGCAAGCTTATGCTGGCCACAGGGCATCTGCACTTGCTGGACCTCCTGCCTGGCAACCTCTCCTCCAGCTACAGTTACCACTCTTACTCATCTAGGTTTTCGTTATTTAATTTCCCATCAAAGCCTCTCCCGATTACCCTAGTTAAAATTAGAACCCTGGCCTCATCACTCCTGAACTGCTGCCCTGTTTAGCTTTTCATAGGATGTATTGCCAATTACCGTACAACTTCTTTAATGTGGTTATTTCATCACTCTTTCTAACACCAGTACCTATAAAATGCTCAAAAATATGGGAATAAAGTCTACGTGTTTTATAAGGTTCAACACTATTGTCATTATGTAGAGCTGTCCTTTTATATGTATAATTATATATGTCATTATATATGTACATGCATGCAATGCTTACAATTACATATGTTTATATACACATATATGACTCTATGTGCATGCATACATATGCACATATACTTAATAAAACTTTGTATAACTGTATCCATTAAAATAAAAATTTTAAAGGAGGGAAGGCACAATTTAGGAATGAAACAAGATAAATACATAGTTAGGGAAGTTTATTTTTCCCTCCTGGTGGTTAAAAAGATTGGACTCTGTTGGCTCTTGCTAATGAAAACAAAGTGCTATGTACCATCTGTGAGGCATGGCACTGCCAAGTGGTGGCAGGATGTAGGGTTTTTTTTTTTTTTGACAAACACTCACATATTTGCTCTCCACTTAGTTACTGCATTTTGTGGGTCATTTTGTTAGAGTTTTATTCTGGTCTTCAGCAGCCAATCACATAAGGCAACTGATACACTCAGACTCTGTTTGTGAGGGCAGGTCTGGTACCAATGTGCCCATTCCTTTTGGCAGGATCTGTTCTCACCAATGGGCATCAGCTCTTTAGGCTGATAACTCCATAAATCTTGCCATTTGTCTACTTATTGTAGTGGATGACCCTTTCTATTCACTATCAAACTCTACCTTGCATTTATTAACCATTCTATTCCTATCATTTTCTTAGTATTAACATTTCAATATCTTTGAAAATTTACATGCAGCTAAATTCACTCAGAGGTACACAGGCACATACCCACCATTGTGATCATGATACAAATCAGCTCCACTGTTTTTAAAATTTCCTCATCTTGCTCCTCTATCGTCAAACCCTCTCCTCAATCTTCATTATTCATTTTGATATTGAACTTTAAAATGTCTTTCTATGTTCTTTTTACTAACATTTTCTTATTTGTTTTCACCACTAAACACTGTGAATCCTAGGTTTTCATTCCTGTTCTTAGTAATAGCAACAGTTACAATTTATGATACCTCGTATGCATGGTCACACACAGCATTTTTAATGGGTGTTATTTCATTTCTGGTGGAGTCTGCACTCGTAGATATTCTATAAATTTTATATGAATTAAGTTTCTACTTTTCATCATTAAGGTTTGTAATTTTATCTCCATTTTTTATCTTCTTTTATTTACTTTTAATGTATGTTTTCCTTCAATCTGAACTATTTTAGGTTAATAAGTGATATTTAATTTTTTTCACTTTACTTTTAGATACTTTCATTTGCCTAATTTTACTTTATAATTGCTTCTAAAATTGAAAAAAAAAACCTAGGAATTCAAGGGGACTGGAAGGGTAGTCAATTGTTTAACAGGAGTTTTGACAATTTTACTCCTTTAATACGGCAATGAGTAAAATTGTCAATACTGAATTGGGGGTGTGGGAGTCTTAGTCTTTGTCAAATAATGTATTAAATGAGTTCTTCAGGCTTATCCTCCTCCAAGTTTATTCAAACCTCAATTCTCAAAACAACATACATATTAGTTTAATTTGCTCTAGAACAAACAAAAACACCACTATAAATAAAATACAGAATCAAGATACTTCCTAGAAAACTAGGACTTTATTTTAAATTTCTAACCTAAGGAAAAGGAAATGCATTCATATATTCAAGAAAAAATTATAACACAGGGCCATGAATATGTCTTGCCATCATTTATCTATGATCTCTTTTTGACACTCAGAATGGAAATCAATGGAGAATCAAACTGCATGTGCTTGTATGCATTTCACACAAATATCCAGCTATGAATATCTACGTGATGAGAAAAGACATGGAGACTCTGGCAGAATGCACAAAGAATCCAAAAACTTGAGACTCAACGCAGCTGAGGAAGTGCACCTGGGTGGTACTGCAGACAGGCAGACATGAGGAAGCAGCAGACTTGATGCTGAGACATGGCCAGATGGAGAACAGTTTGGGCAGTGAAAGGACATCAGCAGATCTGACTATGAAAAGTCATGTTGGAACAGTATGGAGTCTAGAGAGCAGGGGAGAAAACCAGTACCAAGAAAATAGGCACAAAGGTACTTTCAGGTGACAAGTGAGGGCAGCCTGATAGGAGGCACGGTGGTGGACTTGGAGCAGAAAGGATGGATTCCATACCCACGAATGAGGCAGAATCACAGACCTCGGTGTTTGCATGGGTACTGGCAAGTGTGAACTGGAGAAGGAGAATGGCAAGGTGGCTTCCAGCTTGGGTGGCCTGTGGATACTGGAACCATTCCAAAGTGGAAAACACAATCAGTGAAAGAGAAAGTGCTCCTGAGAGATCAGCTCCCAGCTTCCAACTGTATGAGAGGTTTTAGGTCCAAGCCCTACATCTCTGTTGTATTTGAAAATACCGAAAGAAAGAAGCAATGAAAAAATTCTTTACAACCCCTGATGGCCTTTCTATATTTTAATTACATAAGAAGGAGTCACTTGATCCTCATTGGCCTTCCAAATCCATCACTGGAACCAACAATTATCAACTTGTTTGATGTAAGAGGAAAAAAAAAAACAATAACAGCATTTTACATTTTAACAAAGCTGCTGGCCATAGCACAACCCCCTTTAATGAAAAATCTGCTAAGTGGTCAACTTGTTTTTCTATTTATTTTTCAAATATACCAAGTTTCTGCCTTCTATGTTCTGTTATACTGATTTAATTATGTATTCCTCTGCCAGACAGTACTACATTGATTTTCTATCAGGCTTTATAGAAAATGTTAATTATACTTTTTAAAAATTTCTTGGAATTCTTCTACATTATTCTTTCTTATGAAGTTGCCTCTGACTGAAATTATATTCAACTAATCATTACTTTTAGAAGAACTCACATTGACATGATGTTCACATTTACCATCCAGCAACAAACATAGGTATCTATTTGTTCACAATTTATTTCATATTTTTAAATAAAATGTAATGTTTTTCTTCATATACATTTGTTTATATCTTGTTCAATTTGGTCTCAGCTGTTATATTTTATATTGCCTATAAGTGCAGTTCTTTTTTGATGATTAAAATGTTATTACTATAAAAAGCAACACTTTTGTATAGGTATCTTGAAGATTATGACATTATTAAATTGTTAAATAAGTTCTAGTAGTTTTGTAGTTCTTGGAATTTCTGCATATGCTACCATATCATGTGTAAAATAATATTTATTTCCTTTTATAATACAATACTGTGATTTATTTGTTTATTTTTTTTAACCAAAACTACTATGCTCTTATGAATAACAGAAATGGTAGGAATCTTCTCAGGCCTGTTTGAATCCAAAATAAAATGCATTTAGTATTTCACTATTTAACATAATAATTGCTCTTAATTTCTTGAAAAAAACTGTTAACATTTTGAAAACTCATTTATATTCCTATATTAATATGAATTTAAAAAAATTGATGATGACTAATTTTACAACATGCCCTCTTGCATCTATTGATAGAATTATGAGACATCCTTCACAATTATTCCTTAATTAGAGGATGAACTTTTAAGATGTACTAAATACATGCCCTCATTTGTATCAGATATGAAAACATCTATTCCCTGTATGGTCATGAACAAGGAGAAGCTTCACGAGTCCAACAGTAAAAGTGTTTCCTTTCGTACTGTTCTCAGACTCTGAGTATTTTATACAGCTTTCAGAGAGAACTGCAGTCAAAGTGTGAGATCTAATTTGTCAAAACCAGCAACAAAAACAGAACTGCTAAGTGCCCTGTTGCCACTCTCACAGTCAATTCTTAGGAGAAATCACTAAGCTGGCTCTACTCTTGCTATTCCTCGGGGTTGAGGTAAAGTCACTTCCCCAACATCACACAGTGAGTAGATCAGTATACAAGTCTAGTCATTAGGACATCAGAACACACACACACACACACACACACACACACACACACACACGTATTATATATAATTGTTTTTAATTACATAAGAAGTGATCAGTTCACCCAAGCAAGTCATAAGGGACATTCTATGAACAAACAGAAAGTTTCCCGTGGCCAAGGAAAGTACTTGAAACTTTGAACATTTGTACAAATCTGTACCATCCTTTGTTCATTATAGTTCAGAGATCCTAAATGCCATTTGCCCAAGAATTGAAGCAGATTTAAAATTGCTTCTAAAAATTAGTTAGAGCATTGCCTCCTATTTTCCTTGTATAACTTGAAATCCATTGAATCACACTAAGGGGCTGAGTTCTTCAATTATATGATGGCATAGTTGCTGTACCATTGATTCCCCAAGCTTGTCAAGGAGCAGCCCATATTGTCACAAATGGCTGTTACCAAAGGTCTACAAGAAAAAAAAAAAATTCTTTCAAGACATGGTGTTTACACACCAAATCCCATATTGACATCAAGCTAAATTGATAGAAGAAAATATTATTTTGGTGACTGGTGTAATCCCCACTCCCTTCCCTAATTCTGAATTTTTACTTTGATTTATTTCGAGGGTTTGTCTTTGGCTTTCACATAGAATTTTACCGAAATTATACCAACAAATACAACTTCTGTATTTGCTAAAAATAACAGTCCATTTTATAAAACACCCAGTATTTTTAATCTAATAGGTAAAACAGTAAACCAGGCTGCCTATATACTGAACTCTAAAATTCTACTCTAGATTTAATATGATTTTTTTCTTGGACCAGTCTGTTACTTGCAAGTATGTTTTTACAATTCCAAACATATTGACTATCATATTACTATTGATTGCTAGTTTAATTATATTGCAATCAATAGATATGTTTACTGTGATTCAAGAGCTTTAAAACCCATTTCTTTATAATCAAGCATAAAATATCCCTTGGATGCTTGAGAAAAACTTGATGTTTTAATTGTGTGTATATAAATGTCAGATTAATCTTCTGTATCCTTTCATTTTTCCCCAACTAAGGAGAAAGGAGTATTAAAATTTCTGAATATGACACTAGAATTTTTATATTATTTGCCACTTATGAAAATATAGAAATTAAATAGTTAAACAGGCTTGTAATTTAAATGACACCACAAGAAATAACTAAATCAAACCAAAGGTTTGGATAATCTAGGACATTCTAGAGGACAGAAATTCAGACTTTCCAATAAGTTAGAGTAGGATAAAGTGATTGTGGCATATTAAGAGATTTGAGAGCTATAAAAACTACATGCAATGTGTTGTCCTGGATTGCATTCCAGTTTGTAAAAATGATTTGTTAAGTATAATTTTGGGGTCTCTGAGGAAATTCTATTATGATCAGAATATTAGGTAAGTTCATGATCAGCAAAAAGAAAAACAATTAAAAAACTAAGTTTGAAAAGTAGCATGTAGCATATATTATTTCAAATAAACATATTTATCTATTTATTAAATATGTTTCATGTATGTATGAACATATTTATAGGTGTGTATAAAGACAAACTTAGAGAATATGAATTTTAGGTATAAAAAATGATAATCTGACAACATCTGGCAGTGAGACTTTGGTCTGTATTTTCTAATGGCTAAGGTGTATATTTTCTGTTTCTGAAATGATCAGCATATTCAGATGTTACAGTGAGCTAGCTGACTTATCTATAAATAACTGTCAAAGTTTTCTTAAATAGTACAAATGTGTATAATAAAAGCCCTATGTTTATAATTGCCACATATTTCTACAATGTATATATTGCTGTAACATAATACTTTTATCATTGTGTTATGATCCTCTATCCTTAAAGATGTTTTTGGTCTTAAGAATATTACTAATGAAAAATTTAGCTGGGAGTGGTGGAGCACTCCTGTGATCCCAGTGGCTCAGAAGGCTGAGGCAGAAGGATAACAAGTTCGAAACCAGACTCAGCAACTTATCAAGATCCTATCTCAAAATAAAAAATAAAATTTGGATTAGGCAGAGGGGAGTGAAGTGAAGGGAGGGGATATGGAGATAGGAAAGATAGTAGAATGAAACAAAACTTTATTGTCTTATATAAAAATATACTACACCACTGGTGTGATCTTGCATCATGTACAACCAGAAGAAAGAGAAGTAATACTCCATTTAGATATGAAGTGTCAAAGTGCATTCTATTGCCATGTATAACTAATTAGAACAATAACAACAGCAAAAGTCTGGGGATGTGGTTCAGTGGTTAAACTCCCCTGGATTCAGTCCCCAGTACCAGAGACAAAAACAAAAACTACAAAACAAAACAACAACAACAAAACTCTACATTTCCTTTTTTTGGGGGGATATTTGATATTTTCCCCTTATCTTTATGTTCAAATTTCCCATCTATTAATATTTTAGGTGTGCCAATTATAAACACAATGGTTATGCATGCCTTTAAAATCCCAAACAATAACCTGTACTTAAACTAGTAACGTTAACCCATTTAATGGTCTTATCATAACAGGATTTTTTTCCACCATTTTATTATTTAATTTTTATTTTATTTTTTTAGTTACAAATTGTTATTTTTCTTTTTGGATGATGTCATTTGAACAGGCTGAAAGTTCTCCTTCCCCACATTGCTTTTTTTTTTCTCCTCTCCTGGATGACACGCTCTGCACTGCATTCTGCAGGTTGTTATGATTTCAACTCTTCCCTCTCATCTTAAAATCTAAAGTGAATTATATTTCTACTTTTCACAAGAACAGCACAAAACCCTAAAATCTCTCTGGTCTTCTTACCAACTCATATGCATCCATTCTTTTTACCCTTCCAAATATTGTTTTTTATATTATAATTTTTGATGTGCTTGTAGGGGACATTATTTTGCTTATCATTTTCCATTCTTTATGCCTCTCTCCCTTCCTCTATCTCTCCCTCCTCCCTTCCTTTCTTTCTATTTTCTTTCTTTCTTTTTCTTTTTGTACCAAGGATAAAACCCAAGGGCACTTAGCTTTTTTAATTTTTAATTTTGAGACAGCATCTCACTAGGTTGCTTAGGGCCTCACTAAATTGCTAAGACTGGCTTTGAATTTGTGATCTTCCTGCCTCAGCCTCACAAGCTGCTGGGATTATAGGTATGCACTACTGTGCCCGGCTGCTTATGGTTTCCTTTAATATTCAGTCTGTTTTCTTCTTCTTCTTCTTCTTCTTCTTCTCCTCCTCCTCCTCCTCCTTTTTAAAAAAGGTACTTAACATTCTTTACCAAAACATGGTTATGTTAAACACTTACTATTTTTTTTAAATGTAAAATGTGTTTCTGTGTCTCTTTTTCCTTGAATAATTATTTTAGTTGAATGTAAAATTCTAGGGTGGTTTTAATTTTTATCTGTACTTTGAAGCTATTTCATTGTTCTCTGGTATAATTGTTGCTAGTAAGTTTTCATCACTTTAATTGTGTGCTGAATAAGTAATATGGTGTCAGGGTCATTTTAAAATGTTTTCTTTTCCTTATCTTTATTTTTGGTAGTACCCAGTATCAAAGGTAGAACACTGCTCTTGAATATAACAATTCAAATTTCATCAATTTTGAAGAATTCTCACTGCTTATCTCTTCAGAAACCCTCTCTCCTCAGTTCTCTGCTTTCTTTTGGAATTATGAAGGATGCATATTAAATATTTTTGTGTTATGCCTTTGTTTTCTAATATCTCCTTTCCCCCACATTCCTGTGTCATTCTTTGCTGTGATCTGCACCATTTCTTTAGACCTATCTTTGTGTTTATTATATTTTGTCTTCAACTATGTTTAGTGTGCTATAAAACACACTGAGTACTTTTTATTTTAATGTCATAAGTCAATGGCTATAATTTTTCATGTTCATGTTTTTATTTTGTTCTAAGCATTCAAGGGATTCATTCTCAAATTAATCTTGTCCTGTTGGATTGTTTTTGGTAAACTATCTTATTTACATATTTTGTACTCTTGAAAGTGCTACATTTTTGACATTTGATACTTTATTACTTGCATCTTTATTACATAGTATCATCAATATCACCTATTCATCTATTTCATTTTTGTATGCATGTATTTATGTATGTATTTTTATTATTCATTAGTCACTTTATTGTTGAGAGCCACAGCCAAAGGGGCCCCAGCAAACTTCCAGCTGCCAGCAAACTTTCAGACTGCCAGCTGATGATTGGCTCACAGCGGCCCCAGCAACATCTAGCTGATTGGCTCCTCTGCGGTGATGCTCATTGGGCTGTTTCCCTGCCCTTTCAGACCACTGAGCTGCTCATTGGGGGACTTCTTTGGCTCCGCCCACGCGACCCAGCCAATCGGTCTCAAGAGCAGGAGGATTGTGGGAGGTGGAGAGGCTTGTGTGGGGGTGAGAGGCTTGTGGGAAGTCGGTGGTGGCAGTTGGGCTCTGAGGGTTTTTTTCTGAGGAGCTGTTTTGTTTGGCTTGTGTGGTTCTAAAAATAAAGTTAGTTTCTTTTGACAAGTGGCTCCTGAATTGTGCCCAGCCCGAGTGCGGCACTTTATTAATCTGAAATTTTCTTTGCCTATTTTCACTTGCCTAATAATGTTTTCTCTTTGCCTTAAAATTATATTGATGGGCTGGAGTTGTGGCTCAGTGGGAGAGCACTTTCCTAGTATGTCTGAGGCACTGGGTTCTATTCTCAACACCACATATAAGTACATGAATAGAATAAAGGCCCATGAACAACTAAAAATGTATTAAAAATTATATTGGTAATTTTGTTTTTAACAAGACCTAAAAGTCCCTTAAAAATAGGTAAATTCAGTTTTGTTCAATTTTAGAATTTCTCTCATTTAGGTGCATTTTAGCTTTTCCTTTCCAGTTGTTTTTATTTACTGCATTTTGCTATACAGAGTTGTGTTTTTAAGTTTCTCCAATGATTTAGAAAATATTTATTTGGAAGATTTTTTTTAAAGTAATACTTAATGGTCCAAAGTATATGTATGAAGACACGAATTGGTGTGAATATACTATGTTTACAACCAGAGATACAAAAAATTGTGCTCTATACATGTATTAAGAATTGTAATGCATTGTGCTATCATATAAAAAATATAAATAAGTAAATAAATAAATATATATATATATATATATATATATATATATATATATATATATATACAATTTACATTAAAAATGGAATCAGTTATGCCACTCAGGCATTGTTATAATTTTGAAATAGATCCTTCCTATTAGATTACATGATCAATTTATCTTGAAGTGTTAATTGCAAAGATACATTGATTAAACATATAGATTTTATATTATCAAAAAGTAATACTTAATGAATAGAAATTTCAATATGTTTACTTTCTTTTTTTTAAATTTTTTATTTTATTTTTTTTTATTGGTTGTTCACAACATTACAAAGCTATTGACATATTTCATACATTAGATTGAAGTGGGTTATGAACTCCCAATTTTACCCCAAATGCAGATTGCAGAATCATGTCGGTTACACATCCACATTTTTACATACTGCCATATTAGTGACTGTTGTATTCTGCTACCTTTCCTATCCCCTACTATCCCCCCTCCCCTTCCCTCACATCTTCTCTCTCTACCCCATCTACTGTAATTCATTTCTCTCCTTGTTTATTTTCCCATTCCCCTCACAACCTCTTATATGTAATTTTGTATAGCAACGAGGGTCTCCCTTCATTTCCATGCAATTTCCCTTTTCTCTCCCTTTCCCTCCCATTTCATGTCTCTGTTTAATGTTAATCTTTTCTTCGTGCTCTTCCTCCCTACTCTGTTCATAGTTGCTCTCATTATATCAAAGAAGACATTTGGTATTTGTTTTTTAGGGATTGGCTAGCTTCACTGAGCATAATCTGCTCTAGTGTCATCCATTTCCCTGCAAATTCTATGATTTTGTCATTTTTTTTTAAATTTTTTATTGATTATTTAAAGCATTACATAGCTCATGATATATCATCTTTCATACATTAGACTCAAATTGTGTTTTGAACTCCCATTTTCACCCCAAATATAGATTGCAGAATCACATCTGTTACATATTCACATTTTTACATAATGCCATATTAGTGTCTGTTGTATTCTGCTACCTTTCCTAACCCCTACTATCCCCCCTCCCCTCCCCTCCCCTCCCATCTTCCCTCTCTATCTCCCCTGCTGTTGTTCAATTCTCTCCCTTTTTTTTCCCTCCCCCTTGCCCCTCATAGCCTCTTATAATTTTATGTATCCTTGAAGGTCTCCTACCATTTCCATATGCTTTCCCTTCTCTCTCCGTTTCTCTCCCCCCATTCATCTTTGTTTACTGTAGTCTTTTCCACGTGCTCTTCCTTCCTGTTCTGTTCTTAGTTGTTCTCTTTATATCAAAGCAGACATTTGGCATTTGTTTTTTAGGGCTTGGCTAGCTTCACTTAGCATAATCTGCTCTAATGCCATCCATTTCCCTGCAAATTCTATGATTTTGTCATTTCTTAGTGCTGCATAATATTCCATTGTGTATAGATGCCACATTTTTTTTTTATCCATTCATCTATTGAAGGGCATCTAGGTTGGTTCCACAGTCTAGCTATTGTGAATTGTGCCGCTATAATCATTGATGCAGCCGTATCCCTATAGTGCGCTCTTTTAAGGTCCTCAGGGAATAGTCCGAGAAGTGCAATAGCTGGGTCAAATGGTGGTTCCATTCCCAGCTTTCCCAGGAATCTCCATACTGCTTTCCAAATTGGCCTCACCATTTTGCAGCCCCACTAGCAGTGTACAAGTGTACCTTTTTCCCCACATCCCCGCCAACACTTGTTGTTGTTTGACTTCATAATGGCTGCCAATCTTACTGGAGTGAGATGGTATCTTAGGGTGGTTTTGATTTGCATTTCTCTGATTGCTAGAGATGGTGAGCATTTTTTCATGAACTTGTTGATTGATTGTATGTCCTCCTCTGAAAAGTGTCTGTTGAGGTCCTTGGCCCATTTGTTAATTGGGTTATTTGTTATCTTATTGTTTAATTTTTTGAGTTCTTTGTACATTCTGGATATTAGGGCTCTATCGGAGGTGTGGGGGGTAAAGATTTGTTCCCAGGATGTAGGCTCTCTATTTACCTCTTTTATTGTTTCTCTTGCTGAGAAAAAACTTTTTAGTTTAAGTAAGTCCCATTTGTTTATTCTGGTTGTTAACTCTTGGGCTATGGGTGTCCTATTAAGGAATTTGGAGCCCGACCCCACAATTTGTAGATCGTAGCCAACTTTTTCTTCTATCAGACGCAGTGTCTCTGATTTGATATCTAGCTCCCTGATCCATTTTGAGTTAATTTTTGTGGATGGCGAGAGAAAGGGATTCAATTTCATTTTGTTGCATATGGATTTCCAATTTTCCCAGCACCATTTGTTGAAGATGCTATCCTTCCTCCATTGCATGCTTTTAGCCCCTTTATCAAATATAAGATAGTTGTAACTTTGTGGATTAGTCTCTGTGTCTTCTATTCTGTACCATTGGTCCACCCGCCTGTTTTGGTACCAGTACCATGCTGTTTTTGTTACTATTGCTTTGTAGTACAGTTTGACCTCTGGTATCGCTATACCTCCAGATTCACACTTCCTGCTTAGAATTGCTTTTGCTATTCTGGGTCTTTTGTTTTTCCATATGAATTTCATGATTGCTTTGTCTATTTCTATAAGAAATGCCGTTGGTATTTTGATTGGCATCGCATTAAACCTATAGAGAACTTTGGGTAATATCGCCATTTTGATGATGTTAGTTCTGCCTATCCATGAACAGGGTACATTTTTCCATCTTCTGAGATCTTCTTCTATCTCTCTCTTTAGGGTTCTGTAGTTTTCATTGTATAAAACTTTCACCTCTTTTGTTAGGTTGATACCCAAGTATCTTATTTTCTTTGAGGATATTGTGAATGGAGTGGTTTTCCTTATTTCCATTTCAGAAGTTTTGTTGCTGATATATAGGAATGCCTTTGATTTATGCGTGTTGATTTTATAACCTGCCACTTTGCTGAATTCATTTATTAACTCTAGCAGCTTCTTTGTAGACTCTTTTGGGTCTGTTAAGTATATTATCATGTCATCCGCAAATAGCAATAGTTTAATTTCTTCTTTTTCTATTTTTATGCCTTTAATTTCTTTTGTTTGTCTAATTGCTCTGGCTAGTACTTCGAGAACTAAATTGAATAGAAGTGGTGATAGAGGGCATCCCTGTCTTGTTACACATTTTAGAGGGAATGCCTTCAATTTTTCTCCATTCAGAATGATGCTAGCCTGAGGCTTAGCATAGATAGCTTTTACAATGTTGAGGTAAGTTCCTGTTATCCCTAGTTTTTCTAGTGTTTTGAACATAAAGGGATGCTGTACTTTGTCAAATGCTTTTTCTGCATCCATCGAGATGATCATGTGGTTCTTGTCTTTAAGTCTATTGATGTGGTGGATAGCATTTATTGATTTCCGTATATTGAACCATCCTTGCATCCCAGGAATGAATCCTACTTGATCATGTTGCACAAGTTTTCTGATATGTTTTTGTATTCGATTCGCCAGAATTTTATTGAGAATTTTTGCATCCAAGTTCATTAGAGATATTGGTCTGTAGTTTTCTTTCTTTGAAGTATCTTTGTCTGGTTTTGGGATCAAAGTGATGTTGGCCTCATAGAATGAATTTGGAAGAGCTCCTTCTTTTTCTATTTCTTGAAATAGCTTGAAAAGTATTGGTATTAATTCTTCTTTGAAGGTTTTGTAGAACTCCGCTGTATACCCATCTGGTCCAGGGCTTTTCTTAGTTGGTAGTCTTTTGATGGCTTCTTCTATTTCTTCTTTTGTTATTGGTCTGTTTAAATTGTGTGTGTCTTCCTGTCTCAATCTGGGCAATTCATATGCCTTAAGAAATTTATCGATATCTTCGTTATCTTCTATTTTATTGGAATATAGGGTTTCAAAATACTTTCTAATTATCTTCTGTATTTCTGTAGTGTCTGTTGTGATATTGCCTTTTTCATCCCGTATGTTAGTAATTTGAGTTCTCTCTCTTCTTCTTTTCGTTAGCGTGGCTAAGGGCTTGTCTATCTTATTTATTTTTTCAAAGAACCAACTTTTAGTTTTATCTATTTTTTCAATGGTTTCTTTTGTTTCAATTTCATTGATTTCTGCTCTAATTTTAATTATTTCTTGTCTTCTACTACATTTGCTGTTGTTTTGCTCTTCCTTTTCTAGATTTTTGAGGTGTTGTGTGAGTTCATTTATTTGTTGGTTTTTTCTTTTTTTGAGGTAAGAACTCCAAGAAATGAATTTCCCTCTTAAAACTGCTTTCATTGTGTCCCATAAATTCCGGTATGTTGTGTCTGTGTTATCATTTGACTCTAAGAATTTTTTCATCTCCTCCTTTATGTCTTCTATAACCCATTGATCATTCAATAACATATTGTTCATTTTCCATGTGATGTAGGATTTTTCCTTCCTTCTTTTATCATTGATTTCCAATTTCATTCCATTATGGTCAGATATGGTGCATGGTATTATCTCCACGCCTTTATATTTACTAAGAGTTGTCTTATGGCATAATATATGGTCTATCTTTGAGTAGGATCCATGTGCTGCTGAGAAGAACGTGTATCCACTTGATGATGGTTGATATATTCTATATATGTCGGTTAAGTCTAGATTATTGATTGTGCTGTTGAGTTTTATAGTTTCTTTATTCAGTTTTTGTCTAGAGGATCTGTCTAATGGCGAGAGCGGTGTGTTGAAGTCACCCATAATTATTGTGTTGTGGTCTATTTGACTCTTGAACTTGAGGAGAGTTTGTTTTATGAACGTTGCAGCTCCATTGTTGGGTGCATACAAATTGATGATTGTTATGTCTTGTTGGTGGATGGTTCCTTTTAACAGTATATAGTGACCTTCTTTGTCCTTCTTGATTAACTTAGGTTTGAAGTTGATTTTATTCGATATGAGTATGGCCACTCCTGCTTGCTTCTGAGGGCCATGTGAGTGGTATGATTTTTCCCAACCTTTTACCTTCAGCCTGTGTATGTCTTTTCCTATCATATGAGTCTCCTGAAGGCAGCATATTGTTGGATTTGTTTTTTTGATCCAGTTTACAAGCCTATGTCTCTTGATTGGTGAGTTTAGGCCATTAACATTTAAGGTTACAATTGAGATATGATTTGTATTTCCAGTCATGCTTCTTTATTTATTTATTTTAGTTTGGTTAGTTTTGCTTTTTGGTTATTTTCCTCCCCCTTTACTGAGATACTTCCTGCTGTTAGTTTTGGGCACTATTTTTCACATCCTCTTCTTGTAGTGTTTTGTTCAAAATGCTTTGCAGAGCTGGTTTTCTTGCTGCAAATTCTTTTAGCTTTTGTTTATCGTGAAAGATTTTAATTTCATTGTCAAATTTGAAGCTCAATTTTGCTGGATATAGTATTCTTGGTTGGAATCCATTATTTTTCAGCGTTTGAAATACGTTATTCCAGGATCTTCTCGCTTTCAAAGTTTGTGATGAGAAATCTGTTGTTAACCTAATTGGTTTACCCCTGAAAGTAATCTGCCTCTTTTCTCTCGTAGCTTTTAATATTCTCTCCTTGTTCTGTACGTTGGCTATCTTCATAATTATATGTCTTGGGGTTGGTCTATTATGGTTTTGAATGTTTGGGGTCCTGTAGGCTTCCAGGATTTGGCAATCCATTCCATCTTTCATCTCTGGGAAGTTTTCTAGAATTATTTCATTTAATATGCTGTCCATTCCTTTGGTTTGAATCTCTGTGCCTTCTTCTATCCCTATGACTCTCAGATTTGGTTTTTTTATGACATCCCATATCTCTTGAATAGATTGCTCATGGGAATTAAGCATCTTTTCTGTGTTGACTATATTCTTTTCAAGTTGATAAACCTTGTCTTCATTATCTGATGTTCTGACTTCTACTTGATCAAGTCTATTTGTAATATTCTCGTTTGAGTTTTTAATTTGGTTTATAGTTTCCTGTAATTCTAGGATTATTGTTTGATTTTTTTTTAATATCTCTATCTCCTGGAAGAGCTCGTTCTTTGCCATTTGAATTTGTTTGTTTAATTCATTTTCAAAATATATTTTTATTTCTTGGACTTGCTGTCTCATGTCTTCTCTAATATTTCTTTCCATTCAAGTTAGGTATGCCTTGAGTTCTTTCTCTATACCTGTTTCTGAAGTTTCTATGTCCTCCTGTAGAATTGAGTAGTCTTGCATTGTTTGTAATCCTTTTTTCCCTTGTTTTCTCATGTTGTCCATGTTACTTTCCAGCTCTTTTTGATTGTCGTGTTTCTGCTCTCCTCTATAGATTTGTTTTGTTTCTGTATTACTCTGATGTCTCTCCTTTGTGTTGTTGAAGTATGACTGCTAACGTGGATTCCGCTGGGAAGGAATTCCGACATTCGAGCTCCAGTGACGACACTACTCTGCTATGACGGGCCCCAGTCTCCTTGCCGGGGTGCCCTAATGGGGGGGTGTGACTGGACTGTCTCTGTGTGGTTTCAGCTCCCGGTCGTGGCAGGCGGGTAGACTCCAGCCGCCCAGTATCACAGGCCGCGGGCAGGTGATCCGTCACCAACAGGAGGGCGTTCTCCTACCGCCCAGTTACGCGGGCAGTGGGTGAACTGTCGCCGGTGGGCCTGCAGTTTACAGCTGCCCAGTCGCGAGGGCCTTGCCTCTAGGCTCCTGGTTTCTCCTGCTAGCCTTGGTTTCTCCTGCTAGACCAGATTTCCCCTCAGTGATGATTCTCGGCAGTTCAAACTGTACTCTGTGCCTGTTTTGTTGTTGCAATCTGTCGGACAGTGGCGGTGGATACTTCAGCTGTCCAAGATGGTGGCCGCTGGTTACCTTAGTGGAGTGTCCCTTGTGGGGGGTGGGGCTGTACCGCTTCCGTCCCCGTCAGCAATCCCGAACTCAGCCCGGGGGTCAGTGCGGGCTTGGGCTTGGCTGGTGGGATACCACCGTGTCGCAGCCACTTAATTCCCTGCTGACTAGTTAACCCCTTCTCTGGGGCGCCACGCCTTCTGTAGCCTCGGGGCAGGCCACGCGAATCAGACAGCCTGGATCTCCGGGGTCACACCGTTGGCTTTTGGGATCCCCGGCACTCTATGGTTTTGATTTTTTCTGCTTGCCCCTCCCCCAGCGCTGGCTAGACAGGTTTTGTTTTGGCCGCTGATGGGAGGGGGGGGGTTGGGGGTCAGGTGCCTCTAGCTCTCCTTTAGTCTTTATGCAGGCTCACTCTGATAGTCCCTCCCCCTGAAAGTCTAGGAGAGATTTTAAGCGAAATCCCCCTATGTATGGGGGCTGAGCTGGGTGACACACACCTGTTTGTTGTTGCAATCTGTCGGAGAGTGGGGGTGGATACTTCAGCTGTCCAAGATGGTGGCCGCTGGTTACCTTAGTGGAGTGTCCCTTGTGGGGGGTGGGGCTGTACCGCTTCCGTACCCGCCAACAATTTTGAACTCAGCCCGGGGGTCAGTGCGGGCTTGGGCTTGGCTGGTGTGATACCACTGTGTCGCAGCCACTTAATTCCCTGCTGACTAGTTAACCCCTTCTCTGGGGCGCCACGCCTTCTGTAGCCTCGGGGCAGGCCGCACGAATCAGACAGCCTGGATCTCCGGGGTCACACCGTTGGCTTTTGGGATCCCCGGCACTCTATGGTTTTGATTTTTTCTGCTTGCCCCTCCCCAGCGCTGGCTAGACAGGTTTTGTTTTGGCCGCTGATGGGAGGGGGGGGGTTGAGGGTCAGGTGCCTCTAGCTCTCCTTTAGTCTTTATGCAGGCTCACTCTGATAGTCCCTCCCCCTGAAAGTCTAGGAGAGATTTTAAGCGAAATCCCCCTATATATGGGGGCTGAGCTGGGTGACACACACCTGTTTGTTGTTGCAATCTGTCGGAGAGTGGGGGTGGATACTTCAGCTGTCCAAGATGGTGGCCGCTGGTTACCTTAGTGGAGTGTCCCTTGTGGGGGGTGGGGCTGTACCGCTTCCGTCCCCGCCAACAATCTCGAACTCAGCCCGGGGGTCAGTGCGGGCTTGGGCTTGGCTGGTGGGATACCACCGTGTCGCAGCCACTTAATTCCCTGCTGACTAGTTAACCCCTTCTCTGGGGCGCCACGCCTTCTGTAGCCTCGGGGCAGGCCGCGCGAATCAGACAGCCTGGATCTCCGGGGTCACACCGTTGGCTTTTGGGATCCCCGGCACTCTATGGTTTTGATTTTTTCTGCTTGCCCCTCCCCCAGCGCTGGCTAGACAGGTTTTGTTTTGGCCGCTGATGGGGGGGGGGTTCGGGGTCAGGTGCCTCTAGCTCTCCTTTAGTCTTTATGCAGGCTCACTCTGATAGTCCCTCCCCCTGAAAGTCTAGGAGAGATTTTAAGCGAAATCCCCCTATGTATGGGGGCTGAGCTGGGTGACACACACCTGTTTGTTGTTGCAATCTGTCGGAGAATGGGGGTGGATACTTCAGCTGTCCAAGATGGTGGCCGCTGGTTACCTTAGTGGAGTGTCCCTTGTGGGGGGTGGGGCTGTACCGCTTCCGTCCCCGCCAACAATCTCGAACTCAGCCCGGGGGTCAGTGCGGGCTTGGGCTTGGCTGGTGTGATACCACCGTGTCGCAGCCACTTAATTCCCTGCTGACTAGTTAACCCCTTCTCTGGGGCGCCACACCTTCTGTAGCCTAGGGGCAGGCCACGAGAATCAGACAGCCTGGATCTCCGGGGTCACACCTTTGGCTTCGATTTTGTCATTTTTTATTGCTGCATAGTACTCCATTGTGTATAGATGCCACATTTTTTTTATCCATTCATCTATTGAAGGGCATCTGGGTTGGTTCCACAGTCTAGCTATTGTGAATTGTGCTGCTATGAACATTGATGTGGCAGTATCCCTGTAGCATGCTCTTTTAAGGTCTTCAGGGAATAGTCCAAGAAGGGCAATAGCAGGGTCAAATGGTGGTTCCATTCCCAGCTTTCCCAGGAATCTCCATACTGCTTTCCAAATTGGCCGCACCAATTTGCAGTCCCACCAACAATGTACAAGTGTACCCTTTTCTCCACATCCTCGCCAGCACTTGTTGTTGTTTGACTTCATAGTGGCTGCCAATCTTACTGGAGTGAGATGGTATCTTAGGGTGGTTTTGATTTGCATTTCTCTGACTGCTAGAGATGGAGAGCATTTTTTCATGTACTTGTTGATTGAATATGTTTACTTTCTATCAACTCAGAAAATTGAGGTTTTTATTTATTTATTTATTTTAGGTATCAATTAGGTAAATACCAGTATAATAGAATATGCTGATTATCTTTGATTTTTGTTCAACTTCCTTTAAATATTCAGATTATGTGGAATTCCAGATTTTTAAGCCTCTTTATTTCTTCTCTTTTTTTGACCTATTTTTCTGTTTCATGTCTAGGTTTTCTTCTTTTATACCTTTTGGCTTCAAAATGATGCTAATATAAAAGTAAAATAAATCAAAAACCCGCCAATTTACCTTATGTTATGCAAACATTTGGTACAAGCATATTTATCTTTGCCAATGACTTGAACAACATTAAATTGCTGTTTTGCAGGTAACTGCACTAGTTTCTCTATTGCTGCTACACTTAGTGGCTTAAATTACCATAAACCTCAGGCTTAAGACTACACACATTTATTATTTTACATTTCTAGGGGTTAGAAGTTCGGCCACAGGGAGCTGAAATGCAGGTGCCATCCAGGTTGCACTCCTTGTTGGAGCTCTAGGGAACTTTCCTTGTCTTTTCAAGTTTCTACAAGCTGACCCCCTCCTGCATCACCCCAACTTGTCTTTGTTGTCATGTCTCTTTCTGACACCAGTACCTTCTGCCTTCCTCATCTCAGGACACTTGTGATTACACTGGGTCTGTCTAAACCATCCAGGATAATCTCCCCATCTAGAGACCCATAACTCAGTTGCATCTCCAAAGTCTCTTTTGCCAGGTAAGGTAACACGTTCAGAGTGGGACGCGTTCTGAGATTAGTATTTGAACGTGGAGAGGAAGTTATTTCACTATATAACTCTTATGTACTTTAGTCCTTTAGTTTTCTTTTTTCTTTCAATTATTAGTCCCAAATTTATATTCTTCTGAGTTCTCACACTTCTGCTTAAAATTATTCATTTTTGGAGACTATTTTTAAGTAAATATGGAAGTTTGGATATGCAATATTCCTTCTTTCTGGGTGGTCTCATCAACTTAGATTTTAATCATTATTCTGAAAATAAGCTTCCATGTGTGCTTCTCAGATCCCTGTTCTACGTAGCATGCTTCATGCCAGGACTGCCTTTGTGCTTCACTTCTCCAGGGAGATGCATGTGGAGTGACCCCCATCTCCATATTAGTGGGTCAGGATAGCCTAGCTAGGTACCTTTCTCCCCGGGGCAGGACACTAGAACTGCTCCTACCTTCACAAGTGTTTGCTGTGTCATTGTTGCGCTTACAGAAGTCTTTGCATACAGATCTTTGCTAGCCAAGCTACTCCAGTTTAGGGTAGAGGTTTAATTTTAAATCACTTTGTTATTGATGGTGTATAACCAATTTCCACCTGTTCACTTAATAATGAAAAAAAAAAAAAGGCAATACAAACCCATCCCCAGGCTCAATTTCCTAGAGGATACCTTTATTGAACTTTATCACAAATTCTCTTATTTCCTTATGCAAGAATTTTATATTAGACCTTGGGGAAATCTAATGATCTTGTATTTTTTGAAATTTTGAGGCACAAAATAAGTACTTTAAAACTTCACAGCTGTCAGTAATAGCAATGCACTTTCCAGGGAACCTTGAGCAAACAGTTTAGTTTGGTTTTATAATTACTTTAACAAAACATGCCAATTCAAAGGGCCATCCATAAGGAATTGGTGTATTTCTTCATGTTACTGTTTATTTTTGCATGCTTACACCAAGCAGAGAAGGCAAATGGAACAACTAAAGTCAAAGAAGGGGCAAGGTGGGGTGCCTTTAGCATCTGTAAATAGTGCTATCTTGTTTGGGTGGCTCTCAGGACTCAGTTACAGAATTATGAGTAGACACACTCAGAGGTCAGCAGGGAGAGCTTTCTTGCAGTTTTCCTCAACACAGATTTCTTCTTCAGTAAAACAACCTCTGAGCATCACCACCCCACCACCACAATTTCACATTGATTTCAAAATGAATCCATCCTCCTTATCCATTAAAGGAAATCAAAGCAATTCTATGTTGTTGAGGGCCACAGACAAGTCAATATGGTGCCTGGCACTTTGCCAGGAGGAGTGGTTTGAGAAGTACTGCCAGCGAGCCATTAAGATGATGGAGATTCCTTAATGACTGACTGCTGTGTCTAGATGATGTTAATTAAGTTAAGCTGTGTGTAATTATTAAGATGATGAGGATTCCTTAATGACTAATTGATGTATCTAGATGATGTTAATTGAAACAAGCTGTGTATAATGAGTTAGGTATAAATACCTCTGCTGTCCTACAATAAAGCGGCTCCCGCTGTATCAACCTTCACAAGTTGCTTGTCACCCCCTGGTTATTTTGGAAGCTTCTGATTTTGAAACCATTAGAATTCAAAGCTTCCAAACATTAGCTATGAAGACTTTGGTGGAGATCATTTATATGTTATTCAATATTTAGATATTTATATGAATAAGTTAAAATTAAATGAAAAATAATTTTTAACAAAGAGTCTCTCTTTCTCACACACATTCACACATACACACATATACATACACATACTCAGTCTGAATATTCTTTTGGAGCTAAGAGTGACTACTACTGTGATTGTCCATTAACCCATAGATTAATTCCTATCACGTTCTTTAAAACATTTTAAAATTAAAAAAGGAAATTAAAACTTTTTGTGGTGCTGATAATTGAACCCAGGTTCTTTCTCATGCTAGGTAAGCACTCTTCCACTGAGCTACATCCCCAGATCAAGAGTTTTACTTTTTGATATTTGAATTTCAAAGAAAACCAGAAGAAAGGAAGGGCATCAAAGTCATTTTAGGAAAGTATCTTTGTGGAATGCAATCATCAGTCAATAAATTGAGAAGGCTTTAGGACCATTGCTACTAATTTCTTGTAGCAAGTGAAACACTGCTTTACAAAGCAAGTTAAACAATTACATTCCTCACTTTCATAGTTAAATGTTTTGAAAGGGCTGTTAATTTCCATTATGTTTGAGCAGGAACAATCTCAAATCTTCATTTCTAATGGTATCATTTGGAAGAAGTATCAACTCCACTAGCTTCCTGTTTTTATTTACCCTTTATCTTCAGATTGTTAATGTGGATGTGGGAATTGTCTTAGCAATTTTCATGCAAGTGAAGATAATGAAGAGAGACAATATTTGAAATGTGTTGAGATAATCAGCGGGTAAAGGAGTAACAATTGGATAAGGAAGGATGCATTCAAAACCAGTAGTGGCAGAAAGAATATTGCTAAAGGCATTTGTTTCAAAGAATGTCTGTCTGCTATCAGACACTCCTCCATGACACCCTCCTGGACAGAATGCTCAAGTACTACTTGTTCCTACCACCTCTGTTTCTGTCACTGCAGCAAAGAGCTGTCTATGCTTCTCTAGAGCTCTTCTCATCTTTTTAATGTTGGAACTCCCCACAAGTCAGCATTCTTCAAGTTCTTAACTGGATTTCATGATAACTGCATCAATATTCAAATAAGGAAAAAGGAGGAGTGTGGCATGGGAAAGTTCAAATAGATCCAGAGAACCGTTCATCACTACATTACGCCTCAGTCCTACTAAGAGACTCTTGATTAAAGCAGGCGTAGGAACTGCATGATACACAGAATGCACAGACATGAAAAAGCATGGCGTTAAAGGGAAGTTGGGAGGGACCCTTTAAGAAGTTGAGGTTTTATATTTTGGTTCTACTTAGACTGTGATGCAGAGTCAGGAGAAAGAGCACATAACTCAAGGGCTGAGTCCCATTCATTCTGGATATTTTATAGGGCCTTCAGCACCTCAGCTCCATTTATTTTCACTCCTTCCAGGAAGAGATACAGCTCTCCAGGTTTGAGTAAATGATGTGACCTCATTCTTTAGGATCTCTTGCTTTGGATCACTGTGGCTATACACCAGGTCAGTTGTAAGGGATCAGCAGAGACTTTGCTTTTACACTGCACTGAATCCCTATTCACAGGGCTGAGTCAGCAGGACCAGCTTCAGTTGATCAAGTTAGTGAAATTTCCTTAGCTTAAGTTCCTCTTTTTAATGTAAAACCAATAATAATATGCTCCATAAGGGTAGATGAGAGGATAAAACACAACTATATAAAACTCGAACATTATTTCTCAAGTGAGAAGAAAAATGAAGTACGTGTCTAGCTTATTGTATAAGACAGAGCACCTCTCATGATTTTAGGTCTGATTTCATTGGTTTCCTTGCCATACCTCAAGTATCAGTGGGGTTCCAGACTCAGAGCATCTGTTCTTGTTTCTTCTGGCCGGAAGACTCTTGACTGACATATTAGCATGGCTGCTACCCCATCACAGCCACTTTCTTAATGCCTGGGCTGTAATTTTTCTAATCAGAGAGATATTCTCAATCTAGTAAATGAACACTACTCCCTAATCCTTTCTATTCCTTCTAGGAACTTTATTTTTCTTTAGATATATTTACCACTACCTATCTCTGTATCAATAAGATGTGTACTCCTTGAGAATCACAACTTTATTTATTTGCTTTCCCCCTAGAACTTGAAATAATGCCTGACACATATAGATTTTCAACAAGAAATATTTGAAGAAACAAAAGCACTGATGAACATTCCCTACCCTGTTAGTGAAGGATGTGAACTTGGTGAAGTGGGACTTTGGGTCAATTATGTAACCTAAGACAAGTTAACCTCTCTAAGCCTCAAGTTATTTTTCTGCAACTCCCATATTACCCATAGGGTTTCTCTGATTGGGTTGCTCATGTTTCCCTAATTCTAGTACATCTTTATGCCTCACAGTAATCTCTCCAAAATGCAATCTTAATTAAATTGATATATTTAAAAAATTAATGACTTGTGTAGTACAAACTAGTTATGCTTTCAAAGCATACTTCAGACAATGTTTAAAATCTTTAATTTGCTATTGCCAGATTTAGAACCTGCCTGTCTTACAAACCTCATCATATGCCATTTTTCTGTTTCTGCCTTGATGATTTTTTTTGCAGTTTCCTAAGATACATTGTCTCTTTTGATTGCAAACTTGCATTAATCTTATTCTGTGTTCCTCATCCTCAATTTCTAATGCACACTTTTGCATAGCTAAATCTCACTTATGTTCAAGTCTTAGTTTTAATGCAAGTCTTCTGTATGTCTGCTTGTTCACCTTCCTCTTTATATTTATTTTTCTATATCTATCTGTCCATCCATCCATCCATTCACTTGTCTATCTAGATACCTATATAGCTATGCATCTATCCATCAATCCATCGATCCATCCAATCTATGTTCAAGCATAAGATAGTATAAACATCCATCCAGTTTTAAACCATAACAGTGCAATTTCCTATGATTTTACTAAAATGTCTGTCTTTGTTACACTCTAAGCTCCATGAGAGAAGGAAAATGTCTTTTCAATTTCTTACTGTATCCTTCAAGTTAAGCACATTGGCCTGGTAACTTTTCTATAAATATTCTTTGAATTAATATGCTATCATATGGCAATGATCATTACGACTGTAAATGTGAAGACAGAATCTGTTGATTGTTTTACAGCCACCATAGTTTTTCTTTAATAAAACTAAACCTGTAATCATGAATCACAATGTGTTATTTAAAAAGAGAAGATAGGAAATACGGAGGAGAGTGCAAAAAAAGGAGTCCAAGAAGGGACAGAAAAACTTGAGAAAGTAGAATAAGAAAAAGAATGAGAAAGGAAGAGGAAGATAACACATGGATGTATAACCAATGTGAGCCTGCAATCTGTAAACGTGGAAAAATGAGAATTCATACCCTATTTGAATCAAATGTATGATATGTCAAGATCATTGTATTTTTTGAGCAACTAATAAAAAAAATAAAGAGTGAGGAAAAAAGAAGGGGCATAGAATCTTTTTAAAATTATTTGTGTGTTTGTGTGTGTGTGTGTGTGTGTGTGTGTGTGTGTGTGTATCCCTAGGGATTAAACCCAGGAGCACTCTACTACTGAACTATATCCCCAGTCCTTATTTTTTATTTTGAGACTGGGTCTCACTAAATTGGCAAGGTTGACCTTAAACTTGTGATCCTCCTGCCTCAGCCTCTTGATTTTCCAGGGTTACAGGTGTGTGCCACCACACCCCATGGGGCATAGAATCTTTATTTATTTATTTATTTATTTATTTATTTGGTATCAGGCATTGAACTTAGGGGCACTCAACCACAGAGCCACATCCCCAGCCCTATTTTGCATTTTATTTAGAGATAGGGTCTCACTGAGTTGCTTAGATCCTTGCCCTTGTTGAGGGTGGTTTCGAACTCCCTATCCTCTTGCCTCAGCCTCCCAAGCCTCTGGGATTACAGGCCTGCATTTCTGTGCCCAGCTGGGACATAGAATCTTTATTCTCCATATTTACTTAAACAATTTTAGGTCCATAAATTAAAGAATAAGATAATTTCAATATCTGGTAGTCAGTCATCTTGTCATGATATTTCTAACATGTATGTTTTTTTCAATCTAAATTTTTCTTGGTCCTGGTTTTAATCACCTAGACTTAAGTACACTGATCTTAACCTACTTCTCTTTCAAGCACCTCTCATTTGCATAAATTGTTACCTCAAATTCTAGGTAGTTTATTTATATTTTATTACTTAGAATTGTTTCCATTTCTCCCTTTATTCATTTCTCTTAAATTTTACCTAGACATGATGTTTTTAATTTCAGGAGCAATTTCTCATCTACTAATTATAAACCTTCTACTCATATTTTATTTATTGGTATGTGAATTTTATATGAACCTTAATATCTCATTCATGAATGCCTCAAGACAACTCTCAATTAAGCAAATAAAGTTGGTTTTCCTTTCTGTCAAGAAGTCAATGTCAAATATGATGATATCATAAGCAAGTTAAAAAACACACCCTGATGTTTTTCAGGTGCATGATAAGAAAAAGGAAGACAAGGTAACTAATATAATTTTATTTCCTGATTACTCTCAGAAAGCAGAGCAATTCTTCTGAAGAAAATGTTTCTGGTCAATTACTTAAAGTAAAATAAACTGAAAATATCTCATTTCAGATTATACTAGGGGAAAAGTCATCTATTTTGAGGATTATAATTAATGCATATTAAATGCTACTCCTTCATGGCACTGTTGAAGACTCTATTCATAAATTTGTATTTTGGACTTTGTTTTGTTTGCATCTGAATAAATGTCCCCCAAGTTGTAGTTCATTACTTTTCTAAGGGAAAGCTGCATTGATCTTATTCTGCGCTCCTCATCTTCAATTTCTAATGCACACTTTTTCATACCTAATTCTCACTTATATTCAAGTCTCAGTTTTAATGTAAGTCAGAGAACAATGGACACCAGAAGAATACCAAAATCAGAGTGTGAATGATTGGTGAAAAGTCTTACCATCTAGGTCATTCTCTGGGGTCTCCGCTGTATGCCAGTTGGAAGGTGGTCCAGTGCCATTGACTGTCATGGCTGATACTTGGAAACTGTACTGACTTCCCTTCTCCAGGCCTATGAAAATATTTCCAACAACAACAAAAATAGTTATTGAAAAACAAGTATTTCTAGCTGGCTTTACAAAGTTTTAGCAAAATTTAAAAAATAGTTGATATGGTTTATATTATATGTGACTGTTGTGGTAATTATTGTTATTTTGACTAAAAGAGAAGAAATATAACAGCAAGAAATCAAATTATTTTTCATATATTCTCATGTATTTTTCCAGTTTATAAAAATGTATCATGAAAATAGCCTCAGGGCAGATGCAGAATATAAAATATGAATGATGAAGAAATAATCAAAAATAGCAAGAATCATTTTTCCTCACTGTTCAGAACAGCCATGCCTATAAATCAAGAATAGGCAATCTAAAAATGTATGTCTCCATCATTCATTCAAGGTCAGTGATTATGTTTTTTGAGGGTGCCAAGAGAGATGATTCCAAAGCCACTGCACTTCAGTAGAAAATACAAGAACTTTCATCCCTTGAAACCATCTTTTGAGTAAACTTGGATTCATATCAGCATCCATACTAAGGGGGAAGGAAGTCAATCTCTATGATAATTTGGACACATTATTTTACATATAATGATATCTTCAGGGCTTATTTTAGAGAATACAGGTAGACTAGAGAGGTTCTGTAGACCATTAATCTGGAATGTGTAAATTTTTGATGTGATTTTTTGATCTTTCCTCTTACCTAAATTTCAATGTAGCTTATTAACATGACAAATCATTGTAAAACTAATGATACTTGTTGCTATGATTGAATATCTCCTTCAAAACTCATGATGAAACTTAATTGCCATTCTAACAGTGTCGAGGAGACCTCCAAGAGGTGATCAGTCCATGAACACTCTGCCATCATAGTGGATTAATTAGTGGTTGCAGGAGAGAGTTCTTGATAAAAAGGATAAGTTTAGCCCAATATTCTTCTGCTTGTGCATTTTCCTGTATTCCCACCTTCTGCCAACGGATGATCCTGGCCAGATATAGGTGCCATGATCTAGGACTTCCCTATCTCCAGCACCATGAGATAAACCCCTATTTTATAAACTGTTCAGTCATTATATTTCTGTAATAGTAGCAGAAAATGGATTAATCCACTTAGTGAAAGACCATGTGACATTCTTGAGACGATGAGAACTCAAGTTAAATTGTTAAGACCTTAAATCTCAAAGATTCAAACAACCCTGGTAAAGATAAAAAATGTAGTTTGTTTTTGTTGTTTCCTCCATTAATATGAAATAAGCAGAAATATTTGATATTTAGAAATGTATATAATTGAAATGAAGTATTTGGGAAATAATGACTACATCATGACTAAATTACAAATTTGTAGATCTTTGTATAGGAAGATGATACTTAATACTAAGAAGAATTATAACTCGCTACTAGTAGGAGATGATGTTTTAAGTGATGGATAGAAAGAATTTGTTAATGTAAAGTGCAGTTGACTCCAATGGATAGTATTATTAGAGAAAATCATCCAATAAATTCACATGCAAAAACATGTCTATAATACAAAATGTTATTCTCTGAAGAACTTTAATTATATAAAGTAGAACAGAAGCTCCATGTATTAGAATGTAACTGGTACTGTTGTAGTCCTTATTTTTATCTACTGAATGGTATAACCACAGACTTCCCCAGAGTACCTGTTGTATGAAAGAGACACATACAAAATCACCCTTGAAAAATCCACCAAAAATGATTTGGTTCAGTGATACTTAACAAAGGAAATATTAGATTAAAATAGAATGCTCAATCTTAGCAAGGTGGCAAAGAGAATATCCCTTCCAAATGTATCCAGTGGAAAAACTCTTCACGTCACCTCTACCACCTTTGCCATGAAGTTTTAGCACCCAATAAAGATCAGTGGCCCAGGTCCCTCTGAAAATTCTGCCAAATTTCTTTGAAGTATCATATTTTATTTTAAAATAGATTTGGCTTTACATTTTATTCTAGAATATAGCTGAGTTATTGAATCTCTCTCATCATAAACACCTAGAAATATGAGGTTAATTATAAAAAAAAGTTTAATTGTGTAGGTAGAATTCCTCTATTAAAGGAAATCTTAAGCAATGTCTAGTAAAATGATTGATATAATGCTGGGCATCTGAAAAAGAGATGCTGTAAATGCAGTAGATATACTTTTAGGATAAGAAATTCACCAAGGAAGGAACTCATTGGCAACAGTTTTGCTTGTAAGAAAAGTTCTTACAAGTGTAGGAAAGTGTACTAAATTTGCTTGACCATAATAAACATACAGATACACAATAGTTTTCTAGTGGCTTAAAATTTGTTTTTCCTCTGTTAGGATACATTCACCCAAGTTTTTTGGATTATAAACTCAGTGCATTGTTATTAGTTATTTCTCAGCAGAGTTAAGACTGTGACCCTTTTCTTTATCTAGTTAAGCACAGGATGTCATGGTGGGCAGAAGCAGAAACTGACTGGAAATTACCTTTAGAATTTTAAGTTTCAGAAGTTCCTGCTTTAGTGTTGTGAGGGGGTATACTTGGCTGGGTAAGTTTTAGAGTACTCACAGCTCTTCCTTCTTTTTTATGCTTTCTTTTGTACAAGGGATTGAATCCAGGGGTATATTAACACTGATATACATCCCCACCACTTTTGATTTTTAATTTTGAGATAGTCTTGCTAAATTGAGAGTCTTCCTAAATTGCTAAGACTGGCCTCAAATTTGTAATCCCCTTGCCTCAGTCTCCAAAATTATTGGAATTACAGGCATGCACCACAGTGACTGGCTCTCAAAGCTCCTTTAATTTCAATTTCCAATTACAAGTTATTAGCTAATAATACATGTTTCCACCTTGTTTGTGTCAGGGCCAGCTGACTAAGTGCTTATAAAAGCAATTTACAAATTTAATCATTCAATAGATATAAATATATCTAACAATTTGTATAGTGATTTGTTGGTTATTTTCTGACTTGATTTCAAATACACTATGATTTTGGCACAGAATACATTACCCCTATTTTAGATAGATAGAAGGAGAATAAGGCACAGAGAAATTAAGCAAGGGTACTGGTGTTTTAATCAGCAGCTTCTGTCCTTGGGTGAAGAATCTTTCTCTGTCCTTATTCCTGCTATGCTCTAGATAACTGTTACTCTCCGTAAAGGACCAACAGTCTAGGCTGAACCCAAAAGGGACATCAAAAACGAATGTAAGGCACTCTTCAGGAATACAAGGAATTTGTAATCATGAAGATCATTTCCAGAGTTAAGTCAGGCAGGGGTAAGCAGACAGGATAGATTTGATGGTCCTATTATATTTTGGCAGTGGATTAATTTAAGAGATCATTAACACCCCAATATCCCTTTATAAAAAGAATAAAGATAGAAAAAACTGTTATCCTGTTAGGAAAATGAAATATCTTTTTGTTGTTTTTGTTGTACTGAGGATTGAACCCAGGGCCTTATGCTTATGAGGCAAGCATTCTACCAGCTGAACTGTATCCCCAGCCTAAGATGAAGTATCTTTAAGAGTTAAACCAGCAGTCACCATAACCAAGCAATTTGGGGGAGGCTCAACTCCGATGGTTGATATCAAAAACTCTTTTCAAGTTTCATTCATTCATTAGAAGCGGAATAAAGGAAAGTCAGTCTATAATGATTTTTTGTATGTATACTTCTAGAAGCTATTATCTTGTATGTATTTTCTAAGTAAAGACAATGGGAATTTTATTAAATAATATTTTTTAAACAAATTGGTTGGCAAAGCTTTGAGTTAATGTTTTCTAGAATTCCTCAGCTCCTCTAGCTGCAAAGGTCACCTTCAACTTTTATTATTTAATAGGTATCTGCATGTTTGCACTATTGCTTAACTCTCATACCCTCACATGTACACTGTCTATACAAAATGTTTGTATTTTATCTATAGACAGGCTTTCACTGAGTTTCTTAGTGCCTTGCTTTTGCTGAGGCTGGCTTTGAACTCATGATCCTCCTGCATCAGCCTCCTGAAACACTGGGATTATAGGTATGAGCCACTATGCTCTGTTCCACTACTTTTTAATTGCGTGACCTTGAAAAACTTTCTAGCTCTTTCTATGTATCTAGTTTTTAATCAACAATATGGATATATATAAATAAAAATTGTTATAAAATTAAATTTGAAAACATTTGTAAAACTTTTAACATAGTGACTGCTGTCAAAGTTCAGTAAATAATGATATGGCTGTTACTGTTAAATATATTAATATTGTATTTAATGTCAGTGATCTTTTATAGAGGAATATAGCACAGGATCGAGTCACTTACAGTAAAATGAACTAAAGATGACAATATGGTATAGACAAGGAACATCTATGGAGGGTTAGAACATCTATGATCTAATTGAGATTATGCCATGACTAGTTGCAGATTTTAGCAATGTCACTCTCCAGGCCTCTTCTGTAAAGCAAAGGGTTTGGTGAGATGAACAGTGTGGTGCTTGTCAACCCTGAAGTTAATCTCTAGAGGGTGTATGTGTGTGTGTGTGTGTGTGTGTGTGTGTGTGTGTATTTGATTCCTAGATGCTTCCAATCTCAACTTCATTCTAAAGCATATGTGTTGTCACTAGCACTGCTTTTCTTAGTTGTAAAAGTTTCTGTTGTTGAAAACAGATTATCTTTGCCCATTCCTGTCCCTAATAAGAAATGCCAAGGTCTGTAATTCTTCTGTTTCGATTTCTTAGATCATATGGTAAATGATGATACATTATTCATATAATATCATTTCCCTAATGTTAACCTTGTTATAAAATTGCTATGCTATTGTTTCAATGTTTCAGTCTATAAACTATCAATTCATGTTTACCATTATGCTTATTCTATATTGGCCATGAAATACCAGAACTCTCTTAAACTCAATCTCAAATAACCTTTTCTGAAGAGCACTCAAAAATAAAAAAAAAAAAAACAGCACTTTAAAATTTAGTTGACACGGGTTCCTACAATAAAACTGATAGCAGCCATTTAAAATCCTTGTTAGAACCCTGAATTACTTTGTTATTGCAGATGTCTCATTATCTTAGCAAAAAACATGCACAACAAAAAACACCTGTCTAACAAAGAGAGGAAAAAAAAAGGTTTGAGTCTCTACACCTGAATATTTATAAAATACAAATGAATCATTCAGGCATCTCCAATTTTCTAACAGCCAAATCAATATATCCATGTATCTTACAGGCACTGAAAACATGGGGTCAAATCCTGTACATTTCACAGTGCTGCAGATTTATATGGAAAATCAATTACTTCTACTTACTACAAAGTGTATCCGTTACTAGATATGTCCTGGGGAAAGTCTAAACCACAGCCAATCTTACAGAGTATAGTACTTTTTGCAACTTAATGCTTTTGGAAATATTCCCCAAATGTCTAGAAATGTTACAGGTATTTCTGAAGCCAAGTTACAAGGTAGAGGAGAAGAAAGAAAATTTACAAAGCTTGTTTAAAAATTTTTAAGAGTATGACACTATTACCAACTTTTTTATTGCTTTGATTCAAATTAAAAAGGAGTACTTGTGACATTTTTGCAATAAATATCATGAGCAGTTATAATATTACTGCTCAGATTATATTTTCATTCCTAAATGCATTTTTATAACTCTTGAAATGAAGAACAAGATGAATAAAGCTTCAAGGTTAAATTCCAGATTTCCACAAATCTATAAAGAAGGGAATGGGTATTTATGACCTATACACAAAAATAACCTAATCCATCCTAATTTTTTCTAATTCAGTCTTTGGCTGGAATGATAATAAACCAGGATAGTTACCCTGTGCTGATTTGAAATTCATATTTTAGATGAATACAGATGTAAAACTGAATTATTTATTTTTGATTGAGTAACGTTTATTAGAGTTTACAATTGAAAATGATTGTCCTTAAGAGGAAAAACAATAAAGTATCTATAAGAGTTGAATAATGTCCTCCCAAAGTTCATGTGTAACTGAAACAGTAGCATGTGACCTCACTTGAAAATATGATCTTGCAGATACAATTAGCTAAGGAGCTCAGGATAAAATCTTTCTGGAGTTAGAGTGGGGCTTAAATCCAATGGTTGTTGTCCTCAATCAAAGAGGAGAGGAAAGGACATGCACAGATCGGAGGGTGATACAAGGAGGAGGCAGAGATGGGAGCATTCATCCACAAGCCAAGAACACCCAAGACCTGTTGGCAAGCAGCAGTGGAGCTTTGGAAGGAAGCGGCTCTGCCAACTCATTGATTTCAGAAATCCAGGCTCCTGAACTGTGGCAATAAATTTCCATTGTTTTAAGCCACCAAGTTTTTAGCAATTTCTTATGGCAGCTCAAGGGTGAATACAGGTTCTTTAGCAGTGAAAAAGCTAATGCCTATCATTCTTTCTTTAAATGATTTTACCTTCTGTAGAGGAAAAGTACTGATGTTTTATGTACATAGAGGGTCAGAGTCTTAATTTTATAATACTGGTCTCAATGTGTTTAATTCTATCTGCCAAAATAACTCATAAATACTAAACAACGCAAATCAACAAATTCTGCTGGCCAAAGGCTACTACTACTCTTCATCTATTTTAGAATGCTTCCTTCTCACGTGTTCAGCTGTTAGGGAGTTAGCATTAGTGGGAGGGAGTTCTCAATTTTGGCAACTAAAAGTTGTAAAATACAACTATAGTCTTGATGTTTTATTTTTTTTCCTTTACATTTCAGTTACATAGTTTATTGTTACAAAATTAAGCAACCCTGAAAATTAATATTTTAGCACATATGTATTCTAAATATGAACATGAATACATATTTTTATTATAAATGTGGACTTATGCACTAAAACCATTTCAAGACTGAGTTATTCACTTAATGATATGTTTTAAGTATTTAATATGAAATTTAATATTTGTATACTGCATCATTCTCAATAGATGTATATTTCATAAAGATTGTGTCAGAGTCTTTTTAGGTAACTGCCTAAAGTATATTTAAAAAAAATGGTTTTCTATGAAAATAATACTGCAATGACATATTTTAACTTTAAAATTTTGTAAAACAATTAGTACAATTATTCCCTAGGATAAGCCTGAATGTGGGAAAGCTGGGTAATATCTCTATGAAAAAAATATATAAGCACACAGATATATACACATTTAAAATTAGTTATATGTAATACATGTGAATACATTGCTTTCCAGGAAGATTCTAGAAATGTTCCATCACCAAAACAGTATACCAGAGCTCATGTTGCTCAAATGCTTTCCAGGTGTGTTTTTAGACAAGGAAAATGCTAATTCATTTTTAACTTGAATTTCTCTTTTCACCTATGAGAGTGAACATTTTACCACATTTATTAGTTATATTTAATTCTGTGATTTGAATATCCAATCCTTAGTTTTTCTGTTATAATGCCTTTCCTTTCTTTTACAAAAATAAGTTTATTCTATATTTCTAATGTTTTTCATTTGAGGAGGGTCAACAATTACAACTTTTAGGACTTCAAACTTCTATATCTGTAAACAAAAACAGTTGAATTAGAATATCCTTGGGATCCCTTCTAGTTGAGTCTTTTATATCTTAGGAATTATACTACAATATTTTTAACAAGATATTTCAATTTTGGTCATTTTTCTCCACTATAAACTACATGTTGTGCTAAGAATCCTATTCAATGATTTTTATCATCTTCCCATTATTTAATAAGGAGAAAAGGAACAAAACATAGGAGACTGGCTTTGTAAAAGCATTTCAAAGAACTTACTCCTACATTCAACCATACCTGCCTAGATTCTTTCCAGATTTAAAACAGGTAATGTGATTTTTGGTGACCTATCTTGTATGCATTCTCACCATTATGTTAAAATTTTACATATATAAACATAAAAAAAAAAAACAAACACACACCTAAGGCGGTGGGAAATTCTCTTCGTGAAAATTGGAACTAGTTTTCATAAAGAAACTTGACCCACTATGAATTCTACCAATATTGTTTAAAGGTAAAATTACTTATATATTCGTGGAAATTAGATAATTGTTTTTCCTTTTATATCCCAATCTACCATCTTCCTCCCTATCCTCACCCCTGGTGGTTGGGAGAGGGGGACCAAAATGACTTAAACCTGGAGTCATTATATTAGAAAACTTTTAAAAGATATTAGTTAAAAAGTTAACATTCATTAGATAATAGGAGTTGTTGAATCTCAATGCTGAAAAGGTTTAATATAGGTAGAAATTCTACAATGGATGTATTAAGATGATGATCCAGAAGCAAAATACATAAGGACAAGCATTATAGCGAATATGAAGTTAAAAATATAAAGGTTATTCCTGTTCAGGCCAATAAATGTCACCTGCCAGGAAAAAAAATCAATGTTCCTTTGAAGTGAGAATATATTTTATTCCTAAAGCATTTAATTCATCTAAACCTTGCCAGACCGCACTGTGTGAACACTGACCTGTGAACAGGTACCAGAGATTGTTTGGCTCCAGTGTTTCCATCTCACCCCTGCGGGTTGTCTTTCTGTGTCGAATTTTATAGCCAGTAATAAATCCATTCTGTGTTCCTGATGGAGGAGGAAGCCAGCTTACTTTGATACTCTGTAAAATAATAAATGTAAATTAAAACATTGGAGGAAAAAGGGACAACAGGACAGGGTCAAAGAAGTGACCCAGACACAAGTGTAAATAAAATAGAAAGGCATGAGGAGAGGGATTATCGCCTAGGACCAAATTACATCCATTCCTACAATCTGACAGTATCCATAGTTGTCTTATTTTAATAAAAATGCACATAATTCATTTTTTTGATTCATGTATTACCACCTCTTCTTTGTAAGCACTACTGAAATGATAGCAAAATATTTTACATGTTCTAAACCATAAAAAGAAAATTAGAATGTATTTGGAAGGTGCATATTTGAGGGAAGTGTGGAGACTGAGTCAAAGAAGAAAACTGAAACCTAGATCCTTTCTTTAGAGATATTCCTGAAAAGCAAGGCAATTTATATGAAAGTATTCAGGGAATTCTGGGAATTATTGCTTCCTAAGTAACTGAGGGGATGAACAAAAAATTCCTAAGGATCAGGTGAACTCCAGGTTCCTACCTATGCTCAGTAAACTAGTCCCTTAACCCACATTGATTTTGGCACAGTTGGAAGATTTATCCTCTATAGATATTGGACACAAAGACACAGATTCAGATATCAGGCACAGAAGAGAACTGGATGTAGGCAAGGGCTACTAGATAGGAGATATGAGAATTCAATGTCCTCTTCCTTCTTCTGATACCCAGAGAAATAACAAGCAGGTGTATGCTTCCCAGAGAGAATATCAAGTAATCCTTTTCTAGAGAAAATTAATAACTTTATCCTAGAGAACAGGATCCCTGACCAACCTCCCAATAAGGGGACCACCACTTAACAAGCCCACCAGACACTAGAATTTACACTTTGCAATCAGCTTTTCAGTTATTTCATTTTAATGTCAGTTGACGATTTAAGACTACTAGGTTTCAAAGAAAACCTTTAGCATAAAAAGTAGATGAAAAATAATACCCTCAAAGGTAATGGGACCTCAAAGAAACAATGACAATACATATAAGAGTAGAAAAAAGGCAATAAATGCCCTTATGATCTAAAATGAAACAGGTTCCATGAAAGGATACAAATGTAAAGGTATTAAAATATTTTAAAAGAAGAAAAGCCCAGGACCAGATGGGTATACAGCAGAGTTTTAAAAACCTTTAAAGAAGAATTAATACCAATACTTTTCAAGTTATTTCAGGAAATAGAAAAAGAGGGAGCTCTTCCAAATTCATTCTATGAGGCCAACATCACCCTGATTCCGAAACCATACAAAGACACTTCAAAGAAAGAAAACTACAGACCAATATCTCTAATGAACCTAGATGCAAAAATCCTGAATAAAATTCTGGCAAATCGAATACAAAAACACATCAAAAAAATTGTGCACCATGATCAAGTAGGATTCATCCCTGGGATGCAAGGATGGTTCAATATATGGAAATCAATAAATGTTATTCACCACATCAATAGACTAAAAGATAAGAAGCATATGATCATCTCGATAGATGCAGAGAAAGCATTCGACAAAGTACAGCATCCCTTTATGTTCAAAACATTAGAAAAACTAGGGATAACAGGAACTTACCTTGACATTGTAAAAGCTATCTATGCTAAGCCTCAGGCTAGCATCATTCTGAAAGGACAAAAGTTAAAGGCATTCCCTCTAAAATCCGGAACAAGACAGGGATGCCCTCTATCACCACTTCTATTCAATATAGTTCTCGAAACACTGGCCAGAGCAATTAGACAGATGAAAGAAATTAAAGGCATAAAAATTGGAAAAGAAGAACTTAAATTATCACTATTTGCGGATGACATGATTCTATACCTAGAAGATCCAAAAGGATCTACAAAGAAACTACTAGAACTAATAAATGAATTCAGCAAAGTGGCAGGATATAAAATCAACATGCATAAATCAAAGGCATTTCTGTATATCAGCGACAAAACTTCTGAAATGGAAATGAGGAAAAACACTCCATTCACAATATCCTCAAAAAAAAAAATAAAATACTTGGGAATCACCTAACAAAAGAGGTGAAAGATTTATACAATGAAAACTACAGAACCCTAAAGAGAGAAGTAGAAGATCTTAGAAGATGGAAAAATATACCCTGTTCATGGATAGGCAGAACTAACATTATCAAAATGGCGATATTACCAAAAGTTCTATATCAGTTTAATGCAATGCCAATCAAAATCCCAACGGCATTTCTTGTAGAAATAGATAAAGCAATCATGAAATTCATATGGAAAAATAAAAGACCCAGAATAGCAAAAGCAATTCTAAGCAGGAAGTGTGAATCAGGCGGTATAGCGATACCAGATTTCAAACTATATTACAGAGCAATAGTGACAAAAACAGCATGGTACTGGTACCAAAACAGGCGGGTGGACCAATGGTATAGAATAGAGGACACAGAGACTAATCCACAAAGTTACAACTATCTTATTTTTGATAAAGGGGCTAAAAGCATGCAATGGAGGAAGGATAGCATCTTCAACAAATGGTGCTGGGAAAATTGGAAATCCATATGCAACAAAATGAAACTGAATCCCTTTCTCTCGCCATGCACAAAAGTTAACTCAAAATGGATCAAGGAGCTTGATATCAAATCAGAGACTCTGCGTCTGATAGAAGAAAAAGTTGGCTCCAATCTACATATTGTGGGGTCGGGCTCCAAATTCCTTAATAGGACACCCATAGCACAAGAGTTAATAACAAGAATCAACAAATGGGACTTAATTAAACTTAAAAGTTTTTTCTCAGCAAGAGAAAAAATAAGAGAGGTAAATAGGGAGCCTACATCCTGGGAACAAATTTTTACTCCTCACACTTCAGATAGAGCCCTAATATCCAGAGTATACAAAGAACTCAAAAAATTAGACAATAAGATAACAAATAACCCAATCAACAAATGGGCCAAGGACCTGAACAGACACTTCTCAGAGGAGGATATACAATCAATCAACAAGTACATGAAAAAATGCTCTCCATCTCTAGCAGTCAGAGAAATGCAAATCAAAACCACCTAAGATACCATCTCACTCCAGTAAGATTGGCAGCCACTATGAAGTCAATCAACAACAAGTGCTGGCAAGGATGTGGAGAAAAGGGTACACTTGTACATTGCTGGTGGGACTGCAAATTGGTGCGGCCAATTTGGAAAGCAGTTTGGAGATTCCTGGGAAAGCTGGGAATGGAACCACCATTTGACCCTGCTATTGCCCTTCTCGGACTATTCCCTGAAGACCTTAAAAGAGCATGCTACAGGGATACTGCCACATCAATGTTCATAGCAGCACAATTCACAATAGCTAGACTGTGGAACCAACCCAGATGCCCTTCAATAGATGAATGGATAAAAAAATGTGGCATCTATACACAATGGGGTACTACACAGCAATAAAAAATGACAAAATCATAGAATTTGCAGGGAAATGGATGACACTAGAGCAGATTATGCTTAGTGAAGCTAGCCAATCCCTAAAAAACAAATACCAAATGTCTTCTTTGATATAATGAGAGCAACTATGAACAGAGCAGGGAGGAAGAGTAGGAAGAAAAGATTAACATTAAACAGAGACATGAGATGGGAGGGAAAGGGAGAGAAAAGGGAAATTGCATGGAAATGAAGGGAGAACCTCATTGCTATACAATATTACATATAAGAGGTTATGAGGGGAATGGGAAAATAAACAAGGAGAGAAATGAATTACAGTAGATGGGGTAGAGAGAGAAGATGGGAGGGGAGAGGAGGGGGGATAGTAGGGGATAGGAAAGGTAGCAGAATACAACAATTACTAATAGGGCATTATGTAAAATTGTGGATGTGTAACCGACGTGATTCTGCAATCTGCATTTGGGGTAAAATTGGGGGTTCATAACCCACTTCAATCTAATGTATGAAATATGATATGTGAAGAGCTTTGTAATGTTGTGAACAACCAATAAAAAAAAGAAAAAAATATTTTAAAAGTATGACAAATACAATTTGATTATACAAATTAAATATTCAATAGGTAAATCAGAATATAAATTCAAAGGAGTCTCCTAAAATTCACTGAGGAATAAATACAATCATAGTAAATTAGAGACAAAAGATATTAGATGTTTAGTGTATAATTCCAATACCCAACTGAAGAGAAAAAATCGAGGAAAAATAAAAGATATAATTAGCAAAATATAATAATAAATATTAACCTTCTCAATAAAAATCTTGCAGAAATGGAAGATTTGGAGACTTTAGTCTTAAAGGAATTGTGGAATATTTCACATAATTAATGAAAAATAATCATGTAAAAGCACATCACTATAACACACCAGAGCCTCGCTAGGGTGGAGATTCAGAATGGAGGGGAAAATAACAGGTCACATAAAATATGATCAAGAGTAATAATGTCCTCAGGTTTCTCAACAAGAACATGTGAAGTTTGATAACAATGAGACATACTTAAATAAAATTCTAATCAACAAATTTAAATCTAGAATTCTGTCTACTCAAATAAATAACACATGTCCAGAGCAATGACATATGCTTGTGTAAGCATAGTGTATGGAAATTCCAGACAGACATGGTTTTAAAGACATCCTCCAGTGTGTTCCCTTTATCAGGAAGAGAATGAAGGATACACTCTAGGAGATGTAGAGTGCAAACTTTCCTAGAGTTTCTCACTCTGGGAAGAGAGAGAAAGTCCAAAAGCCAATAGAAGGAAAAAGGAGTCCAGAATAAAGAGATAAGTATGAAATTCTCAGGAGGACAAGGAAGAAAATCTCAATGTGATATAAAGTCTGATATGATGAGACCCCATACTTAAATGAGGATAGACTGTATAATTCCATTCATATAAAGTTTTAGAACCGGCAAACTTAACCTTTACTAATAGAAAATAGAAGACTACTTGCCTATGATCATTGCCCTGTGTGACTGTGAGGTTGATGAGACTGAACTGGGTATAAGGAGACTTCTGTGTATTGTTTTTATGTTTGTTATAATGCCAAATACAAATGTCAAAATAGACTATAATCAGCTGAACTCTGTCCCTCCAAACTTTGTGTGCTGAATTCCCAACTCCCAGTTCTTCAAAATGTGACTGTGTTTGTAGACAGTTCCTTTGAAGACGTAATTAAGATGAAAAGATGTCACTAGGGTAGGCTCCACTTTGATATAACTGGTGTCCTTAGAGAAGAACTGTTAAGGATACAGATACAGAAGAAAACCACATGTAGACACTGGAGACGAAGCCAATCATCTCTAGGCCAAGAGGGAAGCCTCAGAATAACTCCGTGAACACCCTGACCGTGAACTTTCAGCCTGCAGAACTGTACGTAAGTGAATTTCTGTTGTTTGAGTCACCAAGTCTCTGGCATTTGTGACGCGGCAGCCCTAGGAAACTACACTCATGGGATTGAAATCTTATTGGTACATTTCACTTTATTTTAATTACACTCCAAACAAAGAAGTAGGAGGAGGAGGAGAAAAGCAAGAATGTAGAAGAGAAATGAGGGTGGAAATGTGTGAGCACTAGATTGCAACAGAAAAATAAGCCCTTAGATGTGACCTAATACTGGTAAACTAAGAGACATTTGCAAAAGTGCAATGACATCGAAAGAGATAACACCAAACATGATGAGCTTGGGTGTCTATAGGGAATGGTGAGAATAGAAGTAGGGAAGGATCTATTGTTTTTTATTATGTTAGTTGGTGCTACTTTTCTTAAAAAATAATATCATGTCACACTTGATGAAAATTTAAATTAATTTGAAAAATAAATGTGAGGTGGTGGAAAGAAACACCTGGGTGATACAAGAAAATCTAACCTGAAGTCAAGGGACAGATTCCCAAGAGAGTGGGCCATAAGCCCAGGGTCTCTTTGACACTATTTTAATCATGTAGCATGGTGGCTGAGGTCGGCCAGAAATCTCCAGGAGAACAAGGTTCAAGATCTTTTTTCCCACATCTACTACAAAACAGCTGCTGCTCTACAGATAATTAAATTCTTTTGTAAAAGAAGATAAAAATCAGCTAAAGTCACAGTTACTTGCTAAGCACTTTGACAATTCTTAAAGTGTGCAAACCTCAGTAGAGTCTCATTATTTACCCAGTTATATTCTAGGAAGCTGCTCCTACAATAACTTTGTGAAAACTGGAATATTGCTCCTGGGTGAAATATAGATTTAGGTTCCTTCCATCTGTGCTTATAATATTTTTTGTCAACTTGACTATACATAATCTTTTCTGGGTGTTAAAGATATTTTATTATATATTATTGTCGATTCATTAACATCAAATGTTAATACTTAAACCAAGTGATTTATCTCATGTTTTCTCTAGAGGGCACATCACCATTGTTTTGCATTGAACACATCAGTATTACACTTGAGAGCCATTTAAAACAGCAAAATCACCAGCAAATACACACAAATGCAAAGAGATGGCACCAAAGAGACTGAACCAGGACACTGGTTTCCAGTATGAGAGCTGAAGCAACAAGGCTGGGTGTAATCTTGTTCAACCTCAGCTGTGAGCATGTGCTTCCATGACTCCAAGTTTTCACTGCTCTGTGTAAGAACACAAAAGCGAAGCACCGTGGGTATTTATTTTTGGTTCTAAATGAATTTTAGTAAGAACACAAACTCACAGACACAGAATCTGCAAATGGTGAGGATCAACTATAATTCTGTATTAATCACGTTTTAATAGTTTTTGGAGAATCTAGTTATATAAATGATCAGATTATTCAGGTTATTAGAAAATATTTAAAAGAATATGATACCACTGAGGTCATTCACTGAGAGGAACCTCTTCTATTGAGGTTTTTTAACATTTATTTTTAACCTACTATAGATTTGGCAAAGATCTGCACACACTACATAAGAATTGGTTTTTATACTCATGATGATTCTGTGACTTAAGGTTCACCGGTATGCCCTTTGTATAAACATGTAAGTGGGGACACAAAGTGCTCATGTAACTTGAAGTCATGCAGCCAAGAAGTGTTAGAGGCAGCTCTTCACTGGGATATCATGAGTCTAAGTCTGGCATTTGGGGCTATTTAATATTGCCTCTCCCAGTAAGTTCAAGAGCGTGATGTATAATTCATTGTAGTTATTATTCATTAAAATATATCCTTGGGGCCAAATTGTAATAAAGTTATAACTTACCCATTCTGAGGAAATAGACAAGTAAACTAATAATGAAAAAATAAAATGCTAAGTACCAAAGAATGTCCCAGAGGTACTAGAGGGGCAAAACTTAACTTACACAAACCTACTCATCCCCTTCTCCCAACACACACCTGAGTGGAACTGTTCTTCATCCCATGTGTTTAGAAACTAGTAAACAAAACTAAACAGTCATAACTTATATTTATATTTCCCTGGTCATCTTATTTCTATTTTTCAATACTTCAAGGTAGTAGTGGTGGATATTATCACCAATTCACAATTTTTCAAAGGAGGGAGCTAAGGCACAGAACTAAATGAATGATCGGTCTAAGGTCACCTTGCAAGATTGTTGGAAAATTTCTTAACTGTTGAGTCCAATGTTCTTATTGTTTCATATTAAATAAGTGATTGGTGGGCTTCTATTTGATAATTCTACACATCTAAATTCTTCTATAAAACACTCTTATCAAGAATAAAGCTGGATTTCAATAATTAGTTTTAAGGACATCCAGTAAACCTTCTCATAAAAACCTTGGCAAATAAAGAGAAAATCATTTTCTAAGGATGAAAGTTTGTTTTTAAAGTCAAAATTAAATTCATACAGAAAGTAAAAATACAAATGTAGATGTTAAAACTTAGATCAAGAGTTAGAACCTTTTGATTTCCAGTTAATGTCTGCTGTGGCTTTGTTGAGTGACCTTTCCTAAGTCTTATAAATGACCTAAATCTCAATATATGAATCAAAAGTAGAAGAATAATTGTTCTTAGTATGTCTACCAAATGCTTGTAAATCACTTGATAAACCTGGATATATTAATTATGCTAATGATTACATGAGTAATACTTAATATTTGACAGATAATAATTTTTCTTTATCATAGTTCAGGATTTCCAGTGATTGCATAAAATGATTCCCACATAGCCGGTGCTTTAATATCAATGCCTAAGAGCAATTAATTAATAGAATCAGTTATACACTCTGCACTCCAGGAGGTGAACCCCCTCAATGGTTATTATTCATCTTTGGAAGTAATTTCATCATTTTTATTCATCCTCATCTCTGGGTAGCAGTTAAGTTTATGAGCATCTTTTATGATTTCTCATCGATTTCAAGCAAGTACCAGCAGATTGCAGATTGGTGATCAAATTTTTTTTCATTTTAGGGTCTTCTTTTACAGATAATATGGCTGGATGCTTCTAATTATATTATTTTTGGAAGTAAGAGAAAGTGTTCAGCCACTGTTTCCTTATTCAATAATATAATGTACCTAATTTTCTATATGACACCTGTTGTGCCACTGTGTAGTGACTCAGACTTCATTACCCACTCCCTCATCCAGCCATTTACGGTTGGCCCCATTATAGAAAACTTCCTTTAAAACAACTCCATTTTATAGGAAAGATTGGTAATGATTTTTATTAAAAGTCCTTAACATATGACTTCTGACTTTTGAAAAATCAGTTCTAGTAGCTGTGACTTGACTTTTGGTCCTTCTATTACTTGGGTGAGAGAAATTAATATTCTGAATTGTTATAAATTTCTAACTTCAATCAAAGATTAATTTCACCTTTTTTGTATTTCAAGAAAAGGAACGACAAACTTGAACTTTCTCAAATCCTTTCATTTATTTTCTAAATACGTTTGGTAGATAGCAGTTTAAGCTTACTAATTTTAAAAAGGGTCTGCTTGGACATATATCCCCCACTGCCAGGGAAAGCCATCTACAATTCAGTGATGTGAAATTATTCTTCTCATGGGTCCCATTAGACCATTACTTAATTTTTCTTTTTTTTAAAATTTCTTTTGGTTATAGGTGGACATGATACCTTTATTTTATTTATTTATATGTGGTGCTGAGGATAGAACCCAGTGCTTCACACATGCTAGGCAAGCACTTTACCGCGATGCCACAACACCAGCCAACGTTAATTTTTCTATCACTCTAGATTTATCAGGAGTAAGAGAAAAAACAGAACAAAAATAACTGATACACCCACCACATTTTTTTCAAAAGCCACAATTTATAAATTTCTATTTTTAACTCTATATAATTCATTTCATATAACCATTGTAGCTTACTTTCTCTGGAGTACAATTCTGGTGAAGGAAAGCCCATTTTAGGCCCTCTCCAAACATATTCAGTTATTCTGTTTTTATTTTATTTTATTTATTTTTAATTTTAATTTGTTGTATATGACAGCAGAATGCATCTCAGTTCATGTTACACATATAGAGCACAATTTTTCATGTCTCTGGTTGTACACAAAGTAGAGTCACACCATTCATGTCTACATACATGTACTTAGGATAATGATGTTCATCTCATTCCACTGTCTTTCCCACCCCTGGATATATTAATTATGCTAATGATTACATGAGTAATACTTAGTATTTGAAGATAACAATTTTTCTTTATCATAGTTCAGGATTTCCAGTGATTGCATAAAATGATTCCCATATACCCTATCCCCCCTCTCTCCCCCCCACTCCCCTTTGTCCTATCTAGAGTTCATCAAATCCTCCCATGCCCCACCCACCAACTACATTATGAATCAGCATCTTTAAATCAGAGAAAACATTCAGCATTTGGATTTTGGGGATTGGCTGACTTCAATTAGCATTATATTCTCCAACTCCATCCATTTACCATGCCATGATTTTATTTTCTTTTAATGCTGAATAATATTTCATTGTGTGTATATACCACAGTTTCTTTATCCATTCATCTACTAAAGGGCATATAGGTTGGTTCCACAGTTCAGCTATTGTGAATTGTACTGCTATAAACATTGATGTGGCAGTTTCCCTGTAGTATGCCATTTTTAATTTTTATAAGGAGTCTTTTTGATAAGATGGTATTATTTGGCTCACTTTTCCACAGAAAGGACTTGGGAGGGACCATTTGAAAGGAAGTCCTTTGCTGCAACTGAAAATTCCTTTGCTGGAACCCAGCAGGAATCCATGAATTCTGAAACTAATTCAGAATCATTTTGAGACCGTATGACTTATTTCTTTTCTGTATCTTTGGTGACTTGGATCTCATGTGAAGTCTGGAGAATGAAATAGTCTTCCGGTACTCATGAGTTTCTATGTATTTTTATTAGAGTGCCCATGGGCACATCTAAAGAACTTAGTTTCATTTTATCCCCCATCTGTTACTTATTTTCATTCTCTCTAATTCAGATTTATTTGTCAAATGCCCAGAATATTCCATTTGCTAAAATGTCACCATGCCTACAGTGTTACACTGTCCATGTTCAGAATATGGGCCTACTCATTTGTTTATGACTCAACAATTTAGCAAATTTTCTGCTGTAAATTGAGAGGAGCATTGAAAGTGATAAACACCTGGAAACATATTGCAACTTCTGCTCTTCTATGAGTATTTATTGAGCACCTGAGTCTGTGTAGAGTATTAGTAACATTTCCTATTTTAGCAAATGGAACCCTCAGGCATGGGTAGTGAAGAGGCCTTGAAATAGGGTATTAGAGGAATGCAGAAAAGTGAAGAGACCTAACACAAATTTTTGGAGATATATTCAACAATAGTGTGTGCAAAGGAGGAAAAATCATCAAGAGTGTCTCAGGATTTGGCCAGGAGCCATGAGGATGCATGCCTTAAATCCCAGTGCCTCAGGAGGCTGACACAGTAGGATCTCGAGTTCAAAGCCAGCCTCAGCAAAAGTGAGGGCTAAGCAACTCAAAGAGACCTTGTTTCTAAAGAAGATATAATATAGGGCTGGGAAGTGGCTCAGTGTCCAAGTGTTCCTGAGTTCAAACTCTGGTACAAAATAAAATAAAATAATGACTTGGGGTTAGAACACAAACAACTTAGTGAATTATAAATGCATTTACTGGGGATAAGATTGTCTAAAAAATAATTCATTTTAAAAGCATCACAGGCCATACCTATTGAGAGTTAAACATATAGCAATCCACCAAGGATGGAGAGAAAAGTTAAGATAAATAAAAATCTAAATGATTTTTTTCTAAATCACTTAGAAAAACTCTTATCAATAATATAATTTAGGGTAAATAATATTTTCATATGATCACATTTAGGTAACACATTTAATATTTAATTTTTGGCATTTATTTGAACATTTGGTAAATAGCCCATAAATGCTGAAAGTATCTAGTTGAATTCCAAACTGGAATGGAAATTAATCTATTAAGAAATAGTGCTTATACTCTATTATGTATATAACTTTGTTGACAACTTCTAAAAACTACATAAATCTATAAACTTTATGTACTAACTGTATAAATCTATAAACCTATGGTACCAATGATGGATTTGATAAAATGTCAATAAAATATCATGATGTCCTATATTTTTTCAAGCTTATATTTTATTTTGTTGAATTGACATGCTTTTACTTTAGTGTTATGAATACCTAATCTCTTGTGAATAAGTGAGGTTATAAAGTGGGTAATATACAAAAATTGGCATTCTTATGTTCATGTAGGCAACTGTTATTCAAAACAACATGAAGCCACGTTCGTAAACACTTTCAGTGTGACATATTTCCAAAGTGCCACTGCTACATGAAGTTTGAGTTAAATAGATGTATAATCCTAAAAGTATGAATTTATACAAATTGGGTAATACTTTATTTTAAATTACATTTTCTAAGAGATTTTGTAATTCAGGCAAGAAACATCGCTTTGTTTGATGAAAAAAAATAAAAGCTAACAGGCAGTGATGTTATTTAATGACTGAAATAATACAACCCTTACTTCATCAATATATTTATTTAGCCATAAAATAGTTTGACCTTTATATTTCTATCCTGGTGGTCCCTTGTCCTTTTAAGTGGTCCCAGTGGAACTTTTACCTAAAGGATAAGCCCAATTCTATACCCTCTAGGAAAATTCTGTCTTTGCTTCTACAGTAAGCCAAGGCAAGCTAAGACAATCTCTAAGGTTGCTCAAGTTCCAATCAAATACTGCAAATGTACTTTACTGTGGTCCCAGTTCTGACCGTGGGGTTCCCTGGTAGGGGCTGTGCCTTGCTCTCTGGCTTCTGCACCTTCTTAAATCTGCGTGGCTCCTCCAAGATTCCAAGACTGACACTCATAGCAGCCAGAGGCTCTCCTGTGACCCTCTCAAGGCACTTCTCTCCCAATATACACCTGCCCTCTTATCTAGTTGTATTAACCACCTGCTTTCACACTCTGGACTTCTGAAGCCTACTGGCCTTTTGATTCACCACCTGAAATGTCCTCTCAGCCTGTTCTAATGCCACCCATCAGGCACAGATATCTGCCACGCTCAGTAATTCTTGAATAAACATTCCTAATCACTACACTCCTTTTGGTTTAGGTACAGGACCCTCCTGACACTGGCTCTGAACTCCATGCCCATCCCACAGATGTCTGTTTTAGGTGTAGTCAATGAACTCATCTCAGGTTAAAAAAAGCTCATTCACACACCATGGGAGATGTCATCTGGAATATGCTCTTTTTCTTATGTTTCCTTTTTATGTTTTCCAGCTAAAGTAAATGGAAATAAATATAAATTGATGCTAGGAAATGGACATGCCACCATTCTTCTCTGCTCCTTGAATCAAATTTTGAAAACTTGACCTTCACAATTCCAAAGCAAAAAGGGAGGCTAATAACTTCCCCAACCAACTTCATTTCAGCAGCACAGGAGACTTGAACCAATAAATTAGAGCTAAGTAGATTCCCAGTCTTCACTGGGAGATCCCAAGGCATCACTGTTCACAGAGACACAGGCATCCCAGGTAGGCTGACGATTTTGCTGTCTTGAAAGACAGTATTTTTTTACACTTCCAAATGTAAAAAAAAAAAAAAAAATATTGCCTGGATTATTTCAAGACAAGACTCAAGTCTCAGAAGGAAGAGGGAACAGTTGTTGAGGGTTGCACACAGACTTCTCTATAATGATAGGTTATTTGAACTCTGCTTCCAAACTTGCACAATCATTCTGTATAATAAATGTTACTGATCTATTTAATGATAAGCTCAAATATTAAATAAATCTCAAATTGTATGCATAGGTACAGGGGCAAGATTTGCTTGGCAAATCTTAATATGTGTTCTATCTAGCATGCAATTCTGAATTTTTGTTTAGAGAAAGAACAGTGTTCTGTAAATAAAATTTATTCAATAAATGTAGTAGAATGTATGAACAGGAAGCATACTATTCCATGCTCAGATTTTCATTAATTTGCTAAGTTTTGGTAGGAACCATTTACTTAACAGCATCACAAGATCATACCTATCTTCCATTGTTTTGATAGGTGATAATGAGAAGGGGTTTAGAAAATGGAAAACACTGCAAAATTCAAAGTTTTACTCTTGTTTCACCTTTTACATTGTTATTATTATTAGTAGAAATAGTATGTGTAGCTTTTTTGAATTATACAAAAGGACACCAAAAAATAAAAGAATGTTTTTAAAGAATTGAATTATTAAGTCACTTTGGCCTCACATGATTAGATTTTTCCTCCACAAAGTAAATAAGTGATTCTCAATCAGGCCAAATGACTTCTATAAACTCTCAATCTGATCACGATCACTAGATTAGAAGTCTCCGAAAGCAACATTTTTGCCAATCAAAATTCCTTCAGTGTAATATTTGAAGAGGTGGTTTATTTATGGCAGATTCTGATGAGTGCCCACAGAAACCTCACTCTGCCTACTGAGTACAAAAACACATTGGAGCTGGTGGTCAGATAGATAACTGTTTGATTTCTATTCCTGAAAGAAAAATCAGTTAATTTTTCTTTCTACCTAGACTTTCCTGAATAATAAGATAAAATTAACCCCAAACTCCGAAATTAATAAAGAAAAAGTCTACTCAAATTACCCAAACACAGAGTATAGTCCAGTTTAAGAGAAAGATAAAATAAAAGAGGGATTTTGGAGAGAAAGAGAGAGAGAAAAAAGTAGTTTGGGGTATACCTCCACCTTCTTCTTTTTAAGTTTCTGGATTAAAATGGATTTTTTTTTTCACATAATAAAAGCCTAGTAACTTCATAGTCTAGTAGCCAGGCCTGTTTTCTTCTAGGTCCTAGAAATTGGGGATGTAATTTCTAGGAGGTATTCACATTTTGACAAAATTCCATTACAATAAAGCAATTTGGTTGCTCCCTAGAGTCATGATAAAGCAATATTACAAGTAATACATTTCAGAATTTGTCAGTATCAATAGATTTTATTCTCCAGTGCCTAAGTCATTCCCTGGAAGTATACTGGATGTTTGAGGATGCCGGTTAACTCTTTGAGATCGCTAGGTCCTTTCTCAGACTACTAATTTCTACTAAATAAAATGACTAAAAGCTATGTGATAGCTTTGACACGTTAACTAAAGCAAAGAAAGCCAGAATAGAATTACATCAGGGGAATTATATATAAAATTATACCTTTGAGAGGAACAAGAAAATGGGCCATCTATAATTTAAAGCAGAAAATACAGTGTCCTCTTTATTTCTCATTTTGGTTTTTTTGTTTGTTTGTCATATAGAAACCAACATATCATTCAAGAGTTAAGGTGGATGATGAAATTTCAGGATAATTGATTTCACCATATAGTTAAGTGTCCCAAGTCAAAGAGGAAAAACGAGTTTAAATGCTGACTCATGCCATGTGAAAAATCATTCACTAGGGGATAAAATACATTTATCAAGAAAAAACAAGAAAAAACTCAAGGTATTATAAAAATGTACTTATACTAAAATGACCAGGGCATTACAAGGGCTCTTAAAAAATTAAAAAAATAAATTAGTTTCTGGGTTGTATCTTTAGTCAGACAAAAAATACTATGATTTTGACAATATCATATTCTATTTTTAAAATCATAAACTGTAAGCTTTAGAATTATTGTCACAAAAATTATTTCTAGCCAGTGTTTAATGGAAGAAGTATGACTGCAGTTTAGTGTCATCTTGCACAGAAAACAGCCCTTGCTTTAGGTACAAGAAAATTTAGGCATGGCCAATAATTAGGCACACAAAAATGCAGCTGGATCTATATTAAATACAGAAATAAGATCTTACTATGAACCAATTTTCTTTTTAAAAACAGCAGAAGTGGCTATTTAACTGAAGCATATCCTCAAGCAAACTGTCAAATTAGGCCTTAAGTAATTAATCTCTGAAACCAGCAGGCTTTCAATCTCTGCACAGACATCTCAAAGACATGACTTACCATGTAATTACATGGGACATTACAATGTATTTATGAGGTCATTTGTTACAATGTACAGTAATTACAGAGTACTTACATAGCTATTTATGTCGTGTAAAATGAAGTGAGACTAAATATTTTAATTGTGTTGGAGAAATAAGGGAAAATATTTGAGTTTCAAATGTCAGGTAAGATTATAGGTCAGAGCCACATAACTCATATTAACAGCTGGCAGCTTTGAGAACCACAAGTGTTTTGCAATGCACTTCTGCTGGAAGTGAATATTTGAGGCATTCTGACAAACATTCCCTCCAAAGATGAAGTAAATGAAATCGTTCTCCCCAAATTCAATCTTCAGGTAATGCCAGAAGACAGCCCACAGTATAATTTACTGTGTACCACTTACATCCAAACCATAGATATCCAGGTATCAATAGAACTTCAGGATTAAAAACAATGTCACATACAACATATTCATAAATGGCACACCATGAAACTAGACAGAGTAATGAAATAGTTGTCCTGTGTTTCTCGCTTCTATAATTTTGGAAGAAAATGACATTTACTTAGATTTTCAGAACCGTCTCCTCAAATACACAAGTCTAAATATTCTCATTCTTTTTGTTTTTTGTTTTTTTAGATAAGAAGATGTTTCTAGTTAATTTTTGAAGATACTTTTTATCCCCCAAAGTTTCTTTGCCTTATTTTAATCTATACTTGTAAATTCTTATTTACTCTGGCAGACGAGTTTTGGTAGCGAAGAGCAAAGGCTTCTGTACTTGTTACATGGACATATGCATGATCAGGAAACCTCAGTGTCCTCAAAATTGCATTGCTGGGCTGAAGGGGTAGCCCAGTGGCACAGCATGAATAAAGACTTGGGTTTGATCCCCAGAAACACACAAACACACACACACACACACACACACACACACACACACAGTGGAGGGCAGGGGCAAGGAGAGAGAGAGGGAGAGAGGGAAGGAGGGAGGGGAGGGAGGGGGGAGAGAGAGAGAGAGAGAGAGAGAGAGAGAGAATGAATCACATTGATTTTAAAAAGGAAAAAAAAACTTAAAAATCTCTCCATTTGGATTGCTAATGACTCTTTGAATCTTTGAATTATGGACCATTGTAAGTCTTGCTATTACTTGCATTCATTTCTTTATTAATCAATTCAATAAATATCCTGAGAGCCTGCTATGTTCTAGGCATAGTGTTCAGACATATTTGTTGATAGGTGCCTGCAATGCCAGCTACTTGGGAGACTAAGGCAGGAAGATTGCAACTTTGAGGCCATTATGTGCAATTTAGCAAGACATTGTCTTAATAATAATAATTGTTGCTATTATTATTATTATTATTTAAGAAATAGGCTGGGGGTGTAGCTCATTAATAGAGCACTTTCCTTGCATGCATAAGGGCCTTGGCTCTCTTCCCAGCACTGAAAAACAACAGCAGCATCAATGACAAAAGAACAGGTTAAGTCCACCTATAAAACTTTACTTGAAGAGCATGATCTTTCCCAGTGATAGTTTCTATAATGCTGTTGGTAGATTGGCTTAATTAATCTAGGAAGCTAACTAGATATACCATACTAGGGTGTTTGGAAAAATAATTTCTGGCCTTATAATAAGAATTTATGTTGGATATAGTGGTGCACACCTGTAATCCCAGCTACTCCAGGGAGGCTGAAGCATGAGGATCATGAATTTGAAATCAGCCTCTGAAACTTAGCAAAAGCCTCTCTCAAAACAAAATACAAAATAAAACAAAACAAAACAAAAAATATAAAGGACTGGGGATACAGCTCAGTGATAGGGCCACCCTGAGTTCCATCCCCAATACTAGAAAAAAAATATGCCTCTAAATTAGAACTATCATCATTTGATGAATCATGAAATGCAAATAATATTATCCAGGGTTTGCTTCTTGGTGGCCTGCATTTCTTTCATGTGATTCAGTAATTTAGAAAGTAGAAAATAATTTTTAGTTGTGATAGTACAGGTAAAATATTTCTTCTAACTTTGAACCATTCTTATACATTCCAACAATGATTTTTCAAAAAGAATAAATGTCAAATCTTTTTGTCATGCATATATTCTAATTGTCAAATTACTTAAATATGTGAACTAATTAATGTCTGCAAAGACCAATCAGAAGGTTGACAGAGATGCCCACTACAGCCTCCTGCCAAAAAAGGGTCCATCCGCATTTAACAAATTTTACATTCCTATATAATGGCCCCAGGATTGGCCAAATCCAGATACCCAGGGCCCACAGAACCAGCTGCAGAATGTTGCCTGTTAATATGCAAATAAAGTAATTAAAATTCACAGACTCCTTCAATAGCCAGTCAGGTCAATTCTGATCAACTATACCAATTTTATTTACACACACGAAGAAAGAGCAGGTCCATTTTACATTGAATACAGAGAATTGAGAGAATAGTTGGGAATATATTCTCAACAACTCATTCCAACTGAAGAACAGAAAGAGGTAGTTCACTTTTGAAAAATAAAATATGGGTAACCATCAATACTTCAATCAGTCTTTCAATTAAATATGCAATAATTATGCATCTAATTGATTAACAATTAGCAGCACCTGTAGTTGGCTATAATTTTAATTACCGATTACATTATGACTGATTACTTAAAATGATATCTGCATGAGCACCACTAGACTATAAAGAAAGAATAAAACAATTCTAAAATAATTAGTCAATTAAAACTTAGATTAAAGCCAATTCAATAAAATTGTTTTTAAAGATTTTTATTTCTAAGTAATGTTAATGGATTTTCTTTAATATATTCAGCAAAGAGTAAAGCTGACCAATAATCATTTACCATTTTCTGGGAAGATGTGGCAGTAATTCAGAATATACCACTGTCCATCAAAATGGTGGGTATTAGAAACAAGGTCCAAAGTGACACCAGACAAGAAGACAGTCCCATTTCTAATCTGCTTTATTAAGTATTCACATTTTAAATATGAAGTTTTGTTGATCCATTTCTCTGAAATATGACAGACTAGTTATCTTCCAAACAGGTTCTAGATTATATTCTAGCCATAAACACAATATAAACAATAACTCCAAACATTTTTTCTCTAGAAGAAAAAGTCAAATTTTAATGACATACCTTAAAACTAGGCCATAATACCAAAATATTCTGATGTGTAAAGTACTACACTTTTATTTTAGTGTTCTGAAATAGGGTTGTTGTGAATTAGGATTGTATCTATACTCTGGAGGAACCAATAACTCTTCCAAACTTGAAAGAAATTTTAAAATAAAAATTTCTACTCAATTCTTTCCTGTTACAGTACTTTTTTTTTTTGAGGATTAAGGATCTCAAAACATTAACAAGGCAGCAGATATGTAATGGTTTTACAATATCTTTTGTGATAAATGAAATATTTGTGCAAATGACTTTTTCAAATAGATTCAGTGAGTTGGAGAAATTAGTTATTTAAATTCTTCATTATTAAAAATCACAAGCATATACAAAATTAGAACACTAGGAAATACTGCTTTGTAACTCCCAGGAGAGTTAGGATCTGAAAGACAGAAGAAGAACATTGGAGAGAATGTGGAGAATTGGAACCCTCACACACTCTCATGGAAAGGTGAACTGGTGCAGCTCCTTTGAAAATGGTGTAGGAATTCCTCAAAAGATTAAAAATATAATTAAATACAACCCAGAAATTTATTTCTAAGTATATACCCAAGCAAACAAAAAATATATAACTACACAATGGAAAGAAGTATGAAAATTCCTCAGAAAAGTTGGAATAGAACCACCATCTGACCCAGTTATCCCACTCCTCAGTCTATACCCAAAGGACTTACAATCAGCATACTACAGAGATGCAGCTACAACAATGTTAAAAGCATCACGATAGCTAAGCTATGGAACCTGGATCCCTTTTAACAGATAAATTGATTAAGAAAATGTGGCACGAATATTTCTCAGATATAAAGAAGAATGAAATTATGGCATTTGCTGGTAAATGGATAGAACTGGAGACTATCATGCTAAGTAAAATAACCAATCCCCCAAAACCAAAGGATGAAAGTTCTGTCTCATGTGAATCTGATCTGTTTTTATGCCCCATCATGAGTGTGATGCTGGGTACACATGGTACTCTCCAATGTTTGAGGATGACCCTGGTGACTAATTAACTGCAGAAGACAGCAGCTTGCAGACTGTTGCACCCCACCCCATGGCTTCAGGTTCTGCCTTCAAGGACCCTGTAGAAAGCAAGGCAAAATTAAGGCCCTAAATTATCTGCAAACAGCTCAGCCGTATAAGAGCTCTAATAAAGTCCATGGGAAAATCTTGGAAGCTTGGATCCAATTCCATTTAGTTATTCTTGCATAAGGGAACAGGAGGAGACAAGGTAGTTCCAGCCCACATGAGCTGCTTTGGTTTTGTCTGAGTGAGGAAAGGGTATAGTACAGCTGGTGAAACACTGCACACAAAGATATGGTTAAATTGGCACATAATTATGTACAGTCTCAGAAAAACCATACTTGATATGCTGATGTCTTTGATAAGCTTCCCAAATGAGAATGTATGTAATATGTTCATGGTTGACACATTTTTCCTCACAGTGGAAGGTTTCTGTTTATCTGTTTGTTTATCTCCCTAGAACTTAAACTCATCGACTTTCCTGCCATCTCTTACCACGAGATCACTAATGCCAACAACATTGAAAATTGAGAATACATTCAACAGAGAGTTGATGTATATACTGATGAATAAGAATTTCAATAAAACTGGCTTTTCATGCACTCTGATTTCATTTCAAATCGTAGTACTTTCCTCTTCCTTATTCTCATCATGTAAACTACCACTACATTTAGCAGACACTCTGTGGGCCTGCTTTGGCTCACCCAAGCAATGAGGAAAGAAAGAAAGGAGTGGTACATAGCAGGGAGAATAGCTCTTAAGGAACCTGACAAAAGCCAGAAGGAAAAGATGAAAGAGGCTAAAAATGGAAGCAGATTTGTATGAACAAGGCTTATTACCTAAATCCAAAAGAAACAAATTCTAGTGATAAAAGTACAAATGATGGTTCTTTAAAGCTTATGCCAGATGATGCCTTCAGTTCACTGGAGGAAAAGCAGGCACTGGCTAAGGAGGGGGCAAAGGATAACAGGAAGGAGCAGGAAAGTGTGGAGTCGGAAATGCCCAGGGGAGGGGGCAGAGTTGGCAAGACCAGAGCCATGGGTGGCCAGGCTGGGTGCTTGTGCAATAAGGTGGGCCCACAGGTAACCCTGACAAAGTAGACTTCGTGACAAAGCTGACTTGCATAAATGACAAGCCAGCAGCAATCATGAAGTTTTTTGGTTTTGATAAAATTACAGATTGGAAATATAGACACATTCCTATCGTACTGATTATTTAGAGATGTATTACTGACCTATGGTTTAATTTCCTTTTTTATCTATCTATTATTTATTTATTCATTTGGTACCAGGGTTTGGACCCAGTGGTACTTAACCACTGAGCCACATCGCCAGACTTTTAAATTTTTTATTTAAGACAGGGACACATTAAGTTAATGAGGCTGGCCTTGAACTTGCAATCCTCTTGTCTCAGTATCCTGAGTATCTGGCTAATTTTCCTTTTTTTTTTTTGAGAGAGAGAGAATTTTTAAATTTTTTTTTAGTTATTTTTATTTGTATGTGGTGCTGAAGATCGAACCCAGCGCCCTGCGCATGCCAGGCGAGCACACTACCACTTGAGCCACATCCCCAGCCTCAAATTCTCCTTTTTTTAATTAAAAAAACTTTAAAAATAAATCCAACACATCTCCTGTTGTGATCTTTTTTTCTTTCTTGCAGCGCTGGGAATTGAATGCAGGGCCCCATGAACGGTAGACAAGCCCTCTATCCTTGAGCTCTATCCCAAGCTTTCCTTTCTAGTTGTTTAAAAGAAGCCTAGAAGAAGAATGGAATAATCAATCATGACCCAAAATGTAGCTTTTGATATTCTATTTTTAATTTCTGATTTGCACCCATTATTATCTTTGCTTTCTAAATTAGATTGAAATATCAAATCAGCAACCCTTCTTTCTTTTATCAAAGTTTTTATTGGAGACTCTATGCCTAAAGTTGTCAGAAAAGAAATGAAAAGGAAAGAGGGAGGGAGAAAAAAGAAAGACAGAATGTTAGTTCTTCTTTCGTCCCTGGAATAAATCGGAATAAATTTGCTTGTAGTCATGCATTCAGCAGCCTTCGTCTTATCTGTCCCAGGTTGTGCAAAAGCCAACCCACAGGTAAACATTCCTATTCTTTAAACCCAGGGTTTATTATTCATGAATGCTGGCTTGATGCGATGCTCTTTGGTCTAAGCTTTACGATTCACATGAAATATTAAGATGCTTAAACAAAAATGATTCTCCATTTCTTAGTTGCCTGAAGGTCAGATGTGAAAACATTTACTTTTTAATAATTAGGTCAGAGATGGCTTGTTGGTTCCTTCTTCTGTGTCCTGTTTCTTTCTTTTGCTCATTAGTGAGTCATGCAAAGACTGTGTGATGTAGCCACTGTGTATGACTGTGAGAGACAATGACCAGCAGTTATCAGAGAATGCTTAGTGCAATAGATTCTCCTTTTTTAGAATTAATGACGAGGGTTGTTTAGTGCAGGACTTTAAATTTTGTACCTAGTGGCATTTGTTTAATTAGAGACCCCCCGCCCACTTTTTGCTTCCTGCACAATTCAATAACATGAGGCTCAGCACTATCATCTGTGTCTTGTGTCTTAACTTAAGAGATAAAAATAAATCCCCCAATTTCACTTTGCTGTTCCCCATCTCAAAACACATGAATATTTTACAAATTGGTCTTTAAGTGAGAGATAGTAGGAAGGATTTGGAAAGATACTAGCATGCAGAAATGATTAAACTCTAGTGTTCCACATTTATATAACACAGCAGGATAATAAACTCCAAAGATTTTAAGTAGCTTTTTTTTCCTATTTAATCTCCTTTGTTATAGTTTTTTAACAAATGAGGACATAAAGCCAAAGTTGTTTTGGTTCTTTGGGTATGCATTATGCAAATCATCAATTTTCTGAATGTCTACTGCATACACTTTCTTCTAGAACCCTTGTTGCCTTGTGAGTGTGTCAACCTATCTAGGGGAAGATGTGTTAGAGAATAAAAGAGTAGATGACACTCTGATTACTGGCCCTACTCATTAGGTGCTGTGGTCTAGGTAACCCAGGGGTAGAGGACAGACTGGAAGTCAACATGGCAGGGTTTCAATCCCAGATCAATTACAGAGTTTCCTGGACTTAACAGAGACATATCCCAATAAGCCCATCATAAGGAGAAAACCGTCATAAACTGAAAATACACATATCCCCATAACCTGCAGAACACCACAGTTTAGCAACACAGTCTACTGTCAAGTATCAGCTGTTTCCCCTGTGATTGTGTGGCTATCTGAAGAGAGCTTCCTACGTCATATTGGTAGCCTGGGAAAAGCTGAAAGTTCGATGTTTGAAAAGTATGATTGCTACTGAATGTGCATTGCTTTCACACCACTATGAAGGAAAAAATCATACATGGAAGCAGGGTCAAGTCAGGAGCCATCTGTATTAACTATGGGACAGACACATCTGTATTTTTAACCTCCAGTTTTAGCTGAGAATTAAAAATAAACATCCCTCTCCCCACAAAAAAAAGAATAACTAACCAGAAACTATTAACCTCATAGACTTTTTGTAAGAATTACATATGATAAAGTTTATTGAAGTTCAGGGTGTAAGTGGTGAATAAAACATTTCCTCCCCATTGAGAATTTACCATTACTCTTCAAAAGTGTGTTAAGGAAAAAGTAAACCCGCTATCTGAACTGAAAGTGTTTGTTTTTATTTTCAAAGGACTTTAATTCACAGGTCTCCAACTTCTCTTTCTTTATTCTACCCCAATTAGTTGCATGGAATATTTCAGAGTTCTATATTGGATGTTTGATAAGCTATTTGAATACTAATAGGAAGTAAAGCTTTCAGACAATTCTACTGTAACCACAAGCATCACACATTTGGGTGGTACACTGTAAGTCAGTTCTCCAACCGAAAAGCCCCAATAGGTCCCTTCTGCCAATTCATAAGGAGTTAATTCTTCCATCATGACTGATTTCAAGCTACCAGAGATTTAATGAGCATCTGGCCAAATTCCTGGATATCTGGCAATTGTGATCCAGTTTCAGCCTAGTCCATGGATGTATCAATAATGAAATCAGTTTTCCTGCAAAAGGCACATTTAGATTGAGCCATATATGAAAACTGATTACAAGAACCCTGGGGACAAGGCTTTTTTCTGATTCCATATTTTTATCTTGCATACTAATAGCAATTAAGGTATTTATAGATGGAAAGAGTATAACTCAGATGGTCGCTTAATATAGTTCTTGTGTTGTTCTTTTATATTTAAGCATAATTTCTACTAATAAAATCAGAAAGAGGGCTGGGGATGTAGCTGAGTGGTAAAGTATTAGATCAGCATGTGTGAGGTCCTAGGTTTAATCCCCAGTGCTGCAAAAAAAAAAAAAAAATCGAGAGGGAAATTTTTAAGTAATACCATAAGCCTAGACATAGTGTAGTGATACTTTCAAAACATCTCAGACCAAGAAAATGTATTAGAAAACTGAAAGTTTCTGTAACAACATTTAAAAGTTGCATATATTGTTTGTAATTGTACAGTCAGTGATAGCCACGTAGTGCATCATGTGGTAAACATTTTAAAAGTTGCACTTTCACAAAATTGCAGAAGTTCAAGATTCTGAGAGTCTTCCTAAATGATTAGTACTCATGCCATGAGAACCAATAACAATTGCCTCACGTTCCTCTGATTGGAGGTTCTGCAAAAGGAGGAGACTACATGTGGCTCTTTGCTCTCTACATAAATACATACAAATATTTAATATTGAACTATGAAACAGAGTAGGCCATATGAGATGGCCCACAATCCACTGGTTTCAACCAACAAAAATGATGATTTCATATGGTTCAATTTAATATAATGGTTTTCATTCCTTATCTAGTCCGACTTTTTCAGGGTATAAGTGAAGAAACAGAAGCTTCAAAGAAGTGTTTTTTTGTTTTACTTCAGACATCTTAGAAATTTTTCATATTGACTACATTCAGATTCAAAATTATCAGGTTGTTTCCAACATGTTAATTAATATTGATTTTGAGAAAGAAAATATATTTCATACTCAAGAAAACCTATTGGAGATGAAGTCACCTTTCTCTTAGAGAGATGGGCAACACTATAAATTAAACAGGATGAGTCTCATGGGAAAGAACAGAATAGTTTGTAAATCCAGAGACGTTTCTTTATTCCACCCAGATATCTTTGCAAAGGCATATAAATCAGGTAGATATACAAAAGTTTGAAACTAGGAACAAAATTTTGGCATTACAATGTAGAATGTCTCTCTTTGTCAACTTCATGATTTTTTTTTTCCTCAGTATATTGTTCCAAACAAGCAACAACAACAAAACCTGCAAAAATCTCTGAAATGCAGACAGAAAGGAGACTCTAGGTTATTTTAAATATATCCAGTTATGGTATGAAAAGTACATTCAATGGAAATGCCTGGAGAAAAGATAAATAGCAGCTTGTATTGTAACTAGATCCCATTATCAGTTACAGATCCTTCACTCTTTCCATTTGTTTCCTTAATAAGGAAGAGAGCCAGAGATAAACCCAAAGTCTTGAAGACATAGTTTCAGATCAGCTTTTATATACTTAGCAGCTGTGAGTTCTCAGGTGCTCATGATTTACCCTCCCTGTGCCTCACTTTCTCTGTCTACACACTGGCAAGAACAAAACCAGCTTGGTTCCATGAGCAGTAGATACCAAGTATCTATGAGTGCCTAGGACAGGAGGCTCAAAGCTGAGCCTAACAATTAATCCTCACAGAAAGAGATTGAAATTAGTTGTTTTAAGAACAAAGGATAGAGTCACAACACCAGACTTTTCTTTTCTTCTTCTTCTTTTTTTAATCTACAAGGACTTGTGAAAATTAACCACAGAATCAAAGAGGGAACAAAAGAAAAGGTGGCAGAGCAAAAAGAGCATCTGTTTTACCTCTACCACAGTAATGCAGAACAGCAAATATTAATGCTCTGACAAATGAAACAGTAATTATAACAGAACTCTTTATAATAAAGTTTGTAGTTTCATAGAACAAATAGAGGTTGTATGTCGAGCTAAATTCCCATTTCCCCGAAGAACCATGTACAAAAACTTACTACAATGGTGTCCCTGTACAAAATGGATATTGGTTCCTAACTGAAAGAAATGTTTTCTTTCTGTATAGAGAGGCATTGCAGTCTTTTTTAGAAAATGAAAATAGCACTTATTACCACATCCTAGGATCATGCAATTATCACTATGTGAATGACAGATCCAGGAGACTAATTATTCATATATTTTAATATATATAATGACAAACATCTGCCTGTTTGTATTTTTGTTCATATGTTATAGCATAATACACTATTTTCTAGTCATATAACTGTGAATTCATATTTTTTTATTTATTAAAACTGTGAATATAAACTTGTTATTTATTAAAATCTGCCCACTTATGAAACAGCTGCAGTGTTTTCTGTTCCTTTTTTATCCATATTTTTTTAGTGCATTGTAATTATGCCTAGTGGGGAGATTCGTTGTTACATATTCACACATGCACACAATCATCCTGAATATGCCCAATCTCATCTGTTCTTCTTTTGAAGGAAAACTAAGCAAAGTACCAGTTGCAGCTATACTTATAAAGACACAGACTTCTATTTAACCACAAAATAAATCCATGGTCATTTCATTGCTCAAAACAAGCAAAAGTATTATGAACACTGCCCAAATATACCATTCTCTTTCTCTCTGGAGTCTTGCATAGAAACATTAGCAACAGAATATTGCCATCTCATGGACTATCATCATAGCTGATGGCTTTGCGATGGGCACAGAAAACGCATCAAGTCCCACGGTTTATGAAGAAGAAGGATGGCTGTCAATCTGCTCCCATGCTAAGGTGCCCTGGAGCTGAGGCTTTCTGTAGAGTCAGGGCTTTACTCCTTTGATCACTTGGGCACAGTCCACTGGAAGAGGAAAGATTTCTCTGGGAGCCTAGCTCACTGATTTTCTGCTCAACTTGATCATTAAAACTTCAAGGGGGAGAAGAGGAGGGAGCAGGGAAACAATTCTTTAACATTGCTGTCAGAAATTGAATGAGACAAACCCATTCCACATGATTTTCTAATTTTGTCAAAATTATATCTGCTGTCAAGTCAACTATTGGAATGCGGTAGCTGTAGGAAAATTGACAATGCTGGGTGAATACACAAGTCGTGCTTGAATTTGGCAAGCAAATGTGGTGAGTGTACAGAATAACAAGGAACATGGGATCATCCTCCTTCAACCCGAAGACAAAGGAAATGGAACACAGGTTGATGAATGAGGTGACTGAGGGAGTCTCAGAGTGTGTACCCTGGTCCAGTGGCAAAAATAGGCTTCCACTTCTGTTCCTGGCTCATATTCACTGCTGACATTTAAGCTGGATGGGAAGTTTTTCAGTGGCTCAGGCTGTCATCTATAGTGAAATGTATCTGGTAAAATGATTCACCCAGAGTCTTCAGGGCTCCAAACTGCTACTTCAAAAAGTATACACGGCTTAGTAAAATCCACCTTAAGTACTTCAGATACAGAGAGACACAATGCAAGTCCCCCCAAAGACTGACTGGTGGTTGACTTATGGCCACCTGTATCCCTCAAATTCAGTTCTTGCTTTTGTTTCCTAAATTTCTCAGACAGGTAGGTCATGTTGGTTCCTATTGCAAAGGAAGAACACAGATCCATCTGCCTCATTTCCATTTTAACAATCCTATAGGCTCACAAGGATGCCTAAAATTCTATTTGCAGTAATTTGAAAAGAAGAATGCAATGCTGATCTTTGGGAAATTAAATTCTTTTATTTAGGTACGAAAGTACTAAATTATTGTTTACAGTTTCAACCTCATTTGCATACACTTCCATTGCATATTTTATCCTCTGTTTTTCTTTGCCTGGTCTTTCTCTAGTACCTAGTATTCATGAAGTTGGTGTATCTTTAGGATACCCTTTTATTTATTTATTTATTTATTTATTTATTTTTTACATTTTTTTTATTGGTTGTTCACAACATTACAAAGCTCTTGACATATTATATTTCATACATTAGATTGACAAGGGTTATGAACTCCCAATTTTACCCCAAATGCAGATTGCAGAATCACGTCAGTTACACATCCACAATTTTACATAATGCACTAATAGTAATTGTTGTATTCTGCTACCTTTCCTATCCCCTACTATCCCCCCTCCCCTCCCCTCCCTTCTTCTCTCTCTACCCCATCTACTGTAATTCATTTCTCTCCTTGTTTATTTTCCCATTCCCCTCACAACCTCTTATATGTAATTTTGTTTAGCAATGAGTGTCTCCCTTCATTTCCATGCAATTTCCCTTTTCTCTCCCTTTCCCTCCCATCTCAAGTCTCTGTTTAATGTTACTCTTTTCTTCCTACTCTTCCTCCCTGCTCTGTTCATACTTGCTCTCATTATATCAAAGAAGACATTTGGTATCTGTTTTTTAGGGTTTGGCTAGCTTCACTAAGCATAATCTGCTCTAATGCCATCCATTTCCCTGAAAATTCTATGATTTTGTCATTTTTTATTGCTGCATAGTACTCCATTGTGTATAGATGCCACATTTTTTTTATCCATTCATCTATTGAAGGGCATCTGGGTTGGTTCCACAGTCTAGCTATTGTGAATTGTGCTGCTATGAACATCGATGTGGCAGTGTCCCTGTAACATGCTCTTTTAAGGTCTTCAGGGAATAGTCCGAGAAGGGCAATAGCAGGGTCAAATGGTGGTTCCATTCCCAGCTTTCCCAGGAATCTCCAAACTGCTTTCCAAATTGGCCGCACCAATTTGCAGTCCCACCAGCAATGTACAAGTGTACCCTTTTCTCCACATCCTCGCCAACACTTGTTGTTGTTTGAATTCATAGTGGCTGCCAATCTTACTGGAGTGAGATGGTATCTTAGGGTGGTTTTGATTTGCATTTCTCTGACTGCTAGAGATGGAGAGCATTTTTTCAAGAGACTGTTTTTTAAAATCAAATTCCATGGCTTTAAGTACCTCTTTCAATGTACAGAATAACAAGGAACATGGGATCATCAATGGGTACCTATCCCCTATATGATTCTGACTCCAAAACTGACCCAAATCCTACAATAAAAATTTCTTTTTGTTGTTTTTGTTGTTTGTATTCTTTTTTTAAATTTGTTTTAATTAGTTACACATGACAGTACAATGACCTTGACATATCATACATTTGAATCAGATGGGATATAATTTCTCATTTTTCTGAGTGTACAGGTTGCAGAATCACATTGGTCATGCATTCACATATATACACACAGTTATAATAATGTCTGTTTCATTCTACTATCCTTCCTATCTCCCCAACCCCTTCCCTCCCATCACTTCTCTCTACTTAATCTAGGGTAACGCACTTCTTTTTTTTTCCTCACATCTTCATACATGAATTTTGTATAATAACGAGGGTCTCCTTCCACCATCCATGCAATTCCCTTTCTCCCTCCCTTTCCTTCCCATCCCACATGGAAATTTCTAACTGCCTTCTCAATAACAAACTCAGGGGCCCATTGGTACTGTAAAAGCAGAAGATCAAAGATCATATTTATTCCTAGTGTAATGCCATCAAATTTGGGTCTTTTTTCTTTCAGACTTCTTCACATTCAATCAGACATGAGGCCTTTTGATTTTAAGTATATTCCAGCTCCATGCCTTTCTTTCCATCTACATGATTGTCATGCTGGTTCAGTTAGAAACACGTGGTTTGGGTCACATCAATAAACTCTTTTTGGTCCCTACTTGTATGAAGATTCACATAGCAGTAGGAGTGTCTAACATTGAAAGATCACTAAGGGTAGGAAGGTGAACATATAGACTAGCTCAATATTGCTCTTATTTTCCAAAGAATTCAGAATGAAAGTTTTTTTTTTTAATTGACTGCCATCAAAACAAAACAAGGACAATGTTGAAAAATATTTAAAACTTGGAAATAAGAAAAAAGGCTGTGACCTTTTTTGTGATGGTCATGTGGTTTTCTTTTTTTTTTTTTTTCATGGTTTTTCATGGTGATTTAACAGGCCCATACAAAGATCATTTAATTATACAGGCGAATGTACTGTATTAAATTCACCGTTTTCTATTGATTAAAGAACTCCAACTTAGTGAAGCTATACATTATCTTGCAGATTTTCTGTCTAGTAGAAATGCAAATAATTTCTATCTAACCAGGAGCAAAATGTCAAAGTTTATATTTTATTACCCTAATTGACAATAACCAATTTCACGACTATCCAAGCATTCCTCTTCTAAAATTTCTTTATTAAAATGCCCATAAATACCAGACTTGCCATCTTCCAAGTTATGTCACTAATTAATGAGATGAATAAAATCTTTGATATGTTCATTTTATATTTACATGGGAGTCATATTTTTAATTTTTGAAAGTTAACTTTATTAATGGCTTGAAAATAATGGCTAAATCTTAAGAAATCCTGCTTTAACTTCTAAATAATATCTTCATTTCTTGCTCAGAAAATATAAAGGGATAAAAACTACAATACTTTGAAATTTTTACAAAAATTAAAATTAATGATATTTTATCTTCCACATTTTGAATGGCAATGCTCAAATCAACTATCACATAAGCTCTGGCAAAACCAGAATTACCTAAAATATCAGAACCAACAAGACAACAGGAAATTAAATATGAGACATTCACTAGTGCAGTTGGCTTTTTTTCTTTATTTCATTTTTTTTTTTAAGAGTTGTTGCTCATCATACTGTTGGAACAAATTTCTCAAAATAGCTGTGTTTTTTACTTGACTCCAAATGCATAGTCTTTGGTAAAAGGTTTTTGCTCCATTTTTTTTCTGTGCTACACTATAATACAATAAACTAAAGGAAGCCAGCAAAATAAATGTTGAGTGAAGTGACTACCAGTTTAAAACCAATTAAGTTTTCCTGTGACAAGTTTATTCAGATTATTGAATTCTGGACCAGGGGGAGATCATACAGTTTATGGAATTTTTCATAGGTCAGTATAATTTTGTAGTAATTGGAGAGAGAGAGAGAGAGAGAGAGAGAGAGAGAGAGAGAGAGAGACACTGACTGACTTGCAGGCAGTGATAGCCTTCAGCTCAGAAACCAGCACATGACTAAATTTGGGTTTACGATGTTCTTTTTGCAATGCACATTTTATCTGCTAGAGTAAGAAGGCAATCAATCAGGATCTCAACTAATTCCACTGTTCTGCAAAGTTGACATCTTTCCTTCACTCTGTGCATTCTTTACTAGCCTGGTCATGCACTAGAGGCACAAAATACTAATTATCTTTATTTGCATTGATTGGCAATTTAAAATTTTCAGTGCAGTTGGGTTTTATAGCTAGAGGACAAGATTTGGAAACAGCAGTTGAAACATTTCTCTCCTGCCTTTTACATTTCCCCTACCCAACATGCAACTGTCTGGGGCTCTGTGCTTTACACATTGAAATGTGCATAAGAATCAGATAATAATCTTGTTAAAGGTGGATTTACATTCAGACATACTAATCTGAAGCCTTACATTACTTTCTAATGGAATCCAAGATGAGGCTGATACTTATGCTGGTAGCCAAAAGATCATACTTGGACCAACAAGATACTATATAGTTTGTATTTAAAACAACTGGCAATCTAGTCTTCTGGTTTCTGTATAAAATTAGAAATCATACCATCTGTAATGTAGGTAGGAATTAACTGGGTTTTTCAAACTAATTTCTTCTAATTTCCCTGGGAAGAATATGCTTCTGAAAACCCAAGGTAATTTTAGGATTCGATCCATGTGGGCTTCTATACAATGTTCAGTAACATCTTGAACCACAGTAAAAACACTGGGTCATCTTAATTTGGCATCTGAGGCTTTTTATAAACTTTAGTGAATTACTATCCAATCCTTTCTTCCTTTCTTCGCTTATCAGATGTCTCTATATACCTGCCACACATATATTCTTGCCATTCCACTTTCTTATATAGTTTTATTTAATAATCTCCCATACCTGGAAGACTTTCTTGTATTCTCCACTCCTCTTCCTTCTTTAAAATTATTTCAAGTGTCATATCCTCTTTGAAGGTTCCCATGATCTTTTCCTTCCCCTGAATTTCTACTTAGAAGCAACAGCTCCACCTTCTGTGCTCCTATAAACATTGGGCTACATATAAAACAGTCAAAGCAAACACTGTTGTAGTTAATTCATAGTCTATGGAGACAAATGTGCATACTTCATTCCATTGACCCTATTTCAAAATCTGTGGAACATAAAGATTACTAAGATAGAGTTTTTCTTTTTTCTTTTCTTTTTTTCTTTTTTTTCTAACCTCATAGAATTTACATTTAGGTGTGGGAAGACAATCACATTGACTGATCCCAAAGACAATTTTAACTACTGATAAATGGTATGAAGAAGGTAGAAGAGAAGATCCAGAATTGCTCTATAAGAAAATCTTGAGATTCTTCATACTTTTCCTTTCTGCCGTGAAAGAGAACTTGTTCCAACAGAGAGATGCATACCCTGCCACTTCTTTAATGGGTCTGATCAAAAATGAAACAAAAACATTCTGGTCTGTACTGACAACCCTTTAATACATAGTTTCTTTGAAAATTCATCACTAGCTATTGAAGACAGCCTTAGATGGTACATATATTTTCCTCTACATTTACAGACACAGTCAGTTTTTTTTTTGATTTTCAGTTAGAGATTAAAGGTACATCAGCATCAGTAGAATCTTTGAATTCCTCAGTTTTTGCTGCTACCCCACATGATCTCCACCCAGTCCGAATGGAGTCATGAGACTAGTGATGAAGAACAAGAACTGACTGCCTGATGTGGCTGATGTCTCAGTACCCCTATCACTTACTTCCAACCTAGAATCACATGCAATGACATCATATGGCAATCAATTCCACTTAAAATCCTTCAGAAACAACATTGTCTACCATAGCGAGTCTGTTCCCAATAGGACAGAAAGAGAACTTTAAGAGACAAAAGTGTCACTTGATTATGGGATGCTAGATGATATAGGAACAAAAACTGTGGAAACATATGCCCCTGCATCCACAACACATGATTGATGAAACATGCTGTGATTCGTCTGTAGAATCAATAACAGCCCTTCACATACTGTTGTCACTGAATCCTAAAGGGATTCCAACTTACAGATGATATACATGCATAGAACTGTAATTCTATATAATCATGTCTTTGAAAATGTAAAGTGTGATTTTCTCCTGTTTGGCCCCAACCTCCACTCTCATTTTGGTTAAATACATTAGGAAAAATTCCTTTCAAATTTATCTTGCTACTTGTCAATGATGCTTCCTTCTCTTTTCCACATCCCTTAATTAACTCTTTTCCTCAGGCTTGCCTGGGGCCCTATTGATTTCTCTCTCCTGCACAATATTATCAGTGGGAAGAAGCAGTTTCTCAGTGGCTATGAAATACGTATGCTGATGCCTTGCAAATATGTTGGGGCCACATCTGTCATGTACTGGGGACATATGTGTTATGTGCAGACTCAACTCAGGTAACTTTTCTGGACAAGTGGAGAGAGCCCTGAAGTGTTGCTGACTTCAATAGAAGCATTACATTGAAGTAAATGGGATAAAAAAATAGTAGAAAATGATATGACTAAGGAGATAATGTACGGGTAAAAAAAAGATATAACATGTAGAAAAAAATGTGTTCAATGTCATGGAAACCCAGTATAATGAAACAAACCTAAAGCACATTGCTAAATAGCTTTCAGACAACACCATGGAATTTAAAATTTAATTGTAAAGCTGAACCAAGTACCTTATATTTTCTTGGCTGAAGAACTACTAATTTGAATAATGTGGCTTTTATAAATATATTAAATAACTTTTGTTCTTGAAGTCCTAAACAGTCCATCATGTGTAAATCCTACAAATCAAGTTTCTGTTAGCTAAAGTTATTCAATACAGCTGTTATGAATGTATAGAGTTAGGATGAATCAGGTCAGATATTCCATGCACACATACAGAAAATGTGATAAGAGACATAAGAGCAAATTCTCACTAACCTGAAGAGAATTCTGAGACTCTTGTATAATTTTATTTAATGACCAAAAAAATCATAAGGTGATTATTATTCATAAAAGCACATACTTCTGGCTCTGTGGGAATAAGTGAGATTATGATAACTTAAATATAATCATAACATCAGCACATTTAATTCACAACTCAGTACCATTTATCTGCATGTGGCTGATCTTGCTGCTCTTGAAAATGCAGGAATAATCAAGCTAAATTATTTCCATTTAGTAAAGGATCATTATCCCCTTTCACTATTTGCTACTGACTCATAATCAAGGTTTGGATCCAATCAATAATTGTGTTTCTTTTAATTTATATTTCTCTATCTGTGTTAAACCTTTTATTTATCTCCATAGGAAGTTTCATTTTTAGACAACCATATATCAATTCTGGTTGATATTTAAATGCTTGTTAAAGAGAGCAGCTTTTCTGAAATAAAGGAGAACAATTATTTGAAGATTGTTTAACTAATAAAAATTATTAAGAAGCAAATATTGCTACCTCAATTCAGTGCCAGGTATTAAACATATTTATACTTAGAAAAATATACAAACCTATGTGACGAGTTTTAGAGTTGTTCTCGACCCAAGGTAAACACTCAACAAACACATGCGTTGAAAAAATGGAAAAAAAAATGACTGAATGACTTCTTTGAGGAAATAAAGACAATCCAAAATATCAACATGTATATCATAAGTAGACCCATTACTAGTTCATCCTACAATTCTGAATCATTTTGTAATGATAATTAGGAGAAAGATCCTGCACCTTTGGAAGAACATTCTGGCAATGATTGGCAACTGATACCTTCTTGGGAAGGGAAGTCTTTCAAAACAAATGATACTTATGAAAAGAACAATCACCCATTAAACATAAAATTACATTAAAAATTAGTTATAAGCTGTATTTGTCAAATATTTCATTAATGAATCCTATGAAGAGATGTGCTTCTTAATAAGAGGGATATTTTCTTAGAAATGCACTGTAGATAATTCCATTGTGCAAATGTGACAGAGTAAACTAGGCAATATGATCTTATGGAAACACTGTTATATGTGTGATTTGTCACCGAACAAAATGTCATGTGGTGCACGGTCGTATGTCTCCTTATTTTGATCTGGAAAATAGGCTAGAATATATTCATTCTACTTCTCAGAATTACTTTTTAAATGTCAAAAACATTTATTTTTTTTCAGAACTATTTTGACCTAGAGTTAAAGGAATACTCCATCTGACTAACTCAGCCCAACAAGCATATACTAAAAAGAACTCACATAAATAAAGTCAGTTGTTCGCCTGAATTAGCCACTTGTTTAAACAAATTAACCAGTCAATTCTGCCAAAATACTAAGTCTCCAATTTTGTAAAAAAGGACCGTCACTCCAAAGCACAGAAGATGTAATTAACACATCTTTTCACAACACAACAAACTGAGAGAAATTGGTGTGAAGTTAATGGAAGGCACACAAATTGTCTTGTCCCCCAAAAAGCTTTAAGTAGAGAAGAAGTTGCAATCTATTAACATAAAACAGGGGAAGAGACAGTAAATTCAATGCTCCTTTACTACATCAAGTGATACCATCTTAGTTGGACAAGGGAAGACATATTTTTTTGATGGGTGACCTCAAAGATGGTGCCCAGGGAGCCTTGCCTCTCAGTATTTACATTTTGGTATAATCTCCTCCTACACAGTCTGAGTTGGACCGAGGGACTTGCTTCTAGTGAACAGAATACAGCAAAAGTGTGGGAATAAGTGAGATTATGAGATCTTAAATATAATCATAACATCAGCACATTTAATTCACAAAAAGGTCACAAAAGGACTGTGGCTTCTATCTTGAGTGGCCCTGTCTTGATGACTTGCAATGAGGGAAGTCAGCTGCCATGTGATAAACTGCCTTATGAGAGGTTCACATAGCAAGGAACTGATGTCTCTAGTCCATAGCCAGAGGACCTCAGGATGTCACCTGCCAAGTGTGACATCCTTGAAGCAGACCCTCCCCAGTCAAGCTTAGAGATGAGAACAGTGGTCCAGTGATACCTTGATGGCAGTTTTGTGTACCTGATTCCAGACTCACAGAAAAACTGGAGACAATGAATATTTCTTACTATGTTCTGCAATTTGATTTTTGTTACAGTAATAGACTACCCTCACATAATATATTTCACTTCTTAACTAGTGATATAATTAAAAATCACCTTCAGATATCTCACCTATACCTATGCTGGAGGACCACCTAGGAAAAATCCATTTAATGATGCTTTTCTCTATTGTTGACAAGCATGTGCTCATAAGTATTAAGCCAGATATTCCAGTATTGTATATGGGTGACATGCAACTTTAATCTTATCTTTAGAGCAACAGTCTCTAGCGCCTGATTAAACACTGAGCTCTGATATATAATAGTTATGTACTATTGTGCTAGCTATTACAATTTCTGTGTCTTAATTCGCTCAACAGTAAAATGGGTAATAATATACTTCACAAGAGAAAAGGGTTCATTCTTCATACTGTGAGAATTAAAGCAACATAATGTACTCAATGGTACTCAGCCCATAGTGACTGCTACATAGATATTGTTTACTTATTTTAGAAACAAAATCCTGAAGGTATTATCTTAATAATCAGTGGAAGGTATTAATAAAACATGGCCAAAAGTATAAAAGGAACATTCTGGATCATTATGCAATAATTAAAATCTGTGAGGGTTGGGATCATAAAACGTAATTCTTAAAGGCTAATAATCAGCACCAGTGTGCCATACAGTATTTCAGAGCTGGCTACATTGGTTTGCATCATGAGGTATAAGGTAGAATTATAAGAAGTAAGGAGTTTTTTTTTAAATCTCAAACTCTGTCTTCTAATCATTTCAGGGTGAAACCTCCCAGCATCTGAATCCCAGAAAGCAGGATGACAGTCATCTCTTTAAACAGCTTCCAAACAGCCATTTTAATTGTAAGATCTGTCTAAATTCCAGGACTAAGATCATATAACTAATCATACATAATTATATTTTTAAGATGACTTAAAGTATTCTGCTCCTCTTGCACAAAAATACTTAGGACTTTACCCCCATTCTTAAAAATTAAAAAAGCAAAGAATCACTAAACTCTTTAAGTAGGCAGTCTTTTATTATAGTTAAAATATTCAGACTAACATCTCTAAAGCATCTTGCAATGACTTTAAAAGGTCTGTCAAACCCCCTAAAGTGTTTGAACAAAAGCATTCCTGGTACGGAAAACTTACGGATAGCACTCTTTTGAGGCGAGATGGTCAAATTACAGATATTTTGCATCTGTCTGACGAAATGGAAGGCCAAATAAAACTCAGGGAATTTTTTTCCCTATCTCTTTTGCTCTTCGTCCTTGCTAGAAATAGGCTGTCCATTACCATTTGCAGAACTACTTGTCCCTCCCACCAGTGTTCCCAGCCTGAACAGGGTGATGGATTCGTGCCCAAGGATGAGAAAACGTTTGGATGTAAAATAAAGCATTGCCGTTCAACTTGGATACCAGCAAAAAAAAAAAAAAAAAAAAAAAAAAAAATCCTCTTTCAATTTAGCAAATTTGAGATAATTAATATATTTGTGTTGTTAAAGTGCAATGGAGATTAAAGTCTTGCATTTTTCTTAAAACCATAATTTATCCTTTTGTGACAAATAAGTGAAAAATTTGCTAACTTTTCATCAAACTGTTCAACCAAGCAAAACATTAATTCATATGCATATGCACAAGTACACAGGAACACACACAAATGCACACCTCTCTCAGAATTATAAGAAATCAGATATTTTTGTTGTGAGCTCTAAACTTGAGTAAAACTTGCCTCTGAGATGTCTTTCCATTTGTGCCCTAACAGACTATATTCTTTCCTCTAAGAAAACTTTCCTAGTGTCAATGACCTAGAGATGACACTCCATAAAGAGTAATTACCCTCCATCCCAAAGGTGGTGTTTGGAGCTCAGCCTCCCTGTCTCCAGTCCCCCATCCTCAGCCCTCTAGCTCCTCCCAGCAGGCTGCCAGGCCCCTCTGCTCTCCAGCCCACAGTGACAGTCTCTTCAGCCCCTCACCCTGCTCAGGTTGTCATCATTAAGACCCAGAGAGGACAAGCAGAGGCAAGGCTTCCTGCAATCAGTGCAACAGTGCCACGGTTCCCCCTATAAGAACATTGCCATTTTAAACTTAGGAGAATTCAGCGCTTGGACAGAGATATGAATCTTGTCATTTTTTTTAAAGGCCAAATAATAAAGGGAAGGAAGGAAAGAAGAAAGAGATTGGCATTGCAAACGAGAGATCTGAAGGCTGAGAAATCCCGATTAGACACATTTTTTGAGAAGAGCTTAGGGAATAGGTAAGAAGGCATTTTGTAACTTACCAGATTCCTGGGTGAAAAAAAGAAAAAAAAATTTCTTAATTTTTATCTGATGTCCTTAACATAGCAATAATTATTTTCATTGTTAAAGTTATTGAGAAAGAATGTGTTTTTTTCTCTTCGCAAAAATGTGTGAGGCTAATTTAAACTTCACCTATTTATTATCACATATCCTGTTTACATTAAAATGTGTACATTAGATTAAGTTCAATTTGAAATACTGAAAACTTTTTTTTTTTTTGGACAAATTTGTATGTTTCAGAGTACAGAAAAAAAATGACACCCCTGAGGAAAAAAATCCCTTTGAATGAAAGTCAGAGACAACACTTTATAGTCATCTTGTTTCTGACTAAATTTACCTCAGAGACATTCTACAAATTCAGTTTTGCTGGCTGTGTTCAACTGGAAATCAAATATTATAGATACAATGGAAGAAGTCAGCCGTCACCAAAGTAATAAGTTTGCAAGAAGGTGCTCACACTGGGGAATTTTTGAGTACTTTGAAGTGCTTAGGTTTCGATGACTACAAAATAATTATATCTGTGGATACAATATGAAAGAATCTTCTTTAGATGGAACCATTCTATGCCAGGTTTGAATTACATTACAAATTACACTTTGAACATCTGCTTTTCACTGAGCTAAATGCATTTTAGCTATGTCCACTCAACTTGATGAGTCCCAAACTGAAGTATTGATCATTTCTCATTAGCAACACTGAATATATGCTTGACAATATAAGATTCCCACACTCACAGTTAGAATAATGTGACAAATCTTAGTTAAGCATCAAATGATAAATGAGAAAAAAAATGATGAGGAACTATATCCAGTCCACAGCTCTTGTACAAGAAAAATAGATTGTCATGTTTGACAATAACTATGGCTGAATTCAGATACTTCCCAGTTGGGATGTTGTTTTGATTAATTAATATTCTAGTCAAGGTTGAAGAATACATGCAAAGGTGTAAATTAAAGAACCTTTTTAAAAACATTCCTTTCTAAAGGGATCCATGATAGACTTGTGGCCCTCTTAGGAGATATGCTCATTTTAGGATATTAAAAGGAAAATTAATATACAATCAATCAAGTAAGGAAATAAAACCTAGTTATTAAGAAAATTGTGCAAAAGATGGAGGTGTCACTAGCCATTAGAGAAATGCAAATCAAAAATGCAGTGAGAACTAGCTGCTACTTCTGACCTAGTAGTAGGTTGGGGGTACTCAAAAAGACAAGTACAGGAAGGCTGTGGAGAAATTAGAAGGCTCACACACTACTGGTGAGAATTTCAATGGTACAGTGGCTTTGAAAAACACTTTGTCAGTACCTCAAAAGCTTAAACATAAACTTCTATGATTCAGCAATTCTACTCTGAGATATTACCTGAGAAAAATAAAAATATATGTTCACTTGTACTTGAATATTCATAGCAGTGTTATTTAAAGCAGACAAGGCGCCGCAGAGAAGGGATTAGCTGGTAAGCAGGGAGAGGAGATTCCTGGGAAAGCTGGGAATGGATCCACCATTTGACCCAGCTATCGCACTTCTCGGACTATTCCCTGAGGACCTTAAAAAAACGCTCTATAGGGATATGGCTGCATCAATGATTATAGCGGCACAATTCACAATAGCTAGACTGTGGAACCAATCTAGATGCCCCTCAATAGATGAATGGATAAAAAAAATGTGGCATCTATACACAATGGAGTATTATGCAGCACTAAGAAATGACAAAATCATAGAATTTGCAGGGAAATGGATGGCATTAGAGCAGATTGTGCTAAGCGAAGCTAGCCAAGCCCTAAAAAACAAATGACAAATGTCTGCTTTGATATAAAGAGAACAACTAAGAACAGAACAGGAAGGAAGAGCATGAGGAAAAGACTACAGTAAACAAAGACGAATGGGGGGAGAGAAACGGAGAGAGAAGGGAAAGCACATGGAAATAGTAGGAGACCTTCAATGATACATAAAATTATAAGAGGTTATGAGGGGCAAGGGGGAGGGAAAAAAAGGGAGAGAATTGAAAAACAGCAGGGGAGGTAGAGAGGGAAGATGGGAGGGGAGGGGAGCGGAGGGGGGATAGTAGGGGATAGGAAAGGTAGCAGAATACAACAGTCACTAATATGCCATTATGTAATATTGTGAGTATGTAACAGATGTGATTCTGCAATCTGTATTTGGGGTGAAAATGGGAGTTCAAAACACAATTTGAGTCAAATGTATGAAAGATGATATATCATGAGCTATGTAATGCTTTAAATAATCAATAAAAAAAGAAAAAATCATGTAACAAAAAAAATAAATAAAGCAGACAAAACTGCAGAACTGTTCATCATCTGAAAAATGGATAAATAATATTGTATGAATACAGATCCTATGGCAATTGAAAGGGATGAAGAACTGATACACAAATCAAATGGATAAAATCTTGAAAACATTTCAGTAAGTGAAAGAAGTGAATCACAACAGACCACTTAGCATATGATTCAACTTGTAGGAAATTTCCAGAATTCACAGCTTAAGATACAGAATGCTGTGCAGTGATTGCCTAGGGCTCACCACAGTGAGGATGGGGCAGACACAATGGCTAATTTTGCACTTAAAAAATTTTATAGTATGAGAATTATACTTCAAAAAGGCTGTTGAAACAAGAATAAAGGACAGATAAAAGGGATCAAGGATTCTAGGTGAGTCTCAGCTTTGCATGTTCTTGAAAAAAATAATTCATCTTGGAGTTTCATTTTAACTTGACATTGAAAATAATTGAAACAACATAAAATCTGAAAAACAACTAAAAGACATACCAACTCGGGTGATCCCTTTTACTCCCTCTGTATTCTTACCTTTTTATATATTCCTAGTGCATCTTACATGGACTGGCAATATATGAGGATTTCAATAAAAATGTCTCCAAGATGGTAGAGCAAGATAATGGAGATGAGTTGTAAAGGCACATATAACAGAAGAGAAGCAAGGTAATGTGAAATCAGGTACAAAACTATATGCCGGTGATTACAAAAGAAGTAAAACTTCACAGAAATTCTGAGTTGAATGGGATGGGGGCGGGTAGTCACTGACCTTGAACTTCCTTAGGATTTAGATGCTTGGAAAGAAGTGAGGACAATGTTCCAGATAGGAAGGAACATAAGCAAGACCCAGAGGGGGAAGTTCCCAGGCTAAGACCAGGAAGCAGGGGGCTAAAGCAGATCTCAAGAGAAAGAATGGCAGGAAACAGGTTCCAAGAGCTGTGGTAAGCTGTGTGGAGCCTGGAAAGAAGGGCCCATCTATTCAACAGAGGAAATTGGAAGCACAGAGGTATCATCACCCCTAGTCACCACAGAATTATGGGAATAGGAGAAAGTTTTGTGGGGAGTTCAGGTTTTAAATTCTGGAGTTGATACGATGGCAAAATCATATCTTACAATCCTCTGTAGAGCCTATATATAAAGGTCAGAGTGAGTGTGTCTATTAAGAGTCATCTGTATATTTAACCTGGACATTTTTTAGTAGTAAGTTATTTGTGGAAATATTTTACTCTCCATTAATAATTGGAAGGTCAAGGAAATAAGCTAAACTCAAGCAGACAAAGACTCAGGAAAACAAGAGGCCATGGTCAGTTAAAAAGATGGAAAATGAAAATGGTCTCTGAATTCCCTAAACACTATTCTCTTTTGTAGAAAAAATCGGCAGTTGTCAATCACTTTACCTACCTTTCCCCCCCTAATTTCTCATAGGCTTTCATTTCTTTACTAATATTAAGCCAGGTAATAACTCAGAACACTTAGCTGTAATGAGGCCAAGGACCTAAATTTTCACTTTTGCAAGAAAACACACTATTTTCCGTAGATTGCATCCTTAAAGTCATACAGTTACTTCTGACAGGAAGTGTGTTCAGCTTGGATGTGTCCATTGCCCTAACGCAGATGTGTAGAATTGCTTTCATCACTCATTTCTGGGCACATAATGGGCATTACATGAATAAAAAACACTCAACAAACACTTGCTGCAAGAAGATACAGCTCCTGTTTAAACGAGAAGTCTTGTAATAAAAACTGTAGGAATCCTTTTCCCTGTAAATATTACACAATCATTTCCAAGATTGTTTTTTAAAAGTAGCTGCCACTTCTTTTTCAAGATTTAAAGTATGTGCCCATCACGTTACTTGACTTTATGGCATATTGCTTGGTCCATGTTGATTTTTCAAATTTTTTATTAATTTTTACTTTTTAAATTTTATTTATTTAATTTAATTAGGTATATATGACAGTTGAATACATTTTTAATTCACTGTACATAATTGCAGCACAACTTTTCATCTCTCGGATTGAACACCATGTAGAGTTGTGCTACATGGTCAGTCATACACGTACCTAGGGTAAAAATGTCCATCATATCCCACCATCTTTCCTGCCCCTATGCACCTTTATTTGTTTATTTATTTGTTTATTTGTTTATTTATTTATTTGTAGTTGTAGATAGATAGCATGTCTTTATTTTGTTTATTTTTATGTGGTGAGGATTGAACCCAGTGCCTCATACATGGGATGCAAACAATCTGCCACTGAGCTACAGCCCCAGCCTCAGGCCGATATTTTTTTTTTCAGTTGTATTCTGTGAAAAACAGTACAAATTTTTGAGCTGGAGGGAGATCCACCTGACAATCATTTTATCATGAGCTGAACACTGAGTACCAGGTCTCTCTTCTACTAAACTGGAGTGACTGATACAAACTCTTCTAAAATTACAAGAGGACCAGAGGTTCATCTATGAAGTAATGAAAGAGGCCCATTAATGACAGTTAAATTCGAAGGCAACTCAAAATTCAACAGGGATTGTCTCATGTTTACCAATGAGAAATGTTCATTTTTAATACCACTTGCTGACGAACTGTGTGAAATGATTTCATGGTGAATTTACAAAATATCAGAACAAAGTTTGAGTTTTGTTACCATTAAGAAACTTCAGAATAATTCCTCTGCAGATGGGGTTTGTGGACTTCAAGAACAAAATGTAGAAGAGAGTGTTTGCCAAATAAAATGCATTTAGCTTTTCTTTGAGAATATACTTGGTCAATTACATTGATTACATTGCACTTAAAATCAGAAAATGTGCCTCATAGAAAAGAGAAATCAAAGTCAATTCTAACATCTCTCCCTTAAAAAACAAAAACAAAAAACCTAAACGACCCCCTCAAAAAAAACTTAAAAAAAATTTACAAAAAGGAATAGCTGAAATTAAGAAGGATGATATATTAGGAGGTGTGCAGTTTATTCTAAAATTATAAAAATACTATACATATCGTGAATTTTATGAAAAACATAAAAGTTATATGTAAAGCTACTAACAGGTATCTAATCCAGTAACTATTCAATTGGCATATATTTTAAATATCATAAAGCAAAACCTACAGCGCACTGCATAACTTTAGTACAAAGTTTCTTTAACTGTGTGTAAAGAAGTTTGGGTCATATGTTGATTGCTTCATTTCCGTCATATAAATGAAGTATTAAGAGTGTTCACCATCTTTTCCATCCTTATATCTACTTTTGGTCATAAAGCCAACTTAGTAAAATTTCTTTTATTAAATAAACATGCTTTAAAATTACAATTTTTCAAAAACAATGGATAAAAGGTTAAATCATTAATATAAATAGATTTTAAAATCATGTATTCTGTATAACATTAAACTTATATAGAAAAGCAGGGATTATTTTAATATAAATACATAGTATATATCTCATTTGATTTTATATACATATTATATATATATATATATATATATATATATATATATATATATATATATATCTGTGTCTGTGTGTATGTGTGTATTTATTGCTGAGTTTGCTAGAATGGCCATAGCTGATTATCCCATCCCATTCAATTCCCAATGATCATTTTCATTTTCAAGAGAGACCAAGAAATCCATATATATGCATATTGTATTCTTAAAGACTTGTAACTATCACCATCTAATATTTGTAATCTTTTGCTACAAATGAACAACTCTTTCTCATTTTCTGGAAATATTATGAGATTCCTTCTACGCAGAAATGGAATTCAATATTTTATCAGATTGCAGAATAATGAATTTACTGACCTCTTGAAGATACTTGTGATTATTTGCCATTTTAAACTTTCTTTTAAAATACCTTAACCCTTCTCTAAAATTCAGACCAACTAGTAAACCTCTCTTCAAGGACTAAGGGAGACTGTCTATGCAGCAAATTGTTTTTATTTATCTGGCAGAATTTATCAGTGTGCTGCATTTTTATATAAAGAGAAGGAGAACACCTATTAAATTATGTAACCCTTTGAGTTGTGTCATCTCCCTGGGGAACCACGCTCAGTATATGTTTAAATATGTGCATGAAAATTTAGTAAATGTTATCTCTTCTGAAACTCTTCTATGGTCTGTAGAATCAAACAGAGGATTTGAGCTGACCAGTAAGACCACAAACAATGATTTATGAGAACTCTCTGCATCTGCACAAAATGTTAAAAAGATAAAAACTATGCCAGGATGTCATGAGTTACTTCACCATCGAATGGGCTTTCAAATACCAAATTTTGCAGAAAGGAGGGTTTGTTCTGAAGGCCTATGCATATAGTTGCCTTGCTTTACTTCATTTTAGATTCTTGGAAAAAAGAGGGGACAATTGAGTGCGTATATAGTTGTCCTTTGCTCTCTAAAGGGCTTGCTTCCAGGATACTTCCCAATACCAAAATTCAGAGATGCTCAAACCCCAAATATAGAATATTTGCATATAATCTAAGCCTATCTTCCTCTTTTCTTTAAATCATCCAAAGATTATTTATAATACGTAATGCAATGTAAATTCTAGGTAAGTAATTATTATACATTATTGTTTAGAAAACAATGACAAGAAAGAAAATCTGTATAAGTTCAGTACAATCTCAATTTTCTTTCTTTTGGATCCTTGATTGATTGAATCCTCAGATGCAGAACCCATAGATACAGGGAATTGAATAAATACAGGAAAAAAATGAATGAAATATACATGTATTTTAATAGAGCATCATACTCCTGATTAAGAACCAGTTAGAAATAGGGAAGGAACAAAAGAATCACCAGGAATGTAGATTCCATCTGTGTTATATTGAGAGATTGATTTACTTGGGCTAGAGTGGGCAATAAATTTCTATTTTAATGCTAATATCTCCTGATTCTTCCTTTCTGAGGGAGGCTACCAGAGGAAGTCCAGTACAAATTGAAAGGTACCAGAGGCAGTTCTCCCCCAGGTGTTCATTACCAATTTAATGACAGGTGAATCTAAACTATCTTATGATCCAGCAATGCCAATACTGCCAGAGTGGCTTGGAAGAAACCTTTTTCCTCACATGATTGTTTTCCATGCTAAGGTTTGAGGGTATTGGCTTGATACAAGAAATAAATATGGTTTCCCCACCATCACCACACACACACTAAGTAATCATTCATTCTTGTAATAAGGGAAGCCTGGAAAAATCCCTTCACTCATTAGCGTTTACAACTCTCCTGATGTTTCTGACTTGTGAGGCTATATGACACTTTATGCTAATACATCTGAGGGAAAACACATTTCATCTAATCAGGCATTGTTTAGACACCTGCCATCTAACACTGATTCCTATGTATCCTTCATCACTCTGTCTCAGAGGGAGCATCGGTTCTCAGTAGTTGTGTAGGATAACATGCACAGCTGGGGGTGGGAGAGGAGATCATTCTGTAGACTGAGGTAAATAAAAATGTCATGTATTTATAATTAGCTTCCATCTAGCTCTCAAAGCCTGTGTAAGTAACTTCTGAGTCGGAGAAATTTGATTCACATTTTCTTCCTGAAACTTCTGCTATGCTGGCTTGGAGAAAGTTCACCATCCCTTTCCATTAAAAAAGAGAGAGAGAGAGAAAAAGAATATAATATAAATGACACAATGGTTAATTAGCTAATTTCTTCCGAGCACTCCTCAGGGAAATGTAATATTAATATAGAATATTATAATAATGAGACCAAACTGGTCTATACCTTATTTGAGGCAGCATGATACTGGGTGTGGAATGAGGCATGTGAAGCTCAGTGTGACATTCAGAATCATCTCTAATTTAAACCACGGCTCCATTATTTAATACTCGAGTGACCTTAGACAAGTTCTTTAATCATGTTCTATCTGTTTTCTCATCTGAAAAATGGAGATAACAATTTCTGCCTCATAGGGTTTTGGAAGCTTGAATAAAAGAATAAAGTGCTTAGTATCATTCTTAGCACCAAATAGGCTTTCAATAAATGTTGTTAGCCATTCGTATAGGAAGAAGGGATGCATGGGAACCTTATCAGCTTAAAAAGACATAGGAAAGAAGTAGCTGTATTTCTGGAACCACCTGGCTGTCTTGGATCTTATCATTCATATATGTGGATGAATTGAGCTTTTTTCTTATCTATTTATCTCTACATTATTTTCTGACATATAGCAATAATTTCAAAACTAATACAGAGATATTTAACATGAATAAAATGAGTGATTCGAGCCAGGAAATGTAAGTGGTAATCCTGCTATTATCATTATCTCTATGACTTTGGGGCAACAGGTTATTTTTCTATCCCTTAATTTTCTAACCTCACTTTGTAAAAGCAAAACAAGAGCATTGGATGCAGTGAAAAACACTCCACAACTGCCAAACATCAGCATAACTTAAGGCTTTAAAATAATTTATTTCTCTCCAAATTGCTTATTTAACCCAATTTAGAGCTTTCATTCTACAGGACCAATAATTGAGTCTTCTGTGTGCCTGATTGTCTCTAGATGGTTAGGTAAGTCAATACCTTGAAGTGAGTGATCAGGCCATTGCTCCCCCTGGACTTGGCACAGTCTCCTAGTTTCAGGCACAGCATAACACCTAGAAAGGTCCTATGTGATGCTTCATACTTCACCCTTACTTTGGCTAACCTATCAAAATTTCATTCTTTCTCATGCAACTTATAATCTTTTAAGATCACACTTATTTGTCCACCTAGAAACCTTTAAATGGGAGTTTAACAATATATGTTGTTCTGAAAATAAATGTCATATTTTGGATATTTTTATGAATCCCAATTGTATAATTATTTTTTCTTCCTGGCAACACACCAGCACACTGAACACCTAAAACCTGTGACTGTCTTTTGTGTCCATTTTTCTCATCTTAACTTTTTATTCTTAATGTGTTCGCAAACTTCATTTCCATTCTTTTTTGGATCTTTATTGAGGACTATCTCAAATCTTATGTTACATGTAAATACAGGCAAAAATATATAAACACACAAGTGGTATACTTTTGGAGAAAATTCTTGCAAAAACCAAAGGTCAAATAGAATGAAGAGGGGGGATCCAACACGGCCGCCGGCGAGCAAGCAGCGATTCCAATGTCTCCTCATTAACGGGATCAGAAAGACCCATTGGAACAGCGGCAGTCTACCTACTGAGGAACTTCTAGCAAAATTCCGTGAAGAGGGGACCTGCCGGGAATTGGTAGGTTTATTAGAAGTGTCAGTTTGTCCCAGACAAGTGGATCTTGGCCGGCCACGCGGGCGCAGAGGTCCAGTCCCGCAGCCGCCAGCTGCTTCTGCAAGCGGCCGGCGGCCCAGAGCGGCGCGGCCCGCCCAAACCCGCAGACGGCACCCGCCATCCCGCCGTTCCGGGAGGCCCTGCTCTCGCTTTGCGAATGGCCACCCCGCCCACCCTGATCTTAGCCACGCGGCCGCAGCTGCCCGGCTCTACAGGCAGCCCCTGGCAGCCTGGCGCATCGAGAAGTGTCCCCACCTGGACCAGCAGACAGCCCGTGCCCTGCCGGCTCTACTAACAGCCCTGCCCACCCGGCGAAAGGCTCCCCCCCCCAGACAGCGTGAAGGGAATCTAACCAACCCTTTACGAAAAAGCGAACTGGGAACTAAAACCAGAGATTGTGTCAGACCACAGACAAGCCAGTTCCACCCCTCCCTTCGGACACTCTGGCAAGGAGCCAGGGGCCCGCCATAGCAGAGAGGGGAAGTCACCAAAGTTCGGCCAAAGAGATTCCTTCCCAGCGGAATCTACTTTAGCAGGTGTGTGACTCCCACCCACATCAGATAAAAACAACCAGGAAACTTCAAAATCTCTCCGTGGGCGTGACCGTAAGGGCCAAAGGACTCTCAACCCCCAACTCCCCCTACTGCCAGTGACGAGGGCGTGACTGTAGGGGCAGAGGGAAGCAGAGAAGACTCCCCACCCCCAAATCCCCCAACCGCGAACTGAGAGGGTGGGACGGTAGGGGCGGAGGGAAACAGAGGACACTCCAGACCCCCAAGTCCTCCTACCGCCAGCAGTGTGGTTGTGACTGTAGGGGCTGAGGGAAGTAGAGGGGATCCTCGACCCCCAACTCCTATTACCACCAGCAGCGACACCAGTGGTCTTAGCTGCCATATTCCGAAGGTGTGCCCACCAAAGGGGTCTGGAAAAATTAAACAATTGACTCCCAGACCACAGCTCCACAGCACTGGGGCTTAGATGAATGACAACGAGAGTGCTCAGTAGTTAGGGAAATGGAACACTCGGTGGGGCTGAAAGTGTAACCAAATCCTTGGGGAACTGCCTCCGGTGAGCAGGACCTGGCTGGCTGGCAGGAGGAAGGGGAGGAGGGGCCGTAGATGTGAAACAGCTCTGGACCAACAGGATTGAGAGACTCCCAGGAACCGCCTTACAGGGATTGCTGTTGACACATTGAGGGCAAAACTCAGCCCGGAGGGCACAGCTTTGCCTACGGGAAGAGAAGAAAATGGATGTCTAAGACCTAATTTTATTTCCTATTTAATTTTATTTTTTTCTCTCCCTTTTCCCTCTCTCTCTCCCCTTCCAAGTTTTACTGCTCTTTCCATTGCCTCTATGCTATCTATCTCCCTCTCCTTCTTTCTTTTCAAGAGCACCTACCTTCCCCTTCCCCCCACTTTCTTTTTTTTTTTAAGAGAGAGAGAGAGAGAGAGAGAATTTTTAATATTTATTTCTTAGTTCTCGGCAGACACAACATCTTTGTTGGTATGTGGTGCTGAGGATCGAACCCGGGCCGCACGCATGCCAGACGAGTGCGCTACCGCCTGAGCCACATTCCCAGCCCCTCCCCCCAACTTTCATCCCAAGCATTACATCCTCCATTTTGCGTAACTGTCTAAATGCAAATAGGTGTGCGCCCTCCCCCCCCGCCTGCAAGGTAGGCGGACCTACAACCCACCAGCAGGTCAGGCCCAGCAACCTGGGAGTGGCAGAGCCGCCCCACGCGCCTACAAGGTAGACGGACCTGCGACCCACCTGCAGACCAGGCCCAGCGGCCTGCGGAGGGGCAGAGCTGCCCCCTCCCCCTGCGCCAGCAAGGTAGGCGGAACTGTGACCACCAACAGAACAGACTCAGTGGCCTGCGGAGGGGCAGAGCTGCCAACCACGCCTGTAAAGTAGGCAGACCTGCGACCCACCAGCAGAATAGGCCCAGCAGATCAGGTCCAGTGGCCTGCTGAGGGGCCGAGCTGCACCCTCCACCGGTGCCTGCAAGGTAGGTGGACCTGCGACCCACCGGCAGGTCAGGCCCAGCAACCTGCGGAGTGGCAGAGCCACCCCACGCGCCTGCAAGGTAGGCAGACCTGCGACCCACCAGCAGAGCAGGCCCAGCGGCCTACTGAGGGGCAGAGCTACCCCCTCCCCCCGCGCCAGCAAGGTAGGCGGAATTGTGACCACCAACAGAACAGGCTCAGTGGCCTGCGGAGGGGCAGAGCTGCCAACAATGCCTGCAAAGTAGGCGGACCTGCGACCCACCAGCAGATCAAGCCCAGCAGCCTGCTGAGGGACAGAGCCGCGCCCTCCCCCCGTGCCTGCAAGGTAGGCAGATTTGCGACCCACCAGCAGAGCAGGCCCAGCCGCCTGCTGAGGGGCAGAGCTGCCCCCTCCCCCTGCGCCAGCAAGGTAAGTGGAACTGTGACCATCAACAGAACAGGCCCAGTGGCCCACGGAGGGGCAGAGCTGCCAACCACGCCTGCAAGGTAGGCGGACCTGCGACCCACCGGCAGAATAGGCCCAGGAACCCGCAGAGGGGCAGAGCCACCCCACTTGCCTGCAAGGTAGGCGGACCTGCGACCCACCAACAGAACAGTCCCAGTGGCCTGCAGAAGTGCAGAGCCGCCTCCCGCGCCTGCAAGGTAGGCAGACCTGTGACCCACCAGCAGAACAGGCCCAGCGGCGTGAGGAGGGGCAGAGCTGCCTCCCCCCCGCGCCTGCAAGGTAGGCGGAACTGTGACCACTGACAGAACAGGCCCAGCGACCCGCAGAGGGGCAGAGCCGCTGCCCGCGCCTGCAAGGTAGGTGGACCTGCGACCCACCGGCAGAACAGGCCCAGTGGCCTTCAGAGGGGCAGAGCCGCTGCCCGCGACTGCAAAGGAGGCGGAACTGTGACCACCAACAGGACAGGCCTAGCGGCCCGCAGACGGGCAGAGCCACCGCCCGCGACTGCAAGGTAGGCGCACCTGCTACCAACCAGCAGAACAGGCCCAGCGGCCTGCCGATGTGGTAGGCACATTGCCCCAATTGGAGGAGGAGCAGAGCTCCTGCCCGCGCCTGCGCGGGAGACCTTGCAACTATACAAGAGTAATACAAATATATAGGGGGAAAATTCAATAACACAACAGTCTCAGTAAGCAGAAAGAAATGCGAACAGTATGAAGAGACAAGGAAAGAAAGGACCACAAGCAATGCAGGTCAACTCAACGATAGAAGAGGTAATATCTGCAGCAGATGGAATGTCAGATAAAGAATTCAGGATATACATGCTTCAGATGATCTGGAGTCTCAAGGAAGACATTAGACAGCAAAATCAGACAATGAAAGATCTCTTCAACAATGAATTACATAAACAAATCCAGAAAGCAAAAGATCAACTATACAGGGAGATAGAGGTTATAAAAAACAAACAGAAATCCTAGAAATGCAGGAAGCAAAAAACCAACTTAAAAACTCAATTGAGAATACTACCAGCAGAGTAGAACACTTAGAAGATAGAACATCAGACAATGAAGACAAAGTATTTCAACTTGAAAAGAACATAGACAGCTCAGCAAGACTGTTAAGAAACCATGAGCAGAATATCCAAGAAATATGGGATAACATTAAAAGACCAAACTTAAGAGTCATTGGGATACAAGAAGGCACAGAGCTCCAAACCAAAGGAATGAGCAATCTATTCAATGAAATAATTCGAGAAAACTTCCCAGACTTGAAGAATGAGACAGAATCCCAAATCCTAGAAGCCTACAGGATGCCGAATGTGCAAAATCATAAGAGATCCACACCTAGACACATTATAATGAAGATGCCCAACATACAGAATAAGGAGAGAATTTTAAAAACTACAAGAGAAAGGAAGCAGATTACATTTAGGGGTAAACCAATCAGGATAACAGCTGATCTCTCAACACAGACTTTGAAAGCTAGAAGATCCTGGAATAATATATTTCAAACACTGAAAGAAAATGGGTTCCAACCAAGAATTGTGTATCCAGCAAAATTAAGCTTCAAGATGGAAGATGAAATTAAAACCTTCCACGATAAACAAAAGTTAAAAGAATTTGCAGCTAGAAAACCATCTCTCCAAAAAATCCTTGGCAAAACATTACAGGAAGAGGAAATGGAAAATAACAATGAAAACCAACAGTGGGAGGTAGGACAGTAAAGGGGGGAAAAGAGTCAAAAGAGGAAAACAAACCATATTCAGTAACATAAATAAACAAATATGGCTGGAAGGATAACCCATATCTCAATAATAACCCTAAATGTTAATGGCTTAAACTCACCAATTAAGAGACACAGGCTAGTAGAATGGATCACAAAACATGACCCAACAATATGCTGCCTACAGGAGATGCATTTGATAGGAAAAGACATACATAGACTGAAGGTGAAAGGTTGGGAAAAATCATATCACTCATATGGACTTCGGAAACAAGCAGGAGTGTCCATACTCATATCAAATAAGATAGATTTCAAGCCAAAGTTAATCAAAAGGGATAAAGAGGGACACTACATACTGCTCAAGGGAACCATACACCAACAAGACATAACAATCATAAATATATATGCCCCAAACAATGTTGCAGCTATGTTCATCAAACAAACTCTTCTCAAGTTCAAGAGTCTAATAGACCACCATACAATAATCATGGGAGACTTCAACACACCTCTCTCACCACTGGACAGATCTTCCAAACAAAAGTTGAATAAGGAAACTATAGAACTCAATAACACAATTAACAACCTAGACTTAATTGACATATATAGAATATACCACCCAACATCAACTAGTTACACTTTTTTCTCAGCAGCACATGGATCCTTCTCAAAAATAGATCATATATTATGTCACAGGGCAACTCTGAGACAATATAAAGGAGTAGAGATAATACCATGCATCTTATCTGACCATAATGGAATGAAACTGAAAATCAATGATAAAAGAAAGAAAGAAAAATCATGCATCACTTGGAGAATGAACAATAGGTTACTGAATGATCAATGGGTTATAGAAGACATTAAGGAGGAAATTAAAAAATTCTTAGAGATAAATGAAAACACAGACACAGCATATCGGACTCTATGGGACACATTGAAAGCAGTTCTAAGAGGAAAATTCATTGCATGGAGTTCATTCCTTGAAAAAAGGAAAAACCAACAAATACATGATCTCATACTTCATCTCAAAATCCTAGAAAAAGAAGAGCAAAATAACAGCAAAAGAAGTAGAAGGCAAGAAATAATTAAAATCAGAGCTGAAATTAATGAAATCGAAACAAAAGAAACAATTGAAAAAATTGATAAAACTAAAAGTTGGTTCTTTGAAAAAATAAATAAGATCGACAGACCCTTAGCCATGCTAACGAAGAGAAGAAGAGAGAGAACTCAAATTACCAGCATACAGGATGAAAAAGGCAAGATCACAACAGACACTTCAGAAATACAGAAGATAATCAGAAATTATTTTGAATCCTTATACTCCAATAAAATAGAAGATAGTGAAGGTATCGATAAATTTCTTAAGTCATATGATCTGCCCAGATTGAGACAGGAGGATATAGACAACCTAAACAGAGCAATATCAATTGATTAAATAGAAGAAACCATCAAAAGATTACCAACTAAGAAAAGCCCAGGACCGGATGGGTATACAGCAGAGTTTTACAAAACCTTTAAAGAGGAACTAACACCAATACTTTTCAAGTTATTTCAGGAAATAGAAAAAGAGGGAGAACTTCCAAATTCATTCTATGAGGCCAACATCACCCTGATTCCTAAACCAGACAAAGACACTTCAAAGAAAGAAAACTACAGACCTATATCTCTAATGAACCTAGACGCAAAAATCCTCAATAAAATTCTGGCGAATCAGATACAAAATCATATCAAAAAAATTGTACACCATGATCAAGTAGGATTCATCCCTGGGATGCAAGGCTGGTTCAACATATGGAAATCAATAAATGTTATCCACCACATCAATAGACTTAAAAATAAGAACCATATGATCATCTCAATAGATGTGGAAAAAGCATTCGACAAAGTACAGCATCCCTTTTTGTTCAAAACTCTCGAAAAAATAGGGATAACAAGAACATACCTCAACATTGTAAAAGCAATCTACGCTAAGCCCCAGGCTAGCATCATTCTGAATGGAGAAAAATTGAAGGCATTCCCTCTAAATTCTGGAACAAGAGAGGGATACCCTCTCTCACCACTTCTGTTCAACATAGTTCTCGAAACACTGGCCAGAGCAATCTGACGAAAGAAATTAAAGGCATAAAAATAGGAAAAGAAGAACTTAAATTATCACTATTTGCAGATGACATGATTCTATACCTAGCAGACCCAAAAGGGTCTACAAAGAAAGTATTAGAGCTAATAAATGAATTCAGCAAAGTGGCAGGATATAAAATCAACACGCATAAATCAAAGGTATTCCTGTATATCAGCGACAAACCCTCTGAAATGGAAATGAGGACAACCACTCCATTCACAATATCCTCAAAAATAATAAAATACTTGGGAATCAACCTAACAAAAGAGGTAAAAGACTTATACAATGAAAACTACAGAACCCTATAGAGAGAAATTGAAGAACATTTTAGAAGATGGAAAAATATACCCTGTTCATGGATAGGCAGAACTAACATCATCAAAATGGCGATATTACCAAAAGTTCTCTATAGGTTTAATGCAATGCCAATCAAAATCCCAATGGCATTTCTTGTAGAAATAGAGAAAGCAATCATGAAATTCATATGGAAAAATAAAAGACCTAGAATAGCAAAAACAATGCTAAGCAGGAAGGGTGAATCAGGCCCCTTCTCCCTTTCCTCCTGCCAGCCAGCCAGGTCCTGCTCACCGGAGGCAGTTCCCCAAGGATTTGGTTACACTTTCAGCCCCACCGAGTGTTCCATTTCCCTAACTACTGAGCACTCTCTCTGTCATTCATCTAAGCCCCAGTGCTGTGGAGCTGTGGTCTGGGAGTCAATTGTTTAATTTTTCCAGACCCCTTTGGTGGGCACACCTTCGGAATATGGCAGCTAAGACCACTGGTGTCGCTGCTGGTGGTAATAGGAGTTGGGGGTCGAGGATCCCCTCTACTTCCCTCAGCCCCTACAGTCACAACCACACTGCTGGAGGTAGGAGGAGTTGGGGGTCTGGAGTGTCCTCTGTTTCCCTCCGCCCCTACCGTCCCACCCTCTCAGTTCGCGGTTGGGGGATTTGGGGGTGGGGAGTCTTCTCTGCTTCCCTCTGCCCCTACAGTCATGCCCTCGTCACTGGCAGTAGGGGGAGTTGGGGGTCGAGAGTACTTTGGCCCTTAGGGTCACGCCCACGGAGAGATTTTGAAGTTTCCCGGTTGTTTGTATCTGGTGTGGGTGGGAGTCACACTCCTGCTAAAGTAGATTCCGCTGGGAAGGAATCTCTTTGGCCGAACTTTGGTGACTTCCCCTCTCTGCTATGGCGGGCCCCTGGCTCCTTGCCAGAGTGTCCGAAGGGAGGGGTGGAACTGGCTTGTCTCTGGTCTGACACAATCTCTGGTTTTAGTTCCCAGTTCGCTTTTTCGTAAAGGGTTGGTTAGATTCCCTTCACGCTGTCTGGGGGGGGGGAGCCTTTCGCCGGGTGGGCAGGGCTGTTAGTAGAGCCGGCAGGGCACGGGCTGTCTGCTGGTCCAGGTGGGGACACTTCTCGATGCGCCAGGCTGCCAGGGGCTGCCTGTAGAGCCGGGCAGCTGCGGCCGCGTGGCTAAGATCCGGGCGGGTGTGGTGGCCGTTCGCTGAGCGAGAGCGGGGCCTCCCGGGGCAGTGAGATGGCGGGTGCCGTTTGCGGGTTCGGGCGGGCCGCGCCGCTCGGGGCCGCCGGCCGCTTTTTGAAGCGGCTGGTAGCTGCGGGATTATACCTCTGCACCCACTGGGAGGCCGCCTGTAGAGCTGGGCAGCTGCGGCCGCATGGCTATGAGCCTGGCAGGCGGGGTGGCCGTTCGCAGAGCGAGAGCAGGGCCTCCCCGGGACGGCGGGATGGCGGGTGCCGTCTGCAGGTTTGGGCGGGCCGCCCCGCTCTGGGCCGCTGGCCACTTGCAGAAGCAGCTGGTGGCTGCGGGACTGGACCTCTGCGCCCGCGTGGCCGGCCAAGATCCACTTGTCTGGGACAAACTGACACTTCTAATAAACCTACCAATTCCCGGCAGGTCCCCTCTTCACGGAATTTTGCTAGAAGTTCCTCAGTAGGTAGACTGCCGCTGTTCCAATGGGTCTTTCTGATCCCGTTAATGAGGAGACATTGGAATCGCTGCTTCCTCGCTGGCGGCCATGTTGGATCATCTCAATGAAAGCAGTTTTAAGAGGAAAATTCATCGCCTGGTGGTCATTCTTAGAGAACTCACTGCAATTCACTGGAATCCTTGTTTTGAGCTTTTCCTCTCCATGCCAACATCACATCCATCTCCACCTTTACAATATGCTATTTCCTGTGGCTGTCATCAGTGGTTCCCAGATCATGAAGGCAATGCTGGCTCCTCTCCAAAATGTTTCTATGGAGTCCTGGCACCTCTGGCTTTTCTGAACTGCTGGGTCTTCTTAGCACCACACATCTCAGAGCCTGCTAAATAGACTGAAGAGGCCGTGGGGTTCACCCTCCACACTGCGGCTGCCCGGGCCCTGCACACCCAGCCGCACTCAAGGCATTATTTTCAAATTCTATCTGCAGCTCCTATCAAAAACCCAATTAAAATTTGAGCAGAATAATCTATAATGAAAAGTCTTATTTGATTTTTATGCTTGTAAAAATCTGATCATAGGAGAGCAACCTACCTGGAAGGCATTACTTTACTGTCTTCATTGATGTCTTCGGAGATTTACAATTAATCACATCCATTAACTTTTATTGAAGATTTATGTAAGTGCTGACCATATGACCATATGGATGCATTTTGGCTAAAATATATCCAGAAAAAAGTTATCTGTATAATAAATTTTTAAAAAATTTTTGGTTCTCAGGAAATCAAACCATCTCTTTCTACTGTTATGATTCCTACTCAGCACATACAAGAAAAAGTATGAAATTCACTGTTTACTTATAGCTTTAGATATTAAGAAGCTTAGAGCCAGATTATAAATAACAAACAAGTAATTAATTCCACTCCACATTTGTAGTACAATGATTTCAAATTTATCTTTATTTGCACATATATTTTAATCCTTATTTCCTTCAGGAAATAGAGAGATTTAAGTATTGAAAATACCCCCAAATTTTAGTCATAGCTCTTGATTTGGCAGAAAACGCTAATAATGGAAATATCCAAAACAAGTGACCTGATGGAAACTTCAATCAATATTTAGTATGAGACTTTCCTCAGAATGGAATCCATTCAGTTCATTTTGGGATACAACGTACACTTGAAAATATACTTTTTGTTGTTAAAAGCTAATTATAATATAATAAAATTGTTCAAATAAGAGAAAAACATATTCTAATAAATGATATAATAAATTGGAAAATGTAATGAACCAGCTCTGCAAATTGTATGATTTCTAAAGCTCATGAAAAAAGTTTGGGAATCCATGACACTTATCCTCACAGGGCCTGATCCTGCTGCCTGAAAGCAAGTTAAACTCACAGAAGTCAATAAATTTTCTATCCTGAAATTTTTCATGGAAAATGGAATACAACCTATCTCCAGAAAGGGCCTAAGAGAAGCAAGAAAAGTCACTTTGATTTTTATTCCACCTACAGGGAAATGGGAACTTTCAGACAGAGATATTTGTTTCAGAATGCGCTCCCCAATCTCTCTTCCTAAAAATACAAACTTAATTGCTAATTTAATTGAATTGTTTGAATATTTCTCTTTTTTGTGGTTATAGATAGACAAAAATATATTATCAATCTTTGTGGGGTGATGAGGAAAGGGTGGCGTTTACTTCTTTCAGAGTCAGTGTATACTTTTTCCACTTGGTTAGGAATTTTGTGTCATGATGGTACTTTTGATGTTAAGTATCAGAAAGCTTCGTCTGGCATAAACCATGAAATTAACTGGCTCATAGGACTGAAGTGCAGAGGTGAGGCGGGGGTTGTCACTTATGATAGGTCCCCAGATCTTGGCTACTTCCCAAGCTTCATTGTCCTCCATGGAGAGGCTTTGTCCTCTTTCACTGCCCATCATCTCAAAGATGCAGGTCTAAACAACATAATCTCATACATAGAAATCCTGAAAGATCAAAATTCCTAAAGTCTAAAATCCTGGAAATCCCCAATAATTAAATTAACAGATGCTGGAATTCTGAATGCTGAAATTCTGGAAACCTCAATTCCCATAGTGGATGGGCCAGGGAGGTACTGATTTAGTCAGCTTTTTTTCATCATTGTGACCCTAAAACCTCACAAGATCAATTAGACGGGGAAAGAATTATTTTGGCTCAGTGTATCAGAGGTCTCAGTGCATACAGGGTCAACTCCAAAGCTCTGGGTCCACCCAATGTGGGGCAGAACATCATGGTGGAAGGATGTGGCCAGGGAAAACAACTCAAGACATGGCACCAGGAAGCAGAGAGTTTCACACACCAGGGACAAAATATAAACCCCAAAGGCATGATCTCAGTGACTTCTCTCCTCCAGCCATACCTTATCTGCCTTCAGTTACCATCAATTAATCAATATCAGGGAGTACAACTATCATCATCACATCATTTCACCTCTGTACCTTCTTGCAGTATCTCACACATGAGCTTTTGGGGGACACCTCATATCTAAACCATAATGAGTGCTATATAAGAGGTGTATTTGGGGAATGGAATTGGTATGTTTTTGGTTGTTTACAAGATAGCTGCATCATGTGACTTAGAAAAAATATTCATAGACAGATTAAGTATTATTTTGGGAGTGCCTAGTAGGTATTTCCAGAGGAGGTCAGCATGAAAGTCTGAGTAGACTAGGTAAGAATGATGTTCCTTAATTTTGGTAGGCACCATCCAATTAGCTGGTGCCTGCAGAGAACAAAGGAATACAATAACCAGTTTCATTCAGAAGCTGGGGAAGATTTTCTTCTGCTGCCTTGAACATCTTTGAAAACTCCAAGTTTTTTTTTTTTTTTTTAGTTGTAGATGGATATAATACCCTTATGCTGGTGGGACTGCAAATTGGTGCAGCCAAATATGGAAAGCAGTATGGAGATTTCTTGGAGAATTATGAATGGAACCACCATTTGACCCAGCTATTCCTCTCCTTGGTCTATACACAAAGGACTTAAAGACAGCATACTACAGGGACACAGCCTCATCAATGTTTATAGCAGCACAATTCACAATAGCTAAACTGTTGACCAACCTAGATGCCCTAAATAGATGAATAAATAAAAAAAGTGGCATATATATATATTACTCAGCAATAAAAGAGAATAAAATCATGGCATTTGCAGGTAAATGGGTAGAGTTAGAGAAGAAGATGCTAAGTAAAGTTAGCCAATCCCAAAAAACCAAATGTCGATTATTTTCTCTGATATAAGGAGGCTGATTCATAGTGGGGTAGAGAGGGGGAGCATGGGAGGAGTAGACACCTCTAGATAGGGCACAGAAGTGGGAGGGGGAGGGAAGGGGCATAGAGTTAGAAATGATGGTGGAATGTGATGGACATTATTATCCAAACTACATGTACAAAGACACGAATTTGTGTGAATATACTTTGTATACAACCAGAGATATGAAAAATTGTGCTGTATATGTGTAATAAGAATTGTAATACATTCCACTGTCATATATAAATTTTTAAAAATTAATTAATTAAAAAAAAGAAAACTCCTAAAGGTTGCCAGACTTTGAACTCCAAGACTTAGATCTAAGTAGTCTCACAGGAGGCTGTTTTTAATCAATCTTTTCATAAAACTTAAGTCATCTGTCACAGCATTTCAGATGACTGCAGTCATAAATCTGGGTGCCCACAATTACCAAATATAGTGATGTGCATTTCCACAATTCAATGTTTGACCTACTTCTTTACTAATGTTTTTCCGCTCATAATTGTTATATCTGTTTGATAGCTGTTAGTGTTGCCTGAGTGTTTATGCTTGCAAAAATAAGATTGTTAGTGTCATTTAATTTTGTAAAGTGGCCTATGAAAAGTGTGTTGGGTTTTGATATATTTCTGAAATGAATCTTGTTTTAAAAATGTAAATAAATAAATTTTAAAGAACTTTTAAGTTATTTTTTTTCAAACTGTACTTTGGGGATTTTATCTTTTGTCATTATAGCATTCCGGAATATGTCCTTTGGGACTAGGGTCTAAGCTCATCCTCAATCCGGCTTCTTCATGGTCACAAATTAGTTGTCATTGGCCAGCAACCAGGACAATATACATTCTTCATCATTTTCAGTGGGAGAGAGTGGAAATGGTTTCCCAATGCTGCCTTCTAAAAACAGGGAGAACCTTCATACGACCATCTAATAATCTAATCCTCCCATCTCATTGTCCCAAGTTTGTTCATAGGAACACTGTGGAGGTAATCACTGAGGAACATGTAGGATTAACAAACTTTCATAGACTAATATGAACCCATCTCTGAAACCCCATCTGAAGTCAGCATCTCCCAAGCTACCCAGAAAGTGGGCATGAAGAACAGACACATAATCAGTGTAGCTTCTGTGTTGAAAGACAATAGTGGTGTGACTACCGGTCATCAGACAGGAATACATGTATACTCATCATTTCTTTGCAAAACATTAATCCATTTATTCACTCAGTAGAACATGGAACATCTGTTATGTTCTTGGCACCCTGCTACAGCAAAGGGTACAAGGATATCAGGGGATCAGCAGCCAGGCAGCGAATGGACTGCAGTAAGTGGCTGAGAGTATACAAGATATGAAGATGTCTTGAAATTACAAAACCTGAGTATCTGCTGGGATGTCTATGTGGATATAAATGTACTCAGGTTTAGGGATCAAAGGTAATAAAAGAGTTCTGTGACTGTGTTAGGAAGAAAAAGGGAATATTTTGATGTTTACAGGACTTTAAAGGCATATCTAACTGCTACGTGTAATCAAACTAAGTATGATTAATTCCCAAGTAAGAGCAGCCTTAGGAGCCAAATATCATGAAACAATTGGGCAAATAATTTCAAACAGGAATATCTAAAACTTTCCATCTTATAAACTAGTTTAATTAACTTAATAGATACAACAAATCAACCTTGATATTTTTTGTCTTTTGTATAAACATCCTCCTCAAAACAAATTAAAATAAAAAACAAAAACCAAAACAAGCTGGGGTCCATGTCACTAATTTCTCCTTGCATTATCCAAGCCCATATTGTGTTAGATACTCTCCTGTGCGGTTTCACATTTGTGAGTCTATGTTATGAAAGCACATGAGTTTAATGTCAGCGTGTAAAAATAATCTTCACTATTTACAGGCACATATAATTTTCCTGGAAATAGCCACCTCTGTAGAGAAAAAATACAGCATTTGTTTGAAATGTCTTTTCTCTTCTCACAGAACATGATTTTTAATTATAACTGTTCAAGAGAAGTCCAAACAAGATTACTCACAAAGCTGCTGCTTCTTTCTGGGCTCCCAGGGAGTTCATATTTCTCAGCTTCCCTCTAGTTTCCGATTAAGGGCCACTTGACCAAAGAAATGTAGGCAGAAGAGAAAGCCACTCCCTTGTCTGACCTCTAAAATAACTTGTGGCACTGTCCAATTTTCATGGAAAATAAGGGTTTCCTGGATGCACATCCAGTGTATCTTTAGAGCATGAGCTATCACAGACTGCCATGTTGTCCTTCACAGAGCAGAAGCAGAATGCTCTCTATGTGCCAAGGCTTCCCAGATTCATGTCTGTATGTATCTCCAGTGTTCCCTTTACTCAGAATATTTGAGTACCATGGCTCTACCACCTCATAAAAAAACATCTACCTTTTCGATATTAGATTTTGTTTTCTTTGAGTTGTCTCCATGAATTCTAAATTTGAGGTAACTGTTGTTGAATTTGGTAATGTCAAAACAAATTTTGTGATGTCTAAGGTTTCTATCATTATTTCTGCTATTTCACTACAAGAAATGTACCATGAAAGATGCTTCATTGAGAGATACTATAGGTCAACAAATGTATGGAAAAAATGTTCAACATCTCCAGCAATTAGAGCAATGCAAATTAAAGCTACACAGATATTTCATCTCACTCCAGTCAAAATTGTAAATATTCAGAACACAAGTAACAATAAATGTTGGTGAGGATGTGGAGGAAAAGGTACACTCATACATTGCTGGTGGGATGGCAAATTGGTGCAACCACTCTGGAAAGTAGCATGAAGATTCCTCAGGAAACTTGGAATGGGTCCACCATTTGACCCAGTTATTCCACTCCTCAGTATATACCCAAGGGACTTAAAATAAGCATTCTATAGTGACACAATCACATCAATATTTATAGCAAGCTTAATTCAAAATAGCTAAGCTATGGAACCAACCTAGGTACCCTTCAACAGATGACAAAGAAAATCTATATATATATATATATATATATATATATATACACACACACACACACACACACACACACACACACACACATACATACACACACACACACACACACACACACAATGGAATATTATTCAGCCACAATGAAGAATGAAATTATGGCATTTGCCAGTAAAGGGATGGAACTGGAGACCATCATGCTAAGTAAAATAAGCCAATCCCAAAGAACCAAAGACTGAATGTTTTCTCTGATATGCAGATGCTAACAAAGAATAAGGGAGGTGGTGGAGAATAGAAGTTCTTTAGATTTGACAAAGGAGACTGAAGGGACAGGAGTGGGAATGGGAATAGGAAAGACAGTAGAATGAATCAGACATAACTTTTCTATGTTCATATATGAAAATATGACTAGAGTAACTCCAAATCCTGTACAGCCACCAGAATTGGAAGTTATACTCCATTTTATACATATATATATATCCAAAATAATTCTACTGTCATATGTAACTATAAAGAACGAATAAAAAAAATTAAAAAGATTCTTCATTGCCAGAGATCCTCCATTTCCAATGTAGTAACCACTATTCATCATTCCTAATGCACACTAAAAAATCTCACTTGCTGTGTAACCTTCCTTGACCAACTCAGTCCTGAAGAAATTCTAAATTCCTTAGCAGTTCTGCTAAATTCTTTGAGTTAATAATATTAATTGCCTTGAGGTATCATCTGTATTTGGTCTCAATTTATTGAGCTCTTCCCTTACTTTTAATTCATCCATTTATTCTCTTCTCCACTCTATGTCCATATAAAATAGGGAAGTATTAGCTGAGATAATTCTCACTCCACTTCCTGCTGCATTAACTGAGCCCACATCCGGGTAACCATATTCTGAGGCCACCACCCCCACACATTCACAGGGGGACTGAGAGAGCTGAACAGTTTTAAATGCAAAAGCCACAGTCCTAAAGGAAGTCAGATGGTAGTTAGGGCTATAAATATTCGACTGGAAAGAAAGTAAATGAATAAACAACTCCAGCTTGACAATGAAGTTTGCCTCACCAGGAACAGAAATAGGGTAGATTTTCATGAGTTCTGGAGAAGAATGTGAGCACCTGGCCTCTGGGTCGATTCTGAGGACAGTGGTAGTAACTGGCAGAAACCCTAGAGATTGAGGGGGAATCTCCGAAGGGAAAACCTGAGTGAAGGTGAAAGCAAGCCTCCTAGAGAACTACTCAATACCACAATGTTCTATATCCAAGGAGCAGATGTGGTGTGAAGATGATCCTCAGGAAAACTGCAGAAGCTCTCCCCCAGGAAGATCTGTGAGGTCATAAGAAATACAAACCCCAGGAGCTGCTGCAAAAGGGTTATAGACCTGAGGTAACCAAGGAATTAGGATGGAGAAGATAGAAGATTATTAATGGCAGCCTGGCAATTGCAAGTTAAGGCATGGCTGTGACTTTGGACTGTGTACAGGGACAGGAAACAAAACATTCTCTATTGTGTGAGGCTGTGGAGTCTTTTTGCTACTTCTAGTTTAAGGCTTCCTGTTAAATATTTTATTGTTTGTGGGACGTTTATAATTTCTAATACAATCTTGCTTATGGAGACTACCATTATGGCTAAATATATATTATCATCAAGGAAATAGGTCTACTTTAGGACCTGAATTTGAACAGTCATCTAATACGTCTGCTGTTTCTTTGCAACTCCCTTTGCTACTAGGAAAATGTATTTATTTCATTGATATTTACATAACATTCTTCATGTGCCAGAGACAGCTCTAAGCACATTACCAATATAAATTCATACAATCTCCATAAAAACTTTTAAGGCAGGTACTGTTATTTTCTCCCATGGAAAAAATAAGTAAACAAAGGCACAGAGCAAGTTAGTCTAGCTTCTGAGTGTGCTCTCTTAATAACCATGAAGTCTTTCTCAAACTTTATTTTATTTGACTTGGATTGCAAAGAAAATCATGCATGAGTCACAATCTATAAAATGTAACAGAAAAGTAGCTCTGATTGAAATAGGGAGGAATGATTTGAACAAGTTATAACCTGAGAGGTCTCAACTTCTTTTCTGAAAAACTACAGGGGTGAATTAGAAGTCCACATTCCTTCTCAGGTGGGCTATTGTAAGATGACATATCTGACATCCCAATATAGAATTCTATTTTTATTTTTTCATAACACCAAAGTTCAGGCAGAAGTGAGAAGACTATTAAATATCAAAAGTATCTGAATCAATTACCATGGACATTAATCTAAATTTAGGAGAACATAAAAATTTTGAAATAATATATTTTTTTTAAATAATAGAATTACTTACTTTTAGAATTACTTACTTTAGGAAGAGTGAAGTACTTATTACAATGTAAGCAGTCTCACATGGGCAATATCACATATTATGATTTGGGGGGTTCCTAAGACTTGGACAAATGTAAGACAGATATCAACTTGTGACTTCTGGTTTCTAAAGGTGGACCACCATGAGTCATCCCTGGGTGTAGTCCTAACTCATTGGTATACTGTCTCATGAAATCCAGTGGCCATTCTGTGAGAAACCCCACCTTCAAGGAGAGATCAAATAGAGGAAACAGAGGCATACTCCTGTGAATCACTGCTGAGATCCAAGAAAAGCCAACCCCAGAGGCCACCAATTTGAGGAAGATATTCTGGATGTCCCCATCAAGGGGAGACCACAGATGCTTCCCTGGTGCACACCACATGAAACCTAAGAACCCCACAACTGAATCCAGCCCACAAACAGAACTACAAGTGATAATCAAATAGTTATGGGGTGGCTTGCTGCACAACAATAGATCACCAAAATACAACTGCACAAAAGCTCTTTCCTCAAGTCCTGAAGAATTATCCCGAGGGTCACACAGAAATAAGTGGTCATAAGAACCCCACCACTGGTTTTAAATATAAGTGGAAGTAATTACAGATGAGTTCATATTTAAAGGGAAATGTTTTTCAGATTTATAAAATTAAATTGAAGTAATCAAGTATTACACATCCAAGAAGAAACACAGTTTCTCCTATAGTGAGAAAAGAAAGTAGACTGAAGAAAGCTGTTACATCTTCTGGAGCACAGTCAGTCATCTGTTGCTCAATGACACAAAGCATGTATCACCCAGGGGCCAACTCATGTCCTTCCTAATTATCAGGGAGACTGTGCTATGTTGTGAAGATTGCTGAGAATTTTAGAACACTGTCCTTGACCAATCAGCCTCTGAGAAAAACTCATTTTTTCCTTTTTTTGCATAAACACCTTCCTTGAGTGGGACAATACAAAGAATCTAAGGGCTCAATTTCTTCAAAGAAGCCAGCTGACTGTAGCATGAGACTGATGTTCTCATCCCCCTTGGTTCAGCAGAATGACCTGCTGAATATATGGACACTAGGTGGCTGATACTCCAAGAAAATCTCACTTAAAGGTAGAACCTGAATCCTGATTGCCTATCGTTTCAGACTTTTGGAAGCTACAAGTTTTCTTGCAGCTTCTTAAATCACATAAACTGCCAGCAGAGAATTCTTTCCAGAGAGCACCCTGAGTTTGCCAGGTTTATATCCTTTGATTAAATTGTATAGAAGCTACTGTGAACAGTTAGATATAAAGTGGGAACTAACTGGTCCCTGCTGCATCCCATTTGTTATCCTCTGGTGGCTTAGAGGATAACACATGACTCCTTGGTAGGCATTTGAAATGCTTGTCAGTGTTTGGCACAAGGAGATCCTTAAAAACGTGATTACTAAAGATAGCAGTCAAGTACCAACATCTTCCTGCACTCCTGGGATTCACCTTGATATTTCTCAATGGTCACTGTTGAAATGTCTTCCTCAAGCTGTGCTACATTACAATTCTTCTTTAAAGAAAGCGATGTCCTACTTGCCGCCGAAAATCTGCAGTACAGTCAGAAGTTGTCTTCACACTCCTAATGAGGACCCAGCTCCGTGACAGCTCAAGTGACATTTCCTTCAGTGCTGGCATCTGTGCCACATTTATCCAAGTAGGACTGCTTTCCTCTTCATTCTGCTTCTCTTGAATCCAGAAATATCCATCGCTTGGAGTCACATCAGTTCAACGAGTTGAAAAATGCTCCTTCTTGCATAGCAGTCAGGGAGCTTTGAGAGCTGTAGGTCTTCCTCCTTAGCACTTACAGAACTGTCACATCTCAGAATGAGCAACAGCAAGTGAGAGCTTTAATCTGCAAGTTTGCTGGCCAGATGGTAAATGCTAGAGAAAGCTACACATTCACCTCATCATTCTCATCTATACCAAAAGAAAAGTCTGGACATCTCTAAGAGATAAAAGGGCTTATTCCACAGTGAAAAACAGTTATTTGACAGACTGTAGAATGTGATCCTGGCCCATTTTTCCAAAATTGACCCATATCAGGGCCTGTTCAGCATATTTTGTAGACGTGTTTGAACTCTTAACGTCAACAGTGAAGTATCAATGAGAGTGGTATTCTTATTTTTTTGCATTCATTTGATTCTTAATTATTACCATGCAGTTAAACTTCCTTTCCAGTCCCCCAATAAGATTATAAATACTCTTTTTAGGCAACGACTTTGATGTATATTTGTTTTTAGCATGATTAAAGCTTGCATTAGTGGGTATCTAATACATGTTTGTTGATTGAATCATTTTTACACTCACATCACTTATACTTACCCCTGGGAAAGTGGAACAGATAATGATTATGCACATACTATATCTCAGATAATGTGTAGATGTTTTACATATCGAAACTCATTTAATCCTATATGTAATTTATAACAACAAAATAATAAGCTTCTTGCCTTTTCCATTTAAACTTGCAGTACACTAAGCTTAAAGGTGTTCCTGGAGGACCTTTAGAGGTCTGGGTTTGCTGATTGACTCTCATTTACTTTCCCCATCAAAAATTTAATATAATTCTCTCTCCTTAAAATTCACAGTTATTTTAGTTTCCTCTTACAACTGTTGATGGACTAGGCCTTAGTTTTCTTTACATCTCTTCTTCTGTACCTTCCTCAATACAAACCCCATTTTTTTTTCTGTTTTAAGAATTTTACCGCAAGTAAAGAGAAGATAGAAAGCAGAAAGACAGGCCAAGTTTAAGAAGTACCTGTTCTTCCTATTACTCGAGATCTACAGGATTGCCTCCCATTGAGAAGCTTGGATCCTGGCTAAAACCTCGTGTGCGATTTTACAAGTTTGACCATCCGCAATTGTCAGGGTGTGTCTGGCAGGTCCCATAGGGGAAAGTGGCCCTGATGCCCCAGAAATGGTGCTCAGCCAGTGCACACCACCTCTGAAGGGAGCTGCAGGCAAAGGCTCTGGTCCTCCTGGCCTGTCAGGCTCTTTCTCATAACTGTCCTCCTACTTCAAGTTGTCTTACTCAGAAGAATCTTCTGAGCCACCTCTGCCCAACCTTATGGGGGAATACACTTTTCTCCATTTTCTCTCTTTGGAACTGCAGGAGCCTTTAGGTTCACAGTTCCTTTGGGAGTAAGAAAACCTCCACATCTGTAGATCCACCTGCCTTTCACTGGTGCTATTCCATGGGGGGAACAGGGTTGGGGAGAGTCTCTCCCTTCTCCTGCTCGTCTCTTGCTCATTTAAAGGCTGTTCAGTGATTAAAGTCTTGACTTAATTTCCCTTGGCTTGTTCTCTTGATTGGCTACTGGGCTATTCTCACTTCTAGAAGATCAGCTTTCTCCAGCTCAGTCAAGTTCAGCTATTCACATTTGTAAGGTACAAGGTGACCTTTTCAAGATGCAGCTTGATACTTCGCCACACCTCCCCATCTCTCTGCCCTGGGTTGCCCTGACCTTCTAGAATACCGCTACATCATAGCTTCTGGGTCAAATAACCTGTGGGATCTACATTCTTTACAGAAACTCAAAGACCTTGGTTCCCAAGGAGATAAGGGAAACTTCCAGAGAGTCCTTGAGTTCCTGATACTTTGGAATGGTTCTTCTGCATCAAGAGTATCAGCCAATATGCTAAAAGTGTAAATATAAGTGAAAATAGAAAAATGTTCGATAGAAGTTAAAACTTCATCTATCATCATTATGAACATTTTTAAATGAACCAACTAAATTCAATCTTTTAAAAAATGACTAACAAATCAGTTTGTGAGTGCAGACATCGCCTTAGAGCAAAATGTAAATATTAATAATGAAATGACAAGGATAGCCTCTGCCAGGGACTATAAGCTTACCAGTTTTGTCTCATTTCAGCCTAATAATAATCTTACCAGAGTTGGGAACTGACATTAGTGTCATTTTACAGATAAGGAACCAAGGGTCAGATGGTTAATAACTGTGAAAAAGTCGCATGACTAAAAAGAGGGACTTGATATCTAGTCTATTTGAAATCAAAAACTTTTATGCCTTGGGGATCATTGTCTAATACACTTTTACCTATATTTCTTCCTAGATACTATGGGACAGCTCTATTTCTCACCCTTTCAGAGTGAAAACCCAGATTGGTCACTTTTATTCTTCTGCTTTCCATATTTAAAATTGGCCCTAACTATGGCAATCACAGAGACAATTGCTAATCCTACAGTTCTTGCTATGACTCAGGATGGGCTAAAGTAGCCTCAGAAATGGGGAGATATTCTGCATCAAGAGTGATCATAGATGGTAACTTTCTGTGCATCTGTTCCTGTAGCTTTTTATTTATTTATTTCTCACATAAGCATTTGCCTATAATTTTATCTTATTTCTTTCTCCTTTAAAAAAAAGACAAGAAAAAGTACTCAGAGAAAAATTGTCAAACATGAAAAGAATTAGATCTGTCTTATCTATTATCCTAGATTAGAGCAAAGTCATACCTGCTCATGACTGTGTATTAATATTGTTGAAAAGCATGTGTTTTGCTTCCATATGTAAAATTTTGGATAATTAAATATTTTTACATGTTTTCACACTATTCTCTAACAAAAGTTAAATGACAAGTATTAATTTCATTGTTCTGTCCTACTTCTGATTGAAATGTATATTATGTTACTAATATTCAGCTTATGTAACACTTTAACTTGTTAAAATAAAAGGCAGGAGTTATAGTACTTTATCAGCACTAATGTATTCAACATAAAATAATTATTTTAATAGGTCATCAGAAATTTGTAAATCATATCATCATTTCTACTCTTCTTAAGTGAAACACAGAAAAATAATCAACACAATTCTCTAATTCCTGGGGTCAAGTATTGATTTTACAAAATGTTTGAATATCTCTACCAAGGGCAGAAAATTTATAAGGTTTTGTTTTACATTTTCAAGTGGGTTAATGCTGTCACCTACTAATGAGTCAAAGGGCTCAGTGATATAGTCAGTTGTGGGCCTTTCTGTGGTAAATTTCCCCCTCATTGCTAGCTCTGCTCTGTGAATTTCCTGATCATTTCTGTAGAACAACAGTCCTCTCTGCTCTATGGCATTTTTCAACATGAGGGATTGGAACTAAGGAGTTTAAAGGAGAGAACTTCAATAACTAAAAACAAGGAAGTAAACTGTAGTGATTCATGGTTATTTGGGGCTTGAAGATTGACAAAATGATACAAGTTTGAAGGGCCAGTTCACCTCTTTTCTTCTTTGGGTTTTTCTCTCCTTGGTTTATGCAACTGTAAAATGGAGAATAATAGTAATTGTTTTTTTTGTTTATTTATTTATTTATTTTTTTATTGTTGGTCGTTCAAAACATTACATAGTTCTTAATATATCATATTTCACAGTTTGATTCAAGTGGGTTATGAACTCCCATTTTTACCCCGTATACAGATTACTGTATCACATCAGTTACACTTCCATTGATTTACATATTGCCATTCTACTGACTGATGTATTCTGCTGTATATCCTATTCTCTACTATCCCCCTGCCCCTCCCCTCCCCTCCCCTCCCCTTTTCTCTCTCTACCCCCTCTACTGTAAATCATTTCTTCCACTTGTATTATTTTTCTCTTACCCCTCCTTTCCTCTTATATGTAATTTTGTATAACCCTGAGGATCACCTTCCATTTCCATGCGATTTCCCTTCTCACTCCCTTTCCCTCCCACCTCTCATCCCTGTTTAATGTTAATCTTCTTCTCAAGCTCTTCGTCCCTACCCTGACCTTGGTTACTACCCTTATATCAAAGCAGTCATTTGGCATTTGTTTTTTAAGGATTGGCTAGCTTCACTTAGCATACTCTGCTCTAATGCCATCCATTTCCCTCCAAATTCTATGATTTTGTCATTTTTTAAAGCAGAGTAATACTCCATTGTGTATAAATGCCACATTTTTTTAATCCATTCATCTATTGAAGGGCATCTAGGTTGGTTCTACAATCTTGCTATTGTGAATTGTGCTGCTATGAACATCAATGTAGCAGTGTCCCTGTAGCATGCTCTTATTAGGTCTTTAGGGAATAGACCGAGAAAGGGAATAGCTGGGTCAAATGGTGGTTCCATTCCCAGCTTTCCAAGAAATCTCCATACTGCTTTCCAAATTGGCTGCACCAATTTGCAGTCCCACCAACAATGAACAAGTGTACCCTTTTCCCCACATCCTCTCCAGCACTTGTTGTTGTTGGACTTCATAATGGCTGCCAATCTTACTGGAGTGAGATGGTATCTTAGAGTGGTTTTGATTTGCATTTCTCTGACTGCTAGCAATGGTGAGCATTTTTTCATGTACTTATTGATTGATTGTATGTTCTCCTCTGAGAAGTGTCTGTTCAGGTCCTTGGCCCATTTGTTGATTGGGTTATTTGTTATCTTATTGTCTAATTTTTTGAGTTCTTTGTATACTCTGGATATTAGGGCTCTATCTGAAGTGTGTGGAGTAAAGATTTGTTCCCAGGATGTAGGCTCCCTGTTTATCTCTCTTATTGTTTCTTTTGCTGAGAAAAAACTTTTTAGTTTGAGTAAGTCCCATTTGTTGATTCTAGTTGTTAACTCTTGCGCTATGGGTGTCCTATTGAGGAATTTGGAGCCCGACCCCACAGTACATAGATCATAGCCAACTTTTTCTTCTATCAGACGCCATGTCTCTGATTTAATATCAAGCTCCTTGATCCATTTTGAGTTAAGTTTTGTGCATGGCGAGAGAAAGAGATTCAGTTTCATTTTGATGCAAATGGATTTCCAGTTTTCCAAGCACCATTTATTGAAGATGCTATCCTTCCTCCATTGCATGCTTTTAGCCCCTTTATCAAATATAAGATAGTTGTAGTTTTGTGGATTGGTTACTGTGTCCTCTATTCTGTACCATTGGTCCACCCGCCTGTTTTGGTACCATAGAGGAAATAGAAGAAACCATCAAAAGACTACTAACTAAGAAAAGCCCAGGACCAGATGGGTATACAGCAGAGTTTTACAAAACCTTTAAAGAGGAACTAACACCAATACTTTTCAAGCTATTTCAGGAAATAGAAAAAGAGGGAGAACTTCCAAATACATTCTACGAGGCCAACATCACCCTGATGCCTAAACCAGACAGAGACACTTCAAAGAAAGAAAACTACAGACCAATATCTCTAATGAACTTAGATGCAAAAATCCTGAATAAAATTCTGGCGAATTGGATTCAAAAACATATCAAAAAATTATACACCATGATCAAGTTTGATTCATCCCTGGGATGCAAGGCTGGTTCAATATACGGAAATCAATAAACGTTATTCACCACATCAATAGACTTAAAAATAAGAACCATATGATCATCTCGATAGATGCAGAAAAAGCAATCGACAAAGTACAGCATCCCTTTATGTTCAAAACTCTAGAAAAATTAGGGATAACAGGATCATACCTCAACATTGTAAAAGCAATCTATGATAAGCCACAGGCCAGCATAATTCTGAATGGAGAAAAATTGAAGGCATTCCCTCTAAGATCTGGTACAAGACAGGGATTCCCTCTCTCACCACTTCTGTTCAACATAGTCCTCGAAACACTGGCCAGAGCAATTAGACCAATGAAAGAAATTAAAGGCATAAAAATAGGAAAAGAAGAACTTAAATTATCACTATTTGCAGATGATATGATTCTATACCTAACAGACCCAAAAGGGTCTACAAAGAAACTATTAGAGCTAATAAATGAATTCAGCAAAGTGGCAGGATATAAAATCAACATGCATAAATCAAATGCATTCCTGTATATCAGGGACAAATCCTCTGAAACGGAAATGAGGACAACTACTCCATTCACAATATCCCCCCCAAAAATAAAATACTTGGGAATCAACCTAACAAAAGAGGTGAAAGACCTATACAATGAAAACTACAGAACCCTAAAGAGAGATATAGAAGAAGACCTCATAAGATGGAAAAATATACCCTGTTCATGGATAGGCAGAACTAACATCATCAAAATGGCGATATTACCAAAAGTTCTCTATAAGTTCAATGCTATGCCAATCAAAATCCGAACAGCATTTCTTGTAGAAATAGATAAAACAATCATGAAATTCATATGGAATAATAAAAGACCCAGAATAGCAAAAACAATGCTAAGCAGGAAGTGTGAATCAGGCAGTATAGCGATACCAGACTTCAAACTATACTACAGAGCAATAGTAACAAAAACAGCATGGTACTAGTAATGGGGTTTTGTATGGGGTTTGTGAAAGTTTAATAAGATTGTGTATATCTAATGCACATGGTACAAAACAGACACTGAGGTCCTTTCAATAAATATGAGCTTTCTAACTGTCCATAGGTAAATTTTCCCTCCCTACTGTGGGTCAAATTCTCCCCTCTTCTTAGCATGTCTCTATAATATCATTTTCCACATCCAGTTTCATATATTTAAGCTTCTTGTCTTGCTCTTTTAGGCTGTGAATTCCTTAGCTGCAATGATACTTCTCATCTATCTATGCCATTTCAAACGTCCATTTATTCAAGGAATATGGGGACCCCTGAAATGTTTGTGAGGTGGGACAACTTATCAATATATCTGATGGTCTGCTTCCTCAACTTAAAAGGAAATGGAAATATTTCTACTCTGTCTATGTCATATATGTTTGTGAGGAATAATATGCATAATTGCAAGAATACTTTCTCATTGAATATTATATTTATAAAGGCATCTCAATACAATTATATTGTTATATAATGCAACAACAGCATTGCATAATTGTAACATTTCTCCTCAAGAAAGAATGCCGCACAATTCTAGGAGCAAAATGTAAATCCCTTAGATTTACCTAGATTCAAACTGAATATATCACCTACTTAAAAAATTAGAACATTCATTAGAAAAGTAGCAATCACACAGAAGTCTCACAAATATGATACATTTCTCTGTCATAATAAAAATGGCAGTCATGAAGAAATCTTCAGCTTTATATTCTAGAAAAATTCAATAGAAGAAACAAAATTCCTTTAACCACTGACATCTACAAAGTTTTCTGGATGAAGATAAAGTACACTGCTCCATGAAATAGCAAGTAACAGATTTATAGGGATTAAACTTGCCTTCTTTGGTCTTCTCAGAAATAGACTGCTAGAGAGAAAACAAAAGGAATAAAAAGGAGAACTCATGGAAACAGAAAACAGACCAACATAGTAGAAGATGGGGATCAAGAGGGAGGGAGAAGGAGAGGTTATAAGGAAGTACTGGGAAATAAAATCAACCAAATTATGCTATACCCATGAATTCCACTTTCATTTACATAATTATAGTACACTAATTAAAAAACAATAATAATTTAAGGGAGATCAGTAAAGCAAGGCATTCCAGGAAGGGGAGGAAAGAAATGACTGAGCAGTTATACTAACCAAATTATGTCATGTGCATATATGGATATGACATAATAAGTAACAATATTATGTAATTATAGTGTACCAATAAAACTGTTCAACCCAATTGTATGTTAAGGTCTTCTTTCACAATGGTAGCATGATGATGGTTATCTAGTCTTATATTTAAATTGATTTTGTTACTGATAATTTTGCAACTACTAATAATTAATGCTATAAACTCAGTTGGTCAGGTTTTTCTGGCAGAAAAAAAATGCTATTTTCATTTGACTTAGTATACTCAAATGATGATTTTGAAAAATGATGAGAATCAGAATTTGATTTGATTCACAAGTACTCACTAAAGTTCTTTTGGATACAATTTTTAGGAAGGGTCCACTGAGTTCTTACAGAATTATAGTAAAGCTACCTGTGTGGGTTATATTTGTATTTGATGTGACACTCTCGTGGGAAGTATGTCAGGCCTGTGGTAACTGAAAATCTAATTGTCAACCACAAAGGAGGACACCCACATGATCACTCGGATGACTACTAATTGGTTATGAAAGAAAATATAGTTAAGTATTTTGGACAAATTGCTTCTCTGACCCTTGTTTATTCACCTACTAATGAAGATTATAGCCAACTCAGAAGCTAACTCAAATATAAATTGAGTTTAAATATGACAAGATATGCAAAGCACTTTGCAGAATGCCAGTCACGTAATAACACTCAGAAAACATTAGCCTCTTTCCACTTTATTTCAGTCACCCTGTGTAGACATTCTGGGCACAGAGTTCTTTTATGAGACTTCTCTTATTTAATTTTGAAGGAGAATCTAATAAGCTTGATGTTACTGTGTATCTGTATCATTTTTATACAAAGATTATAATTTTTTTGTAGAAAATAATGGTGAAAAAAGGAATACAAATAGTGATGCTCCAGCTTGAGGAAAAACAATAACACTGAAAAAACTACAAGGTTGAGAATCCTTTATCTGAAATGCTTAGGACTAGAAGTGTTTCAGATTAAAGAATGTTTTCAGATTTTGAGATATTTGCATACACATAGTGAAATGTCTTAGGGATAGGATCCAAGTTGAAACATAAAGTTAATTTAAGTTTCATTTACATATTATACACATAGCTTGAAGGTAATTTTATACATTATTTTTAGTATACCTGAATTTACTAAAAATAATGTGTGTGTGTGTGTGTGTGTGTGTGTGTGTGTGTATATATATATATATATATTTTTTTTTTGACCCATCACATGAGGGCAAGTGTAGAAATTTTATTTGTGGTTTCATTTTGGCACTCAAAAAGTTTCAAATTTTGGTCTAGCTTCTGCATCTGAGAGAAAAACATTTGACCATTGATTTTATGTGTATTTATCTATAACTATATTTATCTGTCTCTATATCTATATAGATACACAGTCATACATATATACATATATAGATAGATACCTATAAACAGATATATAGAGAGATAGATACACATAGTCATACAATCTATCTATATCTATATCTATTAAATATGTATATTTTTAAAATTAAATAAAAAGAATGAATATCAGTAGAACAGAAGAAGGGAAACAGATAAGGGAAGAGAGAAGAACAAGGGGAAGTACTGGGGACTAAAGATGAGAAAGTTATACTTCATGTTTCTATGATGATGTCAAAATGGACCCCAATATTATGTATAACTATAATTCATTAATTTTAAAATGTAACTTCTTTCTCTGACAATAAGTTATTTTCCAACATCAGAAATTTATCTGTTTGTATACATGCAAATAAATCACATATTACCAAATAAAATCCTATGATAACAAATTTTAAAGTGTTAGAATTTTGAACATTTTGGATTTTTAGTTTTCGGATTATGGATGGTCATCATTTAGCTGTAAAAATATAGTAAATATTTATAGTAGAGGGATAAAGAAACAGATCAAAGGAACAGGATACAGAAATAGATACAAACATACATGGTCCACTGATTTTCGATAGATGTATTAAATAATTCAATAAGGAAAGCAGAGTCTTTCAGTAACCTGCACTAACAAAACTAGATATTTACATAACGAAAAATAATCTTGGTCCCTTCCCAAATTTAAATACAAAAATTAATTCAAGATGTATTATATAACTACAAATAAAAACCAATAAAATACACAAAAATATCTTTACACATTGAACTAAAAAAAGATTTCATAAATAGTTAAAAAGAAGTATTAATGAAAGAAAAAAATAATAACTTAGACATCAAAATTAGAAACTTCTGCTTATCAAAACACAATACGAAGAAAGTGAAATTGTAAACTTCATATTTTGATAGCATTATGATACAAAAATCTGATAAGAATTTATTTCTAGAATAAAGAATTTCTACAAGATCAATAATTTAAAAGATCAATAAAACAACTTTAATGTGTGGTCAAATCTTGGTTAGCCCACATGGTCAATAAACATAGAAAAAGATGCTCAACATGTTTAGCTACCAGAGAAACACAACCAAACAAAAGTACCCTCTACTGCCAATATTTGCTATAATTAATAAGTTTAACAAAACATATTGATCTTTAGAATTAGATAAATAAAACTTTCGCACACTGATGCAGGGGATTTGATATGGTTTATTCATTTTGGAGAACTATTTCCAATAAAGTGAATATATATTTAAGTTATGATAAAGAGATTTATACCTATATACTTTATGAAGAGAGTTTATGTTAATTAAAAACAAGTTCAAGAAAGTTGCAGCATATTTCTTTATCATGTTTCCACAGTAAAGTAATTTAATTACTTTCAATAGGAGACTGGACACACATCCTTTGTAATATCTATATAATGCAGTTATACTTCAAGATAAAAAGGAACAAAATACTGTAAAACACAACAATGCAGGTGAATTTCAAAGACATGCTAAGTGAACTGAGCCAGACACAAATGGACAAATTCTCTATGACTGTATTTATATGAGGTACTTGGATTAGACAAATTCAGAGCCAGAAAGTAGAATAGAGGTTATCAAGTTCTGGGATGGAGGAGGAGGAGGAGAGAGTTATTATCTACTAGATACAGAGTTTCTATCTGGAATGATTTGAATGTTCCAGAGATAGATAATGTTAATGGTTGCACAACAATATAAATGTACTTAATTTCAATGAATTGCATACTGAAATGGTTAATAGAGTCAATGTTGCTATCTATATTTTACTATATACAAAAAGTTGCCAAATGATCTTGGTTGAAATTGTGTATATGTGTGGTGGGGAGAATCCAGATATTTTGTTTCTGCATTAGAAACTTAAGGGCTTTATGATTTTATGTGAACACTTTAATGCTTTCCTCATTAATCCCCCCCCCCTGCAAAAGAAAATGAATGAATAGAAGATGAGAATCTGTGGAAAGGAGAGGTGACTTATTTTTCTAAGAGTTTTTTTCTCCATACAAATCTTTTTCAGACAAAAGAAAAATAATCCCAGGTACCACATGTCATTCTAAAAGGTTTAAATTTTCATTAAAGCTAGACAGCAGACAGGCTTCCACAGAAATAATGTGAATCTGTGCCCACATCCAGCAGGGATAATGATTCTTTTAATTATAAGTTACTGGGATAAATTCAAAAAGACATGATGGGCAGGCATTAGGTAACTAAATAATAAATAGTAATTGCATTTCTTCCTTTGCATTTTTAAAGGATAAAACACTTGAGAACCTCTACTTGATATTCCTTACACAATGTACCCTCTGTGTCATGAAGTCATCTGAAATAATGTCATTTGATGCTGTGCATCCAATAACTTTAAATAACATCATTAACATTAGAATGAAAAGAATGGAAATCAGCTATCTGGAGGCCATCCTTTTCATACTTAGGAGGTTTGTCAAACAAAAATTATGTGACTCTCCCTTTGTTACACATATTTGTCTTGTGTAAATAATAAAATGAATATATTTATAAGGAAGAAGAGAGAAAAGAAAGAACAAACTGGTTATCAAAAACTTCAACTTTAAATCAATCATTATGAAACAAATCATTATTTTTTTAGGGAGCTAGCTATTAAAAAATATCAGCAACTTGCTGAGTGTGTGTGCACGCGCGCACACACACACACACACACACACACACACACACACATCTATGCTCTCTCAGTATACAAAAAGTAAGCACTAGTTTGGGTAGAAAACCAGAGTTTGTCATCCAGTTTTGTCACGGGACTGTGGAGGGATTGAGACATGTCTACGTTTTATGTTGTCTCTAAAATTAGGGTTTGAGGTGACCTTATGTCTAAAGTCCTTTCAAGTTTGTCCCTTAATAGTCACTGTTCAGGAGAGTGATGAGTTTTCATAGGGCATGCACATAATTTGTGTGGTATATGTCTGGCTTAGGTTTATGTGTTCATGTCTGGGGTCTTGAGCAGTTAAAAACTCCAACCTACCAACACATTTCAAGAGTAGGAAGAATGCAGAAGATATTTCCTTCATTTCTGTATTTGCTTTTACTTGGACACCTGAATTATTCCATATAAAAGCATATTCATAGCAATCTTAGTTATAAGCACTGGTTCACATGTTTGATGAATGATTCACAAATATAATTCAACAGACTTTTAAGTAAAAATCAGACAATTCAGTAGAAAAGATAAAGTCTAACAGAAGAAAATTTTTTCTATTAACACACCTGATTTTGTTATGGCTTTGAAAGAGAAATGTGGTAAGTATATTGACCTTGAAACTGAAGAAAATGTGACGAAATGGAAAGTTGAAATAATTATTTAAATAAAGGAGCTGCCGATACTTTAAGGAAAAAATGTATATAGAACAACTGTATCTTGATATGATTTTAATTTATAAGAGAATAGGCTTGACCAAAGGAGTCCTACCCCTTTATTCTGCTGGACCTTTTAGATATAGGCAAAAAATGTGAATTTGGGGTAAAGCAGAATAAATATCTGAATCAGTTTTGTGAATGATATAGGGAAATACAGAGCGAACTGAAGACATATTGGATTAATATCTGACATAACTCTTTGGAAAGAGCTAGAGAAGGTCAACAAGAGTGAAAGTTTTCTGGCTAGTTTGGGGTTCTCCCGGTGTGTGCTATTGTGCCACTGGAGGGTCTTCCTGGCATTCATTTGCTTGACTTTAGGAACAGGCAAGGCAGCCCATAGGACTGATAAGAGATAAATGGGAGTGGCATTGAAGAAAAAACTTAATAATACAATAGTCAGCTTTTTATTGCAGCGACAAATGCTGAGAAAACAACTTGGAAGAAGAAAGTGTATTTTGGCTCATAGTTTCAGTCCATGGTTGGTTAGATCCATTGTTTTGGGGCTGACTATTGCAGAACATCATGGCCTAAAGGAGAGAAAGAGGAAGGCTGCTGGGCTTATGATAGCCAGGAAGCAGAGTAAAAGAGAAGGGGGCCAGGGATGATATGCAGGTCCCAAGGGCATGTCCTCAAGGACCCTCTCCCTTCAGCAAGGTTCTACCTCCTAGTTTCCTTCCAACAGTCCATTCAGTTTATGAATTTATCAATGTATTAATCAATTGATGAGGTGAGACGCCTATGATCCAATCACTTCTCCAAAAACCTACCTCTGAACATTGCTGAACTGGAAACCAAGCACATGAGACTTTAGGGAACATTCCGGGTCCAAACAATAACCAACAACAAAATGAAAATATTCTGGAGGGTGCTAAGTCTGTTTAGTCACCTAATCAATCACAAGGTCCAATTTGCCAAAGGGAGTAAAATAATAAGGAAAATAAGGAATTGGAAAAGAAATGAGGGGATCAAGGTGAAAATGTTGATGAGGTGAACCATGAGCGTAAAGTAGCAGAAACTTGGAAGTAAAGATGGCCATCGGATATGATGGCTTTGGAAATTAAGGCTTTTAATGTAAATATTTTCAAGGTAAATTAAAGCAGGAGGGAAGATTATTGAGATCGTACATTAAGTGGGCTGCAGAATTAGCGTCTTGTACGTTACCTGACACATTCCAAGAAATAGATCTTTGTTTATTGATGGCAAATTAATACATAATTTTTCCTAGTACTTTAAGAGGTTATGATAGTTAATCTACTACAAAATGTAACAAAGATAAATAAAGGGGCCTTGCTTATAAGACAAAGCCTGCCACCAACACAGTTAAGGAAATGCAGTGTGTTAGCATAATTCATGAAATACTTAAATGGGTCCATAAGATAATAGGACCACACGCAAAATCAGTGTGATTGTAGAATATACAAATAATACTGTGATATTTAACAAGAGGAAGGCACTCTGAAGAGCTGTCTGCTAGTCACATGACATCTGCGAACTATGTGGAGGAAGGTGACATATCAAGTAGAGTTCTGACAAGCAAATGAGAAATATTTGTAGAAAATAAGAATATTTAACTTGGGGGAAAGAATTGATGGAAGGAAGGGGGGCCTGAAATCATCAAATATTCAGAGTCATGCCATAAGAGAAAGTCACTAAACTCACTAGATTTGTTCTTTATAGTCCCAGGGGAAATTATTATGACAAATGACTGGGAGTTCTAGAAGGAACAGACTTGAATATAAATTTCTGAAAGTTAGTCCTCCATAGGACAAAAATGGTTGTTTAGGGAGAAAAAAAAAGTCCCTATCATCAGAATAGTTTAGGCATAAGCCTAAAGAAGGTGAAAAGAAACTCCGGCATCAGATGTGAAATGGAAGAATGAGACTTTTAAAAACCTTTCAGCATCTATTTTGTAAATCGACAAAATGAAAATTATAGGTTTAAGATACCTTCTTGGTGATTCTGACTTTTATTTTGTTGATGTAACAGAGGAGACTGGAGGTTGGTTGAAGTGGAATGAATTGAAATTGTTAATATTGGAAGATTCATATAACATCTTGAGGATTAAACAGAATTTGTGTGAGACTCAGATATTTGAAAGTTTAAATCCAAACTCACTTAAATATTATTTTCTGAGCTCTGAAAATTAGTTTATCAAGTAGAAAACCCAGGGCTGAAGTAAGTCTCTAGTTTCTTCAAGAAAATAGCCTTGTCAAAGCTGCATTATCATTAGACCCAATCCTGTGAAAAGGCAGGAGCAAGCTTGCTGACGGTTGGTGTGGGAAGGTAGGATGGGGCACATGAACGAGATGCACACTTTATTATCTGTTTCATACACAGAGATATTGATAGCTATCATAATCATAGATTTCTCTCATCATGTAATTATTATGACATGTATTGTTTTATGAACTTTTTAGTCATTCATGACTTCTCATCCCAAAAGTCAATAACATAGTCAGAAATATATTTCCCAAGAACAGTATCATAACAAAAGTGTTTATGTCGTTTGAACCAAATGTGAAATGACAGCATGATAGATGCTTTTCCCTTTGGCTACAGAGCATCACTTCCCATCAATGTCAGTTCCTCACAAGACCAACCTGTCATAGAATAAGTATATTTTTCTCGCTGGTAACATCTGACTCCTGTGTGCATCACTCTGTCGAGTTGTATCCCATAGTAAAGATCTTGACATCCATGTCCTCCTCAGTGTGAAGAAAAAAGCTATTTTAAAATCAAAACTAGGTTTCTAGAAAATAGTCTCAGAAGAAAAGCACATTCCTTTTATTGAATAATACAATAAACATGCCTCTATTTTTACATAGTTATGCCTTTAGGAAAAGCAGACCCCAAATTTCCTGTTTGTAGATAATTCTAAAATCAAAAATTTACTATCAATTATAGACATCAATCAGAGAAGTGATCGAGTGAAATTTATACTTTTCATCTAGTGTTCTAAACTGAATATTGGTATATAGAATTTTTAGATATTTGATAATTTTAAGTGAGGATTCTTCAGCAAGCATTTTATCCCTTTATACAAACTTCAAAGAAATACAAAAGAAAATATTGGTCATTTGTCTTGTTATATTGCAATTCAGACAGCTTATTTTAGTGCTCTAAATTCCAGGTTATTTAATGATAAGTTCTCCTAAAGGATGCCAGTATCTAATTGCTAAATAATATGTGCAAATTAACTCTTCGTTGAATAAGTGAATCAATGAAAATGATTAATGAATAAATGTCCAAATAACAGACACAAAAGTGCATATTATTATGCAAAATTAGATACTGGAAGCCCTTAAGAAAAGAACTTTATTTTCTAAATAACCCCCCAAATCTGACCATTTCCCTTTTAAAAGGCTTAAATAATCCATTCCTAATGAAGTTATTTATATTCATTACAAAGATGTTATTAGAGGCACTATATAATTCTTCTACTTCAGGGACATATAGAATTATAGGTTAGTTTTAAAGACAAAAGTATAGGTTATAGACAGAAGGCAGGAAAAACATCTGTAAGTAAATTTGCTAAAGTAAATGCTGAATGCAGTTCTATTATGCAGGCTGGTCACTTGCTTTCCACTGAAGATATAGAGGTTATCTATCATTCAACACTGAAGATGGAGGAACTATTTTCTGGACTACCCAATGAAGATCAAATTTGGATATATATATATACATATCCTCACCTTAGTAATCAATATCATATAATGGTTAGTCTGGTAGCCAAATAATTATTTGCATCTACTCTTATTCTGTTTTTTTTTCCTAAGAATATGAGAAAAGTGTGCAGATTCCTAGTCCTTAGACCAGATTTATAAAATGCATGTGTTTATGATAAAGAACTGGATATTCCTCTTGATTCCTTCATCTATATTTTGAAAAATCATTTCATGTTCATAGCCACAATATAATTAGGTCAACTAATTGTTTTCCTGAGGTGTCTCAGAGCCTGCTGAGGGAACGAGGGAGAGACTAAGAAATAGGCACCCCAACACTCACCCTTGTCCACTGGGATATAATAAATGCTCAAAAACTCACTCTCAGGGAGAAAAAGACTTGATCTGTACCATTTGTTGTGTTCTGTGGTATGAATAAATGCAACAGGGACAATTTCAAGCTACCCGTGTCATGCCACTCGAAGCAGAGTTGGGAAGAGATGCCCCATATTCCCACCACAATGATCTGACATAAATAAGCCAAGGGTGTATATACTATTAACATGTACAGACATAAGAAAGAAGTGGTATGTTTAACATATATTTACTTTGTCTTTACTATAATTTAAATGTAAGCTTTTGTAATTTAGCTTTTAATGATGGTTGTGTTTAACTTTGAGCTCCCAAGATTTCTAAAAATGTTAAAAGTCAATTCTTGTTTGCTGGAGGTGCTGAAATTCTGAGAATTTATTGAGGACAAGCAACCAAAGAGGCCTCTTATTAAAGTGGGAGGGCTAAATTTTTTAGCTTTCTATGACAGTTATATATGTCATGTACTTAAATGTTTGTTTATTATTAAACAAATGAATTAGAGAAGATAAATATATGCAAACATAACCCAAGATGGTTAACAGAAATAATCTTTAAATGCTTCATTGACTTTTCTCTAATAAAACTCCCAAGTTAAGAGAGCATCTGGCTATTTTTCAACTAGCAATGTTTCTTTAAGTGATATTATATTTGATTTCATGAAGGGGATTTTCTGTATTGGCCTCTAAACGAACACAAAAATGTTTCTCTTCCTTTGACAAGAAACATGCATTGCTACTATAGCTATGGACACTATATATATATATATATATTATATATATACACACACACACACACACTCAGTTTGCAATAAGAATCATTGATGCATAAAAGATAAAATATACACTTTACTTAATATTTCAGAAGAGATTGGTTTTTATTTAAGCCAGTATGAGACATTTATTCATATAGAAATCTCTTACATGTGTCTCTCCATCTTTATTCATGTAAAAATAAAATAGATAACTATCTGTTAATAGCTACTGTATCTCAGTTAAAACACAAAAGGGTCTGTTAAACAGATTTCTCTGAAAGTTGAGAAATGTTTAATAGGAGGACCTTGAGCTACTACAAAAAAAAAATAGAAATGATACTATTACTCTTTAAGACAAAATTATTTGAAGACACATTAATATATTCTAGCTGAATTAAGATTAGATAGGTAGTATGATATTGTTAATTTTCTAAAATATGAATTCTTCTTAAAAATGTTTTTTACCTACTAAAGCATATTTTTCAACATATTTGGAAAGTCCATTTGTACTCACTCTGGAGAGGACTGTCTCCAAAATGGGAAACACACAATGTGCTTAGATTGTATCAATTTCACAGAGTTTTCAGGTAGACTGAGTAATGTACTGAACATCATTGAAAAAAATCATTTTCTTTGTGAAAGATTGACATAATAAATAAGTTGATTTCAATCTCAAGTTACATAGAAAAAAATATATATGGATTAGATTAGTTATATTAGATAGATATATATCAGATATAGCACAATGCTAGGGATTTTTAATGAGATTAAACTAGAATCTCTTTGGTGGGAAAAGAGGTCAGACTCAGGTTAGTTACTAAAAAAGCCTTACCTTAAAATACACTCATATTTAGATTTACTATAATCTGACATTTTTTTATAACAACAAATCTTAAATGGTCAACAATCATAATTGCATATATATTATTTCTATTCTAACATGTGAGATAACTATTTCCTATCTTTTTTTCTTGTCCTTGTCTTTGAAACCTTAAAATACTCTCTTCTGAGTCTTCACATTCTGAAGATAACTTTTTTGTCTTTTCTTCTTGTTTTTTTTTTTTTGGTACCAGGATTGAATTCAGAGGCACTTGACCACTGAGCCACATCTCCAGCCCTGTTTTGTATTTTATTTAGACACAGTGTGTCACTGAGTTTCTTAGTGCCTCACTTTTGTTGAGGCTGGATTTGAACTCGTGATCCTCCTGCCTTAGCCTCCCAAGCAACTGGGATTACAGGTGTGGGGAACTGCGACCAGCTATGACCTTTTCTTATACTGCTTGTCTTCACAGCTCCAGAGACTAGCATATCTGCATCCACACCTGCTTTCTCTGCCTTTGCTTGTCTTAGCAAGATTGACCTGTCTGATCCAGTTTCTTCTCTGGATCCTGGGCCTTTTCGTCCACTAGAAGATTATATCTTTGCAATTATCTACTCTCTTTTCTGAACTGCAATTTTTTCTTTCTCTATGGTATATTTTCTAAAAGTTGCAATATCTCACATATTCAAAAATAAAACTTTTTAAAAAACGTTTCCCAAAGCCTACTATCTCCTAAAGTTCCTATCCATTTTCTTCACTGTACTTTAGAGCAAAATGTCTGAAAACATTGACGATCCCTCAGTTCAGACCCTTGATGCTCTCTCGTTTTCAATTCCATTCTCACAGTGGCCATTTTGCTGTCATCATTCCCCTGTATCTGTCACTAGCACATGACAGAAGTAACAGCTCCTGTCTTTTAGAAACACTCTTCTATTTCTGGGCGTCTGTGAGACCATCCCTACTCACCCTATTCTTGCTCCTCCTCAAATGTCCATTTCTAAATGTAACATGTCCCCAGTTGCAATCATTTTTCTATTTTCTCTCTTGAAGTGACTCCTAAATGACTCCTAAGTTTGCATCTCCTGGCATGACCTGTCATCAGAACTCTAGTCTCGTATACCGAATGACCTACATGATTATTCCTAATTTTATATCTAACAGCTATCTCAAATTCAAAATGTTCAAAAACTAATAGTCCCTTCTAAAGTAATTTATTCTTACTCATCTTCATCTCTTGAAGCAACTCCACAATCCACCAATTTTGATAGCCAAAAGCCTAGTCACTGTCTTGATGTGCCTTTCCTGCGATGTGCTTTATCGGAACTGTATCCCGATTTTTCTCTTTCAATCTCTTCTTCTAACTCCTGGATTCCTGCCACAATCATCTTCTATGCAACATTCAGTTGTCTCCCAGTTGGTCTGCCGCCTTCAGTCTGGATAGATTTCCTCACAGTAGGCACTGCAGTCCTTAAAACAGTGAATCAGATCACGCCTCCTTTGAAACCCTTTTGGCCATCTACAGAATGAAATCCCAGCTTCTTCCATGACCTACAAAGCCTCACATGATCTGGCCCCAACCAAGCAATCTATTCATACTGTCCCTTTAGGTCCCCAAATCATGCAGAAATGAATTCTGTCTCCCCAGATTTTGTGCCAGTAATTAGCCGAAGTGTCATGCCTTCCCTAAGTATGCACAATGCTGGGCTCCTCTCATAACTCAGTCTCAGTGTCATCTCCTTAAAAAGCCCTTCCCTGACAATCTGATTTAAAAGAGATACTCAAAGCAATTCCTTGTCACATTACTGTGCTTCCTTCTTCACAGAATTCATCACTCTCATCTGCAAATTTTTCATTTATTTGTTTATTAGTCTATTTCCCTGTACTAGAATGTAAGGAAGCTTGAAAAAAGAAGGATGTTGTGTTACCTTTGATATAAGCTTTTCTAGCAACAAGGGCATCTCAAAGTTGGTATTCTAATAATTAGTTTAATAAATAATACATACAGAATTGTTTTAAAGAGTAAATTAAGTAGTGCTTTAATTATTTAGCTCATTTCCAGGCACAGAACACCTGCTGAAAAAGTTAGTTGCTGCAGTTATTATAATTATGATCAGGTGCTCATTCCATATGTAAAGAATGATGATTACAATGTGTTAATGTGTTAAATCTTTCAGGTAAAATACTGGCATTTTAACAGGTTTCTAATATAAACAATACTTGAAGTTACACTAGTGATTTTTTTTTGCATAACAGTGAATATTTCAACATCTCTAAAATCAAATCACATAATAAGCCCCTGCTGTTGCCTGCTGGTAGGACTGAACCTATTCATGTTTCCTAACTAATCAACCATTCCAACTATAAGGCCAACCTCCATGAGCTAAATTAAAATCAGAGACCTTATCACTAGACCCAGGTTCATTTAATTTAAGCCCATTATTAAACCTACCACTTTTCAAAAATGTATGACTTGAAGGAAATCTCATTAAACTTCATGGAAAGGCTAAAGTAAGCTTTGCCTTCAGAGCTAACCAGAAATGGAGCCATTAGAAATGTGTGTGATGAAGTATAAATTACAAGGTGATATTACAGCCAGACTAGAGCTCAAAAGAGAAAGATATTCTATCACATATTTTAATCTCTTTTTCAAAATCCTTTGTGAAGGTAGAATAAATAGCAATGATGATAATAAATTTGGAAAGAGCAAAATACAGCACCCTCAAAACATAAAACAGCAAAAACCTGATGTATTTTAAGTATTTGAAATATGAAAGATGAGAAGATTCTAGAAAGTCTTTTTCTAAGTCCGATTTATATTACTCAATAGTTAACATTGGCATGGAAATTTAATCATGTCTCTAGCCTGTTCAAATCTTATAATAGTTACCAAAGAAGTTTTTAACTCCCTATTCTATAGTTATGCCTGTAGGCACTTTATAAAAATTTATTCCTTGATTTGTTTCTATTCTAACTCTTCATAATTCTAATTTTTTCTTTTCGTTTTCACTAAATCCATATTTATTTTTAAATTAATTCATATGATAATGCACTTTTAGGGAGGATGATGTTGTTCAACATATGATACACTGTTCTCGTTTGGAAATTATATGATGTCATTAAAATAATTAACTTTGAAAAAGTTGTAAAGATAATGTTTGATCTCTAAAGTTTTTGTAGAAAAAATAATTTTAGAAAAGCTGAGTTAAACAAATACTTCTTGTTGTCTTCAGTATCTCCTATATTTCTCCCAATTGTTTAAATCAAAGCAACCTCATTCCTTGAGAAGGTATCTTGAGACAAATATTCTCTGGAATAGATTTTAGTAATAACTGCTCTAAGGAAATGTATGAGACTGTGATATAAAACAGGTTTTGAATTTCCAGAATATTCTCTTAGTCAATTTATTTACACAATGCATTAACTTTGCATGATGTACTCTATAAATTAAACAATGCTTATCCTTTCTTTTTTAACTTTGCTACCATTCTTTCCCATTCATTGTTTATTAACTGTATTTTCACTGAATAAAAGTTTGTTTTGCTTTTACAACTTCAAAAAAAAAGTCAAAGAATTAGTTTAGCTGTGGTTTAGGAGATCTGGATTAAACTGTGATTAGATCAGATAAGAAAATGATATTTGTGACAAAAAAACTATGCTTTTAATATTACTCCAGAATAATGCCATAGAGACAGCTGTCTTTTCTTACTGTTAAATATGACAGTTATATCAGTTGGTTTTCTAAAAATAATTCATAATGGTAGAACTTTGAAACAGAAATATTCTGGAAGCACCTTCAATAATGGAAAGTGAGGAGTTTCTTCTGAACCCATTAAGCCATCTGCCTGTATTTCTGACCATGATGACTCATTAAATTTCTTTCTCTATAAGAGTAAGGATCTGAAAAACCCTTAAAGTGCTTTATTTCTCAATTATAATGAAAGAAAATAAAAGAAATATTCCATGAACTAGTCTGCTCCCTCCTTTATCAAGGAAATCAGAATGCTGAAAGTAGAATGGGGGCTGCCAGGGTCTAGGTCAGGGGAGGCAAGGGGAGTGATCATCTATAGGTACTGGGCTTCCCTGTGGGAAGATGAGAGAAGTTATGCTGGTGGAAGGTGATGAAGGTTGTGTAACAAACAGTGTGAATGTTGCTCAGGTGACTACCTGTAGATTTTAAATGGATGAGATAGGGCTGTGGATGTAATTCAGTGGTAGAGCATGTGTTTAATACGTCTAATCATGAAGAAATGATAAAAATGATAAACTTTGTGATAAGTATATTTTACTACAATTAACAAAAGATCAATTAAAGAAAGAAGTAGGCCAGGAGTGGTGGCACGCACCTTCAAAGCCAGCTTGCTCAATTTAACAAGGCCCTAAGCAATTTAGGGAGACCCTGTCTCAAAATAATAATAATAATAATAATAATAATAATAATAATAATAATAATGGGCTGAGGATGTGTGGCTCAGTGATTAAGTGCCCCTGGATTCAATCCCAGGGACCAAAAATAAAGAGAGAAGGAAGTAGGAGAGCCAACATACAAAGATGGATTCTACCCAAATTATAGCTCAGTTTTAGACTTCAGAAAACCTCAAGATTTATTACATGTTGTCTGATGTTAATATAACAAAAAAAAATTATAGGCTGCTGTATTCCACAAATTTTTGACAAATAAAGAATAGACTGTAAGAACTATCAGGAAATATTGCCTTTCTTAGAATTATACTCCTACTTCCATACCGTTTCTCAAACTTTCAGTCATTATCTATGTTAAAAGAATAGTCACATGGCAAATAAATGAAAGAATCAATAATTAAAATAAATACAGAAGATCTATATCTATGTTGATAAAATAGATGGATAACTAGGCCACATCCCACTTTCAACAGAAAAGCTTTGCATATTATGACTGAGTACAGATATCAGCCTCATTTGTGTGAGCCTCATCATTAGTGCATTTAAACTGTCCATCGGTAAGAAGATGCTGGTTTCTAATTTATCCTTTAGTGAAATCAATCACTGAGGGCTCCTATGTGTTCCCTTGTTCTACATTAATTCCATTTCAGAAATTCACTCCATTTATAAGCAGGATTTGGAGCTTTGGCAGAAAGTCAGTGGTCAAAATTGATTTTATGAAGGACTTAGAATAGTTCAAAAAGAAACAAAAGGAGAGGTTTTTCTCTCCATGAGCTACCTGGGACAGTGCCTCTGTCCAACATAAGAGAGACCAGCACTCACAGGACACATGTTGAGACTAGTGAAAGAGACCCAGGAGACCTTTGTAAAAAGCATGTTTCCAGATGGTTGAGATGCAACAGAGAGGAAAGTGAATTCAACTCCTTTTGCACAACCAACAGACAACCCAGTTTCTAAGAGAAAAACACAAACTCAAAGCAAAAACACAGAGGACTTGCAAATTAATATTGTAACTCAAGTTGATGGTTTGTTACTCATTCCACTAGTTTCTCCCCATCTTCTCAGCCCCAACTGGGAGTCCAGAGCAAGTGACTCACTTACAATCCACCTGGCTACGGACTTGTGTTTCTAAGAGGTGTCATTACCCTAATGGCAGGGGACAGAGACCTCAGCTCAACTTCATCATGTCACACTATTTCTCCAGAAACAGGCCTCTCTCTTCAGTAACCCAATATACAACAATCAGATTTCCTCTCTGCTATTACAAGAAAGAGGGACTAAAAACACATCAGGGGCCAAAATTACAGTTTGTTTGCAGTGTTGGTAATTGTTGTTTTAATCCTACCTTTGGGTAGTATCTGGGTAAAGGGAATTAAATGAACTCAAAACACATTTTCAAGTTTTTAAAGCATGCCAAGTTCTACTGAAATGTGGGGGAAGTGAGGCACTTTAAGTTGCAAGAATACCCCAGGAACTTATTACACCAAAGCATCATGTACACTATTGAATTATGAGGGAATAAATGGGGACCAGGTTTTAGGAATGTAACAGAAAGACATTCATATAGGTAAACTTGGTGTTTAAGAATAAAGATTTCAACAATAGACAAGTGTGAGGTGATATAATGGGAGGAATCCACAGTTCTGCATTGTTTAGATTTTTAGATTTAAATTCTTAAGTGTCCAATGATGCATGTGCCATGATTCAGTAGTTTTTTTTTTGATGGGTGGGATAATTAACTTTTCATTCCCTGAAGTCACTTCCTAGTGCCCAGTCAATATATGAACTTGTGAGTTAAGCCCTGTAAACCCTAATCAATTTATTTCTGCTGATTTCTCTCAGTCTATAAAGATATAATGATAGCAAGATATAATGATTCCAAAAAGGCATAATTATATAGCCACAGATGTTTGGAGCTATACAAATTTTGGGATTCTCTCTCAACCCCTGTGATCAGTGAGGAAATAAGGTAAACTTTGAATTGTTACAACAGATTAAGTGTGGTTAGGCGAAAATGAATATTCTCTCATGTTTTCCTATTAAATTCTGAGTTCTGTGTAGGCTAGGTCTGGTTTATATCCAGAGTTTTACACATGATATACAGTAGGTATGGAGTAAAAGTTGAATGAATAAATAAAACTGAGACATATTTGGTTTCTAGAGTCTCAAAAGATCTAGCTAAAGATGCCAAGTATCTTGAGTCCTAGCATACTCTAAATGTTCTTATTCCTAGAACTTTTCAAATGGAACACAGAAAAGTAGATGGGTGCCCACATTAGCTCTTTCCCTTCTATAAGCTTGTCTTCTAAAAACTAATTAAATTTGGATATTTATTTGTTCAAATAATTGATTTCAAAGTAAATTCAAGAAACTATTTTTATTTCAAAAATGTGTCCTAATACAGCAGTCACATTTAAAAGTATGGACTTCTAAATTATTATCTTCCCCTGTGAAGATGTTACTTCTTGTAAAGAAATTTTACTGTGAGAAATAAATATCTCATCATAATCCATTGCTACTTGAAATCTAATATATTTAACTTATTATTGCTAAACAAAATGTGTGGCCACAATTAGCCTGCACAATGTTCTATTATTTCAACTTTGTCAATGGAACTCACTATATTGGAATGAAAGGCTAAGAGAATTCCTTTCAGTTCCTTTATCTACATGTGTGAGAATCTCTCTGAATGTTCCAGATATGGATTTCTCAGGCCAATTCCCTTACTGATGTCCATGAATAATGAATATGTATAAATCATCATTTTATACTTCAAAATGACAATTTGGTTCTATGGTCAGAAATATTAGTCCTTTTTCTTCAAAAATATTTGCAGTACCAAAATTCTTCAATGACCATCAATAAAATCAGCATTTTCCCATAGAATTGCAAATATGTCTTAGGATAAATTTTCAAAATGTGACTCTTATCTTTTTATCTTAAAGGAAATTCCCAAGTTAAAAAAATGTAAAAAGTTATAATTCTGTTAATCTAAAAATTCATAATATTTACTCAACCATGATATTTCCTTTACAATATAACTTGTTCTTTGAAATGGTAGTATTCAAAGGTAAACATTATGTATTTGATAACTTTTATTTTGAACAAAAGAATATCAAAATACAGTACTATTTTTGGCTTTCCTGGAATAAACATACTGTGAATGTAAAATACAGTGTTTTGATTATTCAATTTCTATCCTCTTGAAAATCTCAAAGAAAAAGAGTTAATAATTCCTAATTCCTTAGAATCTAGGAAATAAGATAACAGAGGGAAGAAGAAAGGGAGACAGAGTAAGAGACTTTCTAAAGCCTACTGTATTCCTTCTGAAAGGTGAATGAAAAGTGATTTTTTTCTAGCAATGCAGTGCATGAGAAATCAACTATAGGAGGATAGAAGAAGACATAGCCACATGAGGTTGTTGCAAACAGTGCATATTATAGAAGAAAGTGAGTTGTAATATTTGTGTGTATATATAAATATACATATATAAAATTATGTTGAAAAAGTCAAGTTTGCAATCCAGGAATTCTCTCTTTAAGAAGATAGTAAATTCATATTCAAATATAGTCAGCATCCACAGTCATTTGATAATACCTTATTCACAGTTCAGAAGAAAACATTCACCCTTTGCAGAAGTACACTTGTAAAGGACATGAGCACACAAACATAAAATTGCTTATGTATCCATTTCTATGTTCTGCCCTGGAGGAAAAATGTGCATTGAACATTCTCATAATAATGAATCTTTAAACAAGAGAAACTACAATATATTTTCAAATTTTCATTCAACATATGGTAATTGTAAAATCTACTTGGCTTTGTACTGGCAATCTATTAAGTTGAACAGCATATCTGTAAAAGATTTAATGTTCTTGCAAGAAGTGTCTTTTTTTACAAATATGTTAATTTGGGGTTTTATTTCTTCATCTTATTTTTTCCTCCTTGGATTCAGTTATTTTCTTCATTCTAATTGTGTATTTGTCTCACTGTTTCTTATCTATCTAATACAGTGGTTAAAATATGAAGATAACAATTTCAGAGACATTTAATTAACTCTAAAAGATAATAAATTCATTTGGCATAGACAAATCTGATCTCAGCCACAAAATATAGCTTCATCATAGATTTTTGCAAAATATGACAAGGAAGTGCTCATGGAATGAACACTTCACTACCAACACAATATTAAATTCTTTGCATATGTTATGTCACCACTTTCTCATGATAGGCCAATAAGGAAGGCATTGACACCATGTTATTTGAGCACAGAAACAGGTGTGGTGATGCTGGATGCTCTACTAGAACCACACGCAGTTATAAAAAAAGGGGAAAAGGAAAGGCAGTGTGAAAGCCAAGCATATGTCTTTCCCTAAGACTCATAATTTCCCTGCTGTCTCCAGGAGAAACAATTTAGACCAATCCTCTCATTAAAGAGGTGAGTACACTGAGGTCCCCAGGAAGTGAAAAGCTTTCCTAAAGTTTTACACACAGCCTGGTCATGATGACATCTCCTCAGATCCGTTCCATCCTCTTAGGTGGCTCTGGCATATTGTCAACCCTGAGTCACTCTTGACTCAGAGCTTATGTATCTTTGGCAATACTTAGCCAAATTCAAGCTTGTTTGAAAGTCAAAGCCACTTTTCAGACAAGGAAACCAGTGATGACTGGGTAACACTGCTTTATAAATATAGTCTCACTGCACCTCAAGAATGACCTTGGAAATCTATATTTACGAGGGAGGACAGAAACCATCATGAAATAATTCAATTCTGATTAAGCTGTTAGGGACCAAAGTCTTTTCTTGCCCCAGTTCTTTCATTTGCCCCATTTAGTATTCTGCTAGGTATTTGTCTACTATTGTGATTATAGTAGAAGAGATGTCCTTGTCTCTTGTTGAAATACCCTTAACCACTATAACATCTATAAAATCAAATGTATCAGAAGTAAATCCAGTTTATTCAAGTGTGATGAAGAGCATATGGGATAATTCTGCACTGTCTGTTGTTCCAGAACATTCCTTCACCACCCTCTACTCAAAGGATGCCACTACCCTGTACTCACAGGATGGCTGGGTTAGCAGATGTTACACATAAAAAACAGGTAGGGAATCAGTGAGCTTTTGGCTGACTTACCCTTGAGTTGACCACTTCCAGGGAGACGTTCTGAGGTGGGGCACTTGGCACTGAAAGGAATCAAACAAATAGGATGGTTACTGACAAAGTCTTGGAAGAGAAACTCCAACCCTCTGGTGAAAAGAGAAAGTATATCTTTCTCACAGTTCATAATTATAATGAGGTAGGTTAAGGCAGGTGGTCTTTCAAAATTTTCGTGAAGAGATGAGAAATAACCTCATTTGTATATGTTTTCTCGGTTGGTGGGCCAGTTAGTTATCCATCTAGGGAGCCCCCAAAACTGTTAGGCAAAAGAGCACCTGCTGTGATACCAAATACTGACATTTAATTACAGCTTTCTTATAATAACCTTCCTAGAGAAACCAATGGAAACACACAGGAGATTTCCTAGAGTGGTATTAAAGGTTTAAGAGACTGCACATTTCAGGATCTGCATGGCATTATGATGAAATATATCATTCTAATGGTCACCCAGGTTGCTTAATCCCTTTAATGCAATGTTTATTATCTCTCTTAAAAGTGTAAAGAAGAAATACTTTCACAGTTTTTTTTTTGCTGTTTATAATTAAACCTGTGTGTCATAGATGCAAGCAGTCTACCAAGTAGTATTAACCCCATCAATTCCATCAACAAAAGAGCAGTTCATTTTCTCTGGATGTTTCTTTTGATGTACCCACTTCTTTATGGAAGAAAGAAGAACATATACAGGTCTATTTTAATACCTGTAAGAAATATTTACTATATCAAAAAGTAAATATTCTATCATGTTAATAATTCAAAGACAAGCATTCAATGAATAGCTGTTAGAGGTCAGGGACTATTTTCTAGCTGTCTGGGATGAATCATACATAAAACAAAAAATCCTCCTGTCCCACAAAAGAAATAGAAACAGTATTAAATAAATTCTTTACATGTATTAATCTATATAATGAGTATCCCCTATCCTTTTTGGTGACAAAATGGTGATATAATAAAAATGAAATATTCCTGGACATTTTCAAGACCTTAGATCCATTTCTTGTCATATTTACCCTTATTTTAACTTGGAAAATATCTGTTTTTTTTCTAAATGTTTCTTATATTTTACACTCAATTTATTTATGCCCTACTCAGATTTTACCTTCCAGAAGGTAACAAAAGTAGTCACCATCAGAGCATGTTATTTATCTGATTAATCTTTATATCCTCCGAACTGACATTTCAATTAATATTTACTGAATTGAATTAGGAAATAAATATTTACTTAAATATTGGCTCCTGGAACTCTCTGGACATAGTGGAAATTGCAATAATTTAGTATGTATTAATTTTGAACCTGTCTTAGTGCCGAACAAAGATGGTAACCACTGAATAAATACTCACCTGGGGCTTGATTTTTTATGAATTAAATCAACAATTACTCTTTCATAAACATTCCTAATTTAGGAAATATTTCAGAATTTATTTTATTTCACATTTTATAAATTAAGTACAGATTGTAACTACCAGAGGGACAAGGCTTTTTGTCTATTTTGATGCTGTGTGAAGTACTGAGAGTTTTCATGTATGTCATTCAGTACGCGCATTCAGTTTAGTTGTTGAATGAGTAAATTAATTAACAGACAGCTTATATGCTCCTTCATACTCAGGTTTTATTCACCAGGTCTTGTAATTGTCTTTTTTTAAATCAAGGTATAAACTGCAATTTTATTATTAATATTAATAATATTTAATTAATTGTAAAAACTACATTTAAGGTATAAGTTACAATTTTATCATTTAAACTGAGGTAAACCATTGGGGTACAATATGCTCTATATAACTTTACAAACTTCTAAAATATTATCTTTAAAACAAAATTTGGAAATACTAATATTAGTATTAAACACTAATCAATACTAATATTAAATATTAATACTAATCAATCAGTTCTTAAACATCGAAATATTTCTTGTTTAAATTTAATGTATATTGTCATATTTACATGTCATGTTTTATGTTGCTAATCATATTACACTCATTTGTTAACCAATTTGATGTTACTAAAACAATTTCAGTAATGCTGACTGAATTTATCACAGCTGATTGAATTCTGGAGGAAGGAAAAGGTAGATTTATTTTGTTTTGTTCTGGGTACTATACTATCTATGAGATATGTTACCCTCATATATCATTTAAAATGGGGATGTGGCTCAAGCAGTAGCACGCTCGCCTGGCATGCGTGCGGCCCGGGTTCGATCCTCAGCACCACATACAAACAAAGATGTTGTGTCCGCTGAAAACTGAAAAATAAATATTGAAATTCTCTCTCTCTCTCTCTCAAATAAATAAATAAATAAAATTTATAAATGGTATTTAACTCCCTATTTCCAGTAGGCAAGAATACACGAAGACAAAATATAAATGTGTTCATCTTCATTTTGTAACTACCACAATTGTACAAACATCAAGAGTAATTCCTGTATTACAAATTAAAAGCTAATTTAATAAAATCCTAAATGTTTTCATAATAGTAGCAATGCTGTATTTTAGTTTTCTGTGGTATAAACTTCTCTTACTTTCCACTGATGCACACTAGCTATTCTTACAAGGTCAGGATAATTAAAGAATTTTTTCTACAGTAAGTTTGGTTACTGATCCTTCCTCCTCCTCCTTCCTCCTTCTCACTATCAATTTCTATACTATTTAGAGATAAACCCATGCAAAAAATAGGGTTGGAATATTGGTGGAAGTAAGGGAGATATGTATCTATCTGGGATTTTCATTATTTGTTTCCCACAATGTCTTGTTGTTTCATGAGGCAAAAGAGAAAGAATATTTTTTGTCTTCAAAATGCCATGTGACTTGTCATTGACACTGGGTCTATTAAGGTCAATCAGAGGTGGGTCTGGAGGCCTCCCAACATGGTGGAGCTTGCTGGTTTATACATTTGGTGGTGAGGCAGTCTGTAGGGCAGATCACATTTGTAAGTGAATCTCCATCACCACAGGCACTTCAATTCCACTCCTCAGCAAACACCTGCTGTCACATGCACACAGTTTATGGATCAAAATAACTCATATATACTTACAAGTTTTACTTTAAGATTCTAATATAAAACATTTATCACAGAATGATAGAAATTTGTCTCCAAGTTGCCCCCTGCCTCTTACTCATTAGTTTATATGGCCTCGCTTACCAGCTTTGCTCCCTTTCTGACTTGGTTTTGTCAACTGTAAAGTAGGGAAAATTATAGTATTGTCAGGCTAAAGGATAATGCAAAGTTCTTAGATCAAGGCCTTGCTCTTAGCAACTACTCAATAAACATTAGTGTTAACAGTGATGGCAATAATAAGCAGATTTTTATAGGTGGTTGCCTATGAAATAGGGTCCTTCTGCTTTCAGACACAGAACAAGACGGCATGGAAATTCCTGTTACTTCATTCATAAAACGTATTAGTGGCCTTACTATATCATGTAGTTCAAGAAAAACTGTTTGGGGAAGACAAAAAGAAAACTTGCAAAATTAGATATGATCTCATGCTAAATAATCCCAATGGTTTGAAGAAGTGGGTCATTGTAAACCAATGGTACACTAGATGGAGAAATCTGAATGAAAATTATGTTTCTACTCAGATAAACAATTAAAGCAGAGCTAAATTAGAAATGATGGCTCATCTGGATAAAAATATTTATAAGCATCTTAGCAGAACTGGGAAACCATTGGGATAATTAATTCAGAAAATAAATTATACTTAATTTTTTTACATTGTTCTCTTCCCTGATGTAAATTTATGGTAAGGATTCCTCTAACACAATAAGATATATGATGCTCTTTACAATGCAGATGCATTTAAGCACAGTCATTTATTAAATTAACCCCACAACTGGGAAGTCCCAAGATTAATTTTTACACATACATATTTGTATAGTTTGGATGAACCTGTCTAATTTATCCAACCAATATTTACTGAGTCAGGAAGAAGGTAGAAATGAATATAACACCTCTTTTGTATTTAGAAGCATTTAATGTAAAAAGCAAATATGTACGGGTGTAGATAAGTATTATTAAAAGCTTGCATGTATGTCAGGCATTGTTTTAGGTGCTTGCATGGATTAGCCAATCTAATTTTCACAACAGTTACCTGTTAGAACATACAAAAAGTCAAAGAAGTTGCCCTATGACTGGGACTGGGAAGCAGATGACTATTAAAGGTGACTAAAGACATCAAAATGTGGTGTGTGACCTCAGCAAGAACAGCTTCAAGACAAAAGAGAAAACATTAGATAGCAGTGGATAGAAGGGAGCTAGGTAATGAGCCAGTGGAAGCCAGGAGTGCAGGTTTAGATTGGAAATTAGAAGGGAGGAGGTGACTAAAAATGCATGTGAAGGAGGTCAGGGTGCCCTCATTAAGGGGACCACAGAGTCCTGGCTTTCTTCTATCAAATGCATTGGATAGAGGCAATTGAGTGTCTCTTCTGCAGTGATTTTTATTGGGGTTAGGGTCATAAAATGCTTTTGTTTTAGTGACAGACATTTTGTAAGTCTCAACCACTGCACACTTCCAGAAGCTAATTCTTAGACTAATGATTAACAATCTATCTTTCTCACTTATGACATTTAAACCAAAGTGGAGAATAAGGCTGCAGCATTACAGTTCAGAGTGTGAATAAAATCTACATAAATTATGTAAAATATTCATTTTCATTTGTTTTTCTCTTATTTTTATAATTATAAGTTGTGAAATAATTTATTCTGCCAATATTCTGTTCTGTCTCCAATAACAGAATCAGATGGATGGGCAGAAGAATTACATTAAAATGATACTGAAGTGGCCTTACATGTAAAGTACATTTTAAAATTGAAATTGAAAATGAGCATCACTCCTGTGTTCTCTCTGCACTGTCCTTTATCATGAGCATGTCTTTTGTTATTCCACTGATGCCCTGTGCAATGTCCACCCAGATACTTTGCCAGATTCAAGAATGATAGATTGTTCAAAGAGTCACAAGCTATAGTGATTTTAAAAAAAAAAAAATCAATATTTACAGAAGTAAACTAAAAGGGTAATTATTTCGGAAAAGAGCTAGCTTCTTATCTTTTTTTTAGATTCATGGGGGTCATCTCTACATTTCTGAACCTACCTGAGCCTCCAATGGCCCCATACCATACCATGTTCTGCTGTACTTTACTTTCACTTTTTTATTAGATTTTTCCAACTTTCATTATCCCCAGTTCTCTAGTTTTCCATGCCACTGCTTAATCAAATCCATTTTCTTGACCAGGATTCCTTCCTCTCTTTTATAGCATTAAAAAAGTCTAATCTTTCATTCATCAGAAAAAGTAAAATTAAAATATACATTTTCATGTTTACTATTCATACATTTAATGGTTGATATTTTGGGCTAATTCCTTATATTTTCAAAATAAGAGCTATTTAGGGGTACTGATTGCACTTTAAACCATCTGTGCCCTTTAGAATGAGGAATAACAGAAGCATGCCAAATTAGTCCACTCACAAGTGAGCTTGCATTAGAGCATTTATAGAAATAAAAACATGCACAAAAATTATTTGAGCTCTTAGGCAACTGTCACACCTTAAGAAGGACCTATTAATATATCCTGACTCAGGGTACATACCTGGACAGAAGGTTTAAGTTTGATAATAGCATAAGTGAGTTCACAAAATTTTCTAATTTGTGTTAAAATATTCCATGAAACTTTAGTCAGGAAGCCTTGAAAATGGAATCTAAGACATACATGCCAATAGTATTTCATTATTATAGCGAATTTGTGAATGAAATTTCACTCTTTATCACTTACCATCTGAAAGTGTAACCACTGTGATATCCTCAGTAGATACTCCTGGTCCATAGCGATTATAAGCTAAGAATCGAAGAGTATATTCCGTGAATTTTTTCAGGCCTTCCAGTTTATAAGATAGCCCATCGACTTCTATATTCTGGAGACATAAAACGTCAAAACTGTTACTAAGGAGGTGCATTAAAGCAGGAAGGGTAGCCTTTTTGTGCAATCACTGAAATGGACATTAGACTCCTGCTCACTAAAGTACATTCATTCTAGCCTATAATGAGTTGTAAAATCTTACCTGTGACACACACTCCCCCACTGAGCCCACACTGCTCTATAGACTCCTTATAAAAATAGCACTATGCTCTATTTGCAGACATTAAGTTCCAATTTGTTTAATACCACCCAGTGCATTGAATGGTAACAGTTATTCCACCCACAGCAAATCCCTGATGAGCAGAAGGTGGCTGTAGAGCCCTGGGAACAGAGACTGGCTCCCACTTCAAATGGAATAATTCACCAAGAATCCATAGATTTGCTCCATTGCTTGCTGACATGTATCCACAGCTCTTGAAACTCTCAGATACTTTGCCACAGTTTGTATCTCCCCAAATGCTGAGATGTAGGCTGAAACTGTTGGCACTTCACAGCTGCAGTCAATGGGGTCCTGAAGGTGAAAGTTGCTGGGGAGATCAGATCAGCACTCACCAGAGGATCGCCTCATTTAGCTCTCCAGGACGATCTGATCTCACATTCAATCTGCCTTGGGTGACATTGCTTTTGAATTTTTTTAAATAGGTTGAGGAAATGAATTACTGAAGACTAAAATATATAGAACATTGAATCAAAGAGGTAGTAAAAAAAATAATAGTTAAAATTGGCATGGAATCTGGTCTTGGTGGTGTATCCCTGTAATCCCAATGACTGCTGACTGAAGCAGGAGGATTGCAAATTCAAGTCCAGCCACAGCAATTTAGCTAGGCCTGAAGCAACTTAGCAAGACTTTGTCTCAAAATTAAAAATCAATCAATCAATAAATAAAAAGGTCTGAGGATATGGTTCAGGGGTTAAGCACCCCATATCCATGGGTCTATTCCCTGGTGCTAGAAGAAGAAGAAGAAGAAGAAGAAGAAGGATTACATAGGAGCAGCTTATTGAATGCTGTCTATCATGTAACTTGGAACTAGACCTGAACTCTAAACTGTTTCAGATTGGTCACTTTCTCTCTCTTTCTCTCTCTCTCTCTCTCTCTCTCTCTCTCTCTCTGGTGATACTGGGATTCACTAGGCAGGTGCTATATAGTTCCAGCTCCCTGTTTCAGGATTTGAAGTAAAAATTACTGTAAATGCAGTTTATGTGGAAGCATGGAGACCACCTTATGCTTGGCAACCTTCACAAAATAGAGCACTCTCAGATCCTGAGGCCACTCTGCTATTTAGCTATCCACTTGTCTGTGTATCTTCTCCACATGAAGGTGATGATCTGGAAGTAAATATCTCAACAGTCATACGGATGTCACAAAAGAGAATTGCTGACTTTGTCACTCTCAAAGACTTATTTACTCTAGCTTTAAAACCTGAACAGCCAATCTGCCTCTTTTCAGGCATCTGTGTTAATAACAAATTAGAAACAAAATGCAAGGAGGAGGGTGATGGTGAGGATAGAAACAGTCTGATAGGGAAGAATGCAAACAGCCATCTGAAACAGCCATTATTACCTTATGCACATACATGACTGCATGACTGATGTGCTTCTACAGCATATACAATCAGAAAAATGAGAAATTATACCCCATTTATGTATGATATGTCAAAGTGCATAAATACATTCTACTTTCATGTATAACTAGTTAAAACAAATAAAAAATTGAAAAATAAAAAACAAACAAGCAAAAAACAACAACCTAACAGCCATCTGGCGCTAAGGATATATATATCTATATATATCTATATATAGCTAAGGATATATATATATATATATATATATATATATATATATAGAGAGAGAGAGAGAGAGAGAGAGAGAGAGAGAGAGAATATATCCAGATGCATTCCCTCCTTCCCATAAGTAGGGAAAGTACACTATCTCTGGGTGCACACAAATGTGGTTACCTACATTGGCCCAGGCTACTGCATATTCAAACCCAAAATGAGCATCAATCTCTTTTAACCTCAACTTACAGTCTATTTGCCTTTTTCACAACAGAATTCAATTAAATTGCTTAAAGTTTTCAATAACAAGTACTTTAGAACTAATCCACTATCCAATGAATATGTTTAACACTGAACCATATCAGGAGCTTGCAGGTCTCCTTCTTCTCTAGCTGGAGAGCCACCCAGTAGACAGGCTATGTGATTCATGCCCTTACCTACCTGTTCTTTCCCTGTGGACACTTCAGTGCAGAATAATCTGTAACCTTGGACTGGACCATTTGCATAGGCAGGAGGTTCCCAGGTAATAAGAATTGAGGTAGGTGAGGTAGATACAGCTTGCAGGTTTTCTACTGGCCCTGGAACTTGCACTGTGTACAAAACACATTGATTAGTATAAAAGGGTTCACTTCTGCAAAACAAATAAACTTGCAACTTTTCTAGTTCAAGGGAAAAAATAGCAAAATGTACAATTTTAGAGCCACATGGATATCAATAAATAAAATATAAAAATTAATGAAAATTTAGACTCACTTAATTTTAAAAATAAAGTAAAAACTTATATTAATTGAATTACTTATTTCATTTTCTTCTTAAAGAAAATGGCCAAGAAGTATTAAAAACTAAGGTAATGTTAGAAAAGAGTGGGATTCTGAATCTAAATTCTTAATCTGAATAATTTTCCACTCTACCAGTATACCATTGCCTGTGAGAGAAAATACAATTCGAGTACTTGAACATTTCCATTTATTATTCAAATAGGCAACACAGGTATGGATAATTTATCACATGGTTGTTATTTAAGTCAGCAATTTAAAATCTTGCTTGACTCTCGTTCTTTAAAATTATTTTTAGGATTCGATTTTAATTTTATTTTCTAGTGTTCCATTTTCTCTCATGACTGTCACTTTATTTAATCACACATAAGTAACTTGCTTATTAACAAAATTGGATAAAACAAGTCCACAATCACATAATCAGCACTTCTGACCAGGTATTTCAAGATGCAGACATTTTCAGATTTTTACGATAAGAACCCACATTTCTATTTTTGTACCTGTTACCTTTTCATGGCTTATAAGTCGGATCATCCTTAGTTATTTTGTGGTCAAATTGTCTCAGACTTGACCTCTGAAGTCCTTTTTAAGTTCATGTCTCTTTAAGTTCATTCCTCTGTCCCTGTGGTCTATCTCTTCATTTAGTGGAGCATTTCCTTTCTTTCTGATCCATCTTGACCCTACCCTAGCTCTGGAATCAGATGTTTTCCCCATGATTTCTCGTTCTTGGTAGTGGGGAATGACATTAAAGACCAAGATCAGAATGCTACGTGTGGTTAACTACTACTTTGAACAGCTTTGCTTCGTGTATTTTCAGGGCACAGAGATAAGACACGTGCGGGTGTGTGCATACGTACATACTCTCATGTTTATATACTGACATGTGCTTTCATAGATATTTTGATCAGAGTCTACGGCCATACCACCCTGAACGCGCCCGATCTCGTCTGATATTTTGATCAGAGTTTTCATGTCTCTCTTTCCAGTCCATCTCTCCTCTGTTTGGCCTCACCTTTCCTTCCTCTGTCAACTTCCTTTCTTCCACAGGAGGACCCTTGGTCCCTAAGAGTTGGACATTTGACAGACAAGAGTGTTCCTACCCCAGTACTCTTCCAGGAAAGGATAGTTTTTCTATGACAACATCCTATTCTGCAAAGAGAACGTTAGGGGCACAATACCCAAGAGCCGGGAGTCTTATCTCATGTCACAGTTTACACGATATAAATAAATAAAAACCTGTCTATGAACATTGTTTCCTGAATCATCACAGTAAAGTTTTTTTTTAAAGTTTTAAAGCATAGTAATAAAAACAAATAGTTTGTATGGTTTTGTGATTACTTATATACTTATAAAAAATGCAAAGAGAACATTTCTGATTTGAAATTTGTTATTCCTCTAAGTAAGAAAGACAGAGAAAGGAATGAAGGCTCTGAATTCCAGGAGCTTGCAGAAGATATATGTGGAATGTGAGGGACCTGGGATTTCAACACGGTTCACACAGAACATAGAGGTGTGACCCAGTGGTGTGTAAAGTAGTTGCCAAATGCGTTCCTTCTTGCTTTCTTATAGCTTAACTGAAAGAGAATTACTTGTCATAAACGTAGTTTCATCTGGAAGAAACTATTCAGATTTTAATCCCATTTCTGTGGTGAGATGTTACACATTCAAAGAAGGTGAAAAGTCCAGACCTGATTTTGCACCCCCAGAGGACTGGGAGACTAAAAACTAGTGGATGTCTGAGAGAAGGGGACAGATGATAATGTTTGGGAAGTGTCTGCTCCCCCTGCTCACTAAAGCACAATGAGGCAACGGGAAGTGATTCATAGGGACTCGGAGTTTTAAGGAGCAAAGGGGAAGGAAATGATCCTGCACCTCAACTTACGTAGCAACTGAGCAGTATGTAACGGCTTTGTAGAGAAGCAAAGAAATGTGTGTGTGTGTGTGTGTGTGTGTGTGTGTGTGTGTGTGTTTGGGGGGGTGCCCATGCTATTCTGTGAATTTCTGTGCCTTTTCCCTATCTTGTAACTTCTTTATATTCATGTAGTTAATTGTTGTTGACTACAGAATATCAGGCAGTTATTACCTTAATTTGGACTCCGTTCACATGACTAGTGCCAACCCTAACCATTTACTCATTAAGTGTATTTGTCCACCTTCCTTATAGTCATTGGATACTGTTAGGGAGAAACGTGTGCTTGGGTTTCCAGAAGGATTTCAAACAGAAATAATAGACACTGCAAATAAAAAGGAGCCATTGGAGCATTTAGATCAAGTACTCATAAGCCACTGAAGTGCTTGCACAATTTACTAGCCAAACAAGAACATTCCTTTTGTTGTGGTAGTTTTCAATTGCCTTTTCTCCTAAGAAAAGATTATCCTTCAATATTAAATTGTTTCATACTTTCACTCTTTTGACTTAAAATATAATTTATTTTATGATATGATAGTATTGGTAGATTTTGTTTAATATTCTCATATATTAGAATAAAAATGTCATAACTCTATGTTGGTTTGAATAAATATAAATATGAAAACATGGATTGCCATCAAATTATACATATATTTCCTTCAGAAAACAACAGCCTTCTGATTTACAGCAAAATATTGCCTGCATGTAGGATATTCTTCTTCACAACTGTGTCAGGATAGCGAGTCTAGACAGTAGCTATTAAATACTTATTCTTCTTCACAAAAGTGCTACAAATTCAGATTCATGAATTCCCTCGTATTTTCCCTTTGAATTATAGCCTTGACTTATATATGTGGATAATATATTGTTTAATGTTAATGATGGGTTTATATGTATATAGGTATATACTTGTATATACTTGTACATTTAGTCAGTTATACCCATAAAGTGGGTTGAAGTATAATTTATATAATTTTACATATGTAATGTTATATGCTTATGAGTTGCAAGCAAGAAAACAAAAAGGGAGACTCGAAAAATGTTCAAGAATGGGAATTAGATGTGAAATCAATACAGTTAACAGCTTTCGCCCTCCATTTCATTACATTTTAGCATGTCAGTCAAGAAACTTGATGGGCTTAACTGCTCATAATTTCCAAGATGTCTTTAATAGTCTCCACTGATCTCCTCAGTTGGACAATAATTTTGTGGCAAACTGCATCTAATTTTTCTCCATCTCCATTCAAGTTACCTGTTTTTTTCAAAGAATGGAAAGATTTCAGAATAGATACATAATCTATGCAAGTAACTCATCAATCAATGTCAGATTAGCCAACCACCTTTTAAAATTTCAATACTGCATTGCAGTACAAATTCATTATAACACCTATATCTAAGAACAAATTAAATAGTTATGTTGGAATAAATGAGATGTATTATGTGTCACTACTTGCACTGGGAATATTAATTTCTGACTATTTATAAATTTATAGGATAACAGAGCACATTGTAATGAAACTTTGTTGCATATTAACCTGAATAATGTTATATAAAAGCCAGCTACAGGCATGGTGGCACATGCCTGTAATCCTAGCAGCTTGGGAGAATGAGGCAGGAGGACTGCAAGTTTAAGGGCAGCCTTAGCAATTTGGCAATTCCTTGTCTCAATATAAAAAATTAAAAGGACTGGGGGTGTAGCTTGTTGGTAAAGAAAGCACTGCCGGTTTCAATTCCCAGTAGCAAGAAAAAAAAAAAGAAAAACTAGTCAAATCTTTAACATAGTATGGTTTATCACATATGCATATGGAAGACTGTATGTGCGCATGCATATTAGAGAGTGAACTACCATGGTTTAATAGGCTACAGTTGAATAATTATAGATGATAGGAGGTATGATATTCTTATCTCTACGTATGAGGGGGAACTGTCTCTATCAAGGAGTCTAAGAACCCTCTGAAATTGATTACAATTTTCACAAATGCAACATACATTTTTGGAGGAATGTGGTCTACAGTTTCTATCATTGGTGCCTATGATTCCGAAATTTCTAATTCCTGATGAATTAGATAATATCTCTGGTTTGCTTTGGTTCTGACAGTTGGTGATTATTGTTGAATGACTTGTAGTGGTTTCCATTTATGCTATTGTAAGAACTATGGAAATGATTTCATTTTAAAGATACATCTGTAATATTTATTCAAATGTTAGTGTTTTTCAAAGCTGAAATAACTTTGTAAACTAGATTGCTATATCACTTTTCACATTATGAGTATTTCAAAGGCATTTGAATTCATCTGGTTTAATTTACCAAATATTTTAGGTTTTACAAGATACATGGCTTCTGGTGATTGAGAAATCCTCTCATCTAAATGAATTAATTTCTTCCTTCCTTTCTTCCTTCTTTCCTCCTTTCCTTCCTCCCTCCCTTCCCCTTTTTTTCTATTTAATACTCATCTACCTACTTGCTCATCTGACTGACTTTGAAATACCTAAATTATGATTTATGAAATATATGTTTCTCAAAAAACCTCAAGAGTTTAAGGAATCCCTTCGAAATATAAATGTGAATATAAGGGTTTCAACGAAAAAGCTTTAGAAGAATCAAGTCATGCTGCTGTTGTAATAATATGGAATGAGGCTGATGCCTCTCAGCCATTACACTGATGTTTCTCAGCGGGAAGTTCAAAATGAAGACAAATGTTAATGTCAGAGGCTATGTAGTTGAACATTTGAATATTTAAAGTTTCTTTCAAAATGACAATGTAGTACAAGGAGTTCTAATGTTCTTAAATCATAAATTTAACAGACACTTTTTTTTAAGGACTAAAGTAAGTGGATTCAGGGGAAGAAAAAACTGTCACATGTATTGTCATTCAAATAATGACCTGTAATTGAGATGCCCTCAATTCAGAATTCTGATGATGGTTCTATCATTTTATCAGTTTACTAATTTAAAAATTCTTCTTGAGACTATTTTAAAAGATGGATACCAACAAATCTAAGTAATTATCTGAAGTGATCCAAATGGATTCACATCACAAAGCTCTCTTACTTTAAGCAACAGCTTCTATAGCCAACAATTTCCTCAATGAACATGTTTCAAATGTGAGCCATTTCTGAAAATACTTTCATTTATTGATAATAAAGTGCATGCTTTGATTGCCTCCTTGATTTTTTTCTCCTGTAGTTAACAGCTTTAATGATATTTCTATGAAATCTGCTTCTATTCTGTATGGGGAATGCAACATCAAAAAGCCTGCAGGCAATGTAATTATTAACATAATGAAACCCCTTTTTGAATGAACTATATACATAGTTAGGAGATATGACAGTAATTTGGCAAGGAAGAAGCAAAAACTATGGGGTAGGTTTCTAATATGAAACCACAGGAGTCTGACAAGGTTTCATTGGAGAAAGCAGTTATTACCTGCTCATTTTGCTTTCAGGTTTAATAGGCACTCTCTGCTAACTTATGACCTACTCAACTGTGCCACTGTGTGTATATGTGTGTATAAATATGTAAAGGATAGATCTAGATACAGATAAACACATATAATGTATATGATATATATCATCATTTATATATTACTTATATACACATATATATGCCAGTATATTAAGTGATAGGTATTTCTGACAGCTTAATAGAAGTAGCTCCTGAAAAAAAAATGTAGTCCTGAAAGTGGATTTCTTATGATTCAATTCAGAACTTGAAGTGGTTGGATACTAAAAATGATTTCAGGAGTTGACCCCAAAACAAGGTTCTTTCAGGAAGGTAGCTCAGATTTTTCATTAATACCACCAGGTAGTAGTATATCTTGGTAAAGTATGTAAAGCTATTTGACCTTGTGAAACAAAGCTAATCTCCAGAAATACAAAGTGTAGTGAAGATTCCTGACTTTGTAGCTGACATTTCAAATGATTTAAACTGGAGATTTCTAAGAAATGTCTAAGGCAAATGTTTTTATGACATAGAAAAATCACCTAAAGTACCAAACATTGAAGGTAAAAAGAAATTTCCAGCCAAATATGTTACATGTTACATATTAATGAAGTCTCCATGTCATATAAGCCTGATCTGACTTAAAAAAATGTTTTTCCCCTCCAAATAGCACAGGTCTGGTTACTCTCCATTATGATTGAAAAGTTTAGATAAAAGCAGCATCTTATTTTAAAGTCTAATTATATTTTGCACGTGCTTAGCATTCAGTGCTTTCTCTAGCACTCTGAAATATCTTATTATGGTAGAAATTTTCAAAGAATGTATTAAGACAGAGAACACACACCAAACACCTGAAGAGCAATAACAGAACTTAGATAATCAAGGCTAAGAGCAGAAGATTAAGTACAAAGGTGTTTCAGAAACCTGCCTGTCAACAAGTCTACAGAAATCAGGGATGGGTAAAATGGGGGGGGGGGTTCAGTTACAAGCACTTCTTGAAGAACAATGAGGAATTTCACTGATGATAAAAGGGACAGAGATGTTCAAGAATGTAGGATGAATCCAATGAGTCAGAAAATATCTATATGAATGAATTTGGTGGTTAATGGTCTTTATGTTGGCTTTTCCAGAACAGAACTTATAAGTTGGTGAATAGCAAGAAAATGTCCTTCAGGAAAGGCTTCGTGATGAGAGCTTCAATTTAACATAATGAGAATAATTCCAAGGTGAACTAAATTAAGGATATTATAGGGCTTTACATTCTTACAATAAGGAAGCAAGCCACTTTCCCCCAAAGCATGAAGTTATCACTAAATTATTTTACTGTTTTGTTGAGTGGTATCAGCAAATCAAAGAACGTTCTATCAATCTCAGGAAAATGTAATAAAGTTTAAAAACCCTCCCAACTGTGGACAAGATTTTCTCAGGAGTTCATAATTTCTATATCACAGAGTTATTATAAGAATTATAGGAAACTATAATAGCTCCGTGGTGTAGAAATTCTGAACTCCTGAGAAAATCTTGAAACAAAGTGTACAAAATAATCTGTAGATAATAGAGTGTAAACTAAAATCAAGTTCCGTAAATTTTTCCAAAGTTTCATTCTCTCCATAGACACTTAGAAGAACTAGTATTCTTGTCTTTATTCTCAGGATTATTTGAAAAACATAAACAGATGAGAAACCCTGTAATGCAGATGCCCAATCGTGTACCATGAGTCCTGACCAGAATGCTGTTTATAAACCAAACCTGGCCAAGAGAATGCTTCATGAAAGAGCCCAGAGTTGCTTGAAGAGTCATCACAAAGAAGTTGAGCTTCTGCACCTCCTCATAAATAACCCACATGCTGTCATTTTTGTTATTTTATTTCCATAATATGCAGACAATACATTGATGTTTAATTCTTACAGAAGAGTCACAAACACAAAGGCCAAGAAAGGTCATTTGCTGGCCTCTCACTTGGTTTACACTGATTTGAGACTCATGTGTACTTCAAGACTGCATTTCTTCACACAAAAATTTCAGCTCTTTATATATCAGATGTGCATCAGAGAAACACTTATTCAGCTCATGCAGAATCCATTGTGTTTCCCATGGTGATAATGTAACTAAATCCCAGCAACCTTTCTTGAAGTTGGCTTGTACTATGGTCAGTAGGGGAAGAATCAATATCTGATGTTTGTAGTTTTAATAGAGCAATAAATGACATATATAGATTGCTTTTTATAAAAGGGCCCCGGTGCCATTTATTAGAGAAGGAAGTAGCAATCTTCTGCAGAAAGTCAAGTGAGCAGATTTTTTTTTCTACAAAGTGGCAAAATGATCCTACCTTAAATGATACCATCTCTTTGGGGAAGAAATTTATTGTTTATCTATTTCCAGGCCTTAAAAGATAACCAACTGCCTTGGGTAAACTGGTTCTTTGGGGAGGGACTATAAATTAAGGAAGAAATTTAGAACTTTGTTCCCCTAACACAGGTTTCATAGAAGTCAGAATTCTGGCCTACTCCAATTCAGGAAATGCCAACCAAGCTCATCCAGCAAGTCATCAGTAACAGAGACCAGCAGTCAAGAACATACCCTCCAGAGACCCAGTGTTCAAATTAAGAACATTCACTCAGGCTGTTCGACCAATGCCAAGCTACTCACTATCTTTGAAGTGAAATTTCTTTATCTTTAAAAAAATGGGGTTTATACCAATTTCCAGCTTGTAGTTTTGTTGTGAAGATTCATAATCAATAATTTATGAATTGATCCCTGGCACAAATGAAATGCTCAACAAATATTAACTAATGTTTCAGACACTCTGAAAACTGATGGGAAAAAAAAACTTCCATAGAACTCACAGTCAAAGGTGACAGGACCACCAGGAGCCAGGAGGAGAGGAGTCCAAATGAAGTAGGAGATATTTCCACAGGCCAGACTAGTCTTTAAAGGTCTTGGGAGGATTTTGATATTTTAAGAATCAGAAAATCAGATGGAGAGGCAGTGAAGGGGATGCATCTAGAAGCTGTGTGGAAGGTAAAATCAACAGGATGTGGGCTGGAGATGGGGGGAGTGAAGACCATACCAGAAGCAAGCATGAATACTACCATGTGGATATGCCCAGCTGGGGTATTTTAGTGGACTATTCTGAAATGGGAAGCACTGAGAGAGACTAAACTGGGCAGGTATGTGGGGTGTAGGCGTGTGCGTGGGTGACTATCACAGCTTCAGCACCACATTGGGTTCAAGGTACTTGACTATATGCAGACATGTCCAGCTGGTTATTTATCCCCATATAGATCATCATGACCTAGTATTTTTCTCCATCTTTCCTTCTCTTTTAATTTCTTGGACTCTCAGTTAGTTAATTTTACACTCTGCTTCTAGGAATGTCTTCATCACAGATATGTACCTTCTTTATTTATTTCTTCTGCACATTTTTTTTCTCTTTCCTTTTCCATATATAGTCACCTGCTTTTCAGGAACATCACCCTGGTTTCCAGATCTTGTGTTCTTTTGTTTATTCTACTTCAATTTAGCTCTTCCAAATCGACACCTTGATCCTTTTGAAGGTCTTCAAAATAATTGTCTTAATTAATAGATCGGACTGTGCTAAGGCACTTCTTTCTTGGCAATGTATGTGCATATTAAAAAAATCTGCTCACTTACTTTCTTGACTGCTCACTTACTTTTCTCCTCCACGTGGGTGGAGGAGAGCCCAAGATTAAATACCTTTCCTAACAGCAGCAACAATAAAAATTCCAATGACAATGAACCTGGGTGCACATCTGACCTTGACAATTGTGAAATTAATATTCACTTTGTGATTCCCCTGTCATTTATCACCGAGAAGCACTTTTAATGCTCTTCCACATACATGCATGCAAGAGAAAGATTGATAATCACAAAGGGCAGAAAACCTAGTAGGCCTGTATCTCTACAAAGCATCTAAAAGGCTCCTGGTCTGCTGACTGAACCACCCTAAAGATTAAGTTTATTTTATTTTCAGTATTCAAAAGATAAGAAATTTATTAACCACTTGGAAGACTTGGGCTTGTTCAGAGATAGCTGCAGGAAGACAGACTTCAGCAGTAAATCATAGAAGTTAGAGAGAGACTTTAGGTAAAACTGAGCATAGGAACACCAGTGTGCTGCTACAGAGCCAAATATCCCTCTCCTTTTGCTAATTTCACCTCATTTACTTTTATTTCCATTGGTACTATAAAGTGTCAGATCAATTATAAAGAAATGGCTTTAATTCATGTTATCAGCTATGACGTTAAAAATAACAAATTAAGGAATATAATGGTCAAATGTGAATGAAACACCTCTTTCAGGAAAAAAAAATGCTTTGAGAATGATCCAACTGAAAAATTGCATTACAATAACTCTGAAATTCAACTTAATGTAAGACTGACAACCTCCTTGACTTCTTGCCTGAGGGGAGTGGGAGCATGGGAAGAATGGATGAACTCTATATAAGGCAGAGGAGTAGGAGAGAAAGGGGTAATTAATGATGGTGGAATGTGATGATCATTGCTATCCAAAGTACATGTATGAAGATAAAAATTGGTGTGAATATACTATGTTTACAACCAGAGATATGAAAAATTGTACTTTATATATGTAATAAGACTTGTAATGCATTCTGCTGTCATATATAAATTAAAAAAACACAAGGATATACATATAAGCTACCATCATCTAATATAAAGATAATGAGTCATGAATATATATATATATATACTAATTAAATTTTCTAGTAGGCACATTTTTGAAAGGTAAAACTTAAATAGGTATAATTAGTTTTTAATAACACATTTAACTCAATTCATCTAAAATATCATTTTTAAATATAATTAATACAAAATCTAAAAAAATTATATTATTTTTTATACTAAATCTTTAACATGCTGCATTTTACACTTGTAGCATATGTCACTTCATGCCAGTCACATTTTAAGGGCTCAATAGTCACTTGTGACTAGTGGCTGTCTTTCCGAACTTCACAGGTGTAGGCAGCCCTAGTAGGATGCTTGAAAACTTCTTGAATGGGAATGGGGAGGGAGGGTAATTCAATACTTCCAAAGAAATTGATAAAAATACTATAAGAACATTGAGGAAATAAATTCATTTCATGAAGTGATAAAATTAAACAAGCTACTAAATTTAAACCCTGCAGCATAATCTAAAATGTCAGTGAGATATTAAATTTCTCATATTGTTATTTATGTTCACATATGATATTAAATGATGAAACATGAAACGTGCCTCTGGAAGGGAGATCAACTCATTTCTGAGAGTCCTAAGCATTTTTTTTTTTGAAGAACTGGAACTGAACTACAAGTTTATTAGGAAAATGGAAGTAGTGTTTTGATTTTACTACAAGGCATTTAAAAGAGGGAATGGAAACAAAGACAGTCAGCTGAGGGTTAAGATCAAGGAGGAGATTTATAGCAAGGAGTAGAAATTATGTACTTAGAATGTTCCTCAGCTTAGTGTAACTCACCCCACACTGGCTTATTCTCAATATGTTGGGATTTCAAAAATAATATGCTGTCATTATTATATTCTCTGAATTAATTTTAATAATGGTGAACTGATGGAAAATTAAACTCATTAAAGAACTATTGTTAAAGTGTAGTTAATATTACTTTTTACCATTTTCCCAAAAATTATCGTGGTTAATCTCCATTTGTGCGAGTGCACACACACTCTCTCTCTCTCTCTCACACACACACACACACACACACACAGTGTGCCAGGAATGTTATGCTAGGTTCAGTCCCCACCCCTGATACTATTAGCTTTGTCACATTTAATTTTGTCATGTATTCTGTAGGAATTGGGTTGGGCCAGGATTCTTGCTCAAAGAATATTTTATTTTATACGTACAGAGAATAGCTATGGGCTGAAGTCAAAAGATTTTAAGGTAATGACATGGAATTACTATTTCAGATCATAACGGTTAAAATCAGAGTCCAGATGGTGGTATCAGTGTCTGGGAGGAAAGAATTACAGGGGATTTTTATCAACTGAAGGTCAAAGAGTAGAAATGTAAGTGTGTGGTTCCTGTGATCCCACCTGCAGCTTCAGTCAACTGTACCTATGGACTCTGCGGATCAGTGTCCTCCCGCAGCCTGAGAAGTCTGCCCTCCTTACAGTTCAGGAAGTGCTGTGTCTCACAGCCTACAGGGCAGAGTTAGCATTCTGAAAAGAAGGAGACGGAATAAGGATATATCAGATGTGATTTTAAAGACATTGGAATGTCACTTAACAGAAATATTTCCTTCTTGCTTGAGAGACAATGATCAAAATGATTTTGAAATGAAAAGGGTAATTCCTTCACTAAATAATCGCTTACTGTTCAATCAGACTATATGGACTCTTAATAAAAATCCACGTTATTTATACGTCTACATCTATAGGATAGTATAAAGGGTTGAACAGTATACCAGAAATCCATGGAATCTCAGAATTTGGACTTATTTAGAATAAGGTCTTTGCAGGTACAATTAGCAAAGATGAATTCCTACTGGATTAAGGTGGATCCTAAATACAGTATGACTGGTGTCTAACAGAAGAGGTGTAGACACACAGGGCCCAGATGCAGAGGAGAGAAGGCCATGTGAAAATACACACAGAGAGTAGAGGGATACAAGGTCAGGGCAAGAAATGCAAGAATGGCCAGCCAGCACCCACCAGAAGCCACAAAGGATAATAAAGGCTTTTATTTCTAGAGGAATGATGGTCCTGCTGACACTTGAATTTCAGATTCTTAGGCTCAAGATTGTGTGAGGTTATATTTCCATTGTTTTAAGTCACCCAGTTTGCAGTATTTTGTTAGGGCAGCCTAGGAAATTAATACATATAGTATGATCCTTATTTTATAAGAATAAAGTGGGAATCAGAAAGGGCCAGTGACTTCCTCAAAAATATATCTTGAAAATACAGATAAGATCTCAGTATAGAATAGATAGATCTCAGGCCTCTTTTTTATTTGCTTAATGCTGTTTCCACTGCGGAAAGAAAACTGTGATGATTTCAGGCCTGCTGCTTAACATCATTGGTGAACCAGGAGTCTCAATATAAGTGTAGTGTTCCCACCAGTTTATTGATTCACCCTTTGATTGGCCTTAAACACTCTGGTCCCCATGTTTATCCTGTGTAAAGTTCAATGATTAGAAGCTGCCATCTCAAAGTTCTTTATGAATTTAGCTGTATGCTTTGGAACACTGGGTAAATGTTTTGCATTTTGGTGCCCTTAATTAACGGAAGATCAAAGATCCCCAAGATATGAGAGAAGTATAGGAAAGGGATATTGAAAGCCTAAAGAAGATTTTCTTCTTAATTCTGTGGCCTTCACTCGGCCCTAAACCAGGCTTCTGTCTGTACAATTCTGATGCAGTCATAGAAAATCAACCTGTGGATCATCCTGCACTGACATCCCATTAGAATTCAATCACCTGTTTAATGAACGTAGGCAAAGTACACATCAGAAAACAAGCTGGCTCTCGGCTAATACTTACCCTGGCATTGATTTGCCCCTATTGGATGGATTTTTTGGAAAATATTGGCAGCTGGAAGACTGGGCTGAAGATCTGAGTCTTCCTTTTAATGGACTCTTCTTTCTAGTATCAGCCACATTAAATTACACTTCCCAGGCCTGACAGGAAGATTTCCAAAATGGGGACTTCTCTATGGTCAACAACTATTTGAGCCTCTTCTGTGCCTGGCAATGTGCACACCCTGTGATACATGTGTAATTCTCTTTGTTTTCCCAGTAACTGCCCATCTTTGCCAATATGTGAAGCTAACTGTTCCTCTTCAATAGAAACTGACCTGCCTATATGAAGAATGTTCTTTCATTTTTATGTTCAAAGAATTGTTAATTTCTTGCTTTGAGCTTGCAGTCTAATTAAATAATACCTGCATACATTTAACAGTCAAACCTAACATGTTAAAAAAACATAAGTCCTGATTTTCCCAGCATGTCTCTACTCCCTACACACCCTTCAAAATCAGCCTCTTCCTCAGTTTTCTGATCCCAATTAACAGAGCTGCCCCTCCCCTACTTTCTGAAGCCCCAACTCAACAGTACACTTGACTGCTGTCTTTTCTCTTACACCACATCCAGCAGCATATTATGTTTCTATCTTCCAAAGGTGTCTTGTATTCTACCAGTCCTCATCTCCTCCAAAATTACCACAGAAACCTAAGCCATCTCTGGATTAAACTATTGCATTCACCTCCCATTCCATTTTAAACATCAAAACAAATCAAGTCACTCCCTCCTGCCCAGATGCCTCCACGGATGGTGAAATCCAGATTCCTTCTTGTGGCTTTCAGAGTTTGACGAGGCCGTTGACAAGGCCCTCATGCTGTTCAACTCACCTCTGCCCCACTCCCTGTTATTTGCTCTGCCCAAACCCAGCCACTATTTGCTTTTCCTCTCCAGAATCTTGGCAAGTGCTCTTTGCCCCACCTAAGATGTCTCCCCTAGATATTTTCCAACACCCTTCAAATTTGCCAAGGTGTCCCCTTAAGTACTCTTAATTCAGAAAAGCGTTTCCTGACCTTCCTATCTAGGGTCATCTCTGTCCTCATCCTATACTCCTGCCCCTGTAAACTATTTTGTTCTTCTGCATGCTTTTATTTGTATTTATTCATTACCCTTCTCCATCACTGGAATATAAACTTCATAAGGCTAAGTTCTCTTTAGAAAAAAAAAAAAAAAACAACTGTTGAATTCTTGGTACTGAGAAACCCACTGGGTGCATACCATGAAGGTGTGTGGAATATAATGAATGAATAAATGAAATGATGAGGCTCAAACAAATTTGGAAGGTGAGAAATGGACTCATGCAGGCTGAGAAATTGAACAATGTGATGAATTAGCTGGGATCTGCTTTTTGTTCTTAGAAATTATTTAATAAAAATCTTAAGGAGAAATAGGAGATGCTTATGAAATAGCCTAAAGGAGAAGGAAAGCATTTGGGAGAAACATGATCTGATGACCAATAATTAGAATCAAGTAATGAAAAATCATAGTGATAGCTAGCATTTATTGAGGGCTGAGGATATGCCAGAAGCAGGCTAAATATCTCACTTAATCATCAGAGTCACTGATTAAAGGTGTAGGTGTATTCCTATTTTAAAGGTTTTCTTTTAATCTTTACAACATCCTGCAATATAGATATTATCTCCATTTTACATGTGAGGAAACTGTGGCACAGAATAATTAGCATATTTGCTAGTACAGGAATAAGCCAGAAATTTGAAACAGTCTGAGTTTGGGTTCTTAATCCTTTGAAATCACTGTTCCTAACCATCTTTCACTCTGCTTCTACTTGGGGTACCTGGAACATCGATTGCAGATTTAACTAAGGTGTCAGGTATGAGTTACTTGCATTGACTGTGGGCTGAGTTCCACAGTTGACTTTCAGTGGACAAAAACCCATGATCATTTCTTTCCAGAAACGAATGGCAACATCTGAGTTTTGATAGTAATAGCTATGACTATAAGCACTCACTGTCATCACCTTAAAATCTTTCATTTCAACCTATGGCAATTCTTCTTCCTGTAAAATATCCAGTGGTCAGAAATTTTGTCTCAATCCAATTTCTTATTAGATTTGATTTGGTCTCCTGGGCAAGCTAAAGCAGGAAGCATTTCCATAGAATATTAGACAGTTGTGCTTGGGGTTGCCACTGCCAGATTATCTTCTCCAAAGTAGGAAAAATACCTTTGTTAAAATAACGCAATGCAGGAAATTTGGACTTAGAGAGTGATAGTTTGTCACATTACTGACTTCCTGTGTAACATGTAAAATTTATCATTTTACAGTAGAATATTATCTGCAGTTTAAAAAATCCATTAAAGTGTGAAATGACTAAAAATTGAGCTTTACTTAATTTTGGTTGGGTATTATATCATGTTAGTCAACAGTATATTTCATGATGTGATACTTTTTAAAATGCACTAAAATACTTTACATTAAAAGCCAACATGTTTGCGTAGTGAGTTATATATGCATTAAATTACACATTAATCATACACTAATTCTAATATCACTGACTTTAGGTTGAGAAAAGTAAATTAATTGGCTCCAACAATAGATTTAGAATAATTTATTTTATAGGTACGTTTCCATCAAAAATTTATCCTTACATCTTGGATGTTCGAAAGATTTGAGTCCTGTCTGCTTTAAGATTTGAAACTTCATCCCTAACACGTAAGTATTATGAGGTGAGCTCTTTAAGAGGCAAGAAGGCCAAGAAGGCTCAGCCCTTCCTTCACTCCCCCCACCCCTGTTCTCTCTGCAATATGAGGACCCAGTGTGTATATTTTCTGGAGGATGCAGCCACAAGTTCTCGTCTATGAGAGCAGTTCTCATCAGACCCCAAACCTGCCAGTGCCTTGATCTCAGCCTTTTCAGCTTCTAGACTGTGAAAAACAAACCTGTGTTCTTTATAAATTATCCAGCCTCAGATATTTTGTGACAGCAGCAGACAGATGAAGACAGAAATAATCTTGTCGTTCTTATTTTCTATCCCTAAGACTTTATAGGTGGCTTGAAACATCACAATTTTCTATCCCTAAGACTTTATAGGTGGCTTGAAACATCACAATTTTTGATTAAACAAACGTTTATGGACACTATAGATAAAAAGTGCTCACAAGATGGGGGAGTGTATAAATACATATGTGGCAAAATGCCACATTCCCTTTCTATTTTTACTCTTCATTAGTCATGTTCATCAGCTTTCCATAGAAGGATTCCCTAAAACAGCTCAGCTCAGCTGTTTTATCTTTGGAATAGAGCTTTATTCAGCTGGTCCAGAATGATGACAATATCCCCAAAGATGTTCAATTTGACTTTTGCGCTAATTCAGTTTAGCAAGCAACCTGCTTTCATTTTTAGTAGGGCACATAACCATACCATACCAGGCAATTAAATCCCAAGCAAATCCACCTGCAGAACTTCTGACCATCTTCACATTTCCTTTCCTTATATCCCTTAATGTCAGTAAGAAATAAATAGTTTTTTCCAATATCATTTCTCATGAAGATGATTTTTCTAGATGATTGGTTATAAGCCACTGAAGAAGCCTGAGTTATGGTGTGTGCTCAAAATAAAACAGGTTAAAAGGCAATAAAGGGCTGTTAGGGAAACTGAACTTGTTATATCACGTGTTAACCCAAGCAACTAGTTATCTTTGACCTTTACCTTCAATTGAACTTTGTAAGATAATGTCATTTTTTTTTAGCATGACAAAGTATTTGAATAACTTTAAGTAAATAAGCAGATAAGGAGTTCAAATCTAGATTCTCTGATCTTTTTAAAATAATTTTTTTCTATTAATTCAAAACACATTTTCTTCATTTTTTTCAATAATTGAGAGAACTAATTCTGTTAAATATATTCTTAGTTCTACTTGGTTTCTGCTAGACCTCTCGTTCCTTGACTTAAGGCAATGTATGAGTGACTTTCAGAGTCTCATATACTGACTGGGTCTAGGCTGCTGCTGCACCATAGAAATTTCTGTCACCTTTGAAACTTTTCTGCAATACAACAGCCAAGAGCTTAGCAAGTCTGAGCAGTTGGAGATTTAGTTTTTAATTCTGTTTAAATTTTAAATGCTATTGAGCAGCTGAAATGTAACTAGGGTGACTTAAAAACCTGAATTATAAGTTTTATTCCAAGACATTTAAATTTAAACAGTCACATGTGGGCAGTGGTTACTGTACTGGACGATGAAGCAAAATAATTATTTTTAAATAAATCGCAAAAGAACATAGTGACTCATGTTTACTTTGAACTCTTCCAGTGGTGATTAAACATTCCATCCTCCTAAGCCTATCTTCAATTCCTCCACTAATGTATGCCATTATAAAAAACATAATACCTCGCCTAATTGACCATTAAATCCAAAGTCTTTCTTAAGACTTCTGCTGCTAAGGATGCCAAGCCATAAGCCTTTAACGTCTCCCATCTTATATTTATAATACTTGAAAACATATTTTGCAATGAGAGACTTTTAAAAATAATGAGTCTGCACACTGCGCTCCAAAAGAGATAGGATGCCAATGCTTATCTTTAATTTTTAACCATGTATGTGACCAGGCAATCAGACCACTGTCAATTACCTGCCTAGTGGTCAATTTTGCCACTGTAGTCAGCCTCAACGGTCGCTCAAATCACTTGCGGCGTGCTTAATAATTGTCAACAAGCCCTAGTGATAAAGGAAATTGACTGGACAGACTGTAATAAACTTGGCTTATGTAATTTATGGAATCATGTTAAAACAACAATAATTGATATTCTACAGTTCCTCCACACTGTAAGTACAGACCAGATTCTACTGGCATCTTTTAGCCAACCAACCATTCATAAAATGGCAAGACTGGCACAATTAATGAGATAATACAGTATTTACTGAGCAAATTTATTTAGGGATGCTAAGATATACATCAGGCAACATTTGAAGACAAGACAGTCTATGACATCTTGCCAAATTGTAAGGAAAGACTACGAGAAATGTGAAAAAAAAAATATATAAAAGTGCTTGCTTTACATTTTTATAATAATAGAGCCAGTATCAAGCTGTAAATAAGGCACTCTATTAGCCTATTTTCCTAGGTGATTACCCCAGGGAGCTCCCTCTTTGTTTTTTAGTGCTGTGCTGTTGGAATTCTGCTCTCCTTTGACCCTGCTGCAGTCAGGGAATTCCTTTCTATTGAGTGCCTGCTTGAAGCCATGCAAGACCCAGGGATGTCCCTGTGTTCTCTCATTTCATGTCTACAACCTGGGAAGAGGCAGAGTAAATAAAACCTCCACTTTCTAGTTCAGGGAACTGAGGTGAAGAAATCTGATCTAGAATATAGTAGCAATATTCAGGAACATGATACGAGCTTTCTATCCTATACAAAATCGCCACACTAGTTGAACTCTATTAGAATTTTTTTTTTAATTAAATCCAGGAAGAAGGGAAAAAAGTAAATCCAGCTATACCTCTACCTAACATATTCTAAAGTCACTCAACCTGGGGGTATGGCTGCTTGCATTCATCTTTTTAGTGTAAAGAATATAGTAGACTTAAGAATATTACTTACAAATCTTAAATATAAAAGGGCTTTATAGATAATTGGGTTGTGGTCTAGCAAATCTGCTTCCTATTCTTACCCAAGCCTTCAAACCTATATGTGGTCCATTTTAACATCCTGTATGATTAAACTGCCTTAACAGCATCTTATAGGACCCCAAATAATAATTCAAAAATTCGCCACATGTGGTATGAAAAGATTAGACACGTCTTAAGCAGGCAAGGACTTAAATCCTGGCTGATAATACAGTGAAGAAATTATACACCATAAAGGCAGGGGGAAAAGAGCAAAGGTTTAGCAAAAGGGAGATATAATCAGAGGACAGAAGCCTTCATATAAATCAAGTCTTTCTATTCCGGGTGATTATTTCATAAACTGGATCTTGGACTGTTGATCTTTTTAAATGATTATTGTAAAATGTATGCACTTTCAGAAACAGTTGCTGGCTGATTTATATTTCAGACATATTTCCCCTCCATTTTTATTTCTTGAAAATATGGTTTCCATAATAGAGTTGATATTTTCAAATAACATGAAAAACTTGAAATTCAATTTGTATAAAAGCTATGTAATTTTAGTGCACAATTACTACATCACATTTGGAGAAACGGTGATAAAAGAAGCAACCAAATGCACACCCAGACGAGACCCATTTTCAAAAGATAAAATCATTTTGTCAAGAGAGGAAATATTGATTTTTTTCTCCCCCTCTTGCCTAGTCCAAATAATGAAATCAACCTTGGTATTTCCTCTAAAAGACAGAAAGATGAGCTTAGAAGAAGGGGAAAGAGAAGAAGGGGAGAGAAAGGAAGGAGACAGAGGATCCCTGGAATGTTCCATTTCACTTGCCAGTTGGCATATTTTTGAGCAGGCTTAGAGGAGATGAAGTGTTCCTTTCACTAGTAACATTCGTAAATGGCCAAATGGTATTTGGTGTTAACAACAGAAGATAAAATACACATGCAGCACCTATTAGTCATGATAATATAATTTATTTATCCTAATGTCTGTAATAAACACAGCAAGTGAACTACAGCATGCTTTTATTATAAATGAATCCAAGGAGTTGGCTGTTTCACAGAGTGCTCTGCATGGCCTCTTCTGTAGGCTGAACTGTTCTTCTCTACCTACCTGCTCCACAAGGTGAGTTAGCCAATGACAAGGGTCGTGAAACACAGCCAAGCCAAAGACCTCCCACAGACACAATCCCTACTGCATACAGTGGTTAAAAACAGGTGACCAAAGACAGTGCTAATAAAGGCTAAAATATGAAGAGCATTCTAAGGCCATTACCACTGCCCTTAATGAAAAATAGTCAAGGCTACATCATATTTTTAAAGCTTGCAGGTTCTCCATTTTTATTTTCTGGAGAAATTATTATTTGTATGCTATAACAATACCAAAACAACATGTCTTATTCAATTGGACTTGTAGTGGTTACTATTTAGTTGTCTCATGGTCCTTTATGTTAATTGTTAAGTGAAGTAAATACACACAGAGGCAAGCACCCAGAGAAGACTTCTGCTCGCACTTCTTACACTGCTTTCTGCATAGGGAGGGATAAATGTCGTGCAGAGCCTACTGACTGGAGGAAGTAAGTACAGTGTAGTGTAGACATAAAAAATAACTATGTAATAAGCTGTGACCCTCAGATAAGGGGCACAGAAGCAAATGTGTGACTCAGAATGGCTTATGTTCCATCTAACAATTTCCTATAAGTTCTCTTATCTAAGGACTTTTTTTTATTGTCACATACTTTGAATTTTCACTTCCCCAAGAAGTTTATGAGATCCCTAACTACATTACTTTTTAACAGGTATATGCCTTTTCTAAAGCACCTTAAGTGGCTCAGAATAGTATTAGGAGCATAGTAGCTATTCATGATATAGAACTATAAATTGAAGTATGATGTTGTTTGTCTCACACAGTTAATGAACGTTCTATGGGCAATACAAATAAGGATGCTTTTAAAAATTCTTACATTAAAAATTGCAGAACATGCTGCTGTATACAAGCCTTATGTATTGAGATATTCATATTCAGTAGTTAGTATTAAAAAGGAAAATATTTTTTGTCCCTTGATTTACAAATACTGTCATTTAAAAAAGTAAAAAAGAGAAAAACTTGGAAATATTTTTAAGTTGGATGTTTAGGAACAATGATATTTGTAGAAGAAGAAAAACATAAGTTATTCAGTTAGAGAAAGCAAGATTGACAACTTATGATTTTTATCAGAAATACAATGTAATCATGACTAGTCAGCCATGAAAAGTACAATAAAACAATTCTAAGATAATATTAGGTTTAAGGTAAAGAATTCAGATACCTGTACATATTGGATCTTTTAAAAAATGCTTAAATTTAAAGTTTCATATTAGAAAAGTGAACAAAACTTTTCTTGATAGAATGTTTGAGGTTAAAGTCAATCTTTGTACAATGTGGCATATCCCATATATATGTATGTTTACACACACACACACACATATATATATATATATATATATATATACATATACATCATATACATATATACATATAAACAAGCACATACATACATGTGTATATGCCTAATTTGATTTTTACTGAACTTTATTAATCAAAAAAGCCAAATATTCATAAAATGATTTATTCTCCATATATGAACTATAAGCATTAAATCAACGAAGAGACTGAGGACTCAAATGCTAAATTGACATGGACATTGTGAAATGAAAACTGGCTTAAATCCACAAGGCAACAACTCGCTCTTACAAGTGGAAACCTCATCAGGGCCAGCTTCATGGGTGCACAACCAGCAAAATTGGACAAGGTCTCACACTTAGAGGGAAACTGCGTGAAGACTGACTTCATGTCTTGCTGTAATTGTAGTTGTTAACATTTCTTAATTTTCAGAAAAGTGTCCTTGCATTTTCATTGTGCACTGAATCCTGCAATTGATTTAGCCAGACCTCCCTGGGAGCCTGCATTTTCAAACAATTTCTGGACCCCTGTATACATTACTGTGTTTTTGAAGTTATTGTCTGAGAGTTTGTTTCTGTGAGGCAAATATTTACATGACTTGGAGGTCTTTGCCCTTGCCTGAATGAATATATCAATCTTGCCAGTGCAATCTTAGCTAAGATGAAGAAAGGAGAAAGATTTTGCCAAGAGTAGATGATCAACCAGTACTCTGATGGCCTATCTTGATTTCTTCTTTGACATGCTGATATAAATCACCCAGGAAGTGAACCCAGTACAGAGATTATTTCTCACATTTCTAACTTATATTTTATCTCCTTCCAAAAGCATTTGAAGTCATTTTCAAGTTAAACATAGTTTTACATAAAACCAATAGGAACACAAATAAAGGAATATTATTAATTGAAAAGAAAAGGAGCACAGGAAATTGTGTCTAAAATAAGGCTGCGTGTTTCAAATAGTTACTCACTGAATTTAACCTTTAGAATAGAATTTTTAATTAAAAATATAAAGCTGGAAAACTTATTAGTAAGTCTTCATTCTAAATAACATTGGAGGTCCATAAGAAAAACTAAAACTATTTAAGGTACAGAAATATTTCTTAAATGAACAATTTGGGTGCTCTTCCCTTATAAAAGTTGATAGTATGGAATTGTAACTTGTTTTACAGCTTTACTTTGGGATGAATGAAGTTAATACAGTGATTCAAGTTAGAAGTCAAGGAGACAGTCCAGTGGAGAACGTCTCCCATGCTTCTGGGGCCTCAGCTGGCCTTTGGTATCTTCTTCAGTTGTTATTGCCTGTTTAACTTCTTTAAAAGTCCCTGTATTTAGAAGTTTTATGCCATTTTTCTTTTACCTCTGATGCTAAAACCGGCCCAGACTAACTCCAGAAAATGTGAGAAAAATCAACTGAGAAGGATTGAACTCAATGGTGGTGATGATGAAATACTGTTGGGCAGGGAGTCACTTTAGGAAATGAGGATGTGAGCTATATGGAGGAATGGGGACATGGTTTCCTCTAATCTGCCATTGTGGAGAATGAGGCCTGAGTGAGGAGGCCATGTGTCAAAATGTCATCTTTCCTAGGAAAACCTTCAAGTTAAACACGTTGGTTCAAACACCTGCCTTCCGTTTTCTCATCTCAAAGATGTTCTACTAGGACTCAAGGACACTGCCGATGAATCCTTACTAAACACGGCCTCTCCCTTTTCATACTCACACTCAGGCTGAGTGGCCACCTTGATGGGTTGAGAACTCTCCCCTGGCCCCCACTCATTGTAGGCAACAACTCGGAAGGTGTACATGGCTTCTGGCTTCAGGTTTCCCACGGTAAGCTGAAGGGACCCAGGCTGGGTTGTATTCAATGCTCGTTCCCTAGGAAATCAAGGTTGAACAGAGAGATTATTTCCAAAATGAATACTTTGGGCCCAGACCTTTACTTGGGTTACAAGAGCTCACTCATTATGGATGACTATGGGACAGAATCAAGAGGTCGGAGGCTTACTATGGAAAACAAACTACTTGAAAGGAACGATAAATAAATGTTGCAAGGTTTTCAGGGAGTTCAAGTTGATGTCATTCTTGATGAAACTTGCAAACTAAAGACTTTCCCTTGACACTTTACAATTAAGAATTCGAAACTCATGAGAAACAAAGAGGTATTAAAATAAGAAGAAGCATCTGGAATGTAGACAGGAAGATGCATTTTGTACACATCCGGCTAATGACAGAAATCAAGGTTTCAATTATTCCACAAATTGGTCTTTGTCAGTATTGCCAGCAAATGCATTTTATGCCTTTTCTTTCTTTGTAGGAAAGGAAAACGCAGATGCTAAGTGTTCCTATGTATGTATGGAGCTTGGGCTCCTGTGGATACTTTAAGTGCACTTATTAAAAGGAAGAAAATTCTTTTCTGTGTGAAGAGAAATAGTCAAAAATGTCTGCTTTCCTTTTTTTTCAAGTCTCTTCTACATGAGCTCAATACATTTTACCGATTAAATGTGTCTTCCATGTTGTAAACAAATGGATTTGCTGATCCTGGTGGGATTTAGATATACTTTAAGAGAAGACAAACTATGAATAGGGATGCTATAAGTAAACATGAGAACTACTGAAATTTTCATTAAGGACGCAAAAGATTCTAGACCTCCTAGATATCTTCATTGACCCTTAACAATTAATTGTGAACTGAGTAAAGTAGAAATGCTCAACTATTCACTGTTTGTTAAGGTTTCTATCCCTAGATAATATCTCTTAGCTTTCAATGGAATTACAAGTTTATTTTAATTGTGTCATGGAGTTTTATTTTATTTTTGGAGATATTTAAAGTGAAGCCTACTTTTCTCTCAGGGAAAATTAGTTTTTCAAAAAGAAGAATCAAAATAAATTGTTCCTAGTGGCATGAATGATGATTACTGAGCCTATGTACACTCGAAATATCATGCAGCAGAACCTGGCTAGCTCATCCTTAAATCAAAATTTTCTTCTTCTTCATATGCTAGACTACATTTCCCAGCCTACTAAACCCTGGATGAAGACATCTGATTGAGTATATGTGATGTGTGCTGATTCACTCTGAGCCTAAAATCACTGCATATAACTAACCCTCCAGATTTTCTTCCTTTACTATGGACTTGACGTAGCCAAGCATGATGAGCTTAGATTTTACACACTGATCATGGAGAGGTTTACAAGTTTACAAGAATTTTGGAGAAGAGCTGGTGGAGAAAAACTGTCAATTAGGGCATTGTTTTATTTCTTATAGAGTCAGAAGTAGAGATTTGAGTGATTATACATATTAGAGCTTGTTCTAACACTAGCATAATTTTAACCAGTACAGCTAAATAATTAAAATATGCACCTTTGTGTGGTTTCCTCAGGTGGGGGCTCAGGGTCTGATTAATGGGTATGAAGTTTAACTAGAGAAGATGGAAAGTTCTGTGAACACATGGTGGAGATGGTGGCACAAAAAGGAAGAACAAAGTTAATTCTATGGAATTGTGCACTTAAAAATGGTTAAAAGCGCAAATATTATGTTATGTACATGTTAGAACTACAAAGAAAAAGCACACAATATGAATCTAAACATAGCTTGAGGCTAGACAAATTTTTAGAAATACAGTGTTATGTTGATAAAGACTGCATAATGAATTCTATCTGGGAGGTCTGGATGGGATTCAGTATAACCCAAAGTAGCCAAATATAAGAAACACTGTATGATACTTGAACATACCACAGGTTGCACTGCCATACCCTACCAAACTAAACACAGTTAGGCCAGCAAGTTGCTTTTTAAAAGAGAACCTCATCATCCAAAGATCAAAGACCTAAATGTAAGAACTTGAGACTATGAAAACTATTAGACAGAAACACAGGAGGAACCCTTCAAGATATTGTATAAGTGATGATTTTTTTAAAAATAAGACCACCAAAGAACAGGGAACAGAAGCAAAAATAGACACGTGAGATGAGATCAAGCTACGATGCTTCTGCACAGCAAAGGTAGCTACCCAAGGGGTAAAGAGAGAACCTACAAAAAGTCAAAAGGTTTATGGACTACTTATCTGATTCCATATTCATATTCAAAATATATTAGGAGCTCAAAAACCTCAATAGAAATAAAAGGTAATCCAATTGCAAAATAGGCAAATGGTATGAGTAGAAAATTCTCAAAAGAATAAATTCAACTGTCAACAAATTCATGAAAAAATGCTCAATTTCATAAACCATGAAGGAAATACATATCAAAAATATAATGAGATGTCATCGCATCATAGTCAGAAGAGCTGTTACAAAAAAATAAATAAGAAAAAAGAAAAAGGAATGTTGATGGTAATGTAGAAAACAAGGAGTTCATATATTCTGTAAGGAGAGGAAAGGAAGTTAGTACAGCTATTAGGAAAATGCATGGAGCTTCTTCAAAACACTAAAAACAAATTCCACCATAAATCTTCTAGAAATAATAAATGAATTCAGCAAAGTGGCAGGATATGAAATCAATACCCATAAATCAAATGCATTTCTATTCAATCAGTGATGAATCCACTGCAAGAGAAATTAGAAAAACTACCCCATTCACAATAGCTTCAAAAGAAAAATTACTAGAGGATCAATCTAACAAAAAAAGGTAAAAGACCTCTACAATGAAAACTATAGAACACTGAAAAGGAAATTGAGAAGGACCTTAGAAGCTTGAAAGATTTCCCATTCTCTTGGATAGCCAGAAATAATATTGTCAAAATGCAATACTACCAAAAGTGTTATTCAGATTTAATGCAATTCCTATTAAAATTCCAATGACATTCTTTATAGAACTAGAAAAAGAAACCATGAAATTGATTTGGGAAAATAAGAGACCTAGAATAGACAAAGCAATCACAAAGCAATCCTTAGCGAGAAGACTGAAGCAGGAGGCACCATCATACCAGACCTTACACTGTGCTACAGAGCAATAGTAACAAAAACAGCATGGTATTGGCACCAAAATAGACATGTAGATCAATGTTACAGAATAGAAGACACGAAGACAAACCCACATAAATACGGTAATCTCATATTAGACAAAAGTTCCCAAAATATTCACTGAAGAAAAACATAGCCTATTCAATAAATGGTGCTGAGAAAACTGGAAATCCATATACAGTGAGATGAAATGAAACTTCTATCTTTCACCCTGCACAAACCTCAATTCAAAGTGGATCAAAAACTTAGGCACTAGAACAGAGATACTGCACTTAATAGAAGAAAAAGTAGGCCCAGAACTTCATTATGTCAGCTTATGACCTGACTTCCTTAATAAGATTCCAAGTGCAAGAAGTAAAACTAAGAATCAATAAACAGGATAAATTCAAACTGAAAAAGTTTCTTCTCAGCAAAGGAAACAATCAATAACATGAAGAGAGAGCCTACAGAATGGAAGCTACGCACGCCTCAGATAGAGTACTAATCTCCAGAATATATAAAGGACTCAAAAAAACACACCTTCCCCCCAAACCCAAATAACCCAATCAATAAATGGGCTAAGGAACTGAACAGATGCTTCACAGAAGAAAAAATACAATCAATCACCAAACATGAAAAAATTTCAATCATCTCTAGAAATTAGAGAACTGCAAATCAAAATTACCCTAAGATTTCATCTCACTCCAGTCAGAATGGGAATTTTCAAGAACATAAACAATAGTAAGTGTTGGTGAGGATGTGGGGGAATTTGTACACTAATACATTGCTAGTGGGACTTCAAATTGGTGCAACCTTTCTAGGAAGCAGTATGGAAATTTGTTAGAAAACTTGGAATGGAACCACCCCTTTGATCCAGTTAGCCCACAACTAGGTTTATACCCAAAGGAGTTTAAATCAGCATACTATAGTGACACAGCCACATCAATGTTTATAGCAGCTCAATTCACAATAGCTAAACTATGGAACCAGCCTAGATGCCCTTCAATAGATGAATAGATAAAGAAAATATGGTACATATACACAATGGCATATTATGCAGCCTTAAAGAAGAATTAAATTATGGCATTTGCTGGTAAATTGATGGAGCTGGGGAATATCATGTGAAATGAAGTAAACCAAACCCCAAAAACCAAAGACCATTTTTTTTCTCTGAGAAGCAGATGCTGATCCATAATGTAGGATGAGGAGGGAAGAATGAAGGAACTTTAGATTGTGCAAAGGGGAGTGAAGGGAAGTGAAGGGTATGGGGATTGGAAGGATGATGAAATGAGATGGACATTATTACCCTATATACATGTAAGATTAGACTACCATTGTGACTCTGCACCATGTACAGCCAGAGGAATGAGAAGTTGTGTTCTACTTGTATCCAATGTGTCAAAATTACTCTACTACCATATATAAATAATTAGAACAAATTACAACATTAAAAAATACTAAAAACCGAAATTGAGCTACCCTATTTCTAGGTATGTATCCCAAGATATAATATCAGCATATCAAAAATATAACTGCATGCCCATGTTTAGTGTGATACTATTCACAATAGTTAGTATATGGAACCAACCCAGATAACCACCAATAGAGGAATGGATAATGAAAATATGGCTTATATACACAATGCAATATCATTCAGCCATAAAAAGAATGATATCATTTTCAGCACAACTAATGGAACTGAAGGAGATTATGTTAAATGAAATAAGTCAGTTACAGAAAACCAAACACCATAAATGCATGCTAAAAATATAAGCCAATCTGAATGTAGAATTGTGGTTTGTAGAATCCTGAAAGGATGGGTTGAAGGGAATATGAGAGGTTAGATAAAGGGAGCCAAATATAATTAGATAGGAAGAATAAGTTCTGGTGTTGTACATCACAGGGAGTGACTACAGTTCACAATAAACTATCGTGTATATTATGCATAACTGGTAGGAATTCAAGGACCCCAAACACCAAGCAAGGAGAAAAAAATGTTAATTACCCTGATATGATTAGTACAGACTACACACATGTATTGAAATATCACACCACACCTCATAAATATGCACACTTATTATGTGCTAATCAAAATCTCTTTAAATGTTGAGGTAGATGGAAATGCTAATTATCCTGATTTGATCATTACACACACACATATATATATATATATAAAATTATTACACTCTATTCCATAAATTTGTACAATTTAAATAATTAATTTTAAATAGGAAACCTTCATAATTAGATTGTATGTATTTTCATCAGAAATTTTATATACACTGCCTCACAAGTCCGTTGATATAGATAGAATAGTTTATCATTATTTTATAGACACAAATGTGCAATTAATATAAATTACATGATTCTTTCCCATAGGACTTACAGTTGTGGGTATCACAGTTATTATAGAAGTAAAAAACTCTATCCTCTAAATCCAGTTTTGACATCACTCAAGAATAATGGTGAAACAAAGGACCTCTTTGAATAGGTCTGGGAAGAAGACATGGTATCCTAAAGGGGACAGAGGCACAATGTGTCTTTGGAAACCCCTGTGAGGAGGAGTTGTCTCTCTTCTGCTATGAATCATCCCATGGTATCGTTTCTGGACTTTCAACACTGTAGTTGTCATCATAGATCAGATTTGCATATTAAATTTCTTTGGCATCTATAAGAAAAGTGACTTTATTTTTAGACCTACACACTAATTTTGATAAAACCAACTATGTTCCAGATCTTGCTGGTACAACCCTTGAATAGTGTTCCTCAAATGATTAAAAAGGTGAGAAAACTTGAACATGCCCAGGTAAGAATATTGAAGATCACATAATGAAAATATCACTCATATGTAAAAAAGACTCTCTTGTATGAGAAGACAGTTTCAGGTTTCCATAATATCCATCAATCTAGGTGCTGTTCTGAAATCTGCTCATCACAGCCAAGTGAGGTCACAGTAAGACTCTACGTAGGTGTGTTTTCCAATGATATGCTGCATGTGAACCATCTTAAGGAGAAACCACCGTGCCCAGGAGACAACGCAGAGTCTTTCATAAATGGCAGTGGCTGCTGTTATTTTATCATTAGAATAAAATACCACCAGGACATCATTAGGAAGTAAGACGTTTGAGTCCAAGAAGAGGACTTGTCTACAAAATATGTAGAACCAGTATTCTGAGGAGATAAAAAGCACACAAAAAGGTTTCACTGTCATTTAGACCTGCTTCCCAAATAACAATAACAAAAACCTTATTAATATTTTCTAATAGATCAATTTGGTTTGGAGACATAAGTTTAAACCAGTAGTTCATAAACGGAACTACTGAACCAGATCCACTAGTGAAAACTAATGTTTGTAGGGACAGGAACTTTGCTGACAGGCTTAGAGAAGTACAGGAGCTCCCTGAGATGCTCAGCACAGCTCCGAAGGTCTGTGGCATCTGAGGTCCCCACTGGTGCCTGGGCTTCTGCTGCCAAGCTTGTGTCCCTTTGCTTCCTTGGGTACTACTGGGGGTGACCTCCAACTGCTGAAGTGACATAAATGCATTGTGGGAAGAAAGCGTGTCTTGCCATATTATCCTGCACAATTTGCTCAGTCACAAGCTGCAAAGGTTAGCAGGAGAGTTTTGATTTTGTTCTCCAGGCTTTATTAACTATAAACACAGCCTCACACCTTATTTACCAACAGTTAAGTAAGGTCTGGGTTTGGAAGGGCAGCTGATTATGCTGGGTTTCTCTGGCCCCGTAACTGCCTGACACAAGGCCATCTCGAGTAGTTAGACTCCATCATCTCTACACTGAAGCACTTAGTAATTAAGGGTTTCTTTCTGCTCACTCTAATCCATACTCCTGTGTAAATGGGCAGATAAACACTTAGAGCTCTGAGAAAAGGCGAACCCTTGATGTGAGAAGTTTGCCCAATTATCGTGTGAGGATGTTCTGCTGCCTCTCAGGGAAATCCAGTGAGTTGAAGACATAATTACTCTTCAAATCTGCACCGCTCAGGCTGTGCCATCTAGAATCCATTCCCTGTGAATTTACTTGTAGAATATCCAGAATATTGAATACATGAAGTCTGACTCCTTGGGCTGACCAAGAAACAACCACAGGCAACTTACCTCTTTGACCATTACAAAAAGATCACAAGAAGTTAGTAACAAACAAATATTGACTTCTTATAAATTTTAGTGTTAGGTGTGTCAGGTCACCTGATTTCTTGGAAAACACCTGCCTGTATTCTAGAAGCACACACTTTGATGCAGTAACAATGATGCTGTTGCTTTGCTGATCTCAGTCAGTGTAACTGTTAAGTGTCGACACATTTTGAGTCAAGAAGTCAAATGTGGTAGCATGAATGAATGCGCCTTGTGGGAGCTTCACTGAGACGTAATCCTGCACCTGGAATCTGTCCCTGCTCTAGTACATTCTTGCAATGTATTGGATTATAATAGCAGCTTTTCCTAGTTCTTTGTCATGGGTCCTTCTAATTCTTTCTACCTGTTATTTACAGACATCCTTTTTAATATGCATATTGTGTCAACTCCATGCACATGACCTAGAACTGGCTGATGTTCTATAACTAATACAATCTCTCCTCCTTGGGATGGTCCAGAGACCTTCACGGTGTGGACCAAACCTTTTCACAGGCCTCTGCAATGACCCACCTGCCTCATCCATGCCCCTGGCTGCCTCTGCCTTTTCTCCTCATGCCTTTGGTTTGGTTTGTTTCATTTCTGGAGTTATGTTCTTTGGACTTAGACTTCCTTCTCAATTTGGCAAGAACTTGTTTCAAATGAAATTTTCTATTTCCTACTTCATGTAATTCCAAGCAACATTAAATGTCCTCTCTTAGTATTTTGGTGGTTCTTGGTTTATGCACTGAGTGTAGCCCATAGGTCACTATATTAATGGACAAGGCTGTCTCTTTGACTTGATTGTGAATTACTTTCGGAGAAACCATATTTCACACATATTTTGTTCACATTCAGCATTTATACAGACTGAGTATAAAAAGTAGCTGTGTTGCTGATGTTTATAATTTTTCAATGAATGCATAACTAAATGTAAAAAAAAAATTAGGATAGTAACTGAATAAAAAATGCCTAAAAAGCTAGATTTTGATTTCATGTCCCATCCCCATTTATGTGGGTCATCTTCACCATGCTCCTTCACTTTTCTGAATCTTGATTTCATACCTGGAAACAAGAGAATGGGATCTAATCAAAGATTTTCTACTCTAATATTCTTTATTGAGAGTAGAAAATCTCCTATCTCTGGTTTTTTGTTTTGTTACATTTTGTTTTATTTAGCTGAGTTCAGAACTTACGTTCTAGTCTCTAGAACACATGGGAATACATACTGTCTTAGCTAAGTGCACCAGGGTGTTAATGCTTAGTTAAGATGGTGAGTTGAGCAAATAAATTATCTGTTGAGGGTGGCTAGTACCTAACTAGTTGATTCTATGAGAGACGATTACATTAACATTTTTTTTTTGGTAGGGAAGAAATTATATTTGATGAAAAGATTTTTAGCATCTCCTTTGTATCTATTTTACTTGCATTTTTATTCCTTTTAGGAGTGTAAGAATGGTACAACAATGGAAATATTTTAAAACTGACATATGGTGTTTATTGGAACAGAGCTCATGGTGATAGAAGCAACAACCCCCTACCCTAAGTCCTCTGTCCCTGACTGTTCTAAAACTGTAGATTTTGGAAGCACTGCCATTTAAGACGGAAGGAGATTCTGAGAAGACTCAGTGCCAGATACAGCATAAGGAGAAACAGAGTCTGTCTTGTCACAGGCATTTCTAGTACTTCCAATAAATTTTGGTTAAAAATTCTTGTTGTTTTCCTCAAATTGCAAAACAACATACACCTAGGAACAGACTTTTCAAAAATTTGCTTAATATAATTTCTGCATCAATGTTAGTACAGGTCCAGGAGACTGATTATATAACACATAGCTATTGCAACAACAAATTTGAAGCTACTTTTTTGTGGATGGGGGTAGGGAAAGATTTTAGTTTCAAATTGTATATTTTGCATAATTTCAGCCTCTATTTTCTGGATGAAAATGACTCATTTCTGGGTTCTCTTCTTCTGATTCTTTGGGATGAGCCATTCTGTTCTAGCTGCAGTGGCTCTGCACCTGCCAGATTCCTGACCTACACCTTTGACCCAGTCCTCTCTGAGCACCAGACTCTTACTTTTGAGACCCCTCTTAACCTCCCTGCTACAATGTTCTAACAGGTATGGCAAACACAACGTGCCTGAAACTGAACTTGTGGTCTTCATTCCCAAGCCTGATGCTTTCCAGCATCCCAATCTTAGAGAATTGCACCCCTTTCTACATTGAAACACAGCTGACACCTGGCAACTGTCCTTGGCACCTCCCGTTCCCTCACCAATCGCATGCAATTCATCGACTGGACCTAACCACTTTGTTTCCTTAATATAAATCTCTCAAATTTCGTTTCCCCTTCTCCATCCCTATTGTCAGACCCTTCATCTGAGCCATGATTATTATCTCCTACCTGGACATCTGTGGCAGCCTGTGGCATGTCTTCTGCTCTCTATTTAGGTAACCTCTGGTCTAAGCCCCTCTTTTCCACCCACAGAAGTCTCTTAAGATTACTCTCCTGACTCTGGTAGAACCATACAAACACACTTATATTTTCTCATAGAAGCATGTTCCTCTCCAAGAGGGCTCTTAACTCAGTGTGTATGTAAATATTCACCAGTAGGATGATCCTCCCAAGATTTCTAAATGCCTTCCAGGGAAATTTTTGAGTTCTCTACTATTTTCAAACCAGTGCTTGACACCATTTTTTTAAACAAACCCTCACATTTATTGTTTAAGTGACTAATGGCTTATCCAATATTTATTGTTTAAGTAAATAATGGCTTACCCATTTTCATATGCTATTTAAAGATGGCATCTTTTTTCCAGTATGCTTTAAATCCATTATAAGAAAAAAAATCACTGTACTTTCACTTGACCATCTAAGAATATTATGAGATAAAAGGGCCAGGCTTTCACATTGGACAAAGAAGCAGAGATCCTGAAATGATGGCTAACTTTGACAAGGGTCATGCCAGGGCCAATATGATGCTTTGGATTCTGAATCTTGTCCTCTTTCCATCACAATACACTCCCTTCATGGATAACAAGCTGCATCAGCTGCAGAGTCCTCAACTCTGAAGAGCAGGGAAAGAATATGTAAACACCATGTTGAAAATGTAATGCACAGTGAATTGTAAAACGAATCCTCCATGTCAATCTCTCAAAGCTGGTCTCTAATCCTGAGCAGTGAGCAGAGGTTTTTTCCAAGGCAGCATAAAGCAATAGAAAGAATCAGTGCTGAAAGCTGGAAGACCTGGTTCTAGCCTTTGTTCTATAGCAAAATAGTGTGTGACCTTGAACACATCAGGGCAATCTTGGAGTCTTCCATGCTTCATTTGCAAAGTGGAGATACCAGCCCCTTATCAGCCTACCTCAGTGTTATTGTGAGGATTAAAGTGAATGATGCTCATAAATGTGCTTTAATTTGCTCATATAAACTCCCACTGTACTTTCTATGTACCTCTTTTGGGGAAATATCTTTTACTGTATGTGTATAGTAAGGAGATCACTGGACTAGGAACTTTGAATTTAAATCCCAATTCTAATATTTACTGGTTGTGTAGCTCCTGAGGCCCTATGTTTGAGTCTTTCTAGACAGATTCACCTCTAAAATTGTGATTATCATAACCACAATATCTGAGGATCAAATGGCCTAATGCCTGTGAAAGCAATAAATTCCTCACTAAATAAGAGTCAGGAAAGGCCTCTGTATTTCATTCATTTTAATTTCCAACCCACGCAATAATTTGCACATGGCACTAGTTAACAAGAACTGAGTGCACCAGGCAAAGGAAAAGTATTTTAGGCACTTTCAAAAAACTTCATTTAACCCATAGCTCAATGTTATATATCAGCTACTATTATTATGACACATGAGGAAACAAGTCACCAAGAACTGGCCCAACGCCATTGGCTGGTAAAATTCAGACTCGGTATTCAAATCTACGTGGTTTAATTCTATAATCACAGAGTCTTAATCTATAAACTATGCTGTGTGACATTCCCTAGGTAATTTTTAGATTAATAAATGAAAGGTATAAAGTCCTTTACATGAATAAAACTCATTAGTGAGATTTAATAATGGCAAATAAGTGATACAGATCACCTTCACTATTAAGTCAGAAAACGATTAGAAAGAAGCATTCAGAAGAAATTCATGTCATAATTATATAAATATGGAGAAAGTTTAGTTCTGTTCCATGTTAGTCCACGAAAGGAGCAAGGGATTTAGAACACTTGACATGGATTCAGGCTTGCATTAAAATCTGGTTCTACTACTTCTTAGGTCCATATGAGGGGTGGGAACTTCTATCAAGTCTCATCTCAATAATACTTTATTGTGAGGATTATGAAAGGAAATTGATAGAAGGTGCTTAGGCTGATATTTGGAACAGGGAGTGCTCAACAATTGCTTGCTATCATGGTTGATGCTACCTCTATGGTCTTGGGCATGGAACTTTTCCCTTCTCTGAGCTTCAATCCCTGAATGTTTAAATGGAAACAAGTCAGATTTTGATCTCAAAGATCACTTTAGTTCTAATGATTTGTAGTTACTATCAGATGTATGAGAAGCAATAACTTTATCCCATATCCAGTTGTTAGGTTTTGGAATGTTCAGTATTGCACTTGAATTATAGACATCATTTACCAGTCAGACAGATTAATGATAATCTGAGCTTGAGTAATTTGCCTAAATTAGTGCTAATCTGAGGCAAAAGTTAAACCTGCTACCTTTTAGAAAGCTATTGTATTGAGGAGCTACATAAACCTACAAGAGCAAACAAACATCACAGCTAACCCTTAGAGACATATGGCATATATTTACTCTAGTTGAGAGCCAGAAAATAGAAAATAAATGGGAATATTGGAATCAAGTTTTAATATCAACTTTTATTTTTCTCTCAATTTAATAAGATTTTACTGAACTGCAGTCAGCTTTTTTTTTTAGCTGTTCAGTAACACAATTTATTTATTAGGAAAATATTTATTAAGAGGATCACACCTGTTTCTCTGTGATCCTAATCCTATCAGTTCTGATCAGTAAAATTCTACATGGAGCATGGTGCCACACTTGGGTATGGAATGGAATAAGCCCTATTCTCAATCATTAGTGAGGGAAATATATACATATATATTTGACCAAACATAAACTATAAAACATGATGTAAAATATCATAGTAGTAATGCAGTCAACATGAAGGGAAGGGATAAAGGAAAAGCCAATTGCGGGACTGTGGAAACTTTCACATAGTACTTGACATTTCAGTTAGGGCTTCAATTCAACAAACCTTTAGTGAGTGTCTACTGGGTGTTAGGCATTGCTCTTGGTGCTAAAAATAGCTCAGTAGATAAAAGAGATCAAGACAACCCTTTTCACATAAATATATTCTGGTGGAGAGAAAGAACACAGGAAATGATGGGAGCCAGGAAAGACCTTAAAGGAAAGGTGACATTTCAGCAAAGATTCAGTGGAGGTTCCGGAATGATCCAGGTATGTATCTAGGGTACAATGGACAGTCTAAGCAAGCTTCAAAGCAAATACAGATATATGAAGGGAAGAGCCTGGTGGTATAGAGGGCAAACTGAAGGGAGCCAGTGAGGCAGGACAGGAGTGGGCAAACAGGAAAACAGAAAGAACAGTGAGCGATGAGGGCAGAGGAGGAACAAGGGGCCAGGGAAGAAAGGTTTTCTGTTAATTTTCTGAATGAGACAGGAAGTCGTTAGAGGGCTCTGAATCAGAAAAATGACATTATACAACTTGTGTTTTAAATGGATGACTCAACTGCTATGGTGAGGCCAGAATTGGCTGGTTACAGTAATAACTTTTGATGAGACATAATCATACCTTAAGGAGAAGGGGTAGGGAGAATTAGGACTCAGTATATGTTTTATTTTCATTTGCTTACCTGATCTTAGTTTATATTGTAAAACTGAAGCAATAGTAAACTAGAATAACAGGATGAACTATTCTGTGCCCAACACTCAGCCAAAAATGTGAAATCATAGCCATTCTTTCTGTTTTATTTTATAGAAAATACCAGATATCATATAGGTTCATGGATTTCAAACATATTTTGATGATACTGACAAAACTTACTGATGCATTTGATATAGAGTGTGAAAAGAAAAACAAAACAAAACAAAGAATCTAAGAATTAATCCAACAATCTTGGATTGATTCATGATAATGGTGAAATTTCAAAAATATGGATGAAAACTCTGGAATGGTATGTATTTGGTGGGAAGAGTTGGAGATAAAGGAAAAGAGGTATTTGGTTGTGTCCATAAATTTCAGATACCATGGGACATCTTGATAAGTCAAGTAAGAAAATAGATATATGAGTTTTTACTGCAGGTAAAATTTTAGGACCAGAGATAAGAATTTAGATTTGTATCAGTATAAAGTCATGGATAGAATATGAAGTTATGAAGTGCATGAAAAGAGATCCCTCAGGCCTGAGTCCTGGGGTAATTCCATATTTACAGATCAAGGAGACTGGGAGTTAAATGTATAAGAACTCGAAAGTGAATGGCTGGAGGGGGCTGGAGTAGCCCTAGGAGAGCTTGTGTAATGGAAACCAAATGAAAAGTGAATATCATGAAAAGGGCAGTAATCAGATGAGACAAAGCTTGCTGATGGCCAAGTAATATGAGGACCAGGAACTAACTACAGGGTCTAGCAACATGGAGGTCATTGGTGGATCTTGATTAGAGAACATGTGCAAGGAAATACTAGGGGCAAAGTCATGATTGGAATAGGAGGGTGTGGAGTGGCTAGACAATTCAAGACACATTGTTATAAAAGGAAGAAGAGCATAGAGCAGTGGAGGAGAGAGCTGTAGCATCAAGGGAGAATTTGTAGCAATGGAAGATACAACTGCATTCTTCTATGCTGATAGATATTACCCCCAATTGGGGGAAAATGATGTAGGAGAGAAAAATGGCAGAAGATGTGCTCTTCCATGTTTCATGAAAGGATAAATTCTAATACAAAGTTAAGCCTTGGTGAAAATTATAGGCAGTTTTTTTTTTTTAATAGAAACTTAAGGAAATACGGATTGCATGCTTAAAAACTCATCGGGGTAGATAAATCAGGCCTGGAATCTTGTAGAACTTCCTTTCTGATTTTCCAGGAAAGTACAAATAAGGTTGAAAAAGAAAGAAGAAAATGAAGAAAGTGTTAAACATGCAAGAAGAGGGGGAAAGGTATGAAATATGGTTAGGAGTACGTGTGAGAGAGGCTAACATGACTGCAGCTTAGATCTCAGTGGCATCAAGAGGCAAATTAGAAGCTACTAACTAAAGTGAGGTGAGTGGGCCCAGTGATACCTTTCCTTGAGCTGGATTCCATGACATGAGTGCCAGGATTGGTGGGGAGGTATATTTGCCTGTTAGATTTTGCTACACAAGTGATATGAAATAAGAGAGTGGAAACCATAACATGGGTGTGCATCAGCACGGGTTTAAAATTGCCTGTGCAATTTTAACTGTACAGTGAGTGAAGGAAAACAGGAAGGATGAGGGACAGGAAAACACCACAGGATCAATGAAGTATATAAATCCCTGTGGAACCAAAGGTTTTCTGCAGGAAAAGATCAACATGAAAGATGGCAAGACGAGAGTGTGGAGTGTGAGTCAAGAGGATGGTGTTTGAAATGGGGATAATGCAGACCTTTTCATGAATGCAGATGAGGACTCTGGGGTGACCCTGGAAGTGAGAGACCCCTGGGGAACGGTGGACTGATGCTCAGGCTTAAAAGATAAGGAAGATTTTGATAGAAGAGGAAAAGATCAATTAATTTTATAAACAGGAAACTGAGCAGTTATGAAAATAAATGAGTCACACAAAATATTTCTTCCTCTCCTTCTTCATCTTCCTTCCTCTGAGTCTTGTTCTCAGTTTCTCTTTCAGTGTCTTAGTTCACACCATTCTCAACCCTTTTGCTCTACCTGTGTGCAGTGACTGCCCTGGATGCTTTACCTGAATTCCCTCCGTTGGCAATCATGGGAAGCCTGAGAGGTAGCATTTATGTTTTCATCCATTCTAAAGGAGAGGTGTTATTTGTTTTGTTCGTGACTAATACATCGGGTAAATGGTAAGAACACTTCAAATCCAGCCATGTGGACTTTTGTGGCATATTTTTAAACATTTTGCGTTATAGGAACCATACTCTACCTATGTATAGATTGGGGCTAGACTTCCATTCAAAGAAACATGGAAGTTTCTGTGCATGTGTTTACACAGAAATATCATTATATGTAAATGTAAGAACATTCACATTTTTTCAGCAGCGAGTGAGTGATCCTAACTGAATTTCAAAAAGATAACTACTGAACATAAGGAGGATGGATCGGACGGCAAGAAGATATTTCCAGAGACCAGGTGAGTGAAGATTAAAGTGAGAAGAAAGGATGCACGGTGGACTGAGCTGAGGTGGACTTGAAAGGCCTTGATGATGAATGGCAGTGGTGAGAGGCAGGAATGAGTAAAATATCAGCTGTTTTTTGCTTGGTCAGCTGGAGGGAAGGTACTAACATAAACTATGGGAAGAATGGGAAAACATATTTAAAGAGGAGACAGTGAGTGTGGTTTGGGGCATGTTGAATTAAATGTGCTTCCAGGAAACCCAGCTACATGCATGGAGATGATTGGGCAAAATCTATGACCCCAGCCTTCACAACTGCACACACTAAGGTCCAAAAGTCCTATGAGGTGTCATAACGTTGCAGAATTAGTTGCAGAAAGAGAACAAAAGCAAATGCTGTTGGTAATAAGATAATAAATGATCTTAGCATTAGGCTGTGTGTTTCTCTCTGTTTATTTTGTTCATTTTAAAGTCAGGTCAAACTGCAAATGAAAAATAGGAATTTTAAAAGGATATACTTTAACTATTCTGTCATCTAGAAAGAAAATCATTTTGGGGCCCAGAGTAAGTAGAGTTGTTTTGCACCACTTGATCATACTGCAGCATCTTGGACTCTCTCAAGGACACCCCATCCGATATCCTGTGAATTCTGAGGAATTCCTCGAGATAGCTGTGTGCTCAAAGGACTCACACATCCAGAGGCTAGAGGATTAGCACAGGAATCTCTGTTCCTCCCCAGGTGGAACTTAGCCAACACCCAAGATCTACCTAAGATCTAAAAACCAAATTTCAAAATCTTAACATGGTGATATATCTTAAGAAGAAAATCTTAGGAAAAAAACCCAAACAGACAATGGCTATCTTAAAAGCAGTCACATACAATTCACTGTTGCCTAGTCAAAAATAGTATGTACAACAATGATTTCTACCAAATACTAGGGATTTCTGCTATGGCTAATAAGAACCAACCTTAATTTTATCCTAACAGAAATCATGCAAGGCAAGGATAATTATTATTTCTCCTTATTAAAGAGTAGAATAAGACTGAGAAAGGTCATTGTTGAGATGGCATAACATCAACAACAGAGTTGGGGTTACAAACTAGCTACGTGGTTCTCTTTATACTTTGTTCTATTAATGCCTAGCCTAGTTATTTTGTTTATCACTTTGAAATCAAGGAAATAAAAACTTGATATCACAAAGCACATCCTTGCTTTTTTTTCAAGGCAAGTGTATGTAAATGATTTAATTTATTCTGTGAACAATGCTGCTTTTATAAACCACACCTATCCATTTAGCATTGAGGAAAGACAGAAGAGAGAATTCAGAGTCTCCAAATGTCTTGCTCAAGACCTCCCACTGCCAAAACCCATGTGTGCATTAAGAGTACGGTGGATGAAGCTGAGATTTATTGGTAGCACCTACCTGTTGTCACCCTCTCTGGAGAAGAAGACCGTGAAGGTCTGAATGTTTCCTTTTGCTTCAGCAGGTGGACGCCAGCTGAGACGGACAAAGCGACTAGAGACCAAGACAGGAACCACGTCCCTGGGAGCAGACGGGAGGACGCTGGAGCTTGGCATGGCTGAGGAGAAAGGAGGGGGTGGGGTGCTGTCAGAGGTCTTGGTGCTGCAAGTGGGAATCAGACAGACAGAGCTGAACTACAGACAAGCACAGCCAAGTTGCCCTCCCTTGTCACACAGATCCCAAAGGAAGGCACAGAAACAATGGGAAGAAGAATAAATGGAATTAAGATATATTTGAACTCATTAGTTCTCAGAATGGTAGCTAATTAATAGCATAAAGTGTTGCACTGTGTATCTGTCCAGTTTTTATTACTTACAGGATTCATGACAAAAGAAAATCAAAGTCTTCTTAGGCAAGAAATAGGGAAAGAAATCGGGTAATGTGAATTTTTAACAAACACATGAGTTCCAGACAGACCTCACTATGGACATGTGTATATAATTCCATATTGTAAAAGGATCATGTTTCTTATGGCATCAAATTATGACAAAATTATCTTGGATAAGAGGCATATCAGTGTTTGAAAGCACAACAAAGTTATTTTACGTAATTAGTACATTTCTCTGAGTCTTTATTGGAGGGAGGCAGAATGAATGAATGGCAGAACGAACACATAAATGAATGAATCTATCTATCCATCCACCCTGGTGTGTGTGTGTGTGTGTGTGTGTGTGTGTGTGTGTGTGTGTATGCTATTTTCTTTTTCTAGCTTTGGACATTGAACCCAGGATACTTTGCCACTGAGGTATATCCCCAGCCCTTTCTTTCTTTCTTTTGATAAAGGGTCTTACTAAGTGGCTGAGAATATCACTAAATTTCTGAGGTTGGCCTTGAACCTGTGATCCTCCTGTCTCCCCAGTCCCTGGGATTACATGTGTGCCCCACTGTACCAGGCTCATATGTCCGTATTTGAAGTAAAAAAAAAGTTATTATAATTCAGAATATAAATTTAAGATATTTTAAATATAAAATCCAATGTACAGTGACCATTTTGTCAAAGTTAATCTTTGAGTCTTTTTGAAAGCAAAAGAAAAGGGCATAATCTCCCAGAGATTTACAAATGTTTGAATACTTTAGAAAAAATGTGATTATAGAGTTTTAATCAACAGTGAAGTCATCTGATTTCCGACAAACACTGTAATCCTCTTTTCTTACACTTAAGGAAATTCTGTAAACAAGTTGTTACATTAAAATACTGATTTCATTGTTCAAAGGTGTTTGACAGTAGGGAAGACACAGAGCAAGCAGGTGCACATAAGCTGACTTGAAGTAACACTGTAACTGGGAGGTCAACCCCTGGGATGCCAGCCTTTTACCACACAACTGAGTGAGTAAATGCCTTGGGTAACCACATAGCTACATGAAACCATAATCCACTCAGGGCTTTTTGTTCTGATTGATACAATTCAAAGTAATTTTTTATGTATTTTTAGAATGACACAGAATTAAAAACAGCAAATTAAAAGTTGAAGTCTATCAGCATATTGGCACCATTTGATTAACATCTTCCCATTTCCTTCCTCCCCAGCTCTGGTAACTCCTATTCTACTCTGTACATTCATGAGCTCAACTTTATTGGATTTCACATAGATGTGAGATCATACTGTATTTGCCTTTCTGTCCAGAGAAATAGTTTTGAAATCTATTGCACTGAAGAGTGACTGTAGTCAATAATATGTATTGCATATTTTAAAATAGTAACTTTCACTGTAATGATGATAGGTGAGTTAACTGATACATATTAATAACTTTATCCAATCATATCACATTGCATATATATTCAAAATATCACATTGTACCTCATAAATGTATACACAATTATTATTACATTCTTTAAAATAAAATAAAAATGTTATTTTAAAAATTAAAATATTACTTTCAATAATAAAAATAATATCAATAATATGTTGTTTGAAGCGGATGGGAACTAACAAAAAAAAATAGAAATTTTCATGGACTACCTGCTAATAATGCAGACAACAGAAAAAATTTCTGCAAGACCTAATGATATACAATTGCCCTCTCCCTATAAAGAATCACTGTATTTATAGCAGAATTTAACAAGGGCTATTCATAGGAATTACTTGAATCATCCACAATCTGAAAACTGGCTTTCAAATATTTGAGGCATCTATAATCTGTAAAATAATTCTTCTATTAATTACAGTGGGTGTGTCTGCATGTGGGAATTTGGAATTCATCTTTGCTAGATACCTCTGTTTTCTTTGTTCAACTTCCCCAGTCCAGAGAATATATGTTTCATCTGCACGAATGATTTTTAGCTCCAAACTACAAATACACATTCACCTACATATAATCTTCACACTGGCTTTTATAGGCAGACCATTTTCTCTAGTCATTATCAAAATCAGTCTCCATTCTTACATTCACTTTACACAGGAGCTGGCTGAGTCAGTATTCCTGCTGTAAACTAAACTTCTGTGAGCTGGAAAATCCTTTCTTGTGTGGAGGAGAGTGGAAGACCTCATTTTCCAATGGTTCCAGAAACATTATCAATTTACAATTCTTACAAGTTATACAAAGAAAGAGAGATTTTAAAGAATGACAGAAAGCTTTCAAAGTTATTTCTGGCCCCATAGATTCTTTGACTACTTCTTTGTAGATAAAAATCTCCCTGTGCTTGCCTGATCAGCATAGTATTTGAAATAAATGGAAGATTGGCAGTGAGTTAGTCAATCTTTTGCAGCAGAATGGTGATGGCATCGGGAGGGGAGAAGAAGGACGTCTGAACATGGAGCTTCTGTCAAAAATATGGCTGATGTTAAGCTTCTTGACAACAACCTTTACTTTCACATACAATAGGCATTTTAACCCAGCTCGCTGAACTGAAGTTATTCTCTCCCTCCCCCTCTCAGGCTACTTCACCTCCTGGGCCACTCTTTTAGCTGTTTACATGGTCCTCTGAAGCATGCATCCTCCATTCCTGACTCTTTCCCACTCAGCACATTCTAGAACCGCCCCTTCTGGACATCTTGGAAATCTCCCTGTGCTGTCACATTGCATCCACAGCACTCTGCTCTCTCACCAGAATTGCCACGATTGTCTCCAGGCAACTCTGCCTGGAGACAAATTCACCTTCCTTGAGTATCTTCTCTGTAGAGCATCTAGAATAAGCCTATACACATACACTGTTTTCATATCACTCAGCCACTTATTTGCCCTCAATATCCTCCATTTATCCCAAGGGCAAACTCCAAATTCCTTAATCAGTTTTCTGGCCTGGCTTCTGCCCCATGGGTGTTGGTTTGGGTTCTCTCCTGAACTGGACCTCAGAAAAAAACTTAAGAGACAGACACTTTATTTAGGAAGTGACCCCAGAACACCAGGAGGGAGTTGAGAAGTAAAATAGGGCAAAGTGGGAACACTAGGAGTTACTTAGATGGTTATCAGTGGGGGAAACTGAAGGACAATCCCATTGGGGACCAAGGGAGCCAGTGCAGGACATGCCACAGAGATGCCAAAACTTTCTCTCAAGCAGTTCCCCTGCTGTACCATGCCCATCTCATCACTTAACTCCTTCTTTCCCTCTTGTCTTATTAGGTGCTTTTTCCATCAGAAAGATTGAACCAAAGCATTTGCAAAATACTTAATAGACAATAGTTACCATTATAATAGAGGAGAATGTGTCAAACCAATAAAATAATAAATGCCTGTATTCAAAAGAAAGAACCAAAGTGACAAATGTTAAAAGAAATATGCCTTTAAATGAAGGCTAAAAATTCCCTGTCCTAGTAGCAAGACTTTAAAATTTTATCATAGCAAAATCCAGGAAAAGGAGGTGATATCCAAAGTGAATTCAGTCCAAAGAATACATAGCTTTGAAACAACAATATAATAATAATATTTTGATTATGTCCAGTGTTAAAGAACCTTGGTAACAATTATGCTATTGGGCTAAATTTTCTATAAAGCCACATACTTTCTAGATATCATAGATCTTTTCTTTCATATGTTTAACGTATAGTGTTTTTAGACCTTTATTTGTCTCTGAGCTAACCAATAGTACATCACCTTCATTCCCTAATAGCTCACATGGACCAGTGTGTGGCACCTCATATATGGTCAGCGGGTTTGTATGAGTATCACCTTTTTGGGAGTCAATTGGACAACATCTTTTAATATGAAAAAAAAAAAACAGTCATAAGACAAATTTTTTAGTTTAAAGAAAATGGGATGTTCACTCGAGTTCTTTAGAAACCAACTTTTAAAAATGTGATGGAGAAACCTTTATGAAAATTTTTTGAACATTAGAAAAACAAGTTGCAAAAGTATAAAGAAAAGTGTTCAAATCACTTTCCCACATCTGGGTACCATCATCAAAAATGATCTGCCATCCGGACCTACCCAGAGCCTGCCAAGGAGCAGAAAGGGCAGTCTGCACACAGATAGCCGCTGTCCTCTCTAGGCTTGAGGGAGTTGCTTCTGACAAAGCAGGACCAGACTCAGATGGCTCAGATAAAGCTCAGAATAGAATTAATCACAGACTCTTTACTTCAATCTAAACAGTCGTTATATGAAAAAGGAGTGACATGTTTTTTCACAAAGGAATGGCTTCTTACTTTATACAGCAGAATTAATTTTGTTCGTGCTAATCCTCCATGCTTGCTCTCAACAGTAACTTGTCTTCAAATAAGGTCTCAATAAAGAACCAATCAGGACCTCTTTTCTTTGCTCTTGGAGGCCTAATCTCCAGCCTGGCCCTAATCTCTCTGGACCATTACTGTTACCATGGTTACAGCTTCTTTTTTCTGTTGTCATGGAGAAGAGGAGGTGAATTTGCCACAGGATAACAACATGGTCTTTTTCTTAAGCATACCTTTTATTTATTTATTTTTTTATGATAGCAAAATACAGGAATAGGATGTGGCTTCTGAAGTTATGCAAATCCAAAGAATAGTTTAGAAACAACAAAATACTAACAACATTTTGATTATGTCCAGTGCAATAGCCTTGGTAACAACTATGCTGTTGGGTACATTTTTCTGTAAAACCAAAATCTTTTTCAATACCAGAATTTTTTGCATATTAATAAAAAGTGCTTTTAGATGTTTATCTCTGAGCTCATCAACAGTACACTACCTTAGTTCTGTACAAGATATGTGAAAGGCAAGATGCATTCACAAAAAAGAAATAATTTGCACTAAACTTCAAACAAGCCAAGAGACTCATCTCTGTTTCATTTTCCATGTTACTACCTAAAATACTATATGTGTGGCCACCAAATCATTAGCTGCTTTATAGCTGCAGCCCTGAAGCCTGAATATTTAATACAATAAAATATAAATATATATATTAGTGAAATTAGAGGAACATCTAATCGTTCTAAGGCTAACATCTGTTGTTGTTGTTGTTGTTTTTCCTTTTTCCTTGACATCAAACTTTAGCGTTTTATTGTCCACATGTAGCAGTGGATAAAATGTAAATTCGTTTAAAGTTTACACAAAATATTTTCACAAATTTGAAAAAATTAAGCTAGGCTGCTATTATTAAATATTATAAAGAATATTTTTCTAAGTTTTTTACATAATTTTCAAATTCAAAGAGAAATGGCTCTTGAGGAACTTTAGTAAAATTAAGAAATATAGATTTTTTTAAAAAATAGTGCTAAAACAATTTTTTATTTTAAACTAATATGAGACTGAAGTTAATATACTCTATATTATTAAATTTAATTTACTTATTGGACTAGTATCTAAAAATGAATTACCAATATTTATTGAATGCTTATCAAGTTATAGTGAAGCTAAAATCATTTTTAGTCTTATTTTTATTGATATTAAATAATTATACATATTTATGGGGTATAATGAGACAATTTGATACATATATTAAATGTGTAATAATCAAATCAGGGTAGTTAGCATTTCCAACCCTTTAAACATCTATCATCTCTTCATGCTGGGAAACTTCAAGCTCATCTCTTCTATTTTTTATAAAAATATCATAATTATTGTGTACTACATTCACCCTCTTATGCTGTAGGATGCTAGCACATATTCCTCCTCTGTAGACTTATTTTGGTTACTTTTATCCAACCTCTGCCCCCACTACCCATTAGTGACTACTATTCTACTCTCTACTTCTATAATATCAACATTTTAAGTTTCCACATTGAGCAAGAATGTGTGGTACTTGGTCTTTGCCCTTTTTCACTGCACATAATATCCTCTATTTATATCCATGTTGTTATAAATGGCATAATTTCATTTTTATGGCTGAATAATATTCCATTGTATGTTTTCATATACCATATCTTTTTCACTGATTCATCTGTCAATGCATATCTCAGTTATACATAAATACATATCTATCTATCTATATATCTATATCTATGTATATATCTCAGTTATGTGTGTGTGTGTGTGTGTGTGTGTGTGTGTGTGTGTGTGTGTGTATACATATACCCAGTGGTGGGATAGTTGGATTATACAGTAGCTCAATTTTTAGTTTTCTGAGGAATCTCCGCAATTGTTCTTCATAATGGCTGTACTAATTTGCCTCTCCACAAACAGTGTAAGAGAGGTCCCTTTTCTCCACAACCTTGCCACTGTTTGTTATATTTTGTCTTTTTGAGAAACTATTTTTATGCAATGGATTTTGACCTCAGAGCACAAGCAACTAGTTTCAGGATAGATGGTGTACATATATAAAATAAAAGGTTTGAGAGTTTCTTACTTACAAATTAATTCCATTTTGAACTTTCAGAAGTTTATTGTTTAGACATTAGAACACACTTTCTCACTAAATCACTTCTATTCTCTTCCCAGAAGCCTATTTAACTATTCATAAACTCTCATAACAATAGTACAATGCAGTTGGATCGTATATCCTATGAACTTCCTTTGGTAAAATGAATTTACACATCCAATCCTTAATCCATTCCATAGTCACTGTGTACAAAGCACTGTGCTAGGCATGGTGGAGTCCATTGGCAAAGCCCAGAGGGGAAAGGATTTTCATAATTCTTCTACTGGGCTTCACCCTGATGGACCTATGTCCTCCCATCTGCAACACTTCTCTATCCATACCAGCCCTGCTATCTGTTTTTTGGTAAGGATAAAACAGAATGGATCCAGCTGGAGAGCATCCAGTGATGAGGAGCTAGGCTGAAGGAGTTTGCAAAGACATTAGCTGCAGACTTGGCTCTTGGTTCTCCATGCTGAATTTGCTTAGTTCCATGAAGCCCTAATATTCACTGCTTTGCTACTCTATGTGCTCCACCCTGAGCTGCGGTACCTCCTCCAACTGCTCTGCTGCTCCCACCTGAGCTCCTCAGGTCAGTCTCAGGTCAGGTGTCACCTCAGTTGCCTCCGGACCAGCTTAGACCCTACCCTTTCTGGGCTTTCACAGAACCAGAATAAGATGAACACTCCTGTCAGGACACTATCCTGTACTGGAATCATTTACTCATTTTATCTTATTTTATTTAATATTCTATACCAAACTGCATTCTCTGTTAAAGCAGGAACCAAGTCTAAACTATTCACTCACCCCTTTACTTCCCCAAATTATCAGTGTACATAAGTGACATTGCAAGCACCCAATAAATTCTTATAGGCTTAGCTAAAGAAAAGACTTTCCAAATTTGTAAGGTAATCTGTAGACTTTGGCTAAAAGATGCTCATTCAGAACTTTGTAGAGTATTTGAAAATATGTACGGAGAGAGAAGCAAGCTCTTATTGTAAGCTACTTAGGCTAATCACCATTAATCTGCTAATAGATTACAAAGTAGAATTAAAGGCTGAACTTGGGAAGTTTCCAAGGGAATGTAGGTTTAAGGTGAGAATATTTCATTTTGGAACATATGGAGAAAGGAAAATCTATGACAACCTTCTTTGAAATCCAACTGTATGCCAAACAATGTAGAACCTGTCTTCAAATAGGAATAATTCCTAAGGGAAAGAATGCTTTCATTAAGAAGCAAAAGGAAGCCTGAGAATTTGGCTTGGGCTGACCCCTGAATCCAGAAGAGAACCTGGGGCTCTGTTATAAGAAGTGTGATTCTCATCCCAGAACATACATCAAAGGGCGCTGACAGGTGAAGATGGAGTGTTAAGAAAGATTTCCTATGGCCACACCGAGAATTGAGAAGTTCTAGAAAGTATTTCCATATCAGCAGAGGTAGCTATAGCTCTCATAGTTTGAGGTCTTTTCAAATGAAATAAGGAAAAAAATAATATCTGGTGAACTGGCATGCACGACTAATGTTTTTTATGCTCAAATCTGTATATTGTTGATATGTGAAAACATACATTGTATAATTTCAATAATCCCCTTCTTACCAGTTGCTTATTTACAAAATCATCTTTCTAATAGTTTATTCAATACTTAACAAAATTGCAGACAGCTTGGAGAAATGGCCAGAGTACCATATACAAACAGGTGGATTTGACTAGAAAATTGCAATTATATAGCATGGATGTTGGATCCTTCTTCTGACACTCTGTACCTGGAAAGCTATTTAGCTTCTCTGAGCCTTACTTACCACATTTTAAAACTGATCCAGGCATTTAGTGTACCTGGTTATTAAGTGATACTGAGAAATGGATTTTAAAGACTGCCCTCAGTACCTTGCTTATGATTTGTGTTCAGTGGATGGCTGCTGTAATGATTTGCTTATTTTTAGATCCAGGGAGCAGGGAAGCTGTTCTGCTGGCCCATTTTACCTAAGAACCCTCCCTAACAGAAAGGCCTTGGGAAGTATTTGAGCTAAATCCAAGAGGTCAAGTAAGTTGGGGACGAGGGTGCTTCCTCCATGCAATGACTGTACTTGGTCACCACAATGTCCTTCCTTCTATCTTTTATCAGGTTGCAAAGAAAGATCCATCTTTAATTTCACTTTTTCTTTCTATTATTTGACATCTCTGCTCCTACATATTTACTTTATTTCGGGCTTCTCTCTCTGCACTTTCTCACTAATCATTATACCCTTTCCATCTGTCACCATTCCAAGGCTTTACAAGGCCACCTTTCATCACCTCTCTCATCAATGTCTTTTCCTGGCATCTTCCCCCCACTGCAGGGGGGCTCAGCTCCTACCCAGTCTCTACCCTGGTCTGTGCCCACCCTTTTTCTGGAGAGAATTTCATTGAATTCCTAGTCACTGTTTATCCCTTCTCCACGCCCAGGGACAATAAACGTGCCATTTCAATCATTCCCGTCACCAAAGCTTTCTCTGGGGATAAAGACTGACAAGCTGTGACATCTCCCCTCCCATCCCTCCTGCGCACTTATCATCCTTCACCTCATCCCAGCCATATGGTGGTTTGTCCCAGGCTGCTGTGCAATCCTGTTCTCTGTCCATGAAGAACGTCTAGAGAACACATGTACTGCGGATATCCTCAGCCTGGCAGGCTCTAAGAACAAAATTTTCCTAGGCAATTTCCAACGGTGATGAGATACTCTTAAAGTGTAATAGCTGACACGCTGAGTTGTCAAGAGAAAAAAAACTGAATTACTGCCAGGGAGTGTATTTATTTTATTGTTTGTTAAGCAACAAGATATTGCTAATAACAAACTCAAATAAAGGCAAGTAAAAGATAATAAAACTTAAGAGACAACCGAAAGTTTAAGTTGCTTTCTTTAGTGATGTTGGTACTGTAGGAACTACTTTTGATTTTTAAAATACCAAATAAATCAATAAAAAATGCTCTAAGCACATTTGATAGCTCAGTGAGTTCTACTAATGGCAAACTTCAACACTGTAATGGGATTTAAGTAAATGTTAAAACACTTGATTTAAAGGTATGGTATAAGGGTATCTGTGGAAATGCTTATTGTCCGGAAAGACAAGCTTCAATTTTTTGAAATTTCCCTAAGATCCAGAGTCCAGAACGACAGGCTCACTAAATACTGTTTCAAAGGACAGGATGGTGCCAGCTGAGTGAGGATGCTCTGTAGGCCAAGGATGCATTGGCAGGGTAGCATAGAGAGGTTGATGAAGCATCTGTGCGCCAGGCGCTTGGCTCTCACTCCTTGCTACTCATCCCTGAATTTTATAGCCACTGAAGCAAATTAAAGGGAAATAAAAATAAAGGGAATAGAAGAGGGTATAAAATGAAGATAAATTATTACTTGTTCCAATTAAGGCTGTACAAGTAGAGCTTGATGTTACTGCTGTGGAGCCCCCACAAGACAACAGGACATAGAGAATATATATGAGGCATGTGCCCTTCAATCCCTGGTTTTTGGGGGTTTGTATTTCCAGGTCAATATGCATGAGGAGAGGAGAGGAGAGGAGAGGAGAGGAGAGGAGAGGGAGAGAAATATAAGAGAGACAGAGACTGGCCCTGACCAGCTTGGTTCTAGTCGCTTTTCTGAGATGTAGAACAGGATTCTGAGCAGGTAGTTACTTGCAAACATGTTCTTATCCTTTTTAAATGTATTGCAATGAGGAAACTGATAGTAAAGCTTTAAACCATAAAAGAAGAGGACTGGCCTGAACCTAACATTCATACCTCAAATCCATGAAGTTGGCAAACAGAACAACTATCAGAGATGATTAAGCAGAAAAACACATAATCATAAATGGTGGCTGTGCATCAAATGCAAGTGTATCCATTTGTCAATCTAAGTGAAATAATATTAATTTCGATTGAAAACTCTTTCAAAAAGTCTTGCTTGATTCTTTAAAAAATCATTGAATATGTTATTCACCTGGAGACTCTTATTGATTTAAATATGGTTCACACATTCATTGAATGATTCTCAATATAACAGGGCATGTGGAATCCTGAAATACAGAATACAGGTGCTCACAGACCTTAACAAATGGATCAAGTTGAAGTTTGATCCTCTGTTGCTATTGTAGCTAACAAAACATAGATGTTTGACCTATATTCCCATGTTCATCATTAAGAAGTGACGGGGGGACATATTTTTTCTTTTGAGCAAAGTTAAAAGAATACTGGGATTGGAATTAGGAGACAAGGTTTATATGTTTTTATTTGCTCCAAAATTCATGTTGTAATATTATCCCCAGTGCAATAGCATTGGGAAGTTTGAGCCTTGGGGGCGATTGATCATAAGGTACCCCTATAAAAGTGCTTGGCACAAATTCATCCCCTGCCTTGACCTTCCTCTCATCCCTTCCCCCATATGAGGACACAGTATTTTCCCTTCCAAAAGATACAAATACAAGATCACAGATAGCAGCCCTCAGGAGAAAACCCACCTCCAGGTACCTTGATCACAGACTTCCAGACCCCAGAGCTCTGAGAAATTGATTTCTATTATAAACTACCAAGTCTATGGTATTTTTTTTGCAGTAAAAACAGATTGAGTCACAGTGGTATTCTCTTTAAGTTAACAGCTGGGTAAATGCCTTCTAGGTTGCAAATGTTTAATGGCTGAGGTCACTACTAAGGGTTGGCCATGCTAGGAGAAAACAATACCTTTCATCACTGTCTCTTCTCTTTCTTTCTGTTTCTTTTTTTTTTGTCTATGCTTTTTTTTCCTTTAAAACTACTTCATGTAAGTATGTGACATAATCTGGCACTCAAGACACCCTCACTATTATATTCAGGTAGTAAAACCTGTGTCTTAGTCTCTTCAGGATGCTATAATACAATATGCTAGACTTGGTAAGCTATATGCAACAGATATTTATTTCTCACTGTTTTGGAGACTGGCAACTGTAGACTCAAAGTACCAGCAGATTTCATGCCTCGGGAGGGCTTCCAAAATGGAACCTCGTTGCTGTATCCTCACATGGTGGGAAAAGCAATGTAGCTCCCTCTAACTTCTCCTATAAGGATACTTTTCTATTCCTGAGAGCCAAGCCCAACAGGAAAGGATGCACCTGTTAATACTACTACCATGGCAGGCAGTTTTTGATATGAATTTTGTGAGGACACTATGTTAGTCAGCTTCCCGTGAATGGAACAAAATGCCTGACAAAAACAACTTGAAGAGAAAAGGTTTCATTTTAATTTGCAGTTTCAGAGATTTCACCCTGGGTTCATGTTCTGCTGCTTTCAAGGAAGACACATCAAGGTAGAAGGGTGTGGCAGAGGAAAGCTGTTCTTATAGAAGCCATAAAGCAGGTAGAGAAAGGGGAGGGAAGGGGGCTAGGGAGAAGATACAGCCTTCCAAGGCTCTCATCCAGTGACATACTTCCTCCCAGGAGGCCCCACTGTCTAGTTTACACCACCTCCCAATAAAGTCATCAAATTTGAATTCTTCAATGGATTAATCCATTGATGAGGTCAAAGCACTCATGATCTAATCACTTCCCTAGATTCTTACTTCTCAAAGTCCCTGAATATTACTGCATTTGGGACCAGGCCTTCAACACATGAGTCTTTGGGGGACTCATATCTAATTCAAATTAATAAGACACACATTCAGATTATATAAATTGGTTGTATAGGTACTATGCATAAAAGTTTGAAATTATGAGGTTAAATCAATAAAATTGTGTGTCAAGGTGATTAGATGACATCATCATAATGCTTCCTGCCTCTGATTTTTTTCTAATATCAAAACACTATAAAAGCATTCTTCTTCCACATGACCATAAACATAAAAAATACAGTGGATAATGTCCACAAAGTACTTTGAGTTAAAAAGAGAGTCTAAAAATATAGAAGTCAAATGGCAGCAACCTCTGTCTTGTGTATTTCACCATCTTAATAAATAACATCATCTTCTATATTAAGCAAAAGCATGTCTTGTCCTTGCATAGGAAAGCTCAATAGTGTGAGGATAGAAATTCACACTATAAATTTCAATAAATATCCAGGCAATGAAAGGCAACTCTTGACAGCAGTTGAAAGTATGAGAGTTTGCTGGGCTGGAGCCAGTCTGCCATTTACTCTCTCTGCAACCCTGGTTGAGATAATTAATTTCCATTTTATGTTGAAGAGAGGGTCAGAAAGCACAACATTACAGAATGCAGTGTCCAGAAGTAAATGTTTTAAGATGTTTAAATGTTTTAACTACTCAAGAAAAACAGAACTGAATATAAACTTGTTATTAAAGTGGGGAGGCATCTCTAAGAATATAACAATATCAGATGTAACAAAGTACCGATAAATGTGATTGCATTTAAACTGCAATTTTTGTACAGAACAGTATAATAGATGGGAGTAAAATGTGAATAGCAATCTAGAAGAATGTTTTAAATACTACTATGAAGTAACCACATTCCTAATATGCAAACAGCTTTTACAAATAAATTATACTCTACAAAAGAAAGAAATGATATATAAGAAAGCTAGAATTTGAAGAGGTGAGAAGTTAGTGTCAATATATACAAATTTCATTTTAATATCTTTGAATATTTTGATTTTCATATTTTACTCAAAATAACTATTAATTCCTCCAAAATAAAAACATCACTATAGCAAAGGATCAAAAACTAAAATACTGTGGTCTTCATCTTCAAGAATGTAATTTTCACTTTCTTGTTGTACTACAAGGAGGAAGGGGTCATTTATCTGTATACCTTCTTTTATTTAAAGCAAAAAGCAAATGATCTATTATATTCCTAAGTGCATTTTTTGACAGAGGGAAAAACTAGCTGTATAGATTTCAGAGCTCAATGCCATCTCTACTGAAACCATACTTTGGAATTCTGTAGCTATTCTGAGCTGAGCATGAAGATATGGTTATGAAAACTAACTCTAGTCTCCAGTTCATTCACTACTATAGCCAAGTCTGGACAGAATCCATTCACTTCTAGATGACTGCAAAATAAGATAAAAATATTGAGGTGATTCAGAGAAAACTTTTTTTTTTCCCATTGGCTATCCCATATTTCAAACATGTAAACTATCTTCACTTAGGTCCAATGTTCATGGGTATAGGAAAAGGATTAGGAAGCTGGATGTTGTAAGCTTTATTGTTGGACTTCTTCTGAGCAATCAACCTGTGCTCTCTAAAGTGCTAGCAAATGTTCTCATCCTCACTGATGTCACTTTCCCAGCATGTGTAAATGTTGAGAAATACTTCAAACAAACCCAGATCGGAGAGAGTCTACATAATACCTGGCTGACACTCTTCAAGACAGTCAAGGTCCAGCAAAACCAGGAAAGACAAAAAATTGCAGAAAGAAAAGGACTCTGGGAGACAGGATGAATAAATGCAAGGGAGTTACGTGAATTGAATTCCAAGTTGGAAAGATGCTACTCATGGAAAACTAGATAAAAGCCAAGATGAGACTAGAGTCTAGATCATATAAATGTACCAAGGATGGTTTCCTTGTTTTAACAAGTATGCATGGTAATATGGGATGTTAATAATGGAGAAAATTGGGGGAAGGGTACATAGGAGTTGTATTTTAACAACTTCTCTATAAATCTAAAATCACTCCATAACATATAAAGATTAAATGGGGGACAATACAGCTTTAATTATAGTGGAAGTTCAATCCTAATCCTACTGGGGGTTTGTTTGATTTTATTTTTAACAAACAAAACATAGTTTACGAAGATGCATGAAAAAGGAATGACTGCGTATTAGAAGTGCACCGTTTTATTCTGTGAAGAGTGAAAAAGGAACACAAGGGCAAGGACACAAGGACAATGCTCAGCTTCAGAATTCATACTGTGGTCCTAGCTAACATCTATCAGCCAGTGTGGAAAGATTAATTCTGGAGGGTTGAAAAGGCTGCACACCGCCCTCCTTCTAAATGCAGACCCAAGAGACAAGGCATTCAGACTGCAGCCATCTATCTGAGAAGTGTCAACCACCCAGAGCACTTATGATTCACGCTGATGCTTTTGCATCACCTGGCATCAGTCTGGCTGTGTGTCCACTTTGTATTTCTTCCTAGGGAGAAATGCACAGGGTTCCAACTAGATTCCCATTTTATCCAATTTTTCTTAGGTAGCACATGAGAGAGCTAATAAAATCAAAGGCAACAGAGTAGGCAGACTGTTGTACTCAAGCCTGCTTGATGAATTTCCAGAGAACAACAACCCAGCTAGTCACAAGGCAGCTTAGCACACAAGGAGAGTCTCAGGTTCTGGTTTAACATGCAGGCACAATTTGTTTTAGAGTGTGTGAACATAGCTTGAGTGGCTTGGAGTTCAATGTGCTTCCCTCAGAAAGACTGGAAACACTATCAAAGATGGCAAGAAAAGTAATCGTAACCATGGAAATAAAATTCAAAAGTATGGGTAGGAAGCATGACTGTTGAGAGGAGAAAGGCAAAAATGATTAGCAGAACAACTTGCTTCAGGAAATCTGGAAAATAAAATTACCAAAGAAGAAACACACACACACACACACACACACACACACACATTCTCTCTCTCTCTCTCTCTCTCTCTCTCTCTCTCTCTCTCTCTCTCTCTCTTCAAATGAAAGAATTGAGTAACCTGAAGAATCCATGGCATTCTGGTAGTTAAAATAGTGTTTCTAAAACTGTATATGTCACAGTTCATTACTCATACTGGTCCAGGGTAAGAATATCATGGATCACTGAAATCTAGGATGAACTTCCAGATAATTTAAAGTGGCATTTACATATGCCAGTTTTGATTCCAGCCAATCTGTGATAGGAACGTTTGTCTAGCAATTTCAACTTCTTTTTCCTCTGAGAGGTGTTTTTTTTTTTAATCTCTGTCTATTACCAGTTATGATAAACAATTTTGAGATTCACTTTATACTTCCTCTGCCCTTTGCTTCATCTGGGTTGGCTCAGAAACAGCCCAGCTATCTGGGGAGCTACCCATGCATGGCTCTGTTCTCTTGCTTCTCCATTCATTGATTTAAATGATTTCACTTTTTTTAAGCCTCATTAAATAAACAGTACATAAATCTCTAGGATCTTCTCTCATCTTCTGTCTGCATAACTAGCTCTGTCAAAAGGAAGCTATAGTTACTAATGCAATAAATAAAGAATCTGGTGAGGTTTTTGTCTGATAGTGGTTTCACCAGGGACCATACTGCATAAAGATGTGACTGATCCTCATGATACGAATTGCAAAATCAAAAATGTGTATTTAAAATCTCGTAACTTACCTTAGTGACATATTAGGGAACTTCCTGTACCATTTCCCTCTGAATTTATTATCTGCTATGAGATATATTTACAACTTATCCCCAAACGATCTTTTCTAAATTTCGAGTAGATCCTTGGGGTATAGAATGCTGGAATTTGTTGAATAAATCAATAACCACATATCGTGTCATAGATTTTATAAATGTTGTTGAAATTCTCTTTCTCAGGCTTTATCTTTCCAATCTTAAAACAATTACCCAAACCTCATACATCACCACACACTGACATTTTCTTCCTCTCTTTCCTTCAGCATATATTAGTCTTTATATAAAAATCTATTCCCCTCTCTTGATTGTATTAGTTTTCCTTTCTGAATAAGTCCCTACCTCTGTCTGAAAAAATAAAATTGAGTGGTCCTTATTTTTTAATCTATAAACATGACATTATTTTTTATAATGATCAGAATATGAAAACAAAACTAACAAATACTATTAACCCTAGTATGTTAATGTTCTCTTTTGAGTCTGGGATAGCCTCTTTCAAGACTTCCCATCATAGATTCCTTATCCCAATCCTCAGTTGCTGCTCATGAAAAATCTCCCCATACAGAAACATCATTCTAAAACATGGCAAGACTATTTCTATGAAAGAATTAATTTTCACCTCTATCAAATTAATCTAAATTGAGACTGAGCCATATAGATAAAAGATTGTTTAACTTGGGTTTTAACATATGTTTTTCTAATATACATTTCAAAACTGAGCAAATCTGTTTCACCCAACAGTTTTGGAACAGTTTCTTTTATAGAAAGTTTCTTCATAGAATATGAAAGAATAAAAAGATATAAAACCATTCATTCACAGAAATTGTGGTCTGTCATTTTAGACTAAATGTTTCCTTAAAACAAGGGAAAAATCTATACATCCATACACTCAACCATCAAATCATCTGATCATTTTATTCACTCAAAATACTCTAGCAGATTTCCTTTTGGGTGTCAGGCATTGGTCCAGGTGATGGGAACAAAGGAAATAAGCAACCACACCCCTCTTGAAGCTCACACTTCTGCCCTCCCAGGTGACTGAGTCAATATGACAGTGGAAGCTGCAGTAGTCATAGACATGGTGCTTTGGATATGGCTTGTCCTCCCCGAAGTTTTACCAACTGGCACATGTGTGACCCATGTAATGGTACTTGGTGGTGGTGGACTCTTAAAGGGCGAGACCTGTTGGGAGATGATTACATCACTGGGATTCCTTCCCAAGAAAAGATTAGTGCCTCTTGGTGGAGTGGATTAGGTCTCCTTTAACTGTATTTGTTCCTGCAAGAATAGACTGCTGTAAATCAAGACCAGTTTCCCATGCTTGACCACTTATGCACTTGGCTATTACCCTTTCCTTTACTCTACCATGTGAAGATGCAATCAAGTAGGCCATTGCCAGCATACTGATGTCATGCTGTTTGGATCCTCCAACTACCAGAATTATAAGTCAAATGAACCTCTTTTTTTATGTATTACCCAGAATCAAGTATTCTGTTATAGCAACAAAAAAGGACTAATGCAAAACAGGTATTACATAATGTGTTTCTGATCTAGAGGATAAAGAAAAGTTTTAAGTGGGAATGACAAGCAGCAGGGCATAGTAGTTAAGTACACACACCAGAGACAAATTCCCTCCACCACATAGTAATGACGGGCTCTTACACAATTTACTATACCTCTCTAGGCCTCAGTTTGCTTACCTGCAACTTGTGGATGGAAATAGCACTACTTAATTTCTAGGACTGTCTTTTAAGAGTCAATGGAGCTACAATTTATAAGTCACAAATGGAATTCCTGATGCACAGGAGGTAAAAAGGAGATACTGAGCAGAAAAACAAACAAATCTAGAAATTAGATCACAAGTTCACAACTACTGATTCCATGTTCACCAGTGCATGACATTAAACAAACACTTGAATCCTCTTTTGCACCCACTTTCTCCTTTAAAGACAAAGAAAATAAACATATACTATCATTTTCTTTTCCATTCAGGTAAGAAGGATGCTTAATAACTTTCTCATAATGGAGGACAGCTACATCATTAGAAATGACACTGCTCTTTGCCCTCTGAGATGCAAGCCCCATGGGAGCAGTTCAGGACAGAAAAAAGACACATCCGTTGACCATAAATGAGGAATTGTACCATCTTTTTTTTTCTGATTGCTATACAACAGGTGTTATACAAGTCACCCTGTTCACAGTAAGTGGGTCCTAGTGCAAATTTGTATTTTGGAAGCATTTGAGTAGTACAGAAATGCACCCAACTTCAAAAATAAAATGGCAGAAAAGGTCTGCAAACCTGAGCTCTTTGATGAAGTGATCTGTATGTAGTCCATACAAGCACACAAAATATTACAAACATCTTCTACTGATGACACCATCTATAGCTGCCTTCCTGGTATTAGAAAATGAATATTAAGTGCTGAGTGTTGTGTACTTGTCATGAAAAAATACATTAGATAGAAAAAAAGGGAGCAAGAATTATTAAAAGTCGTATTTCTCATGCTCAAATTATGGATGCATTTGCAGTATTTAGTAGCTTGTCAAGAGTTGCAACCTTATTTTGCTGCAAACCCACAGGCATATCGTTAGTGTCATCTTTGAAATATTCACTAATTCAATGGCAGAATTGTAAATTCTCTTCAGTCTAGAAGGTATAGAGCCACCTGTTATTTTGAAAACCTAAACAACATGTATTTAGTGCATGATAAAATTAGGAAAGCTACCACTGTATGAATCACAGATGCTAATTTGCTGGCATAAATGTAGAATGATATATTGTACAATCCTGGCAATTATGTCAGAAATCAGTCTGGAGTAATTCATTAACACCTTTTCTTCACAAAAAGAGGAGGAAGCTGACATCTGTAACTAATATTATGATCTATGTTATTTTATATTATGTTTTCGATTTTATGAACAGTAGGCAACCATAAGATAATTTGAATAGCTAATTATTAAAATACTTCATTTTCTCATTCAGTCACTGTTCAAGCATATGGACTCATTTTGCAAATTATAGGTCTTATTTTCCTGATGAGGAAGATGGAAATCGACAGCTCTAAGGAAAGGTGTGTTAACTCCTTCATGACCTGGTACACTATACAAAGACATGACTGACTCTGCTCAGTAGGTGTGAACCTGGAAGGGTTTATCTTTTCCCCGGCTCTTCTCTTTTTTATCTGCTTCCTGGGTGCCATGAGCTGCATGACCTTTTTCTACCATGCCATTCCGCCATGATATTTCTGCCTTGGAGGTGACCAACTATGGACTAAATCCTCCAAAAGCATAAACTGTAAGCCAAAATAAACATTTTCTCCTATAAGCTGTTTTTGTCTGGTATTTTTCATAGCTGTGAAAAGCTAACACATCTCACATGCACAGATCATTTAATATTATTAGTGATGTGACAAATCTAAGGTAATTCTTCGATTGTTTAAATGCTGAGACACAGATATCAGTTTTTGAATTATACTGAAGTATGATTTTTGTTCACCAAATTGTAAACATTAGAAGTACACAGTTTGGTAAATTTTGACAGATGTATGAACTCCCAAATGCAGCACTCTGATCAAGATACAGAACATATCCATTAGCCGCAGAAGTATCATCATGACCTTTGGAGTTCATCCTTTCTTCCTGCCACCTGCACTTCCTGGAAACCTGTAATTTTTTTTTCTGTCATTATAGATTAGTTTGCATTTTCTAGAAGTTTATATAAGTGGACTCATACATATGTACTTTTTTATGTTTGGCTTCCTTCCCTTAACATAACATAACATAATATAAATACTATAATTTTTCTCACTGTCTTGAAAAACTAAAAAAAAAAAAAACGTGATATAGTTAAAGTTCAATACCTTACAAGTCCCTCTTTTGGTACAAGTTGGCATAAACATGAATTACAACATTGCAATGATATGTGTTGTTCTTTTTCTGTTCATACCCACATACCCATGTCTACATTATAGGGAATTTATTCTTCATGGGCATATGGTGTTCACCTTATCACATGCGCCTGTGTATACAACCACTATGTTCAGCTCAAATGAACAAATAACTGATCATGCTTGTAGGAGAAAAAATCAATGGAAAATACAGTCATAATGACTGCTTACATTTATGCAGTATGAATGGCTCTTAGTAATTAACTGACATCATATACCAGAAAATCAATAAGGAAAAATAACCAAGCATAGCCTTTCTATTTCATCAACAGAGGTTGCTTACTATGCCTCTGCCTTAGTATCAGGTCAGCCTGAGCTGCAGAGCTTAGATGACACCTGTCACAATCAATTAGTCAACTAGAAAAAGTGGAGTAAAAACATGGCTTGTAGATTCAGAGCAATTCAAACACACACAGATGTTCCCTTAGGAAATGAAATTCTGCTCTTACGTTCAGCAATTCTAGCCTTCATTCATGCAAACTAAAATAAATAATTAAATTCAAGGAACTTGGGAATATTTAGGGGGAAAAGAAGAACATGATACCTAACCTAGTTAAAGTAGTCTTCAGACATAGGAAGCAGTTATTTCTAACTGTAGCCACATAGGAAGAGGAAGATTAGATCAAAACGTAGCAATAACTCTCATGAAAAGTAATTCCTATAATTCTAGATAATTTGTACAGACTTGTGAATGAGGAATATAAAAATCAAAATATCATATTTCATCATATTTCCTTCATAGAATTTGGTTCTTCAGCAGGCACACTTACCCTGTACCTTTAATCCACAACTGCAATGGAAATTTATTAGTGTGATGAATCCTGCCTTCTCAACTTCTTATTCCAGCTTGCCCTGATGAGCTTCTCACTGCCAAGTGATATCATCCTCTTTTCTTTCCTGGCCCCTTCTGATGATTCCCAACTACCAGTTAAATTGAGTCCTAAAAACCAAGAGAATGGCACAGTTTTTGCTCCAGTGCCCCAATTAGCTGAGTATCAAGGCACTCGGAGCATACCTGGTGAAAAGAGACCTGGAACACCATTACGGGGATGTGTCCTCCACAGGCACAAAAAATGAGCTGGAGTCTGTAGCAATCATGGTTTCCTGGTGGTGTTTCTCTTTTCAGAAAAGATGCCTGAACATAGGACAGTTAATAACTTAGTACTAATGCCCCAGAGGGACTCTAAAAGGTGACAACAGTTACAATGCTGGCATGAAAGAGTAAGAATCAGCTACCAAGGGACGGTAAGAAAATCTTCAGTTTTGTCTCTGAAATTTGGAAATGTTACCTGCATCTGTGAGTGCCACTCTTGCTTCGGCAAGTGCCACCTCTAGACACAGTGTCAGAAACTGAGTTCAATATGTCTTTCTCTGGAAATCTCCAGGCACAAATAAATTCACAAAGTAAATTACTATAAGGAAAGAACTCTTCCCCAAATGTAAGTACACACACACACACACACACACACACACACACACACATTTAAACTACTGTCTTCCTACCACAGAGTCAAATTCCAAACTCAGAGTTAAAGCATTCATTGGGGCTTTGGGGAATAAACCACCAACAGGCTGAGTGAAATTCAGATTTGTGTGTAAACAATATGAATATGTTGCTGAAGTAGTTTTGTGAATCTTCCTATCTTCAATAACCTGCGAATAAATTTCCTTAATATTTAAGTGCAGTGTGAAGCTCTCGCAATGTAATATTCTTGAGGAGTATATTATTTAATACATTCAGAATGAGAGTGTAATTCAGAAGTATAAAGAATCCAAAACCTTCTTCGTACACAGCATATAAATGCTACTTTATTATTATTCAACTAAGTCATGCTTAGATTATATAAAACTATAATTAAAATAGAAAAACCACCATTAAATGACTATAATTAAGTGCATGTCCTGCTTTATTAGGATTGACTATCCATAAAGATATTTAATACATCTTTGCCTTGTCAACACATATGTTGATGTTCTAACAAAACTGCAGCACAGCAAAATGTCATTTGCTGTAGAGATGTGTTTAAAATGCAGACACCCTAACTTGTCCTTCCACCTAGCTCTGAGTATGGCTGGCTGAAAATACATATAGTGCATATATTGCATCCCACCACACAATAATTGTCTCTAGTTCTCTGACAATATCCAGGGCTTCTCTCTCAACCTTTCTATTCCTCTAAACTCTCACTTGTTCCTGACTCCAGCATCTGAATTCTGAATTTTGTTCTTCTTTGTATTATTTTCCCAACTCTTTATAACTGGCATTATTATTGCATCCCTGGTTCTGATCCTTGGCTTTTATCTAGATGAGTCTTAAGTGGGTAGTTTCCTATTTGAGAACTTTGGGGGACTCCTTGTCAAGCCTCCTTGATAAGGGAATGTGTGGAGCTGCAGATATGAACCAGAAATCATTTGCTCTCTTCTCTCTTTTGTAATAGTTATGGAATCCAAATGGTCCAGTAAAGTGGTGGAGAGTATTACTGAGAGTTTCCCTGATCAACAGGTTAAGGTACCAGAAACAATCCTGGGGAAGGAATAATATCCCCAGGGAAGGAATAAGGCACACGTATGTGACTCCAGCACAGTGTCCCAAGACAACAAGGGTCCGCACTCATCCATCCACTGGACTGAGCTCAGCTCTATGATTCGGTACTGAATCTTGTGTAAGTTTTCTCAGCAAGGAAAAAAAATAACTGAACTGTTGCTTGGATTTTCTGCTAAAATCTCCAAGGGATATTGCATGTTTATGGCATTTGCATTATATATGAGCTATACTAGTGTAAAAGCCTGATTAGTTGTACTGGTGTGAAAGGTTCTCTACCTGTAATGGCTATAAATCTCATATGGGTGTCATGGGGGTCTTCCTGGTACCTTCCTAGGCAAAATCAAGACCAATATGGATGCTGCACTTTAATAAGGACACTGTCAGATTTGATGAGTAACATAAAATCAGAAGCAAGTTCAGAGAGCAAGAAAATGGCATGAGCCAAGTGGGACGTAAGGGGGATGTTGGATTATTAGGTGGCTGTCACTTTGTGGAACATTTTGGGAAGGGGCTAAGACTTCCTTCTTGGTGCATGAGCACTATACCCTGGTTGTCCATTAGGAAAAATGGGCTCTCACCGGATTCTCATTATTTGAAGATTCTACTTTACATATCTTTGTGTCACTCCTTAACTAGTTTTGGCCTAGTACTCTGATGTTGCCCTACAGTGCAGATACTCAAAGTTCTGAACATCTCTATAAAATCTGCCCCAGATTCATTTAAGGACACAAAATATAATGCAAAGAATCTGGCTGGGCACAGTGGTGCATACCTGTAATCCCAGTAATTGTGGAGGCTGATGCAGGAGGATCACAAATTCAATGCCAGCCTCAGCAATTTAGAGAGGCCCTAAGCACCTCAGTGTGACCCTGTCTACAAATAAAAAATAAATTAAAAAGGGCTTGGAACATGGTTCAGTGGTTAAATGCCCCTATGTGTAACCTCTGGTACTTAAAAAAATATATATAATCTTGGAATGGACTTTAGAGACATGTAGTTATGAGTTCTTTGCAAAGACTTTTTGGATTCAGTACTTGTATTTTCAGAAGATGAACCCTGTAGTTACAAGCCTGGGTGAGAAGGGAGTCATAGCAAACAGCTGCAAAAAAAACCCTGCATAGCACTAAATGCTACTCTCCTCTGTACATCACAGCCACATGTCCACTCAAGCAACAAGACACTACTGTTCTCTATAACAAACTAAATTACATTTGACAGCCTAAATGAACAAGATACATATTGAGAGAGAGCATCTTTGACTTTTTCATTGCTGTCGCAAGAGACAAATATCTGAAAAAGAATAGTAGGAAGACCCAGTGAGGATCAGAATGGAAAGAGAAGGACTGCAGTGTTGAGCATTATCCTAATCCACACCTCACTGGCCAGAGTCGGGAATGGCACAGCTTCAGCAGTGTGCTGGCTTGACCTTGCAGCAGCTCAGGACAGCTCATGTTGCTCCAGTGTACCCAAGTCTCAGTAACCTGAGTTGGTAGCTTGAAGTTGGTCATGGTGAGAATATTAATATCCCAGGAATTGGCAGATTTTACAAATCACAGATGTTTTCCTTATCTTCTTTTTTACTTTGAATTCTCCCTGGGCAACCTGCTTACTTTTAAGCAGAGGAACAAAAATTGAATATAGCGTTGTCTCCATCTGCCAAGGTCCTCAAATTTGGCAGTTTGGGATCATGCTATCAAAGGTGACCATGTGAGTATATAAATAAAGCAAGAAGAGATACTTTCATCATGAAAATCTCTCAAAAACTTGCTATCAACTAGACAATGATGAACTGCATGAATCTATCTCAGCCTCAGCCAAAAGGTAAAGACTTAAAGAGAAAAAAAAGGAAGAAAAGAAAAAGCTTCACTTAGAGATAATGATACCATGTCTGCCAAGTTCCTTTACAGACTACAAAATTTAGATCATCCATTTTGATTCATGCAGATTTATTTTTACAACCAGTGGTGAATTCTGTTCTCCCGTGCAGACTCCATTCTCTACCTACCTATGATTTTCTCTGTCACTTCTGAGCTAGGGTAGTATTTACTGTCTGTGTCACTTAGTTGGCACTCAGTGTCTCTTCCCTTATGTCATCTCTTTATTTGAATATGCCTCTTCTAACTAATCTTCTTAGAAATCATGGGTGTGCTCTTTATAGCCCACACAGTGACTAGCATGTCATGGGTTCTTGATTATATATGTTGACTGACACCTGGGGGGAATTTCCCTCTGATCATCCACATCAACAATCACACACACAGCCAGATCATCAAAGTGTCATTTTAGCACACCCTTCCTTGGTTACCTCCTGCAATGTCAATAATTTGTCAGCTCTTATCCTCCCTCTTATTACCAATATGCTTAATTTATCTTTATTTTTATCTGTATCTTTGTCAGAGAGTAAGTTCTGCAGTATCTTTCCAAGATTCAGTCTAAAAATAAGGTATTTTGGCTGGCAATCTTTAAACCTTTGAGTATTCTTCTCTAACAGTATTTATTAGTAATTTTTTTTCCTTAATAAATTCTATAATTATGGGTTTTCAAGGCCTTTCTTGAGAGGAGAAAGAAAAAACTGTGAGTGTATTTTTGTTTTTCTTTTTCAAAGATAGCATAAGAAATTATGCTGATGTTGCAGCTCATTTACATTTTAAAAGGTGAACGTATCTTTTGTTTGAACTTTTACCCTCCAAACCCTCATGATGATAAAGAGGGACGGGTGCCACCCCTAATCTATGGTTGTGAAGCTCCTTTGTGTCATTTTCTAAAGCAGTCTTTCAAGCATTCTTGAGAATGAACAGAGTGGCCCCATTAAACTTAGCTCTTCAGAAGCACTAAATTTGCTCTTCATCAGCAAATACTATAGCATTCCCATTGCTCAATTCCTCTCAAGTATCAAGTACAGTGTAATTTGAATATCTTGGGTGAAACCATGTAAAACCAAAAATTCAAAACACATTAAGCCCACATCACACACACACACACAAACAAACAACAAATAAACTCTATCTTTTAGGAAAGTAGGTAACACCTATAACCAGAGATTATAGTAGGTGGTGAGAGAAGGTAGGTAGACTGTGGTAGAGAATTTTGCAGAGCAAGGAAAGTAAACCTAAATCCACTAAGGTGAGGTTGATGGGAAGCCAAGGACTCACACAGGCTATTCTGGTTCTACAAAAGACTGCAGTGAAGCAGGACTTGAAAATGTGGTGGTTATCTGGAATTTTGTGTTATGCACACCTAGCTCTCATTCTTACCCTGATAGTATATGCCAGGTTACTGGCTTTACCCTGAGCAGAAGAAGGGAAGTATATCCTGTAGGGAAATTAGCTAGAAAACCCTTATAATGGAGAAATCAAACACATGGAAAAGGAATGGTGAGACTTCAGAGGAGAAATAAAGAAACTAAATGAAATCTGCACATTGAATGGGGCTCCCATACCTCTTTACTTACTTAACTCCAGCACCTGGGAAAAAGAATTATAGATCCAAACTTGCAGATAAGAGGGCATCTCTCTGGAGACTCTGAAGTTCCCCAGAGAAAAGACTTTCTAAGAAACTTCTGTCTAGAAGACCGTTCTCAAAATCAGATGTCCAACCAACTCCTTGAAGGCAGGCTTTTCCTTTGATGATTTGCCTACAAACAGTTTCTAGTCAAATTCAGTGCTTCATTTTAAAAATATAAATGAGTAGACAAGGATAATTAGAATCTGTGAAATGACCCCAATATGAAAGAGACAAAAGTAAAAAGGAAACTGAGGAAACAGATAACACAAGAAACATAAAGAAATGAGGACTACTGGCAAAAGTCTAGTGTCAAATTTGGATGTAGAAGAATAGAACTCTCATGCATTTATGGAAGATTGTAAAAGGGCATTTGACGTTAGTCACCATCTAGAACTATTCTAGAGTTTAAGATAAAATAAAACATCCATTTTCCCATAACCTAACAATTCTATTCCTATGAATTAACCCAAGAAAAAATTGAAAACATAGGTGCTAACAAAAATCTCTAAGTGAAAGTTCATTGCAATTTTACTGACAATAGTAAAAATTGGAAATGCTCCAGATATCCAAGATAAAAAATAAATAAATTGTGACTTCCATATATAATGGAGTACTACTCAGCAATAAATTAATAATAAACCATTGATACACATATGGATAAGCATCTCACATTTTATGGTAAGAAACCAAAGACAAAACAAAGGAGACAAACCAAAGGAGAGGATACTGTTTGATTCCATATGTATAAAATCTAAATACAGATAAGACTATTTTATGACATTAGAAATTAGGGTGGTGTGTGTATATATGAAGGAGGTTGGGAGAAAGCTTACCCAATAGGACTTTGGGAGAACTTCCTGAGGAATAAAAGTATCCTATGTCTTGTTTATGATGGTATTTACACAGGTGCATAAAAATCAAATTTTAATAAAATAAACACTTCATATGTATGTATTTTATTGCATATTAATTATGCCCCAATTAAAAATTAAAAGTGACAGAGAGGATGAAAAGTTCGAGGGGTAGAATAATTAACATATTACTCTGTCATAATAGAAAATTAGTAATATCTGAATGTTATCTATATACAAATATTATTTAGGAATAGAGAGGAGAGGCAAAAAATGAAGTGTGAAAATTAGTGTCTCAGGGGGTAAGCCACCGAGGTTAAAGCAATCCAATTTTTCTTTGTTCCTTTCCTCCTTCATTTTCTCCTCCCTTCCTTTTTAGCTTAATAGATTTTAAAATATAAGCTTCTGTATTTCTCTAGTAACAATGAAACTAATTTTAAAAGTTAATGCAACTAATTCTAGAAGTTACTGCAAAGCAAATAATACACTCAACATTCTGGTGCATTGAGAGCACTGGGTATTAATAGAGTTTCAAAAGAAATGGTTTGCAAATGCCAAAAGTTGATAATCTATCCTCAAATGTCACAACTGTCATTAGGACAAAATGGATCCAAGAGGGAAAAAAGAGAAGTGTACAGTGTCTCAAGGTTGCCATCAAAAGTTGGAAGGCAGGATGTGCTTCAAAACCAAGTTTGTGCATTCAAAATTTCTATGCTACCCCTCACATCAAGATTGGCCATATTATTTTTGGCAAAATAAACTATCAATAAAAAAGAACTTTGGAGCACATAAATATATTTATGTAACATTTTTAGCAAAATGTTACAGGGCAGAAGTTAAAAGAAATCATGCTTTCTCACCCACAGTAAGTGACAAAAAGAACTTGTGAGCACTACTTTTATAACATATTCCTGACATAACCTCAGATCTCCATTATTTGTAAGATTAATACACATAAATGAGTGCTGGTTTTTTTTTTCAAGGAATGACCTGGGCAGCTTTTACAAGTGTTCAAAAGAAGCTCGGGTTGTTAAAAAAAAAAAAAAAAAAAACTTTGGAACTTTTATTTGAAAACTATCTTTGGAGTCCAATGTAGATAAATATTGGCTATGAGAGATTGTGATGCTTAAGAGTAATTGATTTTAAGAAGAAAACAAACTCAAATAGTTTGTGCCATATGTATTAAATAGTTATGTATCCCAGTTCACTTGCCCACTTTGAGGATTCATGAGAAAACATGAGCAACAAAGCTTAAAGCTATAATAACTACAGTGATTTCAGACCAGCTTGTCAGTTAACTCCGCAGCCATTTCTAGAAGGCAAAATTCCAGAAATGTTCAAAATACTTTCCCAAAGTAAGTACTTAGAAAAAAATATTATCGTCTATATTAAAGCTGATATATTTTAGTGGCAAAGTTCTCATTAGTTCAAGGTCATACATTTTATTTCTGCCAAACAAAACCATATCTATGTAATGCAAATTAAACCAAACATACTTTAATGGTACTGGTGACACTAGGGGTCAAAGTGGTCTCCCATTACAGAACTGGTGGGATTCAGGACCATTTTATGTGAATCCCCACAGTCCCTATAGACTGAGAAAACACTGGAAGTATTTTGAACCCAGTGTAACAGAGAACATCATGACAAATGAAGGGCTTCTTAGAAGGGTGGTTTCCAAGAAAGTATGAGGTTATGAGAAGCCCTGTTGGGATGACCTCATGATCATTGCAAGAAACCAGACCATCTTTCTGAGAGTATCACTTACATGAGTAGAAGTTTCCCCAAAAAATTGTCTCCAAGATTGACCTCTAAAACACGTTCAGGCTAAAAAGGTTAGGGTTAGGGTTAGGATTAGGATTAGGGTTAGGGTTAGGGTTGGCACCCCTACCTGCCAGACCTTGGCTTCTGAAACACCTTCATATAATCATGTGTTCCTTTTTGTGAAATCACAAAACCTTGAATTCAGTTATATTTGGAAAGAATACTGGATATCTAATCAAGTGAGCAATTCTGAAGTAGACAGCATGATCCTCATTTTAAGCTCCCATTTGTGAATTTCAATTTTTGTTTTCCTTCTCAGTGATTTTTACATGTCAGAATTATGCCTGTCAACTAAAATGTCACAGCAGTTTCTTTCGCACTTACACTCATTTGACCCCAGCATCTGGATAATGCCAGAGTTGCAAGAAAACAATGACAACAAAGAACATGAACATCAAAATGAACACTTCTCCCTGAGATATTAGTCTGTGCTCCTTTATATTTTCCACAATTTTTTTGTGTGTGTAGAACAAACAGGTGGTCAAATAAGACCAATTAAAAAAATCAAAGCAAACCATTATATCTGTGCCTTTCCAAAATATCTGCATCTCCATCATCTGTTTCCTGTGCTTTTTAAACCTTAAAGACAATACTAATTGGTCCTAAGAATAGTTCAATGCAGTACCTCACATAACTGTCACAATGAATAACCTGAGTTCAGTGATAAAATAAAAGGAAAGTACATTCAAGCTTACTAAAGTTACATCATGCTGGACTGCCTCACTCTAGTTAGGCAATGTACTATCTCAGGAGAGTTAGGACATGACAATGTTCCATTGCTTTCTCGAAGCTTCTAGGCACAAATAGTTATCTCTGTGGTTAAAACTCAGGAAATGATCTATCTAAAACAAGGAGCCTGATGCTCAAAGGCAAAATAAATTTAAAAATAGTAAATTTACAATATTCAGCTTGTATAGAACACAACTTGAAAACTCTGTAATCTTTTGGGGCTCACCCATACTAGGTTATTCCCACCTCTTAGGCCCAAGTTCTTTCATCTGGTTAGCTATTAGTGGCCCCCTCTATTTCTTAACATCACTTCCTCTTCAAAGCACATTATTGTCAGGTGGGGTTCCTTTCTCAAAGGTTCACATAGTGTCTTTCACTTTTTCTTGGATGTGCTCAATAACTTGAAGTTCTTTTTCATGTATGTTTGCCTATAATATGAGTTTCCTGAAGGAAGGTGGTATGTATTTCAGTCACTGCCAAAAATAAAGGTGGGCTGTCTACGTAATCCATTCACTCTTGTCCATGATCTGGGAACGTGTGTGAAGTTAGACAACATTAAAAGAGTCAATGGGTGAAATCAGGGGCTGTGGTATGAGCTGTGCATGACTGGCATGGATAGAGATGTCTGCTTAGTGCCTCAAGAATCAGAACAAAGGTAACTGTGGTACCATGAGAGCTTAGTCTTCTGAATCAATTGTTGGATCTTATAAATAGACCTGAAAAATCCATGGTGACAAGTTGTTCAGTCACCACTTTGAACCAAACAAAAAATTCAGCAAGTGTTAGAAGGGCCTATGAGAGGGATAACTAATCAAGAGAACATTGCTAGAATAATAAGAATACACAATTTCAGGAGATAGGGAAATTTGTTGGTGGAGCCCTATGCAGAAACTTTTCAAAGTCCTATTTGGAAGGGTAAGAGTCAAGGTGATGCTGAAAGTATCATTGTGACAGCTGTCATGCATTGAGCTCCCTGCTTTGATATTAATGGGATAAGACATGTACTGTGAAAAAGTACTGTGTACTTCTGCAAGAAGGATAATGAAATAAAACTCCTAATATCATGGAAATATAATTTCAGTATGATACATGCATTTTTGGCAGACTAAAAAAAATTATTATGCACCAGATGTCTGATGAAAGATTATTTCTCAGGATTATTTTGGAGTACTTCTTTTAAAATTCTTTCAGGTTTAAAAAAAGTTACAAGATATAAGTGTAATTGATGAAAATTAGCTAAAATCTTCAGGATGTTCTATGTTTGGAAAAATTATTTAAAAATGGATACATCATGATGAGAATACCATGTTACTTAGGGGTGTGTAAAAAGCCCAGATTGAATGTGTGAGCATTGACCTCGCCCAACCTGGTAGGATTCTTCCAGAGAGAAGTAGCTTTCTGAACAAGTAACAGATTATCTTCAAGAACTCCCACAGCAAGTGACTCCTAGTGGGATCACAAGACTACACAGTTCAAAAAGTGAAAGAGAATTTCCATTCCTTCCCCTTGCCACAGAAAACAAATTTGTCGATTCAACAAAATATTTTGAAGAACCCCATAAGACTGTCATTACTGACTATGAACATGGTAGAATTTTATACACCTAATCATGCTTGACTGCTTATTAGGTACATAGCTTTCATTCTTAAAAATAATTTTCAAAATATATATTAAAATATATATATATATATTTCAAAATATATATTCTATATATATATGGTTTTGTTAGGCTTGTTTTCATTTGTTCCATTAATTTGAATAAATTATAGTGTTCTATAGATTGAACATATATTAAATAATAAATTTAAAGCTAAAATATTTTTAAATGGAAATTATTAGACATGTTTAGCTATACAACATCTTTATCTCCATCCCCACCATCTGTAGTCACATGCTGGGTTGATGACTTTCCCATGAACTCTTCCTTCTAAGAGCCTGGGCAAATGATTACAAGTCCCACCCCCGTTGAGCATTCTGATGGAGATGTCTTGCAGTCCTTAAAGGGTTAACCTTTGTTCCCTGGCTCTTACACGGTCTTTTCTCCATCTTTTCAAACACTGGGCATTGAATATTTCATTAAGCTCCACAGTAAAACCAATACATAATAACAATGAGAAACAGTTAAAAGAAAAGCTCCCAGCTTTAGGAAGCAGAAAGCACATTAGAAGGCAACAGGTTAAAAAACATAAGTAAAGAGAACCAGAGGTGTTACAATGGAAATGGAATCCTAGCCACTGGCATGGGGGAAGTCTATGGGCCAACCTTTTCTGTATTATATTAACAAACGGCATAAAGGGAAGGCACTCCAGCAACAGAAAGCTGCCCATTACCTGTGCATCTGCTGGAAGTGCAATTCAGCTGAGAGCCGATCATCTGATATGCTCTTGATGTGCTTCACTAATGATTTCATCCTCCAGAAAGTAAAGAAAGCAAGAGCAGAAGGGCTGCTCAGGATTTAATTGAAGCCAAGGAGAACGAACTGGAAGATGAGATGGAAATAACAAGAAAACGTGGATAAAAGGGCAGTGTCGTGTTGGAGTGCTATCATCACAGAGGGGAGGAATGGAGACTGACTCTAGAACTGAAGAGTGCTTTAAAGAGCAGGCAAAGATGGAAGAAACCAATAGAAAGAGGGAAACCAAGAAGGCCCCAAATAAAACAGATCCAATTTAATTATCAGCCATTCTAAAGCAGAGAATGACTGCTGAGAAAAGACAGTTCTACTTAGAAATCTATTTTACAAATAAGCATTCTTAAACTGTCTTAGGAATGAACTAAGAAGCCACAAAAAGAACCTAATAGGCTTGATTGCACAGAGAAATTTCTAATAAACTGGGATTTGAGGAGAATGTCTATCAAATCCTTATATTAACCTTCAGTGGCCTCTGGGAAGTGTTGTCACTTACCCCTTCAACTCCCTTCCCACTCACACCTTCTCACCAATGCAGACCTGCCCCTATCCTTCAGTTCCTGGAAGCCCTGCCTCTTCCCCTTCCTAAGCCTTTGTCTACATTGCTTCCTGGTCCTGGGTCATCAGCATCTTCCCCACCACTGGATTCAATGACTGAAGTTCTTCAGTGAGAGACAGATTAATTCCCTAGCAAAACCTGCATTGGATTCCCTCTTCCATTATCTCCCAAACCCTTTCCAATTTACTATTACACTATTATGTATTCTTCCATCACCCTCCACTTACATATTATACATGCATTCTGTGGCAATTATAACAGTTTACTATGATATGCGTGGGGTGTTGTTGATGGGTACCTGTCACTCACATTGGAATATGACTCCTCAAGAGCAGAAGCAATGTGTGTGTTGATCAGAACATGTCCAGTGTCAATCACAGGCCTTACCAAACAGTAGATGCACAGAAGCATTTTGTTGTTGTTGCTGTATCCCAAGAAAATGACTAAGTAGCAAAGATAGAAGAAGGAGGAGCACTTGGCAAAATAGTACATGATAAGGGAGACAGAATAATTTTAGAAAGGCTCAAGTTCAGAATGCATTGATGTTCATAAAACATGCAGCTACACAAAATAGAGTTTTTTACCATAACTGATTTTAAAAGGTTTTCCCATTCCTTCTGTCCATTCCATCAATAACCATCATGCTGACACATGAGAAGTCCTGAGACATCCTCTCTTTAAGGTCAGGCTTAAGGGAAATTTAATTAAAGCCTGAATTGATTCTGACTGCTAAAGGGTCCAATCTAATGCCAAACAGTGGACAAAGCTAATCCAGTATATCATGCTTCCTACATGTTTTCCAAGGTAAAGTTATTCTAGGCCATTGAGTTTTACAGAAATAATGGAGAACCAATGGAACAAATCTATATCTTAACAAAACTTGGTATTCTCCTTGGAAATATTGAAGAAAAGAGGTTTTCACAAAGAAGAAGAAACACAATTGTAAAATATGTAGCAGTTACAGGGTTTCTACCTATACACCTGCACTAATTACAGTTCAGTTTTGAGACATTCTAGTGTATTTGTTTACAGTGTTATCAGATATCCCAAGCCTGGAAGAAGGAAAAGGAGAATTCATTAGTAATATACTGCTTACAGAAACTTTTATTTCTATTTCTACATCAATTACAGTAAAATCAGTGCTGAGCTTCATAACTGTGACAGAATGAAGTCATTTCAGGTCAGCAGACCTCAATGTCACCAACCATCTCTTGTATTTAATTTATACTTAAGTCACCTTGATGATTGACAAGGTTGACATCATTTGCTCAGCTGCCGAAAAACTATGCAGCAATGGGGGTGAAACAAATTAGAGAAGGAGCAACTGAAAGAGTCCACTTCATACTTCCAAAACACACGGGTTCCTGTGAAGAAGGTAGAAGAGAGTCCTTGAATTGTGTTTTACTCTATACAGTGTTTGCATAGAGTCTTGAAGTGTTAACAACTGAATGGATCCTCAAAGCATACAATAAACCATTTCATAAAAAAATTGAATGGCTTTTCTTTAACAGTAGAATTAGGTGCAGAGTGAGATTTATAGGACCACAAGCATGATGCATTAAGTCAGTATCTGAAGACAAGTTACTTAAATTCTCTGGTTCATAGATTTTTTTCCCCATAAGCAAAATTTGTACCAAGCACAGACTTAAGATAATAAGAAATAATATATGTAAAATCATTAACCCACATAGTTGAACACATAATAGATGTTCAGGTAATATTAATTGTGTTGTATTATATTTTCAGAAAATTACAGTATGCAAACTTAAAAAGGAATTGCTTTGACCTTCAAAAAGACTAGAAATAGAATTATATATATTACTATAGTATGTAAGATAACCCTGGGGAATCACACATTTAAAACAAAACCAACAAATAAATGCATACAAGTGGAAGCTTACACAGTACACCTGAGACAGAGGTTTTTCTAGCTGTTTGTGAGTCTGATTGGGAAGAGAATAAAAAGAAATGTGCACTTGGGTCAAAAATGCAACAAACAGGTGGTAACCTCATCATTTCATGTGGCAGTCCTATAATACAAACACAATTTTTACTCTTTCATGGAGCTCCACATAATTTCATGTATGTTTTACAAAACAATATTTTGCATTTGAGTGATGTTAAAATGGTCCCTAATTTAACTTTGGAATGATCAATCCCTAAGAATCTGCTTTTGTTTCTCATGTCCCATTTTTTATGCCTAACTAATTCTGGCTCTTCTTTGGCTCTTTTCTAATTTCCTGAGCTTTATCATACATGGAATAAATGAATGTGTGTGGGCTGATGGTTTCATGGCATCTGAGCTTTTTAACTTCCTCACCAGATTTCACAGCAATCTACATATTTAATGAAGTGTTAAATATGTAATTCATATTTTGTTTCCTTAATGATAAGATGTATTTCTTCTCTTAATTCTTTCCACAGAATATAGTACAGTAACAATTCCATTAATTATAATGGTCTTAATTCAATGTAGTTCTAAAACTTCCTTAGTAATCTTTGCCCTGGAGTAACACTTGCCCCAAACAAACATCCATTAATTTAAATATGTTTTCTCTTTTAACATTCTGACCATGAGACATATTTTTTTTTCAACATGAACATTCTCCTCCCTCCCAGTCAAGAAGGAAAAATTGGTACTGATTAGAGACTGTGATTCTAGTTTTAACATGTACACATGTAGACTTAAAACAAGTATATAATTAGCAGGCAGGGCTTTAAATAATTTAGCAGCAAGATACATAGTGACTGGTGCCTTTATTCTATAATAGCATTCCAATTTTCATTATTCATAATCATTACTGTGCTTATTAGCAGGGCAATTTTGACCTGACTTCCCTGTAAATTCAAACAGTTTGTTCCGAATAAAGGTAGGCAGAATATAAAGTTAAATTGTGTTATGTAACTGTCTCATTAATATACATACAGAATCTTTTTATTAAGTAAAAGTTGATTCTTATATGTGTTAAAGAATGAAGCTCTAGTATTTTTTCAACTACAGCCTGTCTCAACTAATCACAAATTACCTAATGCATTTTTAAAGAAAAACCTATACCAATTAAAAATATCAAATTACATTCTAAATTTAAAATGCACCTTAATTCTCTAAATACTTGTCTTTTTACTAAGCTACTTAAGGGAAGTATTATATACAAAGACCCTTCCCACATAATACATATAGACTATATAACAAACATGATGAGGTTTCAGATACAATATTGTCACATTTCACAATTTGTACCACCACTTAAATTCTTTACAGAAAATTAGTTAGTTGAAGTTTATGCTTAGAGATCTCTAAGATTTAAGGAACAGAATTATTTTTGAAATACTCCTGGATAGGTAGCATGATGTGTGCCCTGTTTAAATTTCTAAGTCCATTCCAACATGGTGGCGGGCGTGGAGAGATCAAGTCTCTGACCTCTTCAGCTGTGCGGGCATAGGGAGTCGTAAACAATCTAAATTCTGTTTGCTCAAGATCACTAGGCAACGCTGAACTCACGTGGATCTGGGACGAACAGTCTGGGCCTCTCAGAACACACACTGAGCCCGAATCGGCTGAATTCAAGCTCCTGTTCGCCTGCTTCCCACAGACAAACAGCTGTGACTCAGCACTAATCCATCTGGCTGAAACAACTGGTCAGCCCTTCTGTTCCTACGGAGGTAAATGCCAATTGAGCCTTCATAGGTAGTGGCCACAGGTTTGAAACGGGGCTTAGGAGAGACAGTAAGGACCCACCCGTTGCATTGGTCGCCCGGCAAAGGGAAACGAACTGTCGCCATTTGCAAGAGATACCACCATGGCAGAGAACTGACTTCACCAGACTGCGGCGGAGGAGATAACTTCATTGAACCCTGCGGCTACAGGTGTGTAATTCCCTAGCCTTCCCTCTCCACACATCAGGGAAACCTTAAGGGCCCCTCCCAGCTCTCCCATAAGGGCCCCCCCCAGCTCTCCCGTGATTGCGATAGCCAGACCAAGGGAATCAGACCTGGCGCGGGACCCGCTGCGAGGGGCCCGAGGCACAGAACTCCCGGCTACCGCTCCCACCAGTGCTGACAACTGAGGTCTCTTGCACCAGCTACCAGCGTGGCTACCGGAGGGCAAGTAAAATTCGCTGAGGATTCTCAGCCCCAAGCTCTACAAACTTAGGGTCTGAGGGAATGGCAAACTGGGAGAGTGTGCCCAGTCATTCATGAAAACAGGGCTCCCGGGAGCAGCAGACCTGGCATGTAGCCAGTACTGTGGTGAGCGGCACCCGTGAGAGGGGCCTGGCTAGAGGAAAAGTGGGGGAGTGACTAGACACAAGAGGAGGCCCTAGGCACTCAGGATTGGAGACTCGCCCAGTCTGGGAGGAGGAGCTGCTGCACAGTGATTGGTTCCAGCATATTGACAGGAGAAACCTGGCCTGGTGGGCACAGCGCCACCTACTGGAAGAGAAGTTAATCAAAATCTAAGACTGCATTTATTAGTTTTTTTTTTCTCTTTTTTTTGATTTGGGTTTTTTCTTTCATTTTCATTTTTCTTTCTTGTTGTTTTTAAAATTTTTTTTTACAATTTTTTTAAATTTTTTTCTTCTAATTTTAATTTTAATTCTTTTTTTATTATTATTTTTTAAAAAATAATTTTCTTCTTTTTTTATTTCCTATTTTTTTTCTTCTTTTGTCTTCTCATTTCTTTTCAATTTTCTTATTCCCCCTTCCTTGAATTCTACCTGCTTACTCTCATTCTCTTTAGTGACTTCTTCCCTTCCCTTCTAATACCTTTCCTCCCAAGCATCAAATAAATTTATAGGAGTGAACAGTAACTCAGCAGTCAAACAGAACAAGAAGTAACATGAGCAACTTGAAAAAGCAAGGAAGAAAAGGAATACAAACAATGCAGGACAGCCTAAATATTCAGGAGGACCTAGAGTCATCAGAAAAATGGTCATATAAAGAACTCAAGGAACACCTTAGACAGATGGAATGGAACCTTAAAGAGGATAGGAGACAGCAAATTCAAGCAGCGAAAGAACACATTGAGAATGAATTACATAAACGGATAAAAGAAGAAGTTAAGCATCTTTATCAGGAGATAGAGATTATAAAAAATAATCAAACAATAATTCTAGAAATGAAGGAAACAATAAACCAAATTAAAAACTCAATTGAGAGTATCACTAACAGAGTGGAGCAAGTAGAAGCCAGAATGTCAGATAATGAAGACAAAATATATCATCGTGAAAAGAGTCTAGCCAATTCAGAAAGGCTGGTAAAAAATCACGAGAAAAACATCCAAGAGTTATGGGATAACATTAAAAAACCAAACTTACGAGTCATCGGGATAGAAGAAGGTACAGAGATTCAAACCAAGGGAATGAGAAACCTGCGGAATGAAATAATTACAGAAAACTTTCCAGAAATAAAAAAGGAAACAGATATACAAATTGAAGATGCATACAGGACACCGAGCACACAAAATCACAGTAGACAAACGCCAAGACACACTGTTATGAAGATATCCAATATACAGAACAAAGAGAAAATATTAAAAGCTACAAGAGAAAGGAGACAGATTACATTCAGGGGTAAACCAATAAGGTTAACAATGGATTTTTCATCACAGACGCTGAAAGCAAGAAGGTCATGGAACAATGTATTTCAAACACTGAAAGACAATGGATGCCAACCAAGAATTCTGTATCCAGCAAAATTAAGCTTCAGGTATGACAACGAAATAAAAATCTTTCATGATAAACAAAAGTTAAAAGAATTTGCAGCCAGAAAACCAGCATTGCAAAGCATTTTGAGCAAAACACTACACGAGGAAGAAATGAAAAACAATAACCAAAACCATCAGTGGGAAGTGCCTCGGTAAAGACAGAGGGCGAGGGGAAAGATAATCATTGAGAAACAAACTAAATTTTTTAAAAAAATGATAAATAATCAAACATGGCTGGAAGTACAAACCATATATCAATAGTAACTCTGAATGTTAATGGCTTAAACTCTCCAATAAAGCGACATAGGCTGGTATCATGGATTAAAAAAACAAATCCAACAATATGCTGCCTCCAGGAGACACATCTGATTGGAAAAGACATACACAGGCTGAGGGTGAAAGGATGGGAAAAAATATACCACGCACACGGTCCTCGTAAGCAAGCAGAGGTGGCCATCCTCATATCGAATAAAATCGACTTCAAGACTAAGTTAATCAAAAGGGATAAGGAAGGACATCATACACTGTTAAAAGGAAACATTCACCAACAAGACATAACAATTATCAATATTTATGCACCAAATAATGGGTGCTGCGACATTCATAAAACAAATTCTCCTCAAGTTCAAGAATCAAATAGACCACAACACAATAATTATGGGTGACTTCAACACACCTCTCTCACCATTGGACAGATCCTCCAAACAAAGGATGAATAAAGAAACTATAGAACTCAATACCACAATCAATAACCTAGACTTAACTGACATATATAGAATATATCAACCATCATCAAATTGATATACTTTTTTCTCAGCAGCACATGGATCCTTCTCAAAAATAGACCATATATTATGCCATAGGGCAACCCTCAGTAAATATAAAGGGGTGGAGATAATACCATGCATTTTATCTGATCATAATGGAATGAAACTGGAAATCAATGATAAAAGAAGGAAGGAAAAATCCTACATCACATGGAAAATGAAAAATATGTTACTGAATGATCAATGGGTTACAGAAGACATAAAGGAGAAAATAAAAAAGTTCTTAGAGATAAATGAAAATACAGACACAACATATTGGAATCTATGGGACACAATGAAAGCAGTTTTAAGAGGGAAATTCATCGCCTGGTGGTCATTCCTCAAAAAAAGAAAAAACCAACAAATAAATGAGCTCACACTTCATCTCAAAGCCCTAGAAAAGGAAGAGCAAACCAACAGCAAATGTAGCAGAAGGCAAGAAATAATTAAAATCAGAGCGGAAATCAACGAAATTGAAACAAAAGAAACTATTGAAAAAATTAACAAAACTAAAAATTGGTTCTTCGAAAAAATAAGTAAGATCGACAGACCTTTAGCCATGCTAACGAAGAGAAGAAGAGAGAGAACTCAAATTACTAACATATGGGATGAAAGAGGCAATATCACAACAGATGCTACAGAAATACAGAAGACAATTAGAAATTATTTTGAAAACCTATATTCCAATAAAATAGAAGATAGTGAAGATCGATAAATTTCTTAAGTCATATGATTTGCCCAGACTGAGTCAGGAGGATACACACAATTTGAACAGACCAATATCAATGGATGAAATTGAAGAAGCAATCAAAAGACTACCATCCAAGAAAAGCCCAGGACCGGATGGGTATACAGCAGAGTTTTTCAAAACCTTTAAAGAGGAACTAACACCAATACTTTTCAAGTTATTTCAGGAAATAGAAAAAGAGGGAGCTCTTCCAAATTCATTCTATGAGGCCAACATCACCCTGATTCCGAAACCAGACAAAGACACCTCAAAGAAAGAAAACTACAGACCAATATCTCTAATGAACCTAGATGCAAAAATCCTGAATAAAATTCTGGCAAATCGAATACAAAAACACATCAAAAAAATTGTGCACCATGATCAAGTAGGATTCATCCCTGGGATGCAAGGATGGTTCAATATAGGGAAATCAATAAATGTTATTCACCACATCAATAGACTTAAAGATAAGAACCATATGATCATCTCGATAGACGCAGAGAAAGCATTCAACAAAGTAAAGCATCCCTTTATGTTCAAAACATTAGAAAAACTAGGGAAAACAGGAACTTACCTTGACATTGTAAAAGCTATCTATGCTAAGCCTCAGGCTGGCATCATTCTGAATGGAGAAAAGTTGAAGGCATTCCCTCTAAAATCTGGAACAAGACAGGGATGCCCTCTCTCACCACTTCTATTTAATTTAGTCCTTGAAATACTAGCCAGAGCAATTAGACAGACAAAAGAAATTAAAGGCATAAAAAAAAGGAAAAGAAGAATTTAAATTATCAGTATTTGCGGACGACATGATTCTATACCTAGAAGACCCAAAAGGATCTACAAAGAACCTACTAGAACTAATAAATGAATTCAGCAAAGTGGCAGGATATAAAATCAACACGCATAAATCAAAGGCATTTCTGTATATCAGCGACAAAACTTCTGAAACGGAAATGAGGAAAAACACTCCATTCACAATATCCTCAAAAAAAATAAAATACTTGGGAATCAACCTAACAAAAGAGGTGAAAGATTTATACAACAAAAAGTACAGAACCCTACAGAGAGAAGTAGAAGAAGATCTTAGAAGATGGGAAAATATACCCTGTTCATGGATAGGCAGAACTAACATCATCAAAATGGCGATATTACCAAAAGTTCTCTATAGGTTTAATGCAATGCCAATCAAAATCCCAATGGCATTTCTTGTAGAAATAGATAAAGCAATCATGAAATTCATATGGAAAAATAAAAGACCCAGAATAGCAAAAGCAATTCTAAGCAGGAAGTGTGAATCAGGCGGTATAGCGATACCAGATTTCAAACTATATTACAGAGCAATAGTGACAAAAACAGCATGGTACTGGTACCAAAACAGGTGGGTGGTATAGAATAGAGGACACAGAGACTAATCCACAAAGTTACAACTATCTTATATTTGATAAAGGGGCTAAAAGCATGCAATGGAGGAAGGATAGCATCTTCAACAAATGGTGTTGGGAAAACTGGAAATCCATATGCAACAAAATGAAACTGAATCCCTTTCTCTCGCCATGCACAAAAGTTAACTCAAAATGGATCAAGGAGCTTGATATCAAATCAAAGACTCTGAGTCTGATTGAAGAAAAAGTTGGCTCAGAACTACATATTGTGGGGTCGGGCTCCAAATTCCTTAATAGGACACCCATAGCACAAGAGATAATAACAAGAATCAACAAATGGGACTTACTTAAACTAAAAAGTTTCTTCTCAGCAAGAGAAACAATAAGAGAGGTAAATAGGGAGCCTACATGCTGGGAACAAATTTTTACTCCTCACCCTTCAGATAGAGCCCTAATATCCAGAGTGTACAAAGAACTCAAAAAAGTAGACAATAAGATAACAAATAATCCAATCAACAAATGGGACAAGGACCTGAACAGACACTTCTCAGAGGAGGATATACAATCAATCAACAAGTACATGAAAAAATGCTCACCATCTCTAGCAGTCAGAGAAATGCAAATCAAAACCACCCTAAGATATCATCTCACTCCAGTAAGATTGGCAGCCACTATGAAGTCAAACAACAAGTGCTGGCGAGGATGTGGAGAAAAGGGTACACTTGTACATTGCTGGTGGGACTGCAAATTGGTGCGGGCAATTTGGAAACCAGTTTGGAGATTCCTGGGAAAGCTGGGAATGGAACCACCACTTGACCCTGCTATTGCCCTTCTCAGACTATTCCCTGAAGACCTTAAAAGAGCACACTACAGGGATACTGCCACATCGATGTTCATAGCAGCACAATTCACAATAGCTAGACTGTGGAACCAACCCAGATGCCCTTCAATAGATGAATGGATAAAAAAATGTGGCATTTATACAACATGGAATATTACGCAGCACTAAAAAATGACAAAATCATGGAATTTGCAGTGAAATGGATGGCAGTAGAGCAGATTATGCTTAGTGAAGCTAGCCAATCCCTAAAAAACAAATACCAAGTGTCTTCTTTGATATAATGAGAGCAACTATGTACAGAGTAGGGAGGAAGAGCAGGAAGAAAAGATTAACTTTAAACAGAGACATGAGATGGGAGGGAGAGAGAAAAGGGAAATTGCATGGAAATGAATGGAGACCCTCATTGCTATACAAAATTACTTATAAGAGGTTGTGAGGGGAATGGGAAAATAAACAAGGAGAGAAATGAATTATAGTAGATGGGGTAGAGAGAGAAGATGTGAGGGAAGGGGAGGGGGCATAGTAGGGGATAGGAAATGTATCAGAATACGACAGTTACTAATAGGGCATTATGTAAAATTGTAGATGTGTAACCGACGTGATTCTGCAATCTGCATTTGGGGTAAAATTGGGAGTTCATAACCCACTTCAATCTAATGTATGAAATATGATATGTCAAGAGCTTTGTAATGTTGTGAACAACCAATAAAAAAATAAAAAATAAAAATAAAAATAAATAAATTTCTAAGTCCAATTATTCATTCACAATTTCAGGGTAGTGACATTGTTTGGGATGCCATTTCTAGAGTAATGCTGAATATTACAGTTTTTACTTAACATTATCTTGCTAAGTTTTCTTAGTATCCAATCACAACTTCTAACTTCTTCTACTTCTTTTGTTCCCCAAATCTTGCTCTATAAACAAGGTGTGATAAAGAGGCTGGAGAGTGAATGACAAAACTATCCACAATATGTAAAGAGACGGTCGTGTTCTGCAGTCAGCACCAACCATGGTGATGCACCCCCCTGAGCACCTGCCTAGAGGTTACTGAAAACTCTACAATAACATGACAATGACAATGGCTATCGGATACTCATCCATGAAAATGGGGAAGACTGATAATGATGGTGGACATGTAAAACTCCAAAGAGAAAATTGATGGAGCTGGAACCCAAACTTTAAAATATATGAATCACATAATTTTCTACATCAAGTCTCATTCAACTTATCACATTTTAGGATGTTTTAATAATAAATAACCTGATCCAACACGGCCGCCGGCGAGGAAGCAGCGATTCCAATGTCTCCACATTAACGGGATCAGAAAGACCCATTGGAACAGCGGCAGTCTACCTACTGAGGAACTTCTAGCAAAATTCCGTGAAGAGGGGACCTGCCGGGAATTGGTAGGTTTATTAGAAGTGTCAGTTTGTCCCAGACAAGTGGATCTTGGCTGGCCACGCGGGCGCGGAGGTCCAGTCTCGCAGCCACCAGCTGCTTCAGAAAACGGCCGGAGGCCCCGAGCAGCATGGCCCGCCCAAACCCGCAGACGGCACCCGACACCTCGCCATCCCGAGAGTCCCCGCTCTCGCTCAGTGAATGGCCACTCCACCCGCCCAGATCTTACCCATGCGGCCGCAGCTGCCCGGCTCTACCGGCAGCACGGCGCAGCGAGAAGTGTCCCCACCTGGCCCAGCAGACAGCCCGTGCCCTCCCGGCTCTACTAACAGCCCCGCCCACCCGGCGAACGGCTCCCCCCCCCCCCAGACAGCGTGAAGGGAAATCTAACCAACCCTTTACGAAATAGCAAACTGGGAACTAAAACCAGAGATTGTGTCAGATCAGAGACAAGCCAGTTCCACCCCTCCCTTCGGACACTCCGGCAAGGAGCCAGGGGCCCACCATAGCAGAGAGGGGAAGTCACCAAAGTTCGGCCAAAGAGATTCCTTCCCAGCGGAATCTACTTTAGCAGGTGTGTGACTCCCACCCACACCAGATACAAACAACCAGGAAACTTCAAAATCTCTCCGTGGGCGTGACCCTAAGGGCCAAAGTACTCTGGACCCCCAACTCCCCCTATTGCCAGTGACGAGGGCGTGACTGTAGGGGCAGAGGGAAGCAGAGAAGACTCCCCACCCCCAACTCCCCCAACCACGAACTGAGAGGGTGTGACGGTAGGGGCGGAGGGAAACAGAGGACACTCCAGACCTCCAACTCCTCCTACCGTCAGCAGAGTGGTTGTGACTGTAGGGGCTGAGGGAAGTAGAGGGGATCCTCGACCCCCAACTCCTATTACCACCAGCAGCGACACCAGTGGTCTCAGCTGCCAGATTCCGAAGGTGTGCCCACCAAAGGGGTCCGGAAAAATTAAACAATTGACTCCCAGACCACAGCTCCACAGCACTGGGGCTTAGATGAATGACAACGAGAGTGCTCAGTAGTTAGGGAAATGGAACACTCGGTGGGGCTGAAAGTGTAACCAAATCCTTGGGGAACTGCCTCCGGTGAGCAGGACCTGGCTGGCTGGCAGGAGGAAGGGGAGGAGGGGCCGTAGAAGTGAAACGGCTCTGGACCAACAGGACTGAGAGACTCCCAGGAACCGCCTTACAGGGATTGCTGTTGACACATTGAGGGCAAAACTCAGCCCGGAGGGCACAGCTTTGCCTATGGGAAGAGATGAAAATGGATCTCTAAGACCTAATTTTATTTCCTATTTCATTTTAACTTTTTCTCTCCCTTTCCCCTCTCTCTCTCCCCTTCCAAGTTTTACGGCTCTTTCCATTCTCCTCTATGCTATCTATCTCCCTCTCCTTCTTTCCTTTCAAGAGCACCTACCTTCCCCTTCCCCCCAACTTTCATCCCAAGCATTACGTCATCCATTTCACGTAACTGTCTAAATACAAATAGGTGTGCGCCCTTCCCCCGTGCCTGCAAGGTAGCCAGACCTGCAACCCACCAGCAGGTCAGGCCCAGCAACCTGGGAGTGCCAGAGCCGCCCCACGCGCCTGCAAGGTAGGCGCACCTGCTACCAACCAGCAGAACAGGCCCAGCGGCCTGCCAATGTGGTAGGCACAGCGCCCCAATTGGAGGAGGAACAGAGCCCCTGGGAGACTTTGCAACTATACAAGAGTAATACAAATATATAGGGGGAAAATTCAACAACACAACAGTCTCAGTAAGCAGAAAGAAACACGAACAGTATGAAGAGACAAGGAAAGAAAGGACCACAATCAATGCAGGTCAACTCAACTTTAGAAGAGGTAATTACTGCAGCAGATGGAATGTCAGATAAAGAATTCAGGAGATACATGCTTCAGATGATCTGGAGTCTCAAGGAAGACATTAGACAACAAAATCAGACAATGAAAGATCTCTTCAACAATGAAATACACAAACAAATCCAGGAAGCAAAAGATCAACTATACAGGGAGATAGAAGTTATAAAAAAACAAACAAACAGAAATCCTAGAAAGGCAGGAAGCAATAAACCAACTTAAAAACTCAATTGAGAATACTACCAACAGAGTAGAACACTTAGAAGATAGAACATCAGACAATGAAGACAAAGTATTTCAACTTGAAAAGAACATAGACAGCTGAGCAAGACTGTTAAGGAACCATGAGCAGAACATCCAAGAGATATGGAATAACATAAAGAGACCAAACTTAAGAGTCATTGGGATACAGGAAGGCATGGAGGTCCATACCAAAGGAATAAACAATCTATTCAATGAAATAATACGAGAAAACATCCCAGACTTGAAGAATGAGACAGAATCCCAAATCCTAGAAGCTTACAGGACGCCGAATGTGCATAATCATAATAGGTCCACACCTAGACACATTATAATGAAGATGCCCAACATACAGAATAAGGAGAGAATTTTAAAAGCTACAAGAGAAAGGAAACAGATTACATTTAGGGGTAAACCAATCAGGATAACAGCTGATCTCTCAACACAGACTTTGAAAGCTAGGAGATCCTGGAATAACATATTTCAAACACTGAAAGAAAATGGGTTCCAACCAAGAATTGTGTAAACAGCAAAATTGAGCTTCAAGAATGAAGATGAAATTAAAACCTTCCATGATAAACAAAAGTTAAAAGAATTTGCAGCTAGAAAACCATCTCTCCAAAAAATCCTCAGCAAAACATTACAGGAAGAGGAAATGGAAAATAACAATGAAAACCAACAGTGGGAGGTAGACAGTAAAGGGGGTAAAATAATCAAAGAGGAAAACAAACCATATTCAGTAACATAAATAAACAAATATGGCTGGAAGGATAAACCATATCTCAATAATAACCCTAAATGTTAATGGCTTAAACTCACCAATTAAGAGACACAGGCTAGTAGAATGGATCACAAAACATGACCCAACAATATGCTGCCTACAGGAGACACATTTGATAGAAAAAACATACATAGATTGAAGGTGAAAGGTTGGGAAAAATCATATCACTCATATGGACTTCGGAAACAAGCAGGAGTGTCCATACTCATATCAAATAAAATAGATTTCAAGCCAAAGTTAATCAAAAGGGATAAAGAGGGACACTACATACTGCTCAAGGGAACCATACACCAACAAGACATAACAATCATAAATATATATGCCCCAAACAATGGTGCAGCTATGTTCATCAAACAAACTCTTCTCAAGTTCAAGAGTCTAATAGACCACCATACAATAATCATGGGAGACTTCAACACACCTCTCTCACCACTGGACAGATCTTCCAAGCAAAAGTTGAATAAGGAAACTGTAGAACTCAATAACACAATTAACAGCCTAGACTTAATTGACATATATAGAATATACCACCCAACATCAAGCAGTTACACTTTTTTCTCAGCAGCACATGGATCCTTCTCAAAAATAGATCATATATTATGTCACAGGGCAACTCTTAGACAATATAAAGGAGTAGAGATAATGCCATGCATCTTATCTGATCATAATGGAATGAAACTGAAAATCAACGATAAAAGAAGGAAGGAAAAATCATGCATCACTTGGAGAATGAACAATAGGTTACTGAATGATCAATGGGTTATAGAAGACATCAGGGAGGAAATTAAAAAATTCTTAGAGATAAATGAAAACACAGACACAACATATCGGAATCTATGGGACACAGTGAAAGCAGTTCTAAGAGGAAAATTCATTGCATGGAGTTCATTCCTTGAAAAAAGAAAAAAAACAACAAATAAATGATCTCATACTTCATCTCAAAATCCTAGAAAAAGAAGAGCAAAACAACAGCAAAAGAAGTAGAAGGCAAGAAATAATTAAAATCAGAGCTGAAATTAATGAAATTGAAACAAAAGAAACAATTGAAAAAAAATGATAAAACTAAAAGTTGGTTCTTTGAAAAAATAAATAAGATCGACAGACCCTTAGCCATGCTAACGAAGAGAAGAAGAGAGAGAACTCAAATTACTAGCATACAGGATGAAAAAGGCAATATCACAACAGACACTTCAGAAATACAGAAGATAATCAGAAATTATTTTGAATCCTTATACTCCAATAAAATAGAAGATAGTGAAGGCATCGATAAATTTCTTAAGTCATATGATCTGCCCAGATTGAGACAGGAAGATATAGACAACCTAAACAGACCAATATCAATTGAGGAAATAGAAGAAACCATCAAAAGATTACCAACTAAGAAAAGCCCAGGACCGGATGGGTATACAGCAGAGTTTTACAAAACCTTTAAAGAGGAACTAATACCAATACTTTTCAAGCTATTTCAGGAAATAGAAAAAGAGGGAGAACTTCCAAATTCATTCTACGAGGCCAACATCACCCTGATTCCTAAACCAGACAAAGATACTTCAAAGAAAGAAAACTACAGACCTATATCTCTAATGAACCTAGACGTAAAAATCCTCAATAAAATTCTGGCGAATCGGATACAAAATCATATCAAAAAAATTGTACATCATGATCAAGTAGGATTCATCCCTGGGATGCAAGGCTGGTTCAATATACGGAAATCAATAAATGTTATCCACCACATCAATAGACTTAAAAATAAGAACCATATGATCATCTCGATAGATGTGGAAAAAGCATTTGACAAAGTACAGCATCCCTTTTTGTTCAAAACTCTCGAAAAAATAGGGATAACAGGAACATACCTCAACATTGTAAAAGCAATCTACGCTAAGCCCCAGGCTAGCATCATTCTGAATGGAGAAAAATTGAAGGCATTCCCTCTAAATTCTGAAACAAGACAGGGATGCCCTCTCTCACCACTTCTGTTCAACATAGTTCTCGAAACACTGGCCAGAGCAATTAAACAGACGAAAGAAATTAAAGGCATAAAAATAGGAAAAGAAGAACTTAAATTATCACTATTTGCAGATGACATGATTCTATACCTAGCAGACCCAAAAGGGTCTACAAAGAAACTATTAGAGCTAATAAATGAATTCAGCAAAGTGGCAGGATATAAAATCAACACGCATAAATCAAAGGCATTCCTGTATATCAGCGACAAACCCTCTGAAATGGAAATGAGGACAACCACTCCATTCATAATATCCTCAAAAACAATAAAATACTTGGGAATCAACCTAACAAAAGAGGTAAAAGACTTATACAATGAAAACTACAGAACCCTAAAGAGAGAAATTGAAGAAGATCTTAGAAGATGGAAAAATATACCCTGTTCATGGATAGGCAGAACTAACATCATCAAAATGGCGATATTACCAAAAGTTCTCTATAGGTTTAATGCAATGCCAATCAAAATCCCAATGGCATTTCTTGTAGAAATAGAGAAAGCAATCATGAAATTCATATGTAAAAATAAAAGACCCAGAATAGCAAAAACAATGCTAAGCAGGAAGTGTGAATCAGGTGGTATAGTGATACCAGATTTCAATCTATACTACAGAGCAATAGTAACAAAAACAGCATGGTATTGGTACCAATACAGGCGGGTGGACCAATGGTACAGAATAGAGGACACAGAAACTAACCCACAAAACTACAACTTTCTTATATTTGATAAAGGGGCTAAAAGCATGCAATGGAGGAAGGATAGCATCTTCAACTAATGGTGCTCGGAAAACTGGAAATCCATATGCAACAAAATGAAACTGAATCCCTTTCTCTCGCCATGCACAAAAGTTAACTCAAAATGGATCAAGGAGCTTGATATCAAACCAGAGACAAGGCATCTGATAGAAGAAAAAGTTGGCTACGACCTACACACTGTGGGGTCGGGCTCCAAATTCCTCAATAGGACACCCATAGCACAAGAATTAATATCTAGAATCAACAAATGGGACTTGCTCAAACTAAAAAGTTTTTTCTCAGCAAAAGAAACAATAAGAGAGGTAAATAGGGAGCCAACATCATGGGAACAAATTTTTACTCCTCACACTTCAGATAGAGCCCTAATATCCAGAGTATACAAAGAACTCAAAAAATTAGACAATAAGATAACAAATAACCCAATCAACAAATGGGCCAAGGACCTAAACAGACACTTCTCAATCAACAAGTATATGAAAAAATGCTCACCATCGCTAGCAGTCAGAGAAATGCAAATCAAAACCACCCTAAGATATCATCTCACTCCAGTAAGATTGGCAGCCATTAAGAAGTCAAACAACAAGTGCTGGCGAGGATGTGGGGAAAAGGGTACACTTGTACATTGTTGGTGGGACTGCAAATTGGTGCAACCAATTTGGAAAGCAATATGGAGATTTCTTGGAAAGCTGGCAATGGAACCACCATTTGATCCAGCTATTCCCCTTCTGGGTCTATTCCCTAAAGACCTAAAAACAGCATGCTACAGGGACACTGCTACATCGATGTTCATAGCAGTACAATTCACAATAGCAAGACTGTGGAAGCAACCTAGATGCCCTTCAATAGACGAATGAATAAAAAAAAAATGTGGCATTTATACACAATGGAGTATTACTCTGCATTAAAAAATGACAAAATTATAGAATTTGGAGGGAAATGGATGGCATTAGAGCAGATTATGCTAAGTGAAGCTAGCCAATCCCTAAAAAACAAATGCCAAATGTCCTCTTTGATATAAGGAGAGTAACTAAGAACAGAGTAGGGAAGAAGAGCATGAGAAGATGACTAACATTAAACAGGGATGAGAGGTGGGAGGGACAGGGAGAGAGAAGGGAAATTGCTTGGAAATGGAAGGAGACCCTCAGGGTTATACAAAGTTATATACAAGAGGAAGTGAGGGAAAAGGGAAAAATAATACAAGGGGGAGAAATGAATTACAGTAGAGGGGGTAGAGAGAGAAGAGAGGAGGGGAGGGGAGGGGGGATAGTAGAGGATAGGAAAGGCAGCAGAATACAACAGACACTAGTATGGCAATATGTAAATCAGTGGAAGTGTAACTGATGTGACTCTGCAATCTGTATACGGGGTAAAAATGGGAGTTCATAACCCACTTGAATCAAAGTGTGAAATATGATATATGAAGAACTATGTAATGTTTTGAACAACCAATAAAAAAATTAAAAAAAATAATAAATAACCTGACAGTCAAAATCTGTGTTGTCTGGGGTCTTCTGAGGGCTTTAATTTCTACAAGAGTGTCTCTGATCCCTAGCTCTGTCTAGGCTTCCTGAGCAGACATGGTCTGGTGTTTAAGGCTAGGATATAAGTATGGATGCCTTGCTCAGTCTTGAGCTTCCTGCTGGTGATCTGGGCCAGGACACATCCTGAAGGAGGAAATACCTAAGAAGAAAGCAAGAATGATAAAATGAGAACATGTACTAATCATTGGATTTATTGGGCTTTAGAAGAAAGAAGGACTTATACCTATGTCAAGAAGACTACAAGTAACTCTCTGCCCAATATGATTATATTCACTGAAAATACACTGGTCTCTATATTTGTAAAAAGCTTAGGGATCACTCAGGAGGCACAGCATAAGCACACCATAATATCCTTCTCATCATGCTAAAAATAATACACTGTAATAAGCCCTTATTCTCAATAGAACGGAGCACAGAGGAATGAAAAACAAATTCTGCCTCACTGAGTCTGGGGAGGGATTCATGGATGGTTTGTCATTTAAAATGAGACAATAAAGATAAGTAGACTTCTACCTGATGGACAAGGAGAGAGGAAAAATAATAGCAACCCATCATGTGGGTGCATTAACACTGTAAATTTGTAATTTGGTAAGAGGCAGTGAAGTGACTCAATTTGTCAGAGAGATCTAATTACTAATCTGGACTCTCTTCATACTAGTCATGGTTTTACCTCTATAAGAGGCACAATGATATTTACTTTATAGAATTGTTTTGATTGTTAAATGAGATAATAGACCTAAAGTGCTTAGCGTGTTGCCTGATATGTATAAAGAAGTGAACTGACAGATCCCCATTAATGCAAGCACCAAAATACTTCAGAAAATTCAACAGATGATAATGTGTTCAGAATTAGTAATACTATTTCTGAAAATCTTCCCAAAAGAATAAATGTAAACTTTGAGAATATACACAACATGGATCAGCATAGCAAAAACAACTGAAAACTATCTAAATGTACAAAATTGTGTGAAAGCCAAGAATGGTATGGGATAGTCACCTAAGTGATGTTCCTTTTGGCATGGCATATAAAATTCTATTCATAGAATGACATACTTTGGGAAAACACTTTGGGTAAACTGTTAATATGATTAAGGTAGTATTTGACACATGTATAATATGATTGAAATAATGTAAAAATACAAATAGAAAGTGGCTGGGAAAAATATTGCCCATTGAAAGTGATTATGAAGACAATAATGGTAATTATGTTACTTTCATATATTATTGGGTGCCTTCTTTTTTGTCTTTGCTTGATTGAAAAGAGGCTGTACAATATGCCCTGTATTTATAATAAATACTGATGGAGCTTTTGAAATGTGCCAACTGGTATAGTAATTGTCTCACCATTGCTTAGGTATCTCTGATGATGTTCAATAACTCCTCTCAGAGATGCTAAAAAGAAGTGTTTGGTCTGCAGACCAAACCTGTTTGTAGGCCACGAGACAGGATTTTTTCAGTTTATATTTTTAGATGGTTGGGGGAAAAGTCAAACAAAAAATAATATCCCATGACATGTGACAATTATACACAATTCAAATTTCAGTGTCCATTAATAATATTTTATTGAAACACAAGCATGTGAATTCATTAACATAATTTCTATGATTGCATTTGACTCCAAACTGCAGAGCAGAGAGAGTAGTTATGATGGGACAATATGACCTGGAAAATTCAAAATATTCTCTATCTGGCCCTTATAGAAAAAGTTTGCTGACCTATGTAGTAAAGGAAATCTTTAATTGAAAGTGTTTGAATTTGAGTATCCCTAATTCGGTCTTCAGAGTCCTTTAAGCCTGAAGGTTCTCTATTCTCCAATTGCTGTCTGCATATAAGGAACAGATGAGAAATCATCAATTTTGAAACAACAGTACAAATTGGACAGAGACCCTGAACATGCAGCATCAAAGAGATTGGCAATAAGGGAACAGCAAGGGTAGGGTGGGGGCGGGGCATAAAGAAGGCTGGAGAAAGAGTAGCTAAAATAGATCTTGATCCTAAAGTCCTATTCTAATCCATTCTCCTCACTTTACTTCTCATTAGAGCTTAGCAAGGGCAGTTTTAGCCGGAGCCAAATGGAACTGGTTGCTTTCATAGGTCAAAACTCATGGCATATTGGCAATTTCATAAAGTGCAAGTAAGCTTTGGGGACAATACTGCCATTTTTTACTAAAGCAATCCAGCCAAACTAACTCTTGATTTAGAAATAGATTAAATTATCTCATATAAGCAAATTTTAATAAAACTTGGATGTTTTAGATTAAAAATTTTAAAAATGCTTAGTATTCCAAAGCTCAGCTCAGAATCTTCCTTTTTGACATTTGACGGATTTACATTTGCATTTTACTGGGTTTTCATTGATTATAACTTTCCATTTAAAAAATAGTTCAATGTGAATTTAGTTATTTAAAAGTTCACTTGATGGGCTGCTTGAAAAACCAAACTACTCTGGTCTCAAGAGTAAAGAAATTTTATTTTACTTGTTCAAAACTAAGTTAATATGGGAGCCCTGCCCTTTAAGTCTAGACAAAGGAATTGGGGAGATGGGTGAGATAAATGTGTAATTTTTTAGAAAAGGTTAGCAATATATATTACAAATCAAAAAAAGGTGAGAAATCTGACATTGAAATTGAAGCAAAGTCTCAGAACAAAGCAGGAGAAATACATGATTTTGAGTAGGATATAAAGCAACCTCCTTTGTTCTAAATGATTTTTAATAATTCCCAATCTCAATCCCATGAGGAATTCCATGATTTATGTGAAAAATTCAATAATGAATAGTTGGAACTGTGTATAGCCCATTAGAAAAAACAATGACCCTATCCTAGGTAAAACAAATGACCCTATCCTAGGTAAAATCCAGACCAACAAAACCACTTAACTAATGTTTGAGGCATTCCACATCTTGCAAATAGGACTGGATTTTAAATGTTTAGTGAGTTATAAGTAAGCTGAATATAACATTGCCTCACAGGTTCTTTCAGCTCATGATGAGGACAGATAGACCCAACAGTTAATCATCAACTCTGAATTGTTTTGCCTTCTAAAGAAGAATTTGTTCCTGGTTCATTCTTTTTACGTCTCTTTACAGAATCATAACATATATTCCTGAAATTACTGGTAAAAAAATAAAAACTATTATAACAGAATAAGGATCAGTAAGAAAAGCATTTTTATGAAAGACAAATTTTAATCACAACATTATAACACCTCATAATGGTATTTTAGCAAGTAGGAAATAATTTCAATTTCAAGTTGGTGTTCTATTTAATGCTAGTAAAAGCTATATGTACATACTAAATGATGGGAATTCTAATAGATATTTTTATCATCAAGGAATCCTTATCATTTTTATATACAAAATACTTATGTAAACATTTGTAACTCAAATGTTATTTTAACTAAGAAAATGAAACCATTATACTGTTTAGATTTTTTACAACCAAGGGTAGAACTGTAACACTGGTAAGGGTGAATTATATCTAAGAGCAAAACTGAATGGTTCAGTTTTGAAATTGGATTTAAAAATCTGCCCTGTGGTCATTTAATTAAATTAGGTTACTATCCCTTTCTATTCTCTCTCACTTTTCTGTCCGCACTACTATATCACTACTATATAGGAACATACCCCCCCCCACACACATGCATACACACACACGTGTATGCCAACTTTAATAATCTAGATATAATATGCAAAATTTTCATTTTTTTATTCCTTCATAAATATCCAGGTCTATGTGAAAATATTTTAGATATCAATTGTGGAAATATTGCCTTTTATTTCTACTTATTTTATGTCTGTTTGTTTTCATGTATGTGTATGTATATATATATATATATATATATATATATATATATATATATATATTTTTTTTTTTTTTTTTTTTGGTTAGGATGGAAAGATTCCAGTTGATCTCTTACACCTCAGAAAACTACCCTTTTTTTTTTTTACAACCAGTGGATTAGTTGGTTCTAAAGTTCCTGCAACAAATTATTCATTTAATAATACCACTCCATAAAAAGTGTGATTTTTCTCTTGAAAAGTCTATTTTCTTCAAATCACTGGTTATCTAATAAACATAAGTAATTTTTAAATAAGAAAAGCCTAAAAATTCTAATGCATTTTTGGAGTAGGGTAAACATTAACAACTCACTGCTAACAGGAGCTTTCAAGGATTTGGGTGTTAACATGGATGGCAGTAGGTTTTCCTTCCAACGTTATAAGTAATAATTGCATTTGGACATATTTCTTTCATCAAATGTATAAAAATTTCTTCATCTTTATTCTATTTGGCCCAAAATAAATGAACTGGTTTATTTTTATAAATTTGTGAATCCAACCATAAACGTAATCAAGGTGCACAGAAATCTATAGACCTGGCCTTGTCTTTCAAAGTGATTTGAAGTCCTGAGCTATGTGGGAGCAATTCATTCTAGTGTGGCTGATCTGCATGTAAATAATATATCACTCCAGTTAGCAGAAGAATATATTCTGCTGGTTCTCTTGTGGACCCAGTGGCTTGGTATGTGCAATATATAACATGCCTCACTTTTTATTTCTTTTGGTGATGTTGGCAATGGAACCCTGACCTCATGCATGTTAGCATGTGTTCCACCACTGAGCTACATCTAACAGCCCTCTCAAAAAAAATACTATAGCTTCTGATTTTTAAAAATGACATCAAAACTGTTTTCTCAATGTCACAATGGATTTTTAAATATGCTGCAGCTAAGGTAGAAGAGAAATAACTTGAATTTGCTTTATGAACAGACTTACCTTTTTATGTGATTTCTGTTGGTGTATGCAAGTTCTGATACTCAAGGGAGTGCATTATGCAATTTGTTAGGCTGTTGCCTTTTTTAATGTTAAATATTTGATACAGAAACAATACCCAACTATTTTAAAATATTTTGCACATGACATTATATTTAAAGGGATTAAGAAAAAAAGTCAATGGGTCATTAACAATGGGAATGATTTAGAAAGAAAGCACTGCCATGATTCAGTATAAATGCCACCAACTGGCATTTTGCATGCCTATTTGGTAGGATGGAATTTATGTCAACATGAGTATATGATTCACAAGCTATGACTGGAAAAGTTCATAAGATACCAGCTTTCAGACAGCTAATGGATTTGTCCTTCTTTCTTAATACATTATAATCTATCTTCATGTCCCCCATTTAAACATTCAAAAGAATAGAACATATTGTAAAGTTCTGATTGAAATTTAGAAAGAATGAGATCTTCAGAAAATTTAGAAATTTAGATCAATAGGGAGGATGTGACTCTAACATAGTCACACAGGTACAATGAAAACATCATTAGTAAGCCTGAGTTTGGAATGGTTATGGTTCAGATCGTAAACATATGTCAAAGGCCCATGGCACTAAAATCTGGATCACCAGCCTGTGGTGCTATTGATAGAACTTTTGGGAGGTGGGGCCTAATGGAAGGAAGATAGGTCATTGAGGGTGTGCTCTTGGAGGGGACTCCAGGACCCTCCCTCTTTCCTCTCTCTGTCTCTTTTTTCCTCCCACGTGCTCCTTACAATAGTTCCAAAGCAACAGACACAAACAAAGGTGGTCTAAAACCTTTAAAGTCAAGCCATGTTAAACTTTTCCTCCTTATAGTTATTTCAGGTGATCTTATCTCAGTGACAAAAAGCTAACTAATATAAGAATATGCAAGGAAGTGATGGAAAAGGAAGGAATGCCATTCAAAATGTTGTCAAAAGTAAAAGAAAATGTCGCCATTAAATTAAGTAGACACATGGATTTTACGATTAGTTTGTTATTAAGACAAGAAATACACTTACAATTTCTAAGTATGACATAAGCTTTTACTTTCATGATTCTAAAAATAATCTACATTCTAATTTTTTCTAATTACAATATATATCATCTGCCATAAGTGCAGCTCGTCTGTATTTCAGTAACAAGAGGGTCCATGGTAGGTAAAGGCATCTCAATAACAGTTACAAAATAAACAAAAGGAAAAAAAAAACAGAATAACAGGATCTGATTTACAGGAGAAGTATCAGGTCAAATAGAAACCATTATATAGTAGTAAGCCTAGAAGATTTCCAAAAGGAAAGTAAATGAAGGTAAATATAAGTTTTATAAATTGTCATGTCCATCATTAAAGCACTCTAAGTCCCTCTTTGGTATTGAGATGCAGTGAATAAATTATATCTAACCACATAAATATGAATCTTCCATGTTGTGTAGTTTATTTACCGAGCAGCCTCTGAATAAAAGATTTCTACTTGCTGAATTTTCACCCAATATAAATATTTTAAAAACAATAAAATATACATCAACTTCTTTAACCTTCTCCTTTGCATTCTTTTCAAATAAGCCTTCAGGAACGTGTTATTTGTTGGGTTCAGTTTAATTTTTAAAATATATCTTAATGGGATTTTTTGAATCATTGGAGCCCTGGAAACTCATTTAAAAGAAAACCTCTCATGATACTGGCCCTGCATATTATTGATTCTATGAATCAGTCATGAGCAAGAATCCAAGTGAAAGAGGATGATTTTTTTTTTCAGGGGATTTTTGAAAAGTAAGTCAATATTCTAATTTCAATTTTGAAATTAAGTGGCATATCCTATAAGTAGTAAATGACAAATAACATGTAGCAATTATACAACTGGATCCTGAGAGCTCAGAAGCTTCAAGGTAGTAAAGGACAAATCACCATTTTTTGTGACCTTATTTTAGTTTCCCTTTTGAGTCTGAAGAACATCCGGTTCTATCAGAAAAATGCTGTTAATGTGGGATCTATCCTGGGAAGGGAAATAGATTTTCTTCACATTATTGCAAGAGACATATGCATTTAACTCCAAAGTTAAATGCAGATCTATCCTGAGCTAGATGTCTCTAGCTTGTTATACATTGCTAATCTAAGAACAATAGAAACCTTATAACTTATGGGTTTTTCTTGTAAACCGACTGCACTGTTTGGATTCCTGGAATCCTGTCACTGTACAGCCATCAATGCCTGCCTTGCACAGCAGTGTGCTTGATGAAAATGGTGGACCCTGAGTTCAAATCCTGGTGCTCAGTGACTGGAGTAACTGGTACCACTTTGTACTTCATTGTTCTTCAACTATAAAAAAAAAAAAACCTCTCTCATGCTTATATTTTGAGAATTTAATCATGCAAAATGAATACGAAGTACCAAGCAGAATAAACAACCACCAAACGTCCATTACCATTGATATTTTTCACATAATGCCAAAGCGCTGATTTCTAGGAGAAAATGAGCTACAAATATAAAGTGAAATTATTTTACTTCCTCAGCTAGCAGCATCTTTATGTTCCATAGCATTTTAAGTACACTTTTAGTATAATACCTCCTAGATACAAGTCAAGGTTTTACTTACTTGGGGGAAATTATTTTTGTACTGGCTTCTAAATACATGGGAGAGTCAATGAAGGTCAAAAGCAATAGTAAAAACAATACCCACTGTCCAATCAAAGCAATGTTCAGGTCACAGTGAAAATGGGTGTTTTCTTCTTCTCTCCCCCGTTAAAACAGCTCTCATTTCCTGGTAGATCAGTGAGACAATGAAGCATTCAAGAGAATTTTCAGCAATTGAAACTGCAAATTGCAAAACAACTAAAATGTCTAAAGTGACTGCTGCTTGGCTGGATTTCCATTTTCTCATTTCTTTTCTGATTCATTATCCTTAGAGGTTCTACTGCATATGCAGTTATTCAATTAATTCTAACAGAGTTACAGGTTTGGTTTGCAGAGGAAATTTAGAAAATGGACATATATTTATTCTGTCAGTATAAGTGCTCAGATTTAGAACTGAGAATCTAAACTTCATGAAAAGATTTTTTTCTTCCTGTTTTAAAGCAATTTAAACAAGCTTTTGTATTGTTGAAAGGCAAACTAATAATCTCAGATTGTAAAAATCCTTGTTAGACAAGCAGAAATATGAGAGTGGACATTTTTTCTGAGTTGCTGTAACTAACCAGGAGAAAAAAATAAGTTAAACCTCAAATTGGTGACATTTTTTGACTTATATTTCCCGGACTAGTTTAGATATTACTCTTAAGCCTGGGCCAAAGGGACAAAAGTCCTGCTATGTCTCCATGGTCTGGTTTGAGGGTCCCAAAGGTTTAAAACTTGCTGATTGGTAAATTATTTGATTTCACTTAATCTCCAATTTACATCCAAGATACAGAACAGTCTTTCAATATATCCACATAAACCAGAGAAAGAGAAAATGCCAAGTGCAGGCTTTGCATATCAACACATGAAAGAACTGATGATATTTATGAGACAATTAACGAAGCTGTGCTAATTCAGATAAAAAACTGGGGAGCAAAAAGCCACCTCACTTTATTCCAGAATCACATTTTAATCAGTTGATTATTCTTTTCCTAACTCAGGGATGATGAAGGCAGGTCAATATCTCTTCTGTTTAAATTGGACATTCTTTAAATTATGACTATAGAAATAAAAGAAAATGGCTCAAAGTATATATTCAAATGAATATGATTATTTTTCAGCAATATAAGCTTTGCAGGGCTTAGTGGTGCTTGACTGTAATCCCTGCAGGTTGGGAGGCTGAGGAAGGAGAATTGTAAGTTCAAAGCCAGCCTCAACAAAAACTGGGTGCTAAGTAACTGAGTGAGACCCTGTCTCTAAATAAAATACAAAATAGGGCTGGAGATGTGGCTCAGTGGTTGAGTGCCCCTGAGTTCAATCCCTGATATTGTCTCAAAAAAAGTAATACAAGCTTTGTCTTCAAACTTACCAATATTTTCAATTATAGCTGAGTATGCATTAATTCCTACAAATATTATTTTCAGAATTTTCAATGCCAGCTTCCTTAAAGTTTTATCTAGAAATAAGTTAACAAGTTCAGACACAAACAAAACAAAAATTCTATTGCATATTATAGCAGACTAGATAATTCAGAGCAATCTTTCCATTAAGATCCATTAGAAAAAAAAACTAAATGGGTAAAATTTTAAAACAAGGCCACTTGACATTATTAGAGATTTTAAAAAAGGAACTACTGTGAATGGAAATAGGAAGAAAGAAGCTCAAGCAAGTGATCCCGGAGTTCAGTGAAAAAATTCATGAGACCTGCTATTTCCAATGAGGAGAAATAGAGACCACTTGGAGATGATGCGATTTACCACCTTGATGAACTATAAGGATTTTTTATTAGGACATGTGCATGGATGGCAGGGGGAGCTGGGCTACACTATCCAATTGGTGTATTTTATTTATATATATATATATATATATATATATATATATATATATATATATATAAATATATATATATACATATTTTTACATATATATATGTATATTTTTACATATATATATGTATATTTTTACATATATATATGTAAAAATAAACCAGAAATATGGACAAAAGCTCTACATTTAATCATCTGCATCTCTGCTGAAAGGGGATCCCATGGCAGAAGCAATGTGAATCCATTTGGAGACAGAGAACTTCTCCCTAGGTCTCAATTCACATTCTGAAACATTTTTTGCAAATGATGTCTGACACATAATAAAAGTTCTCAGTGAAGTAGAAATAGCAGAAAATGGTCTTAATTTTATGAAGTTTGCTTACTAAAAAGCCTGCAAACTGCAACATACTGATTATTTAAGTTAAACACTTTTCCTTTTCTGTCCAAACAGGCGAGGATGCCCATGTTTGCCCTTCCTGTGCAACACTACTGATGGATGCTGGACTTTGTCATCCTAAACACGTGGGGCCAGATGTTCTTCATTGTGTGCGTGTGGCAGGGGATTGTTGTCCTGGCAGGCGGAGGTTTCCTAGCATGACTGGCCTCTACCCCCTGGATGCTGGTAGTCCTCTCTCAAGTGTGACCAGTATATGTACATATTGATAACTCTCCTTGGAAGCAAAAACCCCCTGGGTTGAGGATCACTACTCTTTGTAAGGTCCAACTGGTTAAATAAGCTGACAAGAGAAAAAAAAGGAAAGGGGGAAGGAAGGAAGGAGGCAAGGGAAAGCAGGAAGAGGGTGGGGAGAAAAGTGAGGGAAGGGAAGAATTGGAGAGGCAAAGAGAGAAAGAGAAGAAAACAAGGAAAGGAGGAAGAGAGACAAAGATCCGAAATTCCAGCATAATCTTAATGCAAGATGGAAAAGACTTCCATGTAGAAAACTATAAAACTTTATGTAGAGATAGTAAAGAGGATTTAATGAATATTAGATTCTTAAAATAGTCAATATTACAAAGAATCAGATACTAGATACTGAATCAAATATTGGGATATTAAAATCGTGAATATTATAAAATACTCAAATGTGAATGTGAAATCACATCTCTCCATACTGACCCACAGACTCAGTACTCAAAGAGAATCAATCAATGTAAAAATAGGCAAGGGCCATGAACAAGCATCACACAAAACAATATACCTAAAATTTTAATAAATATACAAACGTGATTGCCCTCATTGGTCATTAAGGAAATGTAAATTAAAATCATTGTGAGATAGTACACCAGACCATTAAAAAGAACTAAAATTAAAGTGACTGAAGATGCAAAGAGCATGGAGTAATAGCAACTCTCATAAACCCTAGCTGGGAGTCAAAACTGACAGCTACGTTGGCAACCAGGTTGGCATTCCCTATTGGGATTGACAACGTGCCTTTATACACACGTCTTTAACCAACAGAAAGGCTCATGCTTGCTGAGCAGGAGAGACCACTCCATCGCGTTTACTCTAGCCTAAGAGCCAGAAGCTTGAAACCATCTGAAGATACATCACTGACAGAATGGAGGAGTCAAGTATGGCAGGCTGATACCACAGGTTGCAAAGCAGCAGCCCAGTGAGCAAACACAACCAGGCAATATCACTGACTCACAGACCGGGGGGACGTGCAGAGGAAGGGTGGGCACCAGGGAATGCCTACCCGGTGTTCCCTGTCATGTAGCTCAAAAACAAGAACTCACCTGTAATATTTGCAGGTGGTGGCATGGTGGGTACAAAGGTAATAAATGTAAACAATTGATTTCAGTACAACACAAAATATTGTCTTCCTTTGGTAGAAACAAGTAAGGGATTGGAAAGGTGTTGAGGGGTCCATTAGGGAGCTGGAAATGTTCTGTTTCTTGGATGAGGAAATTAACCGAGTTTATTGAGCTGCATGTGTGTGTGTGTGTGTGTGTGTGTGTGTGTGTGTATACCCACACTGTTCTATATTTCATTCTAGAAAACAAAAAGAAAGCAAATTTAAAAACACTGCTATAAATTTAAAGTTTCTACATCTCTGAAAAAATACTTTGAGTTTTACACTTGGATTAAAGTTAATTTATTTTGTTCTGATACATTACTCTTCTAGTGATTATCTACTTGAGGAGAAAAATGCAAACAGATAGGAAGCAATAGAGAACAGTGAGATTAATATAAACAAGCAACCAAAAAAAGTCAAAACAGGAAAGAATATTAAATCCAAAAACTAAAAGGTAAAATAAATCAGTACATTAAACATTTTTTTTCTTAGTATAAATAAGGCATAGGAAAGTCATAACCATCACTCTCACCTAGCTTATTGACTTCCAGATATATCCGCAATCATGAAAACAAGCAGCAACTATTTAAAACTTTATGGTATCATGAGGCAAGAAGTATCTCATAAAACATGAATAAACTGCCCGGGGAAGTAACACCCGGTCATCTCTGAGTAGTTTCATTTCTTTATCTATTTCTTTATTGGATTCTCTAGCCACCTGGCAACACCTTCTAAGGAAGTTCTGATGGGGAGACCACCTTCAGTATAAACTCTTTGAGGTTAACATTCAGGATCTCTCTCTCTTGGGCACATGTGTTCTCGCCCCCCCCACCTGCAACACTCCCTCCCTCATGCCCCCCATGTTTCCATTTTGGATAAAAGCATGAAACAACGATTCTACATATAAGAAGTCTCAAATCCAATTCTGCTACTGTATAGAATAGTAATTTAAAGGTTTTCAGGCTAGAGTTTAAAGTTTGACAAATAATCTCTTTTGAAAGTCTGGGAAAATGGGCCCAACTGAAGGGCACACAAGATGACAGAAGAATACTGTAAGGACCTTCTATTTCTACCAAAGAGAACATGCCACAGGTAAGCTGGCTCTGTTGGCTATTTTCCCCTTCTTAGTGATTCTTTGTTTGGGGCACAACTTTAATCCTTGAAATTTTTCTTTTATATTCAAATTAGAGTTTGGAATCTATTATTAGATTCCCCTGCTGAACTTCAATTAGAAGTTCCAGAGTGAGTTTCCTCTTCCTATTATATTTTGACTATCCCATGGCCAACCTACAGCAGACACACATGCAAATCGGTACCCACTGAACAGATTATTAAGGCACTAAAAGTGTGTGCAGCCCTGCAGAGTATAATGTGCCCAGAGTTTCAGTTTGTAATGAAATGCCTTATCCACTGCCAGTACCAGGCAGGCAAAGAGGCAAATGTGTCCCGTGAGCTAGCAAGAACCAGGCTGTGGAAGAAAGCAGGGCATTCCACTTTGCATTTTGCTGATGAAAAGATGCACTAAGATGCCACCTGTCTTTGGCTAAGAATCTCTTTTCAGCAGCAATGGGAAATAAGACACCTCCCTAGAGTCCTAACCCATCAGGCCCAATTGCCAAAAAAGTTCAATAAAAAGAAACAGAAAACAATCTGATCCGCCAAGCATTTTATTAGCTTCCCCTAAGTGATATCAGAGGGCTCTAATATATCCATGAAGCTGCCACAGTCAAATAAAATAAAAAATGACAGAAATTGAGTAAAGCCAGGCGAGGATTTTAAACATCCTCAAAGCCTCTGCTTCACAGATTACTCCCTCACCTTGGGTCACAGGGAGGTGTGAAAGAAGTGTGCAGACAAAATGCCTGAGGCAGCACTCACAAATATACTAAAGAGGACTTTTCAGAAGTTGGTCACACTTGAATGATTTGCTCAGGCAGGTATGATGGCAAAGAGCAGGCGTGAGAGACTACAAATTGTCAGAGTGATAAGAAAATTACCCATTACCTGCCCCCCAAAAGTGCATTCTATTTCCCAGGCTAAGAAGATGCCTTATAAAAATGGAATATACAGGTAGGAGGGAGAGGACCAGAAAGGGTAAGTGACATCGGTAGCTTACCATATAATGTGCATAACTTTTCACAGTTTGGATAAAGCAAGAGTATAAATAAACACAAAACTCTTTCAAAACAATCCATGTGGTGCTCATGCATGGTCTCACTATAAGTTAGATTCTTTGTATAGTTTGAAATCTGATTAATTAACAATGTACAAATAAATACATATATTAATCTTTTCTCTGCTATAGGGTTCAGAATAAAGTAAGGGCCCCGAGATAGAAGAGTTATTTGTGTATTCAAAGCTGGATGTTCTGGGACTAAGATTTTTTTAGAGGAATTAAAGTTCAGAAAAAAAAATGGGTATGAATCCAATGGCCCTTGGAAGAACATGAGAACTTATATATTTTTGGTTGGTGACAAGAGTAGCTTACTGTTTTTGGAGTCTTATCCAAGCACCCGAGGATGTATGAGAAAACTAAACTGATTCCAAAGGAACTTCTGTGGCAAGACACAGCATCAGAAAAAACACATTTCCCCCTTATATAGAACATTTTAGTTGCCACATCTTCTTACCATATTTGTCAAAGATCTGGAATTTTAAGTATGTCAAATTAATATACCAACACGTTTAATTTACAAATTTCCAAGTAGTGCCATTTCTAGCAGTATTTAAAATTTTGCATGCTAACCCATTTAAATGAATACATGAGAACTGGAATGAATTTACATAATCTATATAGATGGGAATTAATATATCTGCTCTCCATTGTCAACTCCCCTGTGGTGTGCTCATTTTGCATTAGAAGGTTAAGTTGAATTTCCATAGAAATTCCTAGGAGCCCACATAGACAGATGCTCAAAATGATAAATAACCTAATTCAACCTCCTGAGCACTTAGGCTCCAAGTAGTAAGATGCCTTAGCAAGAGCGCTGATCAGGGAGTCTAGGCCAAATTCTCCTGCTTACTTACCTGTTAATTAACATATATTTTCTGGACTGCAGTTTGACCTCTAACGATACTTCTTCAAACACACTTAAATTCAACATCTAATAACAGAAATATTCCAGTAATATATAATCTTATGTGTGTGTGTGTGTGTGTGTGCATTTGTGTGTGCATTGTGTTACCAAAAAAAAAAAAAAATCAAGAAGGTAAGTTTAAAAAAAAAAATCTGAGAAGTGGTACAACTCAGAGGTAAAGTTCTTTCACTCCAGGAGGGTACATGTGCCACCTGTTCTAGATCAGTGGCATGCTGAGCCACATTGGAGCCTGCAGCAAGAGGAAAATCAGTAACATGAATCCTGTCTGTATTTAATAATTTGATATTTTCTTCATAGATTTTTGGTAATAATTTTGATTTTTAAAAAAAACATTGCCTTCAAGTATTGTCTTGATCACTGAGGGCTCCCTTTAGTCAGGCTGTGCCTCACTTGTCTCATCTGGCCCAGACCTGTTTCTAGATTGTTCTTCGAAGCACACAGTTATTGGTCCAGTTAAATTAAGGCAAGTAATCAACATATTCATATGCTTAACTTTGAAATCTGATTCTAAAATGCACCAGAGGAAATCAACAACTATTACATTACCAACTATTACATCACCAACTATTACAACCTATTTACTATGTTCTTAATTTTTTAGCGTTGTTATATTATTAGGAAATAATAACTTTAAATTTGAACTGACGTATTCCTAAAAGGATCATGCATTTTATGAAATCAAACAGAAGTGATTTGGGGACCATCAATTTACGATCAGTTATTTCAACACCTTTTTATCATAACTGTTGATTTCAGATTTTTATAGGGAGTTATATAGCATATTAACTAATTTGCATGTGAATATTTTGAATTAAAAAGATGATACATACAGAATAAATAAACACAAAATATGTTGCTTTAGATATTATCCTCGATTCCATTCCCTTGTAGTCTCCTAGTGTTCCCTGAATTATTTTATACCTCCTCAAGCTTTTATCATTACGGACTACATGGTGTGTACCCTGTCTATCACTCTATACTGATAGAAGGAGGGTTGATTTTCTAGTTTGAACTATGGTCATGTAATTACTTTAGTTTTTATATTTCTTGAAATTTTGTGTCTCATGGAATTTAGGATGATGATATTGCTAGATAAGAACTCACTGAATGAATACACCAAGAAATGGTATGAATGAATGAAGAAAAAAGAAAATTTTCAAAACTGTGAGCTAACTATTGCAAATCCTAAGTATTAGATGTTTTTCAAAATTCTCTCTGAATTTTAATTTTCTCCTTGAGCAGTAAAGATAAAATGAAATAATACATGCAATTTATGAAACACATAGATAGCTTGGGGGCAAATTGCAGAAAAGATGCCGTATACTTTATGATTTCATTCCTAAGGGGGTCTTCATGAAAGCCTTTGGGTGATGTGCTCTGTAATAATCCATTCTAATGACCCTAAAGCACACTAAAAAGGCTAAAACCCTGGAACAGGAAATAGGTTAAGGTGTAGAGGAAAGTTATTAGTTGGGTCAGCAGTGAAGGGATTTATCTGGTGTTTATATGCCCATGGCATTGAACAAGCTGGGAAAATAGACAAGGTCTGACCTTTAGATTTCACTGCACCATAATTAACTTTAAAAATCAGCTGAGCAGTGTGTCTGTTTGAGGGAGCAAAGCTCATTCACAAGAATACAGCTTGGTTATTAGCCGAGAAACACACACCTTTTAAAAAATTATGCAGAGGACATTTAACGTAATCTATAAAGACCTGTGCAGAGTTTGGAAATAGACTTCATAGAACTACAAAATCTAGAACTCAAACAATCTGTGGAATAAAAAAAATGGGAATAATCATTTGTTTCACTTAAAAATGCTTTCAAAAAATGAATGTGCTCCAATAAATGTGAACCAGCTACTTTAAGATATATCATGCATTTTTGATCCTTTTTTTTTTAAATAAAGCAGGAAAGTACTCAATCAGTAGTGAAAAAGAAAACTAGTCAATTATACCATTTTTATTGTGCCTGAATTTCTAATATGGGCCCTAGGATCTGCCTTTATGAAGGCTTTTCAGAGTCATGTGTCAAGTCTACATTTGCAGCCTTCGGTGGTAATGAGCTTGGTCTGGAGTGATGCAAAGATTCAGGAGTCAAGGCTTGGGAGTCTTTTTGCTCTCCTGGGGTATTTACCTTAATGCAGGGCCTGCTTATATCCCCAAGTCTGTCATCTCCTGAAAGCAAAAGAGAGATGACCTTTTCATTCCCTGCTCCTAGAGTAATTACAGGCTCAGGTAACGGGTCAGTGGGGCACTTGGGATTTCTACATGCCAAGAGGAAAGAAATCAATGTCAACGCTCTTACAGGAACAGCCCAGTGGTAGTGTCACTGCCAGGTGTCCTAGGGAAACACCAGGAGTTCAATGGCATCTCCAGTAAAGACAAACAGCATCTCAGAAATCAAGACTTCGCTTTATTCCCATCCTGGGAGGACAGCGATGGAACAAAGGACAACAAACACTGTCAGTAAAAAGTGAGTTGTCCTCTACGTTGTCTTGGTTAAGTAGCCTTCTGGGAAATCAAATATTTTGAACCAATACCAATGAGTGCTTATTGTTCCCAGTATATGCTTGTGTGTGATTAGCAGACCAGAGAATTATGTATGTAAAGATCACCTTGCCTGTTTCTCCAGACTTAATAATATTTTTTTGTTGTTGTTGTTGGCACTGCTATTAAAGAGTCTCAAGAAGGGCTATGGAGTAAGTACCAGTTTTGCCTCTCGTTTCATCCCACACAATTATCTTCCAACTCAGTCCCTGAAGTTTAATATAACTAGCTCTTTAAGTTATTCACTACTCATCTCCTTGGCTTAGTGGCTTCCCTGCTTTCTTTGACATCGCCAGCAAACGTGCTACCCTCTGCACACACTGGTATGTGTGCCTATCACCCCACCTCAGGGAGACAGGTATATCATGTATTTATAGTGTTCAGAATCAACCTTTGGCTCTGATATTTTCACACCGTCTGGAAGGAGAGGCCTCCTTGAGAGTATTTCGAGATTGCTTTGTTTCCCACTCAATTTGTTCCCGTTCTATCTTACTTATAAAGCAAAATTGCTCTGTTGTTAGGAAAGTCAGAAAGGCATCCACCTTTGGATAGAGAACAAAAACTGCAGAGAACAAAATAAAGCAGAAAGGGTTATGGGATGGTTGGGGACATTGTCTCCAGCACGATGGTCTAGATCCTACCAAAACACATGGAGTCAAAAGTGAATCCCCAAAAGGTGCTCCTGTGGACAATATTTCTGAGTCCAGAATTAAAATGACAGTAACCATTCCCCTATCTCTTAACAGAGCCCCCCCCCCCATACCAGCCATTATTTGTTCAACCCTTTCTTGAAAGCCAAGTATTAGAATGAGATTATTGTCTACTCCACAGATTTGAGCGCTCAGGGCTTGTCAAGATATAACAGTATTCTGCTACCTTTCCTATCCCCTACTATCCCCCCTCCCCTCCCCTCCCTTCTTCTCTCTCTACCCCATCTACTGTAATTCATTTCTCTCCTTGTTTATTTTCCCATTCCCCTCACAACCTGTCAAGAGCTTTGTAATGTTGTGAACAACCAATAAAAATTATAAAAAAAAAAAAAAGATATAACAGTAGTGCCCCCAGGCAAGGGATGCGGGGACAAATGCTCTTCTCCCCTGCACAAGCAGCTTGATGTCACCCTCTCCCTTCTTTCCTTCCTTCCTGTTACATCTGTCATTTCTTTCTCCTCCTCTTCCTCCTTCTCTCCCGTTCTGTAACTCTACTTCAGTAGCTAACCCAGCCTTTTCTTCTTCTCTACTTATTTCCTGTGACTATTATGGTATTAGAGATTAAGAGGAGGCCAACCATTCTTCTTTAATCAGAACTAATACCTTAAAGAAAATAAATTCATGTGTGTCTTCTGCTGACTCGTTCAAGTTCACAGACATTTCAAATAGTGTTTTGTAAACATTAGCTATGAGTATTATTTAAGCACAGCTCTGGTTGCTTAACACATCAGTTTATTAATTCCTATTCCCATTTTATAGATTAGGAAATTAAATCTCAAGTTTTAATTGTTATGACTACCTAGCTAGGAACTAGTAATGTGAGAGATGAAACTAAATTTTATGTGATTTTTTTTTCCATGTGGTTACCTTTTTTGAGGTTTTGTGGTGAAGTATTTTAGAAAAGATCTGGATTACAATATAATTGCTATCTAAAGGGCACCCTAGGTAATTAGAAGGATTCACACCAGTCAAAGCTGGGACAATTTGAATATCAAAATCATGAATGAGAAAATCAGGTTACAACCTTACAGTTTAAATATGAGGTGTCCCCCAAAAGCTCATGTGTGAGATAATACAAGAAACTTTGAGGTTGAAATAATTGGGTTACGAGAGCTTTAACCTAATCTGTTGATAGGGATTGACTAGATAGTAATAGGGATTGACACTAGTGTGTGCTGCAGGAGGTAGTTCATTGGGGGTGTGTTTGTGTGGTATATATTTTGTTCTTGTTAAGCAGTATGTTTTCTCTGCTTCTTGATTGTCCTATTCTACTGCTTTCCTCCAGCATGCTCTTCTGCCTTGATATTCTGCCTCACCCCTGTCACACAGAACAGAGCCAGCCATCTATGGATTGATACCTCTGTAACCATCAGCCCCATATATACCTTTTGTCCTCTAAAATTTTTTTTGTCAAGTCTTTTTGGTTACAGGAGCAAAAACCTAACTAAAACATAACCCATTGAATAAAGTTAGGATCCTTAAGTCTAGGGATATGAAAGAATAAACAAATAGGGGTAAGAGAATATCCTTCTGATAGTATAAGGCAAACTAATAAATGTAGGAGGATTATTAGAAAAGAAAATTATTATTTGGTACCTTCCTAGTAATAATTGATTTGGGCAAGAAACGTAAGGGTATGTTAAAATTAATGGAGGGAAATGGATGAAGAATAGGATTTTACATAGTCTCAAAAAATCTCTCCACAAAATACAAATTATAAAGGAGCAAAATATAACATTATAATGCAAAAACCTGGCAGTAACCAAATTAATGATCTAAATTATCTCACTATCATCAGTGGCACAAATTGGCATCATGAAGCCCAATAGGATGCAATCAAAAGGCAACAGCACAGGGCTGGGGTCGTAGCTCAGTGGTAGAGTGCTTCTCTTGCATGTGTGAGGCCCTGGATTCCATCCGCAGGGCCACGTAAAAATAAATAAATAAAAATAAAGATATTGTGTCCATCTACAACTAAAAAAAATAAAAATGACAATCACACAGTATCACTTCTGGCATATCTAACACCAAAATGGGTAGCCTAGGTCTAATCATGGAGAAATACGGCCAAATTCACATTGATGGACACTCCACAAAAGAAGTGGCTTGTAATCCTCAAAGATCTCAGATTTATGAAGGTCAAAGAAAAATGAAAGAAGGAACAGACTGTAAGATACTAGAAGATATGAAAACTGGGAGCAATGTGTAATTCCGGACTGTATATTTTGTTACAAAGAGACTATTGGGATAACTGATAATCTCTGAGCAAGGTCTCTACAAAAAAGAACACAAGAATTCTGTGTAGCATTATTGCAAAAAATTTCCACTGTTTGAAATTGTTTCAAAAGAAAAACCTCTGTACTTAAAATAGAAAATAGCATCCTCCTTCATTGAATTAACAATTTTGAGAGGATATAGTGACTCACATACTTAAATAACAATTATAAAATAAATTGCTAATTGTGAAACTTAAAAAAAATGAACTCTATAGAAATTTAGAGAAGTGGAGTGTTATGGGATCCTGGTATTATCTGAGAAGGCATCTAGTATGGAGTCAATTGTATCTCCCAAATTTGACATTTTTTTTCTCTAACACACAATGTGACTGTATTTGGAGATAGAGCCTTTAATGAGGGCAACACAATCCAAAAGGACTTGTAAGAAAAGAAAGGGACACCATCTCTCTCCCTCTCCCTTTCTGTTTTTCTGTATATACAGACAAGAAAGGCCATATTAGAATGCAGTGAGAAGGTGGCTATCTACAAGCCAGGAAGAGAGCTATTACCAGAAACTGAATTTGCCAGCACATTGATCACAGACTTCTAACTTCTGAAATTGTGAGAAAACAAGTAGCTGTTCTTTAAGTCTCCCAGTCTGTGGAATGTTGTTATGGCAGCCAAAGCAAACTACTACAACATCATAATAATCATAATAAGAGGCTAGACATCTGTGAATGAAGGAGGTGGGTCATTGGGTCTATGCCTTTGGGGTATATATTTTGTCACTGATAAGCCTACGAATATTTCATGTGCATTAAAAGTTACACATTCAAACATACATACTTCAATCCAGTCTCTCTAATTTATTGGTGTTCTCATCTACTTCCCCAGATATAGTTTAAGCTCCTTGCATGAAGATAGTATTTTATACAATATCATGCCTTGCATTTGGTAGAAAGACACATACATTCTGAAATCAATGTCTTCATTCTACTGTTGACAGGGTATAGTGGGAACAGAATGGTGGCCTGTTTAGGCAAGACAGAAAGGGGTGAGAGGAAAAGGACCAGCTTACTGATCCACTTTGTATTTCTGAATATATTCATGAAGGATGTCATGGTTTTGGTATGAGGTGTCCCCCAAAAGCTCATGTGTGAGGTAATGCAAAAAAAAAAAAAAAAGAAAAATTTACAAGTGAAATGATTGGGTTTGAAAGCTTTAAGTTAATCAGTGCATCAATCCATTTGGATGGATATGCAGGATGGTACCTATAGGCAGGAAAGGTATGGCTGAAGGAGGAGATGGGTCATTGGTGGGGGTGCTTTGGGGTATATATTTTGTCTCTGATGAGTTGAACTTACTCTCTCCCTACATTTTTTTTTTCTGGAGCCAAGTCCTGAAATGTTTTCCTCCCCAGTGCCCTTCTGCCAAGATGGAGGCCCAGAGCAACAAAGTAAGTCATCTTTTGACTGAACCTGAAAACCCTGGGCCACCAAATAAATCTTTCCTCCTAAAATTGTTATCTTCAAGTCTTTTGGTCACAGTGACAAAAAGCTAACTAAACCAACAGAGAAAACGGAAAATAGAAGACGTATATATTTAAACTGAAGATTATTTACTACAGTCCTCAATTTGATACAAAATTACTCCATGAAATAATTAGAGCATGTGCTACTAATGTAATGATTTTGTTCATGCCACAGTAGGACATCACATCCTCAAAGCTTATATTCCAACACCATGATTCACCTCTACTCTGAACTACGTCCTTTCTTCCATCTCCCCTTCTCTTTCTTTCTCTTGATATGAATTTCTAACTACATTATTTAGATTTGTAAACCCTTTGAGAATATATTTTATGTAAGATGCACCACTCTAAATATTAACACATTTTACTTTGTTATACAATAGTTATGATATTTTTAGCATAGTAATTATGGTAATACTATCATAGGCAAGGATCATAATAATAATTATCATATCATAAACTGCAAGCTGATTTTTAAACAATTGCTGGGTTTTCTGCTTAGTCTCTCCTTCCTCCCATTCTGCCTCACTCTCTTTCTCTCTCTTTATTGGTATATATTAGAATAAAAAGTTAAAGAGGTTCTAGAATCCATCATCAGGATGTAAATTCCACAATAAAGCAAAGCCCCTTCATTATATTTCTTTTTATGTCTCCAACTACCATATTTTATAGCTTTTATCTTCTTTAGCTCTTAATTTTGGGTTTCCCAGAGGTAAAAAAAAAAAACAAAAAAACAAAAAGGAGACAAAACACAACAAACCATCAACTCCAAACTGAAAATCTACTTTCTCCTCAACTGGAGATTGGACCATGCAATTGTTAGGTCACTCCTAACCTAAAGTCTTGAAAAAAGCTACATATCTTTTGACACAATCACAAGCACTTATGCATTTTTGTGATATTTTTTTCTTGCTCATTTCTATGTATTCATTACCATTGATTCATCTGAAAAATGGTTATTGAGGGCCCACTGCACACATTAGAAGACTAAGTGTTTCTCTAGTGAAATTAATAACGTTTTTACTCCCTCAAAAAAAAATCACACATTGTATCCTCAGCCTCAGAAATTTAAATATGTTAACTTATATGGTAAAAGATACTGACAAATATAAATAAATTCAGGATCTAAAAATGAGGCAATTGTCCTGGATTATTCAGGTGTAATCATGGGGTCTTTAAAAGACAAAGAAGGAGGGTCAGAGTCAGTAGAGGAGAAGCAGGATTTTGAAGTAATAAGAGGAAGGGGCCATGAACCATGAAAACCCAGGGACACCTTGACTTGACCCCAGTCAGACTAACTTTAGTCTGTTGGTCTCTGGAATTTAAGCTAAAAATATTTTCTTGTTGTTGGTATAAGCCACTAAATTTGTAGAAATATGTTATAGCAGGTATAAGAAAACAAATTCTTATTTCAATTTCTTAAAACAGCTCCAAAACAGTATTTAAAACACTTTCTGGGACAATTCTGTCAGCAGAGATAACTGATTCCCCTGTGACAGAGAGAATTCCCACAAGGACATGAAGAGACAGTCCAGGTGCATATCCTTCTGGGGACCTGTGAGCACTCTGCTCTGCACTCTGACAGGGCCCCTACCAGCTCTCACCTCCTTCCGGCTTCCTTATGTGGTTCAACACATCTCCTGAATGAACATCAGCCTTAATAACTGCATTAAATTTATGTATTATAAAACAACTGAAAATCAGATGTCCACCCTATTCAGGGGCATGGAACAGGAATGGAAGTGTCTGATATGTGATTTCAATTAGGAAACAAATAAGCCTTGTTAAATTCTTTTGCCAACTGTAATTATAATTCTTATAAATTAACTGTACTTTCATCACTTGTAGTAAGAGCAACACATAATCATTCCATAAATGGTGCTGAGCATTCATTTAATATAGAGTTCTAGAGCAGATTATCTAAATTAATGTTTTCACATTATCACCATCATCTACAATTTATTAGACTATTTAAGTACGTCAAAATGTTAAATGGTCTCGGCAAATATTAAGATTAAAAAACATAGATTAGAATAAGAGAACAAAATAGATAATGTGAGATCATTTAAAATTTCTTTAAGCCCAAGGCACAACTAATAGATAATGATGGAATCATAGAAGATGTTCAGAAAAGAACACATTTTGTTCAAATAGCCTCTGGTCTCTTCACTGGAACTCTCTCAACTGGATCTATTTGGTGCTTGCATTCTTACTGACACTAAAGTAATCTGATTTTTTTTTCTGTGAAATTCTAACAAAGTTTCACTAAACAATGTATGAGTTTACTTTCAGCTAATGCAATAAATTTCACTGCAGATTTTAGAATTCCACAGGGATTCTGAGATTTCTGACAGCTTTGTGATATGTTGTCAAAAATAATACAAAAAACAATGCTGATGAATCTTCAGATGGTAAGAATTGGTGTTCAAAGTGACAGAATCTTAAATAAAAATGAAATATGAGGGCTTATGATCTTCTAGGTACAATTCCTTAAAAAAGGCACATTATCTTCAGAAGAGGAAAGAGAAAAACAATACATATTTTCTTACAAAGTTCTCCCTCCCAGGTGAGACATTGTCTGTACATATTTTCTTCTCTCCATGAATTTGGCATCAAAAGAAATACACGTTTTATTACAAAAGCAATCTGTTCTCATCATATAACTTTAATGGATACTAAGAGTTTAAATACTCTCTCCTCAGGCTAAAATATCTTGGGAAAAATTGTAAATATTACTGCAAATTGAAATTGGTTAATAAGGAAAGTATGTCACTGATTGTTATTGTTTTACAATTCCAATTTTCAGCTTTCTTTATCATTCTGCGAATGATGACTTTTTTTAAAGCACCTTAGTCCCACTACCAAGGTATTCTTCTATTAGTTATTCTCTCAAACTGACTCCGTTATTGTTGCCAAGGAAACAGCCAGGAAGCAGGAGTGAAGCCGACTCTTTCATCTGGCAAGAGGATGATGGGAATGGATGAGAGAGTTGAGCAAGGTCAGGCGTTTACCGCTGAATACAAATCTGTCATGCCTAATAGATGAAGCTCTTTAGTTTCTGTGCTGTTCAGGCTACTCCCAGCAGCCAAGGAGAAAATAAAAAAGACACTGGAGCATGAATGCCAATCAGCCCGTGCTGGCAACAGTGATGTATTTACATGTGCTATAGCAGCTGTACTAGGCTTGGCTATGGATGAAAAGATAAATTAAATAGGTGTCAATAATTATAGAAGGTCAGAATCTAAATCCTGAAGGCATCCTAATAAGATCAGACAGATGGGATTTGGCAGATCTCTCCTGTTAACATGCCTAAAGCTTCCTTCTCTGAGGTCAGAGTTCAAAACCCATCACTGGCTTAAATGTATTGAGCTGAGAAAACCCTCAATTGGACCTGTTTTGATGATTAGTCAGGGCCTACAATCTACTGCTGTGTGTTGACAAATATTATATATGTAGGTTGCACTGAATGACAGAATGTGTGATGCAATAGTAATAAGTTATTCAAAACTAACAACAGGAAACATTAGACATTCCTTAAAGCACCCTCCAAAACACAAGTTCCTTCAACCCTGCCTGCGGAGGTCATAGTATTAAGCCAACCCTTAGCAGCCTCAAAGGAGAATCTTAAATATCAATAAGAAAGGGAATGAACTAGCCTCATGAACTGTTATTTAAAGTTCTACTGGCTACTTATTAACATAGATAGCTAATTTACCTCCAAAGATATAGGTTTATTGTTAATAATATTTTTTTCAAATTCCTTGCTTTAGAAAAAAGACATTTTAATAGTCAATGTGAAATTACAAAAAAAAAATGTCAAATGTTTTCTCTGATATGAGGAGGCTCACTCATAGTGGGATAGGGAGGGGGAACATGGGAGGAATAGATGAATTCTAGATAGGGAAGAGGGGAGGGAGAGAAAGGGAGGAGGCAGGGGATTAGCAGGGATGGTGGAATGTGATGGACATCATTATCCAAAGTACGTGTATGAAGACACGAATTGGGTGTCAACCTACTTTATATACAAACAGAGATATGAAAAACTGTGCTATATATGTGTAATAAGAATTGTAATGTAAAATAAAACAAAGTACATATATAAAGACATGAATTGGCATGAGCATACTTTATATGAAAAATTGTGCTCTATATGTGTAAAAAGAATTGTAATGCATTCTGCTGTTGTGTATTTAAAAAAATTAAATCAATTAAAAAATTTAAAAAAAGAAAATGATTTCTCAACAACTGTAGTACCTTTGGTGAACATGTGTGTCAGAACATGAGGCCTAGGACAAAATAGGGTGCACAGTAGGGAGGGAAGTGTGAAAGAGTAGGAATTTCAGGACCTCCAAGCTCAAATGTTAGTGCTGTTTGCATTGGACATTGATATGAAATATTTAATTCCTTCTGTTAATAACAGAAGTTAATAAAAAGAAGGACTCCATTGATTAAAATGTTAATTGACACAACCTTACAGAATATACCTATGACAAAATAATTTTAAACTAAGAATTATTGATAACATAATAGGAAGATTGGAAATATGAAATAATTATTTCAATATCTTATGCAACAAATGACTTCAAAGCATTTAGAAAGTTGGGCCAATTAGCTAAAATACAACAATATGGCTCTATAATGAGGCCAACTTACCCACAGGATATGGTAGGTACTGTGTTAAGGGCCATGATACTTTTAGGGTACCATAAAGATGTTCTAATTTTCCTTTTAAATCCATTAGTCAAAACGAACATAATCCAGGAAAAATTATATTATTCTTTATATCAAAGAAGTTATAAAATGTAATTTGCAAGTTTTTAATGAAAAAAAGGAATTTGCAAAACTGCCTCTGGGCCAGGAAAGTCTTAATACAGCCTAGCTGTACAAAGTACTTAGCTTATTAGAGAGGTGGAAGCTACCAATCATGATGCCTTTGATGTCTGCCCTTCCTAGCACCATTTTACTCTTGATTTTCTAGAGAAAGGAAGATAGAAGAATAAAGACATGTGAAGGGAAATAATTATTTTAAAATACATGACTACTAGCACTATATTGCTTTATAAAACTAACAACTGAGCTGATCACATTACCATAGGAATATCTGGTCATATTTATTCTAAATAATAAATAATGGATAGAGTGGTTTAACTAAAGTTTACTCATGTTGTTAAGCACTATAGACCTATCAGGAATATTAGGTCAATGTTCATTGATAACTAATCTTTTTTTAATATTCAAAGTGAGAGGGCTGGGGATGTGGCTCAAGTGGTAGCGCGCTTGCCTGGCATGCGTGCGGCCCGGGTTCGATCCTCAGCACCACATACCAACAAAGATGTTGTGTCCGCCGAGAACTAAAAAATAAATATTAAAAATTCTCTCTCTCTCTCCCCCCTCTCTCACTCTCTCTTTAAAAAAAAAATATTCAAAGTGAGAAGTATATATTCATTAATTTCATTCATGAGAAAACCAACCGAATTGTAACAAAATAATAGGAAATTATTTCTGGAAACAACAGTGGCCTTGCAGAAACTCTAGGTATCCGTGATTTACCATAACACTGCTACTGAAGCTGAGATGACAAAGGTATAGATTTTGCATAAAAAACAAAGTGTTCACTTTGTCTTGCTTAAAAGAAAGGCTGTGTTTGTTTTTCTCAATGATTAAGCACACAGTAAGGAAGATTACTTTATGATGAATCACCATTTTGACAAATGTCTGAAAATGAGTGACTTGGTATCGTCTAGGCTCAAGATCTACTGTTAGAACAATGTAGCTTTGGAGAAGGTTGCAGTGATGCCTCCATCTTCCCACCTGAAAAAAAAAGTGCTTTATGTTCTTATTTTATTTAAAAGGAATAGGTACACTATCAAATAGAAGTCAGCTTGTAATGTAGGATGGTCTAATAAAACCTTGCTCTTTAATGGTTTCTCCACTCCTGATTAGGTAGCATGTAACCAATTCAGGAAATCCATTATAACACCACCCATGTAGGATCTTTAAGATAAGCATTGAAGAGATAATTAGAGGATTTAGGAGCTTATGTAAGCTATAACTTGTAATGAGTCCTGATATTTCTCTTTAGTAAAAATTAAGACACTGAAATATTTTGGTGAAAAATAAAATCTCAGCCTATGCATAGTTAGCGTTCATTTTCTTTTACACAGTTTTCATCTTGTAGGTGGTCTGGTCCATGCTGTCCTTGCTTCAGATCTTTATTATACCCCTCAACTTTCACTTATTAATTCCAGTACAAACTATAAACACAAGAACTCTTGGTCTTCTAAACCTGAGGGCCATTCCCCATGGCTACCTTGCTCATGTGGCCTCTCAGTGGTGACCATGGTTCTAGGAATGGGAATCTCTGAACTCCTGGACAGTGGAATAGATTTTAAGGTGCCTGGTAGGAATTCTCTTCCTATTTAAACTAAGAATTACAAAGGGAACCTGCATTTTCATAGTTCCTATGTCTTATGAAATAGTAAGACAGAGTCCCTTGGCAATGATGGCCCTAGATTTTATATAAAATCATCATTTGCTTAATATCATGCAATAACTATAAGAATTTTCTGAGGTGATTAAAAGGTAGAGGCAAAATTAAATGAAAACTTCCATCAAGTATATTTGTTTTCAATTGCTGCTTTATTGCAGCAAATGAATATAAACTTAGTGTCTTGAAATAGCACATATTTGTTATTTCACAGTTCTATAGGCTAAAAGGCTGGCATGGCTCTTACTAGGGAAAAATCAAATTATTGGCAAGGCTGTTTCCCTGTCTCCAGGCTCTAAAGATGAACCCACCCCTTCTCTTTTCCAGCATGTAGATGCTTGTCTGCCTTCCTTTTTTGGCTTAGGGGGCCCTTGCTCCTTCCTGAAAGCCAGAAAAGGCATGTGCATTCTTTTTATATCACATTCCTTGCACCATTTTCCTTCCTCTTCCACACTGAAGGATTTTTGAGATCCCATTTGGCTTTCCTGGACAAGCTCTCTATTTTACAATCCTCTGATTACCAATCATAATTCCTCTTTGCAATGTAACACTATATTCAAAGGTTCTAAGGGTAAGGATGTGGACTCCTCTGGTTGGGGCAGAGGGACTCTGCTATCTGTTTACTGATCCTTTTCTCCATGCATCTATGATTTTCTGCAAAAATATTCCTTTATCCAATAGAAATGGAAAAGTGTGAAAAGAGAATTAAGATCCTGTGCTTTAGGGTTTTTATTTTTCATATTCTTTGCCCTTCTCTACCCCTCAGCGGCTGACTATCTGGAAGTACTGAAAGACTTCCTCCATCTTTGTGTTTTTATGAGTGTACCCAGTGCTAAGTACTGGCAGGAATGTTAATGAGGTATAAGAGAGAACCTGGGGTATTTATTTCTGCCTATCCCCATACAGGCTTCTCTTAGGCTGCCTGCCTCCCCGCAGTGCAAGCTACCTCTTTTCAAGGTATCCCTCTTTGAAAGACTCTCTGTTCTTGCAGTTCTGTCATTACTTTCCTGAATCTCTACTTTGAGAAACAGGATAACAACAGCTCTGCTGTGAACAGCCCTTCACTGTTACACTCTCTTGTGGTTTTCATATATCCTGCAGATACCTTTGTCAACAGTTCTCTTATTAAACCTTCCTTGAATTAAGTATGCTATTTCTTCTGGATCCTTCTAGGACCCTTATAAATTTGGAGCCATATTTTATAGTTTATAAGTCTAAGATGGGGATAATTTTAGTTTTTAGTTTAAAAAGAGTAAAAACAAATATTGTTAGCAGAATTTGTCTTAGGCAATGGGAAATCTTTAGCATCTTTTCTTTAGTAGTTCTTCACTCATTTCCTGAGTTTCATGATAGCTTTTATTGCTTCTAGCATTTTTTCATTCCATCAATCTGCATTTGATCAGAGCATCAGAATCATGTGAGAAGGTGTTATAGGATTGAATGTCCCAAAACTGTGGGTGCTGGACATTGAGTGTACTTGGAAAGCTGTTATTTTTGAGTCTGGATCTTGAGACTGGACTCATGGAGAAAGGAAGAGGGACAGGACATGGAGAAAATGAGGGCAAGTTCAAATCTGCAAAGCTCAGATGAACTTCTAAGGATAGACTGAAATCCATGTCAATCAGGCACATTTTCATCACAGACATAAACACACAGTTAGACCAGGAGTTGGAGAAAGCTGTTGTCCAGAGTATTTGCCTATGTCAACATGTAAGAGCAGATGAGCCACAACTCATGCCTTGCACCAAGAAGTATGGCTATACCTTTGCATCTTCTTACTAAATATCATTTTAAATGTTAATTCAGAACTATGAACAGATGGAAATTCTAAAAAAATGTTGTTTGAGCTTGACCAAGGGGACAGCAAAGATTCAGCACACCCATGGTCACTCATTGATATACAGATGCTTCTGCTATAGAACAAAGCTCTCAACAACAATTTCCATTCCATCATTGTGTCCAGTCCTATTTTTCCTCAAAGAGTTGAAAATACTGAAACATGGAGCGATTTGGCCCTTGGCATGATTACTTCAAATGTTTAATCAGGTCTGTATGCACATGTGAACAAACAGCTTCATTTTCCATATGCTTTCAAAACAGAAGTATGACATCATAAATTCTTCATTTTTAGGCTTGAAAATAATTTTGATTGGCAAAGAGAGTAAAACACAGGCATTCTCAAAAGTAGTGTGCAAAGAATCTCACTGGTTATAGATAAGTCATTTGAATCAGTAATATTGTTTTTTTCAGAATGCTAAGCATTCCTTGGATAAATCTAACAAATAATCAAAAAAAAAAAAAAAAAACCAGAGAAGGTCTTATTAAAATTTCAGGTTCTTATAATCTTAAAAGTTCTATAAAATTTAGGGGAAAACTGACCCAGTATACAGTGTACCCTTTTAATATTGTCATGTTCATTCATAATGGTTACCATCTAAGCCATGCCTGGCATCCAGAGTTCAACATCTGTACACTGACTCTTTTTTTTTATTGGTTGTTCAAAACATTACAAAGCTCATGACATATCATCTTTCATACATTTGATTCAAGTGAGTACACTGACTCTTTTCAATATTACCTGGATACCTGATAGCTCTCGTATCAATAATATATGGAATTTTACATGTATATCTCACCCCCAGCCATCAATATGTAATCTCTACCACACCAATTGTCATTCCTATTTGGAATAATTATAGTATGAAGAAATTTGAGATTTGCAGATAGGAAATTGAATTAAAAGAAACAGCAGAGAGTAATAAATATGATGATAATGATGATGACGACGACGACGATGATGGTCTAGGGAAAATTAAAAGGAAAAGTAAAGATGGAAAGTGACCTTAGAATTTCTCTCTAGTAGAATATGACATGTAGATATGAGTGGCCCAGGGTAAGAGAGGTAGGTATAAAGGACCCAGAGATGTAGAATTTAAGAATAAAATGCTTAGAATTTAAGCATAAAAGCAGCTATAGACAGAATAACAGAAATGAGGGAATGGAGTCTCAGGCATTACACAGAAGACAGACACCTCTAGGTAACTAATCCCATGGCAGACAATGAGGGAAATAAAGTTAGGCTCCATGCTTTCCAAAGCAAAGTAAACCAAAGTATACTAATTCCATGGAAACTCTGAGGGAGAGGTATCCTTAAAGTTGTTTAGGGCTGGTATCTAAAGTTTAAAGCATAGTTGCAAATGTAAAATGCATAGAATGTCATTGAAGTTGCAATTTTTTAACATGCTCCTTACTGATTTGTTACCAAGCAAAAGCAGTTAAAAATACTTCATATATTTATCCTAATTTTTGGCTACCTGATCCAGTTTTTGCCCTAAAAGTGTGATATTCCTCAACTAAGATTTTTTTTAAACAGGGAACACTCCATTGTATATGAAAGTGAAAATAATTTTAGAATATAAAATAGTTATATTCAAAAAGAGACAAACTTGTCAGAGGTAAAGTTATCTTTGAAGAATTAAATTTTAATCACCAGGAGAAATGATTAATAATAAAGTTAGATTCAATCATAACCTTTATAATAATCTTTGTTGTTATTATGCTTATAAGTGAGTTTATAGGTTTTCAGATGCAGATTAGACTATTCATTATGTTTAGTGCTTCTTATTTTAAAAGTAGAATGATGTTAAAGACCCATAAGACCTGTAGGTTGCATAAATTGATAAGTATGGGGATAGGTTAAAGAATACAATTGACAGCCCCAATTGAAACTGAGGCTGAAATAAAATTCCCATCACTGCTGCATCGGGACCACAGAGATCTCCTCTGACAAGGACAGATTTTAGATTAAGCACTCTTAGGTTGTAAATTACCATTCTTGAGAGCTGGACTCCCCTGTCTATGGTGCCTTAGAGAAATTGTAGGGACTGTGAAAAAAGTGTAAATTTCAAGAAGGTAAAACCCTGACTCTTAGCCATCCCCAACCCCCACACTCAAATTACCATGTTTCAATGGAAAGAATAGCAATGTGAAGGCACTCTTGAATTTAAATCAGAATCAAGGACATTATAATTACAAATCATAGTAGCCATTCCTAGAATGACTGGCTGACACTGTTGCCATCCCATCACCTACTACAATTACATCCAATTTGGCCACCAGAGATAGGGAAGGAGCAGCCTGGTTAAAAGAGACACCTCTGGATTCATCTTCAAACTTGCAAGGAATTTTATTTTATAAATTAGCTGCATGCAGCTAAGCAAAACAATTAATGTTTAAGTAAAGTACACTTAATTGAACAGGGGAAATAGAGAACTGGAGGTTTCACAGAGAAGACATCTACTATTTTTTAATTTTTAAATCCTGTCATTTATACAAAGCATTAGCATTGCTACCCTCTAGTCTGCTTTCCCTGGGAGATAGCTGGAGGTTCTAGATCATTATTTTTTATTTTGTTTCTGATTCATGCAATTGAAAAAATACTGGGATGGTACAATTATCATAGGTTATCTTATCATTTTTAAGAAAAATCCATCCACTCTGTCAAAATGAATCCACAAAGAGACATGTGATTCAAGCCAATGTGAGCAGATGTTTATTTCCTTAAGTAAGCATGCTCTGCAAAATCCATTTGTGAACTCATTACATAAATCCATATTAAACCATTTAGTCTATATTTAACAGTGTAACAAGGATAGTCAGGGTAAATTAAATGGATTTGATTTCTAGGTGGCAGAAAGCCAAAGTTGGCCCTTCTACTTCTAATTTATTTCTCAGTTCTAACCTGTGCCACTGCATACAGATGGAGAGACAAAGAAAAGAGAGAAAGAAAGAGATGTGAGCATCCTTATCTTTCTGATATTTAAGGGCTAATCAAATCAATATGTTCCAGTCTTGGCAGTGACAGGGCTCATGGTGAGTTCATGCTAATGTGCAATCCTTCAACTTGTTATTCCAAGATGGCAGTACAGTGAATCCCTTCCTCAAAGCTCAGTAAAATATGTCCAGCAAGGAGGAATCATCTCATCAGTAGGAGAATGATTCACTTATATCCCATCAAGGAACTAAGGATGCATAATAAGGCCCTGTCACTCTCTCCCTGAAGCTTTTCATTACCATCAGCAATGCCAATAACTTACAGCATTCCCAGTCAGCATCAAATGCTCCTTTTCAATTCAAATGCAAACAGCTAACCTCTTCCATATTATTCTTTGAATTCATCTTTCTCTTCAGGAGCATAGTTGCTTCTCAGTTCAGACCATAACTATTCCCCTCGTGGATATTGCAAAAGATTCTGCGTTCATCTGTATTTCTGCTCCAAACTATCTAATATATTCAGCAACAGATGATTTTTTCAGTCAGAATATTTTGTCTATTTCAAGTGAAAACTTTTCAATTATAGTTTTTAGATTTTATTTTGCTTCATCTTTTAGTACATCTTACTTTATGCCTGGGGTATCCATTAAGCACCCAAAGAAAGTACTCATGTTTAGATTCTCCTCATGAGTCATTGAAAGTCTGCCCTTATTAGCCCTTTGCTAAGCCCAAAAATGTGCAAATGATGGAGAGATGAACCCTCAATGAACTCCCAGTCCAAGCTCTTTAGCTGAGACCAACTTAAGTCATTTTTCCTGGACATCCTCTTTTTTTTACTTAATGCTGATTCCATCTATTCAGTTTGTTAAGAATCTAGGAATCACCTCAGCTTCCTGATCCATCTATAATATATATTAATAGCCATCTCCAGCTTTTGAGGACCTTCCCATCTGTCTGCTTGTTCTTTTTGTACTGTTGTGATAGGCGGCCTTATTCTCTTGCCCAATCTATTACTGATAAACTTTATCAACCATTTTTTTCCCATTCCCAGACTTCCTTCTTGCCACTGCAACTATCAGTCATCCATACTACTTCTAGAATCATCGTTTAAAAACACAAACACAACTATCTTTTACATGTAAGTCATCAACATCCCACATCACGTGGACAAAAGTTCACTTTTCTTTGCATATTCCAAAGGACCTTTTTGACCCAGCCCCTCATCTCTCTCCAACCTTACTGAACCACCCAAAATAACTCTGAACACAGAGTTTTGCTTCTTCTCTATGTTCCTATATTTGTGCGTAGTGTTTCTCCTGACAGCCACTCTTTGCCTTTCTTTATGGCTGGACAAAACCAGATTCCTATTTCAAAGTCCATGTCAGTTCAGATGTGATGTCCTTTGCACAGGATTCCCCTGACTCCCATAGAAAGGTCTGCTTAAGGTCTCTGGTGTACCTTCCCTGCTACATGTTGTCTTTACAAGCTCCTGAAAATCATGCCACTTTCTTCCATTCAAAACTTCCTTATACTAGGTGAGAGTAGCAATAAGTTATTTTAGGACAATGCTTCTCTTCTCATGCAAAGAAAACTGTACATTTAGTGAGAGGTTTCCTTGTTCCTGATTTAGAAAAGCAAAAAGGTATTTACCACTGCTCTCAGTTTAATTTCCCCAAGGGTCTTCTTTTTCTACCTAGACAAGTGTGTTAAAGATCTAAACTCTCTGATCAGAATTAGGCTCAAAGGCTCAAATTAATAATGAGAAAGAAGGCTCAAGTATGTCAAGAAAACAGGTGGTCTGTGTATTAGAAATCAGACCTGGAATTCATGAGATCTAAAGGCTTATGATTGGGCCACAAATTCTGTCATCCACGCCTCTTTTCATTGAAGATATCAAGAAAATGAGGCAGGAGAGGATGTAAATAAACTACATAGTACATTTATTTCTTTGTTCTCCCAAATATGTGTCATAGTGTTAAAGAGAAAATTAGTTAAATAATCTTTCTTTGTTCAAAAAATGTATTCTCATTTTTTTTTGGTATATTCTATCTATATACATTGAGCTGACATCTTTCAGAACCAAAAATATCCCATCTAATTAGCTAGTAGGTCATTAATTAGGCAGAAACTAGCTTGAACAATACCAGTGAATATGGGGAACTGACTTTTCCACTTGAATTTTCTTGATTTTTAATGGTGTGCATTTTAAGAAAGGTCACTTTAAATTTCAAGTTAATTTGCTTATGTTCTATAATATTTGAAACTCAGGCAGCCATCTAAATAAACAAAAGATATTTTGCCAATGTTCAGGGAAATCAGAGTCACCTCTGGTTCCCTGGCGGATATTTCTTGACACAAAATAACAAAGACAGGTATGCACAGTACATACTAGAAATTTAGGCTTATTTGCTTATTAATTATTATTACAGTCATTTTGTATGAAACTGTATTATAGGTTAAAGTCCTCTAAGCAGATACTTTATTTAAAGGAAACTTTCCCTTTCTTTTGGTTTTTAAACTTATTTTGTAACTTGGAACTTTTCACTTAAAACAAGGAGCAAAATAAAACAAATGGAGCTTTTTAACACAATAGAAGCCCTGTTATTCTGTGTGACAAATGGTACTATCATCCTTCTAAAATGAGGTTAGAACAAAAAAAATTGTACATTAAGCACTGACTCTGTTCAACTTTAGGATCATTACCTCAAAGAATTAAATTTTCTTTGAATAACATCTACCATCTATAATTTGCATCCAAGTTTTAAAAGTCTTTATGCATTTTCTTGGTATCCCATTACTACTGAATAATTAATAGACATTGCAAGTCACTAAGCTTTAATTGCATTTGATAATTAAGATTAGCTTTGTTATATTTATTCCCTGTTAAACTGTGGATTCTCAGTTGGCAGTGGCAATGTGATATTCATTTGAAGACTCTTAAGACATATCACACAACTAGCTTACATGTAGTGATGACCTCTGGTACATTGGGAATTTGGACCAACATTATTTGGTTAGCAGAGTCCTAAAAATTTATATTATGTTCCAATTTTAATAAATTATTATGTTCAATCTTTTCTCCTTTATGTATTATACCCAAACTAGCGTGACTATATTCAAGTCTCAAGCTTGACCCATTCCTTCACCTGAGCAGTTTCCTATGTGGGCAGGACATGGGCTGTCAGTCAATCAAATATTTAGTTGAGAAAGTAGGTTGGAAAATCAGACTCTTTGATAGCTCTGTGACCTTAGACAAATTGCTTACCTCCTCTGTGCAACAGTGTCCTCATCTAAAAAGTAAGGGGAAAATAATTGTACCTCCCTGACTGGATTCTTGGGAGAAGCCAATTAATATATGATTGTAAAACTCTGATGCACCCAGCACTTTGCAAGGAAAGATAAGACTCAATACTTATTTTCCAAATCTGGTTTCCACCACTTTGTTCTCAGTTGATATTAGGGTGATATCTGACATCTTTAAATTTCAATCTTCTAATCTATGAAATAAGAACAGTTAAATATTTTAGGCTAAATTATCTGGGAAATGAAAGGACTGATATAGATAGCATTTTTCTCACCTGGTATCTGACGTAAGAAGGTTCTTGAAAATACTGTTTTCATCTGTATTTTCCTTTACTTCTGCATTCACATAAACCTTACCCTAGGTAGAGCTGATTATAACTCTGTTTGCATGTTCTTTTCCATAAATTTAAATTGCAGGGCTGGGATTGCAGCTCAGTGGCAGAGCGCTTGCTTATCAAGTGTGAGGCACTGGTTTCAGTCCTCATCACCACATAAAAACATAAACGAATAAAATAAAGTTAAAATTTAAAAAAATTAAAAATTGCATGTGTTTCTAAATTTTCTCATTAGATGGAAAATATTCCAACTTAAAAGCCTTCTCCGTTGTGTTACTCAGCTTTTTATCACTCTGACCAAATACCCAAGGAAAACAGCTTAAAGAAAAAAAGACTTATTTTCAGAAGATTCAGTTCAGGGTCAGTTGTCTCTATTGCTTTGTTCCTGAGCTGAGGTAGCACATGTGTCAGAAAGGTATGGCACTCGAAAGGTGCTCAAATCCTTAGCTGGTGGCAGCCAGAAAAAAGAGACACACACACACACACACACACACACAAAGAGAAAGAGAGAACCAGGAGCAAGATATTGTTCCTGAGGGCATATCCCCAGTGATCTACCTTCTCCATCCATGCCTCAACTGCCTATAATTTCGACCACCTTCCCATTGTCCATTCCAATCATTAATTCACCAAAGGACAATCCACTCACTCATGAACTAATAGGCCTCTTGATCATTCATTTCCTAAAAGCTCTACCTCTGAGTGTTGCTGTACTGGGGACCAAACCTTCACTACTGAGACTGTGGGAACATTTCAGATCCAAACATAACATGCCCTAAGACATTTTAAGTATTCAAAAGAGCAGACAACATTCTGAGTACTTTATCTAAGAGGTCCAAGTCAAAGGCAAAATCCCATTCACATTTCTAAAACCCCTGATATGCTTCAACACATATTGCTTATTATTTTATTTGCAGATATATATGTCGATTTCAAAAATTAAAATGACAGTAATTTTCCATTAAAAATATAAGTGTAGAGATAAACTTTTATTTAAATTTGTTTTACAAAGTGAGATTATTATATAACATTAAACTCTATTTTATTCTATCTATACAATATATAGAATACGTATTTATTCCACTGCATACTTGTATTTCTATATTTCTCTTTTATATCTCACTTATTTTTGTATCATACCACATGTTGGGGAAAATATTAAGGGTTAGTGTCCCCCAGAAAGTTCTAAACAATAGTCATACCTACCAATCTGGTCCTCACAAGAACCAGACCTAACCTAGAGAACAAGTATGAACAACCACAGGCTTAACTAAACGTCATTCTATCATGTGTGTTGTACCAGAAGTCACATCTTTAGAGCAGATTAACATGACCTCCAGTAAAACCTGCTTAACCATAGTGAGGTGTTCTTCTTTATCCCTATAAAAGGATAATCAAAACATTCTCATTCACTGGAAATGGAAAATCACCATTCATTTACATTCATGCTCAGGGCTATGTTAACTCTTCCATGTTCCATCATAGTAGAGTCCAAAGGGATCTTGGCAATTCAGGTATTTTACAACCTGTTCTACTTGCCCATTATGTTGATAACATCATCTTAATCAGAGCTGTTAAACAAGAATAGGCAAGTCTATGAGAGGCTTTGGTAAAACACATTTGCTCAGGAAGGGAGAGATAAACTTGTGAGCACATGATGGTTCACCATTCCAGCAGAGATTTTCGAGGCACTAAAGTGATTTGTAAATAAGGAAAGATTTTAATATCTCATACTTCAATAAACTAAGAAAGAATCACAATGCCTGTTAGGAATTTGGGTTTTTAAGGCAGCATTTTCTTCTCATCCACTCACTGGATAATGGAAAAGACTGCTACTTTGTGTAGAGTGATCCACAGTCAAAACAGGCAGTGTAGCAGGTCTAGTCTATGGTGTCAGTGGTTCTACAGGGGGCAAAGAACCTAATTCCCAATAGTCTCTATACTATTGGTGGTAGGGGAAAAACTGTGTAGAGATCATGACAAGCCCCAATAAGGAAATCATAACATAAACTCTTAGGGTTTTGCAGTGAAGTCCTGACAACTGGAGCAGGTAAGTATAATTTATTTCTGGCAGCATACTCAACTCTGTTAGAGGAAAAAATGTGCCCAGCCAGGCAAAAATCAACTGGCCAAGTATCCAGAATTGCTGATCATGAACTGGGTTATCTGAGGCACATCAAATCATAAGGTCAAGTGGGACTGTCATCAATTCACAGTAAAACAAAACTGTTATGCTTGGCATGAAGCTCAAGCAGGACGAGGGGCATAATATCAGGGACCCAGCACTGTGTGTGTTTAATCACCTTGTGTAAGTACTTCCCCTCAACTCACTGATGAGCAGGTGACTGAGGCAGAAAAAGACCAAGCTCAGTCAGCTTGGCATATGGGCATACTGAGTCACATGATCACTGCACTCTATCCTCACTTAGTGACAGCTTTGAAAGAAAGTGTAAAGAGGACATTTCCCAGTAGTCAGAATGTTGGGAACTCAGGTCAACTGTCTATGAAAAAGCACAGGGTCCATGGCAATACCAATTGCATTTACCCTTTTTTTCCAGGGTGTAAGACTGACCTGCATCTTAGAATAGTTTTTTTTTTTTCCTTCCTAGAATTAGTCTCATAAAGTGAGTATACTTGTGTGGCACAAGGGGAGAACTGTATTTGATATCCTGGTCTCCTCTTTAGGGTGTGACACTCATTCCTGCTGCTGGAAACTTTGTTGGTGACTGATGGCTCCTCATTAAATCCATCTCTAGTAATTGCCTTTAGCTAAACAGAGCCAGTCCACTTAAGTCACACCTGTCTCTGGGGGCAGAGTAGTAAGAGCTTCCTGTGAGTTCAGGAGAGTTCTTTGTTATGACTTCATTGTAATTTATTTTCCCATACCCTTTAAATAAGTGCTATTTTGACGTTGCTGTACCAATGCTAATATTATCACATTTGCAGTGAAAAATTGCACATATATAATTTTAGCTATTGTAATTTATGTATGGGTTACTCCTTTTACACTGATAATTTGAAATTATTTGATAGTATATCAGAATGTGTGGGTGTGTGTGGGGGTGTGTGCACGTGCACGCACATGTGCATATATGTGTGTGTAAATAGCTCCCATCAAAAGGGGATTGATTTATAGTTAAAAGATAAGAATATAATACAATATTCAGGTTTGATGTAAAAATTAACATTTTTCCCACTTTATAGAACTAAACACACACACACACACACACGCACACACACAGGTCACTCTTTGGTATGTTTACCACTGAACTATGATGTAATCAATATTTATGAATCCATCAAGTCTTCCATATTGTATGGATTCACAGTTATTACTGGTCTCAGTGCATTTCATATTACTCCCAAGTTCATTTCTAATTTCAAAGTCTGCCATACAGTCATATCCTCTTGATTAGCACTGAGCCTGCTTTGTGCTTGAAGCACACACTGAATGACGGACAAGGTGAATGACAAGTCTTTATTTGCTAAGAAACCTCTGCCTGCATAGAACTGGATGAGCAAGTCATTAAACAGAAGCAGAAACCTTGCTACAAATCTTTCCAGAGATACATTGAGATATGACTTTTTCCTTAACCTTGTTCACTGGACAAAAAATCTAAAATTTAAATGGTCACTGTCATTGAAATATTTGTTCATTAGTTATTTTCTTGATAGGTGGAAAAATGTTCTAGAAGAAAGCTATCATTTAATCCCAATATATGCCTCCTATTTTTCTTGAAACTAAATAAAAAACAACAGAGGACTTTATAATAGCTAACATTTGTGTAGCAATTTACAGCCTACAAATCCCTTTTAAATACATACATTGCACTAAATCTTGGAGAAAATTATCTTGGAGACAGCTAAGGAAATAGAGACTTGGAAATGTCAGGCAATATTGTCAAAGAATCTATTCACAAATATGTTGTATTTTCCAGTATATTTTAAAATCTCTATAAGTTAACAGGGTAAAGACGTAGAGCTCAAATGTGGACACATCTCCTCTAACAGGTGAATGTTATATGGTTAAAGATAAAATTACTGATTTATGCTAAACCTACGTATAAATGAAACGCTCATGGAAAGTTGCTACACTGAGGAACAATATTTCTCAAAGGCATGGAAAACTCCAAGGTAGGAAAAAAAGAACATAAATTACTTTCCTCTTCTCTGTATTTTTACCTTAGCAAGCAAAAAATAATAATTTTTAATTATTTGAATAAATTTATGGCCATATATATGGAAGTTAATAACCATTTCACAAAAATTAGCTGTGTATCTTCTTGGCTACAATTAATTGCTTATGTTTGTAAAAGAAAATACTCTCAGAAAGCTTATGAGCTATAAGATCATAATGGAAATTTGTTTCAAGAATACTAAGTCTTAAGTTTATTCATTTAAACTGAAAGATGGAACTCTAAAGAGAAACAGGTTTTAATGAGCATTTTAAATTTTGTCTAATGACTTCTTTTTCAGGTTCACTAACAAATTCATCTAGTACATAAAATTGGCTCCTAAATTATTTACAAAAAACCAGAAACAATTTTATCTTTCACAAGTAAGTATTTACATCACAATAATGCCTCTCATATTAAGAGACAGAAAATCAACTTAATTGGCCACTAGTGACCATTAAGAATACATCCCTAATTTTAGCTACATTTTCTCTCTTAAATAGTTGCTTAGGTGTTGTTAAAATAACAAATTCTAACAGATCTTGAAGTTATGACTAATGTATAAGTTTTTAATGTTTCACATAATAATGTATCAGTTTCAAATATTTCATGTAATTCCAGTGAACTATGCAAAAGTAAACATTTAGTAAGAACAGTAACATAAGTTGCAGTCAATGTATAATTATATGTGTATGCATGGAGATAATCTTCTTCCATTTGGATTTCTAGATAGCCTTCTCCTATCAATAAGAAACAACTCAGGAAGCAAATCCAACAGACTTTTGATTTTATGTTTTAGTGTTCATGATCAGACTTAAATATTTTTGCTAATTCATGCTGTATGATATACTGCCTTAATAAAATGTTTAAAATTCAACATCATTTGGTAACCTTTTCCAGGGGAGGACAGGTAATTGATAACAGTTCTCATTTTTCTAAATGTCTAACCAATATATTTCCTCTACTTCAGTATGACTCTATTTGTTGCCAGTGGTAGAGAAAAAAAATAAATCTCACATTAGAAAATGTTCAATATTAACATGAGACACACATTGCATATTTAGTTCTTATGTGGAAGGCATGATTCGATAGCTTGCCCAAGAAAATCTACATTTTAGGGAATATTTATAATAGCATTTATTCTGTGATCATATGGATTTTCCTTCCTCATAGCCTTTATGTACCTAGTAGAATATGAGGAAGACCTCATTTCTTCCCATGATAATTTTATGCAATCTTCAGCTATTCCTACCATTTTATTAGACACATTCCAGGTACACAGTCTCCTATCATAGGTGTAATCCCAGGTCCATGGGCCTCCTGTTCTCCTCTCTATAGTCAGTTACTTTTGATGATTTTCCACTGTAGACACCAGGAAGAGGTGGAATGCCACCCAGCAGCTAGAATCAGAATAAGGAACTCAGACATATCTGTTGTCTTATCTCTCTCTTTTTTTTCTTTTTTTTAGTTTTATTGATTTTATTTTTTTAAATACGTGAAAGTGGAATGCATTACACATATTACACATTACACATATTACACTTATAGAGTACAATTTTTCATATCTTTGTATATAGAGTATGTTCATACCAATTCATGCCTTTATACATGTACTTTTTTGCATTACAATTATACCTTATATACAATCAAATATAAAAAATTGTGGTATATATGTGTAATAAGAATTATCTCTCTCTTATTTGCTCCTGCTCTCTGCTGTCCTCCCGCACACCTAGATACTTGCTAACTTCTCCACCCAGCTATCAAATAGTCTTAATTACTATCTACCTACACTTCTGTTAAGTATATGGAAACCAGGGGGTAATCAATTCATCACCATTGACTAGGCCAATAAGATCTAAACTTACTGCTCACCCTTTTCCAGTTCTGGCTATGGAAGTGACATTCTGTGATGCTTAATACATTTTAAGGTGAGGGGCAGCTGGTTATTTCCTTAATAGTGGACTTGGAGCTCTTGATAATCTCTTTAAATGATTCCTACCAATTTTCTATGCCAATATTCTAACCATTATGTCATTCTACCCTCTCAAAAAATAATCAAAATTAAAAACAAAAAAATATAACTAGGTTTTACAAAAAATTAACATATTGTAAATGATATAAATCAATTAAACCATTTTAACCTGCATTCACCCCCACTTACATAATATGGCTATGTTTTTTTTTTTTGATGTACACATAAAGTTTTAAGTATGCAAGAGGTCATCCTCTGCGTATGCATGTATGTTTGACTATGTGTGTGTGTATACATGTGAGTATATATGTGTACGCATATTGTGTGCATGAGTGAGGGTATGTTAGGTGTACATATACAGAATATGTATGCACACAGATGGATGGCAGTATGGACGTGTGATATGTTGTTACAGGGTTAGTTGAACACCATTACTAATACAATCTCTTCTGGGATAGTGATTTTTTAAAATGTCATTGATATCCATCTTTACCTAGATGAAAACATGTACGCATTTCAAGTATTTTTCCCAAACTTTTTTTCTGAAAAGAAAAAAAAAATTATTAACAAAGTTTAATTTAGTATATTATGTTTAGTTTATTTCCTAAGTCACTAGTGGCTCAAGAGGGAATAGCTAACTACATATAAAAGATTATGCTGAAACTTCATTAGACTCACATAGCTATTCACTGGTGATGGACACTGGCTTGAACAGATTATTGTCTGTACTTCACCCAGAGCAGATTGCTGTGGTTACCTAAGTAACTCTCGGCTACCAGCCTGTGGACAGGCTGAGGCCGAACAGCTGGGCTATGCAGACCCACAATGTGCCTCCAAATACATGGTGACCGTTTATTGTCAAAACTTAAACAGAAAGGGCTATGTTCTTCCCACCAGAGTCTGCCTCCTTGCTAAATTTATATTTATAGCTGGCCTCTCCACCATCTGTGCACACAGCCTACACTGTGTCTCTGAGGAATTGGAGTGGCATTATTTGAAGACCTGATTAAATAGCCAGGAAAAAGCAATCCATCATTTATAAAGGGGGAAATGTAAGACCGTCACAATGGTGTCCTGTCCACGCTTTCAGATTTTTGTTTTCATTTCTGTTCCTTTCTTCCTAATCCAATGCCAAATACAATGAACACAGACCAAGAGCTTGGCTGACAACACACTACCACCTAGATGGGAAAAGAAAGGATCATCAAGATTCTCCGAGGCTGGCTGTAGCAGGGAGGCCAATGACATTTCTACTGAGAAGAGCCTTGTTCCTTTATGATCACACAGAAGGAAGCAAATCAAGGCCCAAGAAGATTGTAAGACACCTGTAAGATAGGGCTACCTGTTGCAATGGAGCTTCCTGGAGAGTAAGTGAATTGGAATATCTATAACTGGTTCATTGGGTGGGTGTGATCTGAGCTACTGGAGTATTTAAAAGAAAAGACCTTTATTTTTTTTTCCTGGTATCTTCTTCCAAACACACCCTGTCAGCCCTGTTTGCAGTGTACTTCAATTATCTGGCCCCAAGAGTCAGATACCTTGAAGTATTTACAATACCTTGGAGTCTTTAAAAATAAAGCAAAATGAACAAATGAACAGAAATCCCACAGCAGGAACATATACATATTTACATACTCATACATACACAAGAACAGACATATACTCTGGTGGAATATAAATCAACATTTTAAACTAATATGCAATTTAAAGCTTCTCCTCATCTTACAAAGCTGACCTGTGACCACAGATAGGCAAAGGGGACGCTGAACTCTCTCTCCCTGTGTTCCTGTTCATTTAGTATATTGCCTTCCTCTGCTTCCCCTTCCTTCCTCTGTTTCTCCAGGGTCAGAGAGGGAATATGGATTTGGAATTCAGGATTTGGAATATGGATTTGGAATGTCTCACCATGTTTTCTCAAAAGCCCACCATCCTAGATGGCCTCTGCATGCCTCCTTTTTGTGGGACAGTTTATTGGATTTGTCCAAGACCCTGGACCATAGAAATTCCTTCACTCGGCCCTTCTTTTAGTTGGGAAGGCAATTTCTGTCTGATTTTCTGTTCCAGGTCCCAGCTCAGCTCCATTCCCAGCTTTGTTCCTTTATTGTCCTTGGGTTGGAAAAATAGTTCTGCAGTCAGGACCTCTGGGGAATAGTCTGAACCTGAAATGTTCACTTCTGATTTCTTTAGATAGAACACACACTGGTTCTTCCCAGGGTGGAAATGCAGATTCTTCCCACTGCTAACCTCTCCTTTCTCCCTTGTACATTGAAAGCAGCTTCAGATAGATTTTAGCCACAGTCTGTTGTCCATTTCCCATGTTACAGTCATCCCCAGCCAAGTGCATGTGTACACCTCACACACACACACACACACACAAACACACAAACACACGATATTCTCAGTGTCTCCACAGAGCAAAACGAGAACTTCTAACTCTATACAGTCCAGAACTTCAAAGATGAATCCTCCGTTCCTTGGGAAAGTTGTAGGAGATGATCTTTGGTCCTCAAGGCCTACAAGGGATACCTCTACCTGCTTAAGAAATATGAGGTGATAGCTCACATTTTCCTGCACTGTATGTCCTTAGTTCAACAGTCAAAGTTAACTACAGTTCTCTTGGATGAATTGTGGAGCAGCCAGTGTTAGTTTCAACATGGCCATATTAATTGTTACCAACTAAAGGTTGGCATGGTTCTAAAAGCATAACTCAGACTGGAAATCCTAATTTTAGAGGTTTCCTTTCTATCACTTATCCATTATTTGCTCTTCAGAAGAAAACATACTTAACCACACAAATGGAGCTCATCCAACACAAAGCTCACACTAAATGGAGGGAAAAGAAGTGGTTCTTCACAAAAATCAGACTCTTGAGCCAGAGCTAACTATTCTTTTCTATTCCTAGATAGTCTTGTTCCTTTACTCATCTGAGGCTATTGTTCTGTAGCTGCTTTTTATTTTAATTTTTTTTCATTCAAGAAGAAAAGAGAAAGTTTCATGTTTGTGAGCTTCATTATGTGAGTCTTCAGAAAATTGACCAGGGATACAAAGGATATGAGGCCCATTTTAAAATGATAAAAAACAAAGACCATGTTGCATTTATTTCAACTACTTTCTATAAAGCTTACTTCAGAACAAGATGAAGTCAAGAGTGAGATATATCAGAAAGAAGACCTAACCAAATTGAAATTTACCTAACAAACATGATATAAAAACTTTTTATAGAAAGTATTAATATTTAACAGTATTTGAGTCTATGTAAATAACTGCTCAGTTCCTGCTTTAAGAAAATATGTTTTAACATTTTTAGTGTTAAATATTTCAGAGCAATCAATCTGTTCATATGTTTATTCTTTCTTTCCTTCTCTGTACCCTCCCTCAACCCTGGGAGGACCATGCAACTATAGGAATATTCTATGATATGTCCAATATAGTTTTATGCTGGTTTTCAGCATAAAACTATACATCACCATTTTAACCCTCTAGAAGACAACAGAACAAACTGGAATAAAAAACTTATCAATTGTAGCAAAAAAGAAAAGATAACTGACCTTGCTTTTAAGTGGTTATTCCTGCTGTTTTTTTCTACCAGTTTCACAAATTTAAGTCTATATAAATATATGTTTGTTCCTTACATAAATTTATATGTATGCATATATATATATATATATATATATATATATATATATATATAACTAAATATTCATATAATATAAATGTAATACATGTTCTATTTCATATTTATATGAAACACTGGGAAGAAAGACAGGCTACAAAACATAGAGATGATAATAATTTAGTGTTTATCTTGGAAACAGAGGCCCTATTGTTCTTGGTGACTTTTATTTCACAGAAGGTAGACAGATAAAACTTTTATGAAATTTTCTTGAGGGAATACATGCATCTACACCTTAATTAATTAAATAATTTCGTATTGAGAATTAAGGAAAGCAACATGAATTTTACAAGTGGATCATGCATAACTGTGACTCCAGACCCCAGACAAAGTCCCCATCATCTTACCAGGCTTAGGGACAATGAGCTGCGCACTGGTTTGGGCATTGCCAGCCTCGTTTTCAGCCACACATTGATAAAAGCCTTCATCTGACTTCACCACACCAAGAATCCGTAAGTTGCTTTCTCCCTGGGGGTGGGGGTGGGGCAGAGAGAAAGAGCAGATGAGATCATTTAAAAAGTAAAAACAAAATCCTCAAAGTGAAAGATGACCATAAACCAAAATCTAAAATTTAATAAAACATGACAGAAGAAACAAAAACAAGGAGGCCTCAGGGGTTCTCATCCCCACAGATATGCACCAGGCCACCTGGGAAAGTCATACATTCTCAACATTCTTCTGAATTCATGAGCACCAATTCTGCCTAATTCTACAATGAAAATATGCTCAGAAAAGAACACTTCATCCTCAAAATATAAATTATCAGTCAAAAGAAAGGTCTTCATTTAGGTAGGGAAAGAACAAAGATTTGTACCCAAATAAATGAACTTGCTTTACTTATTATTGAAGGAAGCTAGGTTTAGAAGCTACTCAGGAAAAATAAAATAAGACAGAATGCCAACAAAACACTTATCTTTGCAAATTCTCAGGCACAGTATATCTAGGTTACATATTTTTTTGCAATTGTTTATCCCCCAAAAAAGTATCTGAAAAATCCCATAAAATAGTAATTGCTTTGACATCTGAACTTTTAGGGATTTGGAGAGAGGAGTACAGTGGCTGTTTTATAGGTAAGTCTTATTGTTCTATAGCCAAAATATTTCACCTGCAGAAATCTATGGGTGAAATACACCAATGTTAACTACTTTTTAAAATAAATTGAACCACCATCTTATTCAAGGATTGATGATAAAACGATCTAGAGATAGCATTTAATTATACAAACTGAGTTTATCTTCAATATTAGTGGAAGAATTAGTTCAGTAAGTGAGACGTGTTAAATCACTTCCCCTGAAGTCATTAAGAGATAAATATTACCTCATGGGGAATTCTTAATTGTTTTTAGTGTCTTGTAGTCAATTCTCAGCTGATGTAAAATTCTTAGATAAAGCTGGCTAACTTCTAATTAACAATTCTCATATAAGTTACTATATGCGCTCCGTGTTACATGTTCGACACACAATGGCTCTCAGATTTCGGAATTATTGAGGAAATATTTTTAAGCACAATTTAATGTGAGTAATGCACATGCTGTACATTTTTCTTTCACCTTAAGAAAAGAAACATTTAAATAGGTTGGCTGTAATGAGTCATGCTGGGAGGAAGATTATTCTAACTGTAGAAAAAAATAAATGTTGCATTTTATCATGAGTCCTTAAGGGCCTCAACAATTTCCTTTATATGCAAGTACCATATATTTTAGGCATGCAGAACACTTTTCAAGTTTCCTAATGGCAGGTCATTTTTAATTCAGTGGGAGTGGAAACAGCATTGCACTTCAAGGAAGAAATGGATTGGTGTGGCATTCGAATGTTAAATGTTCCCCTCTCTTACTCTATTCCCAACCAATTAAACAGATGCAATTAAAAGTGAAAAATGGTAAGTGATGATAGAAGTGATAAAAGTATGGTTTATGAATTTATTCCTGAAGAATCTGTATGGTATGCCAAAATACATACACAAAGAGATGAACATTTCAGAATGCCACCTGATTGTAGAAGAGGCATTTACCAACAAGAGCCAGTGTAACATCATAGGGAGAGCCGGTGCCTGGCCCCACAGGGGAACCTACATCAGTTTCCCTTTGGTTTGGGAGACATGGCTTTTTGAGACAGGTCTTCTTTGACAGGGTCATGTTTGTATTTCAAACACAAGATATGTGGACTTAAACCCCTCTCTTTTTTTTTTTTTAGCTATAAATTTCCTTGATATTGGGAAGGCGTTTTTTATATTTCTCATGTCTGAACACAAAAGCTTTGATTCTAACCTATACCTAAGGAGGAGTTTGCATAAAGCATTTTCAAGGGACCAAAGAATTCTGTTGGTAATAGCAAAAACAACATTGGTAGGCATGGAACATTCATGATGTACTATGACAACTCAATGAATATAGTACCAGTAGCCCTATTATCTCCCACAAGGAAAGAGATAGGGATCCATGAGAACCATTTCTTTTAGCTTCAGTTCAATTCAATGCTAAAAGTTACAAAGAAATGTGAACTCTGAGACTCATGGCCTCTCTATTACTGCTATGAATACTATCACTATCTCCATTATTACTGCTCATGTAGAATTGGCTTGTACAATCTGAAAAAAATAAAAAAGAAATGAAATCTATATTTATTATCAAAGTAAAATGACCAAAATCGTAAGTATCGTGTCTTATTGAAAATGAACTGCAATTGATAAAACTTAAAGAAATAAGAAAATCCTGGCTTACAATAGACTAGAACTGGGTTCTAATTTCTTTTCTATGAACCCATTTGGAAAGTCAAGGCCCTCTTTGTTTTCTGTTTGTTTGGTTTAAAGCCTTTTCTATAAAATAGGGGATTGGACTGTTTGGTTGCGATTTTTGCACCTCCCCTGCCCCATCACCACCCAAAAATCTAACTCTAGAAATCATTTGATTTTCAGAATATTTTCCTAATAAATCATTAAAATTCCCAACAAAAACTTATTTTCCCAGAAAAGAATAGCAAATGGAAAAAAAAAGTAAACAGTAAATGGGGCTGTTAAGCTAATATTAAAAATAAAGATAATTACCACTATCTGAAAATAATCACTAGGTATGACCACATCTCCATTCTTCATCCAGTTCACAGTGGGCACAGGCTTTCCAGAGACTGCACATTCAAACTCAATATCCATGCTTTCATAGGCATAGAGGTTGGAAGGGTGATTTAAAAACCATGGCGGAACTGCAAAGACAGGAAAAAAAAAAGTGAGTGGGAATGTGAACTTGCAGGCCCAGCTCTTCACAGCCTGGAAAACATTTGCTCTGGGACAGAAAATAATTGTCATTCAATCAAGTCCCCAAATCCTCAGCTGATGACACAATAACTACTGTAGAATATATCTTTACCTTCATCTTCATGTCCCAAATACAAGCAAACAGTTACAGTTAATAGTATTTTAATACAAGGTAAGGAGAAAAATTAACTTGGGTAAAAAAGAGAACCTATATAATAAGTATTCTAAATACCCAAGAATTTGTACCCAATTGACCTATACATTGAAAAGCATTTAAACCTATGGAAACTATGCTGAGGGAGATGACACAGAGAATGAGTAAGTGAGGTTTCCCTGTCCTTCCAGAGTTTCACTACGATTTAGTTGATGTGACAAACTTATTCTCTATTGAAACCAGCTATAGTGATAGTGAACAAGAAATGACTATCATCTTTGCTGTGGCCACATTCCTAGTGTTCTAGCAACCATCCATTGTAGTATTTCACTCCCCTGTATTATTTTCTCAGCATGGTATGTGATACTAATTTAATTTATTAATTACCATAATACTAGTTACTCACTCTATAATGAAAATTTTCAATTGAAAAATAGTATAAATATATAACATCTTTGCTAATGAACGGCTCTGGCTCAGTTCCTCAAAACTATTCCTTGGAGAGAATTTTTTTTAAAGTAATTTTCATCCTCTTCTGTGGGGAAACTAAAAGGGAAGTCAGACTTGAATATTCCAATTGCCTGAGAAGCCAGATTAAATTCACAGAGACGTAGCAGCAATGATCTTGGTTCACACAGGAAATAGATGTGTATTTTTAGTAGGCATTTTCAAAGCCAATCTCTGTTTCTGTCATTGTTGTAACTATGTTCAATGAGTAACGAAAAGAACAAAAAATCATCTCTTTCCAACCACCAACAGCAAAACTTTCCCATGATGCCCATGTTCAGTTAATGATGTCCATTGCCTTCTAGAAAAATGGGAGAGTCAGCAAATGCACCCAGGATTTCAATTCTCAATCTCTTTCTTTCTCTCCTTGTCTGTTGTGCTCATTTGTAACTAAAAATTTGAACTTAGAGTTCTAAGTCATTTTTATATTCTTTCTTAGTGTCAAGCTAATTTAGGTAAGTATTAATTAATATTCATGGAATAAAAAACATGACCATAAATGTGTCTGAGAGCTGTTCCAAACATTGTATACAGGGAGAAAAATTTATGTATTTATTATTGATAGTATTATTAGTAAAATAAGAATTTTTGATTTCTTGGCCAAATTTACTGACATGAACCCAAAGACATCAGAAATATTTATTGACTGTCTCTGAGGAGATATATTAATAGAATGTTTTAAATTCTGTTCTCAGTTTTCGCAAAGATTTTGGTAAATTGTTTATTTACTAGCCAATAGCCAATATTTCCTGACAGCAGACAATACACAATTTGTTAGTACATATGCTTTTTATTTATTATTCTCACCACAACTCTCTGAGGCAGGATCTATTATCCATATTTTATAAATTAGGAGGTTGTGTTTAAATATCTTTCCTGAAAGTACACAACTTATAAATCGTGGAGCCAGACAGTCTGACTCCCCTGCCCACATTCTGAACTACTTGGCTATGATTGTCTCTTTTGCCACTTGAAAATTCAGGTGGAAGGATAATGTCTCTGCTGTCTCAGAGATGATGGAGATAACCAATTAGAGCTATTTTTAAATATAGCACCATATTGTCAATCTCTACTCTCTCTTAACTCCTTCCTTCCTGGGGTCATGGAGACTCCCAGAGTCTGCCCATCTTGAGCTTGCAGTTTTATCAAAAGTTTTGAGTTCATTATGTTTACATCAGAGTGTTTCCAAATTTTTGTCATATACATTATATCTAGGGAGTAATTTACTAGGTTGAGGCCAAAATTTAAATACATACACTTAAGTACGTATCTGGACACACACACACACACACACACACACACACACACACACACAGAGAGAGAGAGAGAGAGAGAGAGAGAGAGAGAGAGAGAGAGAGAGAGAGATACAAATGAAATGAAATAGATGAAAATAGGTAGAATAGAAAATTTTAGTAGTATTAAAAAAGAGGGAGAATACCAAATTTATACTGAAGAAAGTAAAGAGAACAGAAGGTTTAAGAGTCAGATTAAACTGTTTTTAAATCCCAGACTCTCTACTCAACATGAGGGTCTCCCATACTGCCCCCATCTATTACCTAGAGATGAGACTTGAGGGTAAGGACAGTTAATGCTTGTAAAGATCAAAAAAATTGTAAGTTAATACAACAATAGAAAAGCATATCAGAGTGCATTACCCATACCATAGTTATTTTATTGTATATAAACATTTAAATAAACACATAAATATGTGAGTGTATCTTTTGTGTGTATGTGTGTAGCCTTTTGCTGCTTTTTTCAATAATGTTATTTGCTGATTTTCCAGTTAGAGTTGCCTCTTTGCACTCCTAATGTCAAAAATAGCGTATGTGTCAGTCAACTTTGTGTCACTCTGACCAAAAGACCTGACAAGAGCAACTTAGAGGAGGAACAGGTTACTTTGGCTCACAGTTTCAGAGGTTCAGTCCAGGGTAGAAGGTCTCCATAACTCTGAACCATGGTGAGGCATAATATCCTGATGGAAAGTGGCTCAGTTTATGACAGCCAGGAAGTAGAGAGAACTTGAGTGCAAGGATCCAGGGATAAAATAATCCCTGCCTGGTGACCTCCTTCCTCCATCCATGCTCTGCCTTCCTACAGTTACCACCCATCAATCCATTCATATTATTAATCTATTAAAGGGATTAATCCACTGATTAACTTTCTTCTCTCATAATCTAATAGTTTCATCTCTAAATATTCCTGTAATGCCTCACATTTGAGCTTTTGGGGGACACCATGTATCTAAATCAGGACCGTACGCATCACATAATGGGATTCCTTAAAAAGAAATTATTAAGTTTAAGTGGTTGTTATTTTCAAAAGTTTCATAGAAACTCACACTCTTTCCCAAATTGAAGGGGTTAGGAATCATCTTTCTACTTATTAACTCTCAATAGAATAAATAATGTATAGTTAACCACATAGTGAATTCTCCCCAAAATATTTTTATTGATTAATAAAATATAAAAACTTCTGATTAATTATGGACATGATTTGATTTATACATGTAATTTTAGTGCTAACACTATAAGTACAATTAGTCTTTGCTTAAAAAATAGAGATGAGTCCTGATCTATGTTCTGTAACTTTCTCGTGTTTTTTAGACTCTTAGCATTTATGATGGACACCTTTTCTTCCCTGGATGTCTTAATATATTTATTTCTATATCAGGTTTTCCAGCTTTCACACTATATCATATAGCAGGTGAGAATAAAAAAAAAGGTTCTCTGATTTACAAAGGGATGATAAAGCATCAAAAAGCACTACGTGCATCCTCAATGGATGAATGTCCCACTTTTCTGAAATACACTATGTTGGGCAATCTTATCAGTTATCAGTAAATTACATGGTAAAACAAGGGCTAATGGTTCCTACTCATATCTCAGTGCTTAATACAGTGTTTCATCCTCAGCATATGTTCAACCCAGATTTGCTGTTGACACTAATAACTCAACAAAATGTACATTTTTACCCTTTGCTACAAAAACATTGATCCAAGATGAAGTTTGAACAATGTCATGGAAAACATCCACAAATCATATTACTTTCTTATCATGAAAAATAAAATTCCAATAAATGCTAGCAAAATAAAATAAAATAGCAAAAATTGATGTAGCTATTTGGAGAAAAGTCTGAGTATTTATTATTTTGGGATACCTTTCAGAAATAGTCTTAGAGCTTAAAATTCTCCTTCGAGAAAAAGGAATTAAAATACATGACTTGGGTGGGTTTGAAAAGGTCTAAAAATATAAGCCTGAGTCGGATTAAGAGTCAAGTAAAAGCTCTTCAGCCTCACTTTTAAATAATGCATGACCAAATCACTGCCTACTTCCCTAGACTTATCATCCACAAACCCCTTATGTACACAATGCTCAAATAAACAAAAGTTCATAGCCCTAGTCTGATTCCAAGTCTTCATACATTCTGTTTTCTCATCCTGATACTTTCTATCTTATTCTAGACTAGAGACACTTCTCCAAGAAAGACATGTTGGCTTTTCTCTTTTTGACATTTTCCTCTCTTGAGAGGGGAAGATTTTGGTATTTATTTTTACTGTTTTAGAGAATTTGACATGGTTTTCTCTGGACAGTATGTTTTCCTACATCTACATCACCTTAGCATGTGTATGTAAGTCCTCGGGGAAAGAGGCTTTACCATGTTCACATGAGCTTAATACATTGCTTAATATATTTTGGATGATTACACTATTCTGCAAGGAAGTAAACAAATATAGTTCATCTGATTTTTCTCTTTTTATTTTATCTCTTTGCCTTTTCATTGACAAACATCTAGGATCTATTCATCCACTTAAGGATTGCTTCTTAGACTCTAGAATCTGGATATAATTTTGTTATACCTTTCATAGTCCTAGACTCCTATATTCTCAACACAATTTGATTAAGGCAACTCTAGTTAAGGGGAAATGAGAAAAGCTATTTTCATATTATGACAAAATTTTCATCACATTCTTTGTTTTCATAATATCGCCATAAGCTTTCATTCCGTAGAATAAAGATCAAACTTATTAAATTGTATTGAATAATTTACATGACATATTAAAAACTTACCAAATCATATTTCATTTTTATATCTTTTCAATAGAAGTTATTTTTTTCCATTCAAACTAATCCTACCTGGTACCAGTAAAATATTCAATGGTTAAAATGGAGATTTAGGATGATGTGCTATAATTATTTTATTTTATAGATAGAGAGACTTACAAGCAAAATGAACTTATGTATAGCTATGGACTGTAATATTTCATCAGCATGTTTCTGATAATGGGTCCCTCCCTCAATTACATTCCCAGATAATATAAATTCTATTTATTCTCCAAGAGGCAACTCAGAATAGCCTTGTATAGAACTTTGTGTTTCAAGAAGTTTACATTATCTTTTTCTTGGTTTTCACTATTGATGGGATCTTTCAATTATATAATTATTTATCATAACAAATTATAAATTATAATTATATTATATATTATAAATTATAATTATAATCCATGTAATTATATACCAGCACAATTAGCATTCTTGAAGACAAGGCCTGAGTCATGATTTTATTTTTCTTTTAAATCCCCTTGTACATTACACGATGCCCCATTTCTCTCACACTGCTATGGAAGAAACTATTTCACTTCTTTAACTCTTATTGGCAGCAAATTTCTTCATAAAAAATAAAAAGGAAGTGCCAAGAATTTTTGAGTTTATCAAATTGTTCCATTTGCATTCTCTTCATCCATTTAGAGAACCACTTGAAATCCAAGTACAATGTGGTAACAACTTCAGGGGAGATGTTGCTTGTATTTATACTTCTTTAGATAGTTAAAATTCATGACTGAAAGCACATTATTCACATTTGTCTCAGATCCTGGCTTTCCAGAACCTCTATAAGTACTTGTAGTACATAAAGGGAGAGTTACTTTTATTTGGGGTCTGAGAAAAGAAGGAATAATGACCAAAAATGACTACTCTAAAAAGCAACAGAAATATGGAAAAATGCAATTCTATCTTGACAAGGTTTATCATACTTAGAAATAATAACAGATGTGATGTTCCTCTAGATGGCAGTCATTGGAGCTGAATAAGTAAACCTTAAATTCAGGTAAAAGTTTGTCTGAATGCATTTGATTTTCTTTTAAAATGTTTCTATGCTATGATTAATCATTAAATTTTATAAAATAAGATACCTTCTATGATTTGAGCTCCAGAATCCTTACCAACAACTTAAATAGCATCATTGGTTCTAATAAATACAATAGACCCCTCAGATGTATTTTTATGGATTCATTACAATCATACATAATAGTTGGATTCACTATGCCATATTCATACATGCATATAACATAATTTGATCAATCTTATTCCTTAGTAATAACCCATACTGCTCTCTATTGTTTGGATTTTACTTCTAGCTTTTATTACTTTTATTTAAGTCATTTATTCTTTCTTCATTTATTTAGGTATATAAGAAAAGTGGGTCAATTTTAAAGCACAAAATAAATATTTTCTGTATTACCTGGGCTTCTATAAGATTTCATAGATTCTCAAGAGTCACCCCAGCTCTTGGGAATGACAAAGAATGCACTTTTAAAACCAGGCAGAGTGAGTTAAATTAACAACAGTAATACAAATCAGTCTGGATAGGAATCAACAAGAATCATGAAAAAGGACAGATTGTATTGGAGGAAAAGCAAAAATTAACGTGATCTTTAAGTGGCTGCTATTCCATCATAAGAAGTGACAGTCAGCTTCCTTCCCCAGAGCCACATGCCTTCTGCTACCTCTCCAGGACCTGTGCACAGGTCCCTTAGTTTGTTCATTTGCTATTGAAATGATGACTACAAACCCATTATTCTTCTCTGGGATGAAGCTATCTAAAGAGGCGTCTAGAACATATCTGCTGCCACATCTGAACAAGTGAGCTGTTTCAAGTGCAGTATCACAACTTTGTTCAGAGACATTTCTCCTTAAGGAGCCATAGTTTCAAATGTCATCACATTCAGATGACTACAAAGGAAGCTGTCCTGTAGTGAATATAAGGTTATTGATACACACTATGGGAGGTATTCAGATTCCCATGTTGAATGTATCCCAACAAAATCCTAATTCTAGGTCATTAGTGTCTCTAAGGGACAATTCCATTTAGTGATGTGAAATGACTCTTTCACCCCATGTCAGTCATCACCAACTTTTGTTGCCAAAGTAACTTTTGTTCAGCTGACTTGATCTTTAAAGGCACAGTTCTCCCCTTCCTCTTTTTTTTTTTGCAAGGAATTTTCTGGTACATTGTCTGTCCACTTTTCTCTGTAGGACTCTTAAGACAAGTTTCTTGAAATCTCCTTAACATTTCTCTCATTTGCTCTTTTCTGTCTGTACACCTCTCCTCTGCCATAGGACTGGTTGTTGAGATTTACTTATTACTCTGTTTAAGTGACTCTTACACACACCTGTTTGTATTCTTTTAAAGATTTTAGATTGGGTTAAACTGGGTTCTACCTTTTAATGTTTAGAATGGATTTTACATTGGAAATAAAAGCACACTTGAGTTTTGTTCTGATAAATATTGCTTGGTGCTTCTATAGTTCTTGAAAGACTGTTTTGAAGCTATGCATTTTATTCTTTATATTTCTTATTCAAAGAGATGTTTCACACTTGTCTGAGAGAAGGAGAGAGAGAGAGAGAGAAAGAGAAAAAAGAAATGTTGTTGGATGCTCTTAATATAACTGCTGGAGTGTTCACTACATTTTATTCTTGATATATGTCTAAGTGGGATATTCAATTATGCATATGTTTTCACAAAATAAAGTCAATATATCATTTCTAAAATTTACATAACTGAAGAGCAGGTTACTTGATAGCAATTCATCCCATTGTGGCATCAATATGGATGCAAATTCACTTAGCTATCACATCTTTGAGCCCCAGAATTGCCTTAGCTATCTTTGCATCCTCAAGACCAAGCAAAGGATTAGACCTTGACAGATATTCATAGATGAACAGGTATAAATGAGGTTCCAGTCTCATAGACTAACTCTACTGTAGATGAGTAATAACTATAAACAAGCTAGGAGTGGAACAGCATTTAAGAAATGAGTGCACTTTTCTTGTAACGTGATACCAATTATCATAAGAAAATACTAGAAGCACCAAAAGATAAGCCAGTATATCATTGGTAATGATAATGCATTAATCTTCTTCGAGAAATGAAAATTTAGGCCTTTGTAATTCTATTTTGCACACACCATTATTATTATTTATTGTGAGTGCAATACACTGAGAAATTCTTCCCCTTGTCCAAAAATTCTGCTGTGGAGATAAAGAGCATCTGATCCTCAACCTTGACTTTAGAGTCCTTCATGTATGGTAGGAACTGATTTCAGATTTCTCCACATGATTTTCTTTATCCAGACAAATGATCCTACTGCCCTTCCTCAGTGTCCGCTCTTCCTCTAATCAGGGTTGCTTCTCTCTAAACCCAGGCTCAGCTTTCCATCTTCCTTTCCAATTACAGAGCCCAGGATCAAATGATTCTGTGAAGCTCAAATCTGTGACTAAAATAATAGGAGGATTATCTCAAGATCCTAATGCTATATAGGGACTGACATTATCACCATGTCTTTGTTAACAAAGGGGCTGGGAACTTGATTGATATGTTTTCAGCAGCCTTCAGGAGATACTGTCAACCCACTAACAACTAAGTTTGAATATGTATGTGAGAGTGCATGTGCAAAACCACACTTCCATGTGCATTTATTCATGTAATTCTGCATATTCATAGATATTCTTGTATATAAAGTATATGATCTCATCAAACACTTATATTAAAATACCATGTATACAAATAGATACACATAAATATATATGCACTCCTATACAATTTATAAACATCTCTCTGTTGAATTTTCATTCTGAAATGTAAATGAAAACATGTTAAGGAATACAAGACATAAATGTTAACACATGTATTGTATGATGGCAAAAACAATAAACAGTCATAAGAAATTATTGGCTTGGCTATACTATATATTGACAGAAATTTGAGAATTCTTAATTTCCCTCAATCAAATGTATGCTACCCTCAATCAAATGTATGCTAGGATGCCATGTTGACCTTTGAGAATGAAAGATGTAGAAACTCTAAATATCTAGAAAATATGTTTCTTGCCTGAGAACTACTCCTGTGTATTTTTAACTGCACATTGAAGAGTTACAGTAAATTACTGAAAATTTTTTCTTCTGAATTTCTTATTAGTAGTAGACACTGCAGGAGGAAATCTTTCAGCACATTAAATTGAGGAGATGATGGATTCTAACATATTACTGAGTTTTCTTCCCCTAATGCCTAATGAAGTAATAAGTTCCAGCATATATATATATATATATATATATATATATATATATATATGCTGGAACTTATTACTTCATTACTATATATATATATATATATATATATATATATATATATATATATACCATAAAATAAACCTCGGCAACCAAAGAAAGGAAAGAAAGCATAGTGAGTTACACATACGCACATATTACATACATAAGTAATGTTTTCAAATAGACATTTCCGGAGCAATACAGAGAATTATAAGAGGATGTAGTTCTTTATCTGCCATTAAAACTCAGGAACTGCCCTTGGAGTTTGGGGGAAAGTCTAAGCATTCTCATCAACTCTTCTTATTGTGAATCAGTGCAAAATCTCTAGGCAGCCTGTGCTTTTCCTTTGTTGATTGAATGGAGAGATGGGGCTGACTTTGACTAAGGTGAAGGCTCCTGGGATGCCATTAAATTAAGAGTAGATTGGAGTTTTGTCGCTGATATACAGAAATGCCTTTGATTTATGCGTGTTGATTTTATATCCAGCCACTTTGCTGAATTCATTTATTAGTTCTAGTAGTTTCTTTGTAGACCCTTTTGGGTCTTCTAGGTATAGAATCATGTCATCCGCAAATAGTGATAATTTAAGTTCTTCTTTTCCTATTTTTATGCCTTTAATTTCTTTCGTCTAATTGCTCTGGCCAGTGTTTATATTGAATAGAAAAACACTCCATTCACAATATCCTCAAAAAAATAAAATACTTGGGAATCAACCCAACAAAAGAGGTGAAACATTTATACAACAAAAAGTACAGAACCCTACAGAGAGAAGTAGAAGAAGATCTTAGAAGATGGAAAAACATACCCTGTTCATGGATAGGCAGAACTAACATTATCAAAATGGCGATATTACCAAAAGTTCTCTATAGGTTTAATGCAATGCCAATCAAAATCCCAACGGCATTTCTTGTAGAAATAGATAAAACAATCATGAAATTCATATGGAAAAATAAAAGACACAGAATAGTAAAAACAATTCTAAGCAGGAAGTGTGAATCAGGCGGTATAGCGATACCAGATTTCAAACTATATTACAGAGCAATAGTGACAAAAACAGCATGGTACTGGTACCAAAACAGGTGGGTGGTATAGAATAGAGGACACAGAGACTAATCCACAAAGTTACAACTATCTTATATTGGATAAAGGGGCTAAAAGCATGCAATGGAGGAAGGATAGCATCTTCAACAAATGGTGTTGGGAAAACTGGAAATCCATATGCAACAAAATGAAACTGAATCCCTTTCTCTCACTATGCACAAAAGTTAACTCAAAATGGATCAAGGAGCTTGATATCAAATCAGAGACTCTGCGTCTGATAGAAGAAAAAGTTGGCTCCGATCTACATATTGTGGGGTCGGGCTCCAAATTCCTTAATAGGACACCCATAGCACAAGAGTTAATAACAAGAATCAACAAATGGGACTTACTTAAACTAAAAAGTTTTTTTCTCAGCAAAAGAAACAATAAGAGAGGTAAATAGGGAGCCTACATCATGGGAACAGAGTTTTACTCCTCACCCTTCAGATAGAGCCCTAATATCCAGAGTATACAAAGAACTCAAAAAATTAGACAATAAGATAACAAATAACCCAATCAACAAATGGGCCAAGGCCCTGAACAGACAATTCTCAGAGGAGGATATACAATTAATCAACAAGTACATGAAAAAATGCTCACCATCTCTAGCAGTCAGAGAAATGCAAATCAAAACCACCCTAAGATACCATCTCACTCCAGTAAGATTGGCAGCCACTATGAAGTCAAACAACAACAAGTGCTGGCGAGGATGTGGAGAAAAGGGTACACTTGTACATTGCTGGTGGGACTGCAAATTGGTGCGGCCAATTTGGAAAGCAGTATGGAGATTCCTGTGAAAGCTGGGAATGGAACCACCATTTGACCCAACTATTGCCCTTCTCGGACTATTCCCTGAAGACCTTAAAAGAGCGTACTACAGGGATACTGCCACATCGATGTTCATAGAAGCACAATTCACAATAGCTAGACTGTGGAACCAACCCAGATGCCCTTCAATAGATGAATGGATAAAAAAAATGTGGCATCTATACACAATGGAGTAATAAAAAATGACAAAATCATGGAATTTGCAGGAAAATGGATGGCACTAGAGCAGATTATGCTTAGTGAAGCTAGCCAACCCCTAAAAAACAAACACCAAATGTCTTCTTTGATATAATGAGAGCAACTATGAACAGAGCAGGGAGGAAGAGCAGGAAGAAAAGGTTAACATTAAACAGAGACATGAGAGGGGAGGGAAAGGGAGAGAAAAGGGAAATTGCATGGAAAAGAAGGGAGACCCTCATTGCTATACAAAATTACATAGAAGAGGTTGTGAGAGGAATGGGAAAATAAACAAGGAGAGAAATGAATTACAGTAGATGGGGCAGAGAGAGAAGATGGGAGGGGAGGGGAGGGTGGATAGTAGGGGATAGGAAAGGTAGCAGAATGCAACAGTTACTAATAGGGCATTATGTAAAATTGTGGATGTGTAACCGATGTGATTCTGCAATCTGCATTTGGGGTAAAAATTGGGAGTTCATAACCCACTTCAATCTAATGTATGAAATATGATATGTCAAGAGCTTTGTAATGTTGTGAACAACCAATAAAAAACAGACTGTCTTGTAAAAAAAAAGAGTAGATTGGAAACCTGAGGACAAGTCCCTCTCTCATAGACGAAAACAGGGGCTAGCACCATTCACCAAAGCTGGGTATTCTAGAAGATTTAAATGCTGCTTCATCTGAACTTACATCCCTACCATCCTTGCTGGTTACTTACAAATGCCTAATCTGTAAAATATGCAGCCTTCAAACCGGAGCTGCAGGGAGCTAAGAAGTATGGTAAAAAAAAAAAAAAAGTCTAGAAGGAACCTGTAGGATATTAGAGCAAATGGAACATCTGGAGAGACCTGCTTAAATAAGATACAGGACGGACGTCCTGGTAAATGTGGAAACATAATACAGCTAACACTACTGAAAGAAAATAACCAGGGAGAAGAAGCAGGAAAGGTGAGAAATTTAGCCTATGAAACAAAGTACACAATCAAGAAGTGCATATAAGTTTAGGTACAGAGGGAAATTCCTCAAAAAAATGGATTTGCACCATGGATTCACTTTATATGAAAATAAATTCAATAAAAATAGAGATCAAAGACTCAATGATAGAAACGACAGAATGAAATGAAAAGGGAAAGTGTAGACTAAGGAAACAAATCAAAGACCAACATGGTACCATTAGGGATCTAATACAAAAATTAGAATGTACAAGTCAGAAGAGACACCACAGGAAATCGAGTGACCAACACAGAGGAGATATGAGGCAAGGACAGACGATATGGATAAAAAGGCAAAGGAAAGGAAGTACTCAGGGCTGAGCTTTCATAGAAAAAAGATAATGGATGTGATGCCAATTATGATAAGTTGCCCTGAGTTCAAAAGCTCACCCACTAACAGTCAAAGGAAAATGAATGGGAAATTTCCCCTGAAAGACAAATCTTTATTTTCAGATTAAAAGATCCTTCCATGTTTGGGGAAAAATTGAATACATGATTCTGAATAATGAGATATGTCTTATTTAAACTATTGACTCTGAGGGGTAAAGAATTACTTGAACATCCAGATAGAAAAGTAAAAATTAAATCTTATCCATAGGAAGTGAGTGGGAGTCAGATCCCCCATGGTAATATCCAGCATCAGAGGACCAAGTCGCAATGTTACCCTAGAACTTCATGCCTGATATGGTGTACACAGAGTCACACCCTCAGATATAGACTGCACTTAGAATTATGTAACAGAATTCAGGCAGTTAAGAATACCATCAAACCAAAAAGTTAGACAGATGGTAAGTGGACTGGTGATGAGCATTAGATACATTTGTATATAGAAGAATGAGTAAACCATGAGCAGAAGGTTATTGAAAAGAATGGCACAGCTATAAACTTGAACAGGTAAAACCACCCATTAACTAAACATCCGAAAATGGGGGAAAGAGATGATGAATGAGAATGTTATTCTCTGGTAAAACAGAACTATATGCTCTTAAAAATATGATCATTAGAAAGACTAAAGCCAGCATCTGCAAAATGTTACATTGTTACAAATGTATTTCTACCTGTTCGTCCAAATGTTTATTATTACCTGGAAAGATGCATACAATCCTGAAATTTGAGAAGATTTTAAACTCATGGATTATCTTAAATAATAGTGATTTTCCTGAAAGTTTTTGTGTGTGCATGTGTGTGTGTGTGTGTGTGTGTGTGTGTGTGTGTGTGAAAGTCTTATGAAGTAAATATTCCCAAGTGTTACAGTGGTTTTAAAGTATTGATGTATCTCCTTTTTTATATTTTAAAAATTCCTAATGATTTTTAAAAAAATCAAATAAACACCTGCCTGCAAGAAGGGCCCACCACTGTAGCTTTGAATAGTTGGAGAACCCACTGGAAACTGTAAGGCTGTCTATAAATAGCTCATAAACTATGAATAGCAGGTAACTCTTTTATCTTCTTTTCTTTTTCTTTCATTATACTTTCCTACTGAGACTTGGAAAAACCTGGGAGAAACTCTTGCTGTTGGTGACAAGCACATGAACATTGATGGGAACTTGTGTAGCATCGAGAGCAACAAAAGGGTTTTCTACCTCCATCCAGCATAGGGAAGGGTGAATAGATACAGGACCACCCAGGGAAAAGCTCCTGCATCAGGACCCACTCCTGATTCTGGCTCCACTGTTGAGCAGGTTATACACACAGAGCAAGTAAGGGAATTATGGAATTACCCGAGCCTTTGATTTCTTACTTGGAAAATTTAGAAGGTTGAATTTGAATCTAGGTTTTCAAATTCTTAGTAATCTCTTAAGGGTAGAGGGACCAGTCGGGTCCTGAAGTTCTCTCTCTCTGGATCCTCAAATGCCTTGAAGAAAAATAACTTCCTCTTCATCTCTCATATGTACTGAGCTCCCATCTGAACTTAAAGTTGCATCAGAACACTCTCTGCTGCTAAAACTGAGTAAATTATCCCCAAGCTTTGTTTCAAGCTTTAAAATTCTGTCAGTCTAAAATGCAAACTTATATGGAGTTCCAATGCTGTTCAGCCTGAGCAGTTTATATAGCATTGATTTAGAGAAAAAAAAAAAACAGGGAAAATAAAGCTGCCAGTTTGCTTTTTATAATGCACTAAAATAATATTTGACTAGACTTAATGCATGCTTAACACAATAAGTAACAACCTAAGCATTTCATAAAGATCAGAGAGTGACTCAAGGGCAGGTCAAGGCTAATTAGTGCAACATCTTCTGGAAAATGACAGTGTTTCTTTCAAACTAGCACTCACAAATGACTTACTTCTGAGATTGTTTGGTGAAAGGGTTCTCCCAGCATTGATTACATTCCAATTTTGAGACTCCATTCACCTTTTTCTTTCCTACATTTTGACCTCAACAAATCTTAGCTATCTCTCTGCTGATAAAACCAGATTCCATGATAATTTCACTGCTATTCAAGTGGGGATTTCAGAAGCTTAAAAAAAAAAAAAACCTGTGTAGGGTGGGAAGTAGATTTATAAGATCTCACCACATAGATAACCAATCTATAAACTTCAATAAACTTGAATGCTTCTATGTAGTAAATGAAAATTGTCTATTTAACAATTTTGCCCATTATTTAAAAGCCAAGGAGGAATGCTTATAAAATGTGTGCGCATGTTTGTGTGGGGAGGGTGGGGGAATGTTTGTGTGTGTGTGTGTGTGTGTGTGTGTCTGAGAGAGAGAGAGAGAGAGAGAGAGAGAGAGAGAGAGAGAGAGAGAGAGAGAGAGAGATCCATAATGGTAAATCAGATTAAATCATGTAGATCTTATAAAATTCCTTTTCCTTTTGTTTGGGAAGAATAGGCATCAAATCTTAAAATTCAAAGTATTAAGGGTAAGTGATAAAGAAATGCATTAGCTTTTAAAAATAAAATCTATTGCATGTTTAATAGTGGTTCATATCAAAAAGATCAAAGGATTTTTATTGAGCACTTTAGGTCTTATATTTTAGAGGACCTTGTATATTATAAGCATACAAATGCATGTGTTTGTGCATGTGGTGTGTGAGTGTGACCCTAATTATCCTGTAACTAATACTCTTCAAGCCTCATGGAAATGCTTCATTGTAATCTTTTCTACACCATGAAATACAAGAGCCCAAAGTAAGGCTAACTGTATTAGGCTTACTTTTTGTTCTTGCATTTCAGAGTGAAATCCTCTACCACTCAGTCTCCTTGGGAATTGGTTGGAAAGAAAAGCTCTAGGAAATGTTTCATCTAATTCTTCAAATCTTACAGAATCTGTCCTACGCCTTCTCATTCCCAGAAGTATCCATATAATTGCACTTAGCATATGATTCATCAATTAAAAGCAAGCTGGTTAGAAAGTTTATAATCCATCCGTTGACTCTGATAAAAAAAAAAAAACATATGTGTTTCTCAGAAGCTTCTAAAATATCCCTGGTATATTTTCACACTTGTCATTCATATTTACCTCATATTTGTTCCTGTATATACATTTAATTCCTATTCACATGCCAAATATAAGCAGTCACATAAATAACTTTGTGAATATCTGTGTATATAGCTATAAGAATCTTTATTCTATATTTTGTAGCCCTTGAATGGGTTCATACTCATTGATATGCCTTTAACAAAAATGCAACCTGAAATATGAACGTTCTTTCCATTTTAATAGCTTACTTTTAAAAGTTGATCCAAAAATGTCCCCAATATGAAAAGAAAAATAAATCCAACAAGTTACAAGTCAAGTTAAAGGTTATGTAAGAGGTTTAAAGACATAAGAAGGAGCTATATTCTTTTAAGAGTTATATAAGAAGTTTAAAGTTACATAAGAATGAGCTATGTTCTATTTGTTTTCACTTTCTAGGTAAACATAAACTTCAGATGAAGTTTGAAAAAAATTCATGAGTAGGCTGCAACTATCTTGAGGAGAGAACTTTAATTTAGTTCTTGCTTTATATCCTAAATTGGTATGTGCTGAGTACAAAATTTGACGGGCAAACTGGGGGCTATAATATCTTAAGAGATCTTGCCCATTCCTTGTATTTTATGGATGAGCAAGTTAGGAATAAATGATAACGTGAAATCTTTCTAATTCCAACCCATGGACTTTCTCTCTTATCAAGCAACATATAAAAATACTTAGCAAGTATTTTAATGGTCCATATAATCACTTTATGCCCTATGAATAGGGAACCTGTCTATTTTCCCTCCCCAACTACAAAAGAGACTATTAGCTTATTTTTAAACCTACATAACAAGCATACACAGAAGGCAAAATGGCATCAACTCAAAAATATTCCTCTTTATGTTTTAAAGATGGTTCTCAGCAGTCTTACTTACATCTTATCTTTGAAAGACTTTATGTTGTGTTTTCTTGTTTTCAGAGACAATTAATTCATCGCTATTGTTCAACATATTCTGATGTTAGTTGACAAGAAAAGTAACACAAGCTCTTCATAAGATGTGTTTTAAGCTGTCAGAGCCATTAGCCGTTCTGTTCTGGGAAAGTTTAGTATTAATAGGCAGTTTAGCTCTATCTTGCTTTCGTGTTGATGTCCACAGGCATCATTTTGAAAGAAGGGCTAAATGGCACTGCAGAATAGGAGGAGATGGGGGTGTTATGGGGGATAGCAAGGGTGGGTTCTTATTTGTTTATAGAATGGATCACTAGAGTTTGGTAGAGCAAAAGCACCTGATTTAAAGTTAAATTAGAATTAAATCATTAAGACGCATACTTTGAAATAAACTATCCAAAGAGCCACTTTGCTCTTCAGTCATATCATATATTCATCTATGAAAAGTTAACCTAAAACTTGACAAGTTAGGCCCATCACTTTCAAAACTCTCTTTCTACAAAGAAAACTCTTAGTAAGCTGAAGTTCTAGGCTATTCAAAAGGGTAATTAATTAATCTGGTTATATAATAACTGGTTCACTTATTTAGAGAATTATTCTTTGAAGAAGATAACAACATCTGATGGGAAGTAATATCCAAGAGTTGGTCCTCATATTCTGGTTAATTATTGCTTCCATGTATTTATTGGTCCATTGTGATTATGCATAATGGTGAGAATTTTTGCTTCATGATTGTACACGAACATGAAATAACAATATAATTCGGTCAATATCATTCTCTAGTGATCTGCTCTTTTAAATCTCTTCTTTGGTATTCTCTGCTCACACACCTTCAATTGCATCTCTACATGGATGGACACCATTTTAATCCTAACCTAATTTTGAGACTTCACATTTGCAATTGGTGGCTATTTTAAATTGTGTGTCTCTGTCACTTCGAATTTATCTCTGGCCAGAATGACTAGCCCTCCTAAGTACTAGATGCTCCTATTGCTACCCAAGCATTTAGTTCAGTGAATTGTCATGCTTTATTTATTCTTCTTTTTTCTCTCATTAGTCCAGTTATCCCTGGAAGAAGAAATTTATGTTGATTTCAATATCTTCAGAACCTCAGCCAAACTCTACAACAGCTTCATAAAGGTTTATTAAACTGAATTAAATACAATGTCCTAAAGCTTGAGATGCCATCAGAATTGATTAGTGCATTTTTAAACATGCAGAATTCTTGGCTCCCCACCAGGTTCTGATTCAGTGGCAGGTTTTTGGTGGAACCCATCAGTACTCGTTTTAAATCACCATTTTCATATGAATTTCAATCTGAGGAATTGCTGGGTCACCCTTTAGGAAAATATGATCTTATAGAATGCAAAGAAATAAGGATAGATCCAAATTCTGTTCTTATCAATTACTATGTATTCTGATTAATTTTCTCATAGTAAAATAGTTATTTTGTTGGGTTTCAGGAAGATAATCTATGTAAAATATTGAGCATAGTTCCTGGTCATATTGGTCATTATTTTTATTTTACTGAAATTATACTATTGTATTTTATTGTACTATTGTATTTTAGCTCTGTCACCAGGCTTGTTTTAAATGTTTTTCACTTTTGGATTTTTCTTTCTTTCATATCCTGCGTTTACTCACTGTCAGGCTTCACCCTTCTATCTCTGTAATATCTGCTGTCTTTGGCTACCTCTGCTCTCGCTGGCAATACTAAGATCAACGTCATTTAATTAAATAAACATCACTGAGCATATGCCCAGGCACCGTATTAAGCACTGAGGACGCAAGGACAGTAGATATGATCTGAATGAATGGACATGTCAAGGGGGAAGAGGAAGAGCATGTTTTCAATACCCATGTGGCGTGATCCCTGTAACAGAGGAATAGCAGGTGCATTGGGACACAAAGGAGAAATGCAAAATATCCACAGTACTTTACATTTTGATGTCCTTAGTGACTAAGATATAAAATTATCTGAGATTCCATCAAGTAAGAGAAGACGGAATGACTGATGACCTATGCCACAGAGGAGAGATGTGGAGACAAGCCTGAGGGGACATGACAGGGAATGCTTATTTCCTGGCCAGGGCTCAAGGGAAGACAGAAAGCTTCCTTACAGTCTCCACTATAAAGTGGACTTGGTCTAGGTAGTCTAGGACCCAGCTACCTTGTCCCTTTACAAACAAGAATAACAAATATGCAGTGAATACCCTCAATCCCTCTAAAATGTCCTTGGCAAAGAAAGCACTGGGGACCTTCCTCCTCCTTATGGAGAATGAAAGTTGAGCAGTACAGAAAATTTAAAGATGGAGCTTTACTGAGACCATTAAATTGATGCACATTTTATGTTGCCATTTGAAAGAAAAATTAACAACTGGAGGTTACTTGTGTGAAGATTTCCTTAGACTTGCATAATCTTGGCATCGTCCAGAGCCCTGAGTGTTAAAACACAGCAAACCAGAAAACTGTAAATGCAGAGTTTGACCAATGGATGTGGAAAATGAAAAAAATATATATATATATCTATACACACACACCATATTTCTGTAAGGCATTTTGTAATAAATCTATCTAGAATCTTCTAAGACTAATGGGCTGCATGCAAGATGGAATGGATCTGTTGAAAGGCTCTCTGTTTTGGTGACCTCAAAATTTCTTGGAGATATTTTTTTCCCCCTTTGGAGTGACAATTGATCGGGTAACAAACAATTGTGTCCCTAGGAATCATCTTTTCTATTACAAAATGCTCTTTGTTTACATGCCTGAAGTTTTTTAAAAGGATATTTCTACTGAATCAAATAACAATCCTGCCTTCACTAATTGCCCAACTTTTGTCAACATCCCATCTAAACCATGCTCTGGGTCTTTTAGTTTAATGATATTCAAAGGCACAGTTTTGCATGATCTAAAGAAGCAAGAATAGGTAGTCAGCTGGCAGTGCAGTGTCTGAATTTGTCCCTGCTGTTAGTGGCCATGGAAGGTTGGGACAATTCATTCACCTGCTTAAGACTCCGCTTTCATTTCTAAGGTGAGTAGATGGATAACTTCTTAATGGAGATTATTTTCAGGATAAAAGAGCTTGTGCTGGAATGATAGTGGATAGGTGTTATTGGCTTCATATTTGTGTCCCCCTAAAATTCATATGTTGATGAACTGATTCCCAATGTGATGGCATTTAGAAGTATGGAGATAATCAGACTTTGATTAGATCATGAGAATGGGACCATGATATTGGGATTAGTGTCTTTGTAAAATGAGAAAGAAAATCTCTCTATTTATCAATTTACTGCACTCTCTCCCAGCACAGAGTGGACAGAGGTCATGTGAGCACACAATGAGAGCACGACTTTCCACTAGCCAGGAAGAGAGGGGGTCCTTATCAAGGAGCAAATCTGCTCAGACTTCAATCTTGGACTTTCCAGCCTCCAGAATTCTGAAAAATAAATGTCAGTTATGTAAGCCACACAGTCTAGGGTATTTTGTAGTAGCAACCCAACCTAACAAAATACTCATGCTTACATATGAATTACTATTACTCCAAATAATCAGAATTCTAAAACACCAAACCTAAAATAACTAATTATTAGTTCCAATTTCCTAACTTTATAAGAAAATGGAGAGCAGGGACTGATTTGCTAGTTTGTTCTATCCCTAGAATGTAGATTTGTATCTTATAAATAAATAGTCACTCAGTATTTGTTGAAGGTTAAATGAGTGCATGCATGAATCAAAAGATATCACTACTAAGTGACAATAATGTTATTTATTTATTTATTTATTTATTGCCTTAGGAGTGCATGTTTTAGATGTCTCTGGACCTTAGAACTATTTTCAAAGGGGGAGCTATATTTTTATATTTTTCCTTTTTCCATTTTATTCCTGTGTTAACCTCCATTTACCACTTTTTCCAAGTGTCTGATGTGATGAAACTTTTTTTGTAGAGTTTTATTTCATTTAATCTTTTTTTTTAAGTCCTGTGTAGTATTTTTACTGGCTTTAAATTTACAGATTTATCTACTCAGCCTCTGACAGCTAACTTGGTGATTTCTTCCATATTGTGAACCCACAGTGGAGTGTCAAGATGATGCCCAGCTCCACCTGATGGCAAAGGCCATGCCTTCAGGTAGCCCTATGTAGCCTTCTCATGTGATCAAAGATTCTTTATTTATTTGTTTATTTATTTATGCATGCTACCAATCCATTGTACTTTTCATATAAGCTTGGTTCATTTCTTCATGGCTGATAAATTTTATGTCTTCCTCTTTCTAAGTGTCACTTTAAAAATATTTTTCTACTCAAGGCTTTTGAGAAAGGCAAAGATGCAAAGTGAAAACAGAGCAAGGCTGTGAAAATATTTTTCATGGCCATAAACAATAATCACCACAGGTTTTGTATTTTCCTGGTACTTTCACCAACAGACAAGGTGTCACATTATAAAGGCCAACCATGGTCTGCCTGTTCAGGAGGTATTATATGTTGTTACTCTGCTCATGTTTACTTCGAATTGAGTGCCTCTCAGCTTTGTCTTCAACTACTTATGATTAGTTCACTTATTCCTTTTTCTAGACTTTATGCCATTTCCACCTGAATGTAAATTGGAACACAAAGAAACCAAATCCAGAGAAAGCTGTGCTTGCAGTTTAATCTGTCACTGTAGCCTGGAAATATTTAAGCCTCATTGATTGAGACGGCAATGCTATTTTGAGCAAAGGGCCTTTCCTGATGCCCTGAAATTATTTACTTTCTAAACAGAATGTCAGCTCTCTTGCTTGAAACCAATGAAAATAATTCTGTGTTTGCAGTTTTGGAGGATTGATATGGATACTGCTCTACTACCTGCTTGAAAAATACTCATGTCCTTGCTACCTTACAAATGCATATCAAGTTTGGACTCATCTTTATCTTTCTGAGGAACTGAAGGATTCAATTGTAACCGAGATGGGAAGCCATGCTTGAAAGAACCATCCCCAAGACTCTGAAGTATATATTTTTTTTTCAAACTGAGATATTTAGTTCCAATATTGCTCATATCAACTTCTCTGAATGCTTCCTTTCCATTGCAACTCTGGCCATCTCAAGTTTGCCTGCACTGCATACAGTTAAGGAACAGAAAGGGGCTGTGAACATATGTTGTATAGCAGGTTCCATAATGCATTCCCCAGTGACTCAGAAAGTTTCTCAAATACAATGCTCCCTTATCTAGACTTTTGATGAGCACAAATAATACTCACTGTTGATGTAACCTACAATATATGTTGAAATGACATACAGTTTTCCTATAATGGATATGTGTTTCTAAAAATCACATGCTAGAGTGAAATGGCAAAAGGATGTTTCTTCAGAAATAAGTTAGAAAATCACAAAAACAGATACAGGGATATGTATGGCTCATAACCAATGATGAATTAAAGTAGATAGGAGATTTGAGATTTCAAGGCTCAGTTCAGCTAGATGAAGTTTTCTCTATTCACTTAGCATTTCTTGCAGAGAAAAGCACATTAAAAAACATGCAAATTTTGCATGTCACTCAAATTGTTCTGTAATATATCAATCACTTGGAAACAAGTTCAAGTTTTCAAAACAAGCATTATAGCTGAACCGATAATACCATAAATGATGAGATACATAGCCTAATCTATTTGGGAAAATGGAACCTTCAATATTTTATAGGTTTCTCTTTGTTTAAAGTTAATGCCAAGTGTTTATAAGACTGAAATGAAAGAGGCACTGTTACATAATTTTGAAATATAAGTTGATATTCTTTCATATAAAATATTTTTGTATGAAGAGCCTTAAAAGCACAATTCCATTTTTATCTAATATCCCCAATTTAGGAATGCAGCCAATGGAAATAAGCAGAGCTAGAAACAATGATAATAAATATGGAAGTATTCATTGAAGTATTGGTTGTAATAGTGAAACACTAGATGCTCTAAAAATGGATAAAATCCCCACAAAATTTCATAGGTAAGAGTCAGGCTGATGATATATGTTTTATAAAGTATAGATTCAGTTATCTCAAAAATTCTAGGAATTAATACTTTGAAAACAATTATGCAAATGTCTAAAGAATTGTCCATAATGAAGTAACTAAACAGGCACTTCACAGAAGAAGAAATATGAATGGCAAGTAAATACATGAAAAAACATTCAAAATCTGTAGCAATTGGAGAAATGCAAATTAAAACTACACTGAGATTCTATCTCACTCCAGTCAGAATGGCAATTATCAAGAAAACAAGTAAAAAAAATTGTTGCTAAGGATGTGTGGAAAAGGATTCACTGATACATTGCTGATCAGACTGAATATTGGAAAAGCAGTATGAAGATTCCTTAGAAAAGTTGGAATGGAACCCACCATTTGATCCAGTTATCCAACTTCTAGGCTTAAACCCAAAGGACTTAAAAACAGCATGTTATAGTGACACGGTCAATGTTTATAGCTGCTCAATTCACAATAGCCAACCTATGGAACCAACCTAGATGCCTTTCAACAGATGGAGGGATAAAGAAAATGTGGTCTATGTACACAATAGAATATTACTTAGCCATAGAGAGGAATGAAATTATGGCATTTGCCAGTAAATGGAAGGAAATGGAGAATATCTTGCTAAGTGAAATAAGCCAATTCCAAAACACCAAAGGCCAAATGTTCTCTCTGATATGTGGATGCTAACCCATAACAAGGGAGGGTAGGGAGGGGAAGTATAGAAGTTCATTGAATTACACAAAGGGAAGTAAGGGAGGATGGCAGTGGTAAAGGCAGTAGAATGAATTGGACATAACTTTCCTATACTCATATATGAATATGTGACCAGTATAACACCACATCATATATAACTACAAGAATGTGATCAAAATTGGAATGGGTTGCACTCTATGTATGAATAATATATCAAAATACACCCTACTGCCATGTGTATCTAAAACCAACAAATAATAAAAAAAAGAATTGTGTGTAAAATGACCATTATTGCTTACAATGGAGAAAACATAGATCAAATATATTTTGTAGTCCCACCAGCAATGTATGAGTGTGCCTTTTCCCCTACATCCTCACCAACACTTATTGTTGCTTATATTCTTAATAGCTGCCTTTCTGACTGGAGTGAGATGATATCTTAGAGTAGTTTTGATTTGCATTTCTCTAATTGCTAGAGACATTGAACATTTTTTTTCATATATTTGTTGATTGATTGTAGATCTTTTTCTGAGATGTGTCTCTTCAGTTCCTTGGCCCATTTATTGATTGAGTTATTTGTATTTTATGGTGTTAAGATTTTTTATATATCCTAGAGATTATTGTTCTATCTGACATGTGTGTGTGGTAAAAATTTGTTCCCAATTTGTAATGAAAGGAAATGGAGAATTTTCTCTATTCACCTCACTGATTGTTTCTTTTGCTGAGAAGATTTTAGTGTGAATCCATCCCATTTACTGATTTGTGCTATTAATTTTAGAGCTATAGAAGTCTTATTAAGGAAGTTTGGGCCGAATCTGACATGATGGCGATTAGGGCCTACTTTTTCTCCTAATAGACGCAATGTCTCTTGGTTTAATTCCTAGGTCCTTGATCCACTTTGAGTTGAGTTTTGTGCATGGTGAAAGATAGGGTTTTAATTCCATTTTGTTGCATATGGATTTCCAGTTTTTCCAGCACCATTTGTTGAAGAGGCTCTCTTTCCTCCAATTATTTTTGGTGCCTTTGTCTAATATAAGATAACTGTAATTATATGGTGCAGCCAATGTGGAAAGCAGTGTGGAGATTCCTAGAAAAGCTGGGAATGGAAGCACCATTTGACCCAGCTATCCCACTTCTACCTCAGCCTATACCCAAAGGACTTAAAAACAGCATACTACAGGGACACAGCCACATCAGTGTTTATAGCGGCACAACTCACAATAGCTAAACTGTGGAACCAACCTAGATGCCCTTCAATAGATGAATAAAGAAAATGTGGTATATATACACAATGATTACTCAGCATTAAAAGAGAATAAAATCACAGCATTTACAGGTAAATGGATAGAGTTGGAGAAAATAATGCTAAGTGAAGTTAGCCAATCCCAAAAATCCAAATGCCAAATGTTTTCTCTGATTTAAGGATGCTTATTCATAATGTGTTGGTGGGGGGCATTGGAGGGTTAGATGAACTCTATATAGGATAAAGGGGAAAAGGGGAGGGAAGGAAAGGAAGGGGGCATGGGGGTAGGAAAGATGGTGAAATAAGATGGACATCATTAACCTAAGAACATGTATAAAGACACAAATGATGTGACTACTTTGTGTACATCCAGAGATATAAAAAATTTACTCTATATGTGTAATATGAATTGTAATGCATTCTGCTGTCACATATAGTAAATTAAAATTGAAAAGTGAAAAAAAAATAAAAGCAATCAAAAATATTTTGTAATAAATGGATTATTTAAATTAATTAGGATGAATATTATATCATTAAATTATTAAAATATAAATATAAATATTATATCATTAAATTAATAAAAAATAAAATCATAGCACTCTCAGTAATGGTTGCCTACTACTCCATTGTACAAAGGTACCAAAAAATGGAGCCAGCCTTGACTGATGTTCTTATACATTCATTTCAGTTTTCCTATAGTTCTATAATGTTCCTCTGCAAGCAAGAGACTTTGAGAAATATAATATTTGAGATCTTCTCCTCAAATTGCAATTATACTGAATATTTACAAAATTATCTTTTCTCCATTTTGAACACAGTCTTGGAGAATCTAATCATATGAAGTGATGTTGCACATAGTGAAATCCAGAATCTTCAGGCCAGGCCTAAAACTTTGATCTTAATACTTTGGTCTTGGCAGTGATCAAGCCAATGGGGATTTTATAGAGAACAAATAAATTCCCATCCCCAAGGAGCTTACGTTCTACTATACTGAGCTGGAAAACAAAAGCAGTGAGGATAAAAAGCATGAAAAAGCAAAGGAGAAGGAGTTTGAAGAACTGAGTGGGAGGGTCTAAGTTGGAGTAGATGAGAACAATGAGGCAGAAGGAAGGAAGACCAAAGCCTGAGGCAGGAATGCATGTGACAGGTCCATGGAGGAGCTCAGGGGGCTGGCATGGCTGGAGCAGCATGGATGAGAGGAGGAAGAGCCACAGAGGAGCTCACGGAGGCCAGACTCCCCAGGGCTCACTGAGTCTACGTAGGAAGAGCTCTGGCCTCTATTCTAGCAGAGTGAGAAAAACACTGCAGAGGTTTGAGCAAAGAAGCAACCTAGAGGGACTTAGATTGATCAGGATCACTTGAGTTGCTGAATTCTTAATAGAATGTAGAATAACAAGGGTAAAAATAAGACCAATTCCGAGGTATGCAACAAACCAGGGGGAAGAGAGTGGTAGTTAAGGACAGTGAGGTTCCGGATTTGACTATATTTTGAACTGAGAATCGATGCGATTTTGAGCTGTAAAGGGCAAAAAGAAGATGCTGTAAATGAGTCATTGGCCTTGGGGACATGACCATTGGTAGGACGCAAGGTGGTGCCTGGAGACAATGAGGTCCATGAAGTACATTTAAAAAAATAATAAAACAGAAGAAAATTTTAGCATATTTGTATGTGGATTGAGAATGGTCTGGATGAGATGGAAACTGTAGATGATTGAGAAGAAACTGAGGACAAGTACCACAGCTGTGGCGTTAATTGCCTAAGAAGGAACATACGGAGGGCTGGACTTAGGGCAGTTCACTTATAAGGGGCAGAAGAGCACATGGGCACAAACTCCAAGTTGGTAAGTTTAGAATCGCATGTCCTTCTCTTTCTCAGTGAAATGTAAAGCAAAGTCCAAAGCTAAGAGGGAGGGAGGGAAGATGTGTTGCAGGGTGGAGTAGAAAGGACACTGAAACAGTCACACCTGTATGACAGAGACCAGGTACAAGAGAGAAACAGGGTTGAAGGCTAAACACCAGCCAGGCTCACCAGAGGCTGGCAGTCATCAGAGACAGACCAATTAACAAGGTCTGGCTTGCTTTCTATTCAGGTTGTGTTTGGGAGTTGAGGTGCAGAGTGTAACTGGGAGTTGTCTGGAGTTGGGGTCTTGCCTTTGAGCTCCTTGATTATCCTCTGCCTGAAGCCTGACCCACACAGACATTTTATTCTACAGGTTAGTATATTCCCTCTCAAGTCAGCTTGGGAGTCTGCAGTCACTTGCCACACAATGAGTCCTAACTTCTGAGGTGCTACCTCTTTTGACTCTAGTATGTAAGACATCCTAAAGCAGAGAGTTCTCGACTCATTAAGAGGCCAGTATGAACAACCAGACATGTCATTGTATTTTTTAAGACTTCATGTGGGCTGCAGAGAACAGTCAGATGTAGAGCCAGAGGGAGTTTTCTAGAAGAGTCACCATTTCCACCTCAACTGCTAGTCTGACTTGAACTGCAAGTTTTTCTTTTTATTAACTTATTTCCCCAGCAGTCAGCTTCCGTGTTCAAAATTCAACCCAGAAAACAGTTCTTGTCTGCTCTGTGCAGCTCTGTACTTGGAAGCTCTCAGAGTACCCTAAGGGACACTAGAGCATCATCTCTAGGGGCATCTCTACATGAGTGCATTTTCCTGAGTCATCATTCCATGTCAATGCAAAAAATATTAAACAAGAGGAACTGAGATTTCCTTATTTCTACCAGTTCAAAATATGGCAGCAGGTGTTGACTTCACACACACAACAGATAAGACAAGAGATTCCTAACTCCTAGAAATATTATCATGTCAAAGACAATGGAGCTATAGATTAGAATTTTCTCAAAATGCATGCCATGCATGTAGAATGTTGTCAAATCACAAATAACCACATACACCATGAAAGAAAGTTTAGATCAATATGTCCCTGTATAACATCCAAAGAACTGACAATGGGGAAATCAAATGGGAAAAAATATACACTTAGTTTAACTATTTGCCAGAAAATTATCTTTCTTTCAAGTGAAAGGGATTTTAATGTTCTCGTTTCTTTACATTCATCCTAAAAAAGAATTTATACAGAGAAAAGCAGAAACACGATGCTATCTTTCCCCTTTTCTTACTTGCCCTCTCATTCTACTGGACATTGCTTTTTCCTTTTTGGGAGATTCTAAATATTAGAAGCCCCCCAAAAAATAAAAAATAAAAAAACATAATTTGATTCAAAAAAGATGAAAACATTCTTTGTATCATTTCTCTGTGGTGACATTTTCTTTTGTATCCAAGTAACACGACAGCCTGTGGTTGACCTCCAGAGCATGATATTTTTACTGTATTTACCTATTTCACAGCTAGTCAGTTGGCTTATTTATTAGAATATCACATTCTTGGGTCTCCAGACTCATTCAAATCATAACATAAAACTGCCTTGACAATGTATTAACAAAGTATTAAAATTGAATAAATACACACACATAAGCCCATTTACACATACATATTCCAAATATATTGATCTTCAATTTTCAAAATATGTAAAAACACATGCTGTTAAGTGTATGTTGCAAAACTGATAAAAGTCACTTCCAGGAAAATATCTTCAGATTACTTAAACCTTCTGAAAAATGTAAATTCATTAAAAGTAACTTTAGTTCGATATTTAGAATATACAAATTTGGCAAATCCTAACATTATATGCATTTTTGTATTATTTTTCCTGAAAATCTTTCTTTCTCATTTATTTTGTTATAATTATTATTTTTTAAATTTTTCATCTCAAACTTTGATATCTATTAACATCTGAATAAACCAAGTGATTGGGCTATGGTAAAAATACTCAAGGTCATTTCTGTCTGATCCAAACCAGTTATCACTTTAATACCATAAGAGAATTGAATCTTCATCTCTCATGCTCTAGAGACCTGCACTTTCAGTAACTGCCCCCCCCATTAATATTTCAAAGTGAAAACAAAAATGTCTCCATCTGAGGAAAAGATGATAAACCCTAATTTAATATTTAGCACAACAGCAGGACCATACTGTACACGTTGGAAAAGATTTCAGAAGAGTTCCCTTGTTTACAACATAGATCATGTGGTACCATGTGTGGTTCTAGAAACTGCTGCTCAAAACAGTGACATAATAATTCAGGCCCGTGCCTTCTAATGAGCAGATACACATTGCCCCTCATAGTCTTTGCTAAGAGTTCATTTCAGCAGAGATGCTATTGCTAGGTCCCAGTGAAAGATAGCTACAACTAACTTTGCCATGTAACTATGCTGTGGCAAAGTATCCCCTCTACGAGCATGGTGCCTAAAATTTCCATCAGGAATGTGTTTCCTTTGAGTTAGAACATGTTACTCAATAATCCTCATCTTGAAAACAATATCACATACTAATTTGAAGACAATGGTTATAAAATAAAGCCTCTAATTATTGCACAATGTGCTGTAAAGATTCACAATGATTCAAATAAGAGCTTTTTATATAATCATAGAGATAATATTTCAAGCTCAAAAAGAGTGCTTCCTAGGATGTATACTGCTAATCTTGACTATCAGACAGAATATTAAATGGAAGTGAAAATAGAATAGCCCTCATTATTTACATCAAAAAGAGGTTGATTCATTTATTCTGTCATTCTACACTCATTATTGAGCATCTGTTATGTGGAATTGTCTTCTTTGTACCAGGTACATAATATGGTTAGAAATTACTTTGAGATATCCGTGTCTGCATTTGCCTCCTGTTCTTTTAGCTCTCTTATACTAGCAAAGTATTCAGAACTTTGTGGACCTGCTTCAAGGGGTGGAATGGAGGGATAATAACTGGTTGAAAGCTCAAGAATTCCAAAGTACTCCTTTCTTGTCTTTTATTTTAAAAACTAAAACTGAGTGAATTGTGCTACATATTACAGGGAAGAGAGGAAGAAAATGAAGTTCTTAGAAGATGATATGGTTGAACCATGGGAAAAATATAAGACTTCTCTACACTAAAAGTGGTTGCTCTTCTACCCTGGGAAGAAGGCAGAATGTGAAGAGTGATTGGTTGTATGACATATTTAGGTATGCTGGACTCTAAAGCCCAAGGCTCCTAGTTTTAGCAAGTACTACCAACAGCACAAAAGCAAAGGTGCCACACTCCTTTTAAGAGACCAGTATTGATCCAGAATTATCAAAGACAAATGGGCTTGCTCCATGCATTTTGCCTCACCAGGTGCTTTGGGACCCTGTAGTGATCCTGAATAAGGGGAGGAAGTCCAATGATGACAATAGGAGAGAGTTTGGAGGCTCATTTGATTAAAAAAAAATAAAAGTATATGGTATTTGTGTATTTCTGTGTTTGTGTAATTGAAGAAGATGAAGAAGACAGACACAGAAACTGCCCTCATGTTCTTCATAATCCACTGACAGAACTATAGAAATAGATCATGTCAATGGAAAATATTAAAGGCTACAAATCAAGCATCTCCAAGTTGCAGAGGCCTTATGGAGCAGGTATGAATGAACCTGTCCAATGATTATTTCTACTTTAAATGCATTCCACTCTAACTGCACTTAGAAAAATTCCCAGCAGAATGACTTATATTTACTAGACAAATAGTAAGTATATGTTGTATTACACTCAGGGAAGTTGGTATTTTGTGAACATTGACTCTGTTACATAACACCAATACAAGCTTATGTTATTCTTACCACACCAAGCAAAAAAAAAATGTTATCCCCTATATATCTGTATTTCATTTGTCAACTAAGTACTGATATTTTAAAATTCCTTACAACTAGCCAAAACACCACCTTTGGGTATTTTAGTTCATTTGTTTATGAATTAATTTTAAAAGGCAAAGTGTGACTCATATGCACTTTCTTATCATAATATTATAACTAAAAAGGAGAAGAAAAATCATGAAAACTTTGAGATAAGTAACTTTTTCCCATTCCTAAAATTCTTTGTTACACAATAATCACAATGTAGGGTGGCATAATGAGAATAATTTTTCAATTTATTTGCAGTATACTAATTACTTTCATCATTATAACACTTTGTAATCAAAATAGTACTAGTACAAGTTGTATGAGATGGTCAGTATATTTGGATGTCATAAGAAGACAAGTAGAAGGATTCTTAAGAATGCCGTTTAAAATGGAGACTATTGTTTTACTAGGAAATTTCATATTAAATAATGATAAATTTTTAAAGATCAACTTTGCAAATAATTAATAAAAGAACTATTATGCTAATAGGTTGGGGAAGATTTAAGCTAGCTTAATTTTAAATGATCATTTAAGACTTTGAATCTTATTAAGTTCCTAATATCACTGAGAATAGAATTTGTTTTTGGCAAAGCCCTTTGAATATTATTCATACATAATTTTAGTGCAGTTATAAAATTATTTATATGATTTTTCCACTTTGAGTAATTAAGCAGAAAAAAGAATCAGGACATTCATTTAGTTGAGAGGCAGGGGCATTATTAATTGACTAAGGGAAATATGATTATTAAATATATTTTTAATGCAAGATGAATTTTAATAAAAAATAATGTAAATTCTAAAGTAGAGCAAGCAAAATAAAGGAAGAAAGAAAGGCAAAGGAGTGCCCTGTTAATGGTTACCTAAGGCACATTCTGATCTGGATAACAGCACTTCCAATTACCCTTTATAGCACTATTTGTCTGAGCTGAACTGGCCTGTGTAGGTAACATGGGCAATGTGTTCCCTATGATGTTATTAACTTGGACACACAGCATATTTCAAATTGGACACCCTGGGCTTTCATACAAACATTCATTCCTCTTACCATTATTATGGAATTGTCTTTAAATGTTCCTTAATATTTCTTTATCGGTAATCCTAAGTAACACTGTTCAGGTCTCCATGGTTACCTTGCTAATGCTAATCTGCCTTCACCTCCACTCCACTATCACCTGACTCTCATGAGGCCAAGGCCTCCCCACTACATAAGGCTCCTGTCCCTTGGCAAGTTTTCATAGAAGATGAGGATGTGGAAACAATACTGTCTGGTGTTGTAAGTTACAGTTATGTGCAAGTTACTGCCAATACCAGTTACAGAATTTGGTGATCACAATTGAGAGAAGGTAGAAGAACACAGAGAAGGAAAGAAAAAGTGATAAAAAGAGAAAAGAGAATATGAAAATGCCTGTTGCTATGGGTAACTTTTCAGATGGCTGCAATACAAACATATCCAAGTGTATTACAAAACATTGATTTTCCAAGGGATTTAGCACTACTGTATCTAAGATTCTTGATGCCCAGCCTTTCATGTGTTCAGGCAGAACACTGCTTGACCTGCTCAGCACTGGCCTTCCATTTCCTGGACATTGCTCCTTCCCGAATGCAAACTAACTTTGAAGGAAAATTGCCATCAGTGTACAGAGCATGCTCCTCAGATCAAATCATTCATACTCCTCACTTCGAAGTGTAGTCGAGTATCTATAGAGCCTCTGTTAGAATTTTTTAAAATTTTTTTAGATATCATCATGTTTAAGTTTTCTTATTGCTCTGGAATTTATAGTGAAACTTTGGGTGAGTTTTTGAATATGTGGCATGGACTATAAGGGGTAATAAAACAGTATGTGGAGAGAGGAACATATATGGCATGCAAACTGTCACAGATTAAGAAGATTGAATCATATTTTAAATGTTTACCATTTTAAAACCATATTCATAGAATAGCTTCTCAAAGAACATACCATGGAAAATTCTAAAATACCAGCAGCTAACTATAATATCCCAATAGAAGTTATTCACAACAGTCACCGTGAAGCAATCATGAAGTCCTGGGAGTTTTAATTGAAGTACAAAAGGCTAATACTCTGAAATATTAACTGATTTTTTTTCTGGTTACCCCTTGATCCTTTCTGAGTTTGTCTAGCTAGACAGTGAAATATTTATTGCCTCCAAAAAGGATGTTTCTGCTAAAAGAAAAGACAAGCCTTTTGAAACCCAATGAGATGGAAACTCAAGGGACTCTGGACAAAGTGAAATAAAACATGATGAATCCAGGCATTCTTTCACACTGAGTCCTGGGTAATGATTCTCCACTGGAGTGCAGGGAACAGAGAGATGGAGGGCAAATGAGGTTATCTTAGATCCTTGTCCTCCTATCTTGGGCAGACTGCATGAGACTGGATAGTCATTGGGGCTAAAGAGCCTATTAGGAGATCAAAGATGAAAAACACAGTAGCTGCCTCTAAGCACCACAGTCAGAGAACCAACAGAGACCACCAGGTGTCCATGCATGTGAGAATAGAGAAATGGCTGCCCCAGCGTCCTACCCCTGGCCTTAGGAGGATGCTATATAAGACAATCCATTGATCTTTATGGATTTTTTATAAGATAAAAACATTTCCTTAAGCATAGCTTTGATAGATCTGTGACATTCTTACAGTATTTAAGTCCTAATATGCATATTTACAGCATGGCTATCTTCTTGAAGATAATGTTTATTTCAGAGAGTGCTTTTAAATCTCAGAGCAATTAGATTTTTATTTGTCTATGATTGAGATAAATTGTATCACTGAAATGTACCCTGTATATTTTTTGTTGTTGGATTTTGTGAAATGGTACTAAGTTTAGGAAGTTCATTATGTTGATCACTGAAAAGTGACTTCCTGTGTCTTCCATGCACTAACTCTGTTCTTCATGGTCACACAGGAAAGTCTGCCCAGTTCCAATATTTAGATGTGTCATCATTTTCTCATGGTGCTTTCTCTCACTGAAGTTAATATTGGTGTTTCTCATAATCTTCCCGTTAGATGATTATTTGGTGTCTCCTCTTTCTCCAAGCCACAATACAAAAGGGATTATAAACTTGGCATTATATAGTCCATACATTGAGGGACTTTAAATATGGAAATGATATGGAATAGCCTTTACTGATGGTTCTAACCTTATTGCAAATGATAAAATTGTGGTAAGAAAGAGAAATAGTTGAGACAAAGGTAGTATTTATTCTTTCTTATTGGTTTTCCCTTCTTTCATTTTTTAATTAAAAATTATTTCTTGAGATCAATTAGCATTCTGTATGCCACACAAAGCATCTAATTCCCTGATATTTAACCTGTGCCTTAATATAATTATGGATTGTTGAATTTTGGACTATATAATTAGTGCTATCTTAGCATCCTTTGTCATTTTTTTCCCCAACGGTATATTCATTAGCTTACAGAATCTCTGTAATATGAGTTCTTCAAATTCTGGATATTAACCAGGATGGCAGAGAACCTTTGAAAATTCATTCAGATCCTGCTCACTGGGTTAGACTGCCATGACTGCCAACTATATGACCTTTGACAAGTTATACCAGCTCAGCTTCTGTATTTATAAAAGGACAAAATTGGTGGCATCTCTTTCATGGGTTGATATCAGAACTTGTAGAAAAAACATCAGAAGTATATATCAGGATGATCAGCACATAATAGATTCTCCACCATTATTATAGAGTATATTGGTAGTTCTCTCATTTTTGGTTCATTAGCTGATGTTTATTTATATAATACCTAAATTGATATGTTAAACTTTCTGAATGATTTTGATATGTTTTGGCTAATTTTAAGCCAGTTATCAAAAGGGAAATAAAATATGATAACTATGATTGCCCAAAATAAATTGATTCAGCATTTTTTAAGTGAGTGTTTCCTTGGGTGCTTAGAAAAAAAAAATCATGACCCACAAATTTCTTTGCTATAGAACATTCAGCTGGAGAATGATTCTATACCAAGTTATTCCCACCAACTTAGCAAATGCTGTCTGTGAATTGACACTTCTTCTGTGTTTTGTTAGTGGCAGTCTGTCATTGCCATGTATCCAATAACCCTCACCAATCCTCCAGATCACAGGGATAAGTGCCAATAAAAATAATGAGACTGTTGATGAATCTGTTCTTCTAACAAAGAGAAAACAACAATCCCTAATCTGAAGACTCTTTATGCCCAAGGTAAACAAATTATATAGCCTGGATAATTAAATATTGTCTAACAAAATACATCTATAATTACAACATGGTAACATTCTGGTTGAAAAAAAAACACTATTTCTAGAGTACTTGTAAGTTAATCATTGAGTTTTAACCTTTTAACAACTGAAGTTCAGTAAGGACTCATCCACAATTTACACACCAAAGGAAATGGATAGTGAGTGAGGAGGGCAGCAATGATTCACCCAGGTTTTGAATCCAAGCTTCCTGAAGAAGCAATGGTGAACCCATCGTTCAGTACAGGGGAGACTGACTCAGCTTATCCATGGGGAAAATATCTTTAGAGGTGAAATAACCTATCATAAGATAAGATATTCCAAGCTGGGAAAGAAGTTTTTGTGGTAAGAAAGAGAAATAGTTGAGACAAAGATAGTATTTATTCTTCCTTATTGGTTTCCCCTTCTTTCATTTTTTTAATTAAAAATTATTTCTTGAGATCAATTAGCATTCTGTCTGCCACACAAAGCATCTAATTCCCTGATATTTAACCTTGTGCCTTAATGAATGCAATATATGGCTTCACATATACCTCACTGCTTTATACCATTTCTGTTGAACTTTCCTCTGGAAAAATGCTTTCAATTTCCATTTTAACAACTTGTGAGGTAGGACAGCAAGGTTCTAGTATAAAACCACCTCTGTAGCTTCCAAAATATTATGATTATTTGAATTCATCCTGTCTTTTCTGCAGCAATTATAGCAGGAAAAAACATGGGTACAGCTAACGTGTTGTTTTCTTGGCAAGCAGCAGGAGGCTGAGGTGACCTTTAGATTCAATATTTTCCATCTAATAGAAGATGCATTAGAAGATGTAGAAGAGATAATTGGTATCAATGATATATTTGATTAATTATAAATTATTAGGTAGCTTTTAGTTATAGGATTCTAAGTTAAATATAAACTATATGTATAATCATCATTATTATTAGCATAATTAACAAACATTTGGAATCTCTGTAATTGAGACACTTAATTGCTATTTATTCTTCCAGGGAGATGTCACAGTACATGTTAGTAATCTAATAGAAAGCTTAAATACTTTCTCAATTTGCCAAAATGATATTCCTGATTGATCCAAAGTCAAGAGTTTGTTAGTGGTTTTCTATAAGAATTTATGACAATTTCTGTAGGCTTTTCACTTCATTAAATTGTATTAATGATAAATATTTCACTGCTAGATCATTCATCAGAATTATTTAATAATTCTTACTTTTTAGCATTGAATACGAGAAAACTTTATACCAAAATTTGATCCTAATAAGTTGTATGTGTTGGGTAATTATTTTCAAAATATTGAATTATTTATATTCACTAACTATCATGCCATTTAATATGTTTAGAGTATAATCCTTTCTAAAAATAAGTAAAAGTACATTTTATCATTAATTTGGACATAGTTTGCATGTAAGGATTGCACTCATGTGGAGTCTGTCTATATAGTCTCAATTACAGCTCAGTCACAGCATTGCTTTGTGGCCCAATGGACTGAGCTTTCAGATTTTCCAAAAGATACCCCTTCTTCTTCTTCTCTTTTTCATGAAGATGATTACCATTTTCTCCACAAATTTAGAAATGTTGCTGCTTTAAAATTTCCAATTTTTCCCAATCATATAATAATAATAAAATCATAATAGTTTCTACCTCACATTATGCCTGGCACAAAAATACATGAATTATTAACTTCAGTCATTATTCAGAGTATTACCTATTATCCCAGGTTTACCAAAATGTGACCATTTCCCCTATAACTGACCTTAAGTTTTCTTTTGAGATAGGCCCTAATTATCAAAGATGGAAAAAATCTTTAAATCTGGGAGGAAAAAATATGCACTTGTATCTTACTGCCATAAAAATTATAAAGAATATAAAAATGAAAGTTGAAGCCATTTAAAAATATGGCAGGCATGCCTGAGGATGTAATAAAGTTCCTCCTCATTGGATGATTCAAGTATGGTCTGGGAATTCAACCTCGGGAAATGTCAGTATCGAATGGGGAAGTTGGCTCCAAATATAAAAGGAGATATGATCTGGTATCAAGCAATGTGCCTTTCTGCCCCAGGTCTGCAGCTGTGTGATGGATGCAGAACATTGACATTCTCTGAACACCTGCTTCCCATCCAGACACTGTTTGTGTATCTGTATACATAATATCAGTGCTTAATGCACTTAGAAATCTTTATAGACTATAATGGATTTTATTAATGTTTGTTCATGCTAATGTTATTGTTGTTATTGGACTAGATTGGCCTTTACAATATTTCTTAACAGTGTGGATTCTCTGAGGCTGTTCACTGCTGAGCTGTGATAGTCTTTTCCACATTCATTACAAGCAGTGGCTCTATCTCCAGTCAGTGTCCCCATGAAAGAGAAAACAGATGTCTCCATTCCTCCAAGGGAAGTCACAGCACTGCTTAATCAAACTCGACTGTTTTTTTCTTTCTCTGGTTAGAAAGGGAAAGCACCTAGCCATCATGGAGGATGATATGATCATCTGGCCTGTTCAGGTTAAAAAAAAAATAAGAGAAATGAGAAAGACAAAGGGCATCTTTCAGCTCATGCCTGTGCAGGAAATTTTCTTTTTTTAAATTTATTTAAGTAAGTAATTAAAAAATCTAGAAAATCAAAAACAACCTTTTAGGTCGTCTTTGGTAACTGGAAGAAACAAACATTCTTTTGATGGTGGGATGTTATGAGACAGATTGAAAACATCCTTACAGTTCTTTGAATTTCATCATTGAAGACAGGGTGGACTGTTAAGTGGCAAGTTGTGGAAGAATGACCAAGCATGCATATGTAATTCAGACTTCCTTTTTTTAAAGAGCAAGAGAAGATTTTAATGAATAAAACCAAGTGATATTACCTTGCACTCCAAAAAACATTGCTTCCTAGTGAATAGATGGAAAGCTAATGGTGTGTCTTTCTCCAAAATATATCATATAAGTGGCAACTAAGAAGACGGCCTTTGGAACAGGAAAAGATACAAAATATGAGCTGGAAAATTTTATCTATAGGAAAAGGCTTTCCCTCATAAGAAAACTTATTCTACCTATAAACATCTATAAATGTTAATAAAGGGGTTTTTAATATTTATTTTTTAGTTGTACACAATAACCTTTATTTTTGTTTATTTATTTTTATGTGGTGCTGAGGATTGAACCCAGGGCCTCACATGTGCTAAGCAAGTGAGCACTCTACCACTGAGCCACAACCCCAGCCCCAATAAAGGTTTTTGTGTTGAATGAAAATAAAAATTATCTTTACCCCAAACTCAATTTTAATTTATTTTACCAATAAAGACAAATTGTAAACCTTAATAATCTCCAACATGGAAGTTCTTTACATATATCATTAGATGTTTTTGTCCAGTGAACCTTCAATTTACCAGTCTAAATAGCTTCAGTTATTTTAGCATGGTTTCAATTTTCACCTACTATTGTAGGCAAGACTTTCTAGATATATTTTGGGGTAAGAGTCAATTATTAGAATCTTATTCTGAAGTAGTCATGCCATTGTGAGGGTTGACATTTTTCTAGTATTGGAAATTATAATTCCATCTTACAGTTTAATTTATGTTTAATAATTGGCTGAGGCCCAACTCACATCACACCAGTCTTTAACAAATACATTCAACCAAGAAGATTCAAGTTCACCATTTCAATTGATATCTATCCGTTCATGTCTCTTTCCTTTCAGTTTATACTCCTGTATCATTGAAAAGGCACCCATGAGTCTACTGTCCTTAACCTTCTTGCTCAGTAATAATTTTAAATGGCAGGAAACAAATTTTAAATGGCTTGTGTGTGTGTGTGTGTGTGTGTGTGTGTGTGTTTAAAAAATGAATTTCCATCTGTTCCAGCTGAACTCCCAAAAAATTCTCACACATCATTTGTTTCATTATGTCTTTCCAAATATGTTCACCAGATTGAGGCCAAACTTACAAGGCATGGATTAAAATTTATTTTTTTTTTAACAAATCAAGGTATTTTCAAGAATTGACCTTCTCTGTAATGTTTTAATTTTTTAAAGTATATCTCTCATGTGTTCATGCTTTACTTTACATAAATCAAAATGCATTTAGGTAAGAAAAATCTACAGAAATTTTTCTTTCTCCTAAAACCACGGTGGTTAAAAGAAAGGAGGTATAAGTATTTGAACTGGTTTATTTTCAACATGCTTAGCTACAGAAAATTCTTAATGTTATTAACTGTGAAAGACTTGCCAAGTTTATATCCATTAAGAAACAACAACTACAATCCCTTTCCCCATTGCTCATAAAAATTTAACATTTGTTAACACATATTTTGCAAGGCTTAGGAATTTTAAATTGGATTAGTAATTAAAGTATTGCTGTTACTCAAAAATTGATCAAAGGACTAGAATCCAGTCATTATGAAATAGTCCCTAGCTTAGATGCCAGATACTATTGGGTCTCCTTTGCTGAGTCAAATTGCTGTATCCCATTCCCTGTGATTTAGCAGAGGAAACCTTTGGTCATCTTGAGATGAACTCTTTGGCTCATGGGAAGTTTCCCTTAACTAATCTGTGTAAAAAGCATTTGAAAACTGTTGAGAGATATGCAAATGGTATTTATTAACAGAAGCCTTACAGATTATGTTCATAGGATGATTTGTGGAACTTCATAGTGAACGTGTACTTCAGAGAGTGAAAAGGAGGAAAACAAAGTTCTAGGTTTGTGCATCTCTCTGTACAGGACTGCTTACCCCAAAGAAAATCATATCCTTTTCTCATGATTCCAAGGAGTTTTATTCTTATGAAGATTCTTGTCTTATATGTATGTTTTGTATTACATCTTTTATAAATCTCTTAAGTAAACTGTTTTAAAATTTAATCTTTTTTTAAAGTTAAACCTGAAGAGCTCAAGAAAAAAAATGATAAATTTTGCTGTTAGAATTGTTTCTTAGAATCCACCCTCTCCATTTTGAAATCACTTTTTAGTCATTCTTTGTCTTTCTTCCAAAGAAATTACAGGATTTTATAAAATTCCATTTCTATAACAAACAAAACTTCCTTTAAATTTTATGAATTTGAACTACAGTAAACCCATGGCATGTAAATACAAATTTTAGATTAAATTTATAGATTAGGAGATATAAATTATTTCCAATAACTACAGACCAAGTGAAGCCATCATAGCAAGGTTTGAGCCAACCATGTACAATCCTGGACAGCAGATCACAAAGCAGATCCACGTGAAGACGAGACTGTGGAAGTGCCAAGCACTGGGCTCAACTCTAGGATGCATTATGGCTTTAAAGTCCCATAAATTCTACAATGGTAAATATACATTGTAAAGATCAGAATATCATAAAGGACAAATAAATTGCTGAAAGTCACTCAGCTGGTAAATGGCAAAGCACATTTCAAATAGTTTCACTTAGCTCCAGGGTCCAGATTTTTAGCTTTGATGACTTACTGCCAAAGCCTGGAGTGCATTAGCAGAATACTATAAAGAAACATTCCTTTAGAAATGATCTGTTATTAAAGATCAACCTAGTTGTAAACTAACAGAATCACGCCTCCATATCCACAGGTTCTGCACCATTTCATTCATCCAAACATGGATGGAAAATATTCAGGGCTAAAATGCCTATATTGAAAATATATATATATATATATATATATATATATATATATATATATATATATACATACATACATTTTTATTATCATTTCATAAATATAATGCAATGGCTACTTGTATATCATTTACATTGTATTAGTATTACAAGTAATTTAGAGATCATTTAAAGTATATAGGAGGATTATGTAGTAGGTTTCATGCACATACTAAACTGTTTTACATAAGGGAATTTAGCATAAAGTATCCATGTGGGGCAGGTATGTTCTGGAATTAATCCCCAATGAATATCTAGAGATAGCTGTATTCTTAGAAAAATCTTGAAATTAAAATTTTCCCAATGAATGTTGTGAATTGGCTTGCACAAAATTGTATCCCCCCAAAATACATATTCATTTACAGACCAGTAAACATGTCCACACTATACTGTAGTAATTAATATGCAACATTACCTATTAGGAAAACTGCAAAAAAAGATATTAAAGCTCAGTAAACTTTCACTGGACTCTTCTGGTGTAGGCACTGTGTAGTGATGGGTTGAAAGCTGTTTAACAACTGGCTCTCCCAAAATGACTGATGTCACAGTGTTAGTGAATTTGTGTAGTTTAAGTACTTCCTTCATTGTTTGTGTTCACCCTTTGAGATGATGTCATTGAGCATGAACTTGGGTAGATATGTGCATAATCAGCTCTCATGAGCTAGAACAGGTGGATAACATAATACTTTACTAAAGTTTTTAATTGTAAATTTTTTCTCAATCTCAGTATTTTCTACAGTCATCACATTTAAATATCATAAATTAAACTGATCAGAAAAAGAAAGGTATTTCAGTATTCACCTTACTAATGATTTTGACAAACCTCCAGATTGTAGAGATGGGTACTCATACCATGAATCCAGAAAAGGACAATGACAGATTCTGATATTTTTCACTCACCAAAAAGTATTATAACAATGATTTTCAAATAAATTTACAGTTCCTCGTTCTCCCAGTGGTTGTCATGATTTTGCTTCAGAGTTCAATATTGATATACTTCCCTTATTAGTGAAAACCTAAGAATTACTGAGATTTAACAAGGACTCACTCACTGTATTCCTGGCACTGTCCTACGCACTTAGATATTATTAACACTTAGTGCTTCCAATAATCTCATGAGAGAGATGGTATTACATCCTTATTTTATTGATAAGGAAAGTGAAACAGAGTTATGGCAACCTGCTCAACTATGCAAACCCAATAAGTGGCACATCTGGGATCAAGACCCAGATATTGTGGCTCTAGGGCTCATGTTATTAACCCACTCAGTAATAAGAACATATATTTTAGTTTAAATCCAATTGTAAATTTGCATTCTTATTCTCTACTATCCCCCTTCCCCTCCCCTCCCCTCCCCTAAACAGCAGAATACATCAGTCACTAGAATGGCAACATGTAAATCAATGGAAGTGTAACTGATGTGATACAGCAATTGGTATATGGGGTAAAAATGGGAGTTCATAACCCACTTGAATCAAATTGTGAAATATGATATATTAAGAACTTTGTAATGTTTTGAACGACCAACAATAAAAAAAATTTTTGCATTCTTGCTGAATCCTTTTATTTAACTGCACTTATTTTCCTGAAAGTTATTTTCAAAATTCTGTACCATAATAAACAAAGAGATTTTGAACCCAAAAACATTAAGATAAAGTTTGGTGTTAAAATTAATTAGTGTACACGTAAAAACAGAATGTTATTCTTATTGATACAATCTGAAAGCACCTGAAAAAAAATCCTTCCCAATATTTTAATTGCAACTAAGTTATTGAAACCAATTTTGCAAATTTTAGGACAGACACTAATATTCCATACAATTATTTGTAAGTGAAAACAAAAACAGGGCTTTTGAATAAAGTCCAGATAAAACCCAGTGCAGCTAGAACTCAACTGCTTGCTTTTCCCAAAACACTAATTAAAGTTTTCCAGAATTGTGCAACATCCATCAAGTCATCCAAGTTTATTTTCTTTATCAGGCCAGCCTACAACTAGAATTAACAGTGAAGTGCTTTATTTTGCTCTAGTATAGAAACACCTGCAAGAGTATGGTCTGATTAAAGCAATCAATTGAATTTCAAAATTAAATAGTTATGTTCACGACTAGGGAATATGCAAATAAATAACTGCACAATATTTTATTCTTTTCTCCATGGAAATCCTTCCTTCAAAGCATATATATGCAAGTTGATTTACAATAGTAATTGTTTAATACTTGCTCCCAGAGGAGGATAGAAAGGGGATGGTATTTCAGTTTCCACAGTGTCTGTCACCCTCACTTGACTTCTTGGCTCGCCAGACACATAACAGAGCAAGATATAATAATAGTCATTAACAGGCACATCTGATACTCTGTGCACAAGTATTCATTCACAGCTCATTCACTTAGATTGCTTTATAGAAAAACCTCCCAACTCATGTTCTATATTACTGTGTTTTCAGCTTTGGAAGACCATACAATTTTCAAAGGTTAGACAGAACGCTTCATTCGTGCCTCAAGAGAGAAAAGCCACTGGCCTGAGTATTCTTTCTTTGCATCTTCAGAGCTAATCTCCAGCTTGTTCACACCCTGCTGTATCTAGGAGGCTGACATTTATGGACCCTCTCAATAGGCAACCTTTCCCCCAGACTGCCAATGGCTTCCACAATGGGAGGGATCAGCAGGAAGGAGAGAATGGTCAGGATAGTTTTCTTCCATCTCCCTGGCTTCTAAGACACAGCTCAGCTTGTAGGTTATGTGTTTCTTCTAAAAGCTCAACAGGCCATAGAAGGCTCACTCCAGGCTCCATAACCTGTTTCTCCCTGTTTCCCCTCTGGTATAGAACAGTCAGAACTATTAATAGCCCAAGGGCTCTGCACTCCCCTCTTCCCTAAAATTCACCTGTCCTTCACACACACACACACCCACACACACACACACTCACACACACACACACACACACACACACTCACACAAAGGCATGTTATTAAATTTTACTTAATTATCCAGCTAAAGAAACAAGAACTCTGATGTATTCACTATACACTATAGAGCTCATGTCCTTTTAAATAGAAAATTTGTCGACCTGGGAAATATTTTAAAACAAAAATGCAAGTAGATGGAATTAAAATCTTTGTTACAGTTTACTCTTTGCCTCCACAGGTACTGACAGGTGTTAGATTGCTTTAATGTTTACATTGAGGGTTAGGAACTAATAAGAGGTGTGGAGCATGCCTTATTGATTAGAGATAGTATATGACCTATTTCTCTTGGACTATTGCTGCTTCCAAATAAATTTTGGTGCAGAATCAATTCTAAAGAAAATATCCACATACCTGATCAATGACATTTCCATTCATTTGATGAAAATACTAATATATGTATTCGGGAATCTATTATCCATATTTTAATTCATGTGAAATTTGCAGAATCATTTTTAATTTGTTAATTTTTTTCTTGGCTCTACAATACAGTTTAATCTTAGCTTCCTAGAAAGAGAATTAAATATTTTAAGTCGTAGGATTATAGATAAATGACTCATGGTCAAATTCAGATGAATCCTTGTTTTAAGCACAGAATGTCCTAAAACATCATTCATATTTTTATTTGGAAGTTTTCACATAAGAACGTACATTTCTAGCTTCCCATGAAAAAGTGGAAAGGGTATCAGTATATGTTTCACAGACAAGTAAAGCAAGGTGAGCTGGGGCCAGGTATGCATGAACTTTTAAGCAAAGTAGCTATCTTCCAAGTTCCCCATTTCTTACATCAAGACTGATTCATTTTTAGCATACCTATATGTGGACACAATCATTTTAAGTTTGTAGCATTTAGTTTGTGACACCTGGTATCCAAGAATATTATTTTTAAACACAATTAATAATTCTATATGTTTGAGATATGAACCAAAGAAAACTTTTTTCTATGAAGGACTAGATAGGAAATATATGCACTCTGTCTGCATTTCTTCTATAGACCCTAGTTTGCCAAATTTGGGTTTAAGAAAGCAGAGAATCTGGAATATATTTCTGTACAAGATATCAAAATATATCCTGGGATTTTATTTATAGTTGTAGTGCTTCATAAACAGGAAGGAAGAAGGCTTAGGTCTAAGAGAGGTGGTTGAGTCCTCAAAGAGACTGGTGGGAGTAAGCATTAACAGCACATAATCCCAAGAGAAAGAGACAGCCTACATTAGAAGTAACTCTAGGATCCAAGCATGGTAGTGCACACTTATAATACCAGTAGCTGGAGAGGCTGAGGCAAGAGGATTGCAAGTTCAAAGCCAACCTCAACAACTTAGTAAGGCCCTGCCTCAAAATAACTTAAAAAAAGGCTGGGGATTTGACTCAGTGGTTAAGCATCCCTGGGTTTAGTCCCTGGACCACACCCTCCCCCCAAAGCAACTGTGATTCTTGTCTGTAAGTCTATTGATGTGGTGAATTACATTTAGTGATTCTGTATGTTGAATCAACCTTGCATCCCTGGAATGAACCCTCTTGATCATGGTGCATTATCTTTTAAGTATATTTTTCTATATGATTTGCCAATATTTTATTGAGAATTTTTTCATCAGTGTTCATCAGGGATATTATCTCATCCCAAACAAAGATGCCATAAACATACACTGAAGAAAAGATAACCTCTTCAAGGAAAGGTGCTGGGAAAACTGAAAATCCACATGTAATAGTATGAAATTGAAACCCTATCTCTCAACCTGCACAAAACTCAAATCTACATGGATCAAGGACCTAGGCATTAGAATATAGATCCTGTGCTTCAACAGATGATTGGATAAAGACAATGTGGTATATATAAACAAAGGAATATTACTCAGCCATACATAAGAATTAAATAATGGCATGGTAAATGGATGGAACTGGAGAATATTATGCTAAGTGAGATAAGCCAATTCTATAAAAACACAGGTCGAAGGCTCTCTTTGATTTGTGGTTGCTAACCCACTACACCGGAGGTTGGAGAGGGGAATAATAGAAATCCATTGAATTAGACAAATGAAAACAAAGGAAAGGGGAGGGAAATAGGAAAGACAGGAGAATTAATCAATCATAACTTTCCTAACCTTATATTTGAATACACAATCGGTGTAACTTCACACCATGTACAACCACAAGATTAAGTTAGACTCTATGTATGTATAATTTGCCAAAATACACTCTACAGTTGTGTATAGCTAAAAGGAACAAATAAAAAAGTTCAGAAGGCTAAAAAAATAGTTTCTATAGCTATCTATTTGCAAAGAGCAATTCTTTTGAAAATAAGGGGTTTGCACTGGCTAAGGTTAGAAGAAAATAATAAATAATACATATATTGTAGAAAGAACAAAAAATAAATAAAATTTATATTTTGATAATGATATGAATGAACATATGTACATCTTCATGGGGGGATTATACCTAATTTTATCAGCCCTCTATGTGCTTATGGATCATGGTAAATGCCATTTTTATATTGTTTACTGTACCCAGTAACCATGGATTTAGGATTTAGTATGGATATTAAAAAATTAACAAACTTCTAAGGTTGGATATTTATAAAATCTCCTTCTAAACTATCTTACATAAAATAACAATTAGATATAACACCCTTTAATAAATATTGAAATAGAATAAGGTTTCCTGCTTAAATTATGTACCCCTTTGAATAACTGATGGCATATTATTAATTTTATTTTTTATTAGAAGTTATTCATACATGCAATCATATATTATATATATATGGAAAAGTATAATAATGAACTGAAAATTTGTGAATTCTTCACCCAACTTAAGATGAATCATACTATGAAAATCAAATACTATACATTTCATTTCATAAAATTGAAGTGGGCAAGAACATCTACAAACCATTTTTCAATGCATTCCATTGCACATTGTCATAAAATGTACCTCTAGTTGAAGGTGAATAGCTACTCCTTAGCTTCTCAAAGGGGAAGTCCTTATCAACGAGCAAACAGACCTCAGTAAAATCCATTTTATCATAAATGTTTAATTCAATTTCTAGGTTCAAATATTACAGGGCAAACATGAAAAATATTTTGAAAACAAACATAATTACATTTCTTTACTCATTTCCTCTATAATTTAACACATTTGCAAAAATGTTTTATTTCACAGCATTTTTCCTTGTAGTACTTTTCTAATCTCAAAAGAAAAGTACTTTAACTTCTATCATACAATTCAACAAACAAAATCCTATAAACAGAAGTTTTTCTATATATTTAGTCTCATTTTGGCAGGTCATGACTTTTAAATGTGTTATGTAACATATTTTACTTTCATTATTTGAGTGGATAATTCAGGGGAAACTTACATAACAGATTCTTGCCATTTCTGTTCTCATTTAAGATTTTACTTAAAGTCATATATATGTCACTTCTCAAGTTATAGGCAAAGCAAAGGCAATCACTTCATTTTGTTGTTAAAATTCTAACATAATTGATAGGATGTTAAATTTTACAATTGGGTTTTCCTTCTCTTTGTAGAGTATTGGTTGCATTATAATTTTAATTATTTGGAAGTAAAGTCATTTTAAATAAGAAGTATGGATTAATATTTTTTTTGTTCTCTCAGGATTTTCATTAGGTGGATAACTAAATTTCTCCACACAGATTTCACCATAAAGTAGTTTCTGAACGACTCTCATTTTGGTGGTCCAAGTATTTCCTCTGTCTAAACTCAAATGTTTATGCAATATCCCAGGCATTCTTTTTATAAATAATCCTTAGGGATGACACATTCACATCCAGGGATTTTTCTTCAAAATCTACAGATCGGTCTCCTCAAACATGCTTCAGTGCATCTTCACTTTATATTCCAAATTGCAAATTTTCTTCATTTAAAGGTAGAGAAACATTCAGCTTTAACTCCCTAATAATTACCCATATTTTCCAAAGAATTTCTATTTAAAAATATATTCTTAAGAAAGTACAGTAGTTAACCTGCTAATAAGCAAGTGATTTTTTCTCATTCACTTCAATGACTTAAAGGTAGATTGACAACAGCCAACTGTTTTGTTCAGAGGGTTATTACACTCAGAATGCCCAAAGTAACAAGAATATGTACTAAGGACAATTCCTCTGATATCAGTGAGGCTAGGTTTGTGTTAGAGATCCATGGGTCACTGAAGTTAAAAGATAGTATTCATTTCATTAATATTGTCATAGGACAGTGATATTTTATTCAAATGGCACAGTCTTGGCATGCATAAGTATCCAATACTGTTGTGGAGATCATTTAAATATTTAACAATTTTCAAATACAGAAACTCAGTTTTAGAGGTAGACAGTGTATGCAATAACTTCTGATTTTTAATCTGTTTTCTTTTTTCCCTGTAGAATTACCAGAGTGTTTGACCTTTGATGGAAAGTGCACTGTTTTGCAAAAACAATTCATAATCAAATGGCAGATAAGAATTAAGTAGAAAGCAATGGTAGTCAGGTTGAAGAGGAAACGGACTGAGATTGTACTGCCTTTATAGATTTGAAGTTTTCAATATAATCAGTGCTCATGAAAGCATTCTAATATTTTTTACGTGACAACAGTACTCTTTTATTTGCTAAGGTAAAATTTACATTTGGCACAATGTATTAATTAATAGCCTTATTAATATTTATGTGTGCATGCATATCTCCTGTGTACAAATACACTGTCAAATTGGAAAGAAAGACATCCTCATCCCTCTTGCTCCATTTCTGTTTTTAGTTAAAATCTGCCCCTAGATATAACAACTACAATGACTGTGATCATCATCAAAAGGTTGCCTTTTTTCAAATTTCATAAAAACAGATTCTTACATTATAAAACTTATAAGATTTTTTGTCAAAACAATATTTTAGAATTAATCTTTGTCTTTGTCATGCATCTCAATTTATGTGTTCTTTTTTATCATTAATCTACACTCTACTGTTTAACTATCAATACTGCTTATTTTCCTATTGATGTACACTTGAGTTGTTTCTAATTTGGCACTTCTTTGAATAAAGCTCTCATGAGTGTTTTTTCTATGAGCCATTTTATACATATATGCACTCATCTCTCTTGGAAATATACCTCTAAGTGGAATTTTCACTCTACCAGGAAGGCACATGTTTATTAAAGACTGTCAAATGATTTTCCACATCCATAGTTTCATTTCTGCAATGTATCAGTAATGAATTTATGTGCATACCAGTTATTCTATATCCATACCAACACTTTATATTCTTAGTCTTTTTAATTTAAGCATCCTGGTGGCTTAAGGATATTTCCTTGTTTATTTTGCATTTCCATGGTTGTAATGTAAAACTAATTTTTGAACTGAAGTTTTAACCTTTTTGAAAAATCAGAAAAAATATATCATGCAGAGATATAATTAGAATACTGAATTTAAATCTCAAGGGAAATAAATTCAGTCAAAGCTACAAATATGGAGAATAGATGACAATTAAAGTAATGGAATTGATGAATATATGAACAATTAATTAAAAATAAAATTGTACATAGAATATTTTTAAAGACTTTCATAAAATACAAATACTACAGAGTAAATAGCTTCTTTCAACTACATGCAATATCAAAATATCTTAAAGCCAATAACTGACATTATCAACTTCACTATTATTTATAATGTTCTTTTATTATGCTTTCACAGTCAAGAGTATTTGTAAAATGACTTTAGGGACATAATTTAAGGAGTAGTTTCATCCGCAAATTTAAAACTTACGGCAATTTAATATTACTATAAGTCATTTATATTTTATATTTTGATGTGCTGTTTAATATAATATTTGAACATTAGCATTATATTATATAACATTAGAAAGGAGAATTAGTATCAATCTCCTTTTCTGTTTTCATTCTTTAACACTAAAATAATTTTGATAAAATTATAACAATCCTTATTTCCAAAAACTAAAAATGAAATATTATTACTATTAATGTGTTTTAAATGAACTTGCCACTTGTTAAATTTTTCTTCTTTGGATTAAAATTTTTTAAAAATTTTTGCTTACAATGGGCAATGTAAAGTACTTTACATTTGCTTATGTAGACTATAATAGAATATACACAATAAATATTATACATAATTATGTAAGGAATATGTATTTGTATACTTTATTTATATTTATAATATCATTACTTAATATATTGTAGTGAATTCATTATAGTCATTATATTGCATTATGCCTAACTTTAACAATATTAATTAGGGCATGGGCATATCATACCCTGCAATTCCAAACAATAATTTATTATTTATCTTTGTAACTTATACTTTAAATATTATTAAAATGGCTCATGAAATTATTTCTCTTTAAAAATAGTAGAGAATATTTGAAAAGTCTGGCTTAGATTGAAATCTAGATATGCAAATAAACATTGGGTGTGCTTCAAACTTAGCAAAATTAATTCTCTTGACTAATGACAGAGATAAGAAAGAAAAACAATTCATTATATTCTTTTAGGATATCTAATATCCAAAGCAATTTTAGATTAGATTAATTAGAAAAGCGTGGGCATCTTAATTACATCACTGTAGCAACAAAGTGATATCAACTTGCTATTTTCAATCACGACTACAGATCAAATTAGACAGGGTATTTTGTTTCAGAAGATTTACACAAACAGATCATGACATGAAAGAAGCTCAGGGATGAATTAGATTTTTGCAAAGATTAATTGCAACATTAACTAAACTAAACTAAACCAGTGTGAGGCAAGATCACATGAGTGGGCCTAATCAATTTTGAATGTATTTAAAGTAGTAATATTTGATGGATTTGATTATAAAAACATCTGTCACATGTATTTCCCAGAGTTTTTCCTGCTGCTTCATTGCATCTACCTAGAGAAATCACTCTGGGAGTTTAACAATAAAGTTCAAGGCAGGATTAGACCAGTGACAGTGCTATAATCTTTGTAACCAACAGGGCAGAGGTGCTTATACAGGAAGCATACTAGAAATTTGTTTTTTGGTTCAGATGGTTTAAAGCATCTGAAAATGGGATTTTAAAAATTCCAAATTTACTAAACAAGACTGCTATATGCCAAACAGTTTGATTATTAATACAGTTATTGATCTTTTATCTTGGTGCTATGTATAAAGAATACATACCTACCTGACTGACTCTAACATCTATTACTTACACAGGTAGAGAAATATTCATAGACATGAAATTTTAACATAGGGTCTAAAAATGTTCCCATAATTTTCAAATCTGACTTTGATTATTTCTTATCTTCACTTTCTCTCTTTTTTCAATTTTACCCTAAATCTGTAATTATCATCACCAATTTCCTTACTGCATAATCAATATAATGAGTAGACTTGGTGTCTTATGGAACAGATAGATAGATACACAGACAGACAGATAGAGATATATTTTCAATCCGAAGCCTCCACTGGTAACGCCAGGGGCAATTTAATATAGTGGCTGAGTATTCTGGATTTTGAAGAACATCCCTGTTTTTTATTATTTTATATCCATCTTTTATTTGAAATAATGTTTCAAGTATCAGAGGAAAGTAATAACTTATACATAAATTGATACAGTATCTTCTGATTTCTTTTTTTTATGTGAATTCTCAATAAATAAGAAAGACATCATGCTTCATTACATGGGGTCAAAAATATGGTCAGTTCAGATAGAGATAGTGCCTCCTAGCTCCACAAACACTGTGAAGACATACTATAAAATGAGAAGTCCACAGAGTGTCAAGGGAACCATTAAGAAGGTTGTCCTAACCTAGGCATTCACATCTATTCTTTTGAAATATGTTAAACTTCTGTAGTTAGGAACATGGGTTTTGAGTTTTAATATACACTAGATGATGGCATTAGTACTCAGCATTACTGATGCAAGTGCAAACTCATTTTTGAACTGTTCAATTAATAAATACTAGAATTTTTACTAGAATTTCATTTTTGCCTATATCAAAATTGGTAGAAATTTCATATTACATATATATATATACATATCAATTATTATGAATATCTATAAGTATAATATATTCATTCATCCATTTATTTGCAAATGCTTATTGAGTTATAATGACATATTTTAGAAATATGGACAATGTTAGTAAAATGACTAATTTGGAAAAATATTTGGTAGCTTAAAATATTTGACATTTATGCCATGAATTGATTACTAATTTAGTTCAGAGGGATATATTTAAAATAGTGAGAATTCAATTACCACAAAATAAGCTTTGCATTTCAAGTACCTGATAGGTAGAGCAAGAAAGAGTTCTATTTTCTGTATAGAACATATTCTCTTCTGAGAACAGATAAATGCCACCATACAGAAATATATCCTGGAGCAAATGAAAGTTGTTAAAGCTTTCGGTTTCCAACCATTTCCTTGGAAGCAAATTAAGTAGAAATTACTAAGATATCAACAGAAGTGTAATTAAGCAGAATAGATACAAATGATCAATAGTAAAAGCAATCCACAAGTCAGCAAAATAAACTGTTCGCCATCAATAAGCATGAAGGTGTGATCCAAGTCTACACAATTAAACATGTTAGCATCTTTATGGAATTCATAGCACAGATTTAATGTATTATAGCCAGACTTCCTGGCTATAATACCAAAAAGATATCTACATATGTGATTTGGATTCATTCTTCAGTAATATTGTGCATAAATTCTGCAGCTACTTCATATTTTCAATCTTGAATTAATAAAATATCTCTTGCCTTTATAATGTATTTTTTTGGAAAATTAGGCCCAAGTAACTATTTAGTGTTCTCAGTCTGAGTTAAAAGAAAACTGCTGGTCAACATTGTCAACATATGAATTAGTAAAAAGAAAGTTTTCAAATTAGAAAATAAATCATGAGTTTTCAAGTTGGCCATTGTCAATACCATGAGCTATTACATGTTCATGCTAATGTCTGCTTTGGAAGTCATTTGCAGTTTCTGAACTGAAATTTTGCTGTTACAAGAACAAAAAAAAATATTGTACTTACACACACACACATATACACATACACACTATTATACATGTATGGACATATGTATAAATATATATTCAGAAAAATAATGTGAGATTTATTTTCATTCTCAAGTCTGTAACTTGACTCTGAATCTCAGTATATTTTACTTAAAACTTAATAGTTGATTTTGATTCCAAATTAGGTTCCTCTCCCTTATAAACACTGTTGCTACCTCAGCTCTTATTTAGTTCCAGACAATATATTTTGATGGATTTCCTCTACAAGTTGTCTGTTTTTTCCAAATAATGGAGCTCTCCATGGAGCTAGCACTTCAAAGAAAACTAATTCTATTTGTGGTTTGATTGCTTATTTAATTGGCTGACACCCACATCCAAACTTACCGTAAATTTATTATGACATTTATCACTGTCAACTTGGATTTCTCCATAAGTAACCACATCTCCCTAAATTATCATAACTGTTATAATTCAACTTCAGTGCTTTTCCAACTAAGCTTTTAGATATTTAAGTTCCATAACACCAGATGCAACTAATTCTGCCCTGTGTATGAAGTTTGGCGTATATACAAACAATTTAATTAGTCGTTTCACTTCAGTTAGGATATTTGTTTGTTTTTTGTTTTTTAAAACTCCTTGCCATTCCTACAGACCACAATCATCATCTACCTCAAATTAGCCTCTAACAAACAATTAATGAGTTTGGTTGAATATACCACTTGCATTGGTACATCATATGTTACAAAGCATTCTTTTGGAACCAGTGGCTGTTATCATTTGTGGGTAAGGCAGGCTGCAAAACACCATGACCTTGTCATGCCTTCTTGGGGTAGATCAGCTGTCAGGTGTTTATTGAAAGGACTCAAGACTTAAGTGTTCTGCTCACAAGAAATGACAAGGTCAGAGCAACTCATAGGTAATAAGGAAACTAATTTAAACAGCTGTGCTTACATGGTGGCTTGACATCTGTCTTTGCTTCCTCTCTGGCCTACATGAATGACCAACCTCAAAATAAGTCAAAACCAACAGTGCAACATGATTTAGTTTCATTTTGTCAAAACCATTATCAACAACCTCTACAGAGAATTATTTCATCTGGGCTTCTTGAGTTTGGCATCTCTGCTAGAGGCAGGTAGGAATATTTACATCCAAATTTATATTTTCCTATGAAATATTCTTTTGGTTACATTTGGATCATCATTTTGGTTTTTGATACATTTTGTTTTCTCTGGTTCATAATGTACACCTTAGTATCCTATACTTAGTATCATCCTAGCAGATAGGAATGGATTCATGATGAGCATTGCCATACTTAGGAATAGTTACTCTAACTAATCAAATAGAGGGCTCCTGACTGGAGGGAGACCTTAATTTGGTTCATATCATTCATAAATCACACTTTAGAGGTTGAGGAGACAAACTGAAACATAGAGCCAGTTTAGATTTTAGATTTTCATATAATGAAACACACACACACACACACACACACACACACACAAAGAGGTATTAAAAAGTATGGCTGTCACTTTTACCTAATGACTAAAGACACATAAATTTGAGTTGCCAAAATACTTTAACAACTGAGTGTTCTTGCCTAATTCTACTTGGAGGAAGATACCATGGGAATTGCATTGATCCATATACAGGTTTTAGCACTGAAGATATGATGGATTTTGTTAATAAGAGAAAACCAGTGAGCTGAAAATATGGTATATAATGCGCATATATGGTATATCATATCTAAATTATTGGGGTGAAAAAATAACCCCAATATTTACAATACATAATACATATTCTTTATGAGTAGGCAGATTTCAAACACAGCTTTGTGTGTTTATTGGTGTGTTCATTATAAGCTTAACTGAAATAATACCCTATAGAAAAGTTTGGAGATAATTGATTTTCTTTCCTATAATATAATTAAAGTTAAAAAGTGGGAAGGAGGTGTGACTCACCCTCCCAAATTGTCCAGTGTCAAAGATTGTATTCTTAAATTAAATAGATAATTGCTTTAATTAGTTTTATTACAAAACAGAAACGTCTTTAGTATGCCTTTCTCTTAATTTGATACCAAGAGGAAAAAGCAGATTTTGCACACACAGGCATCTGTTGGCATTAATACAGCACAGTTAATAGAAGGAAGGGAAAACAACAACACATCAAGTATTAACTTTGACAATCTAGGCTTTAATTGCTCATCAGCAGTAAAGACCACTTTACTTCACAAATTTCCAAATTAGGAGGTGGTATTGTTGGGCAGACAGTACATTGGAGATTGCCATAAAGCCCATTTTCCACTGTTACATTTTTAAAAAGTCTTTCATAATAACAAAAGAATTATACCTCAAAGAAATTATTCTGCTAACCAAAGAAGTAGCTTTTATGAACTATTTGTGACAGAAGGAATAAATATTTCCTTGCTACTTCAAAAATGCTACCCAAGCCAGTAGTTGGCTCCAGAGGCTGAGGCAGGAGGATCTCAAGTTCAAAATTTTTTTATTAAAATTATTAATTAGTATTAATTTAGTATTAAATTATTAATTAAGAGAAAGCAGATATTTCCAATATAAAAATGGGTTATTTTTCAATGGTAACTGATGTACAAAATTAGAGACAAGCAACCTTTGAAAGTCTGTTAAAATCTGCATCTAAAATGTATTTTTAGACATACACAGAAAAATCATGCATAGATTTTCAGGAACTTCAATGGCTATCTCAACCATAGGACAGGTCCCTTAAACCACACTTAAAATGAATCTAATACATTTCTGACTACTTTGTGTCAAATAATTTCATTCTTAACATCATGATGGAGTAGTCCCAGTGTGTTTGAGGAATCAGAGATTCCATGAGGTTAAGTGACATTCATTCCCTCTTTTCTAAGTAGTACAGAATAACTGGTTGGAATACTAATGAGAGTATATGTAGATGGCATATCATGGATCAAAACTCAGCCAAATACACCTCGTAGAACTTGGAGGGACGCAAACCGCTGGTATGAAGCCAGATACCAAATGGGTTAAATATTAAAACTGAACACTCACAAATGCCTAAGCCGAAGGTGAATGCTAAAGAGATATGTCTCTGTGCATATGGAGGTGTTCTGGGTGTTTCTGTGATTCTTCTCTCCAACTTTCTGAGGCCATGCATGAAAGAAAAACTTATCTCCCTCCTATCCTGTCTTGATCCCTTACTACAAATTGGAGCTTGAGGTCCAATCTCTATAATAGGTACTGAGATAGGGATAGGAAGCCTCAGGGATGGACTCTATTCCCCCCCTTTGTGTGTGTGTGTGTGTGTGTGTGTGTGTGTGTGTGTGTGTGTTTGTAGGGATCGAACCCAGGGCCTTGTGCATGTGAGGCAAGCACATACCAACTGAGCTATATCCCCAGACCTCTCTTTTCCTTTTCTGTAAAAACAAAAGAAAGTACATGCTATCTCCAGACACCATGTAGCTTTCATGACTAATAGTATCCAGAATGCAGGAACACCATCCAGAGATCACAAAGAATGCAGCAGCTGACGAGAGGTGGGAACATTTGACCTATTTTAGTGTGTCTGTGTAGTTGCACTGAAACCTCTCTCCCCTCATATCCACAGTGCCTCTGTCAGTGATCTCAGGGCTGTGTTATTGGGTTCAGTGTGTATTATAGATCCAAAAGGAAGGGAACTCTTAGTTTAACAGCATTTTCAATCACATATTGAATGGTTTACCTTCAATAATCCATTATTTAATTAAAGGATAGTGATTTCTGTAGCATTTTAATTACTCATCCAAGGTCTGGCCTTTGAGATGCCAAGTTGCTGAGGAAACAGGAATGGAGGATGCAGGAGAGAGCTTGCCACCCCACTTTCCACATAGCACCTTGGACAGCATACTTTTAACACAGTCCAGCTAGGAGTGCGTTATGGAGGTTTGTTTTTTGTTTTCAGCATATTACCAATTGTGTTTCCCCTAAAGCTATGTACCCTTGGCTTCTATAAAACACATTTCTATAAGTAGAGTTTCCTTTGTCTCTTGAGAAGCCTTGACAGGCAGGCTCTCTCTGTGTAGGCAGTATAAAAAGAAAGGATGAGAAAGGAAACTTGAGCATGCCCATTCCTAGCATTTCTAAAGACTGTGCAGGTACAACTCCTCACTGGAGAGCCATCCAGTCTTGCTTTCAAGTTTATCAGGTGCAAATCTATCCTGCTGTCCTCCCATTTTTATTTCAAGGATAAGGCATCTTCAAAAATAAATGTTTTATAAACATCAGTCATACTTATTACCAGAGTTCTCAAATTACTAAAAACAGTTATAATTAAGTAATGTGCAGATTTGTGATATTTTATCAGAATTGAGTTTCCTTGGGCTGGGGTTGTGGCTCAGCGGTAGATCACTCGCCTAGCATGTGCGAGGCTCTGGGTTCGATCCTCAACATCACATAAAAATAAATAAAATAAAGATATTGTGCTCAACTACAACTAAAAAATAAATAAATATTTTTTAAAATGAGTTTCCTTTCAATTTCTCCAAAAGTGAGATAGTAATCATTGGTCTGATGTGAACTGTTTCCTCATCCCTGATATTCCTGGCCATTTTGTGTATGAACAATGAGGTTCATACAGCTGTGTTCTTCATTGCACAGGAAACAAGTTGGATGATCTAAAGAAGAAGGTCATAATTCCTGTGTTGTCAAATGAATGTATAGCAAGAGTATTTTATTTCACAATTCAACATGTGATGATGAAGAGGATCATTGGTTTCCCCAAGACAACATCATATCACTGGGGCCAGTGCACCATGTGGTAGTCCTAATTTGCATTGCCCTAAAAACACTTTTTTACATCCTATAATGAAGGAGTCTTCTTCATGAGAACCGGGTCAAAATTTGCATGAGCTGCAAAACTCTAACTGACATTTATGCATGGCGAGAAGAGCAGCATTAGCTGCACCATTAGTTAATTCTTTCAACTCTATACAGTAAATGTTAACAATAAAATAATTGCATCTTGTAAAAATCGACTCATTCATATTTCTATTTGAGTTGCAGAACCATGAAAATGAAGACAAATTCTTTTTAAAATGTGTTTCTCATGGGGAAAACATCAGCAATGTTTCTTTTGACTTTAATAACTTGACCAGATTGCGACATACAGTTGTTACACACTGGAGACTAGTAAAATTACAGAAAAAAATTTTAAATCACCAGCACTAAGTAACTAGGATGAATTCCTCATCATGTGGTCACACTGACATGGAAAATCCCAGGAAAAAACAATTAAAGAAAAAGTAAGTTTGAAGGAGGACTTTTCCCAGACATTACCCTATACAATTCCCTTAATCTGTGTGAGAGCTATACCTTATCTCCAATTTCATTCCTTCTAAGACAAAAATTAAAAGACAAGAATTAAAATTTTAAATATATATATAATTTATTTTAAATAACCCAGAGAAATTTATCAGTTTAACATAATCAAAGGTAGTACCATTTTTTTTTCCAGATAAGTCACACCAGAGAAAGGATTGTATTTCAAATACAAAATTTTATTTACTATTACCCATACACTACTACGGAATCATGCAAAATCTGGGCTAGAGAGAGGAAAATATCTTGAGGAGGCCATAAACATTTTTTATCCTGATCCACTTTAAGAGGACAATTGATCATGCTGACTTATAAGAAAAATAGTGGCATCATAGTCCTCCAAAAATCTGTGATTACAGGACTAACAAGTGCTTTATGATCATAAAGATCAGAAGTGGACTTAAGCACTCTTATGTCATGTTTTCTGTGAATTTTCTTATGAGAAAATGCCCTATTTATCTTTATTCTACACTCTTTGTACTATACTCCTTGTACTACAGTCCAATATCCTTATATAATATCCAAAGTCATGAAAATCCCAGGGCTGTAAGAATGGAAAATTAGTCAAGTGGACAATTAATTAGTACAAACCTGGAAAATACTATCAAGCCATCCTGACTGGGTACCGGGAGTGAAAGCCTTCTTTAGTGATATTTGCCAATTTCCATTGGGACCTGACTGATGCCAACCTACCAACTTGAAGTCACTGAATTTGGAATTAGGAACAGACACACAATAACATCCTTACAGGTCTATCAGAGAGATACAATCAATATAAATAACCTTGAGAGCATAGGTGGTAGCCAAATGTAGTAAAATACTAGGAAGTGACAAGTGATAAGGTTTTCTTTCTTTATGTTTAATATAAATCATTTAAATGTAAATTGAAATAATCTCATTTTAATAATGGCTGTATTTGACTACTTGGTTGCAAAATCCTAATCATCAGCCACCTGGTTTCCATGACCTGTCATCAGCTGGCTACATTTCTGGCACTGACTCAGTTCTTGGCACTGAGATGTTGGTCTTTTGGATTCTAAGTGCTAAAATACAGTCAGCCAGCTCTCCCTACTAGGGTGATTATTCTGAACTCTTTGGTGTTCAAAGAGAGTCTAAGTCTTAGACTGTTTTTTGGGCAGACTCTTAAAATCTATGAGTCTTTGGCTTCAGAAAGTTGTACATCTGAAAACATCAATTTTTCCTTATATTTTCAGGCCATTTTCTTCCTTCCTTCCCCATTTCTGCAGCCAATTTTGAGTTACCAAGCAAGAAATAAGGAACAGCTAGATAGCACATCATTGGAGCACGATGTGCTACATGATCTTACAAAATCCATTTACATTCAATTTGCTTTTCAAAAATCTTATTTAGAAATTAAAAAAAAACTGAACTGGATAACCAATTTGGGTGTTACATTATTTTTTCCCTGGGGCTGCCATCATCCGCAAGGGAAACAAGGGAAATGTATTATTATCCCACAGTTCTGGAGGCTCCGAGTCTGGAGTGCAAACAGGGATAGAATCTCTTCTTACCTCTACCTCACTGCTGATGATGGCTACTAATCCCTGGCATCTTGTAGCCGCATTGCTCGAATCTCTGCCTCTTTGCTCACGGGGCATTCTCCCTGGGTGTCTTATACAGACACCAGTTGCATTGGGCTAAAGAATACCTTATGCAAGTATGACCTCATTTAATTAATGTACAGGGACCCTATTCGTAACTATGCTTGATAAAAAATTAGACCAGTATTTAAAAACATTCTCCTAAGAAGAACTACTTGGTCAATTTCCTTATTTCTATAACTGTCGTAAAAGAGAGGATATGTATATTCACATTTACCAGAGACAAAGGCCAAGTCAATGGGAAAAAGAAACCTTCCTAAAATCATTCTAGAATTTTGTCAGATTTAAGGTTAGAGTTCTTTTGAAGGCCCAAGTTGACTTTCTCCCTCATTGAAACCTCTTCTTGGGTTTCTCTTGGCTTACCCAGTGCAGGTTCTATCAGCAGAGAAGGCCCTTCTAAACATGAAAAAGTGAAGAAGTCTCCTGACAAATAAGATGAAATATTCTACTCCAAAGGTCATTTAACCTCATGCACAAAAAAAAAAAGTACATTTTGCCTCTTGCCTTCAGCAACACAATAGCTTCAATCTATAAACTATTCACTGTTTCTAAGCCATTTTAATGTTTTTTGGAGCCTGTGTTATAGTTTGGTAGTTAGAATCATGCTGTCTTTGAAAACAGTAATAAAAACACAGCAACAAAAAATTATTGTTGCTCCAAACACTGAAATTAGCTTATTGGAATGGTTTAATTAATGGGAAGGGGGCTTTCATTGCTTTCAATCAAAAAAGGATTGAAAAAAATCAGACCTATTTGCATCCAGTCTCTTTATATTCAATAGTTACTAAATACCTACTATGTGCAAAGCCCCCAAACACAGTTGAGTATTTTTACTTCACAGATGTATGAAAAATCTGTATGATTTGCTCCTTACTATGTCTTTGTCAATGTTGCTGATATATGTTGTGACATTGTTTTCTTAATTATGCTTTGTTTATTAAGGTTAGTACTTGTTTTCTAACAGGTATTTATTCCTTTATTCAGTTTTCTATCTTCAGACAGTTTTACTTGATAAAACAAAAATTAACACAAAATGTTAGAGAGAGATCAGTTTCAATAAAAGCTATCCCTGGAAAAGACAATTATGTACATTTTTTATATTCTCAAGCAAAGCAGGGATCCTTGCTGACAGTCAGGGATGACATGTGTCAGGTTGTCAGAGTTTCTCTAGAGTTTCACAAAACCTTCTCCAAAGTTACTCATGAGAATAACTGAGCTTCATTTTTTTTTTCTTCTCGTTGGAACACCTACTGTGAAGCAAAGATCTATTGTATTGGCATCCTGACAGGTGAGCAACCTGCTTTATCGGAATGACTTTGGGGCCAGAGCTCAATATCTAACACAGAAGCCCATTTTATTCTCCAGTAGGTCATTTAGAGAAAGCTGCTTTTTCCTCCACCTCAAAGTTGCCTCCCTGATAGTATGAATTAGACATTCTGTCCTCATGTCTAGCCAACATAAACCAAGTCTGATTCTGTTTCCTATAAGTGTACCCACCCTTTCTTAGTTCAGAGGTTTCCAGCAACCACTTACCAACTGTTTCCCAAATGCCACAAAGTAGCTCAGAGCATGAGGATGTGGAGATCAAGGAGAAGAACTCATTCTAGCACACCTCTGGCCAACAAAACTTTCTAATAATGATGGAGATATTCTTTATCTGCAGTGTCCAATATGGTAGTCATTAGCCATGCATGGCCACAGAGCATGTGAATGGTGATAGGCTAAGAATCTCGGTTTTTAACTTTATTCAACTTAAATATAAATCACCATAGGTGGATAGTGGCTACTGCACTTATTGAACAGTGCAGGTTTGTTGGAACACACAGGCTCTTATACTGGCAAATATAGTATACTAAATTTCTATGGTAAGGGGTAGCATTGAAAAGCACCTGTTAATGCAAGAGGTAAAATGGTTAAATTATGAGTAATTAATTATTATGAGTAGATTAATCCACTTGATGGATTAATAATTTGAAAGCACTAAGTGGTAACTATAGGCAGGCGGGGTGAATCTGGAGGAAGTAGGTCTCTGGGGGTGTGCCCTTAGAGATTATATCTTGACCCCCTTAGCTTCTTTTTCTCTCTTTCTCTCTCTTTCTCTCTTTCTCTCTCCCCCCCCCCCCCAACATACACACACAAATAAAAGTGAGCAGGTTTGCTTCCTTCTGCAATTTGGCTATGATGATCTGTCTCACCTCCGACCTACCATTATGGAATTGGCCAACCTTGAACTAAAACTCTGAAACCATGAGCTAAAAATAAATTTTCCTTCTCTAAGTTATCTTGGTGAGGTATTTTGGTCAAAGCTGACTAACACATAAATATATAGTTTTCATCACAAAAGGAATGGAACGGAGAGTTGAAATTATGGCTGAAGGATAGAGTTGCTCTGGGGAGGTGCTTCCTGGGCTGGGTCACGATATGGAAATTATCCAGGTGGCAAAGGGGAGGAAAAAAGCTCCAGAAAGAACATCAAAAAGACAGAAAATTACACAAAAACCAGGAGAGTACAGCATTGCAAATACAGTCACAGCTTCGGCCAACAATCCCATTGTGAGACTCCAAGTAGGACTCAGGTGTTCTCGTGGGCTTTGTAAAACTAGTTTTCAAGGCACTCAGACTCCTATTTTGTTTTGACTTGTACAAAAATGAGAGGATATTTCCTTCACTGAGGACTACACTTCAAAAACGCAACATAAATTCAAATTCACATTCAGGATAGACTCAACTGAAGTTCACACGTAACTGAAAGAATCCTACAATTCTTACTGCAACAGCTAATAAGTCAAGGTTCTCCTATCATCTATTGGCAAACGTAAGTTTCTCAATTGAGATGTAGGGCTTTATGTGCTTATTATACTTCATCAAGATAGTTTAAAACCATACTTTAACCTCCTAAAAACTTTTCAAATGTTGAAGAAGTCTTTTGGACAAACTCTCCTATCCAGCTTTATGTTACTCACATATTAGGGAAGCCTAAACATCTACCCACATCAGCTTTGAAGAACAAAATCTAATCAGGAGAAGGGATGGATTCCTGTAAGGAACTTGACTGAGATGGCTCCTAAGTGAAGCTCAGGGTGTCACTGGGACCAAGCTGCTCCAGGTAAGGAATTTGTGTACACCTTCCTTTTTACTCAGTGGACATGGTGTGTGTCTTACTTGTTGTCTTCAGTACAACAAATACATGTTTAAAGATTTTTATATTTTGAATCCAAAGTAAATTTATTTTTATTTTAATATTTTAAGGTTTTTTGTGGGTTTCTTATTTTTATTTTTTAAAATTTTTATTTATTTATTTTTTTGGTGCCAGGGATTGAACACAGGGGCACTTTACCACTGAGTCACATCCTCAGCCCTTTTTATTTTTTTTTTTAATTTGAGACAGGGTCTCACTAAGTTTCCCAGGCTGTCCTTCAACTTATAATCCTCCTACGACACCCTCTTTGAGTTGCAGGGATTAAAGAAATGCAAATTTATTTTTAACCAATACATAAAAACATAAAAAATGTAAAAACCCACCACAGATCCTTGAAACAAAATTAAAATCCCATAAAGATTCCTGTAGCTTTTCCTTGGATAAGTTCTAAGTCATGCTCTTAAAAATGCAACTAGAATGTAATTAGGAAGAACAGTCAACTACATAAAATAAAATGCCTCAAGGTACAAGTTTAACATGCTGAGGACTGACTGATGGTATATGGTGTATGCTCCAAGTCATTTTACGCTGTTATGCAGTCTGGCAGGAAAGCAGAGGTCCCTACATACAATTTCCTTCAATCAGCTTCCATTTGACCTCAGGACAGATATGGAAACACTCTGGGATTGTGTCAGAGAAAAAGCTGGACACTACTTAAAGCAGTGTGAACACTTATTACTCAGTAATAACTATAATAGCATGAGCTGAATGCAACTTCATCATAGCAAAAGCAGGAGACTTTTAAAAGGCTGGAGTGTGCAGCAGGAAAGGCACTAAAGGGCAAAGAGGGGTTGGGTCCAGGTGAAAAGATTACACTGCTAGTAGGTAGTTAAATTGGGATAAAAGTTGGGTCCAAGCTCACTATCACTTACTGCTAACTTGATATTTTCCAACTAGAGTTTTGCTTAATAAAAAGCCTGATAAGAGCTGGATGCGATGGTGCAAATCTGTATCTCAGCAACTCAGGAGGCTAAGGCAGGTGGATCTCAAGTTCAAGGTCAGCCTGGCCATAATAGGGAGATCCTGCCTCAGAGGGAGGAGAGGAGAGAGAAAAATACAAGAAAGAAGGAAGAATAAAGGGTCTCATTATGTGCCATGAAGCATGGAAGGATTTTCAACTGCATAGTCTTTTAATGTCATTCTAGATGTACATTATATACTGAGCAAACAACAGCTGATGACACAGATTTTATTTTCTTAAAATAATATCTGCATAGAAAACTAATTAAATCATATTAATTTAGTTACTACCTAATAGTCACCTTTCTTAGGTATAGAAAAGTAAAATGTATCAAAGTGTTATCAGTCCCTTTAAAATACATTTGGGAACCATGCTTAGTAGAAAAATATATATTTGTAATGGGAATTTTTCTTAGTCCTTGCTGGTGTGACTATTATTGAATAAATGACAAGTGTTGGTTAAAAAAATCTCAGCACATTTTTAACCATGCCCCCATTCTCAAAGAAACTACCTGAATGCCCATAAATGTAAATTAAATAAATAAATAATAAAACCTTGAGCAACAATCAAGTTTGGCAGATTTATTTACTATGAGAAATTTTATCCACTGTTAGTTTTCTTAAAACATTTGGTATATGAGGTTACCATTATGAATTCTGCTTCAGAAATAATAGAATGGTCTAAAAGGTTTTGTATTGAGACATTTAACACATTATGAACCATCGTACTATACAGAATTGAAAACCTGTAGCTTCATTGGTTAACTAGAATTATCTTTACAACTGAATTTAATTTCCACTCTATAAGCAAAAGCTACCGCCAATTTTATAGGACTAATGATCTTATAAACTGAGGTCAAGCATACACACCACATTGACACACTCAAGTTTGAGAATCACAATTTCACAGCTCCCTAGAAAGCAAATCACAGATGCGAACAACTATTAGACACACAGGATCCTTCTGTTTTCTTGATGTATGGATTTTTTTTCCATCCTCAGTTAAAAAAAAATAAAGAGAGCATTCTGTTCTAAGTAATTGGAATCAAAACTAGGTCTTCTCCGTTCCTCTGCTCTCACATTCTGAAATCAGTGAAAATTTTGAGAAACGTTTGTCAAGAACCTATTATTTTATTCACTTCTCTCAAAAGACAGTCTTTAAAAAGAACATTTTAATAGGGCATTATGTAAAATTGTGGATGTGTAACCGACGTGATTCTGCAATCTGCATTTGCGGTAAAATTGGGGGTTCATAACCCACTTCAATCTAACGTATGAAATATGATATGTCAAGAGCTTTGTAATGTTGTGAACAACCAATAAAAAAATAATAATAATAAAAAATAAAAAAGAACGTTTTGTCAATAAATTCAGGCAGTAAGAACAGAAAGCAATGAAACTGGAAGGATCTAGATGGTTGATTTTTAGAGAAAATCTGATGGGTGATGTTAATTTTAGCATTTTATAAGGGACTATTCCTGATACATGCCAGCTATATTTATTCTAGGTTGAGATTCATTTTTATGAACATTGAGCTGAATAGTTTTGTCAGTGTGCATAACAGTCAACTTAGCTGTCTCTAAGGATAATACATGTTCCATGTTGCAGTGCTTGATCATTCAAGGCAAAATAAGTTATGGTCTTTAAAAGCTTATTCTGATTCAAGGGAAACTCTTCATTTATCTTAATCCAAACATGACCATAAAAGAGTGGAAAGAATGGATAGGTGGCATAGAAAAATCACAAGAAATTCACAGAAGTTCTAAAAATGGGAGCCACTAGTTACTTATTTGTTCCAGGTAGATGTTTTAATTTGTTACTGAAGCAGCAGAGATATGCTCTAAGGAATAATGGCACTGTATGCCCCAGTCCATATTATTTGCGGGGCTTCTTAAGAAATCATCTTTTTTATCTCTGTCAAGATCTAAACTTGAACCATGCCAGATCATAACTCTGTACCATTTTCTTTTTTAAAATGTTTTTGTAAATATTTTCTTAGTTGTAGATGGACACGATGCCTTTATTTCTTATTATTTTTTTTAATTTTTTATATGTGGTGCTGAGGTTTGAACCCAGTGCCTCACAGTACTTTCCAAGCACTATGGAAAGTACAACCTCAGCCCCTCTGTACCATTTTCAATCCCAAACATCCTTTGACAACTCAGTCACTTGTGACAAGATTCATAAATACATGAGGCAATGGTAGATCCACAGTCTCTCATTTAAATATTCATGGTAAGAAACACTGGTTAATAAACTCATTCTACAAAAGGTGTCCTATGTTATGCCTCTGAGAAAGGACTCAAGGGAGTTGTGTTTCCTGAATTGTATGTACTGATGATGAGTTTGCACAATTGCCTTAAATAGCAACTCTTTTTCTCTTAAGAATAGTGGCTTAAGGAAGTGGTATCTAGCATCTTTTCAAGACAAAAATAAAATAGATCTCAGTCTATAGACTCAGAGGTATGAGAGAAAGAAATTAGCTATAGAAAAAAAAAGTTGGAAGGAAACTTTGAGTTGACTTATTCAATCATCCTGCCATCTGCACAAATTCTGTCTACCTCCCAGGCAGGAGTTCATCCAGAACCTGCCTTGGGCACTTCTAGATGACAAGGCAACCCGTTCTACTTCTAGATGGGTTAGTGGGAAGTTCTCTTTTATTGTGAGCTGTACTCTGCCTTCAGGGTCAGCACATCACACTTAATCCAGTATTTCAAATAATTAACTATTCGGGGGCTGCTTGGGATTATTGAATAAATCCCACCCTGGATTATGAAGTGTGGGAATCTTGAAGGACATGGGAAGCCTGTATTCTCATTCTTCCATGGGGTAGGAAATCAAAGTACACCATAGGAAACAGAATGACAGCGTGCCACAAGTCAATCACTCATAAGGACTAGGTAAGGAGGAACTGGGCAAGTCACTTGTCTTTGAGATCCTACACACCTAGCAGTAACACCTTATAAAGTTATTTGAAGGACTAAACTAACATACTACCTTGCTTAGTACATTATGAGAGTACATATATGTAAACACTGAATTTTCTCAGCATCTCATGCAGATTTCTATGGCAAAATATCCCACTTTGGACTAGATTATTTGATTGATTTAATTGCTACCTATGGAAGGAATAGTAGCATACTGTCCCTTTCATATGGAGCACTTTCTATATATTCTGGAATACAATAAGTGTTTTGTAAAAGTGTATTGAATTAATAATCTCAGTGATTACTAATTGAGGGTGCTCACAAATGGTGAAATACTAACTAGCACACAGAAGCAGAACTATTTTACTATAAAGACGAAATGAGGAGTTAGCTTTACACCTGATGATTTAAGCATTAAGCCCATCCTGTACTTAGCTGGAGGGTAAATGAGAGAACAAGACTAGATATAAAGTTTGGGAATTTTACACAAAAAATGGATGGAATGATATCTAGAGAGAAACTTAACAGGCATATTTCTTCAGAGAAAAATTATCAGAAGCACAATTTAAGAGCTCGGATAGTATCACGGTTAGGAATTGGCAAAAGAAACCACATATAGAAAGAGCCAGAAGGGACAACCTTGCTCATATTAATCTGTTATTACTCATACTTTATTTACTCTCCTACAATGCATTTCAAACTATAACTCAGGATATGTCTACCATCTTTCCAAAATAACTTGATGTTTTAAGCTATGCAAGAGAAAAAAAAATGGTCCTCACTTGTAAGGAGTTTGAATAGCAAAGAAGAGATAACACCGACTGAAAACAACAACAACAAAAAATATTAGAAGATGAAGATAGAGAATGACCGTTATTATGTGTTTAGGTTGTGCTTCTACATACCACAGGATTTGGAATTGTAATAGAAGCAACACACAGTATGTGGATCTAAGAAATGGAGAAAGTTTAATGGATGAGGTGGATCTGTATTTGAGCCATGTATTTGATAAATTTTGACACACAAATTTCATTCTCACAAATATAAATAATTGGGCTTGAGGTCCAGAAAGTAGTCTCCTCTACTTACTAGTTGTATAACATTTTTCAAGTTACTTAACCTGTCTGAGAATAAATGTCCTCATCAATAACCAGGAAAAATAATATTTATCAAGGGCTAATTATAAAGATTTAATAAATTAGTATGCAGCATATGCTTAGATGAATGCATTGAAATGTGTAGTGGTCTAACTTATTCTCCTGTTGGCATGAGATAAATATTTTTGCTATTAATGAAGCAAATTGTGATCGGTTTCATGTTTATTCAATATCTATTTCTATAGGAACTCTTTCTTGTACAACTAATCTAGTTTTCCAATTATAAGCTTCAAAATATCAATATGTACATTGGTAGATAAGATTGAAATTGGATGTTGGTGAGAGAATACAAAACATTCATACTTTTATTAACAATCTTTTTTCAGCATTTTTGCAACAGTGTTACAAGAAGGACTTTTTCAAATTGGAATAGATTGCTTTGTTACTTTATTTTATGTAGCACATGAGAGGATGAGCTAATACTGAGAAACAATCACTATACTGGGAACTAGGATCTATCATTTCTGACCTGGCCTCTACTGCTAACTTACTGTGAGAACTTGAACAAGTAAATTCACATTTCAATTAATTTTCTCACTCTGAGAAACTATAATATCTTTCCTTCTTTATTTCAAATAAAAGTGTTGTATATCCACTGATGATTTAATCTTCCACAAATTTAATATTTGGTAAATATTAACCAAAAGTTCTGGCAGTATATTCTCACATTCAGGTACTGTCTGATCAAGGACAAGTAGCTGCCATTTTCTCTACCTGCGGGGTGAATGGGTATCATGGTATCTTCAGTCCCTGTGTGACTTTGACAGTCTGAAATTGTTTTCTGTCACTCTAGTCATAGCAGCAGTCATAGAAGTGGCTCTATAATGTATTGACTTACAGAAAATTTAAAGCATATAATGATAAGTTTTATCATTCCTGTTATTTAGAAGAAACTTAACTACACAAGGGAAAGGAGGTGGTGTGTGGACGGTGGGAGTAGATGCATTGTATTCCCAAAGTTCATGTCTTATCTATATTTAATCATTGTTTTTTTCAGCAGTAGGGATCGAATTCAGAAATTCACACATGCTAAACCAGCACTCTACCACTGAGCTACACCTCCAGACCTATTTATTCTATTTTTAAGGAAAGAGAAGGAGACAGGATATAATGTCCTCGCAATATCTCATGACTAGTTTTCCAAAATCCCCAGAGAGAAAAAAATCTCCCAGAATGCATTTTATAATAAATAAAATTATGTTCAAAACACTGAAAATCAAAGCAATATATATTTGACCAAAAGTATAATTATTTTGAGAGGGAGACATTGTATGAATTCAACTCTGCTCTTTATCCCCCAACCAGCTGTGATTACAGGAGCATATTTATAAGGATTTAGTATTACATTATTGTAAGAGATTTCAAATAGAAGAGATGTTTTCTGTTATGTGTCTCTTAGCAAATCTATTTTCTAGGTAGTCAACATTATAATATACAGGAAGATAAAGATAATAAAGGATGCCTGCTTGGATTGTTTACAATAGTAATGTAAAAGAAATCTATAGTGTTTCCCCATTAAGGAGTCAATTCAAACTAATAGTAAATATCACATTATTTTGAGGATGGAGCAGAGCTCATAAGAGTGTAATTTTTTCAACCAAGGCTACTTTTGGAACATATAAAATTGTATTCAAAATTTCCTCATACCAATTCACATCTTTCTCCTTCCTAACAGAAAGATTAAACTTTTATATGCACAATATATAATCACAATATAAAACAGGAATATAAAAGTTTGAGCTAATAGAAACATAAACATGTGAGTACAAAATGGATTATCACACACAATGTTTATATTGCCATGTTTTTCAAATCAATTGATTTTTAATTTATAATAGCTATTACAACTGAATTTTTAATAACAGGGAATTGAATAAGAAACAAATTAAGGTACGTGACTGTGAAGATTTTCATTTTTTAAATATGTGTGAATTTTTCTCATAGAATATCTCTGATAGGATTTTAGTTATATCTACAGAAGAGCAATCCTTTCATAAATAGAATAAAAAAATCTGCCAATCATCTGAGTGTTTCAGTATAAAATAGTCCTACTGTATGTGAACTTTTTGTTTTATCTTTCCATAATAATTATATGACATGATAGAATATATTGCTTATTTTTACAGAAACACATAAAAATATGTAAATTTTGAAACATAAAAAAATATGTAAACATTTGGAGTTTTCCAATTTTGTCAGAGAATTTGGGCCAAAATTTGTTTTCATTATGCAGTGCTCATATTCTAATTCTTTACATATGATCTTCTATAATGCCTAAGACACTCCAATGAAGTAGAACATAATCAAGTAAAACTCCAAGTAAAATATTCATTAACTATTCAGTAAACACTGAAAAACAAATTACCTAAATTTCTGTACTGACATAAAAGGTTGTAAATATTGGCAGCTTTGCTCGTTAAATAGCTAAGGCTTCTTGCTGGGAAATATTGATAAAAAAAGAAAATTATATCAGGAGAAGGAATGTATTAAGTTAAGCAATCAGTATAAAAAATGCAATTGTTTAGACAGTTTAGAATGTTTTTTCCTGTCGTTATTCAAAGCAAAATGTGGGTCAGTTAATCAGGGAATTCAGAAGCGGCTTTTGGGATAGAAGAAAAGAACAATTGAAGATGTGCTGGTGTTTAGGTGTTTGTGATCCCAGGAATGTGGGAAAACACACAAACAGATGACGTCAACCAACTATGACCAAAGGTTCATTTGAGTTCCACTGCCCAGTTTCTCAGGTGGGTACCCCACTCTGATTTACATTAATGATTTCATAATAAAAAAAATCTTACATGTGAATGGATGAAGATGAATCAAGGACCAAAAACCATTATCTTCCTAAATTTGACTGTGGGGGATATTTCAGTTGTAGTTTGGCAGCAGTTGTGTGGTTAACAAATGAGGAATTCACGTGGTGATGGTTTTAGATTGTAAAACAATTTGATTTTCCTGTTGTCTACAAGATAAATATTTTTTTTTATTTTTTTGTTTGGAAAATATATATTACTTTGTTGTCTGCAAGCTGAAGATTTTTTTTGGAAGATATACATAATTTTGCAATTGTGCCTTGTCCATTCTTTCTGTTATTCACTATGCAGGAACAGATGCAGAAGAGCTGAGAACACTTGAGATCCTTGTCCTTGGGAAAGCTTGATTGCTTTTCCTGCTTTTTATTTAGGAAATATATATATATATATATATATATATATATATATATATATATATATATATATATATATATATATATATATATATAGACAGAGGAGTGAACAGTACTTGGCTTTGTCTGTACCTTGAAATTTTTGCTTCTTGTGTAAAATATCAGACTTAAAATTTTCTTTGGCCTCTTTTTCAAATTTATGTGTGTGTGTATGTGTATACACACATATAATAATATTTTATACATATAAATATAAAATAAACCTATAAGAACTCTGAACAGAAGATTGGGAAGAGAGGATGACTAAGACTTAGTGGAGTAGCTTTCCTTGGATGGGTGTCTATCTGGAAGAGTGAAAATTGGTGGCATCATATTGCTATTTTACACAAAGTAGGCAAAACCATGACTAAAAACACCCAAAGAACAAAGGCTCTAATAAGTAGGGACTGTTCTTTATAGTAAAACCTCAGATATTCAGCATAAATACAGAAAGTAAACAGGTAATGATGGAAGTCTAAGGAATACCTTTGCCAGTTGCTAGTCACCACTGTCTGGTATTGGCTAGGTGACCATTACAAGGGAGAGATCTAATTTCTGAAATTGTAAAACTGCTTTTTTTTTGTCTTAAGTAATTTTGTTTCATGATCTTGTTTTTGTTCTGTTACATTTCTATTGTCTTTAAGAAAATTATTCTAATTTTACATCTATAATTTCTATACTTTCCTAAATAGATATTGCAGTCTAATAATATATATAGGTATAGGTATAGGTATGGGTGTGTGTGTGTGTGTGTGTGTGTGTGTGTGTGTGTGTATTTAGATGTGATAGTAGAGTGTATTTTGACATATTATACATACATGGAGTATAACTTATTCTACTGAGGATCCTATTCTTGTGGCTGCACATGATGTGGAATTCTACTGCTGGTGTATCTATATACAAAGACAGGAAAGTTATGTCCAATTCATTCTCCTGTCTTTATTTCCCCATCCCTCTCCCGAATGGCAAAAATATATGAAATAATTTTTTAACATCTCTATCAATTAGAGAAATACAAATTAAAACTATACTGAGATTCCATCTCACTGCAGTCAGAATAGCAATTATCAAGAATACAGCAATGTTGATCAGGATGTGGTAAAAGGGTTCACTCACACGCTGCTGGTGGGATTGAAAATTGGTGCAACCACTATGAAAAGCTGTATGAAGATAGCCTAGAAAACCTGGAATGGAACCACCATGTGACCCAGTCACCCCACTCCTCAGCTTATACCCAAAGGACTTAACATCAGCACACTTCAGGGATGCAGCCACATCAGTGTTTAGAGCAGCTCAATTAACAATAGCCAAGCCATGGAACCAACCTAGGTACCCTTTAACAGATGAATGGATGAAGACAATGTGGTATATACACACATTGGAATATTCATCAGCCATAAAGAAGAAATTATGGCATTTACCTGTAAACGGATGGAACTGGAGAGTATCATGCTAAGTGAAATAAGCCAGTCCCCCCAAAACAAAGGCCTAATGTTCTCTCTGATATGCAGATGCTGTCCCACAACAAGGGAGGGTGAGGAGGAAGAAAAAAAACATTCTTTAAATAAATTTAATGATTTTCAGGTGTAGGGCTGCATTTTAAGCCACTCTCATTCTGAAGCTTTCCCACCTACCTGTCTGCTACCTCTCCCAGGACCCTCTGCTGATCCAGGAATGTTGCATCCAATTATCCCATAGAGAGCCAAATACTGTCATTGGACTATAGGAAACAAAAATGTAATTCTATGTCCACATGGATGGACACTCTGATAAATAGATTGACAGATATAGAGAATTAACTCAGGATGCTAAACACCGTGCTATCAGAATTTTAAGATGTTATAGTTTATATCAGAGGTGTCCCTTAGAAGCTCAGGTATGACACAACACAAGGAAGTTTAGAGGTAAAATGATTGGGTTATGAGAATGCATTAACTGGATAGTAACTGTGCCTATGTGGTGCATATTTTTTCCCTGAGATCAGAGTTCTCTCTCTGCTTTCTTATTGCATATCCTGAGCTGGTTTCCTCTGCCATCAATGTAATGGGCCATCTATGGACTGAGATCTCAGAAACAATGAGACAAACTTTTCTTTTTCTAAAACTTTTCTTGTCTGGTCTTTGGGTCACAGTGGCAAAATAAAAATCTGACTGAAACAAAAGAGAATACACAGAAAACGAAAGGGCTGAGAAAAAAAAATCAAAGGAAAAAACTGGGTAAAATTAATAACCCAGAACTGAAAAACATCTACAGAAACCTTTCAAAAATAAAGTGGTTGTTCTGTGGTTCAGCAGCAGCAGGGTCCTCACTACTCCTAACGAAATAGCTGGTCTCCAGAGATTCAAAGAACACCCAAAGCTTCCCAAAAGAAAAGGCTGTCACCTATAAAGGGTGAAGACCCAATTGGCATTATATCTCTCATCAGCGTTGCTGAACGTCATCAGACAATTAAGTGATGTCTTCATTGTTCTTAGGGAAAAACATATTTTAACTTCAAAATTTAATTTTGACTACAGTATTAATTATGATAATAAAATAATGACATTTGATGTAACAACTCAAAAGTTTTGCTTTCCAAATAGCTTTCTGAAACATTGCTTATTAGTGTCAGAAAAAGAAAGACAAAAAACAAAACAAAAAAAAAAGCTGGCACCTGGAGGAGGCAGACAGAGGTCAAAACGACATAACAATCAGGGGCTGGGGCTGGGGCTCAGTGGTAGAGTGCTTACCTAGCACAGGTGAGGCACTGGGTTTGATCCTCAGTACCACAAAAAATAAATAAATAAATAAATAAATAAATCAAATTTAGTTATAAAAAATTTGTTAAAAGAAAAAAACAACAACAACATAACAAGCATAAGGAAATGAGTGTGAACTGGGAGTCTAAGGAGAAAAAATCCTGAGGTGGCAGTTATGGGACAGAGCTGAAAATTGATCACCACAAGTTAGAACCACAAGTGATCCAGAGGGAAACAAGGGGGGGTATCTTTAAGAAAAAGTCTTTTCATTTTGGTAATGGGTATGATTAAGAATACATAATCTTACAGGGCAGGGTATTGCACGCCTGTAATCCCAGCAGATTGGGAGGTTGAGGTAGTAGGATTGCAGGTTCAAAGCCAGCCTCAGCAACTTAGCAGGGTTCTAAGTAATTTAGCAAGTAGCAAGACCCTTACTCAAAAAAAAAAAAAAAAAAAAAAAAAAGAAAGAAAGAAAGAAAAAAAAGAAAAGAAGAGAAAGAAAAGAAAAGAAAAAACTAAAAAGTCCTGGGGACATGGCTCAGTGGTTAAGTGCACTTGGGTTCAATCCCTGGTACCAAAAAAGGAAAAAGAAAAAAGAAAAAAGGAAACCAGAAACAAGTATATAAAACAAATATATAATCTTAGTGATAAGGTGAGAGCATGTTATTTTTTAAAAGACTACATCATTTTAAAATTGAAGCAAAAAGAAAAACTGTGTCAAATTATAAAGAAAATTAAGATAAGTGCTGTTGTCTAAAAGTGGAAATTCCATTTGACCTCCATGGCTTGAAAAAGGCACATATTTGGAGACAAAGAATGACACATTTCCTTTCCCTGGTCCAATCATAGTAAGCCCCTCTGCAGAAATAAATGGATAATCATATTGCTATAATGTTTATTGGCTTATTGGTTTTAAATTTCACAATTAATCTATAACTATGGCTGAGAAAGAGAATTTATTAATTTAAAAATACATGTAGAGGGGCTGGGGATGTGGCTCAAGCGGTAGCACGCTTGCCTGCCATGCATGCGGCCAGGGTTCGATCCTCAGCACCACATACAAACAAAGATGTTGTGTCCGCCGAGAACTAAAAAATAAATATTAAAATTCATTCTCTCTCTCTCTCTCTCTCTCTCTCTCTCTCTCTCCCCCCTCTTTAAAAAAAAATACATGTAGAGTTGATAGAAGATACAAAGTTGATGAAGGTTCAAGCAAAAGGGTGAAGAATGCTTAAATCTTGCAGTTTTCTTTAAAAAAAATCATTTGAGGCTAAAATAGTACCAGAACTGTAAAAAGCTTTTATTATAATACATCTTTTGCATATTATTTTTTCTTTATGAAAACTGAATTCTCAACTTGATTTTCTACAAATGAAACAAATGTATAGTGAATAAGGAAAACAAGAACAAGTAGGTACAATTTTTAAGGTGATTAAAACACAGGTAAATTCTCAACTTTGAAAACTTGGTCTTCTCCATCTTCAGTGAGACTTTCCCACTAATCACAAGACAAAAAATTTCTTCATAGAGGAAAAATTTCATTTCTATCAAACTTATGTTGTGTATCTGTAAAACTACAAAGCAACTCTTCAAATAATTGCATTTAACAGATAAACTACATTTGTCTGTGATTCTCAGTTATTTCCCATGTTTTAAATTATTTCCTAAAGTGTTTATTCAAACATGTTATTTATAGATATTTTGAAATATCTTATTTATCTTACAGACTCCAGAGTGCACACTCGCACTCACAAATACATGCCTGCTTGAGTATTAACATATTTGTTTTATGGTTTGAAAATAGTTCAATGTAAGAACTTTCTGAAATGGTAAACATTTTGACTGGAAAAATTGTCTTTGCTTAGCTGGCCTAACTCAGCTCACTGCCATATGAAAAAACTAAGTGTAGGAGTCAGTGAAAAACGACCAGTCATTTCTTTTCTCCCAGCTGATACATATCTTATTTATTCTGCCTTGTAATGTGTGAATGCAGCACCATGCCCTATTTTGTCTTCTGCCTCAATTAAAATGTAAATTTCAGCAGCCCATCTCTATAATTCCAAACTGCTCTAGGCAGGGGAATTTAAACTGCTTTTAATAAAACCAACTACAGATGCTGAAATAAGATTTCTTCCCAAGTCTTTGAAATCTATATGTGTAATGGTATGCTGGGTCTTCTGTACTTATGTCTTGGCTATAAACACTCGAAAGAAAGAAAGAATGTGATCGGTGAATTTTAATATCACCACACATGCAGAGCCATAGCTAGGGCACTGACCCTTCTATTCTTCTTGCACAATTTATAGTGATCAATCCATTTTCTTTTATAAAAGATAAATGTTGGTCACATTTAGAATTTATAGCCTGAAAATGCCACTGCTCATTTTGCCAGACAGGATAACAATTTGATAGGTAGAATCAAAATTGAAGTCAAGTTTGCAAAAATTACTTTTGGATTTTCATTTTAGCCTGTTGGTCTAACTCCTCAATTTATCTATGTCAGTGTCTCACCCTATAAAATATCCTTTCCCCAATGTCTCTGCCTCTTTTCCTGGCTAATTCTTGAATGTTCTTTCCTATCTTTACCCCAGTGTCTTTCCCATTTTACCTGGAGAAACTAGAGAGACAAATGGCCCCTCCTCTCTTTTCCAATATTCTCTGGTTGCCCTCTCATAATGCTAGTAATTTCCATATTGGAATGATAATATAATTTGCCACCCAACCTGGGGCACTTTAGCGGGTAAAAGGGGGTACTACACTAGAGAATGATAAACCAGGGCTCCCCCAGGAAAATCAGGCATATGGGCAATTCACTAGTTAAATAGGAAGTTTCAGATTATCGCTGGATAATGTAGAAGAAAAATGTAAAAGAATGTAATGTAGAAAAAAAGAGTAAATGTTGGACAGTACCAATGGAGAAGTCTTATCAATCTATATCGTTCACATTTATGGTTCTCTGATGCCTCCAGTGCTCACAAAACTCATGGCCTAGCAATGATCCCACCATTAAGAAGGGGAAGAATCTCTTCTCATATCACAAATGTGTGCATTACATTTAACAGCATGATCTATTTTTTTCAAAACCAATGGTTCTCTACATGGGTTGATTCTATCCCATAGGGGCATTTGGTCATGTCTGAGGACATTTGCAGAGGGTAAGGAGGGTCTTATTAGCATCTAGTTGGTAAAGGCCAGGGATGCCTTTGAACATGCATAATGCACAGGGTAGCCTTCCAGAACAAAGAATTATCTACGACCAAATGTGGGTAAAGACAAAGCTGAAAAAATAGTGCTCTAGGCAATCAATATGGCAAACAGGCAAACAAGAAGGCAAAACAAAGACAGTGGAGGAGACACCACCTTTAGATTTACTGGGCTATCCATGCAGCCCTGGGGGAGAGGGATGCCTCAGGTAAGGAGCAACTTAGTTTTGCAATCATCTTCCATCTGTCATCTCCTGAACTGCTCTCATTGCTATTGAGGATGCAGTTGCAAAAGAAAGATAACTCTATGCCTACAACCTCTTCTATCCATTTCACTGTAGAAAATAGAAATAAGCAACTACTCTGGACTGAGTTTTCAAATCCCTTCCCTTTTTAAGCCTTTCTTCTCAGTGCTGTCAAGTAATTGCCATGCCCTGCTCTCTTCATTTCAGCCTGCTCAGCCACTTCCAGCATTTGGTACACGTCTTTTAGAAGTTATCTTAGAAAGCTCTCTCTCTCTCTGAACATCTGACTCAGCCATACTTTTCCAATCTTTGTCCTCCAGATAATATTTCCCACCTCTAACGCTTTGATGCTTCCTCCTGGAAAGCTTTACTGCCTTCATTTCATCTAATCCAAGCTTACTTTCATTCCAAGACCCAGTGTGAATTTCACTTTCCATCAAATCCCCCCCATTACATCTCTGCATCTGTTTCATTCGATTTACCCATTTCTTTCGAAATTACTAGTGTTGATCATTATCTTTTGATGTGCATCATCCTACTCTCCCCATCAAGATAGTAAATATTTACAGAGGAATATAAATTCATATTCTTAAAAAATCTCTACTTCGGTGAACTTAAATTCCATAAAAAAAGAACAAGAACTATTATTCATTGATTGATTAGAACAATAACTGTGTCCTTCCCCCTCATGTTTAACTGGTATTCAATGAATATCAGCTGTTGATAACACTTAATGGAGACATATCTAACACTAAGTAAGCTCCTAATGAAATCAGCTTTCAAAGAAAGCATATTTTTCTGTTCTGAATTGAAAAAAAAAGTCACAATCAGCCTGTAAACCCCTGGGGGAGTTACTGAAGGTATTCATTTTTGTTAATCTTTTCATTTTTGTTCAGACCCCATGTGAATAGGGAAAACTTGGAAGTGGAATTCAGAGACTAGATTAAATACAAAGCTCAGAAAAAGTTGGCAATTTAACACATACATGAAAAAGGAAAGAACTTTTGAGAAGTTTCCAGAGTTGGTTAACTAGTGCTTGGAGTAGTGTTTTTTCAAATTGTGTCTATAGGCATAAACTTGTCGTTCCACTAGTTTTGCAGTTTTTGGTTGCTTCATTTTTTTAGCCTCAATCTTAATTGGAATGTAAGATAAATTTTATATTGTGTAGTGGTCATTTGTAATTAAAACATATCTTCATGGAATAAGGTTTCAGTTTCCCAGCCAGTTTTCTCAAAACTGAGAAAGCACATGATAATGAAGGTTTGGGAATTCCTTTTTTCTTTTGGTATTGAGAATGAAACCCTCAGAGCTACATCCCAAGTCCTTTTTAAATATTTAATTTTGGGACAGAGTCTAAGTTGCTCAGGGTCTTGTTAAGTTGCTGAGAGAGGCCTCGGATTTATAATCCTCCTGCCTCCGCCTCCTGAGTCACTGGGATTATAGGAGTGTACTAATGTATTCAGCTGGGAATTTCTTAAAGAATTTTATGTAGATTCGAGTCTGAAAATTAACAACTGATAATATATCTTCATAAGCATCACTGGTCTATTTATTGAAAAATTATAATGATACATTTGAACTCTGAAACGACTAGAATATTTGCAATTTACTGATGCAAAAACCACATTAGCTTAACTTCTTCAATTGATGCTCCCTGATAAGGCCTATTCATTTTTTTCTTCACTTTGTGAGTTACTTGTTTCATGAGATAAATAAGATAGTGTAAAGGTAAAATTTCTAAGCTGCAAAAGTCTGAGTTAAAGTGTAAAAGACTAGGGCATTGTAAAGCTTATAGATTACAAGGCCTGGGCTAAAAAGTAAACGACAATTGTTACAATTGAAAAAGTCTATTGTTACAATTCCCCTGCTATCCCCGGAACCTGTAATCTCTGTAAAGTTGTTAGGACAATGCGGGAACTGCCCAGTAAATATCTCCATTGATTCCCTGGTTGTTTAATAGCTAAGGGTTCCAGGTAGCATGGCACGTAAGCATATAGGCCCCAGAACCAATCAGTTTGAATGTGTACCCGACTTAGAAGTGACCAATCACCCCTGCCTAAACTGTTCGCGCCAATGAATGGACTAATCATGTATCAGAATTGTTGTTCAATTTTCCCGCGCCTCATGATGATTTGTTCTGATGTATGCAAAGCCCACCGCCCTCTCCAAAAAGTGTACTTAAGCTCTGCTTGACCTCTGCTCTGGGCTCTGGGCTGCTCTCCCTTCTTGAGTGAGCACAGAGCCCCAGCGCGCTGGAACGGATCCCTAATAAATCCCCCTTGCCATTGCATGGAGCTAGTCTCATGTGGTCTCTCCTTCTCCGAAGCTTCGCCGGACTCTTACAATAGTTCTCTTCTCCAATCAACCAGTTTTGATTCTTTTAGTTAGAAAAGTTCAACCAGTTGACTCATTTGTTGACAAGGGTGTGCATTTGCTGGCTCAGATTCCCCCTGGCCCCCGGGGCTTGGTGCCGGCCCTGGTTTCTTGTGTGCACGTCAAAGAGGCCAGCTCCCAAGGCCTTGAAAGATTTGTGGTGTCTGTTTTCATATTCAGCCTATAATGGTCATGTGGGAACGTCCTGACCTGCTTGGGTCTGATAAGGTTCCTGGTTGAAGGCTTAGTATGAGTCGACAAGGACCACCTGCCCCCCTCCGTCCTTGCTTCCGCCTACCAGTAACTTTCCATTCTGTCTGAAAGAAATATATAAGTATGAGCTGAGATAATAAAGACAGACTCTCCCTGGATGAAGAACCTTGGTGTCCTGTGAATTCTTTTAACCCCGATGTCTCCCGCTGGACTCGGTCCATTTTGCCGGACGCGGCATGCATTATTATTTTAAGAAAAAAAAATACTGAAATACCTAATTCTTAAGACTCCTTTACTTTAAAATGACTTTTGCAACCAAATATCTAGATTTCATTATTTAAGTAGAATCATTGCTAAAAAAAAAGTTACTGTGGTCAGTTGAACTAAAATACTAAAAATTCTTTAACTTGTTGTAGAGATGCTAATCTTTTTTTGAGAGGGAGTAACAAGGATTGAACTCAGGGGCACTCCACCACTGAGCCACATCCGCAGTCCTATTTTGTATTTTATTTAGAGACAGGGTCTCACTGAGTTGCTTAGCACCTGGCTTTTTGCTGAGACTGGCTTTGAACTCGAAATCCTCCTGCCTCCACCACCCAAGCTGCTGGGATTACAGGCATGTGCCACTATGCCAGACTAGAGATGCTAATCTTAATGGTGAGTTGAAATGAATCAACAAGAGGACAGATATGATAAAGGAAGGGAGTAAAACCCTTATACTTGAATATAACTCTAGAGGACTAGACCCTAGAAATTTTAGAGTCAAATAGGATTTTGCAATGGTTTTCACATCCAAAAATATGCATCTGACTTGAATTTTTAAAAGCCCTCCTTAAAAAAACAGCTGAATCCAATCTTAAAAAATAAAAAAAAAAATTAAAAATTAAATGCTTTGATAGACCCTGTCATCCTCCTGCTGCACACAGCTGGAGCCCCATGACGACTTCCCAGAGGAAGCAGCTGGGTGAGTAAGAGCTCATCCTTTATTGAATTCCCTAATAAAGAATGCACATCTTTGGGGACTTGAAGAAGCATCAAACATCACTCTCCTCCCAACCTTCCTTGCAAGGCAGACAGTTGGGGGTGGCGGGGGCAGATAATTGAATTAAACACAGTGATTGAACACGAAAGCCATGCCTCTGTCTCAGGGGAAGAGTGCTTTCTGGAGAATTCACATCCCCTTTCCTTTTCAACTTAGACTGACAGTGACTGGGCTGCCTGTGGAAAGTTGTTGAAGTTGCCCTTTGCAACCACAGAGCCTGTTAAGTGAGAGTGGGGAGAAAGTCTGCACTTGGGATTTCATTTGAAGGCATCTTTCCTCCGAGGTTCTTTCAGCTTCAGTTGAAAGTGTTATGAATTCGGTTCACATCCTTTCCACAGGCAGGCCAATCACTGTCAATATGACTGGATGTGTTACCCACTGGTACTCTTCTAATTCAGTACACTGAGATGCAGCTGCGAATGGCAAATCAATGTCAGATTCCTCATGGGTAACTCCAGACGCAAGCTAGGCAAGTGCCTGTCCTTTGCCATTCTTTGATTGAGAGGTGTTTTGCTAGGGACTGGCTTTCCTCTTTACTAGGAAGACGAAATATTAACAAATTCAATACATAAATCTTGAAGACTGTGCCGAAGGAGAAAGATGGCCCTGTGCTGACTGGGTGTGTTAGCAATATTAGCACCTATTGACAAAGTGGGAGTGCAATCAAAAGGCTGTAACCTTCCCGACCGGTGCTGCACCTCCTATTTCATAGGCAGGAATGATAATGGGTAAATATTCCTTCTCCATGTTCTGATCCCAAAGTGCTCTTAATTTCCACATCTCTTTTCCTTCCTTCTCCCAGAAAGGAAGACAATACTGATTCTCCCTCTTACATCCTGGCTCCCCTTTACCTTCATAGAACACTTCCTCAGTGACCCACATTCTGGATCTCCACCTCTGGTCTTTCTCTTAGCTATTTCTTCCCAGAACTGAAGGGTGTTCCACCTCTTCCGTCTTCAAATATAACCACACTTCTGTACTTAGTCATCCTCAGGTTACCACCTTGTCCTGTGAGTCCTTCACCCACAAAGCATTCCAAGTGCACATTTCCTTACTCAATTCCCTCTTTGCTTTCCACAGTTTGAGATATCCAGCATTCATTGAGAGCTGCTTTCCTGAGGTCGCTGCCTGCTTTCTAAGTGTAACCAATAATTCACAGACCCATTCTTCATCTGCCTGGGAGTTCATCAGACATTAAAGGTAAGGCTTCTGGAATCATACCTTTGGGATGCATACCCTCACGGTGCCATGCAAAGGTTGTGTGGACTTAGGTAAGATTCTCTCTGCACTTTTATTTTTTCATCTACAAAAAGAAGTTATAATAGTAGCTACTTTCCTGAGTTTACTGTGTTAATTGTCTTAATAAACATAAAGCAATTAGAAATTGCAATTGGAAAATGCTTGGTACTCAATATATGTGGTGATCATAACATATCCTTGATAGAGACTGTCTGCTTCTTGAATTTTTTTCTCATTCAACCTCGAGAACATTACTTTGTCCAAGGTGCTGCTTATCGGATTGCCTGTTTACTATTTCTTATTTTTCTCTACTTCCCTTCAACTTAGGTCTCATCCATGTCTCCCTCATGAAACCATACATTTTTTAGGAGTAATTTCACCCATTATCCTTTTTATTCAATGCAATTATAATATCTCACAATATTTTCTGTAGATCAAACCTTTCTCCTTCAGTTCTGACTATACACAACAACTCCATGAATGTCCTACAAGTTCAGCATGTTTCAAAATCATTACCTAATCATGCCCCTCCCATCTTCTTTCCTTTTTTTAATATTTATTTTTTAGTTTTAGGTGGACACAATATCCTTATTTTACATTTATGTGGTTCTGAGGATCAAACCCAGTACTTCATGCATGATAGGCAAGCATTCTACCACTGAGCCACAACCCTAGCCCACTCTTTCTTTTCTTAATAGATTCACCAGACTACCCATTTGCCCAAATTAGAGATTTATTTGCCACACATTCCATACATTATTCAAAATGTCTCTTGGAAGCCAGCATGGTGGTGTACACCTGTAATCCCAGCAGCTTGGGAGGCTGAGGCAGGAGGATTATGAGTTCAAAGCTAGCCTCAGCAATTTAAGTAGGCCCTAAGCAACTTAGCAAGACCTTGTCTCGAAATAAAATATAAAAAGGGTTGGTGATATGGCTCAGTGGTTAAGCGCCTCTCTCTTTCTCATCCCCTACTGAATTCTGGTCCTCACTTGGATTGCTGCAATCATCTGTCAATTTCCTAACTGCATTTGGTTTTCTCCTCTTTTACCCACTCTCCACTCTCTTTTCCATATGATCTTTCTAAAACACAGTTCTCTTTAGGCATTTTCACTTCTTAATATTTTTCAGGAAATGACAAACCAGTACTTTCTACAGAAACTCTGAAGCACTTAGCATGATATACAAAGCTCTCCTTCACTTCTATTACTCCTCTCCTTTGAGAAGTGAATTTAACAATTAAAAGTTTTATACCAGAACAAATTTTCTTAGGGGAGAAAATTGCACTGGGTTTTTTCTATTTTTCAAGTGGCATCATTTGGAAATGAAAATGATAAAATATCTTCAGTTGCTGAATTAAGGTATTTGTGGAACAGGAGATCACATTTGAAAATAATTTTAAAGAGTCATTACGGCCTGAAGTGTGACATCCTGCAAAGTCCATTTAGTGAAGTCTTTACCTCCTATGTGACTCTTTTGAAGATAAGAGCCTTTATAAGAAGTATTTTAAGTGAAATAAGGGTATATGAATGAGGCCCCAATCCAGTAGGACTGGTTTCCTTATAAGAAGAGAAAGAGATATTAAAAGTATCTCTGTTCATCATGTAAGGACACAGCAAACAGGAGGCAATCTGCAGCTAGAAATTAGCCCTGCTGGTACTTGATCTTGAACCTTCAGTCTCTAGAAAGCTGAGAAAATAAATGTCTTTTGTTTCAGCCACCTAGACTGTGATATTTTGTTAAAAAAGCTGGAGAAGACCATAAAAAGGAGAACTAACTTTCTTTCTTTCTTTCTTTCTTTCTTTCTTTCTTTCTTTCTTTCTTTCTTTCTTTCTTTCTCTCTCTCTCTCTCTCTCTTTCTTTCTTTCTTTCTTTCTTTCTTTCACATCAGCAATGATGATTCGAAGAAAGCAGATAATTCAAAAGAAATAACAACACCTTTCTTATGCTTCCTGTAGAGATTTTCAGGGATAGAGTATGAGATGGGGAAGAAATATGAAAATTACCCCCTGGAAATACATCCACAAGCCCACTTTTCACATATCTATGTTGGATGGATGGAGTACTTTGTATGTGACTTAAATCACAGGGAAATAGAATTTAAGACAGAATTACTACAAGGCAATTATATTTTCTGAAGTTTAAAGACAAGATGCTACACTGTAATTTCTTCCCAACAGCCATAGTTCTTCCACCACAGCCATCATCACTTCTAGGTTTTATTCGAAAATGAAAACTGAAAAATAAAAATTAGCTGTATATGTTGCAAGTGGAAAATGACAAGGGAACACATTGGTTCATTTGGATTCTTCTTATAACGTAGACTCCCATAACAGTGTTAGTGTTTATTCTCATATGTTCTGAAAGGCTCACTGCATTAGATTCTACAGGCCACCCTGTGGCTTTTCAAGCAAAATAATCATTCTTTTCCTTATCAATTCATTTTAGCAGCACTTGTGTTTTGATTTGTTGCAAGTCCTCTGGCACTTATTAACATTCGGAATGGTTCAGGGCAGCCTCATGCAAATGTGGCTCCTTCAACCAACAAAATGCACATTTTCTGTTTTACAATCAACATTACATTAATAGCTTAATAAAGCTGGAATGGACCTTAATGATGACCTATTGCACCTCCCATCTCCCTCCAGCAATATCTGTAACACATAAAAACCCAGGTGTCTTGACTTTCAGGTCATTCTGCTATCTACATGAACAATATTAGAGAATGCTTAATGTCTACCTTTGCACATTGCCAAATTTTACCAAGAATACACAGACCAGAGCCTCAAACTGCAGGGAAATTTCTATCAGGAAACAGAATCACACAATTGGAATCCCAAAGTCTTATTCCATCATGAAAATAAGAATAAAGTCATTATTATATACATGTGTACTATGTTCTTCAACATGTAGAATATTTTGATTTAGGAAAATCAACATTGTCATAAAAATTATTAGTACACTAAACTCTATTTTTACCTATCTTTTGTATCTATCATAGAAGGCCATCTGTTATTCAAACACACTTACCCAGCACATGAAACGCTCAAAACCCTGGAGAAGATGTTCAAGGAGTCTTCTTTGATTCACTGAATTAATTTTGTAAAACCTTTGGTCTTATCACTTTTAGATAAATGAAAGAAAAACAAGCCTCGAGTAAAAATGTGTTGGTTAAAGAAACAAACAAAAAACAAACAAACAAACAAAAACACAGGAAAACAATGTCTGGGAAGTCTAGTCTCCACTCTCTCTCTCCACCCAGTTCACTCAAATCAGCTTTTGAATCCCACATATTTACTCCCTTGGCCTCCAGGAGATTTCTTCAGCAAAACAGTAAAATGTACCTTTCTCTACTGAATAGGCAGCCAGTGCACAGATCACAAGGGTCTCTTCAGATGCTGGGATCTCTCTCTGTGAATGTGTGGCCACAACGTGTGCGGGAAGAAAGCAAGTAGCACACTGTGTAATCAGAAACGAAGAGGCAGAGGGTTGGAACTGTGGCCATGAAAGTCATGAGGGTGGGATACAGCCTGCTACTAGGAAGCAGAAAGATCTGAGATAAGAGCAAGCCCCACATTCCAAAGTCACGTGGATAGGGTAAGGAAGCTATTTAACCATGTTTATATTTCATAAGTATGTTCTGAATTTTATTTCTGCATGCCAAACACTAAAAATATCTATAAAATGCAAATAATATAACTTAATAAATAATAGTAAATTTCAGTAATGATTTGAATATTTGTATTAATATATTAAAATTTTTAAATAATCTTTTTAAATTTATACTAATTTGGGAATTTTAGGAGTTCTTTACTTAAATCTATTAAATGACAATTTTGAATTTTAAAAAATATATGACTATAAACCCATCTTCTGTAATCTGTGTTATATTGAAGACTCAGGTTAAAAACTGACTCAATTAAAGATACATAATGCATCTATTCATCACTTATTTACCCATTCAACCAATATTGATTAATCATCTACTTGGTTTCAGCACTGCAATAGCAAAAAACTCTAAATTGCCAACCAGAAATACATGTTGAATCTGCCCTGTTCTGGTTTGGTACTGAACCCATTTCTCTGTGTGTGGTATCTTACATATTTCCATTTGCAATGCAGTAATACACAGTGCAATGCACCTCATAAAAATGATGTCTAGCAAAGAACCATTGAAAACTACATGCCATGGTGTGGCTGATGGAAATGTAAGGCAGCCATGGACACCAAGCATGCTTAACACTGGGTGCCAAATACCCAGTGTGTCTCCTCTTCCACAACATCATCAAGTCCCACTGAGGAGGGATGCTGACTGCTCCACTGTGTGCCCTCAAATGAGAAGGACATTTGTGCCAATAGCACTGAAGCAAGAGGAAATTATGAAGCAGAATTTACTTCCTTAATGTTAATTTCACATCTATTATCCCATTGTTCAGTTGAGCATATATGTTAACATAGGCATGTACTTTTTTAATTTATTTATTTTTATCAATTTTTTTATTTATGTATGAGAACAGAATGCTTTATAATTCTTATTACACATAGAGAGGACAATTTTTCATATCTATGGTTGTATACAAAGTACATTCACACCAATTCATGTCTTAATACATGTACATGGGAGAAACAGACAAACTCTAGATAGGGCAGAGGGGTGGGAGCGGAAGGGACGGGGAGTGGGGTTAGAAATGATGGTAGCATGTGATGGACATTATTATCCAGGGTATGTGCTTTTTAAACATATCTATTTTGATGTGTATGTTTACAAATGAAAGAAAATTTCAGGTGCATACACATGCATGTTTTTTCATAAAGAAATATTTTTATTTGTGAATTATAATATACATAGTAGTGGGATTCATTATGTCATATTCATGAATACACATAATTGGATCTACCTCATTCGCTAGTACCATTCCTTTCTCCTCCCTCCCATTATCTGCTGGTTCTACTATACTATTGAGAAATATCTTTTAGAAAGCTGATAACACATCCGCTTCTTGATTTGAGAGCTGTGGAGCTTCTCTGCAGGACTGTTTTATCCTACAGTAGAACAATAATTGAAGGCTAATAAGCACTTTAGCTTATTTATCTTTATTTAATGGTGTTTTAATTAGTGCCATATTACACAAATCTACCTCAAGGCAACTTAGTTTTGAAAGGCACAATTAAAAATAATGGCATTTCTTGTAGAAATAGATAAAGCAATCGTGAAATTCATATGGAAAAATAAAAGACCCAGAATAGCAAAAACAATTCTAAGCAGGAAGTGTGAATCAGGTGGTATAGCGATACCAGATTTCAAACTTTATTACAGAGCAATAGTAATAAAAACAGCATGGTACTGGTACCAGAACAGGCGGGTGGACCAATGGTACAGAATAGAGGACACAGAGACTAATCCACAAAGCTACAACTATCTTATATTTGATAAAGGAGCTAAAAACATGCAATGGAGAAAGGATAGCATCTTCAACAAATGGTGTTGGGAAAACTGGAAATCCATATGCAACAAAATGAAACTGAATCCCCTCCTCTCGCCATGCACAAAAGTCAACTCAAAGTGGATAAAGGAGCTAGATATCAAATCAGAGACTCTCCGTCTGATAGAAGAAAAAGTTGGCTCCGATCTACAGATTGTGGAGACGGGCTCAAAATTCCTTAATAGGACACCCATAGCACAAGAGTTAATAACAAGAATCAACAAATGGGACTTTCTTAAACTGAAAAGTTTTTTCTCAGCAAGAGAAACAATAAGAGAGGTAAATAGGGAGCCTACATCCTGGGAACAAATTTTTACTTCTCACACTTCAGAGAGAGCCCTAATATCCAGAGTATACAAAGAACTCAAAAAATTAGACAATAAGAAAACAAACAACCCAATCAACAAATGGGCCAAGGATATGAACAAACACTTCACAGAGGAGGACATACAATCAATCAACAAGTACATGAAAAAATGCTCACCATCTCTAGCAGTCAAGGAAATGCAAATCAAAACCACCCTAAGATACCACCCCACCCCAGTAAGATTGGCAGCCATGATGAAGTCAAACAACAAGTGCTGGCGAGGATGTGGGGAAAAGGGTACTCTTGTACACTGCTGGTGGGACTGCAAACGGGTGCGGCCAATTTGGAAAGCAGTATGGAGATTCCTGGGAAAGCTGGGAATGGAACCACCATTTGACCCAGCTATTGCCCTTCTCGGACTATTTCCTGAAAACCTTAAAAGAGCACACTACAGGGATACTGCCACATCGATGTTCATAGCAGCACAATTCACAATTGCTAGACTGTGGAATCAACCCAGATGCCCTTCAATAGATGAATGGATAAAAAAAATGTGGCATTTATACACCATGGAGTATTACGCAGCACTAAAAAATGACAAAATCACGGAATTTGCAGGGAAATGGATGGCACTAGAGCAGATTATGCTTAGTGAAGCTAGCCAATCCCTAAAAAACAAATACCAAATGTCTTCTTTGATATAATGAGAGCAACTAAGAACAGAACAGGGAGGAAGAGCAGGAAGAAAAGATTAACATTAAACAGAGACATGAGGTGGAAGGGAAAGGGAGAAAAAAAGGGAAATCACATGGAAATGGTGGGAGACCCTCATTGTTATACAAAATTACATATAAGAGGTTATGAGGGGAATGGGATAACAAACATGGAGGGAAATGAATTATAGTAGATGGGGTAGAGAAAGAAGATGGGAGGGGAGGGGAGGGGGGATAGTAGAGGATAGGAAAGGTAGCAGAATACAACAGTCACTAATATGGCAGTATGCAAAAATGTGATGTGTAACCGATGTGATTCTGCAATCTGTATTTGGGGTAAAAATGGGAGTTCGTAACCCACTTGATTCTAATGTATGAAATATGATTTGTCAAGAGCTTTGTAATGTTGTGAATATCCAATTAAAAAAATAATAATAATACTTCAATTTATGAATGTGAAAAGTGTTTTTGCTTTTGTTTATTCCTGTTAGTCATACCAACCCAAAGTTCAGAATTTGAAGGAAAAATGAGAAAATTTCCCTGCCCTAAAGTGCCTCTTCCTGATATCTACCAGACTGGTTTTGATTCATAGGCATGATTTGCTTTCTTTATGTTCATATATTTTCTCCTCATAGCTCTGCTTTGAATCCATATCACTCTGAGATAGGTACCACAGTATTTTCAATGTAGCCATCTATACCTTGATATGAATTCGTTTCTGAGCTCATGTTCTGTCAGGGTACTGAAAGCAGTGGGATTCTGATATTTGGAGGGAGATACTAGCAGTTTCTGGAGAAAGGGTACTTGAGGAAGTCATGCCTCAGGGGTGTGTTGCAGTTTGTTGTATGTGAGTACTGCACACCTGGAAAGAGACACCAGGACAAGAGCGGAGGAGCAGGTTCCACCTAGGATTAGCCAGCCCTGCCACAGGCCAACTGTCTGCATAGCTTGGCTTCTGTCTGAGGAGGTTGCATGAGATCCAGATCCAGGGTGTGACCTGAGTGGCCTCTAAGGGAATACTGCAAAATATCAGAGGGCAAAGGAGGCAGATTTGAAAGAAATAAAAATGAAGAAACACGTCTCCCATCTCCCACCAGAAGGAGTCCCCTCTTCCAGGCTTCCTTAGCCCCTTTACTAGGAGGTAACTACTCTGGCAGGAATTTTAGGAAGGTGTGAATGGCAGGTGTGTGTGTGTGTGTGTGTGATGTGTCTACTCCTCACCGTATCCCACAGGAGTACTGTAAACTTTGAAAACAACTTCTGATTCCTCTCTGAAGACATTCTATTCGTATCCCTCTATTGCCAGTTCTACTAACTAGAGTCACAGGGAATTAGACATCCTTTGCTAAACAGGCCACCATCCCGATGGTGCTGAGCCAGCTAATTTCCTGGGCCCACTTCATAATGTTCAATTGGTAGCAAGGGAGCCACAGGCAGTAAGCTCTGATATGATGACTAATCAATCAGAATTGAAAGCTCCTGCGCGGGGGATTCTGGGGAAATTCAATGAAGCTTTGGAAACTGCACTGAACAGGAGGGCCAAGGAAAAAGCTGTGGTTTCTTTTCCCCCTGGCTTCAACAGCTGTCATCTGTCTCAGAGTGGGAATGTATTTTCTAAGTAAAAATCTCATTTACATATTATAGAAAGTGGTGGAAAATCAGTGAATAAACAAATTTAGCATCAGTTCTTAGCTAATAATTATGACCCTTTCTTATTCCCTGGAGTTTCAATTCAAAAGAACTGAAGCTTCACAACATTAATTTTAGGAGCCAGACTTTTAAAGATGCTACATAGAAGAAATGCCCTGATCTTGCTCTACACAGCAGTATACTGTTGTTGTAATTTGGCCTAATAATACCCCAAGCTCCACTTGTTACTAACTAAATAGAAATAAATCTACAGAGGCTTCAAATAGAATTTTGTTATCTAACATAAATTCTTCCAATGCATAGGATACAGCATGCCGAAAGGGATTCGTTTATTAATGGCAGGTAACTCCCTACTACCTGTGCTCAATGCATGCTGTTTTTTTTCATTCATACACATCTGAAAGGTTAAATTAAATTTGCCACACTTGCTTAGTAGTTAACAATGCTTTGCATTGTCCTCAAGATTTTAAAGAGTCATTTATCTTCACCATACTCTAACAATGTTTTCAGGTTTCTAATCATAAGAAAGGAACACCATAAATTACATTACTGGAGAATAATAAGGTGGGGGAAGGAAAGAAATTGAGAGGGAGAAGAGCAGAGAGATCAGAAGAACTAGTAAAATGGGCAATTTACAAGTGAAGGGAAGAATCTAAGTGGTTCAGAGAGTCTCATCTGAAAGAGGGAAAATTTAAGGGTGCTATATTTTTCAAGCAAAAATACAGGACTCTCAGTTCAATTGGAATTTCCAATAGACCATAAATAAATGTATTGCATCACAAATACTGCATGGAACAGGCTTATGCTAAAAATGTGCCCATTTTTATCTGATATTTAAATTTTCCTAAGTAAATGAAAATAACTGTAGAGATTACAAGTTATCTTCTATTTTTTTTCAATCAACCCTAAAATATGAGGCCCCAAACCATTTCATTGTTTCTGTCAAGAACCGCAGCGCTCATTAACCATGTTTAACAAAACAATTTCATGGAATCCTTTAAATCTAGTTGCTATGCCAAATGAGCAAATGGACAAAGCGGTAAATATTAAATATTCTTTTGAGATCTTTGCTGTGATGGGAAGGGGGAAGTACAGGGTAAGTAGAATGGAAGGAGGACATCTTCAGCCAGTAAAGAAAAACAAAAGGATACAGCCAGTAGGAGCAGGGAAGGAGTGATTCTGGATCAAGGACAGAGCTGCTCCATCTCCACCCACAGCCAAGCCCTGTGATAAGTCTTATGTCTTTCTGCTGTCTGCATGACTTTTCAAGCGTGGATCTCTCTTCTATGTAATCCTCTTCCTTAGCATTGCTGGATGTACTGTACTTCATCCTTCAACACCCACACCATTTGTATGAAATGTGCCTGACCATTCTCATCAGAGTGATTAACCCTTTCACCCTAATAACTTCTGCACCATGTTTCAAATTCTTTATCACAGGAACAATAGATATCTCTGACTCCTCAAGGGACAGATGAAGGACAGAAGTCTGCTCTGTTAAACATTATGATAGAAAAGCCTAGCCCAATTCTCAGGCTACTGTAGATGGTGAATAACTACTAGAAGAAAGCTCTTTCCAAGATCCATTTATACTGTTCCTATTGATACCAATGATACCAATAGAAGAATTTCAAATATCTAAAGACTATTAGGTAAGATAAGATTTAAGAACTATTCAAACCCCAAGTTTAGAAGCATTATATAGCTATGCAAACACGCATTATATGTCAGCCATATAACATTATGGAACTTTTGCTTTCATAAAAAGGTATGAAACAGAAAGAAGCCACAATAAAATTGCTGAAATTCCAGTCTTCTGTACATCATTTGGTGTATTTATTGGGTAAAATAAATATATATGCTGCTACTTAAGAGATACATCTCTATTTATCCTAAATAACACATACCAATTATATTTTTCAAAGTTATCAGAGAGTGAGTGTATTGAATATGAAAAAATGTACAGAAAAATATTCAAGAATCAAAAAAGGATGAATCAGAAGAAAAGGAGGGTGGTAAACTTAGCAGGAAGAATAGATTCAGAAGAACTTCAGGAGAGAATTTTAAAAAGTGAGAGAGAAAACAAAGAATTACTTTAACTACAAGATGACCCAGAATGCAGAATTAAGATGATCCAATTTGATTCAAGGTCTTGGGCACAACTATACATACCACATTCTGGGTTGTCTTGGCAGAGAGCTGCTGATATATTGGGTCAGAATAGTGACATTAAGAAAATCACCTTCAAATCATGAATAGTATGATAAGTAGAGATATCCACTCTCAGTTAACTTTATAATAGGGAAAAGTCTACAGAGAAGTCTGGGTTGGGTTTGCTATATAATAATAATAATAATAATAATAATAATAATAATAATAACAACAACAACAACAACAACAACAACACCATGGAGGGCAACAATTGAATTGATATATAAAAAGGGTTAAAACAGCTTTGGACTGCCAAAGTTCACTCCATCTATTTAGATATGTGGTCTGAACAACTGAATTATAAATGATGTGGGTTTTTTTTTGTTGTTGTTGTTGTTATTTTATTTTTTATCCACAGCCTCTGAAGGGGTTAAAACCATAAAAATGTGGGATCCTCAGCTGGGAAAAAGCATGAATCAACTAATTTTAGAGGGATTTGGCAGTCTGCTTCTGAGACTCTCTCCCTGCCTATCATCAACAGCTATCCCTGGTTATTACTACAGAGTCAACTGGAGGGAGGAGTAGAATGGGGAGGTAACAGAACACAGGTAGGTTATAAAGATGCTTAACTGGCTAATGGGTTATGAGGTTTCCTCTTACACAGTAGAAAATATGCTTGTCAAGAACTGAGCCTTATTAGAAAGCAAAATTCAATTCAGGTGGTTCAAATACAAAATTTATGAAGAGAGTAGTTAACAACAAAGGTGAGAGCTGGATTAGGGGACACACCCAGAGATTGTCAAGAACACTGGTAGGCCTGAGAGGAATAGTGGTCTGGTCCTGAGACCACTAAGTGCAGGAATCATGGAGGAAGGGCCCCCCGAAATACCAATGGAGGGGGGGCTCAATAGGGGGATGGGGAAGAAAAACACTATAACACTTTCCTTCTATCTTCTTATCTAAGTTCACCTTCTGGTGCCCCTCACTGGGAAAAATCCAATGGATTCCAGCTGCCAAATGAATCCATGAGATGCAGAACCCTGGGACCCATCTCCTAGACCACACTACATGGCAAATAAGGGAAAATTATGGCGTTGGGTTGGGGATAAACAAAATGAATTGAAATTGTTCACGATCTTAGCCAGTTCTCAAAAGTATATGGAATGCTCAAGCAATTCAAAAACAGCACAAAAACTATATTTGTTCTCTTGGGTGTTTTAAAGCATAAATAAGTGAGTGCTCTCCTTCTGCTACTCATTATTGGAAAGTGAATCATTCAAGTTGTCAGTGTGTGTAAGTAATGTCTCTTTATTCATGGCCATGGGATAAACCCCCCTGCTCAAACAACTTTTAGCTTCAGGGCAAAATCTTGGTTTCCAAACAGCAAGGGAAAAAGGTTAGATAAGACTGCTTGTTTACTATGAGAAATGATCTATGGATTTTTGGGAAAGAATTCTTAGCAGCGCACCTCAGATATTTTCAAGTTCTTTAGCAATGGAGAGATGTACTTCTGGACAACAAGAATCATCATCCTTTATGACTCCCCACAGATCCAAGCACATGAGTGCAGTTTATTGAGTATACTAGAAAAATGCTCCTGGCTCAGATTAACTAGTTTATGAAAGCAGGAGGCTTATGGGTAGTTTATACATTGCATTGAGACCTGAACTCACATGCAAATCACTAAGTTAATGAATTAGTGGAAAGAGAACTAAATTGAGAGACAGAAAACCTGCTTATCAGGTTTATTTAATAATCATCGGATCTTGGATCAGAAATGTAAATTATTTACAGCACACTGCACTTTCTCTGTAATATAAAGTTCAAGGTAGTTTATTATATCTTTTATTATATTTCTTATAGAAAAAAATGTAAAACCTAAGATCTAAATTCTAATGGCATTCATTGAAAGAGTCAAATACTCTTTTAAAGAATAAGCAAGGAAGAAACGAAAAAGCAATTATTACTTTTTTCCCGACCGTACTTTAAAACCAGTCATTGGCATTCAGAGTTACATGGTCATGAATATTAACTACACAAGGTGGATAGAGATAGCATCTGCAAAAGAAAAGGGGCTGAAGTTTTGAACCTGGCATTGCTTGGGACTTGGCACTTGACAATATTCTGCAGTATGGAATTTATTTCATGTTTTTTTTTTTTTGATTTTGCTTTATTTTGTTTGGGTTTTGAGAGGAAAATTTCCCTTTTACCCTTTTGTAGTGCATTATTTTTTTTTAATTCAAGCATGTATTTTCTAGCATTTTTTCTTAGTCTAGGAAAGATTTCTAATATTTGTTCTCTTTATCAAGAACCTTTCTTTATAATGTTCTGAGATAATATTAATGGATCACAGCATGGTTTAAAATAGCATCTTTAGATAAGCTGAAAATGACCCCCTCCTCATTCGTGTCCTAATCCCTGGACCTGTGCATACATTGCTTTAGCCCGTGAAAGGAACTTTGTAGATATGATTAAGCTAAAAATTTTGAGATGGGGCGATTATCAGACAATCCAGCTGCTCTGTTGTAATCACAAGGCTCCTCAAAAGAGGAAAGTAGGAGGATCAGAGAGAGGGAGGATGTAGGGATGCAAGCAGGGGCCAGAAGGGGAAAGATGCTATTCTTTTGGCTTTGAAGATGGAGGAAAGGGCAGGTAGCCAAGGCTCATGCAGCCTCTAGAGCTGGGAAAGGAAAGCAATGTTATTTTTTCCCTATTGTCCCCAGAAGAATGTAGCCCTTCCAACACATTTATTTTAGCCAGTTAAAACTGATTTCCAGTTCATGGCCTCCAGAACTTTAAATGAACACACTTATGTTATTTTAAGCCACCAAGTTTATAATAATTTGTTTACAGCAGTAATAAAAAGCTAGTAGAAATTCTGAGACTATTTTTAAATAGGGTCTCTGCAAAGACCTAAAAATCTCCACCTAACCAAAGGAATAAACATTAATGATAAAATAGATCTCTAATAATCTAATATCTTTCAAGAACAGCTTTGGAAAAGTTTTTGGTGAGAAACGAATACACTTAGTTGCACAATCACTGCTAAGACTTGTGTCTTAGCAGCTGTAAACCATGACTGGGATTAAAAACATTACAATCACACATACGGACAAAAGTATACCAAGGGCTTTTCTATCACCATTGGCAGGGTACTTCATGCACTGTTGAATTTTCTATCATTATATATCTTTTAAATCATGTATGATTTAAAAAACCAAAGGTCTAATGTTTTCTCTGATATGCAAATGCTAATTCACAATGGGGTGGCCATAGGGAAAAATAGAGTTACTTTTGGTTAGGTAGAGAAAAGTGAAGGGAGAGGAAGGGATTTGGGGATAGGAAGGTATAGTAGAATGAAACAGGCATTATTACCTTATGTACATAAATGAATGCATGACCCATGTGATTCTACAACATGTGCAATCAGAAAAATGAGAAAATATACCCCATCTATGTATGATATATCGAAGTGCATAAATACATTCTACTGTCATGTATAACTAATTAAAACAAATAAAAATTAATTTAAAAAATCATGTACGATTACACAACCAGTGTGACCCTATAGCATATATAACCAGAAGAATGAGAAGTTATACTCCATTATGTATAATGTGTCAAAATGCATTCTACTGTCATCTATATTTAGAAAAACAATGAAAACAATAATAAATAAACATAAGTGAACAAGGCAAAGTTAACTTTTAAATTAAATATCATTAAAAGTCTTTTTTATTAGCTGTAATGTTGCCAAACTATTTCTTAATCTCCCCCCACTTCTTAGGGCATTCTTCTGGAATTAAAGTACAGTCATGAAGGAGTAGATGGCACCTTTGCCCTTTCCAATCTCCTTATGCTGAGCTCCTAAAAAGAGCAATGTGGAATTTACTATTGATGAAAGTGACTATTTATTCCTCTGATTCTATGTAGCCTATGAATATACCCCTCTAACTGTAGTTATAGTAATTATAATTACTAATTTTCAAAGCTGTCTCTGTCCATTAGGGTCTAATGATAAGACTGAGTTTCTAAAGGTTAGGTATCATATTATGCACTTTGTCTTTAACCTCTCAAGTATTATGCAGTGTAAGTACTAAATAAATGTTTTGGAATTGATTAATCCTTAGATAGGATAAGATTATGATACATGTGATCAGGCTCAGGTTCCCTGGAAAAAAAATGAAAATAATTTGGAATAGCTGTCAATATTGGAACCTATGCACCAGATAATATAAGTACTTGCACCAAATAAAAATATAATAGTTTAAATAGCTTTGTAAGTGTCAAAATTCTCTTTGCAACAAGTACTTACAAAATGGTTAACAGTTGAGTGTATGTCGCTTTGCATGTCTTCACTTTCCTACCAACCTGGCCATCACAATTAGCCCCCTAATTGAGGAATGTCCTCTGCCCTTATCCTGTGTTATGGTTTGGATGTGAGGTGTCCCCCAGAAGCTCATGTGTGAGTCAATGCAAGAGGAGAAATGATTGGGTTATGAGAGCCTTAACCCATTCAGTAAATTAATCCCTGATGGGATAAACTGAGTGGTTTCTGAAAGCAGGTAGGGTATGGCTGAAGGAGGTGGGTCATTGGGGCCTGCTTTGGGATATAATTTTATATCTGGCAAGTAGTCTTTCTCTCTGCTTCCTTATCGTCATGTGAGCTGCTTCCCTCTGCCCCACTCTTCTGCCATGATGCTCTGCCTCACCTTGGAACCAAGAAATGGAGCTGGCTGTCTATGGACTGAGACCTTTGAGCTGTGAGTCCCCAAATAAACTTTTCCTACTCTACAATTGTTCTTGTCAGGTCTTTTAGTCACAGCAACTAAAGAGCTGACTAAAACATCCTGCTTCATTATTTCTTTTATATATATATATATATATATATATATATATATATATATATATATATATATATATATATATATAGTGTGCCCCTGGCTTCCTTTAGTTGCATAAGTTTCTTGCTTATCAAACCGTACTTGATTTTCCAGCCTTTGCTTCATGGTCTTGCTTATTACTTTTCAAAGATGACTTATAGAAATCTGCATACACACATGGAATAAATTTACTCTTATTCTTCTAGAAAACATCTTTCACACTGGGGTTTTCTTTAGAAATAACTTCTTGGTACACAGCATTAAATTTTGATTTTATGCAGGAGTACAATATCACAGGTTTGATTTTGGTAGATCTTTCAAGTTCTAATAACACAAGCATATGTTTAGGATACTTGGTCATGACTGTAGGAATCAAAGAAATTGTAAGTTTCTTCCTGAAGAGGAACCAAAATTGAGTTTGTGACCCACTTTAGTCTTACCACAAAAAACAGGAATATTATGAAATAATATTAAAACATGACAGAAATACTTTTCAGCTCATCATACATTTACTTTCAACACTGAACAAATGATAAATTCTGGATTACAAACAATCTCTGGGAATTTGCAGAAATTGAATTTGTTTGTTTTGTGAGAGTAACTGTTGAAGGAATAAAAGTGGGCAAAGAAATTCAGATATTAAAGTTCAGCTTGTTAATAAATTCAGTTTAAAATATGAGAAAACATTATAAAGTTGTATATATTTTGTTCTTCCATGATTGTTGTCCAGGTGTGGCTGAAACATGGCAATACTTAAATTAAATATGGCATTTTGATATTGAAGTCACTGACCCAGTAACTTAACTGTGACAAAACTCAGTTTTTTAAAACCTCATGAGTGAATAAAAATTGTTCTATTTCTCAAACAGGTAAAATAAAAAGAAAAAAAGAAAGTATTCTAATTAGTAATGAACAGATAGCATGCCTAAAGCAACATTAAAGATGTAGAAGTTAAAAAAAATAAGTGACAAACCCAGAAATTAGAAACTGTAGAGCTCTAAACCTATTTCTGGGGGCAATAGAAAGTGTAATCATTTATGCAATTTATTACAAATGATAAAAATTTTTAATTACAGGAAAAGGCTTCAGGGATATTCACTTGATAAAAATTTTCTCTTCTTAATCTGTTATTCTTGAATACTATGGAATATGCAGGATATGCAAAAACTACAAACATTCAAAGATCTCAAAATGTGGAACTCCAGGAAATTTTGAGCTCTAGGAAAATTTTGAGCACCTGTTACATATTTAAGGACACATAGATGAGACTGAAATGAAGATGCACACAGGGAACAAAGGGGTCAAGGAAGGTCAGATGAACTTAGCTAGTGTCTAACAGTATGCAATATGTGAACCATCTGTCTTTCGATCTCCTTGGGAATACACGCTAGAACAACTGATGTCTCTCACCAACATTAAACTATACTAGCACACATATCTCCTAATATATAACCTAATGTATGTATCCATACATATGCCCATATATATAATGCCTACAATATGTATTTATGTACATGTCATGTATGCACGTGTGTGAATGTATATATGTATATGTATGTAGGCTTATGTCTGTGTGTGTGTGGGGGGGGGTGGGTGGGTGTATGTGTGTATATCCATTCATCCATCCTAAGGCTGATATCATAGGAGAGAGTATGCTTTTCATTGTCATTATTATTTTCTGGTAATTTCTTAGCATTCAGGATTAAGTGGGTAGAGACTAAGTAGGGCTTAAACAGCTATACACATAAAAATCAAATGTTTCAGAAAAGGTTCAGAATTGTCAACATGGTCCATAATCACTGCCTGAGCCCCCAGAGAACTTTATTTTCTGAAACTCAACATTCACCAACAGCCTTCTGAAAGGACACTATATCCGATTTATATCATCTGATAGTATATTCATATCCTTCTGTAAACCAGATGCACAGTGAAGACAACAAAAACATCTTGATATCCTTGGTACTATTAAGAAATATTTGTTATTGTTTTGCCTCTCACATGCTAGACAGTATAATAATTTTAAAAAAAATATAGTGCATGCAAAGATTATAAATAAAATTTTATTTTCCACATTTAAAAGTTGAAAATAATTAAGGTTAGAAGATTCAATAACTCATCTAAAGTCACAGGTCAAAGTATTCATTGGTCTAATTGTAGCTCTGCCCCTCTCGGGAATTTCAATTAACTTGAAGTTTTTTTCTATGGATGGCTCAACCGTGAGAACTCAGGAAAAAAAACCACCAGCTATGTAGTTACTTCCCCATATTTTCTAAGATCACACCCAGCCACACTGGATCTTTTAGAACTCTATTTACTCACTTTATTTCTCACTGTTCCAGTCTTACAATAGTAGTTTTCCTACCCCTCCCCCAGGAAAATGTTATTTATTCATGTGAATTAAACTAAATTGATAACCTCTAAACCCTTATTTCTAACTTCAACCACTTTTTGCACCTCTGAAATAAATACTGTGAACCCTTCAACCTGAGTGTATCTGCAAATGAACTCACTCCTATCCACTCATGCCCAAACCTCACCACACTCTTTATTCTCAAGCTTAGAATATCAGCTCTTTATCTGCCACTCAAGTGAGTCATCTTTATATCGTCATACTAAATGCCTGTGGTCACCTAGTATTGTTAATTCTTTTCCTGGTATTCTTATATATCTGCATCTTCACTGGCAATGCCCTGGTCTAGGTCATCAACTGCTGATACTTGACATGTTGCAACAAATTTTCTTCCTGCCTTCTACCTCCTAATATCAACCTGTGTCTTAGTTTTGCTTTAAAATTATATTTTGAAAATATATATTCAATTACCAAAAGCTACTATTGATTCATTTTGATAAGGATAATGTTCTTTTCTAGACTTTCCTCTCCCAATGCCTTTCCAAATACATATTTCCAATTTACACTGTTCACAGATAAACAATATTGATAAAAAGCGCTTACATTTATTGAGCACATGAGGTCATAGAGGTAATAAATTGAAACTGAAACAAGGATTCCAACACAGAAGACAGCTTCCTGATTGCATGGTAAAATCCACATATGCAGACAGGGCATGTCAAAGGCTCACTGCTCATATTTCTGAACATACTAAATAAAATATGTTTTTAAAAATAAACACCATATACAGAAATGTATATATTCCATGAAGCGAAACTTTTAAATATCAGAGAGAAAAGGGGAAAACAATCAATGTAATAATATAAATTGATAGCATGGTAGTCAGATAAAAAAGGAGGAGGTAATTTGTCCCTCTGACTTTGAATCAGCCAAAGATATCAAAAATTATAACTGTAAAGGGAAAAATATCAGAAGCCAGGAAAAATTAACACAAAATTAGTCATGATTCATTGAATCCCTAGGGCTTAAAAAGGAGAAAAGATGATTCCAAACTGTAGGGAACTTTACAACTCAGGACATGTGGTCCCATCATAGGAAAATATCCCTAATAAGATAATCTCATATTAAGGAATATTACAGGCCACGTCAGGCATAAGAACTATCAGCCAACTCAGCAAAGTGGGGGGAGTACCACATAACTATGGATGACAATCTAAAATATCCTAGAATACAAATATGTGCAAAGTAAAGAAAGGATAAATGAAATAAAACTATAATAAAAAATCAGGACAAAGTGAAAAAACATAACAGGCTGATATGACAAAGAATTAAACCAATTTCTGACTCCAAAGCCCGTGCCTCTAGTGCATTTCATCTTTGTGCCTGTTTTTCTGTAGCATTCCACATTCCACACCACTATTCCAACTCAGGAAATCACGATATCTTCAATCAATTCTCAATAGTGTTATTAGTGTTTCTGATTCCAATCTTGTCTTCCTTCCTATAATGATTTAGATACAGATTGTCTCAAAAGGTTCAAGTGCTGGAGGCTTGGTCCCCATTAAGACCTCTATAAATGTGAACTAAATAAATGTCTTCTGTTTTTATTTTAATTTTAATTTTTTTAAAATTTTGATTTGCTATTTGCAAATATTATAAAATTCATATTACACATATAGAGCACAATTTTCATATCTCTGGTTGTACACAAGGTAGAATCACATCCTTCTTGTCTTCTTACATGTACTTGGGGTAATGATGATCATCACATTCCACCATCTTTCCTACCCCTATGCACCCTCTCATGAACTACCTAGCCTCAGACACTTTGTTTTAGCAACAACATAGATTAAAACACTTTCCAACTTGTGCTTTATAATGAAGTGAGTGTACTCAAGCTAAATGAACATATTACTTCCTTGATGACAACTATCCCATAGCATCCCAATATAGATTGCAGGGCTCTGCATAATGTATTCCCACTTACCTCTTCATTCTCATTTGCTGTCACTTATCTTCTATGCATTCTTTTAGCCCTTAATTGCAGAGCACAGGGTTCTTTCCATACCTCCTGCCTTCCAATAGATCTTGGACTGGGACACTGGTTTTGCAGAAGAACCTTACTGTAAGTCCATAGTGAAGTGAGCTAGCCTTCCTCCATGCACATATACATCCTTGCTCTTCTCTTACATTCATATTTTCAATATTTAGCAGTGCGATCTCTGATCTCTAAATAATACCACTACAAAATTCATTTAATTATATGGCTGGTATTTAGCAAATATTTCATACATATTTGTTGAAGACACTAATCTATTTTCTTATAGTTCTTTAGTTCCTATATCCTGTTGATTAAAAAAATCCAATTAATATTGCAAAATCTACCTCAGATTATCACTTCTTTTGAAAACAGCAATTGTTGCACCTCCAATGTTTCCATATTACAATTATTTATTAGTGTAATTTACTGTATGGGTCATAGGTGATGGGTTCTCAATAAATCTTATGAAGGAATATATGAACTAATGGTTAGAGTCAACCAATCAATACTACTTCCTCACTAGGTTATCCATAAAGAATACAAAACATCAGAAAAATAGCATTTTTTCAATTTTACTTTAATACCAAACCCTTCTGATTTTTTCTATGAATACAATGGAAGTATAGCTCTCCATTTATTTATGTATTTTCCTTTTTAAATTTGTTTTTAGGTATACACGCCAGTAGGATGTATTGTGACATGTTATACATACATGGGGTGCAACCCATTACAATTTTGATCCCATTCTTGTGGGTTAAACATAATTTGGAGTTGCATGGGTTATGTATTCATATATGAATATAGGAAAGTTATATCTGACTCATTCTACTGTCTTTCCTATTCCCATCTTCCTCCCTTCCCTTCATTCCCCTTTGTCTAATCGAATGAACATCTCTACTTCCCCCTCCCTATCCTCTCTTTGTTGTGGGTTAGCATACACATATCAGAAAGAGTACACAACTTTTTGTTTTTTGGGACTGACTTATTTCACTTAGCATAATATTTTCCAGTTCCACCCATTTATCAGCAAATGCCATAACAGCATAACCTATTATAATATTTTCCATTTGATAATTCTTGTTCCTCCCTCTATCTCTATTTTAATATCAACAACTTTTCAAAATTCCAGGAAATAATTTACCCTCTGGGTACAAATTTATCTGCACCCAGAGATTATTAGGTATTTACCCCAATCCTCAGGCACTGAAATTGCAAATGTATTCTGCTATTTTCTGCTTTTATAAAGATAAGTGAACTCAACTGGTAAAATATGTATACCACAGACCACTGCTACCTGCTTCCTTTTTGAAATTCACATCTCTGATCACTTTAAAATTAAATTTAGGTTTTATAGAGTGAACTACTCCCTTTAATTAAAATATTAGATTGAAAATTGATTTTTATTCATGAAAATACAATTAAAATCTGATGTAAAATATAAACAAAATCCTAAGTAAATGGAGATATATATGTCATGGTCTTGTATAAAATACTCAATGTTGTCAAGAAGTGAGCTATTCCCTAATTGATTGATAGGATCAATGAAATTCCAACCAAAATTCATCAAGTTATTTTTGAGTATCAAGAAAATGATTCTAAAGTTTATATGAAGAGAGTGAAATCCCAGAATAGCAAACTCAATATTGAAGGGGAAGAACAAAGTCAGAGGATAACACTACCCAACTTCAAGACTTTCTATGAAGCCACAGTAATCAAGACAGTGTAGCATCCATGAAAGGCTACATAAATAGATCAATGAAACAGAACAGAGTGTCTAGAAATAGGCAACCACATAAATACAGTCAATTGATCTTTAACAAAGGAACAAAGGCAATAAGATGAAGCAAAGAGTCTTTTCAACAAATGACACTGGAAAACCATACTCATACCAAAAAAAAATGAATCTAGACATAAATTTTAACACCCCCCAGAAGAAAATTAAAATGCATCATATGCTTCAATTTAAAACACTGAACTATAAAGTTCCTGGAGGAGAACACAGAAGAATATTGAGATAAACTTAGGTATGACAATGATTTTTTAGATAGTACACCAAAGGCATACTCCATCAAAAAGATAAGTAAAAAAACTGAACCTCATTAAAATTAAAATCCTCTGCCCTGTAAAAGTTGAGGTTAAGAGAATGATAAGATGACCCACTGATTAGGAGAAAACTTCTGCTAACGACAAAAGATCGAACTAATAAAAGATTGTTACCCAAGATGTACATAGAAGTCTAAGACTCAACAAAAAGAAAAAGAACAACCTGATTTTAAGAATGGCCAAAAGACCTGAATAGGTACCTCATTATAGAGGCAGGATATACAGGTGGCAAGTAAGCATATAGAAAGATGGTCAACATTGTAAATCACTGGGTACTTGAAAATAAAAACAATGAGATACCAGCATACATCTATTAGAATGGCCAAAATCCAAAACACTGACACTACCCAGTATCAGTCAGGTTATGGAACAACAGGAACTCTCACTCATTGTTTGTGGGAATGCAAAATGGTGCACCATTTTGAAAACAGTTTGACAGTTTTAAGAAAATTAAATATACTCTTACCATATATGATTCAGTAAATATGCCCCTTAATATTTACTCAAATGAACTGAATTCTAGTATTTACCTAAAAGCCTGCACAGGGATATTTAAAGAAGCACTTTCACAATCACCAAGGCTTGGAAGCATCCAAGATGTCCTTCAGTAGATGAATGGACAAACTGTTCTACATCCAGACCACTGGATAGGATACTGTTGAGGTTTACCTATGAGTGTCCCCCCCAATATGTCTGAGACAATACAAGAAAGTTTAGAGGAAATGATTTGGGTTAATGAGAGCATTAACCTAATCAGTGCTTTAATCCACCTGAGTGGATTAACTGGAAGGTGACTTAAGGAAGGTAGGATGTTGCTGGAGGAGGTAGGTCACCCTGGAGGTACTTTTGAGATTGATATTTTGTACCTGATGAGCAAGAACTCTCTGCTTCCTGATTGCCAAATCCTGAGTTGCTTTCCTCCTCCACAGTCTCCTGCTGGCATGCAGAAGCCTCCCCTCAGGCACAGAGCAATGGAGCTGGCCGTTTATGGACTAAGACCTCTGAAATCATGGGCATCAAATAAATTTTTCATCCTCTAAAATTTTTCTCATCAGCTCCTTTGGTAACAGTGATGAAAAAGCTGACTAAAACAAATACTATCAAGTGCTAAAAAGAAATTAATTATCAAACTATACAAGAACATGCAAGAAATTTGACTGCATATAACTAAATGAAAGAAACCAATCTGAATAATTTAAACTATAATACATTCTGTAAAAGGTAAAACTATGCATATGGTAAAAGATGAGTAGTTGCTGGGAGTTGGGGAAAGGGAGAGATGCATAGGCAGAGCAAAGAGAATTCTTTGGACAATGAATGACACCAATATGATACAACATTTCCTTGTATCTCTATCAAAACTCAAGAGTATACAATGCAAATTATGGACTTGGGGTATAATGGTGTTTTAATGTAGATGCATTGATTGTAACAAATGCATCACTGTGGCCCTAGATGTCTACAGTGGGAAGAGGATGTGCACATATGGAGCAGGGAGTATGTGCGAACCCTCCACTTTCTGCTTAATGTTTCTATGAATTTATGACTTACACTGGGTTTCAGCTATTGGTCAATTAGAGAAATTAAAATTAGTATATTTATACAACTTTTCTCTGTTCATAATAAATCAACTAAAATAGAATTGAAGGAGACTATGGAAAGAATACACAGATCCATCAGTAAAAGTTATTAAATTAATTTAAATAATGTAGTTTTAAAAAATTGTTTCCTGATTGACAAGTTATATGAATTTTGGCAACAGTCTCTTGGAATGAATTGGACTGTTCATATTCCTAATAGGTTATAAGATTCTTAGAGATACTTCAGACCTTCCTCAAATATGTCCCTACCTTTCTCTGGCCCTTCTAAGACCCACCTATAAAATGTGCCGTTATTGCCTAAAATGATTTCAAATATCTGAAAAATTCTGTTTTATTTCTTCAATTACACCCCCAAAGACTTCAGGCAGAAGAAAAGAACTCAGACATAATTAAAGTACTCCTGTAGGAAATGGGAAAATGACAAATTATGTAAAGCTGGTAACCAGTATGACAATTAAGACCAGTAGAATTTCCTCATCACCAAAAGATGCTCAATGCTAAAACGTCACTATCAGAAAATTTTCCAGTATCCCAATGATCAAGCATATTTCCTGGATTATTTACACCACAGGTGTTCCCATAGCATTTGGGTCATGGAGATTTTTTTTTTTTTTGCAAGCCTACAGTAGACTTGTGAACAGGGTATGACAGAAATATAATGACAATGAGTAATACCCATTTTACTAGCAGGGAAGATGCAGCTCAGGTACATGTAAGATGAAGGGAAAGCTGAAACAAGAAATCTAGGATTGCTGCATCTCATAATTTTTTTCTCAGAGTTTACAAGGACATTTCTGCTGTGTAATTTCAGTTTATCTGGGCACCTCAAAATCGCTAACACCACTATTGTGTTTTAGCTTAACATGCCAACACTCACAAAAGCTCCTGATTGCTTTTGTGAATCTAGGTGGGAGTGGGGGGTTGCGACCGCAGCACAGTTCTTCCGAAAAACAACATTTATTTAATGATCATTTGGAGCTGTGCAGGCATGGTTATGTAGACTGATCACCTTCAGCCCTTTCATAGTGTTTGAGCCCTTTAGATCAATCAGCTCAAATTTCTGCTCCTAACACACTGAAATGTTTGGCTAAGCTGACAAATTTGTGTGGTAAATATAACTGCCTGGCAGGAAGCTTTCTGTCTGCTGTAGTCAATGCTTTGAAATAAATCCAACCCGAACCATTTGTTCAGGCAGCTTTGAAAGTCAGTGACACAAATGTATAGGTAATGTGTTCGTGCCTCAATGCTGTGTTTGAACGGCCCAGTGGGTAGGGAAAGGCCACTGGTCTGGAAGGTCTAAAGGACTACACTGGTAAATGGAAGTGGCAGATACAGGTTGAAACCAGCAGGAATCACTCAATAGATTGTGTGTGAGAATTTGGGCCAGGTCACAGAGCAGAAAGCCCAGGGGAGGAAGTCAGTCAATACTATGCATTCACATCCCAGGTCAGGCACTGCCTCACAGTGGTGTGGCAGCAGGAACAGGGGTGAGGATGGCTCCATGCTTCCACCGTGGACTGTAAGGTGTGCTATCTCAGTGCAGAGAAAGCATGTGTACCATGACTTTGAAATATTTCCATAACTTGTCCATGTGGATTATTTTTTTTTTCATTTAAAACTTAACACATATTTGATAAGCTGGTTTTCTTTGAAAAGAAATATTGAGTGCTTCTGGGGAAAGTCAAAACAGAGACCTGTTTGGGACTCAAACTCATAAACATTTCAGCGTGGTGTGAGAAACCTGAGTTATATAAATGTAATATTATGGGATTCAAAATAATATTCAAGAGAAAAATTACTTCTGGCTGATTAAACATGATCGTTAATGTGTAAACAAGTAAATTGGTTCAGTTTATGAGAATGAGAACTGAGCTCTAGGAAGTCTAAAGCTACACAGACAGAGGGGGTGTTTGAGCTGAGTAGGATCGAATTTATATAATAAATGCAGTAACTCAAATTGGTTGGACCCTTTTAGTTTGCCCATCCCTTTTATATGTCTCATTCTATGTGATCACCACAATAACCTTAAGATACACACAGAGGAGAAACCATTAAAAAATATTACAACTGAGAAATGAGTTCCCTGAGATATCTTATAATTGTGTTAAGGTCATGGCTGGAAACATCAAGTTCTGAACGAGGGTCATCTTCCTTTAGGCACAACATGGACTTTTTCTGGATCATGTAGGTTCAAGTAACTTTTGCTAAAGATGTGAGAAAAAGAAACATGTGTCCAGAGCAAATAGGAGTAGTGCATAGTTAGAGGGGGCATTTATATTTTGTCTTAAGTATTGTTGAACTGTTTCGAGCTTTTTAGTAATTGATTGTGTACTCCATTTTTAGATGTTAATAATCAGGAGAAAATATTTTAAAAATAAGGCCATAGACAATTTAAGAAATAGATAAAAAATATAAAAAGGCAGTTCTACCTGGAATATGAAAGACAGGAGAACATGAAAAAGTATACCAGATATAGGCAGAAATGAGCAGTACACCTTGTTCATGCAGAGTTGATATACTTCAAGTCTAGGTCAGCCTCAATATATGATCCCATACAATTCCCTCAAATAATATTCTCTTTATCTACATCATTGGTCAATTTGCACATCCTCATACAGAATATTGCTCCATATTGAATGCACTAGCTGTACATACTTGAGCTGTACTGCATTGAAAATAGCAATCATAAATATTTATGCCCCAAACAATAGAGCATCTATGTACATCAAACAAACCCTTCTCAATTTCAAGAATCAAATAGACCACAACACAATAACACTGGTGATTTTAACATAACCTCCCTTACTACTGGACAGATCTTCCAAACAAAACAAAAAAAGAAACTATAGAACTAAATAATATAATCAATAATTTAGGTTTAATGGACATAATATAAACTATTTCATCTATAAGTGGGCAAATACACTTTTTTCTCTGCAGCACATGAATCCTTCTCTTAAAATAGACTATATCTTATGCCACAAAGCAACTCTTACCAGATACAAAGAATAGAGAAACTACCCTGCATTCTATCTGATCATAATGGAATGAAATTAGAAATCAATGATAAAATAAAAAAAATAGAAGCTACTCTAACGCTTGTAGACCAAATAATACTCTATTGAATGACAAACAGATATCAAAAGAAATCAAGGGTGAAATAAAAAATTACTTAGAGGTAAATGAGAATACTGATACAACATATCAAAATCTCTGGGACCTTATGTAGCCAGTCCTAAGAGAAAAATTATTTCATTGAGCTAATTCATTAAAAGAATAAAAAGTTAATGAATGAATGGCCTAACATTACATCTCAAAGCCCTAGAAAAAGAGGAATAAATCAACACCAAAAGCAGTAGAGGACAGGAAATAAAATCAGAGCTGAAATTAATGAAAGTGAAACAAAAGAAACAATTCAAAATATTGACCAAACAAAATGCTGGCTCTTTGAAAAAAATGAATAAAACTGATAAACCCCTAGCCACACTAATGAAGAGAAAGAGAAAACTCCAATTACTAAACTCCGTGATGAGAAAGGAAATATCATGACAGACACTACTGAAATACAGAAGATAACCAGAAAATATTTTGAAAATCTATACTCCAATAAAAAGGAAAATCTTGAAGACATTGACGAATTCTAGGGATACATTACCCACCCAAACTGATTTAGGAAGACATACACAATTTAAACAGATCAATTTCAAGAATGAAATCATAGCATTTGCCTGTAAGCGGATGAAGCTGAAGAATATCATGCCAAGCAAAATAAGCCAATCTCAATAAACCAAAGGCCCAGTGTTTTCTCTGATCTGCAAATGCTAATTCATGATGGAGGTGGTACTAGGGAAGAATAGAGGTATTTTGGATTTGGCAGAGAGGAATGAAGGGAGGAGATGGGTTTGGGCATAGGAAGGATAGGAAAATGAATCAGACATTATTACCTTATTGTGCATATAAGACCACACAACCAGTGTGATTCTACATTATGTACAACCAGAAGAATGAGAAGTTATACTCCATTTATGTATGAGGTGTCAAAGTGCATTCTACCGTCATGTGTAAATAATGGAAGAAGAAAAAAAAATAAGAATGCCTGAGAGATGCTCAACAAATGAAGGAGAGAAGGTAGTGTAAAAGAAATGTGAAATCTGTCAGAATCAAAATGGAACTACTAGTATTGACCTTAACCAATTGAAAAAAAAATAGGAGGCAGGGGGTGATGAAGAAAGTATTCTTATTCACAGGATTGCCTGATGATAACTAGCACAAAAAACTACCAAACTCCAACTTTTGAAGCACATTATGTAAAATGTACTACTACAAGGACATCTGCCCACCCACTCTCTGTTCAACCTCAGATGCACACCACTCTTGTTATTAATCATAGGAGTAAAGGATTATTGATTTAAAAATAAATAAATAAATAACTTCTATACTGGGATATTGTTTTCACGGGAAGAGCTATGTATGCCTGCCTGCCACCCTATTAGTATTCATAACCCGAAGTGTAAGGGTATTTTTCAATGTAACAATGATACAACATTGAACACAATACTATTAGAGACATAACGACTTATCTCGAGAATAATAAAACTTTAATTAAAATATTCAGGCTATTTAATTATCTTCAGTTGGAAATTATATTTTCCCTTAAGAGTCTGCAATACCACTTTGCAAATATACATTTATTCTCAAAGACATGTAAAATAAACATGCCCTATGGAGGCAGCTTAGTATAATAGAAAGTCTCAGACTAGATCCCTGGAAACAGAATCTGTTCTCAGTGCATACACTGCTGCGAGGGCAAACTAGCCTTTGAAGGCCTGTGAGCTCTCAAATGTCATGTTGTAGCATGGTGACTTCTAGCTAACTTGCCACACAGGAATAAGGAGCCAGAAAGGAAATGATTGGGAATAAAAATATGTACTTAAAAAAATAACAACAATTAAAAAACTGATTAAAAATATATACTTAAAAAACAAAATAGAACAAAACAAAACTGATTATCCCTTTCAAAGAAATCATAGGTAAGGAGGAGAATTCAATCTTGATGTACTAATATACACCAAGTGAAACAGAAGAAGATCTTTTGTAACCCATTATAACACTTCTCCCTTTGTGGGAGTAACATGGTCACATTGGTTTGCTTTAAACATTTTTGGGTGTGGGTTATATAACCCACATAGTTTTTGTCTGAAAGGATCTTGTTTAGAACCTTCTGCCACTAAATTATTCTGTGGTCAAAGAGCTTATATACAGGTGCCATAACACAGGGACAGTTTTAAAAGAGCTGATTTATTCAGAGGAAAAATCAGGTCAGATGCATGAAATGGGGCAGATAGAAAACTGACCTTTGATGAGTTTGTATTGATACAAACAGAAGCAGTGAAGACAAATGTGTGTGTGTGTGTGTGAGTGTGTATATATACATTTATTCAATTTAAACAGTGTTAGAATTCAAGTTTCTGTGAAATTTTTCATAAAGACTGTACTTTGGGTATAACTTAGTGGAATAAGATGGGAGAAGAGAGAAATACGAAATAATTGACAGAGCGAAACACAAAAAGATCATATGAATTAATGCGTAGAAATATTATTATCTCCAAGCAGTACAGGGTAAGATAAAAAGTTTAAGTTTTTCACGAATAGAAACCAGCCAATCACACCTCACATCTGGCAGACTACCCGTGTCAGGAGGTGCTCAGATATTTCCTGTTAAACAGGTGAAATGCTCCTGCATATTATAGCTGGGGCTTTTGCCCTTTAGTTCTTCTTTCTATGACAGATATATACCCTAATTTAGATTACAGAGATAGGAGAGAGAGAGCTTGGAAAATAAGTACCAGGGATACCTATATAATTTTGCTTCAAATAACAAAGAATTTTACAATAAGGAAAGCAAAATCTATCAGTACCAAAAATGTTATAATCTGTGAACTCTGCTTCCTTGACAAGAGCATTGTCACCAACGGGCTTGCAGGTTCCATAAAGCTGGGACCAGGACCCCAGTGCAAACCACTGAGGGCTGGAGGACAACAGTCATCTCATTATCACATATTCTCAGGTCTTCTGTATCTCAGAGCTGAGTCTTAAGGGATGGTTTGGAAATTGCAGCCATTGGCATTGTGTGCTCCCTGTTCGCTCCAAGGAGTAGTACATTGGAGTAAGAAAGCAACACTGAAACAAGTAGTAGGAAAGCAATTATGAGAATGACATCCAAGGTTCTCTGCCTGTTCTTCAGAACCCTCCGGACTGACCTTTGGACTGGTGCTGACCCTAATGGGTAGAAAGAAGAGCTTTCCCCACTTCCAAGAAACTCCCTTTGCTCCTCTCTTTCCAATACAGTTCATGTGCATTTATAAAACTTCAGAGTCAAGAGCTCCTGTAAGTTGCATGAGATTCAAAACACATCATCACAGCACCGTCAGCTCTCAGGTTGCCGACAGTGTGTTCACAGAGGCTGGCAGGGCGAGCTTTCCGCTCTCATTTCTGGTGGAGGTTTCACAGTAGTGACGTGGCATACACAGGGCAGACTATTAACTCTAGCTCCACAGGTGAAGAAGTAGGAGTTGGCATTTGCCATGTCTGGGATCAAAGCCTGATGTCTGTGATTATTAACCAGTAATGGTGTCTGGATCAGAGCTAAAGCACAGCATGCTCTGAGACAGCTCTGTATAATGGGCAAAAGCAGGACTCCTAGAGCTGGCTGGGCTGGATGTGAGTCTGGATTCAGCTATTTCCCAGATATATGAACAAGGCAATTTATTTAAACTCCCCCTTTAGTTTCCTTACCTATAAAATGGGGAACAACGATAATACCTATAATTTGAGGATGAAGGAGATGTGTGAATGATAAGCACAGGGTTTGCTATGAGTTGGCCCTTAAGGCATGTAACGTTTGTTAGGACAATCCTAAGAAGAGAAACTGTTTCTGCACAGCAGCAGAAACAGGTAGTGAGTAAACAGCCAGCCCTGCAGGGATCCAGGGTCGGGGAAGAATGACCCAGCACATGAATCCTGACTCAGGCATCTGTTAGTTACCAGGCAAGCCATTTAACCCTTTTTCAATCTCAATTTTCTAACTTGTAAACTTGGGATATGGATGCTTACTTTACTGCGTTGTAGTGAAGCATAAATTCATGTGAAATATCTTGCGTGATGCCTGGTATACAGAAAGAGATGGATAAATGACAGCTATTGTTACTTAGTAACATGCATAATGCTAAAAGCTCTCACTCCCATTACATCTTCCAACTGTCGCATGCACATACACAATCTCAAAGATATTACAGTGGCAGAATTAGGATGAAGAATTAACTGAAGACTTCATTAAACTTAATAGTTTTAGAAAAAGATAGGGGTCAGGAATGATTTCTGTGGAGTACTTATAATGTTACTGTGCAGTAAAATGAAAGTCATTGTAGCATGCAAAATCATACCACATTGCAGATATTCAAATATCCTGAATCAGGAATAATATTCTTTCAGACTTTTCAGGCTCTTGTACTCTCCTTTAAAGATTCTTATGCTGCCAATGTTATTTTACTTTATTTAGCTAGAACTCTTACAGGAATACTCTTCTTTCTATGTTTGTTACTTAATAATTTTTATATGGTTAAATTCCTTTCTGTCTTCAAGAAACAGAAGTTATTGACTCTTACATGTCTCCTAACAAATACCACCACAGTGTACGCAAAGCTTGAAAATCTATGAGCATTTTTATAAATTCCTGAACATATGACTTCAATATCCAAGCTTCTGTTGCTAGAAGGTTGTCTCAAAGTGGGAACAGGACTCATGGAGCCCAGGTACCCAGGTATGGCATGACTCTCATCTCACACAGTGTGGCATTAGATGGCCCTTTCTATCAGATGGACTCCACAAGTAGCCTGAACCTAGTTTCCAAACTCCACATTCAAAATTAAAAATTTTTTAAAGACTGAAGTGGTAGGATGATTACTAGAAATTTGCCTCTCTGACAATAAAAAAATATTCAGATACCTATGGTTAAACCCCACCTAATGAGGTCAGTAACAGTCTGAAAAACTTCAGAAAAAAAGACCCAGAATAGGAGGAAAATTGTCACTGTACTAGATCTCCTATGGCCTTCTCACTTCCCATTGTAGGAAAATTTCATAGTCCTGTGAGTGTGCAGTGTGCTGCCAGAGTGGTCTTAGACGATGACATTCAGAATTTGGACATAATAATGGGTTGGCTAATATAAACACAGAGATATTTAGTATTAGTTAAGGGTAATTCAAGCTTTCCTGAAAGTCTTCTGGTATATTTTACTAATTTTTTCTTTTACTGTTTCTTTAACAAATGAAGATATTTTATATTAAAAATGGTATGCCTTGAGCCCTCTTTTTCTGGGGTATCTTAAATTGTATATTAGTCAAATTCTTAGAGACTTGAATATCTAATTCCTAATATGTTTCAATGCAAATATTCATTCCAACACAGAGTCAAAATAGAAGTAAGAGCACTTGGGTAACTGCTGCCAGGGTGTTGTTTCAGATGGGACCAATGCTGGGAAAAAATAATGCCAAGAAACGATAAGAGTCCTATCTTTAGTCCAGTGAGTGAGGGGAGTTGATCAAGGGCCATATCTTGTCCCTTGGTATCCCCTTAGATTTTTGCACCAGAGGCAAGTGTCTCACTTGCATGACCCTAATTTCAGCTCTCAATTGGATTATTTGTTGCAATTCTTCACGTACCTACATCAACAGTTCTGCTAGGCTTTCAAGGTGTTGGAAGGTACTTTCTATCCCTGCACTATAGACTTGGCCAATGAGGATGTTAGAAGATTGAATGAAAACACAAGCTTCTGTTGCCAGAAGGTTATCTCAAAGTGAGAATGAGCCCAGGGTTCACTTTATGGGGCTTTTCCGCTTGCATTTTTGCTATCATTATGAGAACAGAATGCCTCATGGAGCTGCAGTCTATGGCTGTTTTTACTACAGAAGCAGTACATGGAGCAGGTTGGAACCCACACTATAATATGAATCTTGTTAGCCAACAGGAGACATCATGAACTTAAAGAGCCATGATCAGAAGAATACATAAATGCTGTTGAAAATTCCTGAGTTCTAAGGTAGTTTGTCATACAGCTTTATGTTAGCAGTAGCTCAGTAGAGGGGAAGCAGGAAATATGGTTCTCTACCTCTATCATACTTTCAATGAACACAGTCTGTTTCCCTAGTCAACAAATATTTATTATGTAACTGAAGATGATAAGCACATGGATTAACTGTTAGATCTCAGTTCATCAGTTTATCATCTAGTATAAGAAAAGCTAGAAATGCTGAGGTGTGATTAACTGTCACACATGTTGATATGTACCTCTATACTTGACTCAGCAGGCACAGAGTTAAAGTTACTAAACCTATCTGGAGAGAAAAGGTTTAGTGGAAGAGGAATTGATAAATTGAACACTATCAAATTATAAGCCCGGATGTTCACAGATGCCTGGTAAATATAGGGAAACACTAGATGGGGATTATGGTCTTCAGAGAACACATTCTTGCAGAGAGTGAGCTGCTCCTTAGCTCTGGTCAATTGTCATTACACTTGGATGGACACTCAACATTGCCACTGTTTCTAGTTTTTAAGATGAATTCAGATTACTCTGAAAAATCTTGAAATCTGAAAATTCTGGCCACTAACCATAGCTGTTTATACCTACTGTTCAGGTCAAAACAAACAAACAAACAAACAACCAAATGTCTATATTACATCTTGCCAGTTTGGACAAGAACTAGGAGAAAATCCAAGTTAGCTTGTGCAAGGCAGAAGGTCCCTGCGTACGGGCAGTTGGGGCTGATATCCAGCCTTCAGTTCAGCCTTCCAATCCCAATATCCCTGGGAAAGGTTGCATCAACTGAGAAGAAAGGGTGTCTCTTTTGTAATTTGCTCAAAGGTGCTTAGAGACATATTACTTTTCTTCATTTTTGTATCTTCAGAGCAAAACAAGAAAGTAGTAATAATACATATAGTGAGAACTTCTAATGTCATATAAAATGAGGTAACTGCGATTTTAGGTATAGTCTTTTTGTAATATGCTGGATAAAATATCTCTTCTAACTATGCAAATTTCAGTCTACAAATAAATCATAATATTCAGGAAAGCAGATTGTGTTCATATATTTTTCACTATTAAATTTGTATAGTGTAGAAAAATGCATTTTTTAAAAATGTAACAGATTTACTCTTATTTAAAAATCATCTATCTCAAGCATTGTTCTTATAAACCTTGGAAAAGTGTATTTTTTTTGCCAAAATGTAAGTTTATACTTTTAAAGAAAACAATAGCACCCACACTGGAAGATTTGGGAGTTGTGTGACTAGGAGGGTAATAGTCAAATTTAGCAGGAATTTGTGAGTGATCCTCATTCAGAGATGATATATCACAACACAGTAACATGATATTTATTTAGCAATATGAGAACATTTATATTCAGGAACACCCTAGTGTTTTTGATAGCTGCAGGTTTACCACTTCAAATGCCCCCAAGGAAGGTGATGAAATGCTATCTAATATGTATTACCTAAGATACCTGCCTTATTTAATTGACAGGACTAAAGTATACAGACAACTGTAATAAAACTTATGATTCTTTTAAGATATCATCATGTTTATATTACAACACAACAATGCCCAAGAGGCTATGGTAGGAGATGGAGTTATTGATCCATGCACTTAATGGCCCTTGACATATTTTATAACCTGGTGGTTCTTCTGTATCATAATCATCTAACATATATGGACAGTTGCTTCTCTTCACCTGAAGCTTCTTTTGCAGTAGGTCTGGGGTGGGGTCCAAGAGTCCATGTTTCTGACTTACCCCCACATGTTGCTCCTGCTGGTCTGGGCACTCCACATTATGCACCATTGCAATGGACTTCCATTTCTTTTCAATAGATTTCTAAACTCCCTTTTCTTCACTCATCATTTTATCAATGCTTTCCATATGCTTTTGCTTGTAAAACTCTTGCACAAAAACTAAGACTTCCTCTCTGGCTTTTTTAGCCAAAGACTGACCTTTAAACTTGAGATTTTATATGTAGCAGCCACCCAGGCAGTTTTTGGGTACAAAAACTGGTACTGAAGTTCCTGGTCCTTAGTGAACCTGCCTTTAACTTTCAGACTTAGAGAACTCTGGACTTTGAAGTGTGGATTCCTATGAAGTACAGACAATCCAATAGACCTTTCGAACATTTTTAGTTTTCTTCCCAGCCTTCTAAAACATCACCCTCTTCTTACACAGGCAAATATCGTTCTTTAATCATCCACATTACCAAAGTTGTTTCCCATCTCCATCTTTTTAAAAATTATTTGTGTAAAAGGAGATGGAGAAATATTGTTCATCAGAAGTAATATTTTTTGAAGTAATATTTTTTAACTACTTAAAGAACTTGTTATCAAACACTGACATTCTCATTAACCAAATATTGCCAGACCTTTTAAAAATTACCATTTACCAAATAGACCAAGAAAGCTCCTTTCAGTCTTTCTGAATGATATAAAATAAAAACTTATGTGAAATGTTCATTCTTGGTCTTAAAGTATCTACATTTTACCTCAAAATACATATGGGCCCTGTGTTAGTGACATAGAATATAATTTCACGCATCAATTAAAAGTGAGCAATGATAAAGATATGGAGATTATAAGTCATTTTACTTGTTTATACCCACAAAATCTATTTTAGTTCCAAAATATTTCACTAAACATCATTGATATGTTACCTCTGCTTCTTTCTCCAAACAATTAAAATACTTATATTGACATCAGTATATATACACAATTATTATAGGTGATAGGAAGAAATATCAAAGCCAAATGCCAAGAATCATTTTAAATACTCTTTTTTTAAGAGAGAGAGAGAGAGAGAGAGAGAGAGAGAGAGAGAATTTTTTAATATTTATTTTTTAGTTTTCGGCAGACACAACATCTTTGTTTGTATGTGATGCTGAGGATTGAACCCGGGCCGCACGCATGCCAGGCGAGCACACTACCGCTTGAGCCACATCCCCAGCCCAGATTTTAAATACTCTTGTCCTCGAAGTATTATTATGAAGGGAGTCCAAAGGAGAAAGAGATACAGAGGTAATGTCATTCTAATGAACTCTCTGGTCTTGCCAATGCCAACAAGTACAAATTTAGGAGCTCTTCAGTGCTAAGCACATAATTTTCAAATAATATATTTCAGAGTCTATTTTAGATGTCAACTATGTCTTTTTTAATAAAAAAAAAATATTTTTAAAGGATTGGGAATGTAGTTCAGTGAACTCAATCACCAGGAACAAAAATAAACCTCCCAAAACAACAATAATAACAACAACAGAAATAAACTCCTAAATGTCATTTTTAAATAAGTACTATTTTGAAGCAAAAATAAAATGATACAATTTTTTATTAAATAAAAAAATAACATTCTAAATTCCCCATCAGACTTTTACATTTTGGAATTATAGATTTAAGTAACTTTGTATCAATCTTAAATTAAATGAATAGAAAATTTTAGTAGTGCTTCTATGTTCTGAGTTACTGTTAAAATAGGAACAAATGAACTTTATCAAAAGATATAAACAAAAACACCACCAAAATAATAATGAAATAGAAGTCATATGTTTAAAATAAGACAGAGGAAATAAACTAATAATAATTTGAATGGGTACCTCAGGATGTTTATTATATTAAATGCTTTAAATCTTCTATATAATTTAAATTTTCATCCAGCTTAGTAATATAGCTAAGACTATACTACTATGACTCAGTATCCAAAGGCAGAACATGTTTGTTTCAAATATCCCATAAAATAATTTACAACAACAGGAATAAGCCATCTTTCCTTGGAAGAAGCAATGTATTTCAAATTGATTAGCTATGAACAAAGACAGGAGCCACTATATGCTAATAAAGGACACACCTGAAATAGTATTTCCACAATAAATAGAATAATATTAAAGAAATTAAAAATATTTTAAGTAAAATATAGGATATTTAAAGTAAGAATAGAGAACTAGAAAAGTGCTTAATTCATGAGTATAATAATCTCAAATTCTTCAACTGGTTGAAAAAGAAAAATCTCTAGAGACTAAGTTTATTTTTAATATATAGCAAAACCATCCAGGTGTTGTTATGCATACCTGTAATCCCAGTGGTTCAGGAGACTGAGGCAGGAGGATCTCAAGTTCAAAGCCAGCCTCAGCAACTTAAGGAGACCCTAAGCAACTTAGTGAAAGCTGGGGACGTGGCTCAGTGGTAAAGCATCCCTTGATTCAACTGACAGTACCAAAAATAAACAAACAAGTGTGTGTGTGTGTGTGTGTGTGTGCGCGTGTGTGTGTGTGTGTTTGTGTACTGATAAACTAAATAGCACAGAATATTAGTAATTTCATATAATTTTTATTTTAAAAATATCTACCTTAAACAAATAGCCTGTATATTTAGTAAAATTCTGGAAGCTGTGACTATTTTCAAAAATCATAAAAAGGAATATTATGACCATACATAGAAAATAGCATAGTACAATAGTACTAGTAGTTGTCTTTGGTTAATGAATATATGTATAATTGTTTAATTTTCTGTAGTTTTAAATTTACCTATAATTCATGCTTACATTACTTTCATAATGACAAAAAAATTTATTTGAAAAAGAAAGCAAATATAAATCTACACATGCATATGTATGAGTGTATGAAAGTCTATGTTCATATACATACATGGGGATATGTGTCAAAAGACACTTAAAGACTGTAACATTGCATTAATAAGTGATTCATATTTCACAAAGTTACATAATTTTAAATAATTGTCTAAATGATATCTTTATTAAACATAAAGGAATTATCCAGAATAATATGTAGTCTTCATTTAATAAACCATTTTAAATTTCATATTCCATAAATAAATAGTTTTTTGTTTACAATTATCTTTCTAGCTTTGGACCTCTTGTGGAGAACATCAGCAATAAATTTATTACCGGCTCTAGCAAGTGCTATACTTTTTATTCTTTGTTCTAAAACTACTTTCGAGCTTCTAGAGCATTCTCCTAGGTATCATATTCTTGAATTTGTTCAAAAAGCCCATGTTCCAGTATCCATTATGGACATGAATTTAATTGTGTCCCTTTTCAGTCATCATTTTTTCTTTACTTCTCATTTGGTTTCACTATTTCATTCCTTTAATAATGTTTGTTAACCTTTCAGGCTTTTGTATTTGTGGCCCGACAAGAATGTACTGAATATTACTTTGAATTCTTCTCCCAGTACAAAAAATATTGTTAGTTTTGTTCCAAGATTTAACAAAATCATGCACTTCTATTTTTCAATTTTATCATGGTGACCTCTGGCATTTGGATGACTTGTTGAATTGCCATTCTACACTGGCACAATGCATCAAGCAGCCATCAATTCAGGTATAATTTTCTTTAGAAATAAGCAAAATCAGAGAGTACTTCATTATATCAGCAGTTTGGACTGTATTTCCCCAGATACATTACCTTATACTTCACAGCTGAACTCTATCTGCTATGATTTTGTCCATTCACAAAAAGTTTTGTAAATATTTTGCTTTACAAAAACTTCTTGTTGGATCCATGTGTCTCACATGGTAACTTAAGTGACCAATACCTTAAAGCTGTCCCAGAGTGGTCATAATGGCCTATCTTTCTCAGTGGGTACATGTTATTTCAATTGACATAACCATAGCCATGTTGGAGCTACCTTCACTCTATGCTGGGTTTAGTCCAACTTCATGCTCTGATACTAATCTGATATACTCAAGAACTTGAAGGTGAGATCATTAAGTCTGACTAGATGTTAGCTAACTCTAAGTCATCTTCCTATCCTGTTCTCTACCCTGACTATTCTTCTTCATGATCAAGGCCCATTCTTTACTTGAATTTAAATGACAGGTCCATGCCTTTGTACCTGACCTACTAACTATTTTTGTTCCCTTGGTTTAATTTTGAAATATAAATATGTTCCTCTAGTCCTGTTTATATGCAATTTCCTTTGCATTTCACTAGTTTGGTATTCCTATTATGACACAGTTCCCTGGCCCTTCACCCCAGGGATTCAGTTTTAGCATGCTGGGGCAAAGCCAATTAATTTTCATTTCTAAAAGGCTCATGTATGAGGCCAAAGCTACAGTCCTGAAGACCATGCTGGGGGAAAAACACAAAATTAAACAAAATTCTATGATGTTTTATATACATATATTCATATATGTATATGCATACACACGCACATATATATATATGTGTGTGTGTGTGTGTGTGTGTGTGTGTGTGTGTGTGTATATACACGCATACACACATATACATATATTCCACCCCCCACCAGAGTATTCCCTTGGTTACCCACCTATCTTGGGTTTTTCTACATCTAACTGAACTGTTCCTCTGACTATATAAAGGAAAAATAAATGATATCCATTCCAGTTCTTCTTCCTGAAATGACGATAATGAGGATGACAATGAGGATAATACAGGTAATGACAATGAGTCTCAATTTCCTCATCTTTAAAATGGATAAATGAAGATAGAAATAATATCACCAGCATAGATTATTGAGATGATTACCTGAGAAAGGAAGACACTTTGCCTGGTACATCCTGGGTACCTAATAAATGTGCATTACAAGAACATCAATATGGATGATGATGGCAATATGTTATTAATTCAGGAGATTATTTTTTAGTTTCTGTGGATATAATGGATATAATAATAAAACAGGTAAGGACTCTGTCCTGGTGGAGTTCACAGTTCACTGAGGAGACAGAAAGCAACACTGGATGAGGAAAGAGATAATAACAGGGGCAAAGCCAAAGGACAAACTAACAGTATGGTGGGACAAAGCTCTTGGGAAAGACCGATTTGGCTAGAAAAGACACAGACAACTCATAGCACTTGAGCTGGAAGAGAAGTCATCATGGGAAGAGCTCATGGAAGAGAATTCCAGACACAGAGTGCTACCCCAACAAATGTCTCAGGACAGGAACAGGATGTTGTTTAGTGTGTTTAAAGAAAATGCAGGAGCCAATATTGATAGACCTTGGAGTATAAAGGTAGAGGTAATAAAATTAGAAAGATGAAGATACCCAATACCATTGTGATTTGTAGGATTTGATAAGGGGATTTCAGTTTCATCTATGAAAAATGGAAGTTCTCTGGGAATGCTTATTTTTAAGAAGGTGAATCTCATATTCTGATAATCTGCTCTCAAGATCATTCTGGGTGAAAATGGATTACGGGAGAGTAAGAGTGAATGACAGACCACTTAGGAGAGTACGAAGCAACATATTAGAGCAGCCAGATTAGGGTTAGGGAAGTCAGAACAAAGACAAGTAACACAGATTTGAAATATATTTTGGAGTTTGAACAATTACAGATTCAATGTAAGTTTTGCAAAATTAAGGACTTAAGACAGATGACTCAGCTTAATATATTGCAACACCAAAAAAGCCATATTAATTAAACCAAACTATTTACTTATTTTGACATTATTTATGTGAATGAAAAGTATTCCTTATTATATGAAGCAAACTTAATTGTGTACACTTATTTTCTGGGCAATTTTCTTAGTAACTTACAATGTTGACTTTTTAAAGAGTCTTTGGTACAGGTAAAATAATGCAGAATGCTTCTTAAAATCCCTCAAGAAACTCTAATATTTTAGCTCAAATTATTTTCTTAAAAATAATAGCTTACATGTATGTAATGCTTCATATTTAGCAGACTCTGATCCAGACCAAAGCCCTCTGATAAACAAAACTTTCAAGCACCAATCTTAATTCATCCTCTTCCGTTCTTGACACTTTAGTCCCCACATCCACAACTCTGGTTCATATGTTATGATAAATATTATTGCCATGCTTAAATTCTACTATCTATCCTCAAAGTCACCTGTAGCATGCTTTTTGATAAGTGTTTTTCTTCTCCTTGAGTCATTCAAAAATGTCAGGAGGTGTTAAAGGCCATCAATTTCATGGAAACCTAGAACTTATGACGTAAGATTAACAAGAGTTGATCTTGCTGTTCTGTGTTTGAGTAATCAAGGAGAATGCATGTCAACATGCATGTACCTGAGGGTAGTAACAATAATGGTAACCATGTAACTTAATGCAATATCTGTCTTATCCAAGGTAAAGCTGGAGCATCCCCACCCATGGACTATTCCAATGAGCCTAATCCTCATGACAAAATAGCTCTGCAGAGTAAGTACCATTGGCCTATTGTGCAGAAGAAGCCCACAGACTCACTGAGGTCTTCATAGCTCCTTTCCCAGTCACAGCATTCAGTGTACCCTAGAGGGGGTTAGAGGAGCCCAGTGGGAAACAAGGTAGAGGAGTAAGACATGTGGGTAGAATGAATGATGAGTCACTACTGTACAAATGTGCCTAATTTTAGGGAGGCATGGATGAGCATAAAGCTCTTAGCAAGGAAAAAAATAAAAAAACTAGAGACATACAACTGACATGAAAAAAAAGAATGAGAACTGACTTATTCCTCTGTTTCTATGGAAAGGAGAAAAAAGGCATTGAGGAGAGAAAAATTCACTGATATCTTGTTCAGAAGCCAAAATTCCATTTATTACTATTTTAAAAAATCAAACAAGGAAAATGTCCCTCTTTCTAGCATATATCTACATAATGACCTCCTTGCATATTCAATCTATCTTCCTGCAAATATCTACATTGTCTACTCTTAATTCTGAATATATTTTGCAAGTGAAATTATCATTCTAAAGGAGAAGCACAATGTTATTTGCACAATCCCCACTTCTATCTAACCATCCCTTAAGAATCTCTCTCTCTCTCTCTCTCTCTCTCTCTCACACACACACACACACACACACACACACACACATCCCCCAGCTCATTTAAAATCCTTTTGTTTTCATGCACTGAATTTTTGTGATAAAGTGTCCTTACTGAACATGCAGCAGCCAGATTGACTCACTACTTTTTGAATATAAGAACATAGGAAGGGAAACTGACTTACATAATCTCATTCCTTAGACTAATTATTTTTATTGCTGGTCCTCTAAAGAAGTGGTGGAGGCAAAATCACAAATGCTTTTTTGTTTGTTTGGTTGGTTTTTCTTTTCTTCTTAGCAGGAGGGAAATACTGTGTTCTGATTAAAATGGCATCATGTTGCTTCTTACAGAATATGTAATGGGTCTGAACTCCAAGAACTAAATGACAACTGCTCCCATTAACTGGCAAAAATCCTCTTTTAATTGGGTATGCAGTTTCCATAGAAATGCATAGAGTAAGTTGCAACTGTATATAAACTGGATTGGTATAGCTTTGCTGCTGATATTGCTAGATTCTTCCCCTATTGCACCCCTTTATTTGCAAAATTTAAAGAAAAATAGGTTTGATTCTAGAGCCTTGCTAACTGTACACATTTCCCAAGCTTTGCTCGTTAGAAACCCTGCAAAATCCTGCAGTTGACAAATTTGTTTAATGAAGCATTTTTCAAACTGGGGTGACCACAGAGAAATTTTTGCTTGTTTTGTCTTTCCTTGTCCACCCCTCATTTCTTTTTCACTTTTGTTAGAAATATCTAGTAATAAAAACAAATTATCTGAACAAGAAGTTTCGTTCTTCCTTTTTATTAGATGTCTCTCTTAATTGCATAATTAAGGAATCTTGAACTTTGTCCATTGTATTCACACTGAACTTTTACCCACAGTGAGTTTCATGGGGAGTAACTACCAAAACATTTATTATGGTTTAGAACATTTTGTCATGTCTTAATTGTAGTGCAGTTAAACTGCATGCACTAAGAGTAACAGCTTTTCTAAACAACAATATCATAGATTAAAAGAGATAGAAGGTTTGGAGTCCAAGGATCGAGTACAAAAGATCCTTTTTTTTTCCTCATAAGAATGTTATCTCAGTCTATCTGTACTGCTTTAGCAAAATGTCATAAAATGAGTAGCTTATGAGCAATAGAAATTTATCTCTCTCATAGTTCTGAAGTCTAAAATCAGGGTGCCAGCATGGTTGGGTTCTGGTGAGGGCCTTCTTCTGAACTGCAGGTGGTGACCTTCTCACTGCATTCTCACACAGTGGAAAGATCCTGCTAACTCTCTGAGGTCTCTTTTATAAGGACATATTTTCAACCATGAGGATCCACCCTCATGATCAAATCATATCCCCAAAGTCCTACCTCTTAATACTTCAGGGAGTAGGATTTCGATATGTGAATTTTGGGGACTAGACCTCCAGACCAGTGCATTTATAGTATGACTTTCTGTCACACACTGAAACTCAATATTTAGTATGAAAATCCAAAATGAATTTTGAAAGGGAAAAATGTGTATTCTTTACATTTTATTAAATACTTAATCCATGTCAACTAGTATTTTGGAGATATGAAAATGATCAAGATACAACCCCTTCTTTTGAGAAATCAATAATTATAATTATGTAATTATAATTCACTGTATGAATATTTTGGGGAACTGCCTACCCAGTGGGTTATTAGTGGAATTATAAGGAATTATGGAAGCATGGTATGAGACAGGGTCACCTCATAGGTGAATGCAATGTCAGATGGAAAGATTGAGGCAGGGTGCATCCATGGCCCAGTGTCAGTATAAGAGAGCAACAAAGCAGAACAAAATAGCCTTTGTGACATAAAACATTTTTTCATTCATGTATATGATGACCTTATGCTGCCCTTAGAAGTTCCTCCATGTGGCATTCCATCTAGCCTACTTCTATGAAAGTGGCGTACCTCACTCCACACACATGCCCATAAAAAATTTTAAATAATAAAAAGATAAATAATCTTACTAAAAAATGAACAAAGGATTTGAATATACATTTCTCCAAGAAAGATACACAAAGGGCAAATTAAAAAATCCTTGGAAAGATGTCCCAACATGGAAAAGCAAATCAAAACCACAGTGAATTATCATCTCACACAGTAGGATGTCTAGAATCACTCTTAGCTAACACTGGCCTTGGCAAAGATTTAGAAAAATAATCATACTCATTCAATGCTGATGCAAATGGAAAATTATTTTAATTATTTTGGAAAAATAGTTCTCAAATCATTAAGCATAATTACTATAGGTACCAGAATCTCTACTTATATATACCCAAGAGAATTGAAAATATACATCCACACAAAAATGTGTGCACAAGTATGTATAAAGCACTATTTATCATGGCCAAAACATGAAGGTATTCCAAATGCTCATGAACTGATGAATGGGTCAACAAAATATGGTATGTCCATACAATAAAATATTAATTAGACAGAAAAAGGAATGAAATACTTACTAAGATATGCTACAAGAATGAATCTTGAAAACACTATACTAATGAAATAAGCTGCATAGAAGAACATGTATTCTGATTCCATTCATATGAAATTTGCAGTGTAGGAAAATCTACAAAGACAGGAAATAGAAAAGTGATTGCACAGGAGTGGAAGGCTGACAGAGGAGAGAAAATGAGGGTGGGGTGACAGCTCAAGGGCATGGGATAGACTTTTCAGGTGATAAAGGTGTTTATCACGATGTTGAGAAGGTATCCCACACAAATGTGATTAGACTGAAAATCATTAGTTAATACACTTTAAAAGCAAAATTTTACAAACGTGAATTATGTCTTTAAAATTTTGTTTTGCTTGTTTTTTTTAAGAAAAGCATTAGGTAAAGAAAATTAATGGATTGTCAATACACATTTGTCAAGTGAGTGAAAAAATGAATCAATCAACATATAAGTGGAAATTTCAAAAGCTTTAAAATAAGTCTGCCACTTCAACTAGGTTTTAAAGTTGTTTGCTCTTTGCCCTTAGGTACACTGCCTCCAGGTGGTGGTGGAAGCTTTGGTCTTGTGTGATTTGAGGTGGAGAAAGTTATTCTCTGATGATTACCTGCTCAAATATACCAGATTTTTAATAATTTTAAAAAATCAATAAATCAATAAAATTTACCTTACTATGTATTAATACTGAAATACTTCACACATAAATGGAACAATGTCCAGACAAATAAACTCAATCAGTATATTAAGAAACATCTAGGAAGAATCTGCTTCATAGTCTTTGAAAATTGGCAGGCAAGACTGCTGCTAATGCTTGCTGTCTTTGATTAAAACACTCCTGTCTAATTCATGACACAGTCAACTTCTTTTGGATGATATGTAGCTCTGGTTCTTCAAGACAACTTTGGCATGAAATGCCCCTTTGGGCAGCTTTTCACCACTGTCAGCAATTCTCTTCTTTCCAAGCCACAGATGGTCAATTCACCTTGCTTAGATTGTTAGGGCTAATTAAAATCATATCCTTAGATTGCCTTTTTAATGCTCTGAATTAGTATATAGTCTCTCCCTTTTCACTCTGGGGCCTTTTCTTCCTCTCTCATCTAAGAAAGAAAAAATTAGATTCATAACTATCTCAAGGATAAAGGCAAAACACTGTCCAAACTGCATTTTCCAACACAAGGTGGGAAGAGAGTAGAGAGCCCAGCATAAAAACCCTAAAATAAATATTTGTGTAGTCAATAAATAAGTCTAATCACCAATCCAACTAGTATTTCCATTACCAGCTGTAACTGGCAAATATAGTACCAAAACATTTTATAACTAACCCCCTGAACTACAATTTTCTTCTTTTAATCCATATATACATTCAACAGAATCTTTTAGACAGTATTTGGGGCAGAGCTTTTGTATACTCTTGTGACAAACATGACCTCGTTCCAAAAAGTAAGAAAGATAAGTTATCTTTACAGTAATGGGAGGAAGCAGCTCACAAATTATTTTTGTTCCCGATTTTAATTCTGCCCAGCGTGATTTTAGTAGTCTTTATTTGGGATCATATCCCTATACAGTAAAAGGTTTAGCTAATTTCAGTATTATCCATTTGGCAATTAACTTGTGAAGGATAATCAATATAAACTTACCTAACGCACCTCTTTTATGACTATGACCATTAAATGCATATGAATGTGCGGGGGCCTCTTAATGAGGGCAATTATAGATATACATGAAATTTAAAGACTACTACTTAGGCAGAGGTAGTGATGTTGTAAATTCGGGAAAACTCCATTCAAACTAAGAGTTATGCATAGTAATAGAAGGATAAATATTATCTTAATTAATGTATTTTATGATACTATTTCCCATTTATGGCTAAGAGCCTAAGGCTAACACCCAATGTTGGTGAGCAAATAAATAGAGGAGAATGAACAACTGTGATCACAGGAGATAAGCTGCTGGATCTCCAAACAACTGGCTGGGTCAGCTCTCCATTTTTAGCCAAAAAGTGCTGCACATGCTCAGAAAGTAGCAACTAATATTGCATATTCTTCAGCAAAAAGTTATAAAACTAAAGCATATTCAAACAAACAATAATAAAAAGTAATATCAATTTGGAGTTAACGTGTCTCTATTCCCAGATACATCTGGTAGTTGAAGGTGGCATGTAAAGACATTTGTTTTTGTACATAGAAAATTGAACTTACAAGCCATATATAAGAATGGATTTAGAAAAAAAAACAGCTTCTTTATAGTCAAGAGTACATTTACTATTCAAATTGGGATAATTGAGAATATCTAAACTATAATTAGTGCTTCATACTTAGGAATTATTAAATGATAGTGATGGTGATGGTATTGAAGAAAAAGGAGGGAATATCAAATTTACAAGGACTTTGGAATTATTTAAAAATGTACTATGTCAATAGGAAGTTATTTTTGATCCAATGCTAAAAAGGATATATTTTTCCATACACCTGGAAAACTAAGATGGTTGATAATTTCTCCATTGTCACTCATTTCTTAAAAAAAAACAAAACAGATCAAAGGATATTTTTAGGGCATAGAAAGAATCTTGTATAGTGTACAGAGTAACTTCTCTGCACGGTTGTGTTAGTCTTCTCTGCCAGTCAACAAAATACCATGGGCTGAGACTCTGAGTCTGAAGTCTGGCAGGCCAAGGACAAGGTGCAGCAGTGTGAATTTCTAGTGAGCCATCCTTCTCTGGTCCTCAGATGACCTCTGCTGTCATTTCCTTCTAGTAAGGATATTATTCTTAGCAGGTAGCCTTTTAAATTGATTTAACTTTGAGGATCTCCTAAACGTCCTATCTCCACATAGAGTCACACTGGTCTTAACATACAAATTATAAGAGGAGACAATTCAGATCATAAGAGTGGTGCATGAAGAAAACGTGACTCTCAATGGAAGGCTAGAAAATATTCAGATAGAAAGATAATGTGTTTTATGCACAAATGTTACTGCCTACATTTAAAACTCAGATGCGCCAGACAACAAACCAAGGATTGAGTTACAAAGATAAACAAGCCAGGGCTTCTGTGTCTGAGTATCTTCCTATCTAGCTGGGAGCAGGGGTGGGGGATGGGGGTTGGGGGGAGTAGACACAAACAGCAGGGTGAAGAAGCATAGAGGAAAGCAATAGTATAAAATGCTTCACAAATGGATATCACCCTCTGCCACAATCCTAATTTTTGGTCTGTTTCTGGAGATGACTGCCAATAATATGTATGTGTATCATTTGGACATCATTATAATGATCCTGCAAGATTTGGGGGAATTATGAAAGGACCAGTTGTTGTTATATACATTTTGTAGATGAAGAAAATTGGGTCTGGAGAGAGTGCAAGGGATGTTTTAACATTTGTGCTGTTTAGTTGTGTTTTGCTTTGGTCTGTTCGATCCTTGCAACTAGGCTTTAGGTTTCTTGTTAGAACTGGAAGAGACCTTATTTCTTATTTCCCAGAACTCTCAAAGCTGTGCCTTGCTTATCTGAATAATTTTTTTCCCTTTCCCAATTCTCACCAAGTCCTAAAAGGAGTAATTATCATTCTTAGACAAATGAAGGAATTGAGGATTACATAATGACCAAGTTGAAAATACTAGTAAACTATAACTTGAAAACTTCCATGCTGTTCTCTTGCCCTTAAGATGAATTCCAACCTGACTGGTGGAGCACTCAGGACCTACCCCTGTTTTCCAGTCTGGTATCAGATTCCCTTTTACCCACAAGCTCCAGTCACATCAAGTCATTTCTTGTTTCCAACCCATGCTCATCTCCAAACCTTCACACACTTCCTTCTGCCCAGAAGGCTAAGGCCTACAGCTCCTATTCTCTCATCTTTGCTTTTTCAGGGGTCCTTGTTTCCCCCTTTCCAAATAGTTCCTTGGCTCTTTTAGCAATTGCCATCTTATTGTCTTTTCATCTAACTTTGAGTCCTGGAGCTGCCACATAGACTGCTTGGTATAATGTTCAGCACTCAATTACTGGTTGCTGGTTTACTAAGAACACTGATTCAGTGGTGTACCTGGGCCTGAAACTTGGACTGTTAGCTCACTATCTAGTTACCATCTTTATTTCTATGCAGAGGTTTTCTCAGCAGAAAGTAAGCTATTATTTTGGACTTTTCTACCATTCTAAGCTATAAAATGATGGTTTTTATCAGGGATATTTACCATCCCCCATATCTCTTACTCTATTCTTGTCCTAACTCACTTTTATCTTATTTCTAAATCATTCTGAATAGCTTGGTAATATGTTTATTTGCATAATGAATACATTACTTAATGGTTAATATACTATATGTGTACACACTTTATAGAAATGGGTCTTGAAGATATATTTCTTAGAAATATACAATGTGTGTATCATGTATAAATGTACGCATTATGTACATGCACATATATATGTATAGTGACATTTCAGCAAGTGACAGACTGTAGATATCATTATGGTCCCATGAGATTATAATGGAGTCTAAAATTATTTGTGTGTGTGTATGTGTTTGTTTGTTTTTAACCTAGTTCAGTTGCAGCTGTTGTAATAGGAGCATGACTCCTTATTCACATAATTATGGTGATGCTGGGGTAAGAAGCCTACTATGCTGCCAGTAGCAAAAAATACAACCCCTACGATTATGTACAATCTAAAATTCTTAATAATAATAATAATAATAATAATAATTGACTATGTTACTGGTTTGGGTATTTAATAATACTTTGTATTATTATTTTAGAGTATACTAAGTTTACTTATAAAAAAGAAAGTATACTATAAACAGTATGCAGTGTTACATAGGCTGTAGTCTCATGTATTTCACATCTACTACAAAGAATCAAGAGACCACACCAAGTGATTGACCTATCCCATCGAGGCTTGTAAAATTAGTCTCTAATGTGTGCTCGACAATGAAATCACTAATTGACACATTTCTCAGAAGGTATCCCCACCACACGACTGTAAATTTCAATATAATTTAGTGTGAATGTGCTGTCATTCTACTTAAAGAACAGTTCTGTGAAAGGTGAGGGTATACTCTACCCTCCTTAAACCATGATAAAAGGGTGACCTGAGGGTTCTTTTCCTTTAAGGAAAGGACTGAAGAGGGATACACCTGCCTCAAATAACTTCTTCTTAAAGGCACTTTCCTGGGAGAAGTCTAAGCCCAAGTACCATGTGAAGTGGTATAAGCCACTCATAAATAGGGGGACATAGACAATGCTTAGTTTTGGTTTCCTGTTCTCCATTTTGTGCAAACGGCTAATGTAGGAAACTTAGGTGCATCTTATAAAACCGGCCTATACCAACTATAGCCAATATTTCTCTAGAATTTGGTAAGGCAAATCCTTGAGAAAATCCTCATATATAGATAAACTACGAATGGCATACATTACATAAAGCTTTAAAGGTAATTCCAGAATACTTTGCAAAATATTTTTAAAAATTTTTCATTTCTTACTGGTGTTACACATGATGGCTTTCACTGAAGAGCCTTTCCTGAGAGACTTTTCCACCCATTTCTTTCTTCATGTATAGGAACAGTGCACAGGACCCAACAAAGTCAGACACGGTATTGATGAAAGATTAAATACCTTCTTAAAGTATGCATTTCTATATTGATCCAGAACCTGAATCAATCCAGACACAAAGAAGTAGCAGATCTCTTGAATGCTTATTGAGGTTTGTCTTTCTATGTGCATGAAGATGTGTATGTAGGTCAGGATGACCAGATGTAGGAGACGATGAATGGATATATTTCCCCAATTATAATCAGACTATAATTCTTGAGCCAGACAGCAGGGTACTTTGAAAATATGAATGGATAAAATGTCATTCTTTACTTAAAAAATAAACTAGATTTAAAGAATGTATAATCATGGCATTAGGGATTTAAACAAAATATTTTCTGGTGACAATCTTCAGACAGCTTCCCTGGGTACCCTTCTCATTAGGACCCTTCCTGTCTTCTATGAGAGATTATCAACTCTGTATGTGTTCATAGATCCAAGGCTTACAAGCAATATGCAAAATAACTTCTTCATATTTGTTTTAAACAAGGTTGTCACTAATCTGGTCTAGTATACATTTCCCCAGATGGTTTAATGATTATGAACATTTTAATTTTCATTTTTAGAAGAAGGCAATGTAAATGCTAGGCTTCAAATTATATCTAATTATACTGACTCCTTGAAATTACTGTAAAAGGTAATGACATTTTTTCTTTATCTTCTTGGATATAAAATGATGCTCTATTTGAAGTCTGTGTTCATGAAGGTTCACATTCAGAGCCAGTCTAAGTGTAAGAGAGGACCACAGGTTCAAAGGCAAAACAAGAATCTGATAAAATGCATGATTAAAGTTTTATAAGGGCAAGCTTAGATTTCTTTTGGGATTTTATCTTATGGAAAATATAAATAGGCTTAAATTTTTAAAGTTATGAAAAATAAATTTGAATAACATTGATAGTGAAGTTTTTTTTTTCTCTTCATTGTGTACTTTCTAAAAAGGTAATAAATCCTATTTTCCAAATATATTCAGTTCAGTTACAGTGACCCTAACTTTACATCAGAAGAGTCAAAGACTATGTCACAGATTTTATTATATCGAAATTCATTTTTAAAGCCAGGGTAAAATAGTTACAACAGTACTCCAACCACCTCCTGAATTGAATCAAGCTTTCTAGAGTAGTTATAAATCATACAAGGTCTACGGGAGATGTTTGAAATTCATACATGCCCAGTTACCAAGATGATTCTTTAAAAACAAGCAAACAAAAAGGAAAACACTAAGGCCACCAAGATCCAAGATGTAAACATGGCTCTATCTAGTTTCTATTAAATTTGTAATACTTCTAATTTGCACATTCAACATGTAACATATCCAGATTTGAGAACAGAGAGTTCATTTAGAATAAAAATGAAAAATCTAAAGGTGACAAACCTAGCAGTCGTGAGAAGAGAGACTTGGCTCAATATTCTACATAGAGCCCACACAATAGTTACTGTTCTTCCTATGTAAGGAATTTCCTTCAAATCAATGAAATACAGATGAATATTTGAATAAGTGTGTAAATACTGACAGCAAATTCACAAAATGGAAATGCAAATTCCAATGAGATTAAAAAAGGAAATTTTAATTTAGTAGATATCCAAATTATTATAAGGAGACTCCAGTTATAAAATTGTTAGGTAAGAAAATTTTTGTGGGACAAAATATGCATTTTGTTGTTGTTGTTTTGTTTTGTTTTGTTTGCAGCAGGGGCAGTACCAGGGATTGAACTCAGGGGCACTCATTCACTGAGCCCTGAGACACACCCCAGCCCTATTTTGAATTTTATTTAAAGAGAGGGTATGACTGAGTTGCTTGGCACCCCTTTTGCTGAAGCTGGTTTTGAACTTGTGATACTCCTGTCTCAGCCTCCAGAGCTGCTGTGATTATAGGTGTACGACACTATGTCCAGCAGAGAAATGCACTCTTTTGATAAGAGGCAAATTCTGGCACTGCTGTTGAAAGTATAAAGACTTTTCGGTTATTTTTCTTAAAATATAAGCAAATAAATAAGAAAGATATTAACAATAGTAAGATATTAAGACTATTACAGATATTAGGAATGATTGGGTTAGTGTTTTTATTTTTAGTAAAATTTAGAAACACAATAATGTCTGACAACTGAAAACTTGAAGAACATACAAATATATATAAGCACACAGAGAAGAAGATACTATGATTTACCCTTAAGTGAATACACAGTTGTAATATGTACATCATCTACATGGAGAAAATGTGTGTTGTGTGAGAGTGAGTGTGTGTGTGTGTGTGTGTGTGTGTGTGTGTTTCTGAACAGTCCAGGACTATGGATTATGTGTAAGTTTTATCATCTTGATTTTTAAATATGATTTTTTAATTTTAATTTTCATTCTTACCCTTTTAAAGTCATAAACATGTTTTCTTCCCATATCTTCCTGTTATTTTTCTGATTATAAAAATGATGCACACCTTTGCAAAGTACAAGCTACAGTTAAAGGACAAGCAACATTTGATACCAAATTTACCTTTCCTTTGCCTTTTTGTTCATAGATGGTATGACAATTGTTTGAGCCTCATTTTCAAAGAATAGTTTTATTCCTTTCTTTCTTGTTTCTTCACTAAACTTTCTACTATCAAGGTTGTTACCATATGTTTTTATACTTAATGTGACTAACATAACCAACGATTAGCCAAACAGAAATTCAAGAATCATTTCTTGCATATCACAGAAACCTGGGACTCTGGACTCAGACTGCATAAATTTGAACCCTGAGTCTTCCCTTGAGACATTTATTCATCTTTCTGGACAGAAATGCTCTTATTCATAAAGCAGGGTTGACATTTACACCTAATGTTGGGGTTAGGGTTAGTGACAGCTTCTTCCTCAATCTGACATTTCCTTCCATGCAGAGGAGGCTCCTTTAGGATAAAACTCCTGCTTCCCCAATCCCTTCCCAATATTCACCCTTTCCTAGAGTCAAGAAGGTTAGATTAGGATAAAAGGCACAAACAACCTATCAGATTGAAGTTTAAAGACATCCCTTTCACCTCCTGTTCTCTCTGTGGAACACATCTGACCAAAGAGAATTACTGCCCTCCCAGGCCACTGACCTCCAGGCAATGAACACCATGCTGTCAGGAACCCTACCACCAGTGACCAGATGGACATGCTTCTGTCACACGGAGAGGAATCACAGGCTCAGTGGAAAATATTTTAAAAAAAAGATAAAGGTGATATTTGAGTCCCTTTATGTCATAATCTTTTTGTTATTTCTCAATTGGTACAAAATTATTAAACAGAAGCATTGCTATTTAATGGGTTCCAACTTCACAACCCCCATAGGCTACTGTGAAGAGCACGTCGTACAATGTTTATACTAAATAATTGCCATTTCTTGTATATATGGTGTGTGTGTTTATACAGAACATACATAAAAACACATGTATATGTATGTACTGGTTTGTATATGTATGTGCTTATAATTATTTAGAGATAATTTACATAGTTCATAAAGTAAAAAGTATGCCAATATGTGTGCACATACATGTGTAAATACATGTAGGCCTTTGCTGATTTAGTTTATCATCAAAATTCAGCATTGTTAAATGTACAGCTGGAGTACCAATGAAGCCTTACATTGTGCATTAATTTGACACAAAATTTGACCTTCTGTATTTGCAAGTAAAAATTTGATTATGTCAATATAAATTCTCTTATTCTGTAACCACACTTGCATTATGATCAGTAATACACATTACAAGATCACTTCTAAGATAACTGTTTAGTGTTAGTATACTTTGACATTAAAAATATGAAAGTCTTGAATTTTCTTTGTTTCACCAAGCTATAAAATATGATTAAATGAAATTGTTGCCATTTTAAAGACAGCTTATATTTTAGTTAAAATAATGTTACCTCTAAATCCAAAGAACTAAAGTCTTTTGCCCATTCTTATTTAATACTTCTGGCTTGATGAAAGAAAGAGCAACTCCATTGCCTAATGCGTTATATACATTATTATCCAGGGCACAGTTGAAAGTGTTTTATGAATTAACGTTAAAGCCAAAACAGATGAAGGATAGCATATTAATATTATGATATGGGTAAGCATATATAATCAGTTTATGATACCTTTTCATTTCTACTGAAGCCTATGACTTGTCCTGAATTCTTTAAAAGGAAAAATATTGATCCCCAAGGGGGAAAAACATAGTAAACAATTTTTAGTGTTGTTATAGGAAAAAAAGAAAGCAAAATAAAAATTCTAAGGCTCTTTCTTCAAACAATTTAATTCAAATGAAACTGGGTAAAAGAAATCTGAAGTACACGATAAAATTTGGATTTGCTTGAGTACCTACTATATGTAAGAATTATTAATTTACAAAGAGACACAGGTGACCCCACCTTTCTGAATAAAATGAACCTATCAATGTATCTTTAATTTCCTTAAATTATATTCTTATTGTGCAAGTTTTCCTTACTTATATTAGATTTTAGGGTCCATTTTAAGTATTTCCATGTGACTAAAACAATCTTACCAAAACACTGAATTTAATGACAGAGGCCCTGTCCTCTTGAATGATATCTGCTTTTTCCACTGAGGCCCATTTTTGCTCAATTTTTCCCATATTCTTCTTCACATATTTCCCCCCAGATATGATATTTTTGAATCTTATACTTGTTGTTCAACACCCCTGTCAAATAGTAATTTGGGGAACTTCTCAGCTTATCACTAGAATAATTAGCCTAAAGAGTAATATATTTGCTTTTAATCAATGAACAAGTGTTCCACACTGTATTCAACCCTTGTGCAATTAATCAAAGCACAGCAAGGACACATGTGGTGTACTGGGACTTCACGATTTCACACTAATAAACATAGGAAGCAATCAGTGGCAAGCATTTAAAGTGTATTTTGAAGAGGACAACGTAAAGTCATCTGCAGTCATTGACTTACCCAAGACTGTAAGCTCTGCAGAGGCACTAATGTTCTCATTTTTATATGTGACAACACAGGTATACGTTCCACTGTCGTCATCTGTCACATTGGAGATAAGCAAGTTGCTTCCACCCAATAAAGAATACTTTTTAGACCTGTAAGACACCAGGCATATATACAGTAAATTAACACACGTTTGCAGGCGAGGTACTCAAGGTTTAAATGAATTTTGCAAACCTCAGACATAAAATTGGAAACAAACCCTGTATGAGAGGGGCTTGATAATATCTCACTTATTGACCTAAAATTAATTCAAAGGAAACTACTCGCACTGGAAGGCAGCATGTATTAATCAGACAGATAAAATAGGGATAACTGCAGTGCTAAAAAAGAAACTTACAGATAATCTAGTCCATTTACCCCCTTTTAAATTTGAGAGGGTCCAAAGAAGTGGTTCTTTCCGTGTGGAGGGCAATGTTCTGTGCCCTGACATCCAATTCAGTGATCTTGTATGAAGCCACAACTTATACTGAACCCAAACTGCCTAAACATATGCAAAGAGCATGTGTCTGCTGAGGCCGTAACATTTCTTGCAAGCTTTAATGATCCCAGAAAAGTTGTGATGTCATACATTTGTTATCTAAGAACATATTTAAGGTGGATGAATTTAAAGATTAATATATGATCTATGGACCTATCTCATCATAGAAAATAAACGTGCTAAAAAGGAGTACACCAGTCCTCCCAATCAATGAAATTAATTTCTTAAGTGAGATCCATTTAATCAAAATGTTTTAGAATAAGTATTCCATCATAGGAAGGGCTCACTTCCTAACTCTATTTTATTATTAATGCTCCAGTAATTCAAAACCAGGTACATTCTCCTGTCTTACCTTAAATATTTGTTACAGCTGGGATAGTCATGGGCAAAACTGGAGCTAAAAGGAATTGCTCAGACATTACGATGAAATGCCACATATTGAAATCCAGAATTTTCGTTTTCTTTATTTCCTTTCTATTGAGGTATAATTGAAAAAAAAGTGTATGTATTTATACAATGCAATGTGATGTTTTATGTTTATGTATAAAGGATGAAATATGTGTTTGTACATATATAGACAAATGTCTACACACACACACAGAGAGAGAGAGAGAGAGAGAGAGAGAGAGAATGAACATCCAGCTAATTAACCTAAACATCACCTCAGATAGTAATCTTCTGTGTGTGTGTGTGTGCTCAGAATGTTTAAGATCTACCTCTCTATTCCACTACCTTAGGATGAGATCAACCAGATGCCTCGTCTTAAGACTTTGGATGGGACCACCTCAATAACTATCCTGGCTTTCTCAATTTCCTTTCAGAATTGATCTTATGCATTTTGACTCTTTTCCCCATGGGCTCAAGCCAGTGGTTAGATGCCATTTATACACTGTATCATGCGGAAGAATAAGGGGAAAAATCCAATGATCATGAGAAACCTAGCATTTCTAGGCATTTGTGTCAAATTAGAGAAAAGTAAACAATGTATATTTCACAGAAATCCTAAATGAGTGTACCTGAGTTGGATGACTTCCTGGCCCCGTAACCAGGTGAAACTGGGCGGAGGGTAGCCAGAAACACAGCACTCCAGGACAGCATCCCTTCCTTCAATGGCCACCACGTTGGATGGTCTTTGCAGAAAATACAGCTGCCTATGCAGTCCTGGATCTATGAAGAAAAAATACAGGATGAAATACTTTATGAAAAACATTTCCAAGATAAATGACATAACTGAAATAATTTTTCCCCTAAGAAGACACAATGATGGAGAGGAAAGAAAGAAAAATGGAAAGATGCCAGTGAAACTTATGAATAAACTCCTAAAAGAGTTTCCCCAATCCCCAGATTCTAGGATTATATTGGGATATCCTTAGCCATTGAGATGTCATGGCATAAGGCAAAGGACATAGCTGGAGGATACAGGTGTCTCATTTGGGCTATGGACCTTGTTAATTTGTCACTATCAGAGAAACAGACAACATTATTAGTACTTTTCTAAGAGTTCTCATCTGAAAATTTCATATGTTCAGTCTGTGTGCCAATAACATCTATTCCACTTTCTTCTGCTTAGTTCATTGCTTTGGTGACTTGATACATATGATAAACATAGATAATAAAATTGTGCTCCATAGCACACAGGCTCTAAGGATTAGAATATAAAGGTTTTGCAAAAAATATCAGCTTTCTTCAAAAAGGAAGTTATATTTGTATAACTAAAGTTTGTTTGCTTGATTTTTTTAACAATGTCTGGTTGTATCTTAACCTTTTATTTATATTTAATTTTGAAATATTTCAAACAGTGAGATTGTCCCTAGATCTGTGCCCCTGGGTGAAGCGTGCTTGTACCCTTCTATTTACCTCACATATTTACTTGTTCTATGAATGCAGCATTACTAGTGTTGTCTGACAGGTAATTGAAACAGTGTCTGTACAACCTAAGAACTCATGTTATTCAACCTGAGAACTCAAGTGATACAAAACCATTAAGATATCAACAGATGGAATATACAAAAAAAAAAAAAAAGAATACAGTCTTAAGCACAGGGTTCAGCTCCATAAGAGTGAAGAGCTTCTCTTCCCTCCATTATAGAAGACCAGTCCTCCTGCCTAGGGCATACCAGTCTTCAAGGTTAGGTGGACTTGGAGGAGACTGTTCCACCCAAGCCAAACTTTCTGACATGACCTGCTGACCAAATTTCAATCCCTCTGAATTGATGTATTTAAGATAAGATGCTGAGTTTCCATGTTTCCATTAAAATCCACATCGCTCTAGGAGATTTAATTAAGACTATTTTCAATTTAATGCATTTAGTGGAATTAGCCTTTCATTTGTCATGATGCAAAATCAAAGGAAAATCCCGATGCAAAGAAAATGAGGCAATGGAGTCTTCAAAACTAAGATTGTGCTGAATGAAGAATGGCTGAGGGAGATTAGATCCAACTGTATCACAGCATAGGGTACTGGAGATGAGGGAGGAACTGAGGTGGGAAGGAAGCTGGGACATATTTTAACGTTGTTATTAATTTCCGTTTGTCAGATCCAACTCCACAGGGTAATATTAGGATTGCAATTCTCAAACTAATAATTGGGATTATACTTGTCATCTATTTTGTGTGCAGAGAAAAAAAGTAAATTCACACTTTCTCAGTCTTGCCACATCTGTTTCTAGTTGTTCCAGCAACAAAAATAATCTTCACAATGAAAATATTGAAGGCATTTTCCAAATATGTTTATCATCATTAAACCAATATTGTAGAAAAATGCCTCAAAACCTTTGCTAGTTGCTACTGGCATGTTTTACTTCCTTTCTCCAAAATGACTTTTCAAATTAAACAAATATGCTTCAAAAGATAATAATGCTTACAAAAAAAATTCTGAAATGGACAAGTTCCTAAAATGTGCATATACAACTCAGTATCTTTGTTACAGAGGACCATTTATTCAAATCCTTTACTTTCACCACCTGCTCCTCAGCAGACATGTGTCCTCCACATACATCACAAATGCTGCTCTACAATACCTTGAAAAACATGAAGTAAGATCTACTAAGTGTAATATTTTAGCTAAAAGAAAATTTACCAGCGACAGGTAAAATGACAGGTAATTTATTTACCTATGGAAGAGCCAATATTTCAACTCAAATGACTATACTTCATCAGAAAACAAAATCATGTAACACAAAATGATTCAATTTTAGAATATCTTTTAAAAAATTTTCATTTGACCAAAAATTGAACAGATAGTGAACAGAGTTTCTATATACTGGATCACATCCCCTGTCACTCAGTTTCCCATATTATAAACATCTTACATTGTTGTTACAATTGTTACAATTAATGAACCAATATTGACATACTATTATTAACTAATGTCTGCATTTTACATTAAGACTATCTGTATTTTGTATAGATTTTGACAAATGCATATTAAGTATCCAATATTACAGTATTATGTAGAGTAGTTTGAATACCCTAAAAATATTAAGTTTACTTATTCATCACTCTGCCACAACCCCTTCTTCCATTTATGTGCCTTTTCCAGAATATCCTATCATTGAAATCATACAGTATGCTACTTTTCAGATGGAATTTTATTATACTTAGCTATATGCATTTAATATTTTTGTGACTTGACAGCTCATTAATTTGTATTGTTGGATAATACTCTATTGCATATATGTATCATAATTTATTTATGTATTTATTCACCTATTGAAGGACACTGGCTGTTTTCAGTTTTTTAACAAACTGACATAAATATTCACATATAGAAAATTTTCAACTCCATTGCATCAATATATACCTTGGAGTAGAATTACTAAATTGTATTGTAAAGTATAATAAATCTATGTTTAGCTTTGTAAGAAATTGGCAAGATGTCTTCCAAAGTAGTTGTGTAATATATCACTCCCAGCATCAAGGAATGAGAGTGCCTGGCACCCATATCCTCAGCAACATTTGGTATGGTCATATTTTTAATATATTGTGCATTTTATTGGGTGTGCAATAATACCTCATATGCTGTTGGTCCCATTTAATATGCTATTCTTTGCATTTGTAAGCCTTTGTTGAAGTGTCCAAATATCTTTCCTATTTTTTTAATTGGTTGGTTTGTTTTCAAACCATTGAGTTTCCAGAGTTCTGTATGCATTTCGTATATAAGTCCTTTATCATATTATACAATATTTTCTCTGTCTGTGGGTGGCTGTTTTTCCTTTTCTTAGCACTACTTTTTAAACAATAGAAAATTTTAATTTTAAGAAAATCTAACTTGTTTTTTACTTCCATGCATTTTTATTTTTAGGTATTCTACCTGAAAGTTCATGACCATAACTGAGATCACCTCAATTTCCTATGTTATCTTCTAGAAATATTAATCTTGTGGTTTACATTTAGATATCATCAGATCCATCTGAGATAATCTTTATGAAAGATGGAAGATAAATGTCTAGACGTTTTTGATAGTTATGTCCAATTGTCCTTCTCCATGTACTTGATTTTGCTCCTTGGTCAAAGAACTTTTGATGGGGCCTGTGTAGGTATATTTCTGAGAGCTCCATTCTGTTCTATTGACCCCTCTGTCCATTCTTTTGCAAATTCTATACTGACTTGTCTATTGTAAGTCCTGAAGTCAGGTCCCACCCATCCCTTGACTCTAGTGTTCTTCCTCACTTTTGTGTTCACTATTCTGGGTATCTCCACATAAATTCAGAATGAGTTTGTTGAAATCTACAAAAGAAATTGCTGGAATTGTTGTCTTTATGTTAAAATATCTTGACATCACAGGGCTCCTATTGTCTCAAAGCCTCTTTCTGCTATTACATTTAAAATAAAATAATATATTCCACAGTAAGCTAATACCCACCTGGCCCATTTCAGTTGCTTGTTATCTATGTCTTCATATGCACTGGAGTTTGTGAGCCTGATCATGTATATGCAAATTTCAGTGTTTGGTAGGGGATTTTAGTTTCATATCCCCAAATATATTTCTCTATCTAATAAATTCTAGTATTAAGAAAGTTCCCAAAAGAGCTCAAAGAAAATAGTTCATATGAAAATAGTACACAACACAGATTAGCAGAACCACAGAATGTCTGAAGTTCCTCCAGGACAGAAGTGAGTGTTCACTTCCCTGTGCTTCAAGTCTGGCCTGGTCCTATATCTTGCTTTGACAAACAGATTTTGGTGGGAATTATGCTATGTGAGTTGTGGAACCAAGGACTCAAGAGGTCTTTGCTTCTGTGATTGCTCTTTGAGACCAGCATGTTAGTGGAGCCAAATAAAGAGTGACAGATCACAAAGATGTTAACTGAGGCCACCAGCCAACAGCCATGTCCAACTGCCAGACTCGTGAGAGAGGCAATCTTGAATCCTATGTCTCAACCAAATACACATAAATGATACCTAGAAAAACCAGAAATTGCTGAGGTAAACTGCAGAATTGTCAGAAATTGTTGCTAGGTTAAGATGCTAAATTCTGTAGTAGTTTGTTATTCAACAACAAATAACTGAAACATATACATAAAAAATATATATATACACACAAACAAAACAAACACACCCCCCAAATTTAAAATGCCAAGTAAGTTTTTTTGCATTTTTATTTTAGTTTGATTTCAGTTTAATTGCTAGGGTAATCTTGAGTATATGCAGAGACAATATTCTACTTGATATCTGCACATTTTTCTCCTTTAAAATATTTTAGAGGACCAATAAAAGTCATACTTATATTTTAAAATTAAGATAATAAAATGCAAAGTTAACTTTTCTGTGATATATTTGTGGGTGGTTTTTATTTTCATCTTTGAATTTTTCCGTATTTTCTAAAGATGTTCAAAAGGACATATATTTTTAGGGTGAAGAGTTATTTTCAACTCTAGTGGTACAAAGTGTATAGAAATTATACAAAGGGCCAAAAACATCATAAATGTTAATGACTAAAACTTCAAGCAAATACTTAAGATCCAATGAAAGCTTTGTCTTTAAGCTCCAAATAGTAGAGAGGAAAAAGTCCTAGGAAGTGTGAACTTTAAATTCTAGCTTTATGACTCTTGTTGATTAAATTGATTTGAAAGGAACTAGAATGAAATTAGTAATTGCTGATAAGAACAATTTGTTCTCTGGCTGTATAGGCACTAACTATTCCAGTCAAAGTGAAGAGAAATGGAAGAATTTCTCCAGTGAACAAGGAGCATGGTTTAATTACAAGAAAAAAAATAATGAAAAACAATTTGTAATGTGGCTTCATAAACTGGGTGATAGGTACACACACATTTTACTTTTCTTTTAAACTGTATATACATTTCATATACTTTTATATGTGTTTGTGTGTGTGTGTATTTTAACATATTTTAAAATAAAACTGGAAGGAAAATGCGTGTGTGGATCCTGAAAAATATATCTGATAATCATTTCACCAGCAAACTAGCAAAACTTGACTTCTCTTCTAATATCAAATTTCCATATTAAAAAATTACAAAGCAGCCTTATATCATGTAAGCTCATGCAAGTAAACCCCAAAATATTCATTTTTCTAAATTGATTCCAAGTTATCATGATTTACTTGACTAAAACCCAGTTTAGCTTTTTCCTGTTTGGAAAAAAAAAAAAAAAAAAGATGTTAGCTTCATTCTTCGATTTGATTCCTGGGTCACCAGAGTAATAGTACAGTAAATCTTCCTCACAGTGCAAGAGAGTAACATGTAAAGGACGGCCATGATAGTACTACCTTTCTGGGTCTACAGATTGCCTGGAGGAACAGAACTACCATATGGTGACACCTTGTCTTTGCCTGTTCTTCCCACTCTATCTCCGTTTAACTTGTTTTTCAATGGAAATTTTGGCTTACTTTGCTTAATCTGAGTAGGAGAGGACTGCTCTACAATCTATTTAAAAATAAAGAATAATTATTTAGATAGTGAATCTCAAACTGTTGGGTATTACTGAGGACCCCAAAGGGCTTTTGTTCATGTAGGTCATAGCTCCAAATATTTACCAAAATCAAAATCAAAATTTATTTTTTAAATGTATACTTATATCTTAACAAAAAATTTCCAAAATATCTATAGTTTTAAAATAAACATATTAGTGAGGATCATAAGCAGTTCTTTACATTTTTTCTAAGTACATTTAATGAGTGGTTTATTTAGAAATAACTATTATAATGTTACTTTCTTAATTCACAATGGTCTGTATGTGGTTTTCATTGAATTACATGAAAACAACATGACTTCAAACAGATATGTAGCTGTAAAGAAAGGCATATTTTGACAGCCTTTTCAGATAATTGTAGATATTATCCTTTAACACCATACCAAATTCCAACAAGCAGTTTCTTGCAAGTTGGTTGCAATGTGGAATCTGACATAATATCAGTAAACATTTTGTGGTGTTATAAAAATCCATTGCTCTATCTTGTACTTTGGATGGATCTTTTACCCATGCATGATTTTATCACATCAATCAATGGTCATTTTGAACAGTATACTGCATTAGACAGGTCTTCCAAATGTTGACACATATCATTATAGAGTATCAAAAAATCTCATTTGTTACTATCACCGCCAATCCAATAGAAATGACTTTTAATGCTGGGAAGCTGTGAAGGTCCCAGTGACAGATACAAAGTTTTCTAAATTTCGAATTTTAGCTTTAAAACACGAATTTCATCCTTGGCAGCAAATACTATTTTCCTTAAAGTGACTGGTGCACTTTGTTCATTTGTGAGAAAATATCTAACAAGCACCCAAGTCTGAATAGCTACAGTGTTTCTTTTAGTTGTCCTTTTAAGTAATATATATATATATATTTTTTTTTTCCATGAGGAAAATAAAATGCTAGAGAGTTTGGTTTGAAATTCAGATGATCGCAAAAGTGTTTACTGTGCAAAACTCTTTGTACTTGGATTTCCTTCATGTGTATTTCTCATTTGAGCATGCAGCATATTAAAAAAAGATGTGCACTTAACATCAAGATTCAATAAAATTAGTAGCCTGTACTGCTTCATCAAGGACATCCAGGTGGCATGGTGAAATGTACAACAGATACAGAAGCATGAGTGTTAAAGTAGGTTTGACCTCCAGATCCCCTCAAAAGCAACATGAAGATCCAGTGGCCATACTGATGCACAGGGACTCAAACAGCTCATTACCCTTCGTGCTCACCATAGGAATAATTTTGCATCTTTCAAGTTAAACTGTATAAATATATTTATGTTCCTCCCCCTCCTCCCTAGCATTTTCCCTTTTCCTTCTGCCTCCTCTCTTATTATTGTTTTCATTTTCATTTGGGAAGATAGTGCAACAATTATATATGTCCACTTCTTGTGTTTCAGCAAGTGTTTATTAAGTCAGTAAGCCCTTTTTATCATTCTAATGTGGCACATTGGTCTACACTTAACACAGGCAAAAATAAAAACTATCTTTAGGGCTGACACCCTAAAGAAGCATAAGAAAAGCATATTCACAAAAGTAGAGAGAATATTTTATGTTTAGAGGCATTTAACAAACTTCGTAATATTAAAAAAGTATTTTAACATTCTTTTAATATTAAACATTCAAGTGAGTCTATAGGGCCAGGTAAAAACTAGATTTCACTTTCCACATTCACAGGTTTTCCTAAATGCCTCAGGTGGACATAGATTTTGCCTACCGTCGTGGCACATGACTACCCATGGAAATCATCCTGAGACCCTGTTAGAGTGAGAGGAAACTCATAATTATCATAGGACGTGGGTGTACTCGTGACCACCCCAGGGAAACTGGAATGCCCGCTCACCCTGTGATGACAATTTTCCTTTGATGGGGCCATTTTTCAAAATTATTATTTAGGAACCTCAACATTAAATTTACAGTGCTGAATCTAAAGAATAACTGAGGCATACAGAAATTAAATTATGGACTGCTACCATATGTGTCAGCAAGAAAAAATGATGTCACTTTTCACAGTTTAATAACTCATCCTCAAAATAACCAGTAGTGGCTTTTAATTTTTATGCTTTCTGAATTTTTTTTAAAAAAAGGTTTTTTTCCTGGTTGCATTCCTTGAAATTCTTTTTTTTTTTTTTTTAGAGAGAGAGAGAGAGAGAGAGAGAGAGAATTTTTTAATATTTATTTTTTAGTTTTTGGCATACACAGCATCTTTGTTTTGTATGTGGTGCTGAGGATCGAACCCAGGCCGCACGCATGCCAGGCAAGCGCGCTACCGCTTGAGCCACATCCCCAGCCCCGAAATTCTTTATTAAGTCCTTGACTCAATGGAATTTCCCATTGGAAATGAAAGGGCACTATTCTCTTTGATTGCTTCCTACGCATAAGAGTTACAAATTAATTTAACTAGCTTTCTCTGCCAGCACCCTCAATTTCAAGCTAACCTATGACTCACCTACGGGCTCCTGAGTTATCCTCCTTCTAGTTCTGTTCTAACAGGTACCACGAGTCTTCAAATACCAGCAGGCACCTTCTAAAGTATGTGTTCCCAGTGAAAATTTCCAAGATACTCCTTACTTTGTGTTTAGAATTCTGTGTGCACATGCATGGGGCGGGGTGGGGATTGTTTTGAAAAACCAGTCTAATACAGACTGATCACAGGAACTGGATTTTATTTAATAAAAAATGAAAAGCTCCATCTGGTTGTAAGCCAAGCATCTTTGAACACAGAGGGAGAAGAGAGCCGTTTCTCAGGAGCTATTATTTATCACTCTATGATTCTATTATTTCCCTTCCTCATTTACAGCAATTCAGTACTAAAAATGGCATTCCCTCTCTGCAAATATTCCTACATCTGTTCATATTTCCTCTTTCTTTTTCCATGTACACACACATACTGCTATTTGTAGTTAGAATTTGAAAGAAGAAGGGAGAGCATCTATTCTTATCACCAGCGTATGGCTCTATCCCTTCTGTCTCACAGGCAAATTTTGGTCTAACAGTTCCATTTTGTAGCAGGTCTGAAGGAAGTGATTTTTCATTTTTAGAATGATTTTAAAACTTTTTTTTTTTTTTTTTTTTTTTTTTTTTTTGCAGCTGACAGTAGAATCCCAGAAAACAAATGTTGCCATTACGATATGTCAAAGTTGTTTGGGGGGAATCAAAAAAACTTCATAATTGATACACATGCATAAAGAAACACTTAAAACTTTCCAGAAAAGTAATGGGTTTTTGATTCTAGCTCTTGTTTTTGATAATGAACCAAAAGTATTTGGATTATTTCCTATTTACTTAAGGTTGGATCAATAAAGGTGTACCCATAACATGTCTACATATGTTTTCTTTATGCCTATGGAATAATTTGATGTCAAACAACACCAGAGGAGAAAGCAAGTTTTCCTGGGTTTTTCACTATTTTCTTCCAACACCTGCATTTGCAGGTTATATATCTGACATCTGTATAATCTTGGGGAAAGCTCCTAGTTTGTGTGTGAGTCAGGGAAGGTTGCCTAACCTCTGTCTACTCACCCACGGCTGCTAAATGTCATATTCCTAGTAAATCCATAACTGATGGTATAGTGGACCCAACAGACTTCCAGGAAAAGAAAGGCTCTCTTCTTACCAAGAAATATCCATTTCTCTATGGGGAACACAATCTCAACTATATTAACTTTGCTTTTGACCTTTTGGGAAATAGTAACCTTTCATGGAATGGTAGCTATTAGGGGATAATAAAATCAATACCTTACACTACTTAAGGTCAAGGGTGAAAGTAAAAAAAAAAAATCGTGGATTTGGTGATGGGAAGATCACTGGTAACATTAGAATTATAGGCACAGCAAAAAAAAAAAGTATATAATTGATCCCTTAAACTAGGGATCCTGAACCTTATTGATGATCCCCAAAGCACCAGGGGCCAAATGATTATTTTTTAACAATGTTCAAAATCAAACAGATTTTCTATCCATAGTAAATTCATTTTATCTTACTAAGATATTAGATTTTGTTGCATCCAATAGAATCTGATCAACTCCAAGTAAAACATGGTCACCCAACAGTGGTTAAAAGACCTGCCCCACCATGACAAATTTGAAATAACATGATAGTCCATTAACTCTGGAGCAGTGCCCAGCCCAGGTTCCTAGAGAGGACAGGCTATAGCGATCATCTGTCAGTGAGGAGCACATAATGACACAGATCTTGGTCAGAATGTATATAATAAAGGGTATTTTATCTTTTTTCATATACTTTTTGTGACAATATAAATCAACTTAAAACTAAATTGTTATTCATCTAAAACTAGGACAACCCCTGGTTGGATTATTTTGAGATTGACTTTCATCAGTAGTTATTGCTTCACCACATGGTCTTCTGGGTATTAGTAACCAGAGTTTTTCTGACAAAGTTGAATTCTTGAATAGTGGGATTATAAAGGCAAAGTTGGGGCTGAATGTAGAATGAAATAACACATTATATCCTTGTTAGTGGAAAGCCTGACTGAGTCCAACCCTCATCCCTTAACAGGAAAGGAGATTAAGGATTTTAGATGATTCAGTAAATTGCTAATGGCTACTGAATATCAAATGCTAGAAGCTTATTTAACTTTGGACTCCCATTCCTTAGGTAGTATCCCTAGCACTGTATCTTACTGCAGAAAAAAACAATATTGGTGGAAACACAAGGGTGAAAACCATGTAGCAATGAGTTGTTAGAGAGGAAATAATGACAGAGAAGTCTGGTTCCTCTTAGATATGAAAAGGAAATGCAAAACTAGATAGAGTGTGGATAAGTAACTGTCAGATGACAAAGCACACTCAGATACCCAGAGTCAAAATCAGGTAATGTATTAGTAGGTAAATAATATTGACATGAGAAAAAAATTTCTGAAGCCTGAATAAGTTCTAAAATGCCAAGTAGTTATAATACCTAAGATTTCAAAATTCTAGGAAATATACTTGGCCTACCAAATTTAACCTTCGAAACCACCCTATGAAATATATGGCACTCCAAATAAAGAAAGAATTTGGCTCAAGTAACTTGTTCTAAACTGTACAACTAGTAAGTGATGAAAACAAGATCGGTACTTAATCAGTTTGGTGTTGGGCCTCATGCTTTTAATCATTTATTATAATAATAAATCAAAATGGGAACTTGAAATACTCATTAATTGAATGATATTAACTCAATATGACCAGGATATATGGAAATGGATTCTAGGTAGTAGACAGACCCTTTCATGTAATCTAGATTAAATCTGATAAAATATCTAGAAAACCTGTACTTTACATGGTTTAAATATAATATGATCACATACTCCCTTTTCTAAGTATATATAAGAAAGGAATAGAGATTAACCTTAAATTTATGAAAGGCTAAGTTTATCCAAAACTGTCTTTTAAAAAAGCAAACTGTAAAGAAAAGCAAACTATAGAAAAAATCCTTCAAAGTAGTGAAAAATATGAAAAATGAGACATTAAAATGTAATACATTAATCTGCTTTGTTTTTCATTTTTGTTTGTGTTTTTCTGTGTATATTTGCCAGGGTATCCGTTGTTCCAAAATGTTCAAAAACTGTCAACCACCAATAAAGTTAATTGAATCCAGTTTCAATTCCAAGAGATAGCACTCAATGTTCTCCATATTGTGAGTTCAACTTCTCACTCCACATTTATCATGTACTGTGATCACACTACAAGCAGTTATCATCCTTTATGATCTAGAAGAGTAACTCTCTAGAAAGAAATTTTTCACATACAATTGATTCATTCCTTAACCATGTTCATTTGCCACTAGATATGTTTCCCTGAATTGACCCTTTCCTGTCTAATGTTAGTCGTAGGGCACGTGAATTAAATACCTGGCTTGATGGTCAACTTTAAAAGCAGATAATGTTGGAGTCCAGTGTGGTGATGCACATCTGTAATCCCAGTTACTGAGGATGCTGATGCAGGAGGATTGCAAGTTTAAGGCCAGTATAGGCAATTTAGTAAGACTCTATCTTAAAATTTAACAAATAAATAAAATGGGCTCAATATGTAGCTCAATTATAGAGTGCTTGCCTAGCATGTATAAGGCCCTAGGTTCAATCCCCAGAAGGACAGTAAATAAGTTAGTAAACTAAATAAATACAAAGAAGACAGTGTGTCCCCTAGAGGTCATTACTTTGTATAAACTATAAAAATTGATTGTAGCAATGTTATAGACAACTCTATTTGTTGTACTGTTCTTTACTTTGTAGATAATGGTATTTATTTTTCTTTTTTAAAAACTAAAGTTTTGTAGCAACCCTAGGTCTACTAATTCTGTCAGCACCATTTTTCTAACAGTATGGAACTCACTTTGTGTCTCTGTCACATTTTGATAATTCTTAAATAATAATGAAAAGGCTTTAATTATTGCATCTGGCATAATGGTACTATTGTAACTCTTTTGGATACCATGAGCAATCCCCATAAGACAGCAAGCTTAACTAATATACACTGTGTGTTCTGAAGTGCTCCTCCAACTGGCCCGTCCCCCTTCTCTCCCTCCCTTCCATCCTTCCTATTCCCTGAGAAATAATCATGTCAAAATTAGGCCAATTATGTATAACCACACAACAGCTTCTAAGTGTTCATGTGAAAGGAAGAATTGCACATCTCTCACCTTAAACCAAAACTAGAAATGATTAAGCTTAGAAAGGAAGGTGTATCCAAAGCTGAGATGGGCTGAAAATAAGGCTTCTTGTGCCAGGCAACCAAGTTGTGGATGCAAAGAAAAAAGTTATTGAAGGAAATTAAATATGTGATACCAGTGAACACAGCAATGATAAAATCGCAAAACAGCCTTACTGAGGACCTGGAGAAAATCCCATTATTCTGACTAGAAAACTAAAAACAGCCATAACATTCATTGAAGACAAATCCCAATCCAGAGTAAGGCCAGAATTCTCTTCAATTTTATGAAGACTGAGAGATGGGGGTGGAGGTGGGTATCATGGAAGAAAAGTTTGAGGTCAGAAAAGTTTGGCTCATGAGGTTTAAGGAAAGAACTGGCTCCATAATATGAAAGTTCAAGTTATAGCTGCAAGTGTTAATTCAGAAGCTGAGTATGGTACTCAGAAGTCCGGCAAAAAACAACTGCAGAAGGTGGCTGCACTATACAACAGGTGCACAAGCTTTCTTTGAAAGAGTATGCCATCTAGAACTTTCATAGCTAGAGGGGAGAAGTCAATTTCCAGCTTCAAACTTTCAAAGGTTAAGCTGACTCTTTCATTAGGTGTTAATGTAGTTGGTGATTTAAGTTAAAATCAATGTTCATTTGTCTTTCTGAAAATCTTAGGACCCTTTGAAAATAATAAAGAATCTACTATGCCTTTGTTGTGTACATGGAAAAACAAAGACTGGATGACCCCAATTATATTCAATTTGATTCTCCGAACTCTAGCCAGAGCAACCAGGCAAGAGAAGGAAATTAAAGAAATGAAAAGAGGAAAAGAAAAAGTCAAACTATCTTTGTTTGAAGATAAATTTCTGGGTATATCTTCTACATCTATTCCCCTTCCCCAAAAAAAGCCAGAAAACTTCTAGAGCTAGTAAGTGAATTCATCAAAATAGCAAGATATAAGATTAACATTCATAATTCAAATCTTTCCTCTACTCCAACAATGATTCTGCTGAAAAGGAAATCTATTCCATTCATAATAACCTCAAAAAACACAAACATATTTGGAAATTAATCTAACCAAAAGGGTAAAAATTTTCTATGCTGAGAATTACAGAACATTGAAGAAAGAAATTTAACAAGAGATTAGAAGATGGAAGGATCTTCCCTGTTCTTGGAGATGCAGAGTTAGTGTTATTAAAATGGCCATATTACCAAAAGCAATATATAAATTCAGTACAATCCCCATCAAAATAGCAATGATATTCTTCACAGAAGTTTAAAAACAACCTGAAATTCATTTGGAAGAATAAGATCCAGAATAATCTAAGTACTCTTGAGCAAGAATAGTAATGCAGGAAGCATCACAATTACCTGATCTGAAGAGTTATAGTAACAAAATAGTAACAAAACCAGCATGGCATGGTGTTGGCATAAAAACGAATAGTAAAACCAATAGAATAGAGGACACAAAGACTAATCTATATACCTTCCTTCAGTCATCTGATACTTGACAAAGGTATCAAAAATATATGTTGGAGAAACAATAGCCTTTTTAACAAATGGTGCAGGGAGAACTGGATATCCATATGTAAAAGAAGGAAACTAGATCCCTCTCCTTCAAACTGCACAAAGTCAAATCAAAAGGGATCAAAGACTTGAGAATTAGAATATAAATTTTACAACTGCTAGAATAAAATGTAGGATCAAACTCCATCATATGAGTAGATGTAAGAAGTGACTTCCTTAATAGAACTCCCAAAGCTCAACATATAACTCCCAAAGCTCAACATATAAAACCAGAATCAATAAGTCAGGTGCCATCAAATTAAAAAGCTTCTGCATAGCAAAGGAAATTATTATGAGAATGAAGAGAGAACCTACAGAATGGGAGAAAATGTTTGCCAACCTGCTGCTCAGAGCATTAACAGCCAAGATATATAAAGAACTTAAAAAACTTCACACACACACACACACAAATATGATCCAATCACAAAATGGGCAAAAGAACAGACATTTTTCAAAAGAAGAAACACAAATAGTCAACAAATAATGAAAAAAAAAGTTCAACATTTCTAGCCATTAGAAAAATGCAAATCAAAACTATGTTTCAAGCCAATCAGAATGGCAATTCTCAATACAAATAATAATAAATTCTGATGAGGATGTGAGGAAAAGGTTATAGTCATACATTATTGGTGGAACTGCAAATGAGTACAACCACTTTGGAAAATAGTACAGAGATTCCTCAAAAGACTATGAATTAAACTACCATCTGACCCAGCTACCCCACTCCTTGGTATTTATCCAAAAGAACCAAAATAAGCATACTATAGCAATACGGCCACTTTAATGTTTATGGCAGCACAATTCACAAAGGCTAAGTAATAGAATCAGCCGAGATGCCCATCAACAGATGAATTGATTAAGAAAATGTGGTATATATGCACACTGGAGTCTTACTCAGCCATAAAGAAGAATTAAATCATGGCATTTTCTGGTAAATGGATGGAAGTGGAGAACATCCTGGTAAGTGAATTAAACCAGACTCAGAAAGTCAGAGGTTGGATGTTTTCTCTTGTATGTGGAAGTTAGAGCAAAACAAGGAAAAGAAGGAGATCAGACGTCATAAGGATATAGGAAAAATCAGGGAAGTGGAAGAAGGAGATTGAGAGGGAGGCAAAAGGGACGAGAAAGTAGAGAAAAAGTGGAAGAAATTTAACAGAATTATATTATGTGCATATATAAATGTGCCACAGGGAATTTTACCTTTATGTGTGTGTAGAAAGCTCCAGTCAAGAATGGATAGATGAATGAGCAAGGGAAGGATCATTGCAGTGGAGGGCTGGGTGGGGGTGAGGAGTGACATGGTATAGGTCAGATTCAATGCATGTATGATTATAGGGGAATGGACCCAGCCACTATATACAAATATAATTCTCTAACTAATACAAACAACCGAGTGACTGCACGATAATCTAAAACATGGTTTACTGAATATTTGAGGTCCACCATTAAGGACTACCACCCAGGTGGGGGACTTCCTTACAAATATTAAAATATCATTGCTTATTGACAATACACCTGGTCACTCAAGAGTCCTGATTAAGAGGTATAATGAGATTAATTGTGTTTTCATGACAGCTAACACAACACACAATCTGCAATCCATGGAGCAAGGAGCAATTTATCCTTCTATTGTTATTAATTAAAATACATTTCATAAGGCCTCAGTCTAGCAAAGAGAGTGAGACATTTTTTGATGATCTGTAAAAATAATTTGAAAACCTTCTGGAAAGAATTCATCATTCTATATAGCATTGAGACTATTCATGACTCATGAAAGAAAGTGAGAATATCAACACAACTCAATCTGAAAAGAAGTTAATTCCAGCTTGTGTGGATTATTCTAAGGGGTTCAACACTTCTGTGGAGGAAGTAACTACAGATGGGGTGGAAATAGTAAGGAGTGGAAATGGTACGGAAACTAGAATTAGAAGTCATGCTTAGAAATGTGCCTGAACTGCCCTAGGGTCGTGATACAACTTCCATGGATGGGGAATTGCTTCTTGTGGCTTAACAAAGAAAATGGTGTCTCGTGGTGATGGATATTACCTCTGGGAAGACACTGTGAACATTGTTAAAATTACTACCAAGGATTTAGAATATTACATACATGATTTTATAAAGCAGGGGCAGGATTACAGGGAATGACTCTGTTTTGAAAGAAGCTTTATTGCATGTGCAATGGTATTGAATAACATTGCCTTCTACAGACAAACTTTAATGAAAGGAACAGTCAATCAGTATAAGGCCAAGTTCACCACTGCCTTATTTTAAAAAATTGCCATAGCCCCTCCAACCTTCAGCAACTACTGATCTGGTGAGTCAACAGCTATCAACACTGAGGCAACATACTCCAAAACAGAAAGATAATGGCTCACTGAAGGTTCAGATGATCATTGGTATTTTGTAGCAGTATTTATTAGTTAAAATATATACACTGTTTTCTTGGACATCATGCTAGTACATACTTAATAAAATATACCACTGTTTAAAAATAACTTTTCTATGCACCAGAAATTCAAAACATTGTGTAATTTGTTCTATATATTCACTGAAGTAATCTGGAACTGAACCTGCAATATTTCTAAGGTCTGAGTGTAATTAATTTTGAAATATAATATTTAGGGATATAAAAAGCTTAATACAATACTGAGTTGGTGAGAAATTCTTAGTGATGAAAAAAGTATGAAACTATTTGTTTTAAGATTAAAAACAGAATTTTACTTTTAAATAAGACACATTCTTGAGGTCTCTATTAATATTTATTTCAACAAAATAAATACCATAGAGAAAAATCATTCAAAATATATTTTAGTCCAGTTCATTCCATTAAAATCACTGCCTGAGTTATACAGATATTTAGTTCTGATCTATACAGAGTCCAGAGTCATCTAATTGTAGTTAAACAAATGAACAATAGATTGAATTACCAACTAAGCAATTCAATTAGGCTATTAAGAAAACTGAAATAAGAATTCCAGTGTATGGGGCAGTTATTTTAGTCAACCTAGTGCCCAAAGCAGATTTATAATTCTGCAATTCAATCTGCTGCTGGGCATTCAGATGTGATGAACCATGAATAAAGTGAACTTGACAACCACAATGGCTGTTCCAATCCATCATATATTCCCCAACACATACAGTAAGACACTTGAAAACATCTCAATGCTTAGTGTGTTGTTATTGCTATTTTTTTTAAAATCCATTACAATCTTTACTTCTAATTTACTCTATTAAAATGGGTGAGTCCTTATAAATGAAATAATTTCATCAGTCAATATGATACTTTAAGTGAATATAAATTTTTTGAGGGTTGGCCATTCTGGTGTCACTTTTAATGCTTTTATGTCATGTTATTAATATGAGGAGTTTCTATTTAAGTAACCCCATCTTTCCAATTTTGTAGGGGTTAGAACATAGGATGGATAATATGTGTATATAATCTAGTACTGCTTTAAATTGGTATCTGTAGAAAGTGGAAATTTATTCAGAAAATATTAACATGAATTTTAAAATGAGAGATTCATGGAGTAGAGCAGCAGATCAGGCGGAGGGAGGTGGGAGGGAAAGGAAAGGTGCTGGGGAATGAGGCTGCTTAAATTGCATTATGTGCATGTTTACATATGGCCTAATGAACCCCACCCACTATTATGTGTAATTATTATGCAGCAATAAAAATGAATTTTAAAAGAAATATTTTTAAATTGAGAGAACCATAATAAGCAACTGAGAAAAGCTGGGCTTGAGCATTCAATCCTTCACCCTCTCTCTGAGTCTTATACTTATTGTGGATCTATGTAGACAGCCCTGAGCCAACTTAGTAAACTTTAGGACAAAGATCAAGTACATTAGGTGGTCAATGGTATTCAAAACAGGGCATAGGATATGTGTAGTAAGTATGACAATAATGTGCTTGTGTATTGTCTCTGCCCATGATTCTTCTTTGAAGGTTATATGCAAATTCACAGAACTTAGACAACAGTTCTCATTAGATTTACTTTTTAAAAATAATTTAGTTTCCATTTATGGAAGAAATACCTACCTGCCTCCAGCATACACTAACACTTTCCTGTTTTTAGCCAGATTACCAACTCGGCTTTAAATAAATCTCCATGGATTACAATTCAAATGTGTTTTACAAAGTGAACAAATAAAAGTAAATGGCGATTGGATGAGTATGCCTCTGTGTCTTTCAAAATCCATTTTAAATTGAATATTTGATTAGTCCACCTAGATTCCTTAATACCACTGGAAAACAGACCCCTCTAGCATTCTAACATAATCAAACATATTCTTTCCAGTTTTCTATGAGGCTTATCTTGGCTTCCCATCTGATTGACTCAACAGATGCATTATTAAGGATATAAGAATATAAACATTTAAAACTTTTGTGAATGTAATGGATGCCTAAATAGCTACGTGCATGTGTTCAGAATAAATGCTACATTTGCATCAGTCACTGCAAGGTAGATGGAATATAACCATCATACCAATAGTTACCAACACATTTAAGTCAATATCTTTGTAACTAATGGAGGATGGAATGTACAAAAATGTTAGAAAGAAGTTTTAAAGATGTCCTTATTTAAAGCACTATGAGGAAACTTCCAATTTGCTAGTTTGTTTTAAAAATGACTTACTCTCTGCATAACTGAAATATCTGTGATAAGAACACACAGGGTACAGAGAGAGGAGCCAACATCTAGGTGCTTTGATGAGCAGTTCATCCCAATTACTCAAGTGTGTGCCTGTTTGTGATTCACGTGAGTGAGACTACCCAAGCCTTAGCAGTGGGAATAATTGATAAAGTAGATATGACATAGACATGTGAGAGCAGCAGTCACTGAAAGGAAGAGACCTTAGCATTCATTCCAACCTCTGATCATTTAGGAGAGGACAACGAGGTCAGTCAAAAATTAACTGGAGAAGAGAACGAAAAAAGAAGAGATGCAAGGAAATAACGTTCCCTATCACAGTACGAATCACACGTTGTGGTGATCATTTCTATGTCTGTGTTCACCCAGAACCTCAATGGACCAGGCTCGGTGTCAGTCTTATTCGCTGCTATCTCCCTGGTGCTTCGCACAATGCTTCTCAGAAATGAGTGCATAAATGAATGGGTAGATGATTGTTCAATATCAATTTAGGGATGATTCTTAGTCTCACTAATCCTGTCTTTCATCTTTTGGAAATGAGGATAGCAACGGTCTCTCAGACTGTTATCAGAGAAAAATGAAACAATACACAAGAAATGCTCAGAAATGGGCTCTACACAAAGCAGCGTGCACTAAACATTAACAGGATGGGTGAATGAACCTGGTTTTCCAGAAATTTCAACAAGACATGGAAAAATAATAACCGCTTTTGGTGTACCCTCATCGAGTGCCTCTGCGAGAAAAAAGAAATCATAAACTGCAAACCCAATGCATGATATAGAATATAAAACAATCACAAGATATTTGAAGGAAAATTTGTTGTTTGACCTATTCCAGAGGATACACTCTGAAGGGAACAAAGAGCACTGAAATACCTGATAAAATCCTGACTTCTGCTTCATTTCCTGTTCTTGAGCTGGCTGGATTCCGGGCTGTGCATCGATAGATCCCAATGTCCCCTGGTTGAAGTCTGCTGATTTGCAATGCTCCAGAGGGTAAGACCACCACCCTGGAGTCTCCCGGCATTGGAGTGAGGTCTTGTTGATTTTTCTGCCAGTGTATGGTTGGCATGGGCTCCCCAATGACTTCACACTTGAGGAGCACTGTGTCTCCCATGAATGCAGTGACAGATTCTGTCTGGGAAAGGAATCTCAGAGGTCCTAAGGGCAAAACAAAGAAGAAGGGATAAATCTTTCTGATAAGGCACAATAATCATCAATAAAAATAATAGCACTTTGCATTTTTATGAAAATTATATCTTATAATGGATCTTCTCATATCCTATCTATCTCATTTGCTCCTCATACGTTACCACATCGGGTGTCAGATGCTGCAGGTAGGTTCCAAGGCTAAAAAATTGTGAAGATGTTTTCACTTATCTCTACTTGCTTGTTTTTTTTTTTTATTATTTTTTGAAAAATACACAGAGCAGGTTAAGACCATTTTAATTTTACAGATAATGAAATTGAGGCTCAGAGAAATGAATTTCAACACACTAGTTATTATATGGCAATCCTACAAACAGGACCTTGTTCTGAATCTTGTACTATGCTCTTCTAGTTACCCAACTTTGAACAAAGTGCTGTGAAGTCATGGGAATTCATGAAGGACTGGCCATACAGCATAACCTATGGAAGTTTCAAGAAGGATGTGTAATATTAACTGCCAATTATAAGAACAGAGAACAATTGTTTATGTGTACACTGCTTAAGGTTAATAATCACCAGTATTGCCAGATATGTTTACAGTGGATTGAAATTAGAAGAGTATGTTTTTCTGGTTTGGCTGGGCACCTATTATTTATGCATCCTTTGGTAACCTGTTTTATTTCTTGAGCTATAAAAATGGAATAATAGCTAACTCACATGACCACTATGATGTTCATATGAAATAATATGTGAAAAAAATGATGCATTCTCACAGACAGAAAATGAAGGGAGAAATAGAAAAGAAACTGGCTACTAAGCCTAAGCATGGCAAGAAGATTTCTCCATCATGTTAGCATACACAAAGAGCAAAAGATATTTCCATCTGACCCTCTTGAACCTCTTTTATGAGCAAGTGGACATCTGTGAACCTACTCCTTTGACCATGAAAACCTTCATTACTTTTTGATGATTGCAACCAAACACATTTACATAAATCATATCATCATTGGTAAATCAGTGGAAATTCTATTTTCTAGAGCTTATGGTACCTGATAATTTCAAATCTATGATTCTTTTTTATTCATCACAGTTAAATTTTGATATTTCCAACTTCATTTTAATCTTGATGGGACTGTTTCCATTGTAAGTACGTTTCATAGTATAACTTGATTTCATCCATCAATTTCAAGTTTGTATCAAGTTTTACTAATTACATTTTATGTTATTGTGGTATTTATTTTACAGATTTAATTATGTCAAAATTTCCCAAGTCTGGGCTTAAATGAGTCAGAAAGTTTTGATTTCTTCTATTAATATTTACTCGATAACAAACTCTATTGTGTTCCATTTTAACTACTGTTTGTTTGAACTTGGGTCGATTAATTCTCCAAACCTAATTTCCCTATAAACTGATAAAAATTTTTGCTGGGGACAGAAAGACAAACATAAAATGGCCTGGGTCAAACCACATTGTAATTTAATATGAGAAGCAATAAGAAATATTATAGAGAATTTTCTTTCCCTAGGTGAACATAGAATTTCATGTCTCTTGCAGTGATCAGAGTCTTTGAACCATAACTGTATCCAAATGTATAAAATTACATTAGTATCACATGTGGAATGCTGAAGGCTGCCATCATTATAGCAATACCTGCATAAATCAACTCGAAATCCTGAAGATACAATATTAAGGTATTTTTAAGAAGAATGAATGATGCAAGAACCTTAATATTGATACAAATTTTAATATATCAACTGAAATGTAGTCAACATATATAGGCACTAAATACTGATATGATTCCAAAACAGACTCTGTAATTTGGATCCGCTGAGCTACCTGGCTCAACAATACAGATACAACTACAGAGGGCGCCAGTCACTTGCCTAACTCCATTCTTTTCTTTGATTATCAGAAGAACTAATCTATACCTCGGCTAGACCTACTAAGAGAAAAACAAAATGAATTTGCTATACCCTGGCTCATCGTTCAAAGTCCAATTTCTAGGTTGTTTGCAGTATATGGTTTAAGTCTGTTCAAAAGAAAAGGAAAACATATATTAATCTACTACTGATATTTAAACAGGGGATGGTTTGCACATACTACACACAGCAAAACTGGAAAAAATAATGGCATATGTGAGGTTTATGACAGACAACAAATTACAAATTTCTGACTTTTTATTTGATAGTTTTCTTCTTCATCTTCATCCCCGTGAGTTTTTTTTTTAATTTTGTAGTGAATTAAATAAAATTGACAATAATTTTCCCATATCCAAAAAGTTATATATTTCATAAACGTATGGCAGAATAAAATATTCTAGGTATTTTGATAAAGAATAAATATTCATATATATGGTTCTCGACCACAAATTGGGTAAATTTAAAACATTTATTTTATATCTGACTATCTGTAGCATTCAAAAATGGACTTTGAAATAAGTTCTAGAGCACAGAATGAAATATAAAGAAGTAGTTCATATGATATTCAACAATTGTCTCCCTATGTAAATTTCATCTGGCTAGAAGAAACATACACAAGGCACGAGATTGAATATTAATATAATTAGACTTAATGGAACTGGCTCTTTCTCTGCATGTTTATTCAATATGCACTCTATAGTGATTTCAGATCTTAATAAACTAGGGTCAGAACTGTATCCTATTTAAAAGCTAACAATGCAATGCGTGGAGTACACAATGCAACTTTCAAATAGTTGATTATTTGTCATAATGGAAAATTTAAAAAGTGATTTGTAGATTTTCCTTTTTTCCCTCTACAAATGAAACTCTTCACAACAAAAGAAGTAACCTAAGTTTACAAGACCGTATATGGTTTGAATTAACACTCCCAACACAGGGTTAAATTTTAGCACTGACATATCATGAAGGTGTCACAAACCACCAAGTCTCAAAAGAAGAATTTAGAGGCTATCAGCTTAGTGCTGCATTTCATTGCATGAGTATGGACATTTAGTAATGAATATTAGTTTCAATTTAACTCATAAGAATAAAATATATTTAGAAAAGTCATTTAATGCTCTAATCGAATACCAATGATTCTTGTTCTTCATACAGGTATAAATTTAATTAGTTCATAATGAAAAAAGTAGTTCTCTGATTAGCAGAGAACTCATCAGAACATGTTGGATCCATTGCAACCAATTTCCTACCTCTCTTTACTCACTCAAAGAAAGTTCAAACACCGTCAAAACATCAGTGTTCCTAAATAACCTACATTTTCGCTTTGCTCAAAACTAACGTTCCCCATATTTTCTGGTATTATTTTATCCCCCCAAGGCTGGGTTTTATTTAATTATATACCCAAGAATCTAGAACAATGTACCTTTCAGGGTCATCTTAACTTTTGCAAAATAATTCTCAGATCTATTTAACTTACCGAGACCCTTTTAAACATGGCTTTCTCTGGACTGCACTTCACATAGTGCTTCCTCTAAAAAGGCACACCCCCACCCCTAACATCTACTTATGAAATCTGTAGTTACTCTCAAGGTATTGAATAAAAAAACAAACAAACAAAAAATCACCATTTTCCTAGCCTTGCTGGAAATCATTTCTTTACCTTTTAAATTTTTATTGTGCTCATAATTTACAGATACCATAACAGAGTCTATAAATAAAAGTCTGAAAAGTGTTTGCATGTTTGTGTTGTTTTCTGCATTTTATTTCCACGGGGTATATCAAATATTTACGGAAAGAAAAAACATACATAAATATTTGTTGAGAGTCTATGTGACTCTAAATATTTTGCAAAAAAAAAAAATTCACATTTTGAAAATTGGGTTTGAATTCAGACTCTATCACTTCCCAACACACATTGGCACACACCTAGCGCCAGATTACCTGTGGTCATTTTCCCACTTCACCTTTTCTTTAGCTGGATGACTTTGGGCAGGCCTCAGTTTTATAATATCACTACTCCAAGACCCTTCATAAATTAACCCATTTAATCATGAAGACAATTCTATATTTAATTTTGCAGTGTTGGGGATTAAACCCAGGATTTTGTACATACTATGCCCCTGAATTACACCCCAGGCTCAGGACAATTTTTTAAGTATTATGATTATCACTACCTTCTTTATATAACTGGTATGAAAGCAAAGCTCTTCCAAATGAGTACACTGTGGTATCATTATCTAAAAAATATTTAGTGCTGAATTATTGTACTTCTTAAAAGACCTTATTTCTTCAATCTAGGTGGAAATGCCTCACAGAAAATTCCTTATATATGTCAAGATTCTCTATTCTAGCTCCCCCAGCAGCAGCTCAGAAATAGGTAAACCGTTTAGTGAATAGAGCTGGCTCTCTGTAATTATAAGTTTCACTTCCATATTCTCAATCAAGTACAGATTGAAAATATTCAGGAAAAAGAATTGTACTGAGAAGGTCCACATTTACTGAGAATGTACAGATTTCTTTCTTGTCATGATTATTTAAACAATACAGTGTAACAACTATTCACATAACATTTATACTGCATTAGGTGTTATAAATAATCTAAAGATGGTTTAAAGTATTTGGGAGGATATGTGTAGGTTCCATGCAAATACTATGCCATTTCATAGAAGGGACTTGAACATTTAGATTTTTTTTTTAACTGAAGGCATGTCCTGGAGACAATCTCCTGCACATTCAGAAGGACAACTATAGGCTTCTCCCTACATGGACTTCCTCAACTTCAACCTGAAGCACCACACTGTTAAAAACAGTACATAACCTATTTTGGTGCTCTCAGAGGGCTTCCATCTTGAGAGGTCAAGATTGTTGCAGGGAAGGATGGTAGTCCAGGTTCCTATCTTCACATCTAGCCTGGCCAAGGATTCCATTGCAGTATTAAATCTAGGGACACCTGGACTTGTTGGCAGTATCCCACAAGAGTCAACTTTCGGGTTTAGACATTATCTGCTCTTCCATGTGTTAACAAAGTAGGAACCTATTAATAATGGTGAACTATAAAAAGAAAATAACATTTTGCTTTACATATGGAAAAATCAGACACATATGGAAGCTCCATTTCATCACCTGCTCTGGAAGTGATAAACACAGACATTTTAAATTCCAATTTTATAAGTAACTAATACATGCTAAAAGTGCCTGGGCTTTGGCATCAGAAATTTTATTGATGTCAACAATACAAATTATAGTTATACAGTAAGTATTAAATGTTGTTAGCAAGAGACATAGCCATTATGAGATTACTGTGGAGGAACAGGCTCACCCTGTTTATTTTGATTTCTTTAAAGAATCCCTCATTTATTATCTTACACTATTTTATCACTAAAATGATTCATTGTCTTTGTTTCTTTGTTAAATGCTGCTTAAAGCCTATTAAACACCATAATACCAATTTGTTTCTAGAACACTAACCGACTTTTATTCTTTTTATGCCTTTGGTAACACCATGCTTGAATATCTGGAATTTAACAGCACCCATCCAGCATCAGATTCTCCAGTTCCACAGAGGTCTCCCTGAATCCAGATAAAACCAGTTACTCCTATAATAAGCCTCCTTTGTACCACTTACTTCCATTTTTTTAAATTAATGGTGGAATATACTTTATATCTATCTTCCTGGCTAACTGGTGAGTTCTACAAAACCAGGGTTCAGTTTTACTTTACCCTGGACTATGAACACTTTAGCACAATGCATGACAAATAATTGGTCATCAAATATTTGTTGAATGGAAAAATATGTCTTATTTTTAGGAGAGTCAGTTCAGACAAATATTCCAACCCCAGCCACTGGGAAGTCTAAGAGAGACAGCAGTAAGTAAGGAGAAATAAAAGGTGAGAGGGAGAAAGCAGTCATTTCCTCAGGACAAGTAAATGAGCTGAGGCTAATATTCAGACTCAAGTTTCCCCAACCTTAGAGCCTTTCATTTGAAGAGACTAGGGAATGGGGTCTATGCCTAATGCATCTATGAAAATGTGACCTAAATCTCATAAGTTTAAATTGAGAACAGTAGATAGTTTGAATAAAATTTTCCATTCCTCTTTCAATCAGTGTTCCAAGGAACAAAATTATCAGAGGTGTAAGGGCCAGCCTCCCTCCACCTGGGACAGCTTGGGCAATAGCCACCATTCTCCTTCAGACCAATACAAATGTCTTCAGATCCAAGGGATAACCAAAATGTTTGCTGTCACCAAGGCAGGAGAAATGTTAATAGCAAAAACAGCAAACATTTTTCACTTGAGCTTTTCTTTTATGATGCTAAAAAAGAGAGAGGGAGAAAGAGGTAAAAACAATCACTATAGCAATGAATGAAAAGCTACAAAATCTGGAGGGACTTCAATAGTGTTAGGCTTTTGGAATTAAAATAAGGAGAACAATAATTTCTCCCTCTGCTTCCAACCATGCATACATGCACCACACAGACTAAGAAAAATCTTCCCATCAGATCTAGGCAGAAAGAAATTTGGAATATCTTAGACCTGCACTTTCATTCATTCAATTCTAAATGAATTTGGATTTCAAGCGAAAAATTTCTCAGTGCAGGTTTTTGCCAAGACTCACAGTTTCTAGAAAGGCCTCTCCTCCACCCATGCACCCCAGAGTGGGCTTCTTTTCTTCTTTTAAATTCTAATCTGAAAATGGCATATTCTTCTGATTTGCCCTCTAGCCTTGTTGGCAGACTATCAGGATCCACATCTTTTCCTATGGAAGGTCTAATTATTAAGTAATTAAAGTCCATTTAATAAAAAGAGATTTACCAATTGGGGGACAGACCTTGGGGTTGGAAACATGCCTTGATTTTAAATATTCAGCAATGTGCTAATATTCTGCAACTGCCAGAGGAGAACTGCTATAAATGCTTTGTTTGCTCCAAATTAAAGCCTGGAGGTTAAGTCCCTCCGAAGCCAGACTTAGTTTGCCCCTATTTAATTGCGGAATTAGCTGAAGGGCAGAGAACATTTTAAGCCAAAGAGAAGTTCTCTAGATTGAGTTCTTCTCAAAAAGCAGCCAAAGACAAAAAAAAAAAAAAAAAAGGTGTTTACAGAATTTGTCAGAAGCTCATTTCTGCCTCTATACCCCATGTCCCTCTGGAGGATGTCATTTCCCTTCATTTTTTTACTAATTTTTTTTGCTTCATTTTATTGGCAAAATTATAGGTTTCTAGATGGTTGGCTAAAGAGCTTGAATGTGGACTTCATAATGTGAGTCCAGGAAGTGTGCCTCAGGGGTGCCAGTCACATTCACCTAGTGTGTGACCTTGCAAGAAACAACCATGTGGTCAATTAGTTGAAATAGGAGAAATGTGAAGGAAAAGGAAAATAGTGTAGGCAAATTACACATAGTTAGTTTATCAGTTGAGCTCTGCAAGTTTAGCAGCACACATTGAACTCATCTCTAAGACCACAAATAGTCAAGATGCAATGTCTTAGAGTCTTTCTTATGGTCATCTTTTAAGATTTTTCCTACATAACATGCTCTGAAGAACAGCTGGCCCTGAGCCAGATCCTTGAAGCAATTGAAGGCTGACTATTCATAAGACCTAGAAGCAGGCAGTCATTTTGGGGACTCCACTAGTCCTGATGACCAAGAGCTAGTTTGCACACTGGTTTTTCATGATCTCACCTTGCAGCCTTGCCAGATTCTGCCTTATTTGCCCTTTGAATCCAAAGAATGATTCCAGATTACCCCAAATCATCCCTCTTATAACATCCTCAGGATGATGGTATCATTATAAGAATTAGGAAAGCATGCACACTCTGAAGGATGAATTTTATAATGGATCAGCTGTATCCAGAGATGGTTTGGAGAACTCACCAAAATTTCCCGGCTGTGGTTATCAAGTATGAACTCTACTCAGGTACTCATGGCCTTAGTCTTCTTGATTTCATCATCAGCAATAAGACAAGCATGAGTCATCTTGACCCCATCTGCATCTTTCATTACCTTCAGTGTCAGGGAGTTTTGGGAAGAATTGTTTTATGTAGCATTTTAATAAGTTCCCTTTCATCCATCTGAGTTATTATAAAATATCTCTTCCCAGCACAAAATTAAATAATGAAGAGCTTTACCACCTCTTCCTCAAACTCATATGGTATTGTCTTCCTGGATATAGATCTTTCATAAAATATAATGAAATTATAGAGAACATCAATGCCATTATTCTGTATGAAAGTTAGACTGGAATCCTTCTTACAGATGGAACCACACAGTCAACTCCATATAGTGGCAACTGCCTTTTACCTTAGTATGCTGTCATATCTCTAAATCAACTAAATCAGACCCTTTACGTATGTGTATGCAAGGTGTCAAGAGGAAAGTCAAATTGATGCAAATCAATAATGAGTTGTCTATTTGCCTTAAGATTTTCTATAGTAATTTTTAAAGGGCAAACTTTGAAAATAGAAAAAAGCACTTCAGCTAATCAAAAAATGTAAATATAAACCAAAATGATATAACACTTTAGCCTATCATCAGTACTGCAGACCTTTCTAAATGATAATTAACTATGCTTCTGAAAGTGTGAATTGATACATTGCTTTTGAAAAGTGATTTGGCAATGTGCATCATTAAAAATTTAAGCCAGTAATTTCACTCCTAGGAATCTATCCACACCAATATGAAGAAAAATTATGCATATATATGTATGTATATATATATATATATATATATATATATATGAAATTTAGTACAATATATTCAACATATTTAAAATACTGAAAAATAGAAAATTGGTTAATTGAACAATTGCTAATTGTTTAGCAAGTTCTGGTACACCAGTGTATATAACATCATACATCCATAGAAAAGTATGTTAAACACTGTTAAAAGTGAAGGAAAATGGTGTATCTCATTTTTTTTCTAAAATAAGCATATTTTTTAAAAAATACAAAAACAAACTTTCTAAAGGACTCAACACTCCATTCAGTGCATTATATTTAGAGCAAATTGCGAGCAACTCTTCATGAGCATATTGATTTCCTGAAGAGATGTTTACCTCCATAAGTTTTGACAATAACTTTATTTTCATTCTCTCCTTTGCAGATAAGTTTCTTATTACAAAAACCTGAGCCTGGTTTATAATCAATAGTAATGAATAATTTTACAGAATTCAGGCTCAGGCTTTCCATCAAGCTTAAATCTTGTCATGCATGGCTAATGAACGGTCACAACACTCTTGAAAGTTGAGCATGCATGCAGCTGGTATTTGTTGGGCCTACTTGTAATTGCACATAACTGAAGGCAGGCAGATCATCCAAATAACAGAAAGCAAACTCTTAAAATTGGTATAATAGGTGCTGGGGTTGTGGCTCAGTAGCAGAGTGCTTGCCTCCCATATGTGAGGCCCTAGGTTTGATCCTCAGCAGCACATAAAAATAAATAAACAATAAAGATATTGTGTACATCTATAACTAAAAAAAGATATAATATTCTGTTTGAAATTTTGCCTTCCATAATTTATCTAGATTATCCTGCCAAGTACCCCTATCAGCACCAATGATATTACCTCCTGGGAATTTCCAGATCATTCATTCATTCAGTCAGTCAGTCAAAGTGATGGCTAATTTTATGTTACGGGGATTGGGCCATGGGCAACCAGACACTTGGCTAAATATTACTTATTGTTATTTTGGATGTGTTCATGAGAATGTTTCTGGGTGACATTAACATTTGAATCAGTAAACTCAGCAAGGCAGAATGTCCTCTGCTATGTGGATGGGTCTCACCCAAATCATTGAAGGCCTTCATAGGACAAAGAGGCAGAATGAAAGAGAATCTCTTTTTGTGCCTGATGATACATTAGCTGGGCACTGGTCAGTTCCTGCCTTTGGACTCTGACTGAATCTTCTTGATCTCTAGCTAGACAACTACAGATAATAAAACCTCCTTAACAGAACTGAATCAATTAGCCTCCATAAGAGAACTGAATCAATTCCTTAAAATAAATCTCTCTCTCTCTGACAGTCTCTATGTATGTATGTGTCTTTAATCAACAAATACAGATATATAGATTGACCTTCCCCAAAGCAGAAATGCTCCAAAATCCAAAATGCTTTAAGCATTTGAGATGCCACATGGAAATATTCACACCATGAAACACAATTATTTTTAAAAAATTGTATAAAACTACCTTCAAGCTATGTGCATAAGATACATGAAACATAAATGAATTTTGTGATTGGACTTGTGCACCATCCCTAAGACACCTCATTATTTATAAGAAAATATTCCAAGATCTTAAAAATTCTAAAATCTAAAAGACTTTGGGTCCCAAGCATTTTGAATAAGGGATACTCAATCTGTTCATCCAAGTGTCCAAGTGTGTGTTTGTATTTGTTCTATTATTGATCTCTTTCTCCAGAGAGAACCCACACTAATATTTATTGGGCATCTAATATATGTCAGGCTAAATCCTAATTGAGGAATACCAGAATGAATAGTAGTAGTTTCTTTTCTCAGAGAATTCACGGTCTGGTAGGAAAAGGAAATAATTAAGAATAATGCCCTGTGATTAACAGTGAAAAATACTGAGGGATCAGAGCAAGCATGATGCTCAGAGATGCTTATGAGAAACAAAAAATTAAGAAAGAGATCCTGAAATGGTAGATATGAACTGATCTTCAATAACAAATAGGTCTTCCTTTGAACCAAGGGTCAAGAGACTATTCTAGACAGAGAAACAACATGTGCAAAAACCATGAATCCAAATTCCATAAACATATTTGGAGATAGTAAATAAATCAGTGAATGATACAGAAGCAGTGAATGATCTTTAAGCCCATCTTGTTCTATCCCATAAAGACTTCTTGAATTTTATCAAAGGCAGGGGTTTTATCAAATTCTGGAAGCTATGATCCCTGTACTACTTCCTAGGTACACAGTGGCACTCAATAAATATTGACTAACCTCTATATTACTAAACCAATAATTGTTAACTTTATGTTTCTGTTATATTAGAATAAGAGGTCATATCATGCTATATAATGTGACAGTATTTCACGGCAGTTATATTAACATACAGTTGCTATTCAGGAAATGATTCCCTCTTCTGGTTTTAGGGATGCCAGAATAACAGTATAAAATTCAACCCAGCATGTTTTCTAAGCTAAACATTACAAAGACCCAATTGTAGGAAAATCCATAAGCAGAAAAATTTGACCTGAAATCATATTATTAGTTTCAAAGGTCATTGAAACAACAGTTGTTGGGTTATGATTACTTCAAACTTTTGAAATTGTTTCAAAACGATAAAATTATCTTCTGTCCATCTTTTAACCAAGTGCATCTTTTTTTCTTATTACCAGTAGCACCAATTGAATATATACTAGGAACTACGTAAGATACAATAGTGTAAGTTATAGCTTTCACATAGCTGTAAATGGCTCAGCTGAAATTTTCTGGCAATATTTTTTTTTACTCTAAATTGATTTGGTAAGGTCTAACGTACTTAGCATATGAACATATTTTTTCCCCTTTGAAAGCATGTGCCTGAGTTCTATCTCTAGAACTTTTAGACAAAGACAAAAGAAAAGAGAAAACTACATGAAATAAGTTTTCATTACACAGAGGGAGCAGATAGAGGAGTACCAGCTCCAAGCCTTAATTTCAGTACATAATTCAATATAGTTAATTTGATATAGTTAAGATTTGCATCAAATATTCCAAAGGAGCCCCAAATTTTCCCCTCATAATTTTAGTATTTTTTTTGCTTCCCACGAAATCCATCTTATAATATGAGAAGAAACCCAGGTGGAAATAATTTTTTAATTTAAAGCCTCTGGTAAATCTGTATAACTTAAATTCAGATTCAGAAGTGCCTACTCGGGGGGAAAGTGTAACTAATAAAATGCATTTATATGTTGCACTTTTGCACAACAAAAATGGAAAAACTAAAACATTTCTATTTAACTGCATATATACCATGTGATTTTGTGTGTGTGTGTGTGAGGAATTTAACCCAGGAGTACTTCACTAATAAGCCACATCAACAGCCATTTTTATTTTTGAGACAGGGTCCTGCTAAATTGAGTGGGACCTCACTAAGTTGCTGGGATTGGCCTTGAACTTTTTAGCCTCCTGAGTCACTGGTATTACAGGTGTGCACCACCATACCTGGTACCATGTAATTTCCAAACTTATGTATTCAGAACCTGAGAAAAATCAAACTATTTTAAAAAACAATTTTGGTAGTTTGATGCAGACTCACCAATCGTAGCTGACATAATGATTCCTTCACTAGCTGAGCTGTGCATCCAACTTACTTGTATCAAAGTCCACCACATGAGCCAGAAGGGATCATTGACTCAGCACATCTGTTTGTGTGCTCGTTCTCCAAGCAATCATTTGGCAGAGGAAGTAAAAGCTGGAGAACAGTAAACCTTCCTTTGAAAATCTTCCAAGAGTGGGGACACTGTCCCAGGCCCAATTGTGTTGCATGATCCAGGGTCTAAGGACAATGATGGAGAAAGGGCACATCTGAGAAGGCCAAGCTAGATTTTTGCCTTGGTTCCAAGATGGCCAGAACTGAGCTATAGGTGTGTGTGGTGTGAAGTATACTAATTCTTTAGACAGGTTTAACCCTAAAGTTTCAGAGTACTCATACCATTTTTTTAAAATAGAATCAGCAACAACATTGTTTCCAAGCTTATGTCTAATCTTTTCTAATGTTAATATCCATAAACTTTTCTTATAAAAATTAAAGTATTAAGAAGCATTTCTTTAAAAAGGAAAAAAAAACATTGTTCATCAGAGAGAACAGAGAAGTGGGCAAAGATAAACAGGGCAGAACACTAAACTGGAGATGTGGGCAGGGTAAAAAATTCAGGTGTTGTACACCATCTTAGAAAGTTTGCATTTTATGTCAACTACAATTGCATGTTATTGAGAGACTTTCAACAAGGGAATGACTATCAGATTTGTTTCTGCAGGATAATTTTTGCTCCTGTGCAGAGAACAGTTGGAAGGTGTGATGGTGAATTCAAGAGTAGAAACAGACAACTCACACAGAAAGTTAACAAGAGTCAATGTGAAAGGAAATACAGCATCAGGCAATGAGGCAGCAGTTTGAACAGGGAAAAGGAGAGAGCCTAGGTATCTTCTGAGTTATGATCCACTAGACCTGTTGGGTGTGGCTTATGTAGGAGAGGGATAGGTCATAAATGAACTTGGACTTCCAAATGAAATTTTTAGGCTGTGATTTTGCTTAGGTTTTATGGATAAGTGTGTTGAGATAGGCAACAGAAAGTATAAGACACACAAGGAAAAGCTGTTGTATCAAAAATTGAGCAGGAGTAAATGATCAAGTATATTACTGGACCTGAATCTCTAAATCTCAAAAAAGCAAATGACTAGAGATATTGAACCTCAAGAAGATTCCTTCATATATAAAATTATGTGATTTTGTGCTTCAACAACCTGATATACAGTCAGATCTTACATTGTGGTCCTCCATCATTTAACCAAACTATTGTAATAGATACACAGAAACTGAAGACACAGAAAAAATTGAAAATTCACCATCACTGTCTTGGTGGAGAGTCTAGTCTAGCAGAAAATGCAGCATTTATCTTCAGGGCTCATGACAGAAGAAACTAAAAATAAGCTTGGAAATCATGGTAAGAAAAGAGTTACGAAACATTCCTTTATTATAAAAATGTACTCACAGCCATTTTGTTTGTAATTATAAATAAATGGCTTTGTCATTTATTGTGTTTTCTCACTAATTTAGAGTCATCGATTCTGATTTATTCTGACTGTAGATAGGGCTCTGGTTCTCAAAGACTAACCCACCATTATTTTAATGTCATTTAGCTTTTCAACAAAGAGAAAATCAAGAGCATAAGTTTGAAATGGCTAGATATATCCTCAATTTTGCCATGTTCTTTGAATTTGCTTTGAATCACATTTTGCTTTTTTTGAAGCAAACTCTTTGCATGTATTTTACTCTTTTTGGTCGTAGTATTTGAGAATTTGTGATAGTCTTTAGGGTGATTTGCATTTATCTCTACTCCAGAATGGCAATTCAGACAACACATTGGTATTTTATTGTAATATAGATTTGTCCTTTTGGGGAATCTGCTATTGTATTGCATATTAGGTCTAAATCATCTATAAAGATGCCATTAGAGTCTACCAAAGGTCCTTTTGAATAACATATATATCTTTAAGGTAATTACACTCCAGTATATACAAATGGTTAACCTGACTTTAAGTGCAGGTATCCTAGCACACTTTGAATATCTGAGTTGTTTCCCAAATTGTGTATCTGATATTTGTCATTGTAGATCATGTTTTTCTTGAGTTTGTGAGATCTTCCCCTTTCAATCCTTGTCCCTTATGACCCTCCTTTTATAACCTTATGTCCAACTCCTCCTGGTCTTCTCACTGAGCTCCCAAATATGGTTCTGTGCCTTCTCATCTACTTCACCAGCTTTGCCTCATTCTGCACCCTTCTGCCTGATTATTTTGCCTTTTGCCACCTCACAAGGGTTGTTTTGATTGGATGGTCCAATATTATGTCCTCAGTCCCTGGTATGTAGTAGGTCTCAATACTTTCTGAACGTTCAACTATTTCCAGTCAACCTTCTAGATCCAAATCAAATATTTCCTTTCATCTTCCCTATTACCACATAGAATTTATTCTAGTTGGTATTTGATTGGCAATCAATAGCTATTTATTGATATGGTTGCCATATTATCATGCTTCTCCTATCCAATTAAGTTTTAGATTGCTCAAAGATAAAATATATTGTTCTACATTTCTCTGAACATTTAGCATGTCTTGCAGAGTGAAGACATAGAATAATATTCTTATTTTAAATTTTGTCACATTGAAGAGTAATTATTTTTGTTTTGCCCATATAATAAAGAGCCATCTATTAAACAAACTCTAAAATATCTGTTTCAGTTAATTTATTTCATCTTAAAATTCTGATGACAGGTCCTTTTCAGTGAAGACTATGTTGATGGTTGTCTCAATTTATGAAAAACCTCATTGTTAGATTTTAGAATTTGCAATTTGTAATAATTTAGGCCCTAAAGAGCTGGTTAATCTTTGGAACAGCTATCAAGAAGAGGTGTTGTAAGCAAGTTAATTGTACAAACTTGATTTACAGTATAAGATACATTATTTAAAGTGACCTCCTCTCTTGATTCTGAAAAGTTGGATTTAATATGTATTTTTTACTACTTATTAATCCCTGCTTTACCTTATGGTTTTATGTCAATATCTTCATTTCTTTCCAAAGTTATTCTATAAACTCCTGAAAGGTCAGACTTCAGTTCCCTTGTGTTCTCTCAGCCCATTACAATTTCTCTGTGGTAGCATGTGGGCAACGGGGATTGTCTGATTCATTACTGAAAACGTGATCTTACATCTGTACTCCATTCTTCATCTGTTCTCCAAGAATTATCTAGCATCAGTTCCAGAATTCCAAAGTGGTTTCATGAAAGGGGTGGTGAAGATAAACAAATATCATAGACATATATCCAACTGACATATCTCTTTATATGTATTTATACATATGAATAACACATGATGTCCCAGGATGCCATATATATGATACCTACAAAAGCTTAAATTCAGCTCAATTTAAATTTAAATTTGGTTCCTGTATTCTCAACTGAAGTTTTCATAGGTGCTCTATAGATGGGATGCCAGAACAATACAATGGGTTTATTCACACATGTGTTTGTGTGTGTGTGTATAAATAACTTAGAGGTTTGTGTATATGTATACTTATGCAAGTCTAGTCAAATATATATATATATATATATATATATATATATATATATATGTGTGTGTGTGTGTGTGTGTGTGTGTGTGTATGTGTTTGTGTGTATGTGTATGGATATATATGTGTATACATACACACATATATATCACTCTACATTTTATATATACACACATAATTACTTCAAATGTATTACTGTGAAAACATTTGTTTTATTATGGAAATCAGTTGAGAATTCATTGGACAAATCCATCATATTATCACTTGTTTAAAAAAGCAATTTTATGTTAAATAAACTAAATGATTAAAACAATTCTTTTTAACCATTAATGTATATGTAAATAATTTCCTTTCATAAAACATAAAACTTTCCATATTTGTTGGTCCTTTTTATTTTTTAAAAACACTGATCAAAACTTATAGCTAAAAATAAGCTGAATCCAGTTTATTGTTTAGAAAAATGATAATAGTCTTATAAATCTTGAACTTGTCCATAAAAGGTTGCTTAATATAATTCAAACTCATCAGAGAAGATGTCTTATTATTTACACCAAGCTGAACTGCTAATTTTCAGAGACAAATGCACCTGTGGAAAAAGAAATCATATCTTTAAATTGTATTATCCACTGACAAGACCACATACTGTTTTGTCCTTGTTGTTAATACAGAAATCAGAGAGTGTAAATCTCTTCATCTTCCTGCAGCACTTCTGGCCAGGGTGTTAATGGCCTGCAGCCAGGAAGTTGTACAGGCTTCCAGCCAATCAGCAAAGAAACCATTTAATTGGCTTTTCAAACAGGAAGCACAAGGAGGAGGGAGGGGGCTGAGTGCTAATGCATTTAGATGAAAACATATTTTCAAATCTCCAATTAAAACAAGAGACAAGAGATCTTAATCCTTTGTGATATAAAATGGGTAGAAGAGACTCATTGCATTTATTAAGTGACAAAGGCTAATTTTACTGATTGAAAATACATTATCGGTGTCTTCAGAGATTTCTTTTTAAAGAATAAACCCAATTTCCCCCTGCTCAGATAGAAGCACTCATTTCCTCACTGAGCAGCATAAGAAAGGTGTCCTGCTTAGAGGGGATAAGAGAAAGCATAAGGGTAGATGGTTTGACTGGTACAGAAGCTGAAGAATGTGTAATTCTTAGACGTGGAGCCAGAAAATGATACCCCAAATTACAACTTTTGACATTCTTTGGGGGAAAAATGAGATAAACAATTGCCTAAAATAACTACTTGAAAAAATATTCTCTAGTATTCACAAGAATTGTGTTATAAAAGCATTAAATACTATATAAATTGTAAGCTACTTATTTAAACAACTGCTAATAAATGAAAGGGTATGTGATCCTTGATTCCATTTTTGTGCATAAGATCTAAAAATAGGAGTTGAAAACTTCAATGTCTTTAAGTCCTAATTGCGTAGTACTAAACTCTGAGCACCTTCTTCTTTTGCTGGAATGATGCTTTTGCAGATAAGAAAACACAGGTGAATAAAACACAAGATCAAGCATCAGGCAGCACAAAGGCAGAAAATAATGTTCTTGCTTTCCATTTATATATATATATATTTTAAGGACAGTTTTGATAAGAAATCATAGGATTTTTCTAAAATGCTTAAGGAGTTAGCATAAGGGTAGATGAGCCTGTGTTAATTAGGCCTGAAGTTGTGGAGTGAGATTGGGAGTCAGATAAAAGTGCAAGACTTCCTAAAGGTCTTAACTGGAGATCTAACTCCACATTGGGTTTACATGAAACCTGTGTCAAGCTGCCATCTAACTGGAGATCTTGCTGTTCACTTAACATGCCCGTGAACTCGAGTCTTGTACTGTGGCCATGCCATGCCAACCTGGTCCTGCTCAGACGGCAGGAGGGCCTGGGAGAACACCACAGTCACCTGGAAGCAGCAGGGAGAGCTGTGGCGGGGAGCAGCCAGCCAGAGCTCATTAGCCAACTCTTGTCTACTATCCATGTCTGTGAGGCACACAAACTAACTATGGCTGAGGAAAAACAATGTTTTTTGATGTGAGAATTATATAAAATTAACACTTCACTATCTATTAAACAGAATGTATCTAGAACACTGTCCCACCTGTTTGTTTACCTATTGTCTATGGCTGTTTTTGAGTTATTAGGGTAGCGTCGACTATCTATGAAAAAGGAAAAAAAAAAGAAATAAAGAAAAAACAGAGGCTGTCACACAGCCTAGAAATCTAGAGGTATTTACTACCTGGTTCTTTATAAGAAAACTGTTTACCAACCCCTTGATTATGATAATGTTAACTCAGGGGCTCTAAATTAATCAATTTCACATATAGTTGATTGACATGCTTGGGAAAATTATCTACTAATCTGGCATGTTTGCCCTGAGTGATCAACTGCACAAAAATAATTGCTTAATACCCTAACCTTCCATGAAGACACAGCCCCAGAGGGCAGTTGGCTCCTCCAATTGCAACTTTTATGAAGACAATAAAAGAAGCAAAAGGAGAAAGAAGCAAAGCCTTATGAAATGGCTTTCTTCCACTTTCCTTTAGGTTGTATTTGATTTCTGGAGCTGCTCAGCTAGTAACAAGTAATATAATATTTGTTATATCAGCAGTTGTGGAATTTGCAGCACCCGGTATTACAGCAGTTCAAGCAAGGGAGTATTTTTAGTGTCCTTGCTCCCAAATTGCAATCAATGCAGTTTTTCAGCTTTTTCTTCCTAAGCCCTCTGTGTGAAATAAACTTGAGATGGGATTATAAAGCAAAGGAGTTTGTGTCTGGGTGTGTGTTAGAAGTTCTGCAGCTGAGCAAGTTCCGTCTCTTTAAAACTCTTGTGTTAATATGCTCTTGTGTTATATGAGGCAGCTCTTCCTTTATATACCTTCAGATATTCCAGAAAATTTATTTATCTGTTCAACAATGATATATTGAGCACCCACTATGTGCTGGGAATTACTCCAGATGCTACAGAATGTGTAATAAAATAACAGAGACACAATGATCTATGCTAGTAAAACTGACATGCACTTAAGGAGACTCAGAAAAAAAAAACAAATAGGTTAAAAAAAAAAACATACGAAAGAGGGTCTTCACTGCATGGGGGAAAATCAGGACAGAGGGGTAAGTATGAGGTTAGGGATCAAAACTCAATACCCAAAGTACAGCACTTAAGTATGCGGAATATTTGAACTAAAGGACACTGGGAAGGATTCAGAAGCAGAGTCTATTTCTCCCTCTTCTTTTTCCCACTCTCATTTCTCCCCCAGGCCACAGAAACTAGAACCTCTTTCCCCCAAAGCCAGCTATCAAACCCGGAAATACCACGCTAAGCCATCTCCACTTTTTTGTGTAAGAGCTCACTACAAAGAAATTCTGTGACCTACCTTATCTGAGAGTAGATTAGAAGACCCTCATTCCAGAAATTGTCCTGCTTCACTAGTAATAGGAAGGCACACAGTACAGAAGAGCTAAGAACATGGGCAGACAGGCCTTGCTGGTTTCCCTTCTCCGCCTAGTACCATTAGGTCATCATCTCCTTGTCCAATCACATTTCCATATAGCTGTCCCTTCTTTGTCAAACTGGAGCACAAAAATAGACAGTTTTCCCTAGGTGTTTGGGTCTTCATTTCTAAAGGCTCCTGTGTCACATAAAACTTTGATTACATAAATTAGTTATGTTCTTTTCTTGTTAACCTGTTTTGTTACAGAGTGTAGGCTGTGACCCTAATGATGAGTAAGAAAAGGTATTCTGCCATGTGCTCCTACATTGTGGAGTCTGGGAACCCTGGGAATTTTAAATAAAGAAATCGGGAAAGGACATGTGGGGTGATGTATTCCAAGCAGAATAAACATGTGGAAATACCTCAATGGGGGGACACCTGGGGAGCTGCCTGTGGATGATGCATTACAGTGCCATCAAAGATAGCATTTTTTCAGATTCAGAAATACAGTTTTTATAAGCATTAGGTTGTACAGAATGCATTACAGGATGGCTATGAGGAAGGGTGGAAGGACAGCGAGACCAGGAAAGCACATAATCCGAAACTGCTTAAGAGACACAGAAACTGATGGGAGAATATCACCAACCAGTGATCTCCTACTCCTTGGTTTATACCCAAAGGACTTTAAAAACCAGACTCTATGAGTTTGGTTTGCATGAACTGATGCATGGGTGGATGGGAAACTCTGAGAAATAAAATGGAAAACCAAAAGAGCATCTGGGTGGGAGGAGTAAGTTAGTGGAAGATCATAAATGCTGTGGAAGGGAGTTTAAATTTAACCCCACAGGAAAATGGAACAAATGTATATGACACGGATATAGGACTGGACTAAAATATTCAGAAAACGATGACATGAACATCATGATTAACATAAGTGTGAAGTATCTAATTGTTATACGTATTGGATTCCTAACGAATGAGGGAAAAAAATTCACAGGAAGATAAATAGAAAATACCTGACAGCCTATAATTTTTAAAAAATCTCATAACTTACACTGAACCTAAGAAGTTTCTATTAGATTATTCTATCATATTTGACTAGAATCAATAGGTGACCAAAATGTTCCTAATGCTTTATGTTTTGACCCCTTAAAAATTTAGAAACATAAAAGTGCATACACACACAAACTTTGAGACCAATGAGTTACAACTGTGGCTGCTTTTTATCTCTCCCCATAGAAATATCAACATCTCGCTGTCCCACCTTGGCATGGAGAGTGCTATGGACATTTAGATAGCAGAAGCCCCGGGTGCTGCCAGACCTCCTATGACGCACAGAATGGTCTTCCACAACAGGACTATCCAGCCCAGAAGTTAGCAGTGTTCAGGTTCATCTAGACCCATCCATACTGAACCACTAGTTTCTGAAGTAAGACTACCAGATAAGTTGATTTTTTTTCATATTTTTTGACAATTCATATATTTTATCCTGAGAAGTGTCTGTTCAGTTCCTGAGCCCATTTATTGACTGGGTTTTTTTTTTTGTTTTGGTGTTGTCTTTGAGTTCTTTATATATCCTGGAGGTACACGTGGTAAAGATTTTCTCCCATTCTATAGGCTGTCTCTTCACATTATTGATTGTTACCTTTGCTGAGAAGCTTTTTAATTTGAATCCATCCCATTTATTGATTCTTGATTTTACTTAAACTACTGTAAGATTTTTATGTCACTCGAGTCAGAATGGCAATTATCAAAACTACAAGCAACAATAAATGTTGGTGAGGATGTGAGGAAAAAAGTTTCACTTATACATTGCTGGTGGGACCTCAAATTGGTGCAACCACTAGGGAAAACAGTATAGAGATTCCTCAAAAAACTTAGAATGGAACCACAGTTGACGCAGCTATCCCACTCCTTGGTGTATACACAAAGGGCTTAAAATCAGCATACTACAGTGATTCTCCAACTCCTTGGTTTATACCCAAAGGACATAAAATCAGCATACAACAGTGATGCAGCCATATCTATGTTTATAGCAGCTCAATTCACAATTGCTAAACTATGGACCAGACTAGGTGCCCTTCAACAAAAGAATAAATAAAGAAGTTATTATATATACATGCACACAATGGAATCTTATTCAGACTTAGAGAAGAATAAAATAATGGCATTTGCTGGTAAATGAATGGAGCTAGAGATTATCATGCTAAGCTAAATAAGCCAATCCCCCCAAAAATCAAAGACCAAATGTTTTCTCTGATATGCTAATGCTAACACACAATAAGGGGGTGAAGGGCTAGGGAAGAATATAGTTATTTCGGATTTGGCAGAGTGGAGGGAAGAGAGGGGTTGGGTTAGGGAGTAGGAAAGTTGGTGGACTGAATCAAGCATTATTACCCTATATGCATACATGACTACACAACTAGTATAATTCTATACCACATACAACCAGAAGAACAAGAAGTTATAGTTGATTTATATATGATGTGTCAAAATGCATTCTACTGTCATGTATAAGTAGTTAGAATTATAAAAAATATGAGAAAAAAATAATGCCAGATACAATATAAGGTAGTTAAATTTGAAGTTCAAATAAATAATGTTTTTAGTATAAGTATGGCACGTGGAATATTAGAGACACACCAAAATTTTACCCATTTTTTAATCTGAATTTCAAATTTAACTGGCATTTTATTCTCTATGTTTGACAATGCTGATTCTAGAGATATGGAATTTCAAAGGAAAGAGACAATAAATTGGCAAGGGAGTATTTCAAGGTAAAACCCCAAAGCAAAAACAGTGGTCACTGTAAATGAGACACATGGAAGGCTTAAATTTCTAAGGCAGTTTCTGAGAACTATGGATTTGGGTTCCATGTATTTCCTTTTCTTTTTTTTTTCTAAGCACTGGGAACCTCACCCTCAATTACTAAAACAGAATCCATATTTATAAACATCTCCAGGAGATTCACAAGGCATGTTCAAATCTGAGAAGCACTGATCCTGACTATTCTTTCTGGTAGCCATTAAAAGGCAGAATTAACCCCAGCAATTATAAACCTATAATATGGAAATTATTACCATGAAACACAGTTCCACTGCTTGATCAAATACATCAAAATGTCCTTTATAAACTGTGACTTCTTATGTAAATGTAAGACTTTCTTAATAATATAATGGTTGAATGATGCAACGATCAAGTGAAGAATTTGTTTTTACAGGCCAATTCCAGTAAAACTGGTTATTAAAGTTAAGTCCTAATAAATTAGTGATGCAACTCTACATGGACATTTATCACTGAGAAGAAGAATATAAGCCAGTGCCAAAGATGGATCTGGGAAAAGCATCTGATCAATAAATGACAGATTCTTCCCAACTGTGACGTAAAAAATGAAAAATGACCACAAACTTTGAATTAGAGATATTTGTGTTTATACCTAAGGATTGATTCAGTTTCCCTCTATTATTTACTTGCTGGCTTACTCATAGAGGCTTGGTGGAGTCCCACATGCTTAAGAATTGCCCTAGATAAAAGGTGTTTCACTAAATAGTAAAAACAAAACAAATCCTCAGAGTCAATGGGATACAGAATAAGGATGTAGAAGGGAAACAAAAGTATTGGGACTCAGAAAATGATACCCCGTGAATATTTTCTCTGTTGTGTTGAGTGCTTTCAACTAAGGAAGAACCAAGGTCTCCCTGCCCTCCTCCTCCTACACCCAATCTCACATCCTCTACCTGCCTGACACTCCCTATGCACCTTTCCCCAACAGGGAAGGGCTTTCTCTGCAGATACAGCTTCCAAAACCAAATCTAATTGTTATGAGTCTCCTTCCCAAGAAGCTCACCAACCACAGAAAATCTGTGTTACAGAAGAGATGGCAGGTGGACATCTCAGACTTTGCCACAGACTGATGAACCCTCTTTACTATCTGAGAGATATCTGATCTACAAAATCTGAGTCTTTTCTGCCTAAGCATTTCCACCATAGTTTGTTGCCACCTTTCCCCCAAAGCCCTAAGCAAGGCCTTATTCCCATGCTCGGAAAACTTCTACCATCTGGCCTTCTTAGCAGCTCACATCTTGTGGAACTTGGATTTGTATAAGATAAGTTTGTATGTCTTTTCTCCTGTTATTCCATCTACTGTCAGTTTATTTCATGGACTCCATAATCAATCAAACTATCAGTGGGTGGAGGGAAAGTTTTCTTCTCTCCTATATCAGAAAGGATGAAAACAACAATTTTTTTTTTTCATTTTAATTTGGGATTGCTGTCACTCAAAGCCCTGGGATATTTTGACAAGCCATTATGGGCTAAGATTTCTTTGACCCTGGGTAGGGGTCCAAGAGAGCCAACAGAAGGGAATGACCCTGCCTCCATGAAGATTCCCCAGAAAGTCTGGGAACCACCTGGCCTCTGGGAGGTAGCCTAATTTTCTTGCCTTTAACTTCAATTTGGAGACAAAAGGCTTCAAAGGATACCACAGTCTGCTCTGACAAGGCCTAGCTCATTTCTCCTTATAAAAACAATAGCAATGGCAACAGAACTGCAAACCTGGAAAATACAGAAGCCTCCCAGGGTTTCTAAGGGCTGAGCGTCAGAGCACGGTTAAGAATGCTTTACTACCAATTGCAAATAAATCAGTGGTTGCCTTCAGCACCAATGACAACATGAATATTTTATACCAGTGCTTCCCTGACAAAGTTTATTTTTTGTCAATAGCTGGGGATGATGCTTGAGACTGCAGGTCTCTTTGATTACCCATGATTATATTTTCTGCATTTATTTCTTAGTGTTTTTTGATTGTACAGAGAATATCACGTTCAATTTCTACATTTCACATCTCTCACTCTCTCTCTCTGAGGAAGACAGACAGATTGTAATGCTACCAAAATTTCTTTAGTAAAAACTAAAACAAGTTATATTCAGTGCTGCATTGATGGCCAAGTTCAAACAATGACTTTGAGGAAAGAAACTGTAAAATAATTGGGAGAAATTTCTATTGCTTCTGGTAAGAAATACTAGTAAGTAGCTTTTTTTTCGGAAAAAAATACATTCCTATATTGTAAATATGTTCTAATATTCTGTATATTGTGATATTCTAACATCTTAAAATCCTTTATGGCTGGGGAGGGTGTTCCTTTTGTAGCTAGTCAATTCTTACTGATAACAAAGAATTGCTTTGGAATGCAGACTAACCAATCCAGGAGCATACTTCCCCAAATTGAACCATGTAGCCTAGGTAATATTCCTGGGCCTAAATCATCCCAGGATTGAGGGTCAGGAAACTAGGAACCATCTTTTGGCCCAAATCCCACAGAAATTATTCAAACTAAATTTTAGGGTTGCCCAGGCCTAAGCTGTCACTCTGCCTTGCCTTGTCTTTCCCATAGAAATCCTGGAAAAGGCTGTGACCAACCCATTATCTTCCCCATGTGGTCCTGTGTGGTGTGTCAAGCCCTTTTTTTAGAACCTCTTTGTATAATAAACTTTGTTTTTCTTGAACCTCTCATCTGCCTCATCTCATAGCTGCATCTAACTTAAAAAAAAATCAGTTCCAAAATCACAAACAAGCATTATTTTTGTGGTTTTTGTTAATAAATAAATTATATGTGTGTCGTAGCTATAGGAACCCCTAGAGGAGAGGTGATATAGATAGAGTGGGAACTAGATGAAAAATTAAGAACTTTTAAAGGAAACTCATCATTTTCTAAGAAAGACACTTGTGAATAAAGAATGACACCCAAATCTCCATCATCTAGGATTATGCCCCAACTTCCTTAATAAGACTCTTATAGCACAAGAAATAAAATCATGAATCAACAAATGGGATGGAATCAAACTTAAAAGGTTCTTCTCAGCAAAAGGAATAGTCAGTGATGTGAGGAGAGAAACTACAGAATGGGAGCAAATTGTTACCACATGCACATCAGATAGAGCACTAATATTGAATATATATAAAGAACTCAAAAATCTTAACACTAAAAAAACAAATAGCCCAATCAATAAATGGGCCAAGGACCTGAACAGGCACTTCTCAGAAGATGATATACAGTCAATCAATAAATATATGAAGAAATGTTTAATATCTCTAGCAACTAGAGAAATGCAAATCAAAACTACTTTAAGATTTCATCTCTTGTCAGAATGGCAGCTTTTAGGAACACAACAATAAATATTGGTGAAGATGTGGGGGAAAAGGCACACTCACACATTGCTGGTGGGACTACAAATTGGTGCAGCCAATATGGAAAGCAGTATGGAGATTCCTTGGAAATCTTGGAATGGAAACACCATTTGACCCAATTATCCCACTCCTCGGTCTATACCCACAAAACTTAAAAACAGCATACTACAGGGATGCAGCTACATCATTGTTTATAGCAACACAATTCACAATAGTAAATTGTGAAACCAATCTACATGCCCTTCAGTCAATGAGTGGATAAAGAATTTGCGGCATATATACAGTGGAATATTACTCAGCATTAAAAGAGAATAAAATCATGGCATTTGCAGGTAAATAGTTGGATTTGAAGAATATTAGGCTAAGTGAAATAAGCCAATCTGAAAAACTCAAATACCAAATGTTTTCTCTGACATGAGGATGCTGATCTATAATAGGGATGGGTAGGAGGAGCATGGGAGGAATGGAGGAACTTTAGAGAGGGCAAAGGGGAGGGAGGGGTTGGGAGTGAGGATTGGGGTGAGAAAGATGGTGAAATGAGATGGACATCATTACCTTAAGGACATGTATGAAGACACGAAAGGTGTGCCTCTACTTTGTGTACAACCAGAGACATGAAAAATGTGCTCTGTGTGTGTACTATGAATTGAAATGCATTCTGCTGTTATATATAACAAATCAGAATAAATTAAAAAAGAGAATGACACACCAAAAACAATTTTACTTTTGTATCTAAATATCTATATAGAATTTTAATATTCACAATGGCCAATTTTGATTATGATGGCTCAATTATTTTGCAGAATTAAAATTTGGCTGCTCTGAAAATCATTTTAATAAGTTAAGTAGGTTTTAATAATTTTTTAAGCTATGAAGGGTTCTTATTTGTCTATCACTAATAGTAATTTGTCTATGAGATAAGAAAAGAAGATTCAGGTCATCTCTCTAAACACTGTTACCTCAATAGTATTTTGAGTTTTATCTCTAGGAGTATATTGACACTTTGATCCATTGGGAAAATTTTTGCCAGTTTTGCTAAATTTATGATCTGTGTGTTACTGCCAGGGATATCTATGAGGACCTCATCTCCGTCTCTCAATGAATGAAATATGAGGGTATTTTTTCCTACAAGAAATGAAGAGTAAGTACTCTACTGTTGGGGATCAGAAAGTCATACTCCACAGTATAATATTTTGGAGAGCTGAATTCTTTGAAATTGAGGAGAAACAAAGTCTGCTCTCCTTCTTCTTTGCCCCCCAATCTTTCACCCTGCTCCCTTTCCCAAAGTATAGGAAGTTGCTCTCTCTGAAGTTTCTCTGTCTTCAAAATGATCAGATCCTCCAGAAGATTCACAAGGAAAAAAGACTGAAGTTAATCCAGTACCCAGAGTCCAGGCAAACTTTGTCCTAGGCTATTTTCTATTCTTTGGGCCCATTTACCTTCCTTAAAAATAATTTACTCTTCCTTTAAAATTGCCTGCAGACCAACTTCCTTCTCCCCTGTGAAGAGGGCATTTATGGTTCAATTCTTTGGACCATCCATGAGTTCCATCCTGAGTGTTCGCACAGTAATAATTTAGCATGTCTTTTCTCCTGTTAATCTGTCCATTGTCAGTTTGTTTGATAGACTGAAATTACCAAACCTTGGATGAAAAAAAATGTCCCTTTTGCCCAAATGTCCCTTTTGCCCCTCTTGTACTTATTGATTTTGTTTAGAGGAACAAAGGTACAGGAGAATGAAGCTCTAATAAGAAAAGAACTAAAAGACAGTGAATGTAAACCAAAGCCTTATACCTTCCTTTCTAAAACACCCCAGTAGAACAATCATTAATCTCATCCACTTTCTTTTGTAGGATGTTGAGCTGAGGGACAATCACTCATTAGCAGACATTCATAATCTACTTGTATAAAACTTTCCCTTCCGTCTCTTATCCCAACTCATATCATGGACATCAATACTATATCCATCTGCAAGCAGTAATGTACTTATGCCACCCACTGTGTTATTAACTCTGCTTGTCTGTACCCATGAGAGAGCAATGCTGTTTGGAAAGAATAAGCTATGCCAAATTAGCCCTATTCACTGTTAACTGTTCTATTTCCCATTTTTGGTAAATCAAAAAAGATACTATAGACATGACATACCTTAATTGTGGAAAAACATTCAATAAATGATGACATCTTGTAGTTTATTCACCCAATCAGGGCTATGCTGTTGGTGAGGCCAAAAGGATTTAAATGTTAAAGCTTTGATCCAGGTTGAATGGGGGAGGGAAGAAATAACCTAAAACACTGTGTTCTAGACTCTTTTGTGGCAAGCTGGTCTATATGCCTGATAGATACTTCTATATTTCTTACATCTTGGCTCTACATCCATGACTCTGATGACCACCATACATAGGGCTGGGTTTACTTACCTCTATGCTGAATGAAAGAGATGCTTTTCCTCATCCTCTATACACTATTTACTGCATGAAGAACAAATCTAGCAAACATTGAAGAAGAAAGGCTTGAATAGAAGAAATTTGACCCTTAAAGCCCATGACCATTACCCTATAGTTTACCTTCATTTTAGAATTATTTGTTTATTTAGGGGTGTCTTTGGTGGGACTTGTGGGAATATGGCAATATATTTGTAGTAATTTCAAGATCAGTGGGCCAATGGTTACAACTTATAAAACTTGAATATCATGATAAGTATAATTAGTATATTAAAAATAGACTGTCAATAGAATTAATACAATTAATGAGAATTAGATGGAGATTTCCAAAAGCCTTCTTATCATTAGGTCTAATGATATTATGTCAACATAAGGGTTAATTAATTTTTATAATTTTTATTTCTTACCTAAAGTGACTCAAGGGGTAAATAACAACAACAAAAAAGTAATAAAGGGTAGTAAAGATTGTTTTAAAGTGTCATATAATCACTGAGCTCTTAAAAGTGATTAAAGCTCTCTCTTAGGAATAGTAACCTCTATTCATAACAAAACATAATCACAGGTCAGTGCATTAATATTTTTATTAGCCCCTAAAATAACTGTCAGTGCGGCCAAACTCTTTGCCTTGAAGGTTCTCACCTTATTACATTTCCTGGACTAGTATGACCTTATCAGTCATGTCTATCAGATATAGTCTACTAAAAAACAAGGGCGAGGGTGGGTCTCCTGTTTCTTGTACAAAGTGGCTCAGCATGAGATCAATCTAAGTTATTTCTCATATAGGGATAAGTCACAGGAGGAGCAAGTCAAGCTCTCACATCAACCTCTTCTGTGACCCTGAGTACAGCTGTATTACCTCTAGGGGACATTTTAACATCTCTAAATGGTGGGCGATGAGTCTGTAGATACATAGACTATCTTAGTAGATTGTCATGGTGAGTAACTGAGATGGTGCATGGTGATGGTCTTTTGAGAATGGAACCCCAGTTTATAGAATGTCCCTGTTTTATAAACTTTTGTTTCCCAAGTCCTCCACCTCAAGAGAGCTCTTTGGCCCATGCAGGGGCCTCCCCTCAGTGGCCCCATCTTTGCCTCCATCCCCTGCTGTGATGTGACTTTCCACAGAATTGACTCAGGAGGACTCAGCCTCTACCTCACTGTTTCCCCTTTCAGCTTGAAATTTCCATCTGGGATGGCCCATTCCTATGGGGTTTTCCAAATGGCTATTCATTTTCCATTGGACTTCTAAACTCTCTTTGTAAGGCTCATACTGGCCCAGTCTCAAGAGACAAGGAACTCAGCAGATGCCATAGGAGTAGGAGAAGCCAGAAGTAGAAAAGCACATTGGAATTATATAGTGATATTAAGTGATATGCCACCACGTTTGGACAGTCCAGGCATCAAAACACCACCATGTATACATGCTCCTGTGTGTTTCAAGTTTCTCATGAGCAGAGTTCAGCCTGAGTCCTCCATGTTAAAGCACCCATCACTTTCATAGATGCTGGTCCAGCTTGGGATGGTCTACAGATGGAAAAGTAGGAGCCAGTGTTCCTGAATTCTGATTCCAGTGGTTGAATCTCTTTAAACCTTAACAAATCCATATTCCATTTTTCCATCTGCAAAAAAGATATATGCTAAACCTGACAGGGCATATTCAAAACAACTAGAAGTGACTGCTTTATTCAGTAAACAGCAACCGCTACCTGTGTAGATGATACATTTGTCGTGGCTATCTCAACGACATAGGAAAGAACAGGAATTGTTTTGACTGGAAAATCAAGATGAGGTTCCAACACTGTACATATTTGTGAAAACAAGCCAAAGCATTTTAATTCTCCTTTTCCAGTAAGCAATCTGGCATTAATTTACATATATTGTTTTAACCAAATAATGAAATGATTTTTCTTCTTTGGAAAACTCATGGCCAACATTTAGTCTAAAATGGGAGTTCTAATTATGAAGAGATTATTATTTTCTCATTTTCATGGATTTGGCTCATTAGAGCTGTAATCCTTCTCTCCCAGCCCACAGAGTGAAAGTAACCCTTTTCTATGATTCTAGGAGTGAAACTATTTTAAAAAAAGTTCAAATCACAGTGACTGTAATGTTTGGCCAACATGATGCTTAATAAGAATAGTGACCAGAGAACAGATCGATTCTCATTTTCCGTTGGGGGGCTTCTTAGTAATTGTTCATGAGCGTCACCAGGCTTCAGCTTGGTGGCCTCATGAAAATATGATGTTAAATTCGAATTATGCTATATATAAAATCATGGTGTCTAGCCAGCCAAATACAAACGGCATTCAGTTTATACTTTTCTAATCTCTCCAAGTGCCTCACTGGGTCATTTATAGAATTGAGTCTTAATGGTTGGAAATTAAATTAGAAAGGAAATATGCATCATGCTTTACGGCACTAAAATGAAAACTTTTTTCCCTAGTTAAGTGGACCATCTTTCTCTTTTAGATATTTAACAGGAAAAAAAGAACTAATTTAATGGAGTGAGCTCATTATGCTACTCTAGCCCATCCATTAGCATGTGTCTTTAGAGCACAGATAGCAGGATGCTACTCAAACATGTCCACATTGTGAATTTCCTAAAAGCACTCTCCTCTCAGACCCACCCCATTAGGCACTTACTGTTTTTACCAGAGAATCCAATCTATTTAAGAAGGAATATAATGATATTATTTTTCACCACTTTTTTTTCTAAAATATAAAAGTAAATCACATGTAATGGTGATGGATCAGTTGAATACCAAAATATTTATGAGGCAGGAAAATTAAAGAGTGAGGATCAGCTTATCCATATAGAATTTAACCACTGACTTCAAGCCCGACCCACAGTACCAGCCTGGTGGAGGAATTTGTGGGTCATACCAGAATTTCCTAAAACTTAGATCTGATTTGTTATATGGCAGTTGTTACTAATTTGTGGGTCAAGGGGCTCTAGATAAGAGTGGTATGTGCCCTAGACTTAAGGAAAAGAGTCCTTGAATCAATGGGAGCACCAACCACACTTAGATTTATGGAAAGGGGTCCTTGAATCAATGAGTGCACTGATCATTACCTCAAAGCCACAAGCAACGTGACTTTCAAAGTACAACCTGAATCATTCTTCAAGAATATGAAGATCTGGAAGGACTAACAAAATAACTTTCATTAAAATTTTTACCAAATTAATAATACATATTGCCATTTTAAATTAGTAACTATTTACAGGTGTTATCACTGGAACTTTCATTAAACTCTTAAAAGGATTTCTTTATAATTAAAAGAAATTGATTCATTTATATATAATGCACGAGCATGTATACATGCAAAATAGTTAAATTAACTGCTTAAGTCATACAATGGACTTTCTAATCAACATTGGGTTAATTTTGGGGGGAAGTGAACCCAAGATGCATTACAATTGAGATATATCCCCAACTCTTATTTATTTTCAATTTATTTTTAATTTTGAGAGAGGGCCTCACTAAGTTGCTGAAACTGGCCTCAACTTGCAATTCTCTTGCCCCAGCTTCCTGAGCAGCTATGAATACAGGCATGTTCCAGCATGCTAATGTTTTAAACAGATATTTTGTGTCCTAAATTGAATGATCACGGTTACCTTTACTCATGCCTCAAGTAAGCCTCCACAAAAATTTGAATTGTAATGTTAATCTCAGTCACCATTCTCATCATAATTTGCCAGATTATGCACATATTCCTTTAAAAATAATGTATTACTTAAATTTATGAGTATTACTGCTAAACATAGTAACAGCTCTGTGAGTTATGAGTGATTATTCCCATATAACAAATAAGGAAACTGACTTTCAGAGAGGTTCATGGGTCTTTGCTTTTGTCCCTGGCACCAAATACCTGGTAGACCTGGAGCTGAACCTGCAACTATTGTACCCAAAGTCCCTGGCTGACCTTTGTACCATATCATGGTGATGTCCTCTCTGACAAAATAACTTATTATGACATTCATTAAAATATCATTTTGAAATTTTATAAAGGTGCACACAGCATAAGACATTACAGTGTTTACTGTATTTGTGAATATAGAGATTACAGGAAGAAAAGGGATCTCAAAATAATCCATTTTCTCCCTCTCTACATCTTACTCCTGGTTCAGTTGGAATGAAGGGAACTGTTGTACTTTGCCAGGGGTTGCTGTAAGTAGAAGTGGAATCCTGGGATATGAAGAAAAATAAAATGAAACTGGAATTGACCAACAAAGAGAGATCGGGGGTGAGAAACCCCAGAGCCCAGGAGACAGGACAGCTGAGAGCAGTTGGGTACGGCTGGGTTACTCCACAGAGTGCTCAGGGAAGCCAAAGCCTGGCAGTGTGACCCTTCATTGTTAGCCTGATTTCAAAGGGGTAGATCATATCCTTCTGATCAAAATATCCCTTCATTCCACTGTTAGCAACTGACTTCACAGGCTGCCTAGACTGCAAGGCTGCCCCTGGAAGACATTTCTGACAGTTTCACTTAGGAAGCCAAGGTCACAGCTTTCACTCCTGTGGGGATCAATTATCTCTGCTCTGACAAACAGAAACACAGTCGGTCCTAGCAAGGCCTCTCAGAAGGCATGCCCAATGTTAATGGGTCAGTGGAAACACCTTTGGATGTGAAGACACCAAATATTTCTTTTCGAGAATTATACACAGCCCCAAACCCTGCTGGTGGGCTCCATGCAATGGATAACTAATAAACAACTTCTGTAAAAGCAAGGGCTTAGAAGATCTTGGAAGATGATTCCTTGCTTTTGAGCTGTTCGTCTGCTAAACACTGGCAATAATTCATAACGGCCTACAACAGCTTGGTGCGTGAGAGTCTAGCAAGTAAGTCACCAGTTTTAGATGTAGGTTTTCTAATTAATGATTTAGGGATGGAATTTGACTCTACTCTTACTTTCATTTTTTTTCTCTCTAAGAGTAAAACATGGGGATAAAAATTATCTATGTGATCTTCCTGGATGGTCTAAGGTAAACTTATTCTCAACTTTAATTTTTAATAAATCTGGGAAATGGTAATTTCTCTGACTTCCCCACCTTATCCTGCAGTCACCACTCATCCAAACATTGACACCTATAACACCAAGAATAAGAGAGGTATTTAAGAATCTGACTCAGATCACCATATTACTGGATACAAACCTATGGGAAATGAATAAATGAGGTGTTATAATTTGCCTTTTTATTCGAAATAGGACCCCAAAATGTCAAATCAGCCTATCTATTTGGAGAATTAATTGTGCTTCTCACAAAGGTGTGGCAATGGAAATATTGAACAGATTACACAGCCTCAGCTCTGCATAATAAATCTATTAAAATTCCATCCATCACACTACCTGATGATCAGCATTCCTACTTTGCAAACTGATAAACTGAGGTCAATGGATACTATTGGCCAAAAACAGGATGGCTAATTATTTGTATAGTGGTAACTAAGATCCAAATTCCTTTTGCAAGGACTTTGAGTTGTAACTATGACTCTTGCCTTACTTCACTTATTAAATAATAATAATAATAATAATAATAATAATAATAATAATAATAATGACTGGAATTCCTGACCCTGAGTTAGGCAGGCTCCATCAGTGTATATCAGACTTGCTCAGGAGTTGCAATATGACCATTTTGGCATAAGTGATCGCTCCTACCCTCTCTGTTCACAGGATCTATACTCTTCATTCCTCACCCAGGAGTAGTGACAGGATGATGCAGAGATTAGAAATTCTGCTTTCAGGCTCTGGGCATCATACAATTTACTATTGTGTCCTGTGACTCTGGTCTGAGTTCCTGGAGGTGAATAGAGCACTGAGGAATGATGTAAGTTTCTCAATCTCCTAGCATCATCTCTGACATGGGCTTTCCTGCGAAGGTCAAGACATCCAGCTTCTCTGCTAGTTACACATCAGCAAGGTGTGTTGTTCCACTTGATGGTTGTGGAATTTAATGAAGGACTATATGAAAAGCTGTTCAGTATGCTGGTGTGGAATAAATGGGTAGCAACGGATGCTGCTCCTTGAGTCTTGCTTTCTGCATCTTTTGAGTCCAGACAGAGGGGGATGACTTTTGTTTAATCGCTCATGTCCCCAGTTCACACTGCTTGTACTTGCTGCCAGCTCTCTCTTAGGTTTCATCTGCAGTCTGTCTCATGAGTGCAACATGAGAGTCCCAAATTACAGACCTACCCACTTTGGAGTCTCCTACCTTATGGTTTTTGGCTCTGCTGTTTCCAAAGCTCAAGCTCCCTGTCACCATAACTCTGCCACTTGATCTTAGAAGAGAAATTGGAAAAATGCAATCAAATCAAGCTAAAGCACATCATAAAAGGAAAAGGGGAGAGCCAAAAACTTGGGGAATCAATGAATGTGATACTTCAAGAAGCAGAAGTTTTTTTTTGGGGGGTGGGCGGTACTAAAGATTGAACTGAGGGGCACTTGACCACTGAGCCACATCCCCAGCTCTATTTTGTATTTTATTTTGAGACAGGGTCTCACTGAGTTGCTTAGCACCTAGATTTTGCTGAGACTGGCTTTGAACTTGCAATCCTCCTGCCTAGGCCTCCCCAGCTGCTGGAACTACAGGCTTGAGCCCCGAAAATGGACAATGTCACTGGCAATAGGTGGAATTTTGACAATAGAAAAATCACTATTATCTCGAGTCAATTCTATGACTTATTAGCTGGAAGCTAAAAATGCACCTGCCTCATACAGTGGTTATGTGGATTAAATAAGCTAATAAACACAATTTTCACAGTACAAGTTTATTAAATGCTGATTTTTTAATAATAACTACTATGCATAATAAGTATTTTCTAAATAGCCACATGCTTATTATTTATGTGACTTGCAGGAAAAGAAGTTCCCCAAATATTAAAGAAATGTGCCTGTAACCATTGAAACCACATAAAAATAATAGCTTGATGTCTCTTAGATTATTTGTTCAACAAAAATTTATATGGACCTCAAGTGCCTATGTAGCATTCATAGACCAACTATGTAAGATGCTATAATCAACATCCCTAGAAATAAATAAAAGATGTTCACCTGGTATTGTTTTGCCTGTTTTCATAGAGCATTAGGAAAACCATCCCGCATAAACTGTACTGAGTGCCCATAGATTTTGTTTGTTTTTAAGCTTTCAAACTCTTACTATTCTTAATTTGTTGAGCAATTTTTAAAAATATGAAAAAATAAATAACAACCATCTCATTTTTAAAAAAGTAATATGGAATGGACGAAAAGATAAAAATTATTGCTCTAGCACATAGATGCAATATCCTACATCAATAATAATATCAATCATAGACTTAAATACACAATGATTTTGATTTCTTTTGATATGCCTTTAAATCTTGTGAGATAGATTACTGAGTTTTTATACACACTTTTATAATTGGCCTCTTTTTCTTTAGATAGAAGGCCAATTTTCAGTTCAAGTTGTATTACAATGGTACCATAATTGCTATTCAAATGAGAAAAAATAAAATCAATCATTTATTCTGAGTATAATATCTAAAAAAGGATGTGTGTATGGGCAGTATATGTTTTATACACATAAAACTATATTCAATGTGTCAAGTATTCTACCCAGAGAAAGTAGACTTGCCTCTACATAACAAGATGGTCATTTGGTAACTGGTTAAATATATCTCTAAGATTATATTTACTATAAAATACGTTGTTTAAATGGAAGTTTCCTTCTCACTGTCCATCATTTATGCTCTACATTTCTTTCAGTACCAGCAGCTGGAATCAGTTCTGACACAGAGGAAGTACTCAACGAGTATCTATCAAGAAGATGCTGTCCATCTAGCAGGTCCATGCAGATTCTATTGACCTTCAGCATCAGACTTGACATTCAAACTTGACATTACAGTTTCAGGTTCCCTCTTAACTTGCTATTTACACGGAAAAGAGAAGCAAGGTAAGAAAGCCAAGGAAATTTTGATGTGTAGGAAATAGTTAATTCAATGAGCCAATATAAAACAATAATAAGAACACTGTGAGTATATTTTTAGCCAAATATATTTCTGTAGGCCACGATTACAAACATGGTACAAAAGAAAAATGACCACCGCAGAAAATGTGACTTACTGGAGTGTTCAAGTTATTTCCCAAGTTGCTGCAAACAGAAGCTGAGTTGGCTCCCTGGGAATTCTGTTGCCTTAGAAATGGGCCACTTTATGGTAAACAAAATATCTTCTGGAATAAGACTTACATATTTTTCAGAAAATATGTATAATACTTAATAAACTTCATTGAAATTGGATACACATCAAGAATATTCGAAAAACAAGATACATAAAAATAAGAAAACAAGATACATAAACTTAATTTTAAAAGAGCTAAATATGTAGTAATATGTGGTGAGCCGTTTCTGCGGACTGTGGTCGCCATTACAAGATGGCGCTGGCTCCGCTGTGGTCTGTAACAAACAACTCCTTATTTGGGAGAGTTGGCGCATGGTTTTTTAACACCCTATGAGAAAGCTCCACGTGGCAGCTTCGCATTGGGGCTTGAGATGCTTTATTAAGGCTGGGAGAGGCATCCGGGAAGAGAAGAAGAAATATCAAGGACCTGAATAAACGGCTGAAAGAAGATTCCTGTTGTTGCGTCTTCCTTGCGGGCAAGGGGGTCGCGACAGTAATATGTTTAAATTCCCCTCCTAACCTATTGTGAATATTTTTTGGGGGATCACTTTGCTTTGAATTAAGACACAAGTATTGACTCCAAGACATTGACAGATTCTAAATGTATCCTTGTAATCCTTTACTTTTGGACATTTCCTTCTTAGCAATTTAAAAATGATAATAAAAACCCTATTTATTTTTCATTTATTTCTATATGCATAAAGAGGAAAAAGGAAGTACTAATGCAGATATAAAGCACCATTATTTTGTTGATATGGAAAAGATAAAAAGACAAATTCAACACAGTCGAGGCACTCATTAATTGCTCGGACCAGACTTTGCAAAACAGTCATCTGGATTTAGAATGCATGAAAAAATATGAAATAATATCTGACTGTAGAAGTTATTCTACAATTTCCAGCTTTTGAAAAACAATTGAACTCAAATGTCTCCATAAGTCCCACTTGCTGAACTACTTTTATTCCAGTTCTTTTGTCAAAATCACCATAAATATGTATGTGCTTGAAGGTGAGCTCCAGTCAGAGGACAAGTAGGTGGGTATTTTCTAAGGAATAGAAGGAGTGGAAAAAACCCTCTGAAGGAAACATTATTAATCATTGTCGGTTGAAGATGTGTTCACTACACGTCCTAGTAATAGGCTCATTAATAGCAAAGAGTAAGTCTCAATTGAGAATGTACATAGAGCAGAACTTCACTGTGCAGGAAGAGCTAATAATGGATTAGTTTTCCCCTCCACCACCTGATCAAGTAATGAGACAGCATATTTAACAATCAGCTGTAATAAACCAGTTAAAAATATGGTTAGAAGGAGGAGGTAGGAAGGTTTTAATGCCTATTTTTGAGAAATGTTTCTGAAAAGTTAAAGTTAATTGCTGAACTAATTACACTTCTCTTGAATTTCTTATACACAAAAATGATCTGCTTCCAGATTAATTAACTTTACTTCCGAAGAACTGGGAGTGATTCCAAATTTTGACTGTCTGATTACTTCACTTCCATGGAAAATATTCCTTCAAGTTCTGCCCTTGGGCACATGATGTTAGAGATACTGTCATAGGGTATGAGCAGAAAGGCAGAAATACATCTCCGGCTTAGCAGACCTTACTTCAGGAGAGCGAAATGTAATTCTTGCCATCCAAAATTCAAGAGTCAAAAACAAACAAACAAATCCCAACAACTATCTAGATATTATAAACTTTAGTTTGCTCAGGACCTGGGGTATTGGTGTGGTGTTTTTATAAGATGTTATCTCTGGTCTTGAAAAGCCCATGTAATGTCTCTGCTAAACAACCTAAATGTGAGCCCTGAAATCAGAAGTTCGGTTTATTGGCTGGTATGTATCAAGTCTGTATCCCTTTAGCCCCTTCTTCCGTTTTAAGATTCTATGCTGGAATCTCTGCTCTAAAAAGATGGAAAAACAATTCAAATAAATAATCAAGATATAAAAGCTACTTTTTTTATGAGCTCTCCTGCGAGGGGCATATTCTGTTGCCAATGATGGTTTATTAGGGAAAAAAATAGAGTTGAGACTCTGTTTTGAGAACAGGTACAAAAGTTGCGAAACAGCCTGTGAATTTTTGTGCTGTATCTTTCCAATACTCTCTTCAGGTGTGCACAAACTTCACAGTTATTGGATTTAATCTCAGCTGCTCAGCAAGGGGCACCATGCCCATCCTGGGTGATGACTGAAGTTTTCCCCATAGAGTTGTAGAATGAAAGACTAACATGGGCCAATAGCGTCCACGGTGGGCAGGGTTGTGAAGATGGCACGGGCAGGGAGTCAGGCTTTGTTTTCCAAAGGAGAGAAGTTCTAGCTTATTTTCAAGAGGGAACCAAAACACACAATTAACTGGTGCAGGAATGACTTGGGGGCATATGGCAACAGCAGCCCAGTAGGAAGCACACTACTATCTAGAATAATGATTCCTGCTGGACAGTACTAATTCTCATAAGTGGAAGAGATTGAGGGAGCTTTTTCTCCAAAACTATATGAGTTTAAACTGCATGAATTGTCAAAAACAAAAAAAAAAATTCCTAGAAAATACACACACACACATAAATCAGTATGCACTGAAACCAACTACAAAATACATATGAAATTTTGGCAGCAGGAAGAAAATGTTATCACTGATATTATTACCAATAGTACATATTGGTAATATTATCTAACATTTTTAAGAGTCTAGAATGGGTCAGATATTATGATGAATTTTTTAAACATTATATTATTCCTTGTTTCTAGCAATTCTGAGGTACATGCTACTACTGCTGCCTTCTTAACAATAAGAAAATTGAATCATAAATAAGTTGCAGAATGTACCCAAGATTTCACTATAAGTTGCCACATAAGGTATGTGAACTTGAATATATAGACAAATGAATGAAAGATACTTAAAAGTCCCAAAACCACTTAATGTATTTGAAAAAAAAAATGTGTATAATATCAAAGTATTGTGGAAAGATGAACAAGTCCATAAATATTGTTAGAACAAACAGAAAGTCATCTGGAAAAATATTAAAAAGTCAAAGCTAGACCACAGCTAATCAAACAAGATAAATTCCAATGGATAAAATATTCATGGACAACTGAAAATAAATACATGAAACTCCAAAAGCCATTAAAGGAAACACTTATAAATCAATCTAAATAAAAATTTTAAATAATTCTTTGGTGAAAATTATGCAAAGTTTCACTGATTCCAAAATGCATTATTTTAAACCATCAAGATAGATGCCCCTCTTTCCAGAACTATGTGCTGATGTAAATTGATCTAATAATTAAAATTAAAAGTCAAGAACATTATGAAAGCAAAACAGTAAACCTTTCCCTGTTTATCTTAACAAGTGCAGAATAAATGTTATCTTCCTCTACTTTTCTATGTGCAAGTTATAAAAAAATAAGCAATGTTAACTACTATCAGTTCATACAACCAGACTCAAAGTACCAAAAATGGGGGAATCTTAGAAATCAGTATCACTACTCCAGTTTTATAGATGGAAAAAAAAAATATGGCAAGTGAGGGGCTCAAAATTCACAAAGCTAATTGATGCTTATATCATTCAAGTGGGGTACTTCTTTTGCTTTTCAGATTACCTCACATTAACACAGCAGAAGACTTTTCTATGGTTGGGGTAATAAAAAGAGATCCAATGGACTAATCCGGAAAATCATAATAAATAATAACATGAATCAAGCCTTTCCTTTTGCCACTCTGTATTTTAAGCCTTGACTGGAGCATTTGTCCCAACTGGGAGATTACTGGGGGGTGGGAGGGAGAGTAGTCCTAGAGGTGAACTAATGATATGATCTTTATATTGTCAGGGAATTGTCATTTGGCTACTAGACTAAAGTCATGTTTGATGGTTTTGAGATTCCTAACTTCATTTGATGCAACATCACGATGATACTGTTTGCCAAAATAATGAGATTTTTCTATTTTACTATCAAATAACTACTATTCGGTATCCTCTATTGTCCTAACAGCCAAGGACCATAGTCCCTCCTCCATGGACCACCTGGGGAGGAAGTACCCACTTAACCAAGGCCTTTTAACCAGGGTGGTTCCAGATTCTGCCCCAGCACAATGGCTGACAGTTATTATTATTATTATGTGGTATTTATGCCTTAGAGATTGCTCAACATTTTGACCTTACTTCTGGGTATATACACTCAAAGATAGGTCTGAAGCAAAGAGATCAATGCAGAAAGGGAATGGCAAGGTATCAAAACTTTCAAGCCCCAAGTTTAAATTGAAAATATAAAATATTACCAGATATATGTTTTAAAAAGCGATTTCATGCAGCATATAAAATAAAATAACAATAGGCTGTAAATTGAACACCCACATATTTTATTTACATTTATTTATTTATTTATTTATTGGTGCTGGGAATTTAATCCAAGAGTTATATTTATTATTTTTTTTTAACTGAGCTACACCTCCAATCTATTTTTATTTTGTTAAGACAGGGTGTTGCAGAGTTTCTCAGGCTAACCTCAAACATGCAATCCTCCTGCCTCAGCCATGTAAGTCACTGGGATTATAATCAGGTACCAGTGAACCTAGTGGAAAGCCCATTTCTGTAGAAATTGTACCATATCCAAAAGGATACATTTTGCCCATAAAGTCAGTGTTCCATAACACACGCATGGGAATTCTGACTGTAGAGTAGATCACTTCTATCCCCACCCTAAGTCACCCATTTTCTGCACAGATCTCTGGTGAATATCCATCAATTGCAGTTCCGATCTCAATGATTTTTACCTTCTGATGGAGTCTCCCGTCCACCAGTACTGTATGCAGTTGAAGCCCAGTCATCAGCCATTCACTAGAATAGGTTAGACTTGATACACCTCCTAAATGCCTTCAATCTCCCATGAGCAACTAAGAAAGGCAGCCCTGTGTGTGTGTGTGTGTGTGTGTGTGTGTGTGTGTGTGTGTGTGTGTTGGGAGGGGTATTAAAGTTTAATTTTCAATGCTCAGGCCCTCTTCATGAAACTCTTCTTCTTCCATACCCCTAGATCATAAAGAGAGATTTTGTGTACTTTTCTTCAATTCATGCTTCCTGTGAGTGAAATGAGTGGTATGGGGAAATTCATTCCTTTTCAGAAATCAATCCATTAAATCCCTATGATGAACAACTGAAATTAACATCTTTACCTATGTCATTTGTCATTGATTTTTCTCTTAAAATTAATAATAATTGAGTGGCCATCAGGTAGGAACAGCTCCAGGACCTTGGGTTCCTACATAATCAAATGGAAGCCCAGTCTAAAGAAAAAAATGAAATTTAGGCTTCATCAATCACAAAACACCAACTAACCTATAACTGGGAACTTTGCACCTGATTATGCCCAAGGCAGGCCAATGCCCAGCTGTAGACAACCAAGGGATTTCTTCACATACGCTTTTCACCCATAGAAGCCCACTAAATAGGCCTGGGAGGCTTGTTTGGTCCTGAGTGCTGCTTGATTCATGAATGGTCATTTGCTCAAATTAACTGCATTAAATACACTTTATGTTAAGTTTTTCTTTTATCACTTCTATGTACAAGTTCATTTTGGAGGCTCTGATCGCTACGGTATGGAGGAGCAGCATTTTACAGGCAGCTGAAGCAGAATAACAGAGGTTTCCCTTTGTTTTCAGGAAGTTGTGTCTTACCAGATGATGTTTACTCCACAGTTTCGGAGGGTCTTTCTCCTATGGGCGGGAGGTGGCCTGCACAGTATCATTTCACCGGGGTGATTGCTGCCTTGGGCACTGCTACATTGTGTTACGATGGCTTTTTTCTACTTAGTGGAGGAAAATTGCCGGTATCCCCCATAGTGATAATTATACTGTCTTAAACTATCTTTTAGATTTAAATTGTGACAGTATAAAGCTTTCTTTCAGAGTCTCTCCAAATCTCAAGGAGGGATCCAATGAGGACACATACGCTCAGTCTCCAGTTGTTATTTATTTATTTATTTTTGATATCAGGGATTAAACCCAGGGGCATTGGACCACTGAGCCACCTCCCCTGCCTTATTTTGTATTTTATTTATAGACAGGGTCTCACTGAGTTGCTTAGTGCCACTATGTAGCTGAGGCTGGCTTTGAACTTGCAATCCTCCTGTCTCAGCCTCCAGAGTTGCTGGGATTACAGGTTTGTGCCACCACACCCGGTCAGCTCAGTCTTCTTAATATGTGCTGCCTTCTTCTGTGACACGTGGGAAATATTCATGGAAATTGTTCGCAGACCTTCCCTAGGGCTGCTTTTAAGCCTTACTCTTTGTCCTGTGTCTTTCTTTCCCCAGGGAACCTGGGATGCATCTCACTGAGTTCATTTTTCACTGACATCTTGTCAAGAAGGAGGTCAGATGCTAGCACAGATGAATACCTCTTGGACAGGTCTTTTCATTGTGCCTTTCTCTAATGGCAAATTCTTCTCTTTCCTTGATCAACGAATATTTTCTGTAGTGACCCCGTGGAATGTGCTGACCACATAGCACAAACACAAAGCCACTCACTCAAAACTTCTTGTCCAGAGACTTTGGATGGCTAAAATCAGATCTTCTCTCATTGACATCTCTGGGTAATAATGTCAAAAGGAAGCCCAACCTTCTCGAGTTGAAAAGGACTGGTCATGAATTAAAAAAAAGCAATATGGTTTATCTTTGTAGGAGAATAAATTTTAGCTTTAACTTTCCATAGACCTATTTTTTTCCCTTTGTTCATAGTTATTTCCTTATTTATTTACTGTAGTACAAAGATAATAAGAGCAACCTGAATCTTTCACTGCAGGACCTAGTATAAGGTGCAGTCTCCACATACATTAGGTAAATGAAGAACCAATAGATATAATGGTGGGTCAATGGAGGAAATACGTACAAACTGCTGTGAAACATACCATGCCGAATGCAACAGCTATAAAGCACATTATTATGTCATATATAAAATACAGAATGGGACCATGATTAAAGAAAGGAGGAGATGACACCTCTTAAATACAGGACATTTTAAATGGCATAGAGTTATTGCACGGGATCCCGAGTGAATCATAGCTAGCCACTGGAAGGCTACTACAACTCCCCAATCTTATACCCATCCACCCCCACTCACACATAAACACACGCATTGGACACATAAAAAAACTCAATAAGAAACACTAAAGGGCATATGTAAGGTCAAATAACATTTTTTTTTCTCAGTAAAACACTTTTCTATCAGTTTTGACCCCTAACCAATTTGCACTTTACTAAGCATTTATCACTATGTCACTTACTACATATTTATTTGTTTACTTTTAAATTCTCTCTGTCACTAGAAAAGTAGATGAGACCAGTGACTTTTTTTGTTTACTGCGATATCACCTAGAATAGTGACTCGTGTGTATCAGCATACTTGATAATATTTGCTGAATAAATAGATGGGTGACTAAATAGCAGATGAAGGCTAGAATAAACATTTCCCAATTCTAATTCTTCCTAGGATACCACTCTGCTTCTTAATGAAGCTAATTTGCAATTTTATGTTTTGACAGGAATTGTTATGAAACAGAATCAAATAGTCAAACTTGGGAAAAAAATAATTTCCAGTTCTACTTTTTATCTGATTAGGAAGAATGAAACTTCTTGACTTCTATCTACCATTAGTGGAAGCAAACTCGGATTACGATAAGTATGTGAGTGTAAAAGAAAGTGTACTCAGCTTGGATGCTACTTAGATACAGAATAAACATAGCAAGATTCCCCTTCTTTAAAAAACGAACAAGCACTGTATTGTTGGACAGCATGTAACAGCACATCAAATCTTAAGAGAAATTTATCCTCCTTAGCAGATACTTGTTCATCTAACACATCCCTGGTATTCCTGAAGCTCAGGACATGTCCTGCCTTCTAAGCAATGTTCTCAGTGCATGACATCTGCTATACTGTTTGATCCTCACTATAATCCTGTGGAGTGGTCACTTTACAAATATGGAAACCCGGCAAAGAAAGATACACTCCCTTGCCCATTCATTTGGGAGGTGGGAGACCTAAGTCATTATGTCAGACCTCAAACCAGTTCTATGTTTGTAAGCACCATACTATATCATGCTAATGTTGTTCTAAAAAGGATTTAAATTGTCTAGAGAAAAATAGCCTTTGAAACATGAGTCTAGCCCCCCCAAAAAACATGGTTTCCCTCTTCCTTATACATTTCCTGTTATGCTACACCTGTGTCAATCCTTAAATAGTAGAACATGCTTAAGATCTGTTCTAGCAATCTGCTTCTGACAACTGGGTTAAATCTGACATCAGAAGCCACTGACACATGGAGACCAGCCCATGTGCAGAGCAGAAGGCATTTTAATAGTCACTGAGTGATGAAAAGCTGCAGACACAATGGCGCCTCATGTGAGATGGGCTTCCCCTTCCTAAATTCATGAAAGGAAAGGAATCAGAGGGAAATAAGAAGTGATGTTAGAAAAGAAGCAGTGATGTTTAAGACATCACTCATCGTCTTGAACACCACTGAAACACAGTCTTGAATGCACTGGATTTGTTTAAATATGTTTTAATTGTCTGACTATGGTAAAAAAAACAGATTTAAAACTTCTTTGAACAATGCGATGCTTGCTTTAGGATCACTCAAATGCTTTCATCTTCATATATGTTTGTGCAAAAATTGTCATTTCCAGGACACCTTCAAACTTGGCTCTTGGTCTTTGTCTGCTTCAATGCAGGGCTAAGACCTGCCTTCCTTCACTTTATGCTCTTCTGGCATCCAAATATAGGTATGTAAAATGTCACCCTCCATAAGAAACCTGCTCTATTTAGCAGGTAAAAAAAAAAAAGGTAAGAAAAAAATTCTTCATACATTTTTAAAGCCAAGTCAATCTTGAATTCTTTAATGAATAATTAGTATGATCTTTTTAACCATTTGCATAGACACAGAACAAATAGTCATGTTGGTAATTAATTTAGCTATTATTTGCTCTGTTCTATATATCGGTTTTGGGAACCGATAGGATTATTTTTTCAAAAATCTAGAAAAAGAAGTCCTGTGGACCTACATTGTACAGTTCTTAGTACATATGCAAAATAAGAGACTTACCACAAACCCCATATCTCTTGGATCCCTTCGAAGCCTTATTGTCCCTGTGGTGAAACACCTAAAATGTAGTCCACCAGGTCTGGCCTTATGCAAGAATTCTGACACGTATGTATCTGATTACCTTCTTGACATTCCCACTTGGAAATCTGAACAACACTTCAATCCTAACCAAATTGAGAAGAGAATGCTTGATTTCTCCCAAGGTGCTACTCCTAGGAAATTTCTTCAACCTCCATCTCAGCTAATGGAACTATAAAGTCAGCTAAATAAATGCTCAAGCAGATACCCAAGAATCAAACTCCGTTTTTCCCATTCATTCCCTGGGTTAGGTGGCATGTCCCTAGAAGCAAAGCATGGGAGGAAATTCTTCTTCATGTAATCCACAAGGTAGTGCTCTATTACAGTAGTTGGCAACTTGGGCATGCATCAGAATTATGTGCTCACTAAACCACCTATTTTTTTTCTTTCTTTACCAAATTCACTATCCAGAATGGGTCTGTATTCACACCTACATAAAGCAGATCATGTCATTTCCCAGAAGGAGAAATGTGAACGGTCAAAAATACAGCAAAGGAGACAATTAATAATGTGAGGAGAGAGCCTACAGACTGGGAGAAATCTTCACCACCTGCACCTCTGATAAAGCATCGATCTCTAAGATATATAAAGAACTCCCAAAATTTCACAGCAAAATAACGATAACCCAATCCATAAATGGGCTAAGGAACTGAACAGACACTTCACAGGAGAATAAATATAATTGATCAATAAATATATGAAAAAATGTTCAATATCTCTAGCAATTAGAGAAATGCAAATCAAAACTACTCTTAAGATTTCACCTCACTCCTGTCAGAATGGCAATCATCAAGATTACAGGTATCAATAAATGTTGGCGAGGAGGTGGGGGAAAAGGCACACTCATACATTGCTGGTGGAACTGCAAATTGGTACAGCCAATATGGAAAGCAGTATGGAGATTCCTTAGAAAACTGGGAATGGAACCACCATTTGACTCGGCTATCCCACTCCTGGATTTATACCCAAAGGACTTAAAATCATACTATAGTAATGCAGCCACATCAATATTTGTAGGAGCTCAATTCACAATAACTAAACTATGAACAAACCTAGGTGTCCCTCAATACATGAATGGATTAAGAAAATGTGGTATATGTACTCAGTGGAATATTACTCAGCTTTAAAGAAGAGTGAAATTATGGCATTTTCCAGTAAATGGTGGGAGTTGGAGAATATCATGCTAAGTGAAATAAGCTAATCTCACAAAACCAAAGGCTGAATGTTTTCTCTAATATGTGGGTACTAATTCACAATAAGGCAGGGGGCACAAGGGAAGAATAGCATTACCTTAGATTGGGTAGAGGGATGTGATGGGAGGGGAATAGTGGGGATGTGGGGATAAGAAAGATAGTAGAATGAAACAGACATTATTACTGTATGTATATATGTGACTACATGACCAATATGACTCTGCAACATGTACACAGAAAAATGTGAAGTTAAATCCCATCTATGTATGATGTATCAAAGAGCATAAATGCATTCTACTTCATGTATAACTAATTAAAACATAAAAATTGGCAGAAAAATACATGAAAAAATGTTCAACATCTCTAGCAATTAGAGAAATGCAAATTAAAACTACACTGAGATAGGATATCTTGTCAGAATGGCAATTATCAAGAATACAAGTAAAAATAAATGTTGGTGAGCGTGTAGGGAGAAAGGTACTCTTGTACATTGTTGGTGGGACTGCAAACTGCTACCACCACTATGGAAAGCCATATGGAGATTCCTTAGAAAACTTGGAATGGAACCACCATTTTATCCAGTTAACCCACTCCTTGGTCCATATCCAAAGGACTTAAAAACAGCATACCATAGTGACAATAGCCACATCAATATTTATAAAGTAGCTCAACTCATAATAACTAAATTATGGAAACAACCTAAGTGTGCTTTAATGGATAAAGGGATAAAGAAAAGGTAGTGTGTGTGTGTGTGTGTGTGTGTGTGTGTGTGTGTGTGTGTGTGTATATGAATATTACTTGGCCATGAAGAAGAATGCAATTTGTCATTAAATGAATGGAACTGGAAAATATCATTCTAAATGAAATAACTGAATTTTCTATCTGATTTATGGATGCTAATATAAAACAAGGGAGGTTGGAGAGGAGAATAATATAAATCCATTGGATCACACAAAGGGAAATGAAGGGAAAGTAGTGGGGAGGGGAATGGGGAAGACAGTAGAATTAATCCATCATAACTTTCCTAGTCTTTGTATACAGGACCAGGTTAACTCCATATTACATAAAACCACAGGAGTGGGATCCTAAATAGAATAATATACTCTATGCATGTATAATCTGCCAAAATACAGTCAACAGTTTCCCAAGTATTTACAGTTCAAAACATTTACAGCTGTCTATTTCCTCTTCCTGAAAGCTTCTCCTCTGCTATCACTGCAAATCTTAACCTGGCTTTTAGCACTGAGATAGAGAAGGATGCCTGCTTCTCATTGATAAGGTCTCAACCAAAATGTCACTTCCTCCAAGAGACCTGCACAGATCATTCTACCCCAATTAGCTCCACACCCTGCACTGCATCATGTCCTCCTGCTTTACTTCCTTTAGAAACCACACAAAGTTATCTGGTTTGCTCCTCTGCTTCCCTGTTTATCATGTCTTTCCTCATAAGAATATGAGCTCCCCAGGTGCAGACTTTGTATCCACATCACCTCCAAGAGGGTTTGGCACAGAGTAGATCTAAAACAAATACTTCTGATACATATAGGTGAGTAATATACATGGTTCAAATGAGAATAATATCTCACATTTTAGTCTTCAGTTTTTCTACCTGCTAGAGGACAGTTCCTTACTAATTTACATTTACCTTGTTCAAGGGCAATTTGGATTATAAACATCTCAGGAGTCAACCTGATGATAAATTTGGTCAAAATAACCATAATTTTGTTAGGATAATGAATGCATTTCCATTTGGACAATGGTACTCTCTCTCTCTCTTCTATCCTCTATCCAGAAAGACCAAGCTGATTAGTTTGATCAAAGTTACAGTGGGTATAGTTCTACAAATACTGCCAGCAAGAATTTAGACACCTGTGATTGCAACAGTGCCTGGATACGACACAACCAGGCAAGTAACCAAAGAAAATGACATTGGTAGCATCATTCTAGGTAGAGCAATCCCTGATTGACTCATGGAAATTGACCATGAGGCCATAGCTAGAAAAATCAAAGCAGCAGGTGAAACAGGTGAAACATTTTCAAGGTACAATTATGCACAACTGGGACCTAGGGAAGCTTCTGGGGAACAGCCAGGAGATGAATATCTGGGAAAAAATATGAACAATTAAAAGCGATGGGGTAGAGAGAGAAGATGGGAGGGGAGGGGAGGGGGGATAGTAGAGGATAGGAAAGGTAGCAGAATACAACAGTTACTATTATGGAATTATGTAAAAATGTGGATGTGTAACCGATGTGATTCTGCAATCTTTGTAATGTTTTGAATAACCAATAAAAAAAAATAATAAATAAAAAAATAAAAGCGACTCCTCTGGATAAACAGCTTCACTCCAACATCAGCATCCCCTGGGAATTTTTAAGAAAAGAAAGAGGGTCCTCCAGAGAGCTCCTGAAGGAGACACCATGGAAGTAGGGCCCAGGACTCTGTGTTTTTTACAAGCCTACAGATGATTCTAGTTGGCTGGAGTTTGAGAACCCCTGTTCAAGGGTTAGAGCCAATTCACTGAATTATAATAGGAATAGGTGAACCAGGTTTTGTTTAAAGGTACTGGCGATTGAAAGTGCAAACTTTGGGATGAAGTTAGAGTATGACATTCAGCTTTTAATTAACTAGGCTCTCTTCAGCAAAATATTTGTCCACTTATTGTATTTTCCATGTATAAACAAAATGTAACACCTGATCCTCAACATCACAGGCCCTGTCGCACAAACTGAAAGTGGCAAAGCACTCCAAAAAAGCACAGCTCTCTAGGATAATGATACAATTCAAAGACACAGGCTGGATTTTGCTCTCAGCATAAATTTCTAAGCAATCATAACCTGTTTTCCCAAGTGAAGAAGCTTTACCTGAATTGCATTAAATAGGTATTTGATAATATTCAGCAATGTTGTCAGAAGAGGGCTGGCAGGGAGGAGCTCGGTTTCTGAGAAAACACCAATCCACTCATCAATCTCCCTGGTTGTGCAATCACCTGCTCTAATAAGAGGTCTGTAATTGTCACTCACAATGATGTGACACGTCACCAGTGATTAGTACAGAAGAAAAAGATGTCTCTAGAGCAATATGAGACAAAGCTCACTGTATCCAGTCTTTGCTTGCCTCATGCCTAATTAGGTGCATATTTGCCCCTTTTATTGTGATAAATGAGGACTCCATTACTCACATGCAGACACACATGCTTGGACACACATGCATACATGTGCACATACTTCATTACTATATTTAATAGAGAACTTTTGCATTAATTAAAAACAAAGGCATGCTACTCTCACATAATACCGAATAGAATAGGTAGATTCACCTACATAATAATTCCTACTCCACAAAAAGATTTTGTAGAAACTGAAATATAATTAAGAGGACTTCCATGTTCTTCAGTCTTTCACCTCTACAATAAGACTTATCTCTACATAACCAATTATATTTTCCCTGTAATTCCTCCAAACATCCTCTGATCTAGCCACAGTAAATTTCTCATTTCTTACTAAATAAGTACAGTTCATTTCCATACCAAGCTGTTTCCCGGTCTCCTGAAAAATGACATGTCATCAAACTCAAATTTGAGTTTCTCAAAGGGTTGGAGAACCATTCTAGTTCATGTTTCTGTTTTCCAAACTCCTGGGTCATTTACTGTTTTCCTAGCTAATTTACCATTCATGAAACACATGGCTTCGATTTATTACACAGTTACCATATGATCAACTCTCTAAATATTAGTATCCCTTAGGTTAAAGACCATTTAACATGCTACATTCCAATGATCCAAATAACATAAGGTTCACAGTAAGAATTGAATAAATACTTGTAAAATTATTGTCTTGTAGGGTTTAAAGCAAGCAGTTGGTATACAATGATATTTTCCAGTTCCATTCATTTATACAATTATAATAATCCGAATTACAGTAGATGGGGTAGAGAGAGAAGATGGGAGGGGAGGGGAAGGGGGATGGTAGAGTATAGGAAAGGTAGCAGAATACAACAGTCACTAGTATGGCAATTATAATAATCCATTTCTTATCATAAAAGTTAACAGTTCACCTCCCCTCTTTTTCTGGAATCTTCTACAGAAATACTACAACTAGTGAAATCACTGACAATGTGTACATCTATAAACATTTATTTATTTATTTATTTTACCAATACATGTAAGTATCAAATGGATTCTTACCAACTCCAAACCATCAGTCACCAGAAAGGGATTCAAATAGATTCAGTATATCACACTTTCTGAGGCAAGAAAGAACCATATTTTTAATTTATTTCTTCAATAAAATAATATCAAAGCAAATATTCTTAGTAAACCAAGATAAAATACTAAATATTAAATATACTATCTCCTGAAAACTTGAGTGAAAATTGTATATAATTTAAAAATAAGGACAAATTGATAGTGTTTATCCACAAATTGTTAATTATTTGAAAACAAAGAAATACAAATTTCATTTTGTGCTTTCCCGTGATGTCTACCTGATTCCTCTTTGAGAAACTATTAAATGTTATAAGATGTAAAAATATTTTAACAATAAAATTCTTATAATGAAGAAGTCTGAAATCAATAAATGTGATTTTTGAAGCATACTCATTTTAAAATTCAGTTGGTTTCCTCCCCTCCTTCCACCTCCTTCCTCCCCTTCTCCTCCTCCTCCTTCTTATTGTACTGGATTGAATCTAGTGGTACTTTACATCTGAGCTATCTCACTAGTCCTTTTTATTTAGAGACAGAATCTTACTAAGTTGCTTAGAGTTTTGTTAATTTGCTGAGCCTGGCCTTGAACCTGTGATCTTTCTGCCTCAGTTCCTGAGTCACTGAGATTACAGGTGTGTGCCAACATATGTGGCAAAAAATCAATTTTGAATGTGTCAAATTTTAAGAATTATATATATCTTAAAATCACGGTACGTGTACATGTACACAAGCACACACATATACATGGTTAGTTTTTTTTAATGAATATACTTTGAATCCATTTTAATTTGTGAAAGTGAAAAGTCTTTCAAAGCTATAATTTCCAATTCACTATCAAAATTATGGACCTGGAATAGGATCTTATGACAATATAACCAAAAGTAAAACAAAAATCTGCCTTCCAAAAATATTCAGTTATAAAATAGTATATTAGTATCCCTTAGTTCCTTATACATTTCTATCACAGTAAAATCAGCAGTTTATTTTAACCTCTGTGTGAAGAAAAAAAAAATGTTTATCAGCAATATTTTCCCCATTTAAAATCCACATTTTAATATTAAAAGAAAACAAGTTTCGAAAGTCAAGAAAAAAATTAGAAGGTAAATCACTTTGAAATAGCATGGCGTTCTCACTGTTGCTTTAAAATTGAGCTATTCTTCTGTTTGGAAACAAAAAGAACCATAATATAAATTGCGTTTCTCCCAGAAATATCTTTCAGGATTTATGGAAAGGCCCAGTTCTTCCTTGGCCAAACATGGTATTATATTAAATAACTCACTACTCCAACTCCATTAATTAAGAAATATTCTTGGGGATGTTAAACAACCTAAATTCAGTCATCTATGTCAGTGAATCAATTACCAATTAAAATGTGTTTAAAGAACTCTTTGCCTATGAAAAATAAAATAAACTAAGAATTTTAAAATGCAAACTGTTCAGCTTCATAGAATTCTATGAGGGAAGAAATGTTTTAATACTGGGCAGTAACATGAAAGGAACACCCACACTGATGCACGTTACACACACGTAGAGACATGCACATATCCACACATCTATACGTTCATACACACAGCAGAAATTGCAAGTCAACTTTTTTCCAATCAAATCTTTGGTTCTCATGCCTACCTAAAGTCCATTGAATGCAGTGGACCATTATAACAGAGTCTGATCTAAACACAGGGGAAACTAGACCTGATAAAAGAAATGGTATCACTTAGAGAGTATATTTTTCTAATTCGTCAAATAACAATTTGACGATGTTGTATTGAACGATTTTAAGATTTTGTAAAACAAATTCTACAAATATTATATCCAACCTATTTTTCATTTTTTTTTTTTGGTAGGAGGGGCACCTCAGCTTGGGTACTTGCTTAAGACAAGCTCACTAAAGCTCACTAAAAGCTGAAAAATCTCGTCCAGGACCAATATTCTCTAACTTCAGTGTGTTTTAGATTCATCCAGAGGACTTGTGAGAACAAAGCTGGCTGAGTCCCATCCTATGGCTTCTAATTCAGTAAATCTAGAGTGGAAACCTCAGGCAAGGTCGGAAAGAACACTAATGTTTCTGATCTGGCATGACACTGAGAGCCACTGCTACAGTCTTTCTCCCTTTTAAAAATTTTTTTTAGTTATATATGGACACAATATCTTTATTTTGTCTATTTATTTTTATGTGGTGCTGAGGATTGAAAATTGGGTCTCACACGTGCTAGGTGAGTGCTCTTACGCTGAGCCACAACTCCAGACACCCCCCCCCACACACACACACACAATCTTTCTTAAATGTTATATCAGGTGAGTCAGACACACCAAATTGTTTTTTTAAAAAATTATTTCCTGAGACAAGCTCAAGAGCTCAAATTCTGGGGTGCTGACTGCAGGCAGAGCCATATGCTATAGAGAAGAAGGGTAATATCAATTTTGAAAATCCCAAAGCCTAATGTGTTCCTACCTCTGTGGAATTACTGTCCTCTACACTGTGGGAAGATACCAGTGAGAGGCCTATTTTCTCCACAGACTTCCTTGAATCTGCTCAAGTTAGTGAGCCCTGAGAGTTCTGTCCTAGAGCTGAACAGATCTGAACCCCTTGTTTTCTAGAAGGCGAAAACATCTTTGGTCTCCCTGGGCAGGTGATGTGCTAAACACTGATCACGGGATTCCTAATCACTTTGGTCCAGTCCTCATTAGAGTTGGGAATCCTTTTATAAAGTGTGAAAGAAATGGTTTTGATTTGGAATTTTCAAAACAGCTGATCATAAATCAACCTTCATGGCTCCAAAATAGTCTCATTAGACTTCCAATGCATCTTTGGTTTTGAGGACCTTGTTTCTGAAACTGGTTTAATTATATTTTCGAGTAATTAAAGCTGAGGAACACTTCCTGGCAGCAGTTAGATTCCAAAATGTCTCAAATCTTTCCAAGGTTTTCATAGCAAAATATCTCATTGTTAAACAAAAGGCAATTTATTCTCTTTGTCTATATCAGAATGCTATATATATGGCAACTCTAAACTTATACATCATTAATGTATAAGTTTAAAATTTTAGGAGAAAAATTGTGATATTTGCAATCACCATCTGTCTTTCGGTGGACTCATTCAGCCACTTGGCCCATAGCTAGTGTCTGTTTGCAAAGTTAATGTCCAATAAAAGAGCAATGAAGTCACAAATTACTTTGAATTATTCTTGGCAAGTTTCTCCATAAAGTGATTATAACAATGATAATGGTGAAATAACTACCTTGTGTCTATTTGCTGCTTTGCTAAATAGTAGACAGAGTGTGTCAAAATTAATATTGAAGCTCATGAAGCTTTGAAAGAAAATCTGTTAAGGTAGTAGGACTCCTTTTGAGTCAGGAGACATGGGGTCATTTAGTGAGACCCCCCCCCCAGAAATCTAACTAAAATAGTGTATGTTAATTTGGCAGGTACACAAGTAAATGCAAATTTCTTAGTAGGTGATCTTTGTAATTGTACCGAGTAATAGCCCCCAAATATAGCTTTCCATTATGAGATTTGTATCAGGCCACGATAAGCAAATGTGTGGCATCATTTTTTGCACAGTTTGTCCCCTTGCAAAGCATTACTGAGCCCCTGTCTATGAATCCCAAATTTAGCCTCTACATGTGCTGCAGCAGAGTATCCCAAGCAGTCACCACACAGTGTCTTATAAAGGGAAAATGAGTCCGCCTTCCTGTATTCTAGAACAGCATAGCAAAGTCGGAAGGATACGCTGGAGCTGATCAAGCATGTCAGGAGGAGATCCTGTCTTTCCTCTGGCTTTTCATTTCATATGAAGCAAAATACAAAGACTTTCCAATAGGCTTTAGGCACCTACAGGATCTGGCCTCATTTCCATTCATAGCTCATGCCCCGCTAATTCTCCACTGATGGCTCTGCCCTCAACATACTAGTCACCTTGATGTGCTTTGACCACGACAGTCCTGTTTCTGACTTCAAGCTGTTGAGCTGCCTGTTGCTTGTCTCTGCATGTTTCCTGTGCCTGGAATATTCATATACCAGAAATCCCCATGCATAATATTCAGACTTCCTCAGTTCTGCCTGGATCTCATTTTTTCTTGCAAAGTCTAAACCAAAATATTCCACTAACACCAACACTTACCCTATCCCCTTTATACGGTCTGTATTTTCTCTTTTGCACTATACTTATAATCTTCTAATAAGCTCTATCATTTATTTATTATGCCAATTACTTCTGTCTTTTATCTTTTAAAATGTAATTCCATGAGGACAGAGATGTGTGTCTCTCTTGTTAAACAATGAATCCCAAGTATCAAGAACAGTACCTGACCCAAAATAGGTGTTCCATGTGCCTTTGTTTAATAGAATTGGATTGACATGGCTGTATGAAGTTAGCAAAGGTAGTAGACTTTGGCGGTCCCAACAGGCATAGGTATTTTAAAAGTTAGAACCGCATAACTTCAATGTACAACAAGAATTAAGCACTTAGCATTTTGTACTAGTTATATCACAGCTGTAAATGAGTGAAGAATTGAAGAGCAGAAGACCAGGCTACAGACAGCCCTGTAAGCAGTTCTCTGTGAATAACTGTAAGAAGTGTGATGTCTGATGGTGGAATATCATTCAGTAGCCTCCTACCGGATCTGCTGCTTCTGCTCCTCCAGGCAGGCTATTCTCAGTACAGTGGCCAGAGGAGTCCCATCACACAATACATCTCCTAATGTTGCTCACTCAGAGTAAATAACTTAAACCCTAACGTGGTCAACAGGGCCTTAAGGCCACAGGGCTTCCTGTTATCTCTCCACCTCAATTTCCTCTCTTCCTGGCTCACTCACCTCCATTCATGCTCTCCTGACTGCTGTTTCTCCAACACAAGTGAAATCCCCCCTTAAGAACTTGCACTTGCTGTTGGCTCTGCCTAGGGCATCCTCCCTCCAGAAATCCTGAAGGCTTGTACCTTCTTGCAAAATCTTCACTAGGGACACTTCTCTGACCACAATATTTAAAATGAAAATAGGCCTTTCACATTCTTTTGCAGATTAACTTTTCAACTTGTCTTTAGTACAGTATTTTTGTCACTACTTAACACCCAGTTTATTTTACCCCATTGTCTTGCTTATCTCTCTCCTTTGCTTCCTATAGAATAAGCCCATAAAGGCATAGTCCTTGCTGTTCTTTTCTGTATTCTCAGCATCTAGAATAATACCTGATAAAAAGTATATGCTCAATAATTTTGGGAAAATGAATGAGTGAATGTGTAGATCTAGGCATACACACATGTGAACACGTTTCCTATATGAGCTTTTAAAAGTGTCATTTTCACTGCAATGAAGCTCTTGTTGAGATACAAGTAGTGTAGTTCTTTCAGACTATGGAACCGTAATAGGAAAATTGCTTTCATATTTCTGAGCTCAGCCCTTCTTGTGGAGTGAATCAATAATATAAATCATTTATACTGTCCCCTCTCTCTGGAGGCATTTCACAAATTTACAGATGTGTACAATGTTGGAGATTAAAGAGACTTCAGTGATGGGCCATGATATCCCCTATACTTCAGAGATGATGAGTAAATAATAGATCTAAAGCCAATTAACAAGGTATCCCAGCCCAGTTACTAGAAGTAGGTGCTCCTACCAGTGCACTGGTCTTGCTGTGAGCTCATTCTTGGATCTGTTACCGCACAAAAAGAAAATTCACTAAGCATGTTGAGTAACAGACTTTTTTCATGAATATAGCTTTATATGGGTGGGGGTGACCCAAATATAATATCATTTTTCTTGGCTAGTGAGGAGTTCTTTCCTGTATTTCTGAGTGAATAATTGCTCAGATTAAATTGTGATATGGTTAAAGTATTCAAATATATATTTTTTAAAAAATCAAAATGAGACAACAGCTAATCAGGCTACTGTTTAATTCAACCTAATGGTTTTATCTAGTAGATGAGAAAACTAATTCAGATTTTGTCATTTGACCATAAAGATGGTAGAGATCAAAAGCATCATCATCCTAACTGGACAAGTTACTTTTTAAAAAATTTTCTTAGTTGCAGATGGACAGAATGCCTTTATTTTGTTTATTTATTTTTATGGGGTGCTGAGGATCCATCCCAGTGCCTCACATATGCTAGGCAAGCACCGTACCACTGAGCCACAACCCCGGTCCGAACAAGTAACTTTTCATAAAACTTTCCATAATGAGCATAGTATATAAGAAATAATTGTTTGAGTCAGAAATCATTTATTATATGTGGTCATGCATCTGTAGATCTCTTACAGCTTCCTCAGATATCTTTTCTCTCACAATGCCAAGACACTAATGAAGAGAAATGGTTACCAGAAGAAGGATCTATACCAAAAGTACCTCATAGCTGTGGTAGACAGAAACCCTGCATTTTCAATTTGAACATTCCATTACAACTCCTCTGAGATGAGCTTTTACTGAATACAGCTTTAGGAATGTGTTTCCTTTCAGCAGAGGTCCTCATGACAACTAAGCAGCTCCAAATCCCAACTCACAATGACAAGAAGGACCATGATTGTGTTTCTAGGCAAGAAGGGGAAAGACCACCATGGCCTTACTATTGAAATCAGAGACAAATGGCTTTAAAACAACCACAACAATTAGATCGCATTTATTGAAACCATTATTCCTCTCATCCTTGTAAATGTTTCAGATTATGTTTTTCCATTGCTTTATAACGTGGTGTTATGAGTGTCTTTTAGTGGCATGCAATTAAAAAGGATAACAAAAATGATGGATAAAACAATCAAAACCTAATAAGATCTCAATAGTCTGAAATCATGGGCCAACTCTTCAAAGATGATGCTTAACTTCCATAAATTTAAATTTTCATATTTGTCTCTAACGATTTAAAAAAAAAATCCTCTTTAAGGAGATGTAGGTGCATAGTAGAATAAGACCTCAGGGTTTCTTTGGGCAGTGTATAGAATTCAAGCTAAAGAATAATCTGGGCTGTTGAAGTAGATAACACATACTCAGGCTACCTTAGTACAGAGAACAGGGGAAGTGAACTATTTATACAAGTAGATCATACCAGAGCTGAGGCACAGGGTTGCTCATTACATTTGAGTGGTTATGCAAAATGGAAATTTATTTAAAAATTATTATGAATTTCAAGTCCATGACAGTAGAGCAATAGGTCCTGAGTAGGAGAGTTCTGAGATGGCACATGTAAACTCCGTCCTAATCGGATTTATGCTGGATCTGAGCCTTTATTTCCTGAGAAACCTCACAGGTAAACTCAGAACTATAAGAATGCTCAAGATTTTAAGCCAAGTTACATGCAGACTGAAGAATGAGGAACATTTAGAGAAAGAATTGGCTGAAATGGGAGTCATGACAATAGTTCAAGAGCTACTACATACAATAAGGAATTAGATTTATTTCCCATAACTCCCAGTAATAGAATTAATACCAATGAGTAGAAAAAAAAATGGTATCTGTTCATTTAATATTGGTATCTTTGATGTAGTCAACTTATTCAAAAGTGTTTGGGCTCCATAAGTAAGTAATGGTACCATGGTCACCAGAGTTGGTCAAAGCATACTTTGCAAATACACGACTCAATGCTAGCTTTGCTATGTAAAAATCATGTGAAACAATCTGAAATACTGTTACCTGCCTCTCCCCCAAAAGGGCTCAGAAATTTGTACCTATTAGAGTCTCTAATTAGGGAATTTGGGCTTAAAACTGTGTATATTCTCCCAGTTCTTTCAGTTTACCCCTGAGTTTTTTTCAGGAAGTGAATGCTTAGACACAGCACCAGTCCCAGTAGGACTGAGTTCATGGGTATCAATTAGGGTTAGAAACCTCTGATCCAGAAGAAATGTAAATGACAAGAGTTCAAGGAATTTGAGGGACCTTCCTAAACTTAATAAGTTTTCTCAGCCAGGCTGAGCAGCCCTTCCTTCTGGGCTTTGGCCGGGTGTGCTAGACTATGATGTACATACTGAAATTTTTCTTTTAATTTTCCCTGCATTTCATATACCCAAACTGATTCTGACTTCCTCAAAAACCATCACCTTGGAAATATTAGCTCAGTAATGTTGACATTTGAATAAATGATTAACCACAAAAGAAGGTCAAATTCATTATATTATAGAATATGTAACAGACTATTTTTAAAGATTCCTTCAAAGAGAAAAGATTCACTCGTACAAAAAAAGAATTTTTAAAACTATGACCCAAATTTGGAATAAGCCTTTTGTATCACTAAACCTAAGATTCCAAAAATGCCCCAAACTATAGCCAGCTAGTCACTAAGATAAAATTATATACTTTGCACAATGAATGGCATTTTCCAAAAACAACTTAAAATTCCAGTATATTTTATGAAGATGTAAGTGACTTGCACAGAGGAATATTTCTGTATCTGCTTCCATAGTCTTCAGACACAAGGTTAATTATTTCCTACAATCTGCATGTTAATTATGATTTGCAGTTTGCTTTTCTACTTTTCTTACTAGTCTATCTACTGGGAGTAAGTGAAGGGGCACAAGCTAACACTGGTTTCTAAGAAAGACTTGTATTTCAACAGAAATCACCTGGCTGGAGAAATTGCTGTTGTGAGGATGCTGTATGTGGAGAGAGAGTTGTGTTACTGGATGAGGATCAGCATGCAGTTCCAGCTGAGAACTTTGTTTACAACTTTATTTAATAAAAGTTGATTTCCAAAAACAAAACCAAACTATCAAGATCATTTACTGCAGATGTCTGCAATTCAATTGTTGAAATTTTAGCAGAAACGGAAAAGGCAGAGATACTTCTTCAGAATATTATAATGTTTTCATCTATTTTCCAGGTGTTAGGGTCACCTAGTAGCTGTGTAAAGCAAAATTTTGGGAGAAGAGGCAGAATTTATTTCACTCAGTTGGGCACATGGATTCCTAATCCTATCTTGTTGCCCTTACTGTGCCTGCAATAGCTTCTTAACACCATTCTCACATGATAAATGGTATTTCCTACTGTTGGTGGAAAAGTAGATCATCCGTGCCAGAATGAATAGAAAAAAAAAAAATGTTTTCTATTGTGTTATACAACAAAATACAAACCATCTAAAGCTAGTGGTAAAAACTTTGAAATGGTTGCTTAATATAACATCTTCAGTAAATGTTTAGAAGGTCATCACAAGAAAAAAAAAACAGGGCTATAACCAACAGCTTTTATTATTTAAGTATTTTTTAAAACCCAAAGGTAAAATTTGAGGACATTTCTTGACAATCTTGGGAGAAAGAGTCATTTCAGACTTTTATTCAGTTTATGGATTTTCTGTAACCATACTATCTGCCATTTTTTCCCCAGTGGAAATATTTATAAACTATAATCACTGCAAAATTCTCAATATTTTGGCTTTTGGGCCTGAATTTGAAAACAGCCATGTCATATTTGAAGAATGTGAGCATGTTGCAACTTTCATCTGAGATATGTATGGAAATTTTTGAAAGAAACATTGATTTTCATCCATAGATGTGGTGGCAACAGGACAGCGGAGGGCTTTGTTTCCAACTGTATTAGAATAAAAGTTGATTTACATAAACAAAACCAAACTATCAAGAACATTTACTGCAGATGTCTGCAATTCAATTGTTTAAATTTTAGCAGAAACGGAAAAGGCAGGGATACTTCTTCAGAATATTATAATGTTTTCGTATATTTTCACTAATGTAAAAAAATGGGTGATTTACATTATATATTTTGATTATACAGTATAATTTTTCAAAACTAATAGTATAACCCAAATTACTGGAAAAAAATTTCTCTCAACTTCCACATGTCAGATGCAGGTCTACGTAAAATATAGAATTTAGGAATAATATGAATTGTTTAATATTGTTAGAAGAAGAAGAATAGAGCAGCTTCTTTTTAGAAGGCAATGGGCTATTACATGAGAAGTTGAATTAATCGTCATAAGAGTCATTTAGGTAGAATATGTCCATTTTAACAATGAGGAAGTCAAGAGATAAACAGGGTCAGCTGACCCATATCTCATAGCTGGAATGTTTAGGTGTGATCCTAGATCAGTCTCAATCTGTGCACTGTGCTCCTTTTGCACAAACACCCACTCTATCCACTCCTTTGCATATAATTTACCATAATAACCCCTTATTCAAATAAATTAATTTTATAGAAACCCCCTTTGGGGGGTGAATAGAGAAAGAGATTCAAGTTTATTTTCCTGTCCCTATTTCAATGTGCTTTCCTTTATCATGCAGTCCTTAGACCTTCAGTGGAAAAGAAAGGAGACTTGGTACCTCCTAAAGTCAAGAGGCTGAGAAATATGACTTAAGCCTCTAGTATATGCCAGGTACTAGACATTGGGGATATGCTAGCATCAGGAAGACCTAGAATTATGCAGTACAGTGCTAGCTCTTAACAAGCAGGCAAATTGGTTTAAGTAAATATATAGAAAATTTCAATAAAGAGAAATTCAATGGGGTCAAAAGTTTCTGAGAAGCTGAATAAAATAAGGATAAAGACATAACTTTGGATTTGGCCAAGATGCAGATCATCAATGAAATAAAGGCATGAGACAATACCTGGAGGGCATTTGCTTCCAATAGCTTCCTTTAATGGTAGATGTTTTTAGAGTAAGGAGAATGGTCCTATGTGTAGTAAATGAAACAGTAGATTGGTAAAAAGAGGAATGGACCTTGGTTGGTAGGAGGAGGGGATGTAGTGCCAAGAGGGGTGGATTGGGTGGAAACAAGGAGGAGTCACAGAGGTGACAGGAGGAAAATAGATCCCAAGGGCCTAGGTGCAGGTAGGTAGGTTGGAAGGGTTGTTGCTGAGAACCTGAAAGCACTCTTTCCTCATTACTTCCTTCTTCTGGGCAATCAGGAAATGGGCACAGAATAGAAGGAAAGGGAAGGGAGAAAGAATGCTGCTGTTTAGAGGAGAGAAACTATAAATAATCTCACAGAAAGAGAGAGGAAGTCTTGCAGGGAAACAAGTAGGCTTGCTTCTCTTAGGGTTACCTGGAGATTCAGTTCCCACTTATTATGATTTTTCTCCAGGTAAGTTCACCTGTTCAGATTCCAACATAGAGAAGGTGGAGGACAGGACTCTTCACAAATAAAGGGATTTGTAAGGGAGGTTTCAGACTGTTTCCTAATTTTATAGCCTCAATTCTAACTTTCAATAGCTGGCATTCCTGGTGATAGACCTGAACAATATTGGTTGATTGCTGTGTGACTTAGCTAAGGTGCTCACAATATATTCCTAGGATGGATCATATTTCTTCTAATTTGCTGACTCTCCTGATGTGGCTACTGATCACATCTGAACTTAATGCAGCACCTGGAGGTGAGAATTTCTGGTCAATCCCAGGGAGATGCTTTATTTTTCCTGTTCAATTCTGTGGTCTAACTGAATGGGCTAAATTATACTGTAGGATTTAGCATAATTTTGTAAGGACCCTCGAGCTAAATCTAGAATTTTTGTGAACAAACACAAATGTGTTACTCAATTGCAAAAATGTTGAAAACGTCTATACTTCTGAGTTTTTCCTATTTAAAAAAAAAGAAAAACAGCTGCGTAGTTCAATGCAATGAGAGGGCAGTGGGTGTCTTCATTTGTGCATGCATATCCATACAGACTGGATGAAAGCATCCTCATCCTTTCTAAGGAAAAGTCTCATCATTGCCATTATTAAGATTCTTCTGGTTTATCTATTCTACAATCACCACAAGCACAAGTCTTTTAGATTGCCCATTAACTTCTTCAAATACCAAATGCATGGGTGAAACTATGCCATCCAAGTCTCCTTTCATAATATCATATCAAATGGGGTGAATGGAACTAAATATGTCCACATACAAGGTAGAAATTGCTTCACCCAATAATCTGCTCACCCCCACAGTGTCATCACAGCACAAAAACTCAATCTCCTCTATAAAAGGAAAATAAGGTTTACTCAAAAACATCTTTTTTTTAAAAGATGATTAATCTTCGATTAACTGCACCATACAATGTGGTTGCATTTAATTTTCTTTAGGTGAAAGATCCCCAATGCTCTTTGAAGACATCATGAGATAAATATAATAAGCTTAAAATAGCCTGCTATATAATTTTGTACTAATGTGTGATACTTTTCATTTGATTTTAATCTTGACCAGAAATTTTAGGTACCAAAACCATAAGAAAAAATATGCACAGATTTTAAAATTGAGAATATCCTCCTGAAAAATGGGAGAATAATATTGCTGCGTTGTGTTTTAGCAGGAGCATATTTTGGAATCTAAAGAGAGAGAATTTTTTTCTTTTTTTATAGCTACAAATTTTTATTTGCAATGACAATGTGTAAAATCTACTCTACTAGCAAATTTCAAATACAGAATACAGTAAGGTTGACTATACTCACCATGCTGTGCATCCAATCGACCATGCTTAGTCTTTCTGCGTAACTGAACTTTGCATTCTTTGAGCAACTCTTCTTTTTCTTTCCCTCAACCCAGCTGCTGGAAACTCTACTCTAATGTCCATTTTTATAAGTTAGGGTAAAGGAGTACAATTACCAGCCCTATTTTTGTCCTACTGATTTTTGAACTTCTGTTTTCACAAGGACACCGCTACAAATTTTACCACACAATGCTTGATTGTACTATGCTAAATTGGGTGTGTTATCTACATGTGAAATATTTCTATATAAAGACTGGAAACCTGAGCTGGGGTTGTGGCTCAGTGGTAGAGCACTTGCCTAGCATGGGTGAGGCCCTGGGTTTAATTCTTAGCACTGCATATAAATAAATAAAATAAAGGTCCATTGACAACTAAAAATATATTGAAAGAAAAAGATTAAAAAAAAAAAAGACTAGAAACATCTCTAGGGGTGGAGATCACATCCTCTTATCTCTTTGTAACCCCTCCCATGTTGCAACATACACTTAAATGCTTGTTTTCCTAAGTTGGTAGTGTAAGTTGCAAGCCTCTGATTCTTTATATAATTGATCCTGGAATAGTGAGAAAAACTGACTTACATAAACTTGACATGGAATTGATAGAATGATTCAAATATCTACCCACCCTTCTATATCTGTTCTCAAAATAGTTGCTGCTATGGAGATATCTTTCATCATACCAACTGACTTTGATGTCCTTTACCCTTTAAAGTAGGCTATGTTGCATATTTCTTAGCAGGTTGGGCTCTGAATGTTCTGAACAGCCAGGTATGTGGTTAGTACATTGAAGAGTTGTGGGGAGTGTTGGTGTGAAACAAAAAGTCTGATTACCATGTGGTTGTGGTGCACTTGCACTAGGATTTCCCCTTAGAGAGCATCGGGTGAACATAACCCTGTGCAAAAGTACAGGGTTAACTTTCCCCATTTGCTATGGCATGTTGGCCCTTGGTCTCTCTGGGGAAATGTCCAGAAATGTCAGTTTTAACCTTGAGTCATAGACACTGTGTCCTAGGAGTAGAAGATTCTGAACTTAGCAAGATACCCCTACTGTCTTGCCTGTGCTGTGAACTTCAAGTCTGCTGTTTTCCAGGGACTTTCTCACAAATAACCTTTTGATGATAAAACCTATATAATAAACATGTGGGAGCCAGCTCTGGGTCACTGTTCCTCCATCAGAGGACAGTACCCACCTGATCCTACCTTTCTCTCTAAATGTTTGTGTGTTTTTCTTAATCCCCTATCATCTCTCCCCAGTTTCTGAATTAATAGCCACGTAGGTCATGGCAAAGAGTGGTAATGAGTAGATAGTTCATGATAATGTGAAACAGCAATAAATCTAAAATGTTAACTAAATAAAACACTTGGTGGGTCTCTGATCTGATGATCTTCCTCTTCTGCCTGTTTTGGGTTCCTTAACTCATTCAGTTTTAGACCTTTTAGTATCTCATTATAGACATTACCGTTGATATAGTCAAAAAACACCACAGAATTATGAGTGAATTCAAAATATCTCCATTTTATGCATGCTTCTTAACTTTAAAAATGCTGTCCATTTGATACATATACTTCCTACGCTCTGCTTTTTTTCTCATGTTAGTTTATGAATTCTGCTTATCCTGTTTCTTGCAGCAATACGAAATTTGTCTGCGACAGCAAGCTATCATAACTACCTCTTCAAAACAACATCATGTAGCATTTCATAGTGTTCATGACATTTAAAAACCATCAATTTCTTAACAACCCACTTAGCACATTATGCAAAGCCTTCCACAAGTGGCTTTACCCAGCTTCTCTTTCTCCTTTCTTTGGGTACCCCATTCTCCAGTCACCCCTGCTTGGGCTAATGATACTGAAACATTCAAAGGGAGAACTATCTTGATAATTCAGCAAGGTCTGGTTATCAAGCTATGGTCAATATTTCCATAACACCCTCTACTGGTCATAATTAATTTCTGAAATGTGACTTTGAAAACATGAATGTTTTCTTCACCCCATAAACACATATGTTTTAAGCATTTACTAAAAGCCTTAATATTTTCATCAAAATGAGCTTAGATGCTCACAACTGCACCATGTGTATTTGTGATTCCAGACCTTAAGGATCCCCTAGTCTAGACATAAACAGAAGTAGACATAATACAGCATGAAGCAGCAGCAATGCTGGTTTAAACAACAAGGAAAAAATGGAAATATGGACAAGGCATACCTGGATATAAGAAAAAAGGCTTCAGGAAGGTGGTGGTGTTTGAAAATGGCTTTGAATAATAGGATTTCTTTTCAGGATACTAGGGTTTGGGGGTAGATGGAATAATTTGAATAAGGTGTTAAATAGTAAAATAAGATATTTGAGAAGGTTGAAGAAATACATTGCAGGCAGATTCTTACTATAAATAAAATTAGATAGGTCTAGAAAGGAAGAGAGCAGACAATTCAGTATATTAGCAGTTTTGGCTGATCAGAAATCAATAAAAATCAAGTTCAACAGTATAAAAACACTGCCAAACAATATCAGAACCGGTCAGTGTCAATAGTGATTGTAGGAAAGCATCTGTTTTTAGAAGTTATTTATATGTAGAAGAATATATTACAACAAATCCTTTGCATAAAACACCAAATTCAAAAATATAAAAACAAGAGTATGTGAATGTATGTATATATATATAGAGAGAGAGATACTGAGGAACAGAGATAAACTGACTGTAATGATTTTATATTTTTCAAATATTTGCAGTTGAGAAATCTTACTTCTGAAAAATTTTCCTTAAACAATTTAGAATATAAGGCAAAGGATAATAAAATATTTTCAAAGATATTTATCACCCAATCATTTATAATTAACATAGGATAAAATTAACATAGGATAAAGATGATAACTAAAGGGCTAGTAAAGTTGGCTAATCAATGGAATATCATAGACCCATTCAAATCATAATCACAAAGAGTCTAAGTATTGATGTTTATGCTCTCGGAGCTAAGAAAGAAAAGCATGATTCACAAAAGTCAACATAGTACAAATGCAGAGTTTATGAAAATGAGAAAAAATACTCAGGAAATAAATCAAGATATATATTAGCACAAAAGTTTGATCATTTATATTATTACTCCTTTTTATCTTCTAACAATGTATATATTGGGCACATTTTGATTTTCTAAACTGTTTATTTGTGACAATGAATACTATCTTAAGTGAAAATTGTAGAAAATAAAATATTTAAACTAAGGAGGATAGCATTCTAATGTAATATAACACGCAGAATATTATTTCCAAATTTAGCTAATGCTTTAAATATAGCTAAAACATTCAGGGAAGGATTAGGATGAAATTGTGTTGGAAACTTGCAGGATATAACTAAAATATTTGGTTTGGAGAGACACAATTTCTAAAATAATGGGGACTAATTTTAAAAATAAATATGACCTTTTATATCAAAAAAAGAAAATAAGTGTTATCTTTAAGGATACTCACGTGAAAATAGGAGGATGCTTCCCTCTGCTGTTTCAGGAATACAAGGAGAAATTGGGGGCCTAGGGGAGCTACATTGGCTTTAGAACATTTGTATTTTCATTATTTGCATACTTTGAAATATAAACCACCAGTCATATGTTTTAAGCTTTCTCAGCCTCACGGTCCCCATCTGTAAAGTGGGACTGTTGATAGTCACTGGGGTGATTGATAGGAAAATGTCACAAATGCTCTTTAGGGTAACACAGCAGGTGCTCAATAAATGTCAGCTTTCAAATGAGAAGAGTAGCAAATTAAGTTATAGATAGAAGTGAGCTCAACATACAGAGGAATTCTGTAATATTGAGTGCTCTAGACCTTGGAAAGCAGGAAGCTACTGTCATACCAGGAATATTCATTATAAGCTTGGATGACCCCCCCCGCCCCCAGCCCAGAACAACTCTGAGAAGGTTTTGTTTTGTTGTTGTTTTTAATATTTTTTTTTAGTTGTCAATGGACCTTTTATTTATTTGTTTGTTTGTTTGTTTGTTTATATGCGGTGCTGATGATCGAACCCAGGGCCTCACATATGCCAGAAGAATGTTTTCATTGAGTAAAAAGTCTGATACGTTGTGCCTTAAATCTCTTCCTTCTGTAAGATACATTGGTCCAGTGCAACTTTTCAACTGAAGCTTATAAAAATGTACTATTTTCCCCCTACAAGAATGGCTACTTGTGGGATTTATGGAGTTCCACTGCTCCTTCTCATTCACCACAAGTCCTCATTTCTGTTACAGCTATGTGACTGTGAACAGTTACTGATTCTCAACTTGCCTCTGTTCCATTGTATTTAAAAAAAGGGGGGAGGGAGTTAGGGGGGATTCATAATAGCACCTAATAGGGTTGTATAAAGATTAATGAAATAATACATGTGAGGTGTAGAGAGAGGACCTGGTACCATTCAAGTACTCGATAATTACCACTTAATATTATTATTGTCGTTATCTACTAGTTGTTTGCTTGGTTTATCCTCCACTTTCATTAAATACTGTGGGTCAGTATTCATACCCTAACAATGTTGTTACCTGTTGCAAATGTGCAAACACTGATGGCCTTTGGACATGATCTATCATTCCCTGTAATTTTAAAGCTAAAAGTTTCTAAAGCAAAGTCAACTGAAGTTATCAGTGTCTTTTGCAAGGAGTTAACATCATGTGTCCCATTCTTAGAGATATGGCATAGTTATGAATTATTATTATGACATTTGCTCTACTGATGTTTATCTTGTTTTGTACCTTAAGTACAATGATTAATTAGACAGAGTAAATGTGATTATTTTATTTTGTAAGCATGGACATCACTGAGTTAGTTGGTTTGGGCTGACATAACAAAACACCACAGAGTGCGTAGTTAAACAGAAGAGACATTTATTTCTCATGGTTGTGGAAGCTAAAAGTCCAAGATCAAGGAGTCAGTTGGTTCAGCTCCTGGTGAGGGCTATCATCAATAGCCCACAGATGGATGCCTTCTAATTGTGTCCTCAGAGACCCTCCCTCATGACCCCATTTAGCCTCTCTCACTTCTTTTTAGACCCTATTCCCCAATAGGTTTCAATACCTAAATTTGGGGGATGTTATCTAACTTCCCACTCAGTCTCAGATAATGTTAACAAGTCCCATGTTTCATTATAGTTATTAAGACCTATTTAGTTTTATCTGGATGCCATCTCTCACTATAAAGTTATTCATTTTGTTCCCAAATAGATACCCCAATTTGAAGCCCCTGAGACTATATTCTTTCTAGTCACCTTTTATAATTTTGAACTTATCATTCACCTCTCTCATCTATCATCCATTCTGAATGAGTCAACACATTTGATTGACCCATCTCTTGAAGCAACTCTCAGAAGTACACCTTCATTTTGATTAACCCTGTCACAACTTTATGCAAGGGCCCTAATCATTTGATGGATCACTGGGACAGCACCCTCACTAATCTTGTCTGTTTTCCTACCCTCCAGAGCATCATGCACAATCAGTAACTCTAATATAATAATCCTATCTTCATTTCATTACTTGCAGAAAACTCTATGCATTTCCCATCATATTGAGCCTGAGAAAATCTCCTTGATATTCCAAACCCTTTGAATTCTAATCAGCTTGTATTCCCAACTATTTTTGAACAAAAACATCACAGGGGTGAATATTGACCTTTGCTCATTCGCAGCATCTCTCAGCAAGTAGACATTTTTCATCCTTTTATTCATAGTAGATCATCAAGTCTAGTCAGCACTGTTTGAAACAAGCATCCAGATGTGACAGAGTGGACCCTGGTGCAGCCAATATGGAAAGCAGTATAGAGATTCCTTGGAAAGCTGGGAATGAAACCACCATTTGATCCAGCTATCCACTCCTCAGTTTATACCCAAAAGACTTAAAAATAGTATACTACAGGGACACAGCCACACAATGTTTATAACAGCACAGTTCACAATAGGTAAACTGTGGAACCAACCTAGATGCCCTTCAGTTGATGAATGAATAAAGAAAATGTGGCATATATACACAATGGAATATTGTTCAGCAATAAAAGAGAACAAAATCATGGAATTTGCAGGTAAATGGATGGAGTTGGAGAATATCATGCTAAGTGAAGTTAGCCAATCCCACTAAACCAAATGCTGAATGTTTTCTCTGATATAAGGAGACAGATTCATAGTGAGATTGGGCGGGGGAGCATGGGATAATTAGAAGAACTATAGATAGGACAATGAGGAGGAAGTGAAGGGAGGGGACATGGGGTAGGAAAGATGGTGGAATGAGATGGACATCATTACCCTAAGTACGTGTATGAAGACATAAATGGTGTGACTCTACTTTGTATACAACCAGAGATATGAAAATAATTATTCTCTATGTGTGTAATATGGTTTGTAATGCATTCTGCTATCATATATAACAAATTAGAATTTTTTTTAAAAAGAAGAAGTTCCAAGATCTACAGTCAGCAAGTTAGAGACCAGGAGAATTCAACTTATAGTTCCAGCCTGAGTCTGAAGGGTAGAAAACCAGGAGAGCTGAAACTGTGGATTCTAGTCTGAAGACCAGAAAAGACCAAGCAGGCAGGCAGAGTTCTCTCTTCCTCAGATTCTGTATTCTGTTTAGGCTTTCACTTGGCTGTATGATAGGGCCAGCGTTCATTAGGAACAACAGTAGACCACTGCTACCCTCACAGACCCAGAAAAATAGCTAGGCCCCACATGACCCAGTCAAGTGGACACAGACAGTTCACAATCACATCTCAGTGTTTCCTTCACCTCTTACTGACTCTGACTTTATATTTTCATGGTCTCTATAAAATATACCCCAATTCATATTATTGGATGCTATAGAATCTTTCCTGATGCCTGGTTCATGACAGTTGATGACTCAGGTGGAACTCACCTTGCAAACAGAAGGGCAAGGGTCTCATGAGCTCCTCCACATTCTGCATTTCTCTTTTCCCCTGATAACACTCCCTTTTGCCCTTCATTTACCCTAATACTTGGACTTCACTTGATGTTTTCACGGCAATTGTGGCCCACTCCTTTGTGGAATTTCTCAAGTATTTGTCCATGATTTTTAAGTCTTTAACAGTGTTAATCTGTTTCTTAAGTATATAACACCCTTCTAAACAATTAGTTAGATACTTTATACCAAGTATGCAAAATATCTACTCCTATCTTAACCATAGCAAATGTTTCTTCTTGCTCTGTCATAAATATGGTTCTAGGTCTTAATGTGGATCTCCATGATACTTCTTTGGTTTGCAGCAGATATAAATGTATCCAGATTGCACTCATCACAAAGAAAGCCTGTTTTTATATAACAGACACTGGAAAAAATCTTCTCTCTATATTATTAACATTGTCTACTAGATATTTAACTTATGAAATTTGAGGTTTTCCAAACTCCTCAATTTAAGCATTCTGGACTATAAAATACAAATGATATTCCCTGCAATTAAATGCAACTATACAGTACCTGAGCATGCACATCTACTAACTCAATTTATAACAGTACTACTTTGTTAATTACTAAAAGGAAGCGCTTGAGTTAAGCACTAACTGCTTTTCTATTTCAAACCTTTTAAACTGTCTTTTTCCTTCTTCACAGTTATAAGGTAAAGGATTTGGAGATAATATCCTCTCAATTTCTTTCAAAAACATCCTTTGTGTTCTTATACTTCACTATTAGTGAATAGAGTTGTCTAAGATTTTCATAAAATTTTCTTCCTGAACTAGCTGGCTTTTGCTGTTAAGAAAACAGTAAACAAATCTACAAACATCTGAAAATGCTAGAAAACTCCTCCCAGAAATAGTCATTCATATTTATATGGCATTAAGTATTAAGATTAGGTCACACAGCCAGGGATAGTGGTGTGTGTCTGTAATTCCAGCAACTTGGGAGGCTCAGGCAAGAGTATCACAAGTTTGAAGCCAGCCTCAGCACGTTAGTGAGACCTTGTATTCAAATAAAACAATAATTTTTTTTTCAAATAACATTTGAGTAAAGCTCCCTGGGGTTCACCTTCAGAAAGGAAGGAAGGAAGGAAGGGAGGGAGGGAGGGAGGGAGGGAGGAGAAAAAAGAAAAGAAAAGAAAACACAACTTTAGGCAACACAATTCAATTCTACTAAAGAGCAACAGCTGCTAAGTTTTGAAATTACTGCCTAACTGTAGCAGCAAGACTCCTGGCATGAAGCAATGTTTTATAGGGAAAGATCGTTAAGTCCACCTTTATTGTAGAGAATTAAGGAGACCCTACATTATTTTATGTTCTTTAAAACACACTCATCTTAAGCTCTTGCACTGCTTCATTGGAGTTTCCTAAGGCAAATGCTTCTGTCCTGTACACACCAAGTGCCGTGGTTCACTGAGACCCTCCACTGCGTGCTTCAGGAGCCCAGGATTTCTGCCTGCAGATTCCCGGAGGAGACCACTTCCAACACCGCAGAATTCTGGCCTTTCTTTACCTAGAGGCGTCAAGGCCCAGCCTGATGTCCTATCAAACTCTCAGCCCCATGGCGTTCAGCGGTTGTTAAGATCTGCTGAATTTTAACTGCGCTTCGCCCTGGGGGACCAGGAGCAGCAAGACCACAGCGTCATCCTCTTAGACTCAGACCCTGATTACCTGGATCCCATTTAATTAAATGTAAACTCTTAAGTGCTATTTAAGCTGCTGAGTTTTCAGGAAATACTTGCCCTTGGGCTTGGAATAAACAGATCTTCGGCTCTTCCAGGTTTGAGGGCATCAGACAAAAATCATTATTTTTTAAGTTGAAAGAGCTGAACTGAGTGGTAACTTCCCTGCCAAGTTCTCTCTTCTCTGGGCTGCAAGACCTTAGCTGAGCACAACCTGTGAATTTCTGCCTTTTTGATGCATTGCTTGTGCTCTCCTGAAGACAAACATTTAAAAAAATGAATTATTAGTTGTATTGCAGCTTCTCATCTTCCTGCCTGCCTCACAAAACAACTAACTTGCCAACCTAAATTTAGAGAATACATGTACTTTAAAGTATGGCAAACATATTGATCATGGGGGGGAAAAAGTATTTTATACCTAGAGAGAGACCTTATTAAAAAAAATAAAAATCTGAGTGAAATGCATATATGAAACAAAAATAATATCAGAAAGGGCAGCTGGGGTGCATTATAAAACATTCATTTCATCATTCTGCATATTGATAAGAAAAAAATGCTCTACACTGAATTCAAATATTGTCAATCAAGTTCTAAAACATTGAGTGATCTCCTAACCATAAACCTCATTTTTCTTCTTGAACCATTTCTGCAGATCTTGCTAGTTCTTGGTCCTAATACAATTTTAAAATTGAAAACACTTAAAGTTACCATTTGTAATAATTTGGGGTTTGCTTCTTTCTCGGAATCCAAAATACAAATTAAGATTTGAAAAAGAACATTCAGAATGGATTAATTTAGAAGTTTTGTTGGCTTCTTTTTTTTTCTTCCTTTTCTAGCCCAATGTCTCTTGTTGATAAGGTAAAAAATAATTGAAAGTGTGATTGATGTAATTTATATAAGAGAGCGAGAGTTGAAGTAAAAGCATCTTTTAAAAAGAAAATTTGCCTATTCAGATTTAGATAAAAAATAATGAAAACTATAAAGAAACATATAATACTTGTAATTTGCCATATTGATTCTTCTTCTTTTATGTTTACTAAGATTTTGATTAAGCTGTACTGCTAAATTGTTTACTTTTTTCTCATATTAAAACAAAATAGTTCCACCAGCTACACAATTCAGTGTATAAAAATAAGTTTATCTGCAACCCAAATAAAAATATTAGTTTTCTATAGTGAGTTTTTGTAAGTTATGAGCAGCTGCCCAGTATAAGCTGATTTCATTTTCTAACATTAATTTATGTCACAAAGTTCTCTTGATTAATTTTTTTTTCTTTGTCAACAGCTAGTGCTATGGAGCTTGACATTTTTTTCTGTAATTACTTTCTGACGGCATTCTTCACAATTAGCCATCCATATAGTGAACCCAATGAATGTCGCCCTTAATAATGCCTGACTTGGAATTTTTATCGCATACTCAATAAAATCTAAAGTTATAAGAAAAAAATGTATCCTGTAAACATTCATAGGTCATCACGTTTAGTCATAAAATCTGCAAAGGACTATAAAGGGCATTGGCCAGTGTGCACATAGCTCTGTATACATGTTGATTCTTTAGGGGAAGGTGGTCAATAATTTACGTAATATAGTTCCCCCCAACTTTTTTCCCCCAATTGAGAATATAACTACATTGAGTACTATGACTTTCTACATCATTTGAATTTATGGATTCTGTGTTGCAGGAATATTCTCAGCATTCCTGCGGCTTTGTCTCTACATTCTCCAACCCACCCTCCATTTCAGATGCTAAACAATGTCCCTGCCTGTGCACATCAGTCAACTCAGTGCCCATTCCTGAGCACATTTTGCTGTCATGGTGCTGGTGTGAATCCCTCCTTATTTTAGACCTCTTTATATGCATCCCATACCTCGGTTACCTCTTCTTTTATCTTTAGAAAATGTTAGCCACTAAGGTCTTGAAAATTGGTGTTTTGTTTATAAAACACATATATTCAATTTGCTTTATTTTCATTAAAATGAACTTTTTTGAGAATATATTCCTTTTTCTTTTTGGTGGTTAAAAAACTCCTTTTTTTAATAAAAAGATAATCTGTGGTAAGGCTGATTAATTTTGTTTTACTGCATTTTAGGGTGCTTCTTTGTCAAAAGGTAAGTAAGATTTGATATTAATATTTTTACTAAGATGACAAATTTTGAATGCTCCAATGATGCTCTCAAATTCTTAGCTCTCATTTCTGGCAACTTCTTCTGGATCCTACTCCACCCAAAGCCATGAGATAGGTAGTTGTCCAGTGACACCAACAGAAAAACAGTTACTGATTGTTACGCAGGTGGCTTCCTCTAGAAACCAGGATTACACAGGCATAAGCTTTTATTCACAAATCTAGAGTTAGAAAAAGTGGAAACACTTTTAGTCAAGTTTATTGTACCAAGTCCTACAGCTAAAGAAGAGCTAAAATTGGTCACAGAGTACATGGGTTCTAACCCGCCAAGGATTTGAAAAGAGAGAAAAACAAGGGAGAATAAAAGAAACTGCCAATCAAAGGGGGAGGTAAATACAACAGCAGCCAATTCAAGTACACCCTCATGTGACTAGCTGGATCAAGCTGAGAGTTTTTATAATACAATTAAATTATGGTGCCCATACAGCAGGGTGACCCCAGGTGCCCTCAGCAGCCATTGGTGCACACTCCTTCAGAGTCAGGCATTTTAGAATAGTGATCTCTATCCTATCCCTTCCAAAACAGGGAGGTTCTATTTATGCCTTTCTCTGACCATAAGTTTTCTTTTACTTTTGTAATAGTGATATATTTCATATTTATAAAATTGTTTTCCATTTTGTATTTTTGTTATTCATGGAAAACTCTAGTTCCTGAACTTTTGGTGAATTTAGAGGTTTGTAGAGAAAAACTACCAAATCTTCTTGATGGGCTCATGTGTTAGTCAATGTTTCGTTGTTGGAGCCAAATAGCTGGCAAGAACACATGAGAGGCAGGACAGTTTATTTTGACTCATGGTTTCAGAAGTTCAGTGCATGGTTGGCCCATCCCATTGCTCTGGGCCTGAGATGATGCAGAACATCATGGCAGAAGGGTTTGATGCAGGAAAGCTGCTCAACTCATGGTAGCCAGGAAGTGGAGCAAGAGCAAAGAGCCACGGACAAGTCATGGTCCAGACGTCACCCGAGCATCCTACCTCCTCTAGCCATGCCCCACTTGCCTACAGTTATGATCTAGTAGCCCACTCAAACTATTAATCCATCAAAGGAATGAACCCATTGATGACATTATAGAATTCATAATCTGATCGTTTCCCCTGTAAACATCCCTGTATTGCCTAACGTATGAGCTTTTCATGGGACTTTAATGATCCAAATTATAACTGTCTCAGTCAGAATTGTAGACTGCCTACTAGAACATCACGTATGCAGTGCTTCCTAATGGTCTGGATGTCAAAAACAGACCATTTGGTAAATGTTCACCTTGTAGTAAAAACCTCAACCTTACACAAATACTTTCCATCAAAAATACAAAATAAGACTTTTAAGCACAGCAGTACCTCCCAGTGGATATTGGCTAAACACTGACTGAACCCCTGTGTATGTGCACATGTGTTGCAAGCAGTTTTCATCAGGAACCTCAGCTTCTGAAATCCCATCCATGCAGAGAAGCTTTCTAGGGAATAACTGGAAGATGAAGGCATCAGAACTGAAGTTAAATGTGGATTTTAGCAACGCAAAGCATTAGTGGTCATAGCAACTGCAGAGCCAGGCCCCTGAGCCCTTTTAATGTGACATCAGTCAGAATTAACACATGAAATGGGATAGGTCTCAGGAGGCCTGAACCAAACTACCAGTGAATGAAATATTTCTCCTATGTGCACAGGGAAGATTGAGAGAGAAGGTGTATAATTGGATGATGCTTACACATAATAGGAAAATATAAAATCACATTAAACTCTTAAATCTGCACCTATGTTAAAGCAGCATTTGGCAAGGAGGATAAACACCTGTTTGCAGTTCAGTGGGTGAAAATACCAAGTGTTATAAGATTATTATGGATTTTGAAAAAACAGTCCAGGGGCAAAAGAGTATGATGGAATTGATTTATTTCAGACTGATATTTAATGAAAAGCAGATTCTAGGGACAAAGTTGTAATAATGTTCCTCCTTCCTTTAAAGCCTAAAGCATCTTTTGTCTGTGATCCCTTACTAAACTAATAGCTGGGCTTGCAATATTGCCGTCATTATTGCAAAACAAGCATGTACGTTCATATTTTTATATACAAGGCTTTCTTGTTAGCACCGTGTGTAGCGTGAAGGAGGGCATTAGGGTCACAGTGAGGCAGAATGCCTGTCTGGGAAATGGCTGTGTTTTAAATGTGGCTGTCCATATCTGAACTACAGTCATGCACCCAGATGGGTTTGCTACCATGCTGCAGGTGCAGATGATTGGATGGGCCTAACAAGGTGACAGATGTTTGTACACCAAAACCCAAGAAGATTCAACAAGACTTATTCCTCTTTTCTAACTGTAACTTTCTATCCATTGGCCAATCTCTCTCTACTTCTTCAAGTGATTTTTCAAAATAGCTAGAAGGATATTGAATGTTCTTACCATAAAGAGATGATAAATACATGAGTTGATGGATATCTAAATACCCTGCTTGGATTCTTGCATAGTTTGTACATTGCACCACACTGTGCCCCAGAAATATGTACAATTGTTATGTTTCAAGTATAAGCAAAATGAAATAAAAGCAGAAGATTCACCAAGAGTGAACCCTACAGCAGTTGATGGACTTGGGGGTGATATCAGTGTGTCAATCTAGATTTTTCTGCTATAACAACAAAACCTCAATGGCCAGAGACTGTTGATGGTGGAGCAGGTTTGCCTGTGAGGGGACTGGAGGTATGAGGAAACATTCTTACTTTCTGCCCAAATTAGCTGCGGAACTAAAACTACCCTTTTAAAAAGTACTACATAAGATTCATGAAATTATTTCTCACAGCAAATTTCTGGCTTATTCAAACCATACCACCATTTAATGGAGAAGATATATTTGCTGTTGTTGTTTGTCTCTTTCTATATCATTATCAAAGGGTTATGATTCAAACATGCCTAAAACTCCTTAACTTCCACAATTATAATTTTTTTTGGGGGGGCAAGGGTACCAGGGATTGAACTCAGGGTCACTTGACCCCTGAGCCACATCCACAGCTCTATTTTGTATTTTATTTAAAGTCAGGGTCTCACTAAGTTGCTTAGCACCTCACTTTTGCTGAGGCTGGCTTTGAACTTGCTATCCTCCTTGCCACTGGGATTACTGGCATGCTCCATCACTCCCGGCTTCACCTCCTTCATTCTTAATCCTCTTAATGTCTTTAATTTGTTTCCTCCAAATGTATCAAACCCTAGTTGAAACTGAAGTCACCTTTCCGTCTCTTGAATTTAAAGTGGACTTCCTGTGAAATACATAATCTTCACATCAGCTGGGCCTGCCTATTTCCTGAGATACCCTGAAATTTCTCTGGACCCCTTAAGATGCCTAGATGTTTGAAAAGGCTAGGATGATTGACATTCCTGGGGTCTCTTATACTTCCAGCATGCATTTCTGTCTCTCCTCATGGTAGTTCTGATAGGATATAAAACAGGTTAGCAGCCAGCACTCATAAGCATGATAGACTTCACTGAAACTGGATTTTGTAGTAGAGTTTAGTTCAATCAAATGTAAACAGTTTTGAGTTGACCACGTGTTCCCATTTTTAAGATGTCTTTCTATAAATTTCCACACAAGAATTCTACACAGCTACACAGCTTCCGTATCCTCATGTCACCTACTCTTTAGCTCTTTTCCCTCCTCCCAACTTCTCCACCCTTCTCTTGTCTCCTCCCTTTTTGGGAGTGAAACATAAAATTCCTATAATTTTCTTATCCAGTACCATTTAACCTCCTCTTTTTATAGCTGGGTCTCCTGGTGTCTATGCCCTCAGAGTTATACCTTCCACAATGGCTTATTAAGATACTTTGACAAATAATGTTCCTTTCCTAAGATGAATTTTGGTACCAGCTGTTAAGATAACATACCTCTCATTGGGTTATATAAGCTGACTTTTATTTCATTTGTCCTGAAACTACTCCATTTGAGTTAAAAGGAGTGGACATAAGGAAAGCAAGAAATTATACACTGAGGACCTATGATGTGAGCCCTTGGCCAGACACACTTGTGCCCATCTTAATGTAAACCTTGCCATATTCTCTGTGAGGTAGGTAGAGTTAAAACCCTTACTTCAGAGACAAAGAAACAAAGGCTCATAGAGGCTAAGAATTTGCTTACAATTAAACATTCATTTAGCAGCAGGGACTATATTTAGAAAATTCTATGCCAGTAAAAAAAAAAAAAAAGTTGTGTATTCTACCTATTATCAGAAGAAAGAAATGTGGACAACTAGGAGAAACACAGGAATTTATTCTTTTTAAAAGTTTTCAGGTTTCAACTAAAAAAACAGAAGCTATGTAACCTTGGGGGAAAAAATATCAAACTACCAATTCTAGTCATTCTTTTATGTAAACCTCTGATCTTTCTGATCCAGCTGAGCGGTTGTAAGGATTAGGTGAAGTAATTTATGTGAGAGTATTTTGTAAATGGGGCATAGTTTAGTTCTGTGAAGAAGAGCACAGATTTTGGCTATGGATGACCTAGGTTTAAATCATGGACCAGCTGTCACTTACAAATGGTATGACCTTGGCCTACTTACCCATCTCGCTAAGCCTCAATTTCCCCATGTGTTCAAGGAAACTAATGGGAGCCAACTTCTAAAGATGTGTGCACTGAATGAGATAAGGAATATAAAGTGATTAACAGAATCTGACACATGGGGAGATGGGAATACATTAGATATTGTTGTTATTATTTGTTACACTTTGAAAGAATTGGTGGTGACAATTGTCACCCTTCTTCTTCAACCAAGGCTACTAGGCATGATCATACAGGGTCTGCTTATGTGACATTCACAGAATCTTGTGCAATATGGTGGCACTGTCTTCACCAGGTACATTTTACTAATAAAAACACCAAAAACAAATGGCAAAGAGTTGTTGCAGAACTTAGTAATTTTACCTACTTTTATCCCTGGCCGAAACGTTGAAACTCACCCTCTCTCCCCAAAACAAATTGATTTTAGAAAGATCTGGAGTATACATAAAACCAGCCACTCACATGGAGATTTATTGGCACATCCCATTCTGGAAAAATGGAAAGAGAGAGAGAAGCAGGTCTGGTCCTTCTGGTTGCTAAGGCCCTGCTGCCTGCTAATCATGTGGTCTCATCAAGTCCATTAGCCACCTTGCTTTGGATGGGAAGCATCCTTTCCATTATCTCATCCTCCTCCACTATCAAGTTTGCTCTATCCTATAATGTGGAAAGATAAGCAGGTGTCAACTCTATTGGGGTTAACTTCAAGGCATATTCAAATATCGTTTACTGATATCATTATGTTTGCATGGTGAGTATAGTGTTTAATAGCAAGTTGAGCCAACCAACTTATAGGCACAACTTTGGTCACCTCTATGTGATAAATCACTGATAATATATGGAAACTGCCTCTCGCTGGAGGGTCCCAAGTACCCACCTAAGCTGCCGTATGTGTTTGAATGGCCTTGACCGCACCCTGCTATTGCTGCTGCTGGCTTCACATTTGACTCAAAACTCTCTGAATTTCCAACTCCACCTCACCTCCAGGCTGAAATACAGAGATCAATGTTTTTGTGTGTGTGTGAAATAAGAGGTTTTTCTCTGGGAATGACTCCCAGTAGATTCCCCAGGTTTCTGAGTTTTTTTGAGTTCCCTTCAGTCAAGTACGAAGGCTTTTCTAAGTCTCTGGAAAGCTGGATCAGGATGGGTTCAAGCGTAAGGACTCCCTCCACTCCTCTTAGCAACAGCATTTCCTCCATTCATCCATCTCTCATCCCTCTCACCAAAGGGCTCATCACCCAGAAAGTGGCAAGTGCCAATCGGCTTGAAGGTAAGAAGGGACACCTACCAGTCCTGATCTATAAAAATGAGGATAAATATAGCTATGTCATTGTGTTGTTATGAGGATTAAATAAAATACTGACATTTACTCAGTTAATATTAGGTCATTATCTCTTCTTTCACAAACTCCTGGGGAGATCAATGAATACATGGGTTAAATGAATATGCTCTGTCTCTTAAGCAAATTAGCAAATTATATGTGGATATACATGCATGCATACTCTTTGTTTATAGAAGCACAATTCACAAGAGCCACATCATGGAACCAGTCTAGGTGTCTGCCAACAGATGAATGGAAGAAGGAAATATAGTATGTATATACAAGGGACATTTTATAACCATAAAGAACAAAATTTTGTCATTTGCAGAAAAAGGAATAGAAACGGTGAGCATCATATTAAGAGAAATAAACCAGGTTCATAAAGTCAAGGGTCATATATTTTCACATATGTGGAAGTTAAATAACTAAAATGGAAAAGAAGGGTTCTTATGAAAATAGAAGGTTGGACAGTACAGGAAGGAGATCAGGGGAGAGAGCCGGAGAAGGAGGGGTGGAGAACAAGGAGGAGGGGGATGCTGGGCATTGAATTTGATCAAATTATGTTATATGCATACAAATTATGTATGAATATGCAACACACTATTTTGGGTAATTATCATGCAGTAATACCCACACATGTACATAGACACAAATACACACTTTATTTTAAATGAAGCTTTGTATGCTAAGATCTTACCTCCTCTGCCTGGATATTTAGATTCTCAGATACAGCATGATCTTAATTACAGAATCCCCCTTTCTCAAGGCTGTTACTCTGAAAACAGTAAAATTAAACAGTAGCTACTGAATGCTACAGAACTGAAGATATCTTTCCCCAAGCTACCACCTCATTTGTATGTCTCGGTGGTGGTCTTTCTAATTTGACTATCTTGAGGTAAATGATTCAGAAGCAATTTGACACAGGTATAATTTTCTCTCAGTATCTTATTGCTATGCCATAGTACTATTTACCAACTGTCAGCACAGTTAACACTGTGTTACTGCTCAGAGGGACGTTGATACAAACAGAAGAGGGGGTGGGAAAAAAAAAAGATAAAGAAGAGGGACAGAAGACTGCAATACAAATAAACTTGACTCAAAACCTGGAGTTGATTCATTACTCTGACTAGTTAATTTTTTTCACACCTATAAGGTCATTTTTTTTTGTACAGGCAAGTAAACTGAGAGGTTATGTATTTTGCATATATCTTTATATTCTCAGTGACAGAAGTACATTTTCTATGTACCCCAGGGTAAATTGGCTTACTATTCAGAGTCTAAATTCAATAATACCCATTTTCCAAGCTGTGTTCTTCAGACTGCTACTGTTATATAAGATGTTAAGATCATCCATAAAAAGAAGGGTTTCTAGATTCCAAATGTGGAAAATGTGGCTAACACCCTTCCCTTCTGTAGAACGCAAAGCTTACATGAATACATCCAAAACTTTGAGTGATCTCACAGGATAGATGGGTAGATAGTTACAGGATGCTTAGTCATTGTTTTACTTTGCATTTCCCACATTTATTTGACCAGGGAAATCTCCTTTTGGAGATTTTATTGTTTTGTAAAATAGTTGCTCTGTTCTGTGAAGCAGTCTCCTTATCTATAAGGTAAAGACAATGAATGTCCAACTCTCATTGTTATTGTGAAAATTAATTGAGTAAAATCATGCACAGCAACACAATATCTGGCACACAGTGTGAACTCTGTATGTGATGGCTGTTATGGTTACAATTAAATGACACCATTTGAAGATGGGGAAGCAGGTTGAGAATTATAATATTAGCTATGGGAAATTGGAAAACTGGTTGCACTCTCTGCTCCTTCAAAAGGAGAAGAGAATTTCTCTACTTCTTGAAAATCCTCTGGCTCTATGATGTGTTCTGATCAGTAGAATGTACAGACTCTTGTTTGTCTTCAGTCAAGGACTCACAAGACAGAATCTATACACCTAGACTATCACTCTTGAAAGCCTGCAGTCTCCATGGGCCCTCCATGCTAACAATCCTAAACTAGCCTGCTGGGGTAAGGGAGGCCAACTGGAGAAAGTCCCCATCTTTCTAACCAAGACCCATAGATAAGCCACCTTATCAATACCCCACCTGATCATTGCTACATTAGAGAGACAAGACTCCTGGTCTACCCCAGAAGAACCACCCAACTGACCCACCAAAATGTGAATCAAATAAACAGTTGTTGTGAGTCACAGATGTCTACAATGGTTTGCTATGCAGCAATAGCTAACTGATTTATTAGGCAAAAAAATCTCCGGTGTTTTTACTCTTATCTATTCTGCCTGCAATCTCTCAGGAACATAATGTGCTTCTGAATACAATGTGATATGTTAACATGGTGGATGTTTTGGTATTTACGAGCAGTCACTGATCCATAAAAAAGTATGCAACATCTGTTTGGTGTAGAAAATGCTATCACAAAGATTTCTTTCAAACATATTTATATCTGCATCTAATCACACCATCCACAGCAGCATTTTCAACCAAGATGACAACACTCTATGTACTGTCAAACACATTATCATTGTCATATTCACCTGTACATCCTATCCTACTAATGACACATGGAGTTGGTGAATAAAACACAAATGCCAAGATAAGATGTTGCTCAAACCTCCCTGGGAATGTCATTTTGTAAACAGCTCCTATTATTTCTCATTTTTAAAATGGAATACTATCTTTCCTACTCCATCATTTTATGTAAAGACTGCCCCCCCAAATCAAAATACCGGAATGTTTTGTTTAATGACATATTTAAAACATTGGATGCCATATTGTATTCGATTCTATAGGCAATTGGATGACAATATTAGTGGGGGAAGACTTACAGACTTTCAGGACACATTTTGCTAAAGGTGCATACTGAACAGAACCCATGAAAATCTTTTTTTCATTGGGAACCCTGCAACATCAATTTTATTAATCCTCTAAATATCATAAAAAAGTGAATACTATTAGCATTTATCATAATAAATGTGCAACTTGGGAAAATTCTTTAAGGTAAATCCACAAATGTCTGTTGACAATTACTCTTTCTTAAAACTTTGATAACTGTCAATGACTCAAAGTGAAGAGTAACATTCCTGCCCTCTGGGAGCTCCCAGTTAAGTGAAAAAAAGAAAATTATTTAGCTGAAGAACAATTGAAATTCAGAATTCTCCACACCTGATAATTCCAACCTTGTCATTACCCAAAATAGTCACTAAGTCTATAGCTGATTCAATTATAATCAGAATCATTTGTCATACTGCTAATTGTTAACAGAGAACCAGGAATCAAGATATTGTCAAAAATTGGGAATATTTTTCCTGTCATTTATTAAGATATAAATATTGTGCACAGGCCTGGCAATGATCATCCTAGCACTTGGGCATCAAAGCATCTGAAATAGCTTCTCAAATATGAACTAGTAGGTGCCAATTGAGTTCCATGAGTATTTTTAAAGTGGGCTAATTTCAGGTGTTTGGGTAAAACTTGCTAAAATCACAAAATATAGCATTCATGGTTATGAGTAGGGACCTCAACATGAGATTGATCTAGGTTCAGAATCTGATTCTACTCCATGAGCAGCTTTGCAATATTGAGCAAGTCACGAAACCTCCCTTTCCTTTGTGTCTCCTCTTTGTGCTTTCTCCTTACTTGTACACCTAAGAGCAAAAACTACATGCACCGTGTCACAAAGCAAAAGTATTATTTACCCTTAAATGAGTTTCTGATTTCTTTTTTATAAAATAAGAAGTTCACTACTCCAAGGAGTTAAAAACCTCCAACCACTAGAACCTGACACAGTTTAACACAGCGGTAAGAAGAATGAGGTCTGTCTGGTGCTCTGCTGAATCTTGACACATTAATGAAAGTACCAAGGAGCCACAGAGAAGCTGGTTTCCCACTTAAAGAATGTTAGAACTATTCCTATATTTATTAAGTTTCACAACAGAAAGACATTTTGTGTGAATTTGTGAGAGTTCATATTCTATTTCAAATATATAACTTGCCCTTTATCCTCCATTTCTATTATCTTTTCCCCATACTTAATCCCTCCACGGCTTTCCCCAGTCTAAGAAGCTTCAAAGACAAACACACCCCACATTCCCTGATCAATTAAAACAGCTTCCTTCGGGCTCACAGATGTGTGGATTTTACGCAAAGGACACTTTCACTGCCTCCCAGGATCTGCAAAGCCTAGTCTGCTACTTTCTCCAACCAGGACAGAAAGGTTTACAAATCTACGGTTTCTGTGCTCCCATGTCAGTCTAGAGACATGACTTGACAGTAAATCACTTTAAAATTGTGAAGCCTTTCCAAGGAACCAATGAGAAAATGGAGTGGAGCAGAAGCAGTAGTGTAGTGCCTTCCACAGGGTCACCTACCTTTGCGCGGACCTGGACCACCGGCCAGACCTATCTCTAAACTGCTGGTGCAGTTGCTGCATGTTGAAGCAGCTCTGGGATGGAATCATGTCTTTTACGGAAAGCATCAATGGCTGCTGGGGCGCCTGCGCACTGCCGAAAAGGTGGCCTTGCCGGTGCAGAAAGTAATGAAGATGCACCTGATGTGCAAGCTCTTGCTGCCCTAGACACACCTGCTAACCTTGTCCGAGGCAGCCCGGTTGGGATCTTCAATGGTGCGTCCTTAAACCAGATGGACATCAAGCCCAACTCCTGAGTGGGTTAGGAGCAAGAGGAACACCACCTGCCCTAGATCACTGCCACCTATTCCTAGTGTCTCATCCCAATCAAACGCCTTGCTTGGACAATAAAGGCACACGTCTATGAAATATATTTTTAAATTATGTATCGCCCTATAATATATGGCATAGTATAACCTTCAAGGCTTCCCAGGGCTTTGGGAATGAGGACTGTGGTTAACTATTTACCCAATGCCTAAGAGCAAGGATTGCATCAAGAATGTCTCTGAACACTACAGTCTTTTACAGAAAATACACTCAACATTAGAATGCATGCAACTTAAATTTTGTAATGATTCGGAAAGAATTACAGAGTCTTCCCAAGCCTCAAGCAAAAAAAAAAAAAAATCACATTATTAACACTAATCTTTATCATATATGCCTGTGGCTAGGGTACTGAGAGTCAAACTAGGCTACCCTGTGAGAAGTAATAGTGTTTTTATGTGTTTTATCTTCATGTTCTAAAGTGGAAGCAGAGTAAAAGTAAATCATTTTGGGTTCTGGATAAGATGCTTACTGTAGTCAAGAGTTTAATAAAATGTAAAACTTCTTTCCGAAGCCATTGCTAGAGAAACAAGTAAGATTGTTCAACACATTCAAATTGACAGGTTATATATATTGAACTTCTCACACAATTTTCAATTCTTTTCTTAAATGTTAGCGTCTCAGACTATTTTCTCTCTGAAAGTGCTTGTGGTGTAGGTCTGTTTTTCATTATGACATACAACATGTTTTTTAGAAACATCTGACAAACTGGGAATCAGTATGGTCTCTTTTTGTAGCTTCCTTGAGCTTAACAGGGCACCATCTGTCCAAAGATATTCAGAACTTTCAACAGGTTACATGATACAATAAAATTGTGGTGATTTACATTCCTTAGCAAATCTGTCGTCTAGTTCTTCCAGGTAGTGTTGGGTTTTAAAATTAAAAATTAAAGTGTTTATAGGAAAATAAGTCCCCTAAACTATTCTGAAATATGCACTTCTTAAAAGAACATTGAGGGTGAAAAATCAAAACTTTGCAAATGTTTCTCTCCTGTTGTAACTTGGAGGGGAGGTGGGGAGGCTCCTTTTAAGCTGAGGGAAAGAGAGCAATGGGTTCAGGTTCAATAAGTTACAAGTATAAAATTGGCAAGCAGTAAACTATGAAAAAAGGCCAAGAATCCAGGAGAATATTTGAGTGGTCACCCATTATTCATAGGGATTTGTTCCGAAACCCCAGTAGATGTCTGAAATTGTGGCTGGAACTAAACTCCATATATACTGTATTTGTTTTCTAAGTATGCAGACTCATGATAAAGTTAAATTTATAAATTAGATACAGCAAGAGATTAACAATGACAATAAAATAGAACAATTATAGTAAAATGAAAATAATCTGAATATTCTCTCTCTCAAAATATGTACTGTACTGTATTTTTATTTTTTATTTTTTCTGGTTTCTTTTTCTTTTTTTTTATTGGTTTTTCACAACATTACAAAGCTCTTGACATATCATATTTCATACATTAGATTGAAGTGGGTTATGAACCCCCAATTTTACCCCAAATGCAGATTGCAGAATCAAGTCAGTTACACATCCACAATTTTACATAATGCCCTAGGGGAGGGGGGATAGTAGGGGATAGGAAAGGTAGCAGAATACAACATGTACTGTATTTTTAGACTACAGTTGACTGCCAGTAACTGAGACCACAGAACACAAACCACAGGAAAGGGGTGGGGGAGCTACCATGATTGGGATTAAATGCAAATGTGTGGTAAGAACAATAAAAAGTAGGGAGAGGATGTGGGCATAGTTCAAGAAGTTAGGAGGGAAGCAGAGGGTTTAGGGATAGACTTGGGGCACTAGTACAGGGTCAAAGCAATCTTAGGATTGGGCTGATATGAAAAATGTAGGAGTGAGAAGGCAGGGTCATGGTGCAAGGGAGAATAAACAGAATCTCATACTTTCTCTCCTGACATCTAAATACTGTAAGCTCCTCTCCAAGAACCAAAAAAGGCTGCTAGTTCAAAGGAGATGCTACAGACCAACCTATGTTATCAAAGTCATCACAATAAAACTAACATTGTCTTCCTTTGCAGTCTAGGGAGAGTAGTATCATTACTTTCCAGTACTTTAAAATGCATTGCATTTGAAGCCTCCTGTTGAATTAAAGAAGGGTCCTTGGAAAAGAGTCTGTCTGAAGTGCACCCTCCTTTGTAATGATCCTTTTGTTTGGGAAGCACCTTTGTGCATAGTTCTGGAAATGCATTAACTGAAGAGAGGGTTGCCTTTCCTAGTTCCACTCACTGTCTCCATTTGTTCCTTTTCAGCATTCAGAAATTGTTTGCTTTTTAAAATTCATGCATTGTTTCTTATTGCTGAGATTCCTCCTCACATAGTTAATCAGAAATGAACAAGGTCATTATATTTAACTAACTGACTTTATTTAAACACTCAGACTTTAAAATATGGCCTGGTAGAAAGAACAAAATAATGTAAACTTTATTTGTTCTTTTCACACACATACAGATGTACCTAATATTTTCAGTGATGAGGACATTGTAAGGACAAAAAAAAAAAGAAGATTCATAAAACTGAAGAAAATTATTGAGATATCTCCCCTGAAAGTTCCCAAGCTCCTCATCCTAAAGGGGTCCTGAACCACACCAGGGAGAAAGCAATGCTGCAAAGAGAGATGAAGAAAAACCTGAATAGAAACTCTTTGCTAGATTTCCCCCTTCAGTCTGCTGCAATTAGATCATACCCTTCTGCCCAGTAACATTTCTACACAACTGCCCATTCTTCATCACACCTAATAGTCACCCCTGGGTGTTGGGCATTTGTTTCTGAAAGCTTCTATGTCCTACATAACTTTGATTAAATACATCTGTCATGCTTTTCTCTTACTCACCTGACTCTTGCTACAGGTATGTTAGCCATGACCCTACTCATAGGTGAGGAAATGTGTAACAACTTTCTGGGTCTGCAATCCCAACCCTTCCATCACCTAGGACTACTTTCTTTATATTTCCCTCTAGTGGGCTGCAAGAAATGCTCCCCCAGAAGATAGCATCTTGGAAATTGAGGACACAACAGAGAGAAGAAAGTCTCTTTCTTCCTCCTTTCTCCCCTGAAGACTTTCAGGTGACATTTTTTTTCTGCCCTATAACCGGAATAAGGGTTATCATATAGGGACTCCAAGGAGGATTTGAACAAATGAATGGTAATAAATCCTCTAATCAAACTGCCACATATCTGTCAATTCTTCATATGCCTCAGATTTCCTTATTTCTTTGAGTCTTCATATCTGAAGGCTCTCATGTCTTGTAAAACTTAAATAAGTGTATATGTTTTCTCATCAATCTGTCTTTCAGTATAGGGTTCTCAGCCATAAATCTTGCTAGCGGTGAGGAAAAGATATTACTCTTTTTTTTTTTTCCCTAATGACCATATATCTTAAAGGATGTTAAATAACAATCAGCCTGGATTATCAATGATTTTTAATAAGACAACCATGAATTTTATTAATTTTCAAATTGTTAAGTTCAAAGAGTATCAAGCTAAATTATCAGAATTTTTAAAAATGTAACTTTCCTGGGTTTTATCTATTTATTTATCAATCCTGTATCTGTCTATTGAATTCCACATAAAAGACAAACAATTAAAATTAAATTAAAAATACTACTTGAAGTATCAGGCAATACACACTTGAAATAAAAGGCAAAAATATACTTGGTGTTTTAGTCAGCTTTTTTCCTACTGTGACTAAAGGATCCAACCAGAACACCTGAAAAGGAGGAAAGCTTTATTTAGGGCCTCACAGTTTCAGAGACCTTAGTCCACAGAAGACCAGCTCCATTCTTCAGGGCTTGAGGTGAGGCTGTACATAATGGTGGGAAAGTGTGGTTGATGGAAGCAGCTCACAACATAATCAGAAAGCAGAGCTGCCATATATACCCCAAAGCCAAGCCCTCAATTCCTACCTCCTCCAGCCACTCCCTACTACTTCACTTACCACTCAGTTAATCCCTATCAGAGGATTAATCCACTGATTGGGTTAAGACTCTTTACCCAATCAACCCAATCATTTCTCCTCTGAGCCTTCTTGCATTGTCTCACACCTGAGCTTTTGGGGGACACCTCACATCCAAACCATAACAGTTGGAAAAACATCAATTGATTTTAGTGCTATTATCATCAAATTGATGATGTCATTGATATAAGGATAGATGAACAGAATGGTGATACAGAGGGCTGAGTCCTGAAACACACAAGGTATTAAAAGACCCTTAATGTGGCATGTTCATACTGCATGGAAAAGTCGAGGCAAAGAATGATCCTGGCATTCTGTAGGCAGAGAACAAGAAGATACTGCCATGGGATTTGAAATTGAAATTCTATTTCTTGCATATACAACAATGATCTCTACTTGATACGTAATGCAGAAACTGTTACTGTAGAGCTTTTCAAACATAATAAATCAAAGAGTCTTGATGACCTTCGGGTAGAGAAGTAAGGCAGAAAAACAAAACACTATTGAGATTAAAAAAAAAACGTTAAAATAGTACTTTGTTAAAATTGTTCCAGTACACAAATTGCATGTTGCCAGTATGCATTAGGGATAGGGACACACATTGAAAGAAAAAACTTTTTAAAACTTTTATAATGATTTGACAGGGAAATTTTATATTTATGAGTCTAACTTTAAATTTATGTTGGTATTCAGAATATATTTCATGTAAATTCATTTCATTGCTTCTTACTAAAGTATCAGTAAATGTCTTTGGGGAGGAAGCTTTAATGACCCAAAGAGTTTAAGAAGTAGTGAAATAGAAAATGTAAGATTAAAATAAATAATTTTTATAACACTATTCATTAAATACATCTCAAGATTCATTAAAGGACATTACAAAACTAAAAAAAAATGGAAGAAATTGGTACAAGCATTTTTATTATTATTACTAATGTGTTAATGCACACATTTAAAATACCAAAGAAAAGAACTTAACGTGGGCTGGGGTTGTGGCTTAGAGGTAGAGCATTATCCTAGCACATGTGGGGCACTGGGTTTAATTCTCAGTACCATATATAAATAAATAGAATAAAGGTCCATTGACAACTAAAAGATATTTTTTTTAAAAAAAGAATGAACTTAACATTATATGCAATAGTCTCACTCCCATAAGGGACTTTAAAATCTCCACTTGTGATTTCTATCATATCTCTAAACAGTATGTTTTCCTATCTATCAGTTTTAAACTTTATTTATTAACTTCTTACTATGATGGATGAGGAATTAATTCATTTATATTGCCAGTCTGTGCCTAGTACATTTCCCTTTGGATTACCTATATTGGTTACCATTGAACTTTAAGTAATATAATGCATACAGTTTTTATTTCTTCTGCTGCTAAAAGTGGATAATATTTCTTGATTTCATACTTAGTAAGAAGAGGCTATTATTGTCCATATGCTTTACTTTTTTAAGTTTCTATTCCTTTTTACCATCTACCTTCTACCACAGACACAGTTACCTTTTTGAAATAGATTTAATAATACCTTGGTCTTTGTCTATAGTTTGATTTCAAAAGGTCAGAATTATTAAATATTGTTTATATTTTCAGAATTATGTAAATATTTCTTGCTGGCATGTCAAGTAGAATACAAGAGTATTTTTACTTTTTGCTCTGACTTAAATTTTCTAGGTATGCAGATTTCTTCCTTTAAAAAACATTTTCACTTGAATCTCACTTATTCCTCTAACTATTCCACCAAGTCTAGCAAGTTTCTTTTTCCTGAAGGTTTGTCTTCTAGACCTTCTCCTGCTCCAATTGGGTCTGCATGATCACTGGTCAACTGCAGAGGTGTCTGTTATTGTTTCTTCTTAACTTTCTTACTGTGCATTTACTGTTTGCTACTTGTAGTGAGCTAAAGATCACTTGCCTCCCCCCATTTAAAAAAATAAGAAAGAAAGAAAGAAAGAAAGAAAGAAAGAAAGAAAGAAAGAAAGGGAGTCCACATTCTAATCCCCCAGAACCTGTGAATATAACCTTATTTGTAAAACAGAAAATAAATAAAAATGGAGTTTGTATAGATGTGATTGTACATGCAGTTAAGCTACAGATCAGGAGATGAGATTATGGTGGATTATGCAGGCAGGATTTATATCTGATGATAAGTGTCTTTATAAGAGAGAGGTAGGATTTTTAAGACAGACATATAGAGGAATAGGTGGCCAGTAGAAAAGAAAGCATTGTGACCTTGGACACTAACAGATCAGAGTGAGGCAGATACAAGCCAAGTAACACCTGAAGCCAACAGAGGCTGGAAAAGCAAAGAATGGATTCTCCACCACAGCCTCCATGAGGGTGTGACTCAGCTGCTACCATGATCTTGGCCTTACAACATTCAGACCTGTAAAATAATGAGGGTGTGCTACTTGATTTGTTGCAGCAGCAACAAATCACAGGAAACATGCTCATCAAGTTCAGGACTGATATGGGTTAGTGAGATAGGTATGTGGGCCCAAAAGTTAATGGAGGAACAAAAACCTCAATTTCAAAATAAATAACATTTTATAATGCAATTTAAAAATACCTAAAATAATGAGAAAAGTTATAATGAATAAAATATCAAAATTTAAGAAGGATCCAAAATTGTACTTGCATGACATATCTCGGGCCACACACTAGTCCTACCCACATTACTAATCAGTGACTTTTCATTTCCTGGCTCCTTGTAATTACCTGAGAAATTACAAGTAATTTCCTGGGAAAGGTTTGAGATATGTAATTTCTGAGCCCTTGTGTATCAACATTCTTTTTTATCTTTACATGTGATCAATAATTTGGATACTTATGTAATTCTAATTTGGGGGAAAAAATTCCCACAGAAATAGAAACAGTGCTTTATCATTTTGTGACCAATGTGCTGAGGAGCTCTGTGGTTAGTGTTTGGCAGGATTTGTTTGTGCGTGTATGTGCCTTTCTCTCTGAGAACTTTATTTTCTTTGGTCAGCTGACTCAGTACTCACTCAGCAGGTCATTTCAACTAGAAGGCATATCAGGGGAATTATTTCTAATTTTGTAAAAGTACCCCCTGCCCCCATTCTATTTCATCTTCTCTGGTACTTTTGCTATCTATATTCTAGAACTTTTGGCCTGATCCTCTTACCTCTTCTTTACCTCCACCATTTTTTTTTTTCTTTTAAATAGAACAAATCGTAGAGACTTGCCTTATTTTATCCTCTATCCCGTCTATTGATTTCTTTAAAAGTTCTACTAAAATATTTAAAACTTTTTAAGAGCTTGCTTTTGTTCTCTATTTCTTTTTCAGAGTTGTTGCTATTGGTTTATGAATGCAATAATTTCCCGAGCTTCTCTAAAAGTACTAATTAGTCTTTAAAAATTCTGTTTCCTTGAATATCCTGGGATTATTTTATTTCTCCTGCTATTCACCATTGCCTTTCTTGTTCATGTAGCAAGAATTCTTACCATGCCTGATGACCCTTTGTTGTAAATTTACATTTAAATGTGAACAAATGGAAACCTTTCTCTGTGTATCTCTGTTGGTTGGAGGACTATCAGTGTCATACTCTGCTTTAGCTGATTAAGCTAAAGGAGCTGGTTCTTTTTTGGGAAAACTGTCTTAGACCTCCTAGAAAGTCTACTCATAGTTTTTCAAGAAATCCTTCTTTTTTGACTTTGGAAGTAATGAATCTTGGACTTTTTTCTTCCTAACCCATTTTACACAGAATGGGTTAGGAAGACGATAACTGTTGGGGCAGGCCCCAAATGGCTATAGTTAGGCTCCCTAGCCTAGGATTGCAGCAGGCTATGTTGTCTTAGGTGTGTAACCAGGGCTGGGAGCCAGCTATGTTATGCTTAGTCAAGACCAGAAACACTGATTTAGCTACATACTCAAGGTCATGAACTTTAACTTGTGAGCATGCACCCCCTTGTGTAATGTGTTGGCAATGGGTCTTCTTTGTTTGGTCTGCATATAAAAAGCACCTATGGAAAACACTCAGGGGCAAAATGAGGCTAATAGGTGGCAAAATGGAACTGGATGTGGGCCAAAGCTAAAGCTGGAGCTTAGAGGCTATTGCCATCTCTGAATAAAACCTGTCTACTATCCTGTGTCTTGCATCTTCTTCTACCTGTGCAACCCTGAACCTTGTTTCCTGGGTCTGAGCCCCTGCATGACAACAGCTATGAAAACAGCCAACTGAACAGTTATTTATATTTCCTCCTCCTCCCTTTTGCCTCCTCCTTTGGGGATTTCCAAGATACCTAAGCTTCAAGATGCTATCAGGCTGATGAACAGTCATCCTCTCTTTCAATCCATCTGGGCATGCTCTAAGCCAGTGGTTCTTAAACTTGAGTGTACAGGAGAATCACCTGGAAGGCTTGTTACAACACAGATTGCTGGCCCATACCCCCCAGAGTTTCTGATTAAATAAGTCTGGAAGGGGCCAAGTAATTTGTATTTCCCACAAGTTCCCAAGTGATGCTGTTGCAGCTGATCAGGGACCACACTCTTGAAGAACACTGTTCCAGGCCACAGTTTACCTAATCAGCCTGAATATCACAAACATCTGGGACTCCTGTTCCAGAAAGATTTCCCAAACCCCACGGCAATTTGATAATTACAAGTTGGTACATTTAACAACCATCTCTGGAGATTGTCATCAGGGAAAATTATTTGGCTACAACTTCATCAGCTTGGATCCATCTATCTCCCCCTGTAGCTGACATCTGTTTTCTAAGGAAATGTTGCAAGCTTTTGTCTATTGCTCTCTCACTGTTTTTCTTTATTATTTTGGGGGTTCAGATTTTCAATATGAATAAACTTCTTCTATCATACCCTGAACTGTTGTTGGTGAGATAAATAAATATTTGGTAAATAAATCATCTTGATATAGAACTCTTGGGAAAAGGAAAAAAAAATTAAAAGGATGATTCCCTCCCTTTGGGTAGCAACTTAACTGAAATTCAGATCACAAAATTGTTGCAATATCTTCTTAGTAAGATGATAGATTTCCCATTACCAAGAGGCAAAAGGGCAGGGCCCTAGTATCTATTGTCTGTTAACAGAATCCTTAAAATATAAGCTAGAATTTTCTGGCATCTAATGACCTTAAGTCCAGGCGTTTCCACTCTAAGTGCAATTTCCTTTTGCAAAGTACTACCCAGTTGCTATTATTCGTCCCAGCAGCCTGGAGGATGTAGTTGTCTTTCCATTAAAATCATAAAATGTTTGAGGTGTCATGACACACATCCAGTCGTAGGGTCCACCCACCTTAGAGGATCCATGTTTGTGGCACTCTGAGTACTAAGCAAATGAGCAATTTAAAAAGTTAAGTTTCTTGACAATGAAAATATGTGCCAACGCTTGAATTTATATACATATATATAAATATATATATATATATATATACACACACACACGTATATTTTTCTATATATGTATGAGTATGCGTGTGTGTGTGGTTGTGTGTGTGTGTGTGTGTATCTCCATTAAATCTCCAGGACAAGCAAGGAGCAAGACGTGATCTATGCTACTTGAATTTCAGAGGCAAGCAATTAGGGACAAGATGCTTAACCATTTCTTGGTAAGTTTTCATTTCCAGTGAGTCTTTACAATGAAAGAAAAACAATATAACAACAACAAAATCAAAAACAATGAGGTAGATAATGTGCTTCTTTGGGCTGTATCCTTTTTGGAGATAGGACCCTAACTAATGTGAGTTGTTTTATCTTTAGGTAGAAATTACAACAAGCTAAGCCTAGCATCGTGGTGCATACCTGTAATTCCAGCAATGTGGAGGCTGAGGTAGGAGGATCTCAAATTAGAAGACAGCAACTTCATGAGATAATGTCTCAAAATTATTTTTTTAATTAAAAAAGGGCTTGGGATGTGGTTCAGTAGCAGGGCACCCCTAGGTTCAATTTCTGATACAAGAAAGAAGGGAAGAAATATAACCAACTCTGATATTGACCCTTTTACCCTTTACTTTATAATATTTTATTAGAATTTCCATGGTAGTTCCTCTAAGTGCCTTGGACATTAACTATCAGGGAAAGGGAATAAACTGAAAGCATAATAAATTTTCAACTCTAAACTTATTAAAACTCTAACACAAATCAAAACATCACTTCTGCCATAAACCATGGCAATCCACAGAGATGCATTTAATCAGGCTCTCTCAAAAATAAATTACTGGTGCCCCACAATGCACACTTATAAACTCTAGCTATTATTCTCTTGGTATTCATGGTTTACTAAGTGTTTTTAATCATGGTACATGAAATATTCTTGAAAGAATAACAGTTACATAAAGTCCCTAAACCAAGAAGTGTTCAGCATAAATCGATAAATTATCACTTACCTAAGTGTTTGTCATTACAACATCTTCTAATAAAGAGCATCTGGCAGTTAATAGTTTCCAACAATAAAAAAAAGGATTAAACTGTATTAAGTAAAAAACATGGGGGGTGTATCACAGAGTAACAAACATGATGTTATTTTTGTAAAATTGAAAACTTGTGTACATTAAACTTTGGTGTAGGTCAGAATTTCCTAGGGAGCCAATAAAGGAAACCACCTCATTGAGGCAGGGCAAGGCCTGGATCCTGTATTTTTAACAAGTTCCTACAGATGATTCTGATACGCACAAAAGTTGAGAAGCTCTGAACCTAGGAGTTAATTAAAATATGAGAGATGTGAATAGAGACAGAGAAACAGGTAAAAAAAAACAGTTCAGTGTTGTAGGAGGTTTTTGATATTGAAGAAATTCTAATCTCCTTTAAATGGGTAAAGTAACACAGAGAAACCTTGGTTAGAGAGCATTCAGTGTAGCACTAACATCTAGTATGAGTGATTGTGACAATCCCAAATGTCTTAGGGTTGTGGACATTGACTCACTAGTGTTTCTATGTGGAGTTTATCTGTCCACCCTTAGTGTCTAGGGAACACTGAGACTGTCTGTCCTCCACCTCCAGCAGGAAACTAGAGGCTATCTAAGGGAGAAAGCACTAGAGAGATTACCAATATCAGCTAACAGTCAGAAGTGCCCCTTTTAATCTGAATGTGTAATTTAAAAGAATTGAATAGAACAGAAAGTAATTAGTTTAAAGTTTATTCAATTATGTGAAATATTATTTTTATGTGAATGAGAAGTTTACTACCTTTAACTACACACACACACACACACACACACACACACACACACTCCCTTCCTGTCTGCTTCATGTCCCATTCAGGACTTGTGCTTTTAAGGTAATCTCTCTAGTGCTTAGTTACCAGCTGACCCTGGGCTAGTCCAGGGCTCATCTCTTTCCCAAGGACACTGAGTAAATCAGGCCCATTGAGACTTGAAAGTAAATTTCAGAACATTGGAAAATTGCTTTCTGAAAGGGAAAACACATTTTTCCTTAAAAAGAGAAATGATGAAAGCCACCAATTTTTTTTTTTTTTTCTGCAGAAAGGAGAGAACAAGAACACTAATGGTCTTATCTTCCTGGGCATGTCAGAAATCATCTACAAGGAACAAAATGAGCTCTGGACTATGGGACTTGGTGGATGAAGAAGGAAGATGGTTGAATCCTAAATAAAAGGCTCTGGGTTTAACATCATTATAAGAGTCCTGACATTTATCTTTTCCAAATTTATTATCCTATGGCTTTCCAAATCCCTGCTCTTTAAGTTGGTCCTGCACTGGTGACTAAAGTCTGTTGACTGGTGATTTGATAACTTGATTCCTGATAAACAGAAAAGTTCTGAGCTCTAGTAATCTTGAATTTAACCCTCAATTCTCCTGCTATGTATTTCCATTCCAAACCCTTATAGATGATTTAAGTTTAGTTACTGTAAACAAGCCCAGTAGGACACACAGACACTGCAATATTTTGCTCACGGTGAATTCAGCAATGAATGACAGGAATGGTTTCTCCTGCACCCAGGAAGCATTCAGCCCTGTTGGGGAAGGAAAGGCTAGACAAATAGTAATAAAATTATAATTGGTAATTGTTATGAAGGACACTAAAGACATAGTATATGAGACTCATTAGGAATAAGAGCTGAAAATTCAACAGGATATTCTAGGGCAAGTGACACCTAAACAGAGCTCAAAAGAATGAACAGAGAAATTAGCTAATCCCAAATTGTCAGGAATAAAGTTATTAGTGGAGGAAAAGGATAGAAAGGGAGAGAAGGGTTGGTGAGAGAAGCCAGTTTTTGCAGAAATTTTCAATGAAACTAAATCTTTATAATTGTTCTAAAATCAGTTGGAAATCATTCAACAGCTTCAAATATTTTTAAAAGACAACTCTAGCCTCTGTGATGAAATAGATTGCAAGCTAATTAATAGATCAGTGTAGGAAAAGCAGGCAAGAGATGATATCAGCTTCTATTTCAATGGTAATAATAGATACAAAAGGAAATAAGCACATTAAAAATGTTTTGTAGATAAAGTCAACTTATCTTTGAGAAAGAGTCTTTGCAACAAATGGTGCTGGAACAACTGGGCATCCACAGACAAAAATAAATTAATCTAGACACAGATCTTACACTCTTCACAAAAATTAGCTCAAAGTGGATCAAAGTTCTGAAGGTAAAATGTGAAATAATAAAACTCCTAAAAGACAAAGAGGAATTCTAAGTGATCTTGGGTATGGAGAAGACTTTTTAGATGCAGGATCAAAGACACCATCCATGAAAGAAATTATTGATAGAATGAAGAACTTCATTAAAATGAAAAACCCTTCTCTTCTAGGAAAGACATAGTTAAAAGAATGAGAAAAAACCACAGACTGAGATATAACAATTGCAAAAGACATATCTGATAAAAGATTATCACACAATATATGCAAAAATAATTAAAACTCAACAATAGGAAAATGTATAATTTAATAAAGAATATGGTTCAAAGACCTGAACAGAGACCTGGCCAAAGAAGTTACACAGATGGCATATAAAAATATGGAAAGATACTCAACAACTGTCTTTAGGGAATTGCAAATTAAAGTAGCAATGAAATACCACTATACACCTATTAGAATGGTCAAAATCCAGGATGTTGAACACATTAAGTGTTGGCTAGAATGAGCAAGAAGAACTTTCAATTGCTAGTGGGAATGCAAAATGGTCCAGTCACTCTAGAAGGGAGTTAAACAGTTTTTCACAAAACTAAATGTATTCTTAGTATATATACAGTAACCATGTTCTTTATTTTTATTCAAATGAATTAAAAATTTAGACCAAACAAAATAGAGAGCACAGAAATCAATCCACATATACTCAACATAGTTTGATAAAGCACAGAATATACATTGCAGAAAGAAGAGAGTTTTCTGTTCTTTAAATAGTGCTGGAAATTTGAATAAACATATGAAAAAGAATGGAACTAGATACCTATATCCCTATCTCTTACCATATACAGAAATCAACTCAAAGTAGATCAAAGACCTAAATACATGTAACACCCAAAACTATGAAATTACTAGAAGACATAGTGGAAAAACTTCAAGACATTGGTGTAGGCAAATATTTTTTGGATAAAACCCCCAAAAGCATAGATGGTAAGAATAAAAAAATAGGCAAAATAGGGTAATATCTAACTAAAAAGCTATACCACAAGGAAACAAACCACCATTAAAGTGAAAACATGGCAGTAAAAAGAGAGAAAATATTTGCAAACTATTTATCTGAAAAGTCATTCATGTACATATTATATAAGGAACCAACAGAAAAAATAATCTGATTATGAAAGTGGGCTAAAAAAATCACATAGATACTTCTCAAAAGAAGATACAAAAATGGCCCGCAGTGTTCAATACCACAATCACTAATCATCAAGGAGATGCAACCCCAAAGTAGCTATTGGTTATTATCAAAATGACAAGTATTGGAGGGGTTATAGAGAAAAGAGAACTCTCATCCACTGTTGGTGGAAATGTAAATTAGTATAGCCACTATGGAAAACAGTATTGAGATTCCTAAAGACCTAAAAATAGAACTACCATATGACCCAGCAATCACATTACAGGGTGTGCACCCAAAGGGAATAAAGTCATTCTATCCAAAAGACAGCTATGCTCCATGTCTGTTTCAGCACCATTCAGTTTTATGTGGAACCAATCTTATTGTCCATCAACAGATGATGGATAAAGAAAATATGGTGTATACATACACATGGAATATCATTTCACTATAAAATGAATAAAATGTTTTCATTTTCATTGACATGGATGCAACTGAAGGACATCAGGTTAAGTAAGATTACTAAGGCACAAAAAGACAAATGATACATGTTCTCACTCATTTATAGAAGCTAAAATAATCATTTTCACAGACGAAGACAGTGGAACAGTGGTCTTCAGAGATTGGGAAGGCAGTAAGGAGAAGAAGAGAGGTTAGGTAAATGGGTACTAGAACACACTAATATGGGAGAAATGGGTGTTCTATATCACACTAGGGTAACTATAGCCTGAAACAATATATGATATATTGCAAACTAATTTCAAAGATCCTCAACCCATAGAAATGCTTACTGTTTGAGGAGATGGAATACTAATTACCCTGACTTGATGAACATCATACAATGCATATATTTATGGAGTTATTTACTATATTCCATAAATATGTACAAATATTATGTGTCAATAAAATGCATTTTAAACAATTTAATAACAAATAAAAGAAAGAATTCTCTATAGAGACCAGATACACTTTGTTACTTGCTCACAATGTCATAGTGGGGAAGGGGAGAGGGAGAGATTGCATTGTACTGGTTTCTAGCCAGGCAAATGGATGGGTAGGAAGCCATTCACCACAATGGGACTAACAGGAAGGGAGGAGAAAGAGGTGACAATGAAGTGAGAGAAATAGAAAAAGAAATTGATTTCTTTTTATTTTTCAATGTTTCTTGACTTAAACTTATTTTACTTTGAGACCTCAAGCCTTTTCATACTTCTTTTTTTTTTCCAATTTGAAGGTCTTCAAACCCTAACATCTTCCACTGAAAAACATAAACCACTTACAAGGTTAGGTTTTGCGTGATCCTAACAGAAAATTAAAGACAGAAACAGATACCCTTGTTCATGTAAAGAAAAGCTTTGTAGATTCGAGAAAAGGGTATGGAGTCTTCAGACTCATGTTCTAAACCTACCATGGACATTGATTTAGCAAATCCTTTAACCCTCAGTCTCCTGAGGAGCATTATCTGCACAGTAGTCATGAGGAAAATAAATAATATTTTTCTTTTTTTTTTTTTTGTAAATGGCACAATGTTGGACTTCATAAAATAGAAACAAGTGATGGGATTCTATACTGGGTATTTGTCACAATTTGGTGAATATTGCATCCACAGGACAATATTATGCAACTTGGTAGAGTGAAATAATGTTTAACACATACCAGAAAATGGTTATTTCCTAGAAATATCCCAAACAAACCTAGAACAGTAGATTCTTTACCACATCTTCTATGAAGAAACTCCACATCTTTTCAGATAGTCCACATTTGATGCTTTGGGTTACCCATTCTAACAAAGGAGTCTTCTTCAAGACCTGGTAGTACATAGTAATGTATCTTTCCCATCTGTGACTTCCTTCTTTTCTCCCCTGTTCTTCTCTAATTGCTTTCCACAAAATAATTCTTCAGGAAATTTAACTTTAGATATTCCAAAGTAAAATATGTAAAAAAAAAGTTTCTGTATTTTTTAATAATATTGACTAAAAAGTATGGTAGGAAGGGGAGAAATAAGAGCTCAGGTATACAGACACACACAGGAAGAGGCAACAGCAAACAAGCAAGATCAGAGTGACTGTTAGGAAACTTTGGGTAAAGATCTTATTCCATCTATCAGATGATACAAATGTTAAAATAGACTGTTTGAGACTAAGAAATTGCCCCAAAATAAAGGACTTTTTCTATAGATATTTGGTGCCCCACGTTGGGCGCCAATTCTACCACGCGACCTATGCAATGGTTTCATTAATGAGGTTCTAGGCATAAAGTTAGTTAGAAGAGATCGAAATAAAACACACAGACCAGTTACCTTATTTATATTGCTAGATCCGAGACGGCTCACCTCTCTGGTTCCCACCTCTAGCCGCCCAGCAGGGCAGCGAGGATTACTCAGGGCTAGCAGGAGAGAGAGAGAGTGAACACGCCTGGGAGTAGCCCTTTATTGGGGAACAAGAGATTCAGGGGAGAATTCCATCCAATGAAGGTTGAGGGGGGGGCTGCACTCCAAGGTCAGGGTCAGTGATTGGGTCCCCGGGGTCAGTGGTCAGGCACACCCCCACACGGATGGGCTCTCTCATCAGGAAAGGGTCGGGAAAGCTTCGACAGAGGCAAAGCACCTCAGGCCCTTAACGGGAGTCACCCAATCACGTGTCAGAATGGCTCCCCACAGTGTAGTATACCCCTTGGTTAGCACAAAGTCAGTCCAAAACACTGAGGGCTGTGTAACAAAACTCCTGCTTTCTCTATGACCGACTGAGTGATTCCTGTGACTGTGAGACCCAGTAATGAAGATGGGCAGCCCTGCCCTGAGTTGCTCACATTTGTACATTTTGCCCCCAAGGGCGACCTACCCCATGTAAGCCCTTTACCTCCAATTCTGAGGCCCAGCAACCAAGTGAAATGTATGAAAAGGTTACTCATGATAAACTGAGAAATGGATAAACTCATAATTTTTAAAGCATGTGAAACACATGTTCCCCAGGTAAGACCTCGCACTCCAAATGTCAGGCCAGAGTGAATTCTTAAAGCTGAGTTATAAAGCTCTGAAAATAGAGTTTATAATGAAAATGTTGACAGGCTCTTGGAGCCACTGTAGTATAGAAAATTTAATATGTCACCTTGTTTTACAAGATTCTACTGGCATGGAAGAAAATTAAAACATTTAACATTTTCACTTTGCCAAATTGCTTTCCTCCTCCAAACTCTGGTGCCATTTGTAGTGTGTTTCATTTATAAACATCCTTGTTATTGTCACCGGGTCTCAAACACATTCTCAACCCTGTACTAACATTTTCCTTCCAAAGTCTAAAATGCTTATTGGGGCAGATGTATTTTGCAATCTTACTCACGTTTTCTAAAGACAGGTTAAGTTATAAAAATTCTGGTGGAGAAAAGCCTGAAATTATTTACATAACTACACAGGCAAGGCAAATAATGCTGATCATGAAAATATTTCCTAGGAAAACCCTTTCAATAAGCTTTTTAAGGGAGAAACATTTACATTACAGATATTTACACAAATTGAGCAAGAGGGGGGAATAAAACTTTGTTGGGAGAAGCAAATTTAGATCCTCTGGCAAAATGGGATGACTACTTGCTAGTATAAAATGAGGAATAATTTGCTATGTCAGTTATGAGTAATTAAGGTTTATATGAAAACACCTGTTAATCTAATTCATCATTGACCTAAATTGCTTAACCCTAGTAATATCTTTATGTTTTTAATGATGATTTCCTTCAATGGTACATGAGAGGTCAGTTGCTGTCACCAGTCAACCTATAGTTCACTTGACTTTCTGGAAGCAGAAGATAGTTCTGAGGTTTTCGAGTGAAGAGGAAGCTCTTCAAAGCCATGGCAAACTTACATCTGACTTTCACCAAGTGAGAATTAAGTGGTGTGCTAAATATTATGCAGGGACTTGCTAGCATACTTGTTATTTTATTAATCCTGATCTTTTCAGATGGAGGTATTGGTGTCGAAAGCTTTACAGAGGCTTGTGTAACACCATGTGTTTACACAGGGTCCTTCTGACCAGGGAAGAACCAGACACTGCATAGGTAACAGACCAGCGATGGAAAAGCAGGAAACAGGAGTTGTGTCCACTTAGGAAAACAGCACTTCTTTCTGGAGCTTCCCTCATCCCATTTGCTGCCAGTGACTTCAATACTGTTCTAATTCTCTATTTTTCATGAAGCTTCATGTATTGAACTGTTACTTTTTTCCAGGCCCACTACTAAGCATAACTTATGGTCAAGACAACCTTACAAGGTAGACATGATCCCAATCTGCATTTGGCAGATGGGAAATGTAAGGTCAGGCACCAATGACCAAAAGGAGGCAGATTGACAGGGCTGTTGAACAAGGCTTTATTGAGATTTGCTCCTGAACAAGGCTTTATTGAGATTTGCTCCCAGGTGAGACCCTCCAGTCCAAAGGAGCGGGTCCTGGGAATCACGCAGTCTCAACTGGATTGGAATTTTTATTGGGTTTAGGGCAGGAAGGGAGGGCTTGGGACAGGAAAGGGAGGTTTTTAGAGCACCTTGTCCTACTTAGGGAGCTTGCTGAGATCCATATTTAGTCAGGAGACCCCGCTGATTGACAGGTGGTTCTGTAGGTGGTTGCCTGGTGCTTTGCTCCCTTAGCCACCTCAAACCCACCTAACAGGAAACTGGGTCTAGGACATATCCATACGTGGTTCAAGTGGACAAAACTAGAGAATGGCTAGAGATAGGTTCTGAAGTCTTCTCTGTGTGGCGTTGAAGGCCAGGTTCCTAAACCCCACATGGTACCATTCAACTATCAAGGTTCTAAAGAGCCAGTCCACCCAGAGAAGCTAAGACAGAGGTACTGTGGTCTGTATCTTCAGGGCGTCATGGCCCAGCTGAGGAATTGTGTATTATAAGGATACAGTGGAGTGTTTTTCATGTTGACAGGGGAAAGCACAGTTAATATGAGCACAGAGATGGCACCCTTCCTTGCCTAGGGGGCCAGTTAAAGATTCTAGAAAATGGGCTGTATAAGACTGAGTATTTTTTGTGGGGGAAAAGCAGGAATTAGAATGATGGGTTAGAAAGAACTACACATAGAATGAAGTAGGCAAAGGCATGGTTTAGCAGATTGCTACAAAAGCTGAAGGGTTGTATGCATTTGATTACATTAAATGAGGCTAGAGTTACCATCAGAAGCCAACAGGAGAGGCTTCCATTCTTCTATGGTTTGCTGATAGGACTCAATGCCATGTTGACAGTAACTAGAGCCTGGGAAATTTCAGTGTAGACCTAAGAGTCCTCTCAACCTCAAGTGTGTTCATGGAGTGATACTACAAAAAACTTCCTTTAAGGGCTGGGGATGTGGCTCAAGCGGTAGCGCGTATCGCCTGGCGTGCGTGCGGCCCGGGTTCGATCCTCAGCACCACATACAAACAAAGATGTTGTGTCCGCCGATAACTGAAAATTCTCTCTCTCTCCCTCTCTCACTCTCTCTTTAAAAAAAAAAAAAAAACTTCCTTTAACAGAAAGCAGAAGAGAATCACATCACTACAGGAAAATGCAGGACTCTGATAAGATACAATCCTCTAGGTTGTTGTATATGTAAGATTCTCCCCAGCAAAACTTGTGCTGTTCATTAGCAGGTCAACTCATCAGTATTCCTACGGGAATAAGCAACAGATTTCAATGACATTTGCAAGTTAGGGGAGAAGCCAGCTGTATTCACCCAGTTAATGGCAGTAAAACAATTCTGGCTTCTGGTTTTTAGACAACAAAGCTATTCACAGTTGAATTCTTCATACCTGGGTATTTCCTGGGCAGGGTCTCAAATGCAAAAAGGCTTGGAGATAAAGCCACAATGTTAGTTTATAAAGAGTCCAATACACTGTAGAATCTAAAGTGACTTCTAAAAGTACTGCCTGGATCAAAAAAATATTAATTGTGGTTTTTTTTGTCATGTTCTAGCCTTTATAGATGAATTCCCTTGCAAGAGGGGCCACAAAAATCCAATCCAATAAAATCAACCAGTACTGAAATTTAATGTTGAAGCTGTCTAGGCTTTATTAATCTTTAACACACTTTCTTAAATAGGCTTCTAGTTGGAGAAATGTTCCAGGTGGAATCTCAGTTAACAAACCTAATAGGTCCTCCTCTGTGAGGGTAGTGAAGCCTCAGGGTTACAATGAAACTATTTTCTTTTCCTTTCTTTTTTTCATAAAAAGTGATTTTGAAAAATAAGTGTAATAGAACAAACAATAGTGCAGCAGTTGTAAATCAAAGGGTAGGTTTCAGAGTTGTGGTGTTTATCAATAGATTTAAGATATAGAGGTTTAGGTAGAAAGAGCCATTTAAATGGAAAGGTGAGGGAAGTGTGTGTGTCTGTTTTCTGTATTTATGTCTAAATGTCTTTGGGTGAGCTGGGTGAGGATGGAAATAGATCATAATGGAAAATATACAGATGATAAAACAAACCGTCTCATGCTTTCATAACCCCCAAATACTGACATCTTTCAAACAACTTAAATGCAGTTACTCTGACTCCATCCCACTGAGATTCCGAGCGAGGCAGAAACTTGGTGCTTAACTGCCCTCCAGAAATGGAGCTCTAGAACTCCATATAGCCCACTTAGAGCAGGTGCCTCCATGCCGAGCTGCATTTAGAGAAAAGCCTCAGATAAGAACCTAGAATAAATTTTGTGTACAAATAGCTGCTTCTCAGATGCTGGGAGAGGTTTTCTTCTTCTTCTATTTTTTGGAACTGGGATTGAACTCAGTGATGTTTAACCATTGAGCCATATCCTCCTTCCCTTTTAATATTTTATTTTGAGACAGGTTCTTGCTAAGTTGCTTAGGGCCTCACTAAGTTGGTGAGACTGGCTTTGAACTTGCAAACCTCCTGCCTCAGTTTCCTGAGCCACTGAGATAATAGGTGTGTATACCATACCCATCTGGGAGAAAATTTTATATCAAGCTTTTCAGTGGAGAAGGCTTTGACCTCTGAACTCAGGTTTTTGTATTGTAACAGTAATGTTCCAAACAACTTTTGGCTATCAAACTGGGTCTCACATTTCTGTGTGTGTGTGTGTATTCATTTTCAGCAAATTATAAAATAAGGAGATAAGTTGGTGACCTATTGTATTTATTTAACTGCTGTCAAAAATAGTTGTAACTATTTTATTTTATTTTTTTAATGCTAAACTCATAATTCCAGGTCAAAAACAAGTTTTTTTTGCTGCATCAAAGAATATGTGGCTGCTTCAGCAAATAGGTGGCTCTTATATCCACTAAATAATAGATGTTTAATAATTATGAGATAAATGAACAATTGGCTAGTTTGCTTATTATGGATTACATAGATTATAAATATAAAATTAGGCTATTAAAAACAATAATTTCTCATCAGGAAGTAAGTACCTCTGTCACTATTTGTTTCCAGTACTTTCACCTTTATATGCTGCTGATCATGATAGGAAAAGATTAAAATGATTTAGGTACCATACAATGAGATTTTCCATAATTTTCTCTAACTAGTTTATTACTTATTCGAGAACATTCTCTAGGTTTGGATGTCTTCTTAATTTGTAGAAAAAAATCTGTATGCAATATAAATATCTGAATTCAAAGTTTTCCATATAATATTAAATTTAAGTAGGACATTTTACTATGTACATAAAAAAGTGTAATGGGAAAAAATCAGTAACAGAGATAGGTTCATAAAAGTAAAAATGCCTTATTAAATTTATAATCATTCATAATTTCATCAGAGATTTGCAATTATGCTACCTAATCTTCCTATTTATTGATAGGGTACAGGATACAGTACCCCAAAATATGGCATCTTGGAGGTCATTCTCTGACCTCTGTCTTTGTGAGATCTATCCATAAAAGAATTCTCTGTCCTACCTCCCCTCAATAAAGGCTATAAGACCCTCATGTGATAGGTTTCCTGCCCCAATATCTCGGGGGAAGAAATGTGATACAGACACACAGAAAGGAATCCGCCGAGTAAACAAATCCGCCGAGTAAACAGGTTTTACTATGTTCTCTCTGGATTATTACTATTGTATCACTGAAGCAGATCATATTTCAACACAACTATTTATTTCCTCATCAGATTTAAAACGCAGTCCTTTTCTCCCACACCCAGGTCTTTGGGTCTTCATTTCTGCAGACTCTTGTGCCAAGTAAGACTCTAGTTAAATAAATCTGCTGTGCTTTTCTCTTGGTAATCTGTCTTTCCTCATAGGGGTGTCAGCCCTGACCTTCTGATAGGTCAGGGAAAGATGTTACTTTTTCTCTGCTACATTATTATGACTTAAATCTTAGCTAGCCTCACCTTTGTCGAGAAAATCAAGCTTTTACATTCCAGAGGGGTCTTCTAGAACTCAAAATAGTTTGGTTACTATCACAGAATTATTTTAGATATTACTCTTAAATGTTCATGACAGTACCAGCAAAACCCACACTGTGGATAGCTGAAGGGATGAATAAAAGAACAGTGCTCTTAAGATACTGATTAAAATTGGAGTGAATAATTAGCTATTCCCATTGTCACATGGACTACAATTCACAATAAAGAAAAGGAAATGAAAGGTTGGAAGATTTTTTAAAAACTTATTTTGTTGATGTTTCTACTATAAAAAGCCCTGTCAAGTTCTCTATTGTAATTTTTATAATGCAGAAGATGTCTTTCCACTCTGAATATTTTTCAGTAATACATATATTTCTATTCTAATTTTTTTGCAGAGTTAATTGATTTAGGAAGGAGGCAACTAAGTCCCTACCCTTTAAGATGCAATTATTTAAGTTGAAGGAGTGGGGGTATGTGGGTGAGTAGTTAAAGGAGGCATGCTAGTGATTATCACAGTTTTATCTGGCAATAAAATTCAAGGAAAATAAGATCAGCACACATACAACCTTTACACATAATGCCACATTACTTCCTTATATTTTCTTTCCTTCATGTTTTAACAACAAAACAATAGGAACATTTAGCTAAATAGAGATAATTAAGAACATTAAGAGATGTGGAGTCAGAACAATTTATTTTCCTGCTCATCATCTGAAAATAAACAATATTCCTATCAGTGTAAAATGGAAAGCTTTGCTCTGTAACTGAACCTTCCCAACATAGAATTTTCAGAGTATTCAAGAGCCCTGGGATACATTTTCCAAACTGCCTCAATGGATGAACTTGACCTTCTAGGCAAGATTCTTATATTTGCTCCTGTAGAGAGAAGGAATATGAGCATTTTTCTTGCTGTTTCCTTTATATAACATTTGAGTGACCCGAGGCGATGTCGTTTATTCTCCTTTCCTTTCAGACAAGCTCCTTTTTCTGTTTCCTTTTAAGTAAGAACGTAAAGGTCAGGTTATCATTTCACAAAATGCTTCTTTCTGGCTTCTCTCACCATAATATGCTTTCACTAATTATTTCATAACTCATTTAAATGGGAGGCATTCTGGAAGGGAATTCACTGAAACAACTCCTCAAGTAACTAATTATTTTTTTTAAAACACAGGGGAATTTTAATTACAATGCCTGTGTTATTTAAAAGCACAGTGCCACAATTTGCATCTTGAAACATCTATTGTAACAGGGAAGAAAAAAAAACATAGGCTCTGAATGAAATAACAACTCAAGTAAATGCAATTTACTTGGCCTTTTAAAGCTTGTCCTGATTTATAAAACCACTTAAAAAGATTAAAAAAACCTAAATGTGTTCCTAGAAGACTATTTATGAGTTTGTTTTAAAAATTATATGTTCACAATTTTTCAGTAGAGATGTATCATGTGTCATTATTGAACATACAGCTATCAAAGCTAAGTCTTCTCATCTCAAAAAAACCCAAAACATTCAAATACTATAATTTCCCCATAGAATTAATATTTTCAATGAACTAAACTAATAAGTAAAATCAATTATTGTTGTCATTATTGTTTTCCCTTAGTTATACTTTAGAGAGTTTAATTGATTTTAAACAAGTGACTGACAGATGACTGAACAGGAAACTATCCAATGTCCTTAGATTGAGAAAGTGATGAGAATATTGTGCATCCAGCCTTGGGCAATCTAAGTTCTAGTCTCTGCTTCTAGAACGTCACCTACCTGCTTCCCCTCTGCTATCAACAAGGGTATCTATATCACTAAACTTTTTTTGAGAATTATGAGATAATGCACGCAGACCTACTTTTTAAAGAAACACAAAAGGCAAGTCAGTGTGGCTTTAATGCTGAGATGTAAATACTCAAAAATTACCAGAGGACAAAGCTACCTGGACACAAGTTCTCCATGATGTGTCTTGCAGTCATTGTCACTTTACTTAAAAAGGGATCTTCCCACTGTATTCCCAGAGGAGGAAGGATAAGCAGAAGCCACACTAGGTTCCATTTGTGTCCCTCGGAGCCTGTGGGTGAAGCATGTGTGCAAGTAACTGAATGAGTAAGTAAGTGTGTGAATGGGTTGACAGGTTTGTTCTGGTTATATCAGGTAAAATGGAAAAAATGGGTCTTTCAAGACAATTCAGAGAGCTTTATTCCATTTGGTTTTATTTCACATTGATATCTGTGTTAATCAGCTTTTGCCACTGTGGCACAATATCCAAGAAAAGCAACTTAACAGGGGAAGGATTTATTTTGGTCACAATTTTGTATTATCTGTTCTTGACTGATTGGTTTCATTACTTTACGACTGAGATGAGGCAGAACATCATGGCAGAAGGGTATAGTGGAGGAAAGCTAATTACGGAATGGCAGCCAGGAAGTGTGGAGAGAGAAAGGACAGGACAAGATATAGTCTCCAATGGAATGTCCCCAAGAACCTGTTCCCTTCAAGTAGGTTCCACATCCTATAGTTCCTACCACCTCCCACTAGTCCATTCAAATTAAAAATCGGTCAATGTATTAATTCACTGATGGAATTAAATCCCTCAAGATCCAAGCATTTCCTAAAAGCCCTATATCTGAAAATTGCTGAACTGGAGGCCAAGGCTTCAAAACATGAGTTCTAGGGGGATACTTTTAACCCAAAACATAATAATGTCAATTTTTTTTTCCTAGAGGAAGGGGATAATTTGTGAAACTCCCAGTCTAGACAAAGTCCCATGAACCCCACTTCAGTGAATATTTTTCAGTTGAAAAGGCATTAAAGAGAACAAAAAGATGGCTAAGAATCTCTATCAGGGATGACTGCAATACTTGTTCTACCTAGAACTCCTGATCTCGTCACCACAAATTATACTGACTGCATGATATGATCATAGATCAACTCATCAAAAATGAATCTTTCAGTCAGAGGGATTTAAATACTTCTTGCAAAAAAAAAAAAAACTGAAGGTTTCAACTTCTTGAAAACTAAGTTAGGGTTTGTCACTTTGTGTTCAGAGATCACAAAGGAAGATAACTGATCCAAGATTACAAAATTTAAGGCTCAGTATTTGTAATCTATATTTCATTCCCCCAACAAAAAAAAATCACAATCACATGGGAACATTAAAATTTGTTAGTTCCGACTAATAAAAATTGTAATAATGCTAAAATAACCACTATTATGTTTATTTACAGTACTCTTGCTCCATAGAACTATGTTCCATTTAAAAGTCATTACAGCCTTAAGAGATTGGTTATTATTTTGTATGTTGAAAAAAAGAGAATCCAGTGGCTTGGAGAGCTGGCAATATCTGGAGCAAGGAAGATGGACATGGTCAGATGCAATGTTCTAGCACAGTCCATTAGTCCATTTACCAACCCAAAGTCCTTAATCATTAATTTAATTTTAGACTCCTGAGATATAAAGCAATCTAACACATCCACCATGAGTATATTTATATATGCCCAGATGTAGGGCAGCTTAATCTGGTCAAATCCAATATGGAAGAAGGAGTGGGGAAAGAGGAGGAAGAGAAGAAGGAAAGAGGGGATGACAAGGACAGAGCTCTCCATATATGGCATAAAGCCTTATATTTTCATTGGCAAGATAAATATCTGTTACTAAACATTAAGGTGCTTTATGAAGTACAGAGTAGAGAATATGGTTGAAGAAGCATTATAGATAACAAAGTGTATTTTTGCTTCTCTCCAAAATCAATCTTATGCCTAAACAGAGATATAAACCTGGCAGGAAAGACCTCAACATTTTAGATTAAAACTTACTGGGTAAAAATGAAATTTTCAAGTGTCAGCCAGTACTGGTGAAATTGCTTTCAAATGTATATTTGATAGCCCAGGAATTCTTTACTAATTGAACTCAAAATTACTAGAAATACTCATGGTCATTAACCTGTTGCACTGTGACTTTTAACAACTTATTGGATGGTGTATTAATCAGCGTTTTGTCCCTATGTCCAAAAGTCCAAATGAGGACAACTTAGAGGAGAAAAAAAAGTTATGTTGCCTGAGGCTTTCAGAGGTTCAGTCCAGGTTTGAATAATTCCATTGCTCTGGGCCACACGTGTCAGAAAATCATGGTAGAAAGCCATGGTGGGGGAGCACTGCCACCTACTAGTAGCCAGGAAGCAGAGAGAGAGGGGAAGGGGCCACTAGGAAGACGACCCACCTTCTCCAGCCACTCCCCCTGCCTCAGGATGGGCTGATTAGATTACAGCTCTCATGATGTCATTTTCTCTCCTCCAAATATTCCTGCATTCACACAGGAGCTTTGGGGGGATCCCTTATATCCAAACTATTATCTTTCCCACTCTCCTTCCCGCTTAAGCCAAGTTTGCATTCAGGGTTTAAAGAGTACTTGAGAAGTTCCTAGAAAATAGGATGAGTGACACATGGCGAGACCATTGCATAAAATATTCTGCCTGTTAAAAGATTTCATCTGCTACATTTCTTTTTATCAAGACACATTGAGAAAGCAAAAGTGGAAGAGGGGTGTTGTAGCAAACAGGCACTACACTGCCACTACACCTGAGGTTAGAGAACATTTTTTTTTTTTACCCAAGCAAAGCAGACTGTTACCTTTTCGTAGTGACTGGTTTATTGACTGCTAATGCTTTAAAAATGAGATTAAATCAGGTCCATGGTCTTTATTACAAGGAAGATATATGCCCCTTGTGAATTCTAGTGGTTTGGCAATCTTAACCTCAGCAGACATAACATTGATGTATTCTGTGTTGCCAAATAGTATGGTAAGTGTTTAAAATGCTGTGAACAGCCTTATTGCTTTGAAATGATACAATCTAATATTAGATTGCAACTCAATGACTGAATCCGTGAGCTTATCCTTGTGCAGAATACTAAAGTCAAAGCTACTTTATTTTAATATCTCACAGGGAAGGAATCATTCTTCATTTCACCATTGAAACAGAGTTGACATAAAAGTGAATCTAGATGGTAGAAAAACTGAAACTGCAACATATCAGGCCATTTTCATTAACAGGGCAGATGCAGCTGCCTTTTGTAATAGGGCATCAAAATGCCAGCTTGATTCATTTGAATCAGCAGAGCAACTTTGGTTATAGAAAACTGATGGGGGGATCTGTAAATCCAGAAATTCCCAAGTGACAGAAAGTCAAATTGTGCTCTTTCCATCCCATCTGAAGCATTCTAGGAATGCAGCTTTGCCTGATCCTCAGCACTTGTTCCACTTAGTCCTCTTAAATCAGCCATAATTATCATCAACTTTCAGTCCTCTCTACACTTGATACTCATTAATTAGATTTCAGACACCCATCACTCACAAGTCCCTAGGTGGCTTAAGATAGTGTTTTCATGATCAGGATGTCACCTTACCTGTCTCTTCAGTCTGTCATTGCTAAAGCAGGCAGGGTTACCTCTAGGTAGGGTGCCAAACATCCTAGTTTTAGCCAGCAATGAAGAGCTTCCTAGGACAGGGAACTTTTCAAATGGTAAACACAGGGTAAATCAGAATGGTTGGCTACTCTATCTGTTGGTGAGGACCCTATCACCAGGACATCTTTACTGAGGAAATCTCTAGGCTAAATGGATACGAAAGAGTCTACCTTTGTTAGTTTGGCTGCTAGGACAAAGTACATAGACTATTTGGCCTATAAAGAAGAGAATTTCATTTCTTACAATTCTAGTGGCTGGAAGGCTGAGATTAGGGTACAGCAGGACTGATGTGTGGTGAGGACTCTTCTGGGTTGCAGACGGCTGACTTCTTGTTGTATTCTCACATAACAAAGAGTGATGGAACTCTCTCATTTCCTCTGTATAAGGGTCCTAATCACATTCATTCCTTAACTACCTCCAAAGGCCCCACCTCCTAATACTATCTATCACATTGGAAGCTGGAAATTCAATGTAGGAATTTTGAGGGAACAAAACAGTCAGTCTAAACAGAGTCCTTGGAGGAGAAAAGAAATTGGACACACAAACACACACACAATGGGGTTGTGAAGCTGAGTTCAAGGGCTGATGGAATATGTATGTGTTATAGTTCTTACAGCATCTTTGCAGGATTTCAATAGGCTTGAACCAACATGGAAGAGTGCATGAGTATGTGTGCACACAAGCACATGTGTGTGTGGGGGTCCTGTCTCATTGTCCCAGTTGCTATTATTGTTGAAAATGAGTTCTCACACTGACCGTTCTACAGGAGGAAACTGGACTGAATGAGATCTGGGAAAGAATTAAAGGGCTAACTAAGAGCCTATTGGCTCATTTTTTTAATGAAGAATTAAAGATTAAGTTTGGAAATAGTCCTGCAAATCTGTTTACCCATTTGATGGTTTAAATTTATTTCAGGTTGGATCTGTTGGCTTTGTTTAATGTTCCATATCAAATTTAAAAAGTATATCACAGCTCAACATTTGGTTGAATCATAATAGAAACAAGTAAAAGCAAAAATCCTTTTCCTTTCCCTGTAGTTCTAACACTGCAAGGGCCAAAAGAATTAATTATGAGTTGCCTTCTGATCGAAATAATAGAGCAGACATAGCAATGCCATGGATTCCAGAATATTCCACTGTTCTACCAGAGTCTACATGCCTTCAATATATCCAGATGAAAGAAATATACTGAGGTTATCATCCAGCCATTGAGCCAACATGTGGCCAAGAATCAAGATATGGAAAAACAAATAGAAATTTTTATTTCTCATGTTGTAACTTATACCATATAAAAGGTCAATATTAGTAAAAAGGAATTAATTAGGAAATTACTTTTTTCATATTTTTTTTCTATTCAAAAAGCCCTTCCATATACGTAAGCAGTGAATCAACATAAGCCAGGTTGTTTTCTTTAAAAAATTTCATAATACTATGTTGATTATTAAGGTCCTTCAACTGTTTTCCAAGCTAATTTCAGGACAAAAATCAGTTGAGACCATGAGACATGAATCTTTACATCCTTTCTTTGTCTTAACAATGCACATTGCTGATGGGGAAAGTAAATTATTACAGCCATTATGGAAAACAGCATAGAGGTCCCTCAAAAAAACTGAAAATAGGTAAACTGAATGATGCAGCTATATTACTACTTAGTAAGTATAGGTATCCAAAAAAAAATAAAATCAAAATAACAAAGGAGTATCTACTCCAATGTTCATTGAAGTATTATGCACAATAGCGAAGATTCAGAATCAATCTAAGTAACATCAATGGATGAAATGATAAAGAAAACGCACTGCATATGCATATGACATATACATGTATATATTTATATAGATTTATATATATCTGCTAGAATATTGTTCAATCTTTAAAAAAGAAAATCCTAATATTCTGACGACATGGGTGAGCCTGGCAAACTAGGCACAAAAAGACAAAGGATTCATGGTTTCACTTATACATGGAATCCAAAAAGTAGAGCACAGAATACTATTTACTAGAGGCTTGGAGGGTAGAGGGGAAGGAAGTGGGGAGATGTCTGTTGAAAAGTACATGGTTTCCGTTAGATAAAAGGAATACATTTTTCAGATCTATTGCATAGATTGATGACCACATTTTATATATATATATATATATATATATATATATATATATATATATTGCAAAAAGAGTCATTTTAAACATTCTCACCACAGAAAAAACAAGGATAAAAATGTGAAGTGGTGGATGCATATACTAATTAGCTTGATATAAGTATTCTACAATGTATACATATATCAAAAGCTTCATTTAGCATATAAAAATTGCTTTTCAATTAAAAAAATAAATGTACATTATTTCTACAAATATTATTTTCTTATTGCCCCCCTCAAATAAATACAAAGATAGCATAGGAAAAAGGAAAATAAAGGACCCACTTACCTGCTACTGCAACTTTTGCTATTCGACTAATAATTGACCCAGTCTCTCCCAAAGACGCCTCACATTGGTAAAGTCCCTCATCTGGCTTGTGGTGTCTGGAATGAAGTATGTTCTGTATCAACAGAGATCCGTTGGGAAGCTGCTGCTTCCTGTCATCCATTCCCAAGGCTAGGTGGATGCCATCTTTCTTCCACTTGATAATGGGGACTCCTCCATCGGACTCTGCAGAGCAGTTCAGGAGGACATTTCCTCCCCTCATGGTGACAGCATCGGCAGGTTCTGATAGGAAGCGCAGGGATGTGAAAGATTTAATTTGGAAACCTGCAATGAAAGAGCACATGGAAATATGTTCATGTGAAAAGTCTGATAGTTAAATTCCTTTTCTTTAAAAAATATTTTCAAAACAGTTGAAGCATTCGAAAAGTTTCCTTGAATAAATAAACTTAAAATCAGGGATAGCATGTAAAACAAAAGATTTAGCACCGTGGCCACAATGAATGAAAAAAAATTGGCCCCCAAAATACTATGAGAAATTAAGAATTCAAAAATCCCAGATATGACCATCATCCCATATCAGTCAGTTCTTGAAAATTTAGACATAAATAATGAATCTTTTCCAAATTAAATCAGAGACTATTAAAAATCAACAGTCAGCAGTACTGTGGTGAAGATTCAGGGGACTATTTCTACCTTTTCCTTAAGGTGAAGTATCTATTCAGTTTTTTTAAAAAGCAACTCAGATATAGTGTTTCATAAAATTAAAAATCAACTCAATAGTGTGAGCAGAGTTATTTAGAACAATGTCCAGATGGATTTTAAAATAGTAAATCCCACTTCCAGAAGCAAATAAAACTACTATCTAAAATCCCTGCTAAGTCTTAATTTCCATCCAAATGTTTCCAATGGACATGGATAGCTTAGTGTATACTGAACCCAGTGACTGAACTCACTTCACCACTGAGCCACTTCTCCAGCCCTTTGAATTTTTTTATTTTGAGACAGGTTCTCTTTAATTTGCTTAGGGTTAAGCAACTTGCTAAGTTGCTGCAGCTGACTATGAACTTGTCAACCTGTCTCAAACCCCAGAGTTGGTGGGATTTCATCAGGTAGGTTTTATTCATAAATAGAAGTGAACATAAAGAATCAATAGGAGGAATAGAAAAATCCTTTAAGAATATTGAATTATTGAAGCAAGTATAAAGTATATTCATTTCGAGGCTGCTAGTTTTGTGTTTTAACACTTGATTGTTAAATTGAAGACTTTGAAATGATCTCAGGAAGTCACTGGGCTGAGATTTTACTCAGACAGGTGTATACCCAAACCATTCAAGCACTTCTAATTTCATTTTTAACAATCTCTAAGACTAAAGATTCAACAATGTTCATTAGAATCTTGTTTTCAATATTTAATCATTTGTACTGTCTGATGATTTTTTTGCCACTGTTTAATCCCATTTTCTTTCAAACTACCTGGTGTGAGACAGTAGAAGCAATGGACATTTTCCTGTTTGGGTCCTTTATTCTTTGGAAGCAGCATTTCATTTCATTTAAAATACCCACTAGACTATGTTTTAGCCTCATTATTCTCAGAATTACAACCTCAGTTTCAGTAGCATACTTAATTTTTCTGTAATAGGAGAACTTTAGTGGGACTTTGTAAAAACTTTCCATCTTCTATCATTCATTGTCACTTACTTATTCTATCCAATTCGTCCACTTGCCCCCCAAAAAAGCACCCAGAACTTTACTCTCCACCAAGTGTTAAATAACAGAGTATTTAAACCTCGGGTAAATGATATCGGTAAAGATTCCAAATGACACCAGGCTGGCCTTCTCCCCATAGATCCTTTCCGTGTCCCCACCTGCATCACTTAGGTTTGAGTCACTATGACCAAAATATCTGACAAGACCAACTTGGAGAAGGGAGAGTGTATTTGGGGCTTGTTGTTTCTAAAGCCTTGCTCTGGGCCCAAAGTGAGGCAAGACATCGTGGCACAAGGTCATGGTGAAAAAGTGCGGTTCATTGGTGACATCCAGAAAGCAGAGAGGGGAGGAGGGGGAAGGGAACACAGGGAAGATATAACCTTCCAGGGCACATCCCAGTGATCACCTCCTCTGGCCCCGCCTCAGATGGCAATAGTCACCACCCAGTCAGTCCACTCAAATCGGGATGGACTAATTATGTTACAGCTCTCACAATTCAATCATTTTAATTCCAGACATTTCTGTGTTAACAGAGGAACTTTGGAGGGACACCTTATATCCAAACCATAACAGCACCCAATTATAGTACTGCCTGTTCTATTTGAAATTATATCAAATTTAGAGTCCGGATTTCTGGCCCCCCAGTCCTAGCTTTATTACTTAAAGATAAGTGACTTACAAGGGTTTTTGTAAGTCCTTAGAACCTCAGTTCCCTCATCTGTAAGATGAGAGAGTTGAACTGAATGATTTTTAAATTTAACATCTTGTTAGAAACATTAGGTACTAGAATAGGTGGAAGACATTCATCATTTGAACCCTGCTCTAAGCTTATAGAGTAAGCTGATTATGCTCTAAACACCTCTTCCACATTTACAGCCTCCTCTTCTTCCAGAAAAGAAAAACAAGCTAACAACACCTGCTTAGAGCTACATTCAGGATGAGAAAGCAGAATGAAGTACTAATGTCGTTGAATGTCAAGATATTTCACTAGAATAACACACACAATTTCCATACAGGTAGCATTAATAAGGGAGAAATAGATTTAGAATTCAAGACCAGGCGACTGTATTCAAAAGCACTTATTGCTTTTTTGTTCTTCCTGGGGCCATATTTTAAACACAACTTCATGTTGAGCACCTTATTTATGTCACAGAACACATAATACATTTAATGCAGCTGTTTATAACAGCATGTTAATGAGCATATGTGCCCATTATCACAAATAAATAATCCACTTACTCTGAACCAGGGAAGTTATGACAGTTTTCAGTGCTATGAGTACATGGTTTAGGAAAGTTAAATAAAGATTAACTTTTCCGTAATACAATTACCCTTGCAGTTCTCTGGCAATTTGAGCTTTTTGTACTCCTTATCACAATTACATTTTGAATATATGGCTCTGGAGTAAAAGTACCTCTTGACTTTCAGTAATTTGCATTACTTACTTTTTAGAAAAGATAGATCCAAGCAAAAAGAGTTCTTTGAAAAATAATAAATGTGTTTCTAATTGGTTCCCTTTGCAAAGTCTCAGCCCATGTGAGACACAGGCTGCCTCTACATCCCCTGAGAGGTCTTCCATAGATGTCTAATAATGTTCTACTAATACATTAATTACATGGACTTCAATTTGGGTTACCTACCTCTCCTTTTCTCTTATAGGACTAGTCCCTCTTGGAGGGATTTTGCCCACCAAAATCTATCATATCTTAGTATGAAATAATTTATCAAATCAGTTCATCCAAGAATCAATCTGAAATTCACTACACTGAGTTAATGAGGAGAAGACGATAAATAGATGATAAAATTGAGGCAGCCATGTAGAAATAAGTTTTGAGCCTGTAGATAAGAAAGTTGTGGTCTGGAATTTGGGCATTCATGAGTTCCATTAAAGTCCAGTTCTTCTGGGAACTGGGTGAAAGAGGTCCTTGGAAAGCAATAAGATACCTTTGAGAGTTAAAACTGAAATGCCTACTTTACCAGGAGCCTACAGATCTTGCATTAGAATAACAACTGTGGGGCTTTTGTCCAGGAGCAAGCCATTAGGACAAGTTTTTGTTTTGTTTTGCTTTGTTTTCTTGTTTAAGAATCCCAGTGGTAATTTCTCTTGAAACCTAAACTACATTTTCCAGCCTTGTTTTGTAAAAACATTAATCCTTTTGAACCTGTTATAAAGTTATTTAAGGCAGTTATAATTTTTTGAGAAATATATTTGAAAGTACCAAAAGCCCATTCATTAAAAAACTTGTACAACTGAATCTGATACCAGAGTTCAAGATAAGAATTAATGATCCTCTAGCCCTCTGTCTTCCCAGACGTTGGCTTGGGAAGGTTTCTAAATCTTTGCCCAGAACATATATACATTTAACTAATGGCTGGCTTTGCTTATCTGAGTTGGTCTCAAAAAGATTAGAGAATCATCCTCTTTCTCCATCTCATTTTACCCCTCCTTCTTCTTCCCTTCTCTTTTATTTTCTTCTGCAAGGCATCTTCTTGTAGGCAGATACAAAAGCCTTTCCTGTTTTTCTAATGAGGGTACTAGAGAAAGACATATTCTGTAGAGGCGACCTAATGGAGAAATATTGTCATCTATTTATTTTAGTTTTCTCAGTCATGAGTGGGCATCAGACATAATTCTGCCAAGGACATTTCAAGTGTATATTAACTGAGTATCTACAGATGGAAAAGATTCTAATGTATTTTACAAACTCGCCCAAATGATCAAATGGTAAAAACGTTTCTGTAAGCCTAAATCCCTTTGTGCTTGCTCTCCTTATCATATTCTTGTTCATTTCAAAGCCCAGTCAGTCACGGGGCAGCCAAACCTGGAAGGGGGTTTTTAATGTGTGACATTTTATCTACAATCTCAAACATTGTTGAGTGTGAAAAATAATTCCCCACGGAGTCAGAAATCCCTTTCTGAGTCCAAAATGTAAAAGCTACTAGTTAAGGCAATAAAAGCTAAAAATGAAATTTATGAAAAATACTATGGAGATGAAAAGAAGTTCCTGAAAGATTTTGAGATTAGAAAATGTCATCCAAATCCCCATAGAACTTGCTATGCATGATTTTTATCTCTTTTATAAGAGATAAAGTTTAATTATAAAAACCCTCTCTTTAGGATGCTTGGAGTTTCTGATAATGACCAAATTCTCATAACTGACTCCCCAAAACATGCTACCACCATCTTGTCTTAGAAAACCATGCCATTTCTTACCTAAGAAATACATGCTACCATATCTGCTTCTTTTTGTGTTATGACAAATGAAGAGAGCTCTAAGAAATTTAAATAATTGCATGGATGATGAAATAGGATCCACTTTCCATTCACCAAACATCAACACATGTGCAACTGTAAGTCTGATCTTCAGTTCTGACAAAATCTTATAAGACTTGTGAGGCTATGGAAGGAGCAGGGAATTTGAGAAGCTAAACCAAAGGAAAAAATTAATAGAACTTCTAACTGTACCTGAACTTCTAACAGAACTTCTAACATATGTGAACTTCACTGGGTTTAGGATATAAGAATATACACAAGGACAGAATGGGTCTCAAAGTATCACAAGACTAGCAAACATTGGGAAGGTTTCCAAAGTTTGGGCCAGAACATACATATAAAACCATATATGCATTTAATTCCCAGAAGCACCACCTGGGAACCTGTTAGAAACACACAAACTCAGGCCCTCCTCCACTATTGAATGAGCAGCTTTGAGGAGAGAAAAACAATCATGCTTTAGAAGCTCTCTAGGGGATTTACCCATTAACTAAAGCTTTAGATCTCTGCTCTAAGACACCTGGTCACCTGCACTAACACAAGGGGTTTCCAGTGCCCCTCAGACTATCTTGGCACAATTTTGCATTTGGGTAATTTGTATAATTATTTCTATAAGGAAGGAGATGAAGGAATGGAGATAATCTAGAAAAGCAAATAATTGAATTCATTTTCAATATGTATTTTATTTTATTAATACTTACATTTCTTTTTAAATGCCAAAGATAGTGGGGAAAGGTCCAAGAAAGAGGGCTACTGTTTATAGTATCTAGTGTCACTGTAAGAGTAAAAGAAATTGAAGTTAAAGTGTAAACGACCAGGCATTGCAAAGTTTCCAAGCTGCAGGGCCTGAGTTAAAAAGTGAAGGACCAGGTATTGTTAAATTCCTCTGTTAGGACAATACCCGAACTTCCCAGAAAATATTCCTACTGACCCTCTGGCTGTTTAATAACTAAGGGCTCTATGTGGCCCAGCTCGTAGGCATTCAGGCCCCAAAACCAATCAGTTTGAATGTGTACCCTGCTTAGAAGTGACCAATCACCCCTGTCCAGCCTGTTCCCGCCAATGAATGTACTAATCATGTCTAAGAGTTGTTGTTTGATTTTCCCGCGCCTCATGATGATTTGCCCTGATGTATGCAAAGCTTCCGCCCTCCCCCAAAATGTGTACTTAAGCATTGCTCAATCCCTGCTCTGGGCTCTGGGCTGCTCTATCTTCCTGAGTGAGTCTGGAGCCTCAGCATGCTGAATCAATAAATCCCCTTTTGCCAATTGCATGAAGCCAGTCTCTTGTGGTCTCTTCCTCACATGTTTCGCTGGTCCCTTACATCACCTCTATGGTAACCAGCAAATGGCACTACTTCATTAACCAAAATAAAAAATTCCGTGATTGTACATCTAGAATACCTCTTGGAATATTTGCACAAGGAGTTATAAAAAGATTTATTTTAAACAGTTATCATGGTGACAATCCTTTCCCCAAAGAAGTTTTAGCTCATGCAGTCTTCTTTATCACAATGCCTTTCTTTTATTAGATTTTTAGCTCCACAGTAAAATTGTATCCTTTCAGAATCTTGGAACTTGAGAGCCTTACCTGACTCAACTGCCCAAGTCCAGTTTAGTCACAATGGACAAAACCATAATAGCACTTATTCTGCTGTAGCCTGAGGATGTCCTCTGAGTGGTTTGTGTTAATATAAGACTAACTTCAGCCCACAGAGGAAAAGTGTAAAGTCACCATCGGGCCAGCTCCAGTGAAGTTGATAAGACCTGGCCACATCCGGGTACAAATCTCTTAAGGAACAAAGTACTCAGGTTGTTTTTCAGGGAAAGCCTCCAGAGTCTGTCAAGAAGGGTGTGAGACCAGCTTTTCAGCAAGGGACATGTTGCAGAAGAAACCCACTTCATCGGAAGGATGAACTTTTGATATCACAAACTCCTGCATAGAGCAGATTGAAAATCTCCCCAAAGAAAGACAGCCCAAGTGAAGGGGCAGGAGAACTGACTCTGTCTGTGCAAATGAACCCTGTAACCCCTCCCCTGGCTTTGGTCATCCAATCAACAAGCTGCTTCTCTTGCCCCGCCCCCTTCCAATACATTCCTCCACAACCAATCAACTGCAGAGCCCCTTTTGAGCTTTTTCTCCTGCCCCTTTTGCTCACAACAAAGTTCTTTTTGCAAAAACCAGTGCCATGGTATTGATTTCTATGCACACCATGCAGTGAACCCTTGGTCACTATCACAATATTGGTGCTTCTTCTCTTTTAAAAAATACTTCAATAAGAAACAAGGTAAAAATAATTGTCGAAGGACATGAACATCTTTTTTAAAAAGACTATGTTAACTCCAGTCCTTTCTAGAAACTAATGTACTTTGAAGCCATTTCACTTTAGATTTCATTACTAACAAACGAAAATCAGAAATGAATCAGGTTTTGTGGAACTTATTCTGGAATCTACATAATGCAGAGGAAGACTTACCAGACAGGAAACTATGGACATTTCACTATGGGAACTTATTAAGGATCATTAAAATATGGGGAAATTCTAGATAAAAGTTATAATGAAAAGTGTAAAGAAATAGTCAACAGCTCCTCCCACATTAGAGTTGTCAGATTTAGCTTACTAAAACTAAGACCATAAATTATATTTAAACTTCTTATCAACAAACGTTTATACTAAATAAGTATGGCATAGGACATACCTGAACTAAAATATTATTTGTCATTTACCCAAGACTCAAATATATTTATTCATATATTTAGTTTTGCAGGGCTGGGACTAGAACCCAGGGCCTCACATATTCAAGGCAAGTGCTCTGTCACTAAGATACACGCCCAACCTCCCAAACTCAATTTATCTTGGCATTCTGTATTTTATCTGATCAGCCTATCCCCCATGAAATTCTTTCTCCAGATCATGGCAAAAGTAAGCAAATAGCATATGAATTTCTGCTACCAGACTCAGTTGTCACAGAACTACAGAGAAGAGTAAAGTCTTGGAAAGCCACCATGATTCAATCTGGAAAAGTGATTTTAGTGTCAGGACATTTGGTGTCCTAGTACAACACCGAAAAATATTCACGTGGAAAGGTTGCTGAACCCGATTTGCTCTTCACACAATGATTCTCTTTTTCTCATCCCTTTACAAGACAAGGAACAAAATTAGGAAAAAAAAATGCAAGATGTGGAGTTCAAGAAGTAACTGCCCCAGCAGAAATCTCTCAGAGAGCCCACCCAGCGGCTTCATATCAGAAATTCTGAACACGTGGCATCTTCCACAAAACTGAAGAAGCTTTGTGGAGATCTGAGGTTTGTATAGGGCAAGAATTGTGCCCAAGGCAACCCTCTGAGTGTCCTCTGGCTAAATCCAATGGTAAAAAAAAAAATGATAAGGGCCAAGTTGGAATGGGGGAGTAACTTCCTCATCCTTTTTTTTTTTTTTTTCTTTGCTTCAAGAGCTAAATCTCTAAACCACAGCTTGATTTTGTTGTATGATACCGGGAAAATTGTAATGGGATTTTTTTTCCCCCAGCTCAACAGGTAACAAGGTTTGACATCTAGGTTATCATTTCCCTGGCCTCATGCAAAATTAACACTTAAAAGAGAAACTTTCATGTGCTGCTTAATCTGCCCTGGGTTTGAACCTTCCCCCCTTTCAGTTTTGTAAATGTGAGCTAGCTTTCTCTTCCTTTGTGTTATTCATCAGTCTTTCTCAAAGTAGTGGGAGAATGGCATTTATGAATGTGGAACTGTCAACTAGCCCACTGAAAGGGTTCTTGAGATTACTTACAAAAAAATAGGATTTAGGGTGTACCCAGAGCTGAAGACATCTCCATTTGAATGGCAGCAAGTGGACAAGCACTGTAGATGCCAATGAAGGGACCAGTCACCTTTTAGTGTCTTATTATTAATTGAGTTGCCTATATTTACTGTATACAAATAAGAAAACATGGACAGAAAAGCAAATACCCTTAATTATTGTCCATCATTGAGGTTTCTCAATGAAAACCACATTAAAGTTTGTGGGTAGTTCTTTCAAAAAAAAATTATTCTTTCCTTGATTCTGATTTATTTTTTTACCCATTTGGAAGTAAACTTATTTCATACCTAAGTATGATCCCTGTTTGTGTAAGAACCTTCTACATCCATTTTTAATTGGATTGTTTCGCATTAGGTGTCTTAAAAGGGAACTGATTTGCACTATGTGCCATGGATTTCACTACCTTTTGGAAAAAAAAATGCTTTCTTTTCAGTAATGCATCTATTACAGTATTTTGTCAGTAAGCTTTTTAAATATGAAATTTTACATTAAATAAGGGCCAAAGGAAAAACATGCACTGAAAAAAATATAATTGAGATAATGCCATTTGAAATACTATTTTGTTTTTACTATAATGTTTGACAAAAGTGTTAAAGATCTTAAAAATATTCTCGTACCATCATTTTCATGTAACATTTATTGAGCACCTACCACAACAGAAATTGTTGAAGAGTGAGGACACAGCAGTAAAACAAACAGCAATAATGGTTTTTATCATTCTAGGTCCTATATTCTCATAACAGGAGATAGCCAACAACAAACTAACTAAGCAAATACATAAGATGTTAGACAAGACTAAGAGCTACAGGAATAATCAGGGATGTTAGAGAAGGCTTGGGGGAAGGTAAGATTAGGGCAAAGACCTGAACATTATGAAGAAAAATGCTGTTTTAGTTGATTTTGGCTGCCTTAACAAAATGCAGAGGCTTAGAAATTACATTTTTTTTCTCACAGCTTTAAACCTGTCTAGGGTCAAGATGCCAACAAGGTGGGTTTTATTCTAAGACCTCTTTTCCTGTCTGGTAGATGGCCATTATCTCACTGAGTAATCAAAGAACCTCCTCTTTGTAGGGAAGAAGGAGAGAGACAGATAGATAGAGAGAGAGAGAGAGAGAGAGAGAGAGAGAGAGAGAGAGAGAGAACTCAGAGCATGAAAATTCTTTTGTCTCTTTCTCTCTTTATAAGGGCACTAGTCGCACTGTGGAGACCCCACTCTATGACCTCGTTGAAACCTAATTATCTCCCCAGGGTCTTCCCTCTCAACACTATCACACTGGGAGGCTCCAACATATAGATCTTGGGGGCACACAGTCAGTCCTAGATGTTAACTACGGGGTGATCTCTGGGGAAGGACTCTGCAGCTCAAGGAAACATGGAGAAAGAATGTGAGGAGCTTAACCCAGGAACAGCAAGAAGCCCTGTAACTCCATCAGGTTGAGCCAAAGAGAGCTCCAGGGAGCAAGAGATGGGAGAGGAGGGAGGTTTCTTAGGACCTTGTTTACAAGCAAAAGAACTTTCTTTAACTCAGACAAAGATGGAAACCTAGAGTTTTGATCAGGAAAGTGAAACGGTCCAACTTATATTTTAAAGCATTAGTTCTCAACTAGGGAGCTATTTTGCCCTCAGAGGGGCATTTGACAATGTCTGGAGACATTTTTGGTTGTCACAACTGGGAGGGGTGCTACTGTCATCTAATGGGTAAGGTCGGGGCCATGACAACTCATCCGTGATGAACAGACCTTCCCAAGAAATAATTATCCACCCCAAAACGTTAACAGAGCTAGGGTTGAGATATCCTGTTGTTAGAAAGTTTGTTGTGTGTTGAGAATAGAGGTCACTAGGAGATGCAGGGAAACCAGTTAAGAGGCTACATTCAGATTGTAGGTGTGAGATGATGGAATTTGACCCAAAGTATTTGAGTGGAGATAGTAAGAAATGGTCAGATTCAAGACTTGTTTTAAAGGTACAAGCATTTAGGATCTGAGGGGAAAGATGTGGGTACTTCATAAAAGAGTCTGCAGTGACCTCCAGTAGATCAATAAAACAAGTAATTTATAGAAACAGCCAATCGAAGGAGAAAGTTCTCAGCACACAGGGTAGGGGAGAAGTTTTTGTCTGATGTGCTGCTCACTAACTTTCTGGGTGTGGGCTACACCAGGGGGAATCAATGTACTCACCAATAAAACAAGGAGGTTGGACTAGATAACTTCTGGCTATCTTCAGATCTAATAAAATAACAGTGTATGAATTCACATCTATCACTTTTGGTACTTACAAAAATTACCCTCAAATTTAGGAGGAAATCTGTTATATGAAGAGATTTGCTATAATCACCCTGTGATCAGTTTAGCACAGACTGAAATGAGACCAAAAAGAGTCACAGTTACTGGAAGTGCCAAGAGACCAACAACCTTCTTCATTAGCCATAAAATAGAGTCTAATCTTTTTTATCTTGAAGATAAAAGACGGCAGAGGTCACTCTGCTGACAAAGCATGGACTGCTTTATTACGATTCATGAGAAATGAAGTATTCATCTTGTGGAAACCCCTATTACAAACAGGAAGGATTAATTCCATAAAGGTCTGACAGGTCCAGAGAAAACCTTAAAAACTCAGCAAACCTCGTGGTTGACATTGTGGCAGAAAGTGTGATGTGGGGAAGTAGATTGACAAAACATTTGTATTATAACAAGTCCAATTTTCTCAAAATGGAGGCTAAAAAATTTCATTAAAAGGCTGTCATTCATGTTGTTGTGGTATTTACTGTATCTTGTCTTAGCAGAAAGGTGATATTTTCCTGCTTAGTCCATGAATGACATCAAAAATAAAAATCCACAGTGATACTACCACCAGGCATGTCAGCTTTAAAATGCTCAGGCGATCGGCACTTACTGAAGGACCCTCTTAGGTAACTTGTTTTCTCAAATGATGGTTTAGGTTCAATGGGAGACAACCTGCAGAGTGGAATGAAGTCTCATTGGAGGACCAGGAACATTAAGGGGACTTCCATACCTGATATGTGCAATATGAACACTATCAATAGGAGTTTCAAGGATGAAGAACTTATTCATGTGACCTTACCTTAGGGAAACTAAGAGATGAAGAAATGTGCATGTGTTATCTAAAAAGACCAACTGCATACAGGATTTAGTTGTAATTTCTAGGCAAAGTCTAATTAGAGCCTTCCCTAGAATCCAGTGTTTGGCACCTTGCACCCTGATATCATACTAGCAGGCTGGGACTTATGCTGAAGTCATTAATTTAACATCCAATGGGGATAACTTCCAATAAAATCTCAGAATTAGTTATGAATCTTAGGCCAAATAATAAACATCAATCGTCAGTAGGTTCCCATTTTATGAAATGGAAAAGTTAGTCTTGGGCCTTTTCCAGAGATAAAAGTCCTCATTGAATAAAGTGACAGACCCACTCAGAGGTGATAGCTTCTCACTGTAACTCTCCTGAGTTTGAGCTTCCTGTTGCACATCATGTTTCTGAATAGTTCCTTCTTATGACAATGGAAACACAAGGAAGAGAAATGAATCGTATTTATCTATCTCACACACCCCTGAATAGCCCTTACCTAACTCAGATATTTAATAAAGTCTGTTAATTAAGCAAACATATATAGACCAAAACATAAATATTTTGTAAAACTTTACCTAATTCACTGAAAGAAAATCATAACACAGGTTAAAAAACAAAAAAGAAAAAAAAATGAACCTAATTCTCCTAGGTTGACTATGAATGATTGAAATACTGAATATTGCTGCCAAGAAAAAAGCTTATCAGTATCTATTTTGTAACATTTCCTTATAAATTCTGAGATGGGTAGATGCCCAACTTTTTCTATTAAGGGCCAGATGGCAGATTTTTTTTTGGGGGGGGGGCTTTACAAAACAAGAAGTAAAATTACAGATAGTTTATAGATACTTACATAAATATTTTTTAAAAATATACAGGCCATTATTGTAAAAAACAGGGCACTCCTTTGGGCTAGGGGCTGTCACCCTGTTCTAAAAGGATGATGCTGTTGATTCATAGTGAGGAGATCAAGCTTGGAGCTGTTATTGTATGCCGAGCGCTCCTCAATACTCCATTCCTTTCAGTAATGGGTTTACCATGCAAAAAGCTTTAGCAAGGACATAGGTCCACAGGCTGTGTGACCAGGTGGAGATGTTTGTTATGGGCATTCATTCACACATATCCTCATATGCCTATCAAATGCTTGTTAGCTTCCCACCTTACTCATTCTAAGAGTCCACTAATCCAGTGTCCCAGCCTCTGGGCTCCGTCTCCTCCCTGTCCAACACCCCTGCAGTCTCTGGCCCTTCCCAGAGGCTTTGCAGGCAGAATAGTTGAGGGAGTCTATGGAAAATATATTACAATTACTGATGATATGTAGAACATATGCTGTTTTCATACCATTTCCTAAAAAGCTTCAAAGACTGTGAAAACAGTATCAATTAACCTTGTTCTTTAACGTACATGAGAAAATATTCAAGATGAAGGGAAACACTGTTTCTTCAGTTTTCTTACTGCAATGAAGACAGCATGGTCTAGTTCTCCATGCTGTGGCATAGTGTAATTTTTACTGGCTTTCAAAAGACATGTGGGTACCTAACAGTCCTGAAGAGCTATGAAACAGTCTTAGTATCACTGATGGGGGCCACATAGGTTACCCATGTCACTTAACTCTCATTTTAATCATTTTTTGGACAAGCTTCTATTTAGCTTCTTTTCATGAATTTATTTTATGGGATCCTTACCAAATTTTGTCCACATTTCTAATAAGAATAAAAGAATCAAAGCAATGGAATAATGTCTTGAGCCACTGTTGATGAACAGTAAAAACCTAATATTTATCTAAATAATAAACATCAGGACTCCTGGAATGATAGAAACTGTAATTCCATTGAGTGTTATCATAAAACACTCAGAAGGAAATTTATACACAATTTTCAGATGAAAAGCAAAACCAAGGGCAGAAAATGTGCTGAGTTTATTGAGTGTAACACACAGGTCTCCATCTCAAATGTGGGCTCCCCCACGATTCACCAGCTAGACATCCCTTTTTGCCATCACCTGTGACCCCAAACAGCAGCACTTGGTTCCTCCCCTCTTCTCTCTTAATGTGTTTGACTTTTTTAACCTTAAGATCAGAAGCCAAGTACTTGATATCACAGAATATAAAAAGAGGTCCTTTTTATTTTATAACATTTTGTTTGTATTATATCTACCAGATAGTAGTCTTTAAGACCATCATTAGTATAAATTTTATATAATTGAACCAAACCAGTAACCATCTTTTTAATATAATTAAATAAATAACATCTTCTTTCTTTTCTCTTTTCAATTCCTTTTCTTTCCAGTTTGAAAACCCACACACACACACACACACACACACACACACACACACACACACAGCAGCATGAAATATATGCCCTTGTTTTTGCATTGCCGGGGGAATGACTAATATAGATACAAAAATAATTGATAATGATAAAAGTCCCTTGCACATGGAAAGTTTTCTTTTTTTCCTATTGTGCCCAAGTTGGTCTGATGGTGAAGATAGGGGATATCCACCATATTAGATCATTGGTTGGGGTTATATTATAATTTATCAAAGGTTTATGTTGTAGTTTACAAACATAGAGTGGTATGTTTCTCTGTTAATTTTTTCTTATATCTATGATATCTAATTTAGAGTGATTCAGGGTTTTCATGGTTGCTTCTTTTGATCCTGTTGACTTTGGGAGACATTGCTAACCTCATTCTTCAGGTAGGACAAAAGTCTCAGACAGATTAATTGTCCTGATGAAGGTCACACAGCTCAAAGGAGTATCTAGTAATAAAATCTAGATTTGTATGAATTCACATCTGCGATTCGTTCTGTTACCATTGTGTGTGTATGTATTTTTTTTTTCTTTTAAGAAAAACCCTATACTGTTTAAAAAGTATACTATATAAGCAGAGGTTTAGAGTCAAACCAGCTCAGAAGTGGAATAGACAAACAAACAAACAAAACAAAAGTATTTAATACAGATTTCTCCCTAGCTACTATGATTCTGGAAAATCTATAATGCAGATTTGGGGCACATCAGCCTCTTTGTCATGTACATATAAAATCTATTACAAGGGACAGAATCAATTATTCTATGTCCTCGGAATGCTAGAAGAACAGAACAAAATTAGAGAACCTGTATCCAACTTTATTTTTTCCTCAGGGTTGTACCTGAATCCCAAGAAGCATGGGTTTATAGGCCATAATCAAATCTATGAAGAAAAAACATTTGATCATAAGAATTTATAAGTATCAGATCTTCCAAAATTTGATACAGCCCAGAGAATGCTTTCATCTATCATATATATTTACATTTATTTATTTCTCTGAAAGTCAAGAACTATGCTTAAAATTATGCAGAAATCCCTTTTCTTGTTTGTTTTTAGCAGTGATGAACACTTAATAAGTAATTGGGTGGGGTTGGTTTGAAAGAAGAATATTTTTCCATCTTTAATATTGTGTTCAATGAACCAAAAGAGGACAAAGGAGGGGAATGAAAGTTTGGGTTTCCTTTAAGAATTACCTAAAGGAATTAAAATTCTACTGGTCCAAAGTTTGGTTGGTTAGTTGCAGGTCTCAAGCTGAAGTCCCTTACTTATGGGCATGTAGGAACAAAGGAGCTCATATACAGACTCCAGAAATTAAAGGCATCAATGAATGCTCACCTGGATATGAGATGACCCTTGCCCCAAGATAGAAAGTCAGTAACATAGTTAACCATCATTTCAAATCTAGCTTTTAGATGAGATCATTGTTGAACGGCACATCGATCTTCTATTTTTGCCCAGGATGTAAAATAAAGTAAAATTTAAAAATAACAAAAAAATGTAGATAATTTGAAAACAGGTTGATTATGACTCTGTGAATTTTGCTTTTCACTGATCTCATGCTAATCACCAGAGCAATCACTAGGGCAAATCAAATAACTTATTACACAAATCATTCATCATTGAGACTAAAAGGAGATCAACTTATTATTACACCAGGATAATGCATTATTTTAGCCAAGCTAAAGGGATACATGGCCAACTATTTATCACTGTTTTAAAGATGGTAGAGATGTTTATAAATATTATATATTTTCAAAATATTTATTTTTTAGTTTTAGGTGGATACAACAGCTTCATTTTATTTTTATGGGATGTGGAGGATTGAACCCAGTGCCTCACATGTGCTAGGCAAGCACTCTACCACTTGAGCCACAACCCCAGCCCAAATACAATGTTTTTTGAAATCCATTTATCAGATGGTAAGAAATCTTGTTAGGCACTAGCCACATTTGGAATTAGTTATGTTGAAAGAAGATATATATATATATATATATATGAAATGTGCAATTTACTCTCATACTGCTGTATGTTTAGTTAAATTAGAGAGAATTATGTCTCACGCTTATCTAATTATTTGTTACCCATCAGTGTAAACTTCTTTGGGAGCAGATAAAGGGCTAATGTTTACTGGAACACCTCCTGGTAGTAACTGGAAAGGGATGGCTGCAGGTCACATTGGAATGTGCTGGAAATGAACTGAAACCAAATGAGCAAAACTGCAATGGGTCTGAAGTAAGGAGATTGTGGACCAAAAAGTAACACACTTCCCCTTCAATCTGAAAAGAGACTGTGAAAAATTACACATGAATTTGGTATAAAGGACTGCAGCCACTTAGATGCTATTAACACCACTGGGGTTTTGTCCATGAAGAATAATGGCAGAATGAGGCATGGAGTTGGGATCACAGGGGACTCTCGCTCCATCACACTCGGTGACTCACACTCTATGCCCTTCTGCTTAATAGTGGTGGGTTCAGTGTTTTGACACAGATAGATGTGTTCAGAAAACCTTGGCAGTCACCGCTGGTATCAGCAACTAAAAGTGCAGCATGTTAATGGTGAAAAGCAAGGGAAATTGAAAGAAGATGGACTTGGTAATTTTTGGTTATATTCATTAATAATTCACTCAAAATACTTTTTTAAAAATGTACATAATATACTGGATCTTCAATTGACCACATCATGTCAACATGAAAGTAACAAAACACTAATTACATTTTTGAACATTTCTTTTTATAGGAGGAAGAAACTAGTGGATCAATACTCAAGCCTATTTAATTTTCAACTCTCTGATAAAGTTTCACATGTTGATTGTAGTGAAGAAGAAATTGAACCTGAAGATGAGCTTTGTAATTTGCCCAATGAATGAGTCTGATTCTGAAAAAAAACTAACTTTGACTCAAAACTCTATTTCTGACAGTTAGATTTGATTCTCTATATCAAATAAAGTCTGCAAGCTTTTTCCACAAAGGGCTAGATAGTAAATATCTTTAACTTTGTGAAACAAATACTTTATTCTGCTTTTGTAACAGGAAAGTAACTATAGATAGCAGGAAAATAAGGGAACATTACCACACATTCACATCCAGCTGCTTGCTCCAAAATAACTAGCAAAAATGAAAGCAAATAAGCAAAATTAAATAAAATTACATAACACCAGTAGTTGTAAATATCTTACAGTAATTTCCCTTAAATTCCTCCAGCAAATAAATATTGCATAGAACACAATCCATATTTATTTTTGAGTTCTCTAACCTCTCTTTCAAAGCATAACACCCCCCCCAACTCCTCGCCATTCTCTAGTGACTTCTAAATGATATTAGAGTTTTCTCTCTGATACCCCATCCAGCCCTGCCCTTCCTGGTTGAGACATATTCTAAACCCTCTGTTTCTTTCTTCCCATTTTTAAAACCTATTCAAAATAATATCATCTGTAACTCTGCATCATGTAGGACTAGAGGAATGAGAAGTTGTGCTCCATTTGTCTATAATGTGTCAAAATGCATTCTGCTATCGTCATGTATAACTAATTAGAACAGCAACAAAAAATAGCATTACCTAGAAGAAGGGTGCTCACTATCTTTCACTTATATTATGTACAATTAGCTAAAACAAATGCCACTAAATAGGTGGCTTCAACAGTTTGGGCCATTTAAGAGGGCTATGTAAAATTAATTAAACTCAACAATTATTTTTGAGTCTATATGCTAGACACTGGGAGTTGTGAATGTAGCTAAAGATAGTAATAAGTAAAGAAAGCCATAAAGGATATAGACTCCAGTATTTCCATTTCCAAGAAGTTATCTCAAGAAAATAATTCAACAGAAAAAAAATTACTAAAAATATTCAAAGAAAAGATCATTAAAATTTTAGATATCATGCAAATCCTGGTCCACAGAAACACAGTGATTGTCTAATACTAGAGAAATAGAGAAGCAAATCAGGACATAAATATAACAATACATTAGAAAATAATCAAAATGATCAATACAAAGATTAGGAAGAAACCTGCAATAATACAGACAACAATTGTGATAGCTCTGTTGATCGCTGGTTTGGGGATGAAGCTGCTTTCCTGCTACACCTTCAATAATGTCACAAAGTCAATAATTAACTGCATATGACTGTGTCAAAATTTCAGTATGGTTCTAAATTACTATGAATATGCATTTGTGCTTGTGTATATATAGAGAGGAAATAATCTCTGGATTGCCCATACTGAACCATTTCCCGGCAGAGACAGGCATGGGGCCTGCTGAATCAACTGCATGAACAAGGTCCCTGTCAGATGATGGAAGATCCTTTTTGTAGCCATTAACTATGTTACCAGTTCTGAAAAACATGCAACAGCACTTTCTTCTTGTGTATTATTTTCTTTTCGCTGCCTATTCCTCATTCTTCAGAGGACAGTTAGCAATGCCATAAATTAATTTGTAGCTTGGAATGAATTCTTTAATCCTTTTTGTTCTCTCACCTCCCAATCAAATACATATGCTTACATTTGCATGAATTAACATAAGGAAACATTAATTACACAGTGTCTAGGCTGGGACAGGCAAACAGCTTCAATCAATCTCAATAACTTGCATCAGAAAGGTGAAAAACACTGCCCAGCCTTATCAGGACCACATAATAGACACAAATATAGGCTCAGTGTCTGTTGTGGGTGTGATTTATAACCAACATCTGAAAACAAAAAGCAGAAAATTACTAGGGGACTAATCAATAACAATTATCTTATTGATAGATGGACAAATTTCATTCTTTTGTTGGGTGGTATTGTCAGTGTAGTGGTTGGTTTGCAACAGGGGATAAAGATTAGGCAGACTGCTCTAAGGAGACCAGTGTTGCTTGAAGATGCCTACCTCCTGAGGTGCAGATTTGAATTGTGTGACTTTATTTCTGCCCCAAAATTGTGAGCGTACACCTGAACCATAGAAGGTGACTTCCAGACCTCACACACAGCCTCTCCATGAAAATGGGGTCAAGTTTTAGAATCTTTCTAGATGCTACTTTGTCTTCCCAATCTCTCTCCACATGTGGATATTCATCTTCTTAAGAGAATCTAAAGTCCATCAGTGTCAGCCTGCATAGCCATATTGCGCATACAGCTAGCATCAATTCTGATCAATGGTTGCTCAACAGTGTGGGTTGTTAATTATGTAAAATAGGTCCACAAAGACACATGACCAATACTTAATAGCCATCTTCAGTATTTCATATACTTTTGAAGAGTGTTTTACAGATATCAAGTATGGGGACAAATAGGAATTTGGATCTATAGAAGCCTATTTCTTGATGTTGGTGGTTTTTTTTTTTTTTTTTTTTTTTGTTCTTAGACCCATGATAGATCAGTGGGGGGGGGGATAAGAAAAGCGAAGGACAAAGGCATGCAGTAGCATTTCTCAAATATGATACCTTCTAAGTCCATATTTTCTCGGTGATGAGGCTGTTGACATTGTGGGTCAGATAATTCTTCGTTATAGAGAGATTGCCTATATATTATAGGAAGTTTCATAGCATCTCCTTATTAGATGCTTGTACCTTTTCTTCCTCCTCTTCCAGTTGTGACAATCAAAAACTGTCTCTAGCCATTACCAAGGAAGCAATATCATCCTGAGTTAAGACCTCTACCTTAAGCTCTTTCATACAAAAATAACATGCAAATGCAATGTCCATACAAAAAAAAATCATTAAAGCAACTGAAAGAGATTGGTTATATAGAAACTTTGTTATTAAACATTCTTTGAAATAAGTGGATTTTACTCACCTCCTAAGTCAATATTTGAAGGTATTGATAAAACATTGGAAGTCAAGATTTCTTCTACTGATCATCCCATCCTGACTGGGTGGCCTTCAACAATTCTAACTCTATGCATAACTTTCTTCCTTTACACAGAAAATGGCTTGAACAAGGTGATTGCTAAGTTCTTGCCATATCTAAGGGTCCACCATTCAACTATTAGAAGGGTTAACCAGGACCATCCACATGCCTCCCAAATATCCAATCCAGTGTCTGCCACAGTTCTTCTTTAGACTTTTTCTGCTCTGAGAACTGTAATTATTTCCCTTGCCAAATTCAGCATCATCCAAAATTTTAATTCCACAAGAATAAACAATTTCTTACATTAAAATCTGAAAATGTAACACATCAAAAGTAGGGAAAGCTCTTCTTTCTGTGTACTAAAAGAGGAGACAGTAACATCAGAGACTGATAATTAGTCTGGGCTTCCTTATAAATTTGGCCATGATCGCAAAGCAAGCAAATTACCAAACATCAACAACAAAACAGACTATTAAATTAAGCCCTATCTACTGCCTGTTGTGCTAATGCTTTCTCTCTTATGTAATAGTTTATTCAAGGTAGAAATTGTGCTTAGAGAGAAAGAAGAAAACTTAGATAAATTCAATCGTAAAAAAAATCCAATTTTCCTGAATTTGACCCTATGGTGAGTCAGGTCTCAGAAGCACATGCTTTCTGATTTGTGGTTCTCAGAGACCATTAATATTTGTAATCACTTCTCCAAATACACACTATTCATATAGATCCCTGGGGATTCTCGAAACCAATTTGCCCTTTTGACAGCTGTCAAATCCTTGTTTGCATGAAAGATGCAACAAGTCAATGAAATCATCCTCCAGGACTCTAAGCACTGTCAGCTATTGGCTATCGGGATTCATCCATCCATAGGCCTTCATTTGGGCCCTTTCATAACTGATATGCTAGCTGATGCATTCCTGCGATTGCTCATGTGGGTACAGAATGAAACAACATGACAGAGACACAGTATTATAATTCTCTATATCCAGAGACTCAAGTGACCTGCCTGCCAATACACCACAGTGTGTTTCCATTTATAGTGCATCTATTTTAACAAAGAGTTGAGGAAATAATCCTTCAAATAGGTTATACTTGTCTCTTTCCATTGCCTCTCTACCTTCCTGCAAGATGCATCAAAATACAATGATCTTTACATTTTCATGTATAACAGTCTTGTGAGAAGAAAGGCAAGCTATCTCACTCTGAGAGACAGAGTGCAGAAGCAATGGCACTACATGGAGAAATCTTTAGTCTGTGTACTCAGTGAAGGATGTGCTCAGAGCCTGTTAGCTGCCTTGATGAAATAAAGATCTTTAACTATAAGGCCATAAGAACCAAATAATTTGTATCAGGAATAACTACTCATTGTTTCCAAACACCTTATTCTTTCTTGAAAATAGTTCTTTATTTTATTCACTAAGATGAGGGGAGTGAGTGGGGAATCACCCCTAATTATAATTAGACAGAAAAGTCACTTCAAATCTCAGGAATCATATCCTCATCAATACAAAAGCTATATGTTTTTCTGGCTATCCACCAACACCCTGAATAGAAAACTACCCTAGTTTGAGGTAAGCATTGACCTGACCAGGCATTGGAAAAAAAAAAAAAACTCAAAAACAAAAACAAAAAAATGGCTACCATTAGGTGAATAGATTGCATTACTGTAATGAAATGGGAGAGTTGGGAAAATAAACAGCTAATTCATTACCAATGCAAACCCACTCTTTCTCCATAAAATGAAAGCCACAATAAAGCTGATGGGCCATGGGTTATGAATACATTGTTCTGGGTTTTCAAAACCCAAAGATATTTTAAAAACCATAATCCAAACATAACCAAATCATAAAGCATCCGATAATAAATGTGTACATTTTAGCCCTGCCGTTCCAAGCAGCACCACCAGCAAAATGCCCCTTTCACGCTCTCCTGATCAGCTGTATTTGGTTACACTTCATGAAAAGTCACAGCTTCTATATCTCATTTTCTTTCAATTCAGTGGATTTGACAATTTCAACATAAAGAAATTAAAATTTAAAAATAAATAAATAAAAAATATTTGTGGGTCATAAACTCTCAGGCTCAGTAGTTTTAATGTTTAAAATAAATATTTAATGTCCAACTGCAGGATCAGGTGATATTACAAATGTGATCTATTTTTTTTTTTTTTTGGTTGTTGTACTGAGATGAACAAAGCGAATAAGAGGAGGAAAAGCAATCAAAGTCACAGGATCCTGAAACTCTTATTCATCACACTGTCAGCCTCATGTCGAAACTGGTTGTCACATTTCTAGTCTTTATCTCATCTCTTGGAAACTTGCTAATTTACTAGCGTGGATCAGTCTCAGAAAATTAAGAGATATCCCTGTTGACCCTATTAAAAAATGTTAGTCAACCACAGTTGTTTCAAAAGACTTGAACTCTATTCAACATTAAATGACAGCAAAGGGCTGAAAGATGTCACCTGCCTACAAGGTAGAGAAAAGAAAATGTTAATTTCCAAAACCAATCACTTTGGATTTCCATTTCTTAATGGTTTCCCTGTGAAATCTATTATTGCTACATCAACATAGGTACTAACACCAGCATCAATTGAAGTGTTGACTTTCATCAAGCCATCTTGGATTGTATGGTAAATATCTTATTTATTACACTCTTAGTTAGAAAGTACCCAAGGATTTTCTAAGCAAGAAAAACTTTAAGCATTAGGAGTGTTCCAAAGCTGGCAGCTGCTTCTGCATATGAAGGAACTGTGGTAGAAAGAGATGGAGTGCAATAGGAAAGTAATAGTCCTTTCTGCAAAAATCATTAGAAAATAGGAGGGGAATTGGAGGATTCCAGACACAAAGTTAAGAACAGTGTTTGAGACCACAGACTCTGGAGGCACACACAGCTCAACTCAGACTTAAACTCTGCCACCTACCAGCTATGTGACTTTTCTTATCCTCTCTTTTATCTACTCCAAAGCAGGAAAAAGGTCACTACTCCTCTGCTGGGGCTACTGGGAATTCTTTTGTATTAGTTGTTTAACACATTGACTGCAGTAAGAATTCAACACTCGGTTGTTTATTGTGATAAATATTAGTCACAAGTGATCACTCATTATCAATGTGATCTTGAGTAAATTAATTTATCTCTTTGTTCTTCTATTGACTTACCTTTGATTTGGAAATCTACTAGGATTTCATCCTCTTCCACTGGATTGAATAACATAGTCCATATAAAAAGACATTTTTTTAAGCATAAAGGTGTGGCTATAAGAGCATATACCAGTTGAGTTGCCAAGACATTCTAGTACCAGACTGAAGCAATACTCTTTGATTTCTGATTCACAGGCAGGTTGATCTCTACTGAGAAAAGGAAGGACTAACATTGAAGAACTGATATATATTATATTTCCTCTGTACCTTTTCTCTCTCTATTGCCTTAGCTAGATATGTATCCAGTGAGTCACCCATTCAATTCAATCTCCTTTATTTAACACATGGAGTCTTTATTCCTAAGAAGATAAAACCATTTCTTCACATGGTCCTAAACACTCAACTCCCCACCCCAATTTGGATGTGCACTTTGCACCCTCTTTCACATCACCCAGTAACACCTCAGCTTCTCTCCACTGCCAGCACACACTGCTATCTTCTTCTGACAAACAGAAGCCCAGATTGCATAAACTGTAGGAGCAGGAGAGACTGTTTGGGATAACTGCTCTGTAATGATTTCTCAGATGAACATTATTGTGTTGTATTCCAGTCTAACCAACACTCTTGAAAGAGCTTGAAGCTCTTGAGCCATCTTCACACTCTCTAATCTTTTACATTCTGACAATCGCAATTCAAAGACAGAATGGAGTCTTCAAGGGGCAGTTTTGTACACAGCAAGAAACAAGATGAATCCTGTTCACCGTGGCTCTCAGCAGGGCACACACTGCATGTTTGCACATTTCTTGGTTAGGAACCTTCCCCTGAGTCTATATTCCCTCCTTCTTGCAAAAGATGCAACAGCCTCAGAGGAAATGTGGCCATCTGTGGGCAGGTATCACTTAAAAGCAAATGAGCAAACTCATTTGCTTCAGTTGGATGCTAGCATTCTATCAGGCAGTAAATCACAGCAAGAAAAAGCTGAATATTAGAGGATCCTGTAGTAGAGGATTCCATGAACATCTAGTAGATCAATTTTACCTGTATGGTTTCTAATAACAAGTTAAGTGATCATAAAAATTATGACACATCTTTCTTTCTATTTACCTTCCTACTATTGCCTTTCTTTTGCTTAAAATCCATACACTCCCCAGATGGAAAACAAAGGTAGTTGTCAAAGACCATCTCAATTAAGATTTAAAGGAGAGGGCCACATTTTCTGGAAGGATATTGGGTATTCTGATGGTTCAGAGGTAACATATGCCAATATTTATAGATCCAACAGACTCTCCCCTGTCTAAAGGCCTTGCCATCTTGTGTGATAGAATCTTCAGATACTAATTAACTCACACCAGAGTCACTATAGGACATGTCCTCCTGCCTACATCAAATTCTGAATCTGTACTCCAAACTTGAAAGTCATTTCAGATATTTAATAGCAAAAGAACAGAAAGTACAAAGTGAAATTTAGATAAGAACCATTTGAAAATTATTTTCATTTCATCTTTTTAAAAGTCAATTCTTTATGAATAATGGAGCTGCACAAATCTCTTGAGTGAGGCTTGCCTCAAGTCTGGGAAGTAATTCACTGGGAACCTCCTGGTCAGCTAAGGCAGCAGGAATAGATCATAGATCAGGGATGCTTCCTCTTTGCCAAGGACTCTTCTCCAGCTCACTCTGTTATCATATTTAGCCTGCAGGTACCAACTTTTCTGGCCCTATCTCTTCTCCAAACATTAACTAATAGGATCATCTTAAAATGTGATTTAGAACTTTCCATGCCTTTGCTTAAAACTTTCTTGGTTTTCCTGTTAGGGGGACTCCCTGTTATGGTTTAGATATTAGGCACCCCTCCAAAGCTCATGTGTTGTTAGTCAATGCAAGAAATTTCAGAGCTGAAATGATTAGATGACGATAGCTTTAACCTAATCAGTGATTTAATTCATTGTTATGGATTAACTGGAGGGTAACTGTAAGCAGCTAGGGTGTGGTTAGAGGGAGTAGGTCACTGGGGGAGTTCCGGGGTTCATAGTTTGTCCCTAGTAAGCAGAGCTCTCTCTTTGTTTTCTGTTGCCATATCCTAAGTTGCTTTCCTCTTCTGTGTCTTCCGCCATGATGTTCTGCCTCACCTTACCCAGGGCCCATAGCTTTGGAGTTGGCCAAACTATGAGCCCCAAACAAACTCTTCCTCCTCTAAATGTTCTTGTCAGATCTTTTGGTCACAGCAATGAAAAAGCTGACTAAAACACTCCCCAGTTCCAGAATGTGAACTGCCATGGTGTGCAGAGCTCCTGAGAGCCATCTTCATCCTGTGCCCTGTGGGGCCTCTCACCATGTCCCATTCATAGTGGCTCCATTATGCCTTCACTATACCTACCTGGAATGTTCTCCCCCAGTGCACACCTAGCTAACTCCTATTCATCCTTTGGCTTCAGATTGAATAGCATTTAAAACTTTTCTGGCAGAACACCAAATCCAAAGCTGAGCCTACTCTCAGTGTGAATCTTTTTCATGGTATGCTGTGTTGCCCTTGGAATATTCTGCACAATAGACTTTCTCTTGTTCTTTAGATGCACATTGGTCTCCTCCACTGGACCATAAATGCCACAAGAACAGATTGTTTCTTTAACCACCCTACATTCAGTGTCCTGTAGAGTGCCCTCCGCAACTCAAGGAATCAAAGGTAATTACTGAAAATTTGGAAGGGTGTGCAACCTTCTCCAAGTCCTGATTTATGAATTCTTGAGAAATGGCACAAAGCTCTATTCCCTTGATCACACACTTTGCATTTATTTTAGATCCCTGCAGAATTTCTTTTGGATTTTTCTTTTCAGAAAGTTATCTGTGGTGGATTGATTATTGTCATCCTCCAAATTTATATTCTCCCAAAAGGTCAGACTGTGATCCCATTTGGACATAGGAAAGATCTCAAGAAAACAAATTCTGAATTTAGGGTAAACTGTTTTCTTTATATGAAAAGAAGTGGTCACAGAAAGATACTCAGGCAGAGAAAGAGGCAAGGTGAAGACAGAGGTGGAGGTGGGAGTGGTCCAGGCACAAGTTGAGGAGTGAAGAGAGTTTTCCAGAGCTCCCCAAAGTGGGAAAAGACAAGGAAGGCTTCTCCCTCCATGTTTCAGAGAGAAAATGTGTCTACTGATATTTGGGTTTCTAAATTCTGTCTTTCAGAACTACATGGGAGTGAATTTCTCTTGTTTTAAGTCCCCTAGTCTATAAAATATATGTAATATATAATATATATTTACCATTTTATCCATTTTTAAATACAATGCAGTGGCACTTTGTATGGCACCCTTATAAAATTAATACAGTACTCTATGAGGAGTGGTTTAGTATTCTGAAACCTTTATAACTTCCTTCCACAAAACTACTAAACAAGTATAGGACACAGAGATAAGGACCCGTATTTGCTAAATTAGTTGACAAATACACAGAAGAATAGTAGCAATAGAATCTTGCAATGAAGAGGTCAGTGTAGGTTACTTTGTGTAGTTTCCCCTTAGTAGAATCAACCCACACAGGACACACTTCCAGGTAATTCTCTGGCCTTGGCTAGATGCCAAGAAGCTCACTCTCCTACAAAGTTACACAGTAGCAGAACTCTGAAGGAAATAGTACATACTTGGTGTAACCCATAGCTGACTGTCAGATTAATCTTGACTGCTTGGCTGCTGCCACAATGTAGGTGTCTTTATAGCTTCAAAGACCCAGAGCACTTTCAAAGAGTGGCAAGAGTGTGGTTTAAATTTTGAAAAAAAAAAAAAAAGTCTTGCCCTGCCTTCCTTAAACCTAATTCAACTTTTGTAAGAAAGAAACAATAGAAATATTATCCAGTGACATAATCTTATTCAATTATCTCTGTCCAAATCCCCATGGTGACTAAAGAACAGAATTCATTTTTCTACTTGTGACCAACACCCCAGTCAAATTAAATCAAAGCAACTAAGACTTATTGCGCACATTTTTTATTTGATAAATGCTTTCTAAAAGGAAAACATTGATCTCAAAAACCATGCCAGTCATGGTGTACAGCTCATAATGTACAATGACTCTTCACAAAGTGAGACCTCTGTGTGGTCAGCACAAAGATGACAAATCGAAATCACCAGCATTCCAAAGCCTGCTCCTGCCTCCTTCAGGCCACCCATAACCTCTGATTTCAAACTCAGTAGACAAATTGTGCTGGGGTTTATTTATTTATTTTATTGGCCTTTGTGTGCATGTGACATACTATAACATAGAATTTATCATTCGTCCCTTTCTAAATGTACAATTCAGTGCCATTAAATGTCCTGCCTGGTTTCAGTTTTGATGTAAGGGAGTCATGCACAATGTACTTCTGTCTATGGCTTCTTCCATCTAGTGCCCATTTAAATAATCTCCTATTTCCAAAAAGATAGTGAAATAAATGTCTTTGGGGAATTTTATCTGTTGAAGATCAGCACCAGTGAAACTCTCAAATGAGTGATGTTATAGGTTAAAATGCCCCTAGAGACATGTATTGGGTCTGGTGTCCATTATACATAAAAGTAGTTTTGAAGCTCTCAGATGGCTCCCTTGGTGACATCTGCACCCTGGGGATGATATCTCACTGTCTGTGCTCTCTAAGCATTTGAACGTTAGGTCTGTGACTGCAGTGAGACATACCATGGTTGAATGCTAGGCTGGAGGTTACAGAATCCCATACGTGGGCGGACCTTTCCTTTCTGGAACAAACAAGATGTAGAAATTCTCTTAATTTAAATCCAAAAAAGGTTAGAAGTGACCTGAGCCTCAAATGCCATAGTAGCACCTATTAAATGAATGATAAGCTGCCCTATAAACCTGAGCTTCTGATTTACAACGTGTACTGTTTTAAAGGTTAAATGACGTGGAGTTTAATGACCTAAAATAAAACATTTTCCTTTAGCTTTATGAGCCTTGTACCACTAAATATCACATTCCCCTTCTCACCAAAGGCTGTGGACCAGTCTTTCTCATCTAGTTTACCAAACTATACAACTCTTGGCCAATTTGCAGAAGCACAGTTGACTTCTATTCCCTGGAGCCCTCTTGTGGTCAGTTGTCACCAGGGAGAGGATTCAGGGATGTGGTGTGCTACTTCTTAACATTTCTCTGGAAACTAAATAAGCAAATCACATGGTTCGGGGTGCTGGGGGCAGGGTGGAACCAGTGGTTGGGCAGAGAAATAGCTCAATGCTCAGCTTTTGGGTCACTTATTATACCATCTATGTGCCATCCTCTGCCCTGTTTTTAATATTTAGAGCCTCCTGTGAAGAATGATAAAGCTACAAGTTAAGAAAAGTTTTAAGATGCAAAAAAATTGCTCACCTATCACCGAAATTGTAGCTAGCTCAGAGAAACTGAAGAAAAGTAAACCATGTGCATACAAGAAGGGCAACTGGGCAAACACATTGTAGGAATCATGGAATCACATGGAAGACAGTAAGACTCTTCTACAGTAGCCCAGTATAAAATCCTATCTTCAACCCCTTGTAGGCTGAGCCTTTTCCTGACAGCCAGGTCATCAGTGTGGACAGGGGTAATTGTATGGTGCTCTTAATTGGGCATCACACTGACTTATCTTCACCATCTGTCACACAAAGACCTTGCCAAACACAAGACTCAGACCCTCAATCAAAAGCCACATGTGAGACTACAGAGGTTTCAGTGAGCAGCTGCCACCATCATATCTCATTATGTCTTCAACAGCTTCCTCCCCTGTCTACCAGTGAAGTCAAAAGCATGCCTCCTCCCCTTCCTGTCTATCAGGGGTTCACAAGGGAGCCAGAAAAGAGCTCCCGAAAGGTGGCATCCAAGGACGTCTGGGGTCCACAAGGTGCCATTGATTGCCAAAATGACAGATTCCTTCCTTCAAATGCAAAGGAGAAGGGGAAGAAATATCCCAGGGGATCTGGCTTCTCTGCAGCAGGCAGACACAGCCTGTGGGCATTGGGACTTGTAAGCCAAAACCTAGCAATGGGCTCTGTAGAGAAATGATCAAAATCAAATGAACCGAGAGCAGCTGGGTTCAGGCCTGAGCAGAAATGAGAGAGTCAGAGAGGGAGAAAGAATGTTCTTGTTACAGATGAGGAAACTGAGACTGAAAGGGAAGCCATGTCCTCGAGAACATGGGCCTGCTTAGGGACAGGGCAAGAAGGATACTGTAGTCAGCTTCTTCACAGTTTTCTGTGACTAAAAGACCCAACAAGAACAACCCAGAGGAGGGAAGGCTTATTTTGCCTCACAGTTTCAGAGTTCTCAGTACATTGATGGCTGTGACCATAGTTCTGGCCCAAAATGAGGCAGAAAGTTATGATGGAAGAGTGTGGTGGAGGAGAGCTGCTAAGGACAAAACAGCCAGGGACCAGAGAGAGCTCTGCTCACCAGGGACACACTATAAACCCCAGAGTCAAGCCCCCAGTGACCTACTGTCTCCAGCCACTTCTTACCTGCCAATAGCTACTGCCCAATTCATCAATCAGTGGAGTAGTCCAATGATTAGGTGACAGCTCTCATAATCTTATCATTTCAACTCTGAACCTCCTTGCATTATCCCACACGGGAGCCTTTGGAGCACATCTCATATTGAAACCATGACAAATGACAACACAAATTGCTGGAATTCTAAGCTAGAATGCAATCTCTTATACTTGTAGACTACCAATCCAGAAAAAAAAAAAACACCTCTCTTGGGAAGGAATCAGTATAAAGTGCTAACTGGTGGCTGGGAAGAAGGCAGAAGTGGCAGATTGCATATTTGAAACCTGTATGAATGGACGCCAACCCATGCACAGTCAGTATATTGGCCTAAGGCAATTCTGGTTGAGGAGAGCTAACCTGTAGTTAGGGGTGAAAGGAAGACTGAGCCTCCCAGAGGCTCTCAAGAGTCATGTATGAACCTCAGAAGAAATTATTTGCTTATATGGAATTATTCCCCTATAGCAGGTATTCCCTATAATGACAATGATTGTGACCCTTGTTGGCACATTCCAGTCCCCTAAGAAAGGCAGAATCAGAATTTTATGCTGAAAACAATTCTTATTCTCAAGAAAGGAAGGACTGAAGATGAAGGCATTAAATGGCAAGTACGCCCATGAGGTTCCCCAGAAGTAATTATGATCTCTTAGTTAACACAGCCACCCAGAGTGAACAGTCTGATTCCTTCTATGCAGTCATAGACTTGACTCTGGCTTTCAATAGAGAATTGGGTGCATGTTGTTAAATCTTTTATTTGATTAGTGAATACAATGACTTAGACTCATTTGTGCAAGAGAATTAGTACCTTTTTAGCATGAAAGATGATGGGCATTCCAACATTCTTCTAAAGGAATGGAAATAGCGTAAGCGTCGATGGACTGTTTGCAGTCGTGTAATATAGAAATTTTCTGCTCTGGCTGCACATTAGATCACTTAGAGGAGAATTTTTTTTTTTAATGTAGAAACTGGGACAGTCCAGAGTAATTATAGTTGAGGGCAGTGTCCACGTGTTAAGATGATAAAATATTTTCTGATTTATTCTAATGCACAGTGAAGGTGGAGAATCACTGATATAACCAACCAAAGCAGATTTTTTTTTTTTTAAGAATCAAAGAAATAGACCTGAGGAGAATGAATGACTTCCTTCAGGTTACTTCTGTAGATGTAGCAAAGAAAGTTAGAATCTAGGACTGCTAAATACTACTCAGGGATCCTTCCCATATCCAGCTCTTCCCCTTTGTAGTAGTCATATTTCACATGGAATAGGGATTCAATATGGACGATATACATACCCCTTCCAGAGAAGCTTGAACTTCCCCAAATCTAAAACAAACTAAGGGGAAAATGGAAACTAATTTATTTCTCCTATCAAAGGTGGCAACATTTTTAAAAATGTTCCAACACTTGGAATCTCCATAACATTTATCTTTTGATTAACTGGCACTTCGAGAGGGAGAGAGAGAGAGAGAGAGAAAGAGAGAGAGAGAGAGAGAGAGAGAGAGAGAGAGAGAGAGAGAGATGGGGAGGGGAGGGAGAGAGAGAGAGGTGAGAGGGGAGAATAAAATTATCAGCACAAGTAGTATCAATTTGCAAATAATCCTTTGTTAGCATGTAATACATTGACTCCTTTAAATGGAATAACCAGAACCTAATAGTCAATAATCCAGTGTTAGTATTAGGTATATGTATCCTTATAAATAATCAGAATTCAAACAGATGAGATAATTATCCAAACAATCCGATCCTCTCAACTCACTTATTCCCCCTCCAGATGTTATTCTTTTTCCCAATATAGTATTTCCTCTCCAATTCAATACACTATCCCCTTCACTGCTACACTGCTTTTTTTTAATATTGCAACATTAAAAAATGTTAATTTAAAAATCCTACTGTACTAAATCAACTGTTTCCAGTGTTGCTTGCTCTGTCTTGCTCTGTCTATTTTTGAAGGATTTTATGCACTTATAAACATGATGCTGACTGAAATTTTCCATCAGTGTAAAGCAATGGAAGTCTGTCCCCAAAGTACATTTGCTGTGGAACTCTATGGATGTTCCAAAAGGGTTTAAATGCTATCCTTGCTATGGACCCTGAGGTCTGATGGGCTGCACCTTTGCTCTGCTTCTCCGTATTAGTGTCTTTAGTATCACCATTTACTAAGTGGGATAGGAATAATCACAGCATTCATTATGTCAAGCTCTTGCAGGGGTTACATGAAATGCATATGACATTCCTAGCACTGTGCCAGGAACATATAGTAGCATAGAGGTAGTTCTTAAATAGAGTGTAAGTCTCCCATGAGAGTTTGTGGTCTTTAAACAGAATCCATGCAATTAAATATTTATAAAACCTGCTCCCTTACTGACTGTTTTCATCTTCTTTTCTGCAAAAAAGAAAAACTTGTAACATTGGCCTGTCCTGGCACAGAGTATGTTTTGATTATGCACATCTGCCCAGCAAGAACCAAGTGCCTCCTTGCATTTCACTTAGCACAGTGCCACGTGTAATTACAGGCTTAACACTTCCCTTCTGATGATAATGATGATGACAGTAACAGCACACCATTGATAATGGCTAAGAGATGACAAATAACCTGAAATTCCAAACTTGCCCAAGGAGCCCCCCACCCCCCACCAGCTCTGGGCTGAGCACAATAAAAATGATCATCTCAATCACAGAGGCTATTCAACACTTCACTGCAGGAAGCTGAATCTGAAAGATCCATCAAGTGCACGGGGGCTACCCTGGGGTCTGCTTCATGTCCTCCTCATGCTACAGACTGTGCTTCAAAATATTAACAGGCCATCAGGCGGCCAAGACCCAAGTGGTACCCGGGTGGCTACAGTGGTCTCTTAAAGCTTTGTCCTTTTGGCCTTAGGTGCTCTCATTCTTTCCCCTTTGCTCTCTCCTCCTGTAGAACTCCAGTTCAGGTTTAAAGGGGTCACTGTTTTCCATGGTTATCCAATGCTTCTTGAACTCCCCTACTCTTCCGTATCAGCCTTTCAGTTTGGTTTTGTTCTATCTTCATTGTGAGTCCACATGAGCCAAGGATGCACTTTGTCCTTTCCCTCGCCTAGTCTGTAATAGTATCTGAATATGATAAATTAAAGACACACTGCAGGAGAGAAAAGACCTGACCTCAACAAGCCAAAAGAATCGGGCATCAGCTTCCCCAGATCCCTTGGCACTCTCTCTATCAACAGAGCTTTCAGAAATTTCCCAGCTAGGCACTAAAGTGGTTTTCTATCCCAAATGGCCTCTCTCTATCAATTAGGAAAATTAATTCAAAACTCAAAAAGATGGAATAGAGTGAGCTCCGTTTCCCTTAGAGGACACGGGTAAAGAATGAGCTGGAGGCCCACTCAAGACCAGCGATGAAATGCATGGTGATGGATGGTGGCGGGGGCACAGGCTTGCTCAGAGACTCCTCATGTTCACAGCCTTCTCAACAAAGCATCTTCGCAGATCTCCCCTCTGCCTCTGCCACACAATTTGCTTACATGCTTAAAGCAGACCAAATTAGGATAACAATTGACATATGGCTGAAAGGCAACACCGTTAACTATGTAATACTGGATAATGAAAATTAAGAATGCCAACACGCATGTTTCAAAACATCAAGCTACTCAATGGGACTTGACTAGTTTCTATGGACTGTTGAGCCTACTTCCAGCTCCAGGTACTTGTAGAATACTCAAGATGCTTAATATTTCACAATGGTTACATAGAATATGAATAGAATGCTACCTACTTAGAGATCAGTCACACTTGAATTGTAATAGACTCATTTTTCTCATTTGTACAATGGGATAAAACATATTTCTCATGAGGTTATGAGAAAGGCTGAGTAGATAATGCGGGAAAATCATTATAAATATAGCCCCGGCATCAAATGAAATATTTTACAAATGGTTGCTAGTAATAGTAAGGAGAAGTCAATGTAATTAACCCAAAATATTACATTAGACATATATAACCATATGACGGACATTGCTCATTTTAAAAATTAAGTAGGTGGGAAAGCATTTGACTTTGATGCTTTTATAATCCACCTAGATATTGTGGGACTTACTGGAACAGTGAAATTTACATATTTAGAATTGCTAGTACTGGCCAAAGATATAGAAAAGTATTTGATATCAAAGTAGGTATTGCAAAAATAATAGCAGGTGGAATACATGTCATGCAATTGTCACAGGGACCCCAACCATAGCATCTTTCCCATGTCTGTCTTCTGCATCAGAACAGCAAGATGAGGATATGGTGGAAGAGTGACACCTCACCTTCCCCTGAATCAAGTAATGAAATCAGAGGTGCCAAGGTTTTAGGAGCCAAGTACTCCCTCCCTGACATCTAAGTCTACAGTCAACCTGAAATCTGAGAGTATGCCAACGGCCTTGGCAAGTCAAGACCAGAGTACCAAAACTAAAGGTCAAATCCTGACAAATAGATCATGAATTCATTACTAAGTTATTTATCATTCAACAAAAATTCATTATGACTCATCTTTGATCCAGCCAGGTTCTCAGTCTTCAGCATGCCTCTGTGAGAAAGGGTGTCTGCCTTTAGGTCCACTAGAGTCCATGGAAAGGAGATGGAAAACAAATAAGTAAGGGTAAAGTACAACCCCACTCCCATGGGAAAAGCCACAGAAAGCCACAGTATTGACTGACTGGTGCACAGATCAGGGCATGTCTACTTCAGCTCAGATGGTTTTCCATCAGACACATAATCAAGCCTATGACTTTCATGTGCTCACTGGAAAAATAAACTTATTCTGTTGGTTACTGAGTATTATCTCCTAATCAATCATATAAAATGTCCCAGAGACCAACTGCTCTCCTAGGTAAGCAGTAATTCCCAGCTGACATCCTCTCTCCTCTTCCTTGACCCTAGATGTAGATGTCAGAAGTAGGACAGGGATGTGCTTCTGGGAGTGCAATAGGGTTATTTCTGAGAGCAGTTAAATCAAGGTAACCTCTCTTACAAAATCTTTCTTTGAAGTTTGTATTTTTAAATGGCTTCTCCACCTCTTCTGTGTGCTAAAGGAAAATACTTGCATATTGTGGAAAATTCAGAAAATACAGTGAAGAAAAAAGAAAAATTACGATCACTATATCAGGACCCCAGACTACTGTTCACATTCCCGTGTATACCCTTTATGTTTTAGTAGACATGCACGCATGTGTGGGCACACACACAGGTCACACTGCACATCTACTGTTTATTCTATGTTTTTCTCTCAACATTTCATGTACAGTGGAATTATTTGATGATATTTTAATAGCCAGAGACCACTTTGTCTTATGGTAACAGTATAATCAGCCATTTCCATATGGAAACTATGAAGGTAATGCAGGCTATTTGCAATACTTCGCTGTTAAAAAGGCAACTGCAATTAGCATCTTTGTAAATAAAGTTTGGTCAGCATCTTTAATTATTTCTGTAAGATAGATTCCAAAGAGTCAACAGGGAGGAGAGTAAATGTTTTTAAGGTCTTTAAAAAAAATGTCAAATCAATTTCAAGAAAATTGCTATTAGGCAATTCTACTATCTGAGAATGTCTCTTTTACCATATTCTCAGGAGAACAAATGTATTATGCCTTTTTAATTCTGGTATGCTAACAGTAGCATTTTAATAGCCCCTGTCTGGATAGATGGCCTTGGAGTAGTTATTTAAACTCTAAGGATAAGTTTTTTTTTTTTTTTACCTGTAAAATAGAGGTAATTACAGGTATCCTTCCATGTTTAACAATGACAAGATACCTTGTGGAAAGTAGGGGTGGAGACAGAAAGAGAATAGAGCAGACAGCCAGAAACCAACAGGATGCAAAATGAATCTGATGTATGTGTGCTTGTTTAGCTCTTGGCTTTCTAAGAGCAAAAACACCAGTGGTCAAGCCCATAGGTTTGGGTACTAAGCTGCACAGATTTAGAAAAGGCTCCCACCCCTGAATTAGGAGAGCTACCTTAAACCTTAAAATGATGACAGAATTAATGTGTTTGACACAAGCAAACTGAAAAAAATAAAAATATAACCCATCCATACACACACAGAAGGCTCCCAGGCCAGGCCGTGGATCTCCACTCACTCAGCTCAGGATCCTTTTCCTCAAGCTCCAAAGAGAACCTCATCACTTCATAGGTTTGTTGCAATTCTGTTGCAAGTAAACACTTTATTAAAATGTGTAACTTTTAAATCCCCAAAACAAATTTGATTTCTGGTATGGTCTTCCTCCCTGCTCTGTTCTTAGTTGCTCTCCTTATATCAAAGAAGACATTTGGCATTTGTTTTTTAAGGATTGACTAGCTTCACTTAGCATAATCTGCTCTAATGCCATCCATTTCCCTGCAAATTCCATGATTTTGTCGTTTTTTAGTGCTGCATAATACTCCATTGTGTATAAATGCCACATTTTTTTATCCATTCATCTATTGAAGGGCATCTAGGTTGATTCCAGAGTCTAGCTATTGTGAATTGTGCTGCTATGATCATTGATGTGGCAGTATCCCTATAATATGCTCTTTTAAGGTCCTCAGGGAATAGTCCGAGAAGGGCGATAGCCGGGTAAAATGGTGGTTCCATTCCCAGCTTTCTCATGAATCTCCATACTGCTTTCCATATTGGCCACACCAATTTGCAGTCCCACCAGCAATGTGCAAGTGTACCCTTTCCCCCACATCCTCGCCAGCATTTGTTGTTGTTTGACTTCATAATGGCTCCCAATCTTACTGGAGTGAGATGGTATCTTAGGGTGGTTTTGATTTGCATTTCTCTGACTACTAGAGATGGTGAGCATTTTTTCATGTACTTATTGATTGATTGTATGTCCTCCTCTGAGAAGTGTCTGTTCAGGTCCTTGGCCCATTTGTTGATTGGGTTATTTGTTATCTTATTGTTTAATTTTTTGAGTTCTTTGTATACTCTGGATATTAGGGCTCTATCTGAAGTGTGAGGAGTAAAAATTTGTTCCCAGGATGTAGGCTCCCTATTTACCTCTCTTATTGTTTCTCTTGCTGAGAAAAAACTTTTCAGTTTACGAAAGTCCCATTTGTTGATTCTTGTATTTAACTCTTGGGCTATGGGCGTCCTATTAAGGAATTTGGAGCCCGACCCCACAATATGTAGATCGGAGCCAAGTTTTTCTTCTATCAGGCGCAGAGTCTCTGAACAAATGCTCAGTTTTAAGGGAAAGATTAGACAGAAACTTGATGATAAATGAAAAATAAACAGGATTCAGAAATAGCTTCCCAGAAACTTACAAGGTCAAAGGAAACCATGTTTACAAAGAGCTACCAAGAAATAATAGAAACCTAACTATACATTTTTTTAAAAAGTCACAAAATCCTAAAATCCTACCATCAAGCCATAACTGTTCATCATGAAGGTAGTTTTCAAACCTTAGTCTGACCCTATTGTGAGGATGGCTAGAGGACAGCTGTCTGATTTCTAACACCAGGGCTGATTTCTAACTACTTCTGGAACCAACCCAGAGAAATCTGAATATGCTGGACTACTGCCCCTGACCTTTGTTCCTAGAGTCCAAAGTTCTAATGAGTTTTTTTGTTGTTGTTGTTGTTTTTTTTTTGGTAGACATAGAATTTCTTTTCCAATTTGGATTTGCATCGTCATTGTTTAGATGCAACATAACTTTGTACCCTGTACACATTTCTGAATGACACAGAGGCTCACTAGCAGCCGAGATCAGGCAAATTTCCATTGTGGCCTAATTAAGATGTCCAAATAATATTTCCTGCATGCTAAAATGTAGCTGTCTGCTCATGGGCATCCTTCCTATCCACACGTTGCCCAGTGGCCCCAGGCTCTTTGTTATGCATTTGAACATCAAGTCATAAAATGTCTGGCATGAACATGAAGATTAAGATTCAAAATCTAATAACAAATTCTATCATAGATCTATAATAAGTTAATTATAAATGCACTTATTATTCGACAGATGTTTTGTGAATATTTTCTATATGGCTTAGGCAAGACACTCACCTCAACGATCTGTGAACAAACAGAGTTTAATATGATAAAAACTAGACCATGATTGGTGGTTTAAGAACCCCAGTCTGGTGTGCTTTCACTGGACTCATTCCAGAGAACCCCAGTGTTTCCCAGGTCTTATTTTTCTCATGCAGACAAATTATCCACTTTTGACACAAACATTTGACACACATACTGCTCTTTTAGCGTAAAGATTACATGCCTATGCACCCAGCACATTGCCTTGTCCCCTAATGGAAAAAAAAGTACAACAGGAAGCAGTTTTACATGGGCAACATTTCTTCTTAGCCACTTGGTGTCTTTTCAAACACAAAATATCAAAGGCCATATTCAAGAAGCATCAGAATTCCTAGAACTCCTTTAGTCCTTTAGCCTTCTTCCTTTCTTTTCCCAGAGTTTCTGCAGCTGTTAATGAGCCAATCTGCAAACCAAGAGTCTTCAATTCAAGGGATCCAATTTCATATTAAGGTATCTGAACAATTAATGGTGACTGCCCAGCTCTATCCCTAAGAGAGGGGTAGATATAAAATATGCGCAGAAAGCAGTGAGACAAGTAGGTATGTATGATGTATGAAAACCAGCTATGTCATGTTAGAGCCACTTTGCATAGCATAATTCCTTAAGGGGCTCCTAAGGGATTATGCCAGGGACACAGCTGTGGACACAATACCCAGGATAATTTCACCAACTGGGAACCAAGTGCCCCAAAGCTTCACATTAAGATTCATGAACGGTGCCAGAGGCATGGTTAGTCATAAATGAGGGCTGGGATATAAATGGCCAGGCTGCAACACATCTTCCAGCTCAAAGAAAAGACTCCAAAAAGGCTAAATGGGAAAGATTGAAAGTAAATCCTAAAAGTTTCCTACACCAATACATACGAAGGTTGAAAAGGCATCGGTAAAACCAAGATGTTCCATTCACTGGGGCATCCTGAATTCACAGAATAAGAAGGAACTTTCCCTGTGTGACCAAATCCAAACAAAACAAAAAGACAGAGGCCAGCCTTCTTAATACCACCGTAATCCTGTCTTGATGGCGGGTAGCTGGTGTGTTGTTCCTATATCAAGAGGGCCTTCCTTTTATTTCACTTGTAATGTGGGCTTTAGCACTTAGTGCCTCAAACAAAGCTCATGATCTTGAGTGGAAGCCTTCAATCACCATTTTTATTTATTAAAACTTGAACTTTCAGGATAAGAGCAGGGCGTCTCTCCTCAATGTTAAATATAATTAGAAACAGTCTTTGTATAATTTTCTTTAAAAATGGCTATGCATAGGAAAATTACTGCAATTACTCTTGATAGTCACAAATGTTTATTAAGTCAGGACCCCAATTTATAAGTAAGTGAATTATCAGCTGCCACTGTCTTCTTCATCTTCATTTTATTCTTCCTTTTTGAACAAACGGACTATTTAAGGATACAGAGCAGATAATAAGCTGTGCTGTATAAAAATAAAATATTTTCCTGCAGCATTAGTTGACAGATAATTGTTGCATTTGAATTTCACCACATATAAGGGTTGAGAGCTTTATGAGTATGTTGACAGAGATTTGTAATGATATCACCTTACATTTATAAAGCTCTTTCACACCTATGAACTACCTTAGACTTTCTGTTATAGAACTATAGAATGTTAGCATTATAAGGGAACCCATAAATGATCAGGAAGTCACAACGATATACATCTACTTAGTCTTAAGATGCAGCATAAGAATATATATATAAATGTCTCCTTGATTCCAAGCTTACATTGGGAAGAGGGAAATGAGAAAAGATATCAGATGACCTGAATCCAGTCAAGGATTCCTGGACCCTCTGTGTTAATTTTCCATTTCTCCCCACAATGTAACTATGGCAAACAATCAGTGGTACCTTTGTTCATTATTTTGCCTACTTTATCCAAGTGATTTTGTTTTATTTTCATTTTAAGGCAATAGTCATGAACCCCTGAACACACACCTCCCCACCCCCAAGAAAAGCCTCTGAAATAATTTTAAGGTAACACATGGACCTAACAAAATAAAAAGAAATCAGAGAAAGCAGTGTGAATTCAAGAGGCTAAAATCATAGAGTCCATCCTAAATTTCCAGATCCTTTTCTGTCATTCACCCTGAAGCCTAATATTTAATCACCTCTCTTGATATTCAAACCTGCTTTGTTTGGATAATCAAATTCAAAAAGAATGAAAGAGTTAAAAAAAATAAGGTTGTTTTCATGCTGGAAATAAAAACTGTGGATGGTGTGGCCAAAGACAATCTGTAAGAGGAGGTCTATAAAGACAGCATCAGATTTGACAAAAGGGAGACCATCAATGAAATGTGCTAGGATAGACTCAGTAGGAGGCACCCAAGTATAGGGAAGGAACCATTATATCCAAATATGAGGAAGGGTATAGTTCTGTGTCAGAAAGAAAGGAGAGGGATTGGAGAGGCAGCAATGGAGGAGAGGTGGGGATCAAGAGATATTCTTGTTTTGTTTTTAAGTGGAAATGGCATATGTCAAGTCTTCGGGGTAGGATCCTGTAGAGAATGAAATATTAGAAATTCAGATGAATTAGGAAAATGAGGATAATTGATGGAGTATTGCAGAGAAGGGAAGATCACAGTGAGAGTGATTAGCCTTATATTAGAGGAAGAAAAGTTCTTCCTATGATTCTGGAGAAAAGGTGGGAATAACATAACAAACTGTCTATGTATAGCAGTTTACCACTGAGAGGCTTAATTTTCACTTCAAAACAAGAAGAAAACTCATTTGAAGTTTTGAAACAACTGCTATGGTAAATGGGAGCAAAAAAATGACCAATGGCATGTAAATGGGTGGACTAATAACATTTAGGTCCAGGGATAATGGAAATCATAAATGTACAATAGGAAAAATTTGGATAAACATCTACCTTTCTAGGATTATAGACCCCAGGAAGCACATTATTGGTTTGACCAAAGGATGAAAATTTGCAATGTGAATGTCCACAAATCAGAGGGGTAATAGTTTTGAAATGGAAGATAGAAAGAAACCCAAGGGCCATGACAGGTCTAGTCTGAATAGATAGGAAATTATATCATTTTTTTTAAAGTGGAAGAAGTGCAGTCAGTACTTAAAATGTTATGAAGATCAAAAGCAGAGATATCACACAGCAAAATAAAACATCTGACCATGAAGGGGGATGCCTTTCACAATTATGTCATTAAGACAGACATAAACAGGACTGGCTCAGAAAAAGTGAGGGACTCTAGGAACCATACTCAAGGCTAGATCAGACAGTGTCACAGGATTGGCAGCTGTGAGGGTGTGTGATCCTGAAGCTAGTCATGATGAAAGTAAGAGTCAGGATAATAGGAGTGAGTGCTGCATTACAAATGCTGGGTAGATTTGAGAGAGAAAGAAAACAAAGTTCATGGACAATTATCACAAATAGGGTTGAAAGGTGTATGACAGCCGAGCAGGGACATGGAAGAAAGAAGGAAGATTCACTGAGCTGGAAGAATAGGGATCAGGAAAAAGTAATAAAGATTCAACACAATAAAGATGAGCCAGGAATTCCATGTCTCCTGGAAACTGGAAAAAAAAAAAAAAGAAGAAAGAGCAGCCATTCAGATGGGCACTGGTTTCATTGTATGTAAATGACGAGGTCTAAAAGGACAAGAGTCTCAGGAATATTTTATGGGTATTAACTCTTTTGCCCCTTTCTAAAAGAAAACATGAAACCTGGCATAGAAATATTCTTGTTGTCGCATTTCATATTCTCATGGTTTACAGCAGCTGCATTTTGATGATATTGTGCAATGGTAGGGGAAGGAAACTCCCATAGCTCCCTTGTGTATTTCTGTATGCAGATAATTGTCCTAGAGAGCTCAGGGGAAGCAAACTCCATACGCTGGCCTTTTGGTACAGTTCATGAGAACACAAGCTTTTTCCCAGGGTTATTTCCAACTTTTTGGATAGGTAAACATTTCAGTATTATGGCTGCTACAACTAGGATATCAATAATGATTCTATACCTTGTTAAATTAAAAAAAGGAAAAAAAAAGAAATTTATAACTTTATTATCACAGGCTCAATAAAAACAGTTGCAAATGTTTCTAATACAATATAAAGGTACCTGATTGTATTGAAAAATGGATTTCGGCTGTCTATTATATTAGATAAGTCCTTATCAGATGTCACCATATGTTGCTTAACTAGACTATCTCCCAAACAGTATTAGTCATTGATCAGAGGCTACCATAGATACAATCAATCACAGTCAGTAAAATTTACCATGATAATATGTTTGTTATACAGATCTTCGTTCAGGTTTAATTATTAACTCCCACTGGAGAGCCATATGTAATTGTGCACTTGCAATGCAAGTCAGCCACTGCCCTGCGACACTCGGGGCACTAATGACTGTGCTTTAAGGTACACAGCTGCTATTACAACAATCACTCTCTGCCCTGGAAATTCCTGATTGCTTTTATTTTCAAAATATTTGAGCCTTTATAAGCTGACTGGCAGTTGGCACAGGAAGAATTTGTCTACATTTTAAGATACTAAGTCTATTTGTGGGTAATTGTACATAAGAGACTTGACAAATATCCACTGAGTACAAGTGGCAATTGATGTGTGGAAGAGACAGACACAGTTTATAGTCTTACTCGGGGATAAAATATACCTGTGAAACTATTATCTCAGTCTGTATCTCGAAGGCAGCCTTTGTCAAGGCAGAATGAATCTAGCAGATATTCATGAGAAGGGGTTCTGGGGGGTAAACTCCAGGTAGACAGTAACAATGTAAGACTTCACTGGAACGAAAAGGAAAATTTGAGTTAGAGGTCATGGAACAGTGGTGTATGTGCATATGTGTGTGTGTGTGTGTGTGTGTGTGTGTAAGAGAGAGAGAATAAAGCTCTTTCAAAATAGTATGTTATAAAGTCTTATGTTTGATGATGTGTGTTCTTTTTTACATAAACAGATCACAGAAAAGAAACCTAAAGAATATATTGCTGTTCTCTTAATTTATACATGAGGAAACCCAGACTCACAGATTTATCTGCAATAATGTAGACATTTCAATCAACAAAATGAACACAACTTTGTGAGTAAACAAAACAAATAAACAAACAAAAAAATCCACAGTGGATTGTATATGACTGATGGATTCCTTGTTTGGGATATGAATGCTATTTCAATGAAGCTGTTGCTAAGCATTGGGAAAGAACAAAGTTGAGAATGTGGCAATAGACTTCATGTTTACTGATTTCCAATTGAGAGGGAAAAAAGTAATAATATGCTAGTTGCTCCAATAGGACCATAAACCTTAGGGGCTTTCTACTGTCCTAACCCTCAGACACTGAATGTGAGCACAGGGTTTGGAAGAATTTGCCAACAAACAGGCTGCATCTCATTTGTCATTTCCCCTGAACCACAGATTGATCAAAACATCTGGAGATGACTAACAGTGATTTTAAATTTCTTCTTCCTAAAGTCACTTGGATAATTATAGTGATACCATCTGACTTGTCATCATTCCCACCATCACAGTCACATCTGGAGCGGGAGGGACTGATCCAGACAGTCTTCCTCTGTTGTCTCAGGGCAAAGTGCTGAGCAAACCCCTTGGGTGCCATGGCCCTATTCATGGTCATTTGAGATACTGAAGCATGACCCCCCCCCCCCCCAACACACATGAGCCATCCTTGACCTGAAGACCACATAAGTTAGCTGAGAGGCAGTGTCTTATGGGATGGTTCCAGTTGGCTTGCATGCTAAGAGCTCTGAGATAGTAAATTGTAAAGTTAGCCTATAAATCTCACACCCTGGACTGTGGATCTAGCTCAGTGGTAGAAGGCTTGCCTAGCTTGCATAACGCCCTGAGCTCAGTCTCTAGCATCCTTCCAAAAAAATAAAAACCTTACACCCTTCCCTTCCTACCACCCCTAAAGTTTGGGAATTGTTATTTCCTGGACCCATATATACTGAGGATCTTACTCACACTGTGTTTTAATTCTGTACATTTACTTTCCTTTTAAAGTTAATCCTTAGGGAAGAGCCCACATGTTCACTCAGTTAGTTATTCATTTATCTAAGCACATGTAACTTGATTCTACATGATTTGATCCCGTCCTAAAAGATGGTAATGCCACTCTAGAGATTTCTTATGCCCTGGAAATTCTGCCTTTTAAAAGTACTCTTTTTAGGACCCTCATCTAACATATAGTTGATATAGAAAATATGGAACTGGAATTGCTACTGGGGTTATAAAACAGGACCAATTCCATCGACAATCATCAGATGATCAGGTATATAGAGAGTTAGGATTCTCATTGACTCTGAGGGCCGGGGGGGGGGGGGGGGGGGGGGGGGGGGCGGCGGTGGGGAAGGAAGAAGCAGGAGGAGGAAGTGGAGAAAGGAGAAAAACCTCATTACTTCCCTCTCCCTGAAAGCAATAGGTATTATTTATTTGAAGTAGTTCAGCTCTGAAGCAGATACATTATTTAATGAGGATGAAGTAAACTAATATTCTTCCCAAAGCTAAAGGAAGAAAGAGAATCACAGTAAATAATTTTCAAGAAGATAACCATTTTTTGATCAAGCAAAAATGTTGGGCCTTTCAGATTATTCAAAGCCACTCATGACTTGGTTGTTGCTCAGGGTTACCTCCTTCCTCTCAGCTGATCTTGGGCTTTGATTCTGAAATGCTGTATTACTCCCCAAGGGTTTCATTCAACACAAGGAATTGCTTCTTGGCAGTAGAAGTGACAGAATGCAAGATACTCAATTCAGCACAGGTCTTAAACTTGATGAGTGGTAGCTACATCTTGATTTCTCTCTTTATTCCAAAATTAGATTCAATTTCCCAGTGCCAAGATAGGTGACCTTATTGTAAGAGTGTGAATTTGAATTAAAACACAAAATGAAGAGCAGATGATACCCTTTAATGATAATGAAGAAAAATACAGGAAAATATAAGAAGGTGCCTGTTATATCCAAAATAGATTCTCAATCATACTTCCAAAAATGTCTTCCAGAAGGCTTAAACAGCTGTTCTTCAATGGAATCTCTTGGATAAATGATTACATTCCGTATTAAATTTTATGTTTAGAAGTATAGCATTTGCAATTTCTTTATTTAACAATGCACTTATCTATCCAACTCTCTTTAAACCCCACACTCAAAGTTCTTATTCTGGACATTGAATGAATGAGTCTGTGATAACATGTAGATACTTTTGGATGAAAACTCAAACAAAAACAAAAACAGCTATTTTATGATAAATTCAAATACAAAAGTATGTTCACATATATGAGTTAAAATAATTGTTGGGATTTAATGGACATGGTCTTTGAAGTGTGAAATATCCTTAAAGTTATACAAGTATACCTAATTAAGGTTAAATAAATGGGATCACAAGGGACTTTGAAGACTTGCTGTTGCACTGTTGATACAAGACAACTGCCTGGAGAATTCCTTTGTGATTATGAGGGGTTCCTTTTCCTTTACTTCTCTTCTTCAACCCAAAATCAGGCTGTCCAGCAGGACATATGGAAGAATGCAATAGAACCAAATGCACAGCCCTGGACTCTATGATCAAGGTGAAACAGGAAGACCTATGTTGTTCCCATCTCCAGAATGAAATAACATAAGTCTCTGTGTTCTGAAGTTACCCGCACAATGAGATTCAATGCTCTACAATCCTGTCCTAAGAAATGTGTGCTCAGTGTGACTTTAGGGACTAGATCCACATCTTCTCTATTGAGGGAATGAGACACAGAGAAGTGCTAAAAGTAAACAGAAAGGCCCAAATGTTTTCTAAGAGGGTGAAATAGAAAGAATTGCAGTGGAAAAAAAATCAGCTAATGCTTCATGAGTGACAGGGGACATTTAACCTGGGTCTTGACATAAATGTAGTATTTTGGGAGATATGATCAGGTGCAATGCTAACATATAAATTATGAGGACCTTGAAATGAAGCCACAGAAGAGCATAGACATGGGTCTGGTGGAATCCCTAAACAACTACTCATGGATGATTGTGTCAGAGATGCACGGGAAAATGTTTCCAGAATTAGATTCTCCAACTTTCAATTACATACGTGTAGGAATGGGAGCAAGACCTGCAACGACAGCTTTGGTAGTTAACTAAACAGATAAGTAGGCTTAGGTTAGAGAAGCAAGGAACATGAAAAAGACAATTTGCAGCAGCTTGTGAGGTTTCCTGGAAGTCTGAGGAGTCTGACTTTACTCTCTATATGATAGAGGTTCTTAACAACTCTGTTCCACAAAATTTTGATCTCAGTCGAAACCTCTGGGAAACTCAGAATATTTTCACTGAGACACAAAGTTTCTTTAAATATCTGTTTTACTACAAACATTTAAGTTATAATTTTTGAATTGAGGATTTAGAACTTCTGACTAAAAGACAACAAACACAACAAACACATGTGAACTAAAAACCAGGAAGTTTACTATGTTATAAACAATAGTTACAGGACTGTTCCAATAATAATGGATTTCCAGCTGATGATGATGTGGGTTGGGCTATCTACCTGGGGACTGGAGGGCCACGGAAGGGCTCTTATCTTTGTCACCAACTTGAGCAAATCAAACCTCTCTGTGCCTCGGTTTCCCCCTATGTGAGGGGTCTATAGCAATGCCTGGTGAGTATCAAATGACCCAATAAGTATTACATGAAAAAACTAGATAAAAAATAAATCCAACTGTTAACAGGAGTTATAAAACCCAGAATTACATGGAGAGGCATGAGCAGCCAAGTGTGTCTGTGAATACTTTCTGACTCAAGTCCCAGCAATAGAAGCCCATTTTTCATTCCCTTTTCAAATATATATATTTTAATATGTAAATAGTGTCAGAGCCTTCTTGGGATTCCTTGTTCTGCCAGAAGCCTGAGCCCCAGGGGCACCTTGCAGCTGATCCTTCCCTCTCTGTGGCCACAAAGAGCAGGGCAGATGTACAGAAGGAAGGATTGAGCAGCTTATAATTGAAAATCTAATTTACAATAAAATAAGAACACGTGCCAATGTACAGCCTTGACTGAAGAGGAAATTTCTTGAAAAACCTATTTAATACAAAGCCACACATGTTCAAAATAGTCCCAAGTTATCAATCTTCCACTAAGGTGCTCATTAAATCACAGCCATAGCCACAACTGTGTTTTTATCCCTTGATGCTTTGGTACCCCCAGGAGAAAAGACTCAAGTTGCTGATTTATGAACATAACCATAAATCATGTCCAGCCAACGACTACCTTAATACTATCTTCCAAAATCCTTTAAGTTCATATTAGGACAAAGTAAATATATCCTGTTGACATAATTCAGGTATATTTCAAAGATATGAGTGTCCAGGAACCTGTTCCTTGACCCTCTCTAATATCTAACATGAAGGGTCCACTGTCATTTAATACTTGATGGGTATCAGGAGGCCAGAAGAGTCCAATCATCATCCACCAGATAAAAAATTACAGAACAAATTGCAACCATGGAATTGTATGTGCTCCATTCATCTTCATAACAATGCAAAGTAATTATTTTTAATCTCCATTTTGTAACTGAAGAAATTGAGGCCCATAGAGGTTAAGTAAGTTGCTTAAATTGTCATGGTTAATTTTTAGCAGTGTCAGAGCTATGCTAGGTAATGCTTGAAAAAAGAGGTAAACTCACTTTATCCAAGTTTATGGCTGATGTCCAAACTGAGTCTAAATGGGTTTCCTCTCACCCCAAATCAATTGCCCAGGGAGATAATCCTTGGTTCTCCCAGCAGGTGTCACTGTGGAGCCCTAGGCATGGCATCCTCTCCCACTTCTTGAGATTTCTACCATTTGCACATGATAGAGAGCCAGTAAAATTATATGTTACAATTGAAACCTTAGGTAATTTTAATCAAATTCTTCATTTTACAGATAAATAAATTTGAGTCATAGTAATGTGACTTGCCCAAGGTCACAAGCCGATTGACACCTAGGACTAGAATGGGCTTCCCCTGAGAGTCACAACTCAATGGGGAGAGAGCTAGGACATTGATGTCTTCATAATTATACAGATGTTCACATACATGGGTTATTATCTGCAAATACTGGGCTTTGTTACTCAGCTCTGCCTTCTCTCTTTCTCAGCATAATTGGCTGTTTGCTGTCTGGGGTTCTTTTATCTGCAGTAAGCCCTGATACAATTTCTTATCTTTGTAAGAATGCAAAGAAAACATTTAGAAAGAAGCACTTTAAAAATAGGGGAAAATGGAGAGAATAACACTGAGTCCTCGAGTTCATCACCTCCTTTAAGATATCACTGTAGTTCACCTCAATAGAACATTAAGGGAATCCAAAGCTGGATGGGACTGAGCTAGCTGGTCCAATGATTTTCTTTCCTTTTTTAAAAAAATTTATTCTTCTTTTCTATAAATTAAACTCTAAATTTTATTTGAATTTTACCAATTTTTGTATTAATGGCCCTTTCCCACATCATATCTAGTTATCGTGTGCCCTTTGCACTATTTAGTGACAGTTTCTCAGTCTTCCCTTTGAGGAGTACTAGTCAGATTTTGTAAAATGTCTCTTGGTTGTATTTGTCTATTTTTTTTCCTCATTGGTAGGCTGGAGATACAGGTTGGGGAGAATACCACAGAGGTGAAATGTCCTCATCATCACTTCATATAAAGAAAGGGTTACATGCTGCTAACACAACTTATGGTGATATCAAACTTGATCACTGGACTAAACTGATAGCTTCCAGTAGTACTGACTGAAAAGTTCTATTTTTCTCCTTTGCAAATTGTATCAGGGTTTTCTGCAGATAAAGTTTTAAACCTTCTCCATTTATTAATATTCATTTGTTTATCTCAGTATTACTAATACATGTGCACACACATATTTTATATATATATATATTCCTCCTCAGATCTCCTGGCATGAATTTTCTTCTCAGACCATATATATGTGTGTGTGTGTGTGTGTGTGTGTGTGTGTGTGTGTGTATAATACTATGGGTTATAATCAAATTCTACACTATTAATTTTGTTCCTCAAATTGGTTTCAGCTCTGAGAGCTGAGAGCACTTCCATATTGTGTCCAGTGTCGCTCCGACATCTTTTGTTTTTCTGTTTCCTTTGAGCAACTCCTGGCTTTCTGGGAGTATGAGATGCTATTGGTTCACCTGCTCCAGTTATCAGGGAGCCACTTGTGCAAGGAGCCATGGTTCCTTTCATTGGAGAATAGTACTTAGGAGCCAAGAGTGAAGCACGGGAAGTGCTTGTTGGTACTGGTCCATTGTCTCTTCTAGTTCCTCTTAACGTACAGAGCTGGGACATGCATGTATGCATAGCAATCCATATGTTCCCACACATTTATTTACATATCCTGAACCTGTCTTTATATTAAACTAATCAAAAGTTCACACTAATGTCTCCAACTCTAATCCAACTCAGGATTCTTTCAAGTTGCCTCCTGCCTGGGCTGCAATTTCCCTTTCTAAACATAGTAAATCTTATTTTCACCACCCACCATCCATATGCTCATTAATAGCTTCCTTTTACAGAAAATAAGGTTGAGGAGAGAGGGCAAGTCACTTATACAAGGTTACAAGTCACAGGAGTAGCAAAGTTTCTTCTCGCCTCTAGACTACAGACGCTCTTTCTAAAATGCCACTTTTATTCCTAATGGATGCTTCTTTTCTTCAACCACGCTTATCATCTCTGGTCCCTGGTCTTATACTTTTATTATTTTATACTTGCTACTATCTGACTTTTTCACTTGAAAAGGTGTGTGGTATAATTCTAAGTACCTTTTCATCAGCAACTTAGAATTGTGGTAAATGAACATGGCTTCTAAAATAGAGTCACAAATAAGCCTGGAATTCAGGATCTAACAATAGAAGTGTTCAGGGATGGAGAAGGTGCTGGTCTGGTTACAATGGAAGGGCAGGGAATTTCTCTTGAAGTTTTATTTGCAGCAACTTACATTACACAGAAAAAGTTAAATACTTAGCAAACATACTTTAGTTCACATTTGACATATGAATGAAAAATAAAGAATACTCTCACTGCTCTGGGTTTGTATGCGTGAGGGTGGGGCTGGCTCATACCCTCCTCCCCAGCATGACTTGCTTCTCAGACCACAGTCCATTCCTGAAAACTCCCTTTACTACTATTGGATTCTTAGCAGAACAACAATTGCAGCAACTTTCCAACTGCACCTTTAGCAACAGAGAGAAGATTTGCTATATGGAAATAAAAATAAATAATAATAACCAAGTTATTTAGGGGGAGAGTCTTATGACCTCTCCTACTCTCCTTCTCCCTGAAGTACTTGATGTAAAATGTCAGGTCAGTTACAAGCAAAGATACTTTAAAGGGGAAGAAAGGCTCTCAGGTCAAATTAACTCAAATGCAGACAGAATCCACCCTGGAGTATGGATGAAAAGGAATCCTAATCTGTGGTATCTGTGAATGTAAGGAAAGAGGTGTTTTGCAGATGTATCCAAGTTAGGAACAAGTCATGCTGGATTAGAGTGGGCCTTAGTCTGAGACTGGTGTCCTTTTTGAAGAAGAGAGGATGCTGGAAGAGGGAAGAGGTGCTGGAAGATTGATTCAGAGATCTGATAGAAGCAGTTACAAGCTGAGGAAGGCCAATGATTTGTAGGTATTACCCAACTACAGATGGAAGAGAGAGTCTTCCCTAGAGTCTTCAGAGGGAGTGTGGCCTTGCTGACATCTAACTTCCAGAACTCTGAGAGGAAAACATCTGCTGCTTTTTGAGCCACCAGTTTTGGGTACTTTATTCCAGTAGCCCTAGGAAACTACCACAGTGGTTCACAAAAGGAGCAAGTGAATCTTGGCCAGGAGACTGATGACCTGGCAAGGTGGTCCCTGATCACAGGAAAGAATGCCTCAGTCTCCCCACCCCACCCCACCTCTCAGGCAAGAAATTCTTCTAACCATCTCTTTCATATTTGAGCCCACAGGTAGCAGCAGTTTTTATTTTATTTATTTTTTTTTTTAATTTTCTTATTTGTTCATGGACCATTGTTTTATTTATTTATTTACTTATATATGATGCTGAGAATCAAACCCAGTGCCTCACACATGCTGGACAAGTGCTCTATCACTAAGCTTCAATCCCAACCCTTTTTTTTTTTTGTTGTTGTTGTTGTTGTTTGGTTGGTTGGTTGGTTGGTTTTGGGTTGTTTTTGTTTTTGTTTTTGTAACAAAGGGGCTTCCCTTGAATGTCTACTTACAGGGAATGAGTTAACTAGTCTGGCCTGAAAGTATTCTTGGGGACATGGCAGTGACATTTCTTATTACAAGTTAATAAGTCTGTACACACTGCTAATGCCAGTATTCCCTGGAGAGACAGATCCACCCACATGCTGATGAAGTCAGTTTGAGGGCTTACGAAGCTGGGGACCTGACTTCAGTTGTTAGTAAATCCACCTCCTGAGGAGTCTCTTGGGAGATAACACTAGACTTTCTGGATAACATACATTTATACCATAGATTTCTGTTTTCAAAATTTCCTCCAAAGCTGTTTCACTTTTCCCAACCCCTTCTAGCACTTTTGTTTTATTAATTGAAGTCCTTTCATTGCATGAGTTGATTTATACAGTGTCCTTGTTGTCACAGAGCAGAAGCTGGTGGTCCACTTAACACTGAGTGATGAGGCATATCACTGAGTCCCACAGAGCCTCAGCTTTCCTACCAATAAAATGGGGCTCACGCTGACCTCTTTGCCCACATCACATGTATGGATCAAATTAATTACCATATGTGAAAATACTGCTAAAGCCATAAAGCAAATGCACTTTGTTGTCATATAATTAGTATCTTGATTTTCAACTGTTCCATTTCTTGATTTTTTTTCAATTTTGCCATAAAGTAAAAAAGTTTATATGAGGTATCCTCAACCATTTTATGTATGCAAAGCATGTTCATCCTTCAATAACCACCTTGAAAGTCTCTTACGCCATGAAGCTTCCTGCTTCTGCAGCCCCATTCCTACAGCCTTTTATGGTAGGTATTTGTCCATCACTTATTTTATGCAATCCCCTTTGAGTTCTTTTAGGACAGGAATTAAATCTGATCTCACAGTGCTCAGCCCTCAGTGCCTTTCCTGTGGTGTTCTCAGGTATGTTGACTGACTTTAAACAAGAAACTGTTATTATCTCACACGGTGGGTGCTTGAGGATCAGGAATCTGTGCCCAGCTTGGCTCAGTATTCCAGGCTCACGGTCCCTCATGGGGCTACAGTCAAGCTCTGTTTAGGCTATGGTCTTTGGAAGTCTTGACTAGGCTTCTAGATCTGCATCTCAGCTCCCTCACCTCTTGGGAAGCCTCATTTTCTTGCCACATGGGCCTTTCCCTGGGGTATTCACATGAGAGCAAGCACTGCTACATTGATTTTCATAACCTAGTCCCCAAGCCCTGCACCACAACTTTCTGCCTTATTCTATTCATTAGAATTGAGATATAAAGTCCAGGTGGCACACAGCAGGAGGGACTTATACAAAGGTGTAAATACCAGGAGGTAGAGGTCACTGTGCATCATCTTGGAGGCCAGTTACCACAATGACTAACTGACAGAGTGAATCAATATATCACATTTATCTTTAGCATACTTTCCACTCAGGACTTTTTGCTTCTAGATGACATAGACTTGACTTCATTCTTATTGAAGCAAGCTGAGGAGTGCAAATGCAAACCAGTCATTAACATTTATCTGATTCTAAAAAGATAATCTACAATGGAGAAATCAGAAGCCAAAGGAGAAGGATACTTTGGCATTATCCCATCACTACCCCTTCTACCCACATGTCCATGATTACTTATACTTAAGTGATAGAATTAACTTTTAACCAAATTAACAGAATCTTTTCAGCAAATTGTTACCAATAATGTCAACAAGTATTTACTAACTGAAATCAGGTAGATATCTGCTTTTGTATATTCTAACTTATATTTTCCATTCCCTATCACATCAGATCTGGACTCATCAGTGATCATCTCCTAGTGAAGAGCCACACTGTATTTAATAAGTCCTTACAACATTCCTAAGGATATGAAGTGAGGAAAGGGCACAAGGTCCCTAGCTTTATTTAGATTTCAGTCTGTGAAGGAAGAGAGACTAATAACACACAAGCTTTCTCTGGGATTTTATCAGTTTACTCAACCTCACTTACAATTTCTTAATATAAACCTTTGTACTATGATCCCCTGTTTTTCTCCATATACCCCAAACGTCCCTATTTTTTAAAATTTTTTAATTGTTGATACATCTCTATTTTATTTATTTATTTATATGTGGTGCTGAGAATCAAACCCAGTGCCTCACACATGCCAGGCAACTGTGCTACCACTGAGCCACAACCCCAAAACTTCCCTATTTTTTGAAGATGACCCAAAACGAATGTCTTCCTTGAACTTTTCCTTAAATGCTGGTGTTCCCCATCACCTTTGGCTTCCTTGAATTTCTAGAATAATTGCCTTTTTTCCCTCACATTACTTCATGTGATTTAGTCATATTGCCCCAACAGATGGCAATTTCCTTCAGGTACAGGCTCCTTCCAAATGTTTGGAAGGCACTCCATAAATGCTTCCCAATTGATGGCTAATAAAGATAAAATGTTTACTTGAATGTCCTTGGCCCAAACTCTGCATTTGAATCTGGAATAATAAGACTAGTTTCTGAATTAATATTCTAGGTGCTTAAAGCTGAGCCTAATGTGAATTAAAATTTACATAAATTATTTTAATCAAAATAAATGCACAGTGCCGTAATCTTTTCTGTACTTAGGATTTATTGAGGGAGATTAATAAGTTACTGTTGCTTAGTGGAGAAGCTTAGCAATGGGAATGTTAAATATGCCATATCTTTTCATAAATACACAAAAGGAGCTACTATTACTTCTGCAATGTACTTTAGATAGAACACTTTAAACAGTCTATTGTCTTAGAAAAAATTGGGCTTTAGAGGCTGACATACCTGGGGAAGTCAAACTGTAATCACTCTGGGCTTCCATTTTCACATCCATAAAATGAAGATATTGCTATTTGCTTTTCCGTGTTATGGGAAAATAACAATGAAGTGCTTCAGTCATGAGTCTCACACTAGATGTGCCTACAATACTTCTCTCTTCACTAAATATTTCTCTAGGAAACATTAAACTATGTTCATCTCAGGGCAAAAATTCATTAGAAATCATCCACTATGCAAAAAACAAAAACAAAAAAAACACTAAATATTTTTAGAAACCTCTTATCAAACAAAGCCTCCAGGGTTGGCCACATCTAACAGTGCTCTAAAGGAAATGGTAGGCAATTTAGACCCATGGTTTCCTCAGATTTCAATGGATCCTTAAACATCCCTGAATCAGACATGAATCAGAAAAGCTAGAGAAAGAACAAAGACAAGTAAAAAGTCATGAAAATAAAACAAGCATTCTCTGGATTTTGTTGTTGTTGTTATTTCTCATCTTTCTTTGAGTGCAATATCCTTTTTTGTTCTGATTTATCTGGCTTCTCTTGAGTGTTCATATGTGTCAACACTGGGCCTCTGGGTGCATCCACTGTTCCTGTACACTCTTGAATTCTAAAGTTATTTAAAATTCTAGGTGCCATTGCCAATTCCACAAAACATTTTAGTAGCAATATTTGACTTTTGAGTTTTCAAAAATTATTTTGTTGTTAATATTTTTAGACTGCTTGCTAAAACTCCATGGTATTAAGAAAAAAGTCTCAGGATACATTTCAAAGTTTTATGTATATCGATGCCTAAATTAAATTGCAAAAGCATCCATATACTTTAAAAAAATATTTAGTTCATTTTTCAAGAGAGAAATTGAAGCTGCCTATATATTGTTTGAGCAAATTGGATTAAATGGAAGTCTTCATTATAATCACTTTTTAAGGATAGATTTGAACTACAGCACATTCATTTGAAAAAGAAAATTTGTTGGGCTGGGGTCTGGAGATGTGTGTCCCAAACCTTGGCTAAATTAATTGCATTCAATAGTTAAGGAGAGTGAAAGAAGACAGTGGTCACCCTGGAGGAAAAGCAACCATCCAGGAAAGAATCTCATATGAACTTGGCACAGAGGGGCAAGGTGATCCATGTTGTGAGTGTGACAAGAATGACACTGCGTCAGATGCCACCTACTAGCTCAAACTCTCATTCTCTCAAGAGAAAAACTGCGCAGAAAGACTGGCAAAAATATAATCAAGGGAAGTTCCCCATGAGGGTTAGTGCTTCATCCTCTGCCTGGGACAGATGTTGATTCATCTCCATCCTTATTAAATCCACCTCACATGGACTCACATTCTTAGAGTGATGTGCCAAGGAGCTCACAGATCATGCTCAATTGATTTGAAACTTCTGCCCAGCTCGCAGGAGATAGTGAAAGTTGACCTGTGGTGATAATTAGCTGACCTAATGGCCTGCAATAAGATTTTCCTCTGGGGTCTTAATTATCTGTGTGTGGGTTTTGGATACTGTTTTTGGAAGTGTGAATACCCCAAAACATCACCTCATCCGGAAAACCCCATTTGGACTAACTCAACATGACCAGCTACTATTAAGCTTCTTTGAAAATAGAAGGAAAGTGAGCAGTGCCTCCAAGTAGGAAAATTCTTTTAAAACTGAGATGTGATGTGCTATAGGCAGTGGTGTAGAGTCCAGCTAGAACAGAGGTCGGCAGTGTAAAATACTGTGCTGAACTGCAGGAAAATTCTCTATGATGCTCCCACCCATGAGGAGATGTAGCCAAGGTGAGATGTAGCCAGCGGACCTGACAACCTCAGAGGAGGTTGAAGGACATGAAGAGATTAGCATCCAACACCATCATATTCTTAAAGATATGAAAAATTCCAGAGGTGGCAACTAGAGTAAGATTCCTAACTTTTGAGGAATAGCTGAATTATATTACAATGGCAGTGCTGACATGAGACGCTTGGGGTGGGATATAGTGGGCCTATATTCCTTTGGATGAAGGCAAAATTTCCTCCAGGGTGAATGCTGATACAAGAACTATTTATCATCCCTCATGGAGAAGGCTTGGACTGTGTCTACTCCATATCAGAGCTTCCTGATAGAATGAATTATTTTCCTCTTTTTAATAGCTATTCATGTACATATCATATTTCATCTCTGAAGTGGGAGCTCTGTGAGTGTGAGTGCGGCCTTTGAAAACTCCTCACCTTTCCTCCTTCCCAGATCACGATGTGAAAATAGTACAAAGACAGCAAATACTTAAGGAATGAAAGGAATGAAGAAATGAGGGTCAGAGAAAGGAAGAAAGACAGGTAGGAGGGTGGAGAAATCAAACACTATTATTCTAGTAGTTCTAGGACTTCCTTTATCATGAAGCTAATGGATCTGTTGGAAGGGAAGTTTTATTTTGATCAGTTGCTTTTCCAACTTATAACATTCATTATAGGCAGCTATTAACTATGTCTTCAGGATCTTGTACTAAATGTGCTCATCCATTGATTCACCAAACACTTACCAGATTCATACTATATGCCACATGTCTAAGAACCAGTTATAAGTAATAAACATGAGAGACCACCCTAGCTCTCATGCAACTTACATTTTAGTATAAGTTTAGAGAGCACATAAGTAAATCAATGAAGCAGAAAAATATTGAAACTCTCCCAAAAAATGAACATAAAATGTGCAATGATCTGAATGTTCACTCCGCCCTTCCCAAAGTCATAGGTTGAAACCTAATCACCAATAAGTTGGTTTTATGAGGTGAGGTTTTGGGAAGTAGCTAGTTGATGGAGGTGGAACCCCCAAATTGCTGACTTGTCCCTTCAACCATTGGAGAACACAGCAAGAAGATGCATTTTATGAACAAGAATGTATATCTTCACCAGAGGTTGAAATTTGGTCTTGGACTTCCCAGGACAATGAGAAATCTATTTCTGTCAAACATAAGTTTAAGGTACTTGGTTAGAGAAGACAGAATGGATTGAGACAGTGAGTGTGTCCATGTGTCCGTTAGCGCTCTCTTTCCTCTCACTCGATGTCTCTCTCCATGTTTATCTCTAACATACTTCCCCTAGAGTTCTGAAATAGCATTTCTTCTAGATCTGTGGGAAGGAGTGACTTGCCATTCAGGAGTTTCGTTAGATCAGCCTGAATGAACTAAAACAAGGTGGCATGATAGAAGGTGACAAAGGGTCAGAACAGGCCTCTCTCTGAGGATTAGGAGATGGGCATTTCATTTGGAAGGAACATGAGTGCAAAGACAGTTAAGGCAAGAACCACCTTGGGGTGTTCAAAGAAAGACACCCCCCAAAAAAGATATGGCAAGAAGAGTAAGGAAAAGGAAAAAGAGTAGTTAGGAGTGAGGCAGGGAATGATGATCTGGGGAGGAAGACAGGGCATACCACATACCACATTGAGCTCTGAACACAACTGAAGGTGTTTAGATATTACCCTAGATTTTCAGCAGCAAAAGACACAATATAAATTATGTTTTCAAAAGAGGTTAGGGGTGGGAAGAGGGCTGCTGTGTGTTTTAGATGTCCCGATTCTTGGTCACTGATGGCCATGGTGGAAAGGAAATCACAAGAGGACGCACAAGAGCTCTCATTGTCTGGTCCCGTGTTTTAATTGGAGCCATTGATAAATGCTAGCATTTATTTAGAGATTTAAATAAGACTCAGATAGACGTGAGAGGGAAGACCAACTTAAATTTGACATACTTTAAAAGCTATTAGATGTTAATTAGGTAGGTAATATGAACAGATTAAAAGGTTTGTTTTAGAATTATATGGAGGGAAGATAGAGTGATAGAAAGAGATTTTTTAAAAAACTCATTTTGGATTTGGGGGTCAATGTGACTATCATCCCACCCACAGAAATCCATATCATATTCTTGTCTTCATATATCCTTTTAAAAAATGATCAAAAAATCAAATTTATAGGCAAGTGTCAACTTATAAATTGTGAATATTTACTAGAGGGCAAGAAATCCCTCATATATATTCTGAGAGGGTAATAAAAGAAAAGAAAAACTTAATCACAGGATAATAGATGAGCTAACAACTTAAATCTACACGTTTAGTTTATTAGTGCATTGTCAGAAGGCATGGACGTGTCTCATTCTATTGTATCAGAACATAAACACAGTACCCTATATATTGACTGAATTAAGTGGAATGGGCATATGTTTGGCACAAAATCTGTCTTATAAACATAAGAAATAAAATCATATATAAATAGTGGGGGAAAAAAGAATTAGATGCATACATCTACCTGTCCTTACTTTGAGGAACAGATGAATACTGAATGATAATCACTAGTAAAATTAGTGATAAATGTTAGGAAAGTGGATTTGAATTTCAGAAATATTCACTTGGCATAAAAACTTAATAAATTCTCTTAGATTATAATTTGTGTCATTAGTGGTATAAGCAGATTAGCCACCTGTACACTTGAAGGCCTTTTAAAAAGATTTTGTTTGTAATTTTTTTTTCTGAATATTTCAGATGCTTTGGAAACTCAGTAAAGCACAGTCCCTGCTTAGCTGCTTCTTGCTTTCATCCCTAGCTTCAGCTGGCACCAACCAGATGGATGAGTTTGCCCAACCACTACAAGGGACAGTTGGAACACACGATTGACTGATGTTATGCAAAATGTCAGAGACTTCTGAATCTGATCTTGGCATAATATGATGGAAATTTTCCAAATCCAAGGATTGCAGAGAGCTGTACAATCACGACACAAAGGGACTGATGTGTTGCATATTGAAGTCAGGCAATGATTACATATAATTGTATCATTACCATCATTACCTAGAGTGAGATTAATGGAAGCAACTATTCAGAAAAACAAGAAAGAAATTAGCTTTGAAGTAGCATAATGAAAGATTTTAATTGTGGGAAGAATTCAGTCACATTTTTAAATTACTGGTTGTGATTCCATCAAACTTGCTAACCCCAAATCTTATTCACTGTTTCAATGTGTGTGCTTTATTTCATTTGGGCCACACAATGATTAACAAAGGTCAGATATCCATGGAATATAATCTTGCCACAAAGCTAATAAACCAAATCTGTCCAAAATGTTTATTTTAATAAGTGGGCAGAAAGAGTCAGAAGAAAATTCATGGAAAAAGCCAAGGAATGAAATGTTTCTTGTTTGTTTTTTAAACACCATTAAAATCCACACATCAAAGATACAACCCCGATTAGAAGCAAACTAATATACTGCAGATGAGACTATACATTTTTTCATATCAAATTGGGAATATTTAATTCAAATGCATCCATGTGATCTATGTAGAATCCCACTATGTGTTTGTTTATTTGTTGTTCTTTGTTTTAAGTGAGTCTGAGCGGCTTTTACAACAGGAAATATAGTATCCTTGCTCCCTTAACAGTGAAGGGTGAGTTCCAACTCCCTTAGTTGATGCATGGAAATATGGCTAGTAGAAAACCCTGTTTATACTACTTTTTTCCTATACATAAATACCTATGATATGCCATCATTTATAAATTAGGTACAGTAACAGATTAACACTAATAAACAATAATAGACCAATTGTAACACCATATTCTAATCAAAGTTATGTGAATGTGGTTTCTTCTCTCTCCCTCTCTCAAAATATCTTACAGTATTGTACCCACCCTTCTTCCTGTGATGCAAGATGACACAATACCTATGTGATTACACAAAATGAGGTAAATGAAGTAGACATAGGGACTTAGCATTAAGTTACTTCATAAGGAAGGACCACTTAACACAAACATGGCAATACTGTAAGCAGATCTGATAGCAAATATGGCTTCCGTGTAACTAATAAGCAGGTAGCATATACATCTAGGATACACTGGACAAAGGAATGATTCACATCCTGGGCAGAAAGAAGCTGAAGGGGATGAACTTTCCTTGTACTTTTCAGAATAGTGCACCTGGAGATGTACTTTCCTCCCCTCCCTGCCACTGAAGATTATTCAAGATGCTCAACATGGAGCTCTTGAGGGGCTGCGCAGAGACTTAGCATCCTATGATCTGGGAATGGAACTGAACACTTAGCTCCATATCTAAACAGAATTCAGTTATAGGGTTTAGATACTGCTAAAATTTGGAGTTTTCACAGTGAGTTCAACTAATAAGTCAATTAATATTCAATCACATTTAACAACTAAATTACAAGATAAATAACCTTTATTGTGAGTTTCTTTGCATTGCCTTATGTTAACTTTCTATTCACTTAGAAGAATGAGCAGCTGCCTATCTTGTAGTCTGAAAAAAATTACAGTGTTCAATCCACTCACTCTGGAGTAACGACAGCTTACCTATGATGTAGCACTTTATATATATATTTAACGTTTCTTTTATATATCTATTCTTTACAAAGACCTTAAGTGTTAGAAAACCCTGAAATCATTACTTGATTTAAACATAAGGCCTAAAACAGAAAAGTGGCTTAAGGGGGGCACAAATACCTAAAAATCATTTTCTAGTTCAGATTCTTTTCAAAAACAGCACTCACTGCCACTCAGAACCACATGGGTATAAAGACCAGGTCTAATGATGAGATTTATTCAGATTCTGCCTCATGCCCTCTGTGGTCTGAACCACCTCATCTCTGCCCAGGCAAGTGGGATCACTCCCTTCCTGGTCCTTCACCCCTACTCTTGCCTAGTCTCATCTCCTTTGCACCTGATTGCCAGGATGGTCTTTTCAGCCTGATATTCTGATCATGTCTCTTCTCTGCCTGAGATTCTTCAATGATTTAGCACATGCTCTGAGTCAGAAAGGCCGATACTCTTAATACTGTCCATTTGGTTTACATTTCTGTTCAAATGCCACCTTACCCTACCAAGTATTCTCTATAAACTGGCGATTCTTCCACCTAGTCCCTCTCTCTGATTCCCCTTAATCTGATTCAGTTTTCTCTATAACTTGGTCACCACATGACATCTTCCATACTTATCTGCTTAGTTTTAATTACCTGTCATATCAGGACTTTATCAGCTTTGCTCATTTCTGTATCCTCAGAATAACACCTCATAGCAGATTCTTGGTGTTTCCTGGGGGTTGGGGGAGGGGACCATGAATTCCCTACCCTGCCCTGCAGAATCCAGTTCCTGCTTCATCTTTCCAGTCTCATAGAGCATTTTGTTCTTGATTCTTTAGACTCATTGCCCTTCTTCACTTTCTTTGAATATACCAGACTTCCTCCCATCCCCTTGGTTCTAAGCCTAGAATTCATTTGCCTCTAAATCCTTCTTCATTTATTGCTTTGTTTTCCCCACTAGATTATGTTTCATCACAACAGGATTTTGTTGTTGTTGTTGTTGTTGTTATTCTGCTCACTTTTGTATCACTAGTGACTGGTCCACAGAATGATCATCACTTGGATGGGGTGTGCCTATTTACTTATACCTATATAGGTAATGTATTCTATTGAACGAAAATCCATTCAACATTTCACATTGACCAGTTCATATTTAAAAGTACCTGCATGAGCAAACGGGGGGTAAAGCTAGGTAATCCATAAACTGCTACACACAGAACCCCATTAGTAAATTGCCCTCTATATTCCAGCAGTTAGCAATGGCAAGTTTGGTGCGGCTTTCACAAGGCTAAATGCTTTTAGTGCAAATTAAGTTACCACATTCTTAGAGGTTCTAAAATAAATCACGTCAAAAAATTTATTAACTGCCTAGATTTAAGTAAGATAGAATTAACCTTGAAATATTTTATAACAATTGCAGCATGCTCTTAGTAGGGGAAGAACCCAATCAGAAACTGGGAGAGTCAAATTTTCATGTTAGAAGCTGCACAAAACAGTCACTTATCCCTACTTTCTGATGTGAAGGACAGAAGTGAGTTGCCTCACAAGTTCTGTAATCATATTACTGAAGACAAGACTGGATCTGGATTCTACTCAAGTGCATTCACTGCTAGTCAACTGCTGCAGCCCTGCACCTGATAATCTCCAAACTGAGAATCAGGAGCAACTCCTCAATATGCTGATAATATATGTTGACAAAAGGAACTAATCAGAAGGGCCCCTTGCTTCAAAGAAGCAACAAAACATTGATTTCACCCCAAACCAGACAATTGATCCATCAAAACAATTTTCCTACTTCTTCTGAAACATTTTGTCTGGTGTTATCCCTATTGAGAATAAGGAATTTCAGTAATATCAATCAAATAAATGAGTATTGTTAAAACTTTGGTGTTTGCTGCTGACACATCATTTCCGTGATGCATGGAAACACACTGGCAAGTTTGAACTCTGAAAATAGTTGATATAGATAAACCACTTCTAAATATTCAGATAGTAAATGATGACAGAAAGAGAAATGAGGTTTATGGGAAGAAAATGGCTTTGGGGTCAAGCTAACCTGAGACTGATGTTTAGTTCTTCCACTTACTCACTGTGAGCTTAGAAAATATCATTGAACCTGTCTAGAACTTGGCATCTTTTCTGTAAAATGGGCCTAACAGGGTATCTACATCATATTGTTTTAGTAGAGATTAAATACGTGATGGTGTAAGTTGAAGGGAGGGCCTAAAGACTGATATGAGGTAAGCTCTTGGTAAATTTCACCCCCTCTGTCCACCAATAATAAGTGATTTCTGATTTTTTTTTTTTTTTTTGAGGGGACTTCAGGCACTGTAGTTGGGGACATGAAAAAACAAACTGGTATTTTTCTTCTGTAACAATTCATCTAAAAAGGGCTCTTCCTCACACTATCTATGCTAAACAAAAGGCTAAAGCTATAGAAGATATATAGTAGGTACAGGGTTGTGAAAGGCAGTGTACCACAAAAAGATTCATTTCATTTAGCAATGTCAAAGACAAAACTATGAACCAGACCACCCTCATCATGAAGGCAGGGGAGGTAGCTCCCTCCATACCTGGCAGGATTTGCAAGTCCATGTACCCATTTATTAAGTGGCAAGGCACAGTGCATTCCATGGGAATAATGTAAGAGCAAGCTTATGTCCCTTCCTTGATGGATCTAAGAGTATAATGATGGAGAAAGTATTAATCTTGATTAAAGTGTTAAGTGATACTGTTTAATATATAATTACAAATTGAGACCAGCCTCCTGAAGGAGGGGAAAAAAGAGCTGAGAGAATACAGGACAAAGGACCCATTTAGATAAAGAAGTCCAGGAAAGCTTCTGTCCAGAATAGTGCTCTGTGTTAATGGAGTGAGAATTCACATGGAGAGTCAGCAAAGATCACTGGCCTTCTTTCCTAGGAAACTCCTGCATCTTGTAAAGCAGAGTTCCTGGAAGTCACTTGGTTCCCTGAGCTTGCTGGGCTGCTTCCTCCTCTGGGCCCCATAGACCCTGTCTATCAAGCTCTGCTTCAAATTTGCCACAGGAGAAGTATTTGGCTCTCCCATGTAGAGGCCAAGAGACTGTGTCCTTTCCTGTAACATCACTGCTGACTCCTAAGAACCAGTTGGCACCCAGAAAATGCTTCATGAATGAGTCTATACCTGCCTAACCCTCCCACAATGCCTAACCATTTATTTTAATTAAGTTAGGGTATTTGAAGAGTAGTGTTTTGCTTTGTTTTTATACTGATCACTTGATTTTTCTATTGTAGACACAGTATTGTTTATACAAAATATAAAGGTTTTTTTTAAAGCTATTAGAATGCAAAGCATCTGAAATTAGCGCTTCAGTTTAAGTAGCTAGCAAGATGAACTTTAATAACCTAGAAAGATCCAAATGGGACCAAATCCTTGACAACAAAGTTTTGATTCAGGGAACTAAACCCACTACACCATTTTGTAGTAATAAGTAAGCAAGACTTATGGATTCTTTACAGCAATGATTAAACTGAAACTGCCAGGAAGTTCCATAAGGCTAAGTGGTACTTTGTCATGCAATAATAATTCTGTTTGGTTCAGCAAAAATGCATAGAATTTCAGAGGACGACTCTCCTTTCCAGGTTTGTGCATTTCTACTTAATCAGAGATACACACCATGGGCCCTACTTCCCTCATAGCATTCTGTAACCTAGCAACCAACATGTCCAGACATTAAGAAGATGGGGGCTGTGTGAATATATAGTCTTCCTCTGTTTTCACAAAAGATTAGAGAAAATGCAGTGGAAAAAACAACTACAAGTCATCAGCAACAAAAAAAATGATAACTTCTGAAAGTTTGCTTGGGAATGAGCACATTATCAAAAAAAAAAAAAAAAAAAACAAAAAACATAAAGCTGATCTACATATCATCTCGCCATCCTCCTCCAGAAGAGCATACTTGCTGTGTTTCCAGGTCTTTTGTAATATCTAAAACTCAAAATCATAATAATAGTAACCTTATAATGATAATTATGATAATCAATTCTTTCCTAGTCCCATTTCAACAAATGATACTTTTTGTAGTGGATTCCCTTTGCTTTTATTTCCATATAATATTTATGTAACAGAAATTGTTATGCCCTGGGGCAAAAAAAAAAAAAGATCCAAAGCTTTATCCCTGGTATCCTACCAAACTTTTCAGTTGATCTTGGACTCCAGGCTCAATATGGATTTTTCAATTAAAAATTTAGAAGGAATAGGGGGTGCAATAAAGCAAGAAACAGCAAAATCTGAAGTCTGGAAGTCAGGTGCCTGCTGTCGGACATGGAGAAGAGCAAGTAGCTCTGATGTCAGCTGGCAAATTTAACAATAGAATCATTGATGAAAGAATGGGCAAAAAGGAGAGGGGGGAATGAAAGGAGAGGGACGAACAAAGTGTGGGAGCCACAGGGTAAAAACAGAGAGGGGGGTAATAGAGGCTGTGGGCAGAATGGGCTTCCTGGTGAAAAGGTTAATTAAATCTTCCTTGGCATGCGATTCGTAAAGAACTACCCTTCTGCCTATGTGTGTGCGTAGACTCGTGTGTCCTTTGTAAACACACAGAGATGATAATGATTTCGCTGATGCTTTGGAGCATTTTTAAACGAGGACAATAATTTCGTTTCTTTCAGCTTCTTGCATGTAGAACAGAAAGAATTTTAACCCTGCTGACCTGCAAATAAATCTTAGGAGCCAGAGTTTGTTCTCCTTTTTTGCTTTATTCTCTCCAAAATTTAAAATCAACAACAAAAAACAACCTCCTATCCCTATTAAAATTAATGGCAAAATGAATGAACTCTTTCAAACAATAGAAGAAACAAACCCCACCGGGGCTCAGGAGCTTCAATACTACTCCAAAGAGCATGAGGCTGATTTCAAAGCTGAAGAAATGATTATAGATCATCCCAGGAGGACGCCAACCAATAAGATGGCAGCAGCGCTATTTGTTTTCTGCCTTTTGTGTGTTTCTTAACGTTAATCTCACCAAGCTGTCACATGGATTCCAGCAGCCCAGGGCAGGTGGGGGGCCTGGGGAGAGAGGGTGGAGTTTTTGATGTCAGTGGAAAGGGCAAATGCTGATCAGTGTAACCAAGAGCACCATCCATTCAGGCTTGAAGTGGTGTCTCCATCACTGTTGCCCTCCTGGGCCTATCTGTGAGGTTTATATACATTTCCATTGCAAGGTGACACATGCAGTAAATACCATCTTTTTTTGTTTGTTTGTTCTGTATTTAGCCTTAGCCTGGATTTTAAAAAGCATTTGATTTATTTGTTTTCAGAAACCTGAGCTATTCTGGCTACTGAAATAATTGCCGTTGATCAGGCTACAAGTTGTAGGAGAAAAAGTATTAATATACTTGCTCAAGGAGAAGCCGGCCTTTCTAGACCCTCCTGTGCTTAAATAGAATCCTTTCATGTGGAAAATCAGAAACAACAGAGTGTGGCAGCTCCTTCAGGAAAGCATTTTTTTTTCCTCTTCCATTTTGTCAGAAAGTAAATGTGTGTGTGTGTGTGCGTGTGTGAGAGAGAGAGAGAGAGAGAGAGAGAGAGAGAGAGAGGGAGAGAGAGAGAGAGAGAGGGAGAGAGAGGGAGGGAGGGAGGGAGGGAGGGAGGGAGGGAGGGAGAGAGAGAGAGAGAGAGAGAGAGAGAGAGAGAGAGAGAGAGAGAGAGGGAGGAGAATCTGTCACTCACATTTCATTCTGTCCCCGAGTCTTATGAAAGTTGCCAATGGTTTCTTCCTTCTTCACCAGTGAGAGATGATATTAGTTTGTGAAAACAGGGTAGGATGGGTGCATTTATTAGTGGAATGAAAATTAATAATAACAACCAAAATGGAAGAGTCACAAAGCCAAGGATGGCAAGACATGGCATAGCAGCTGCCCAGAGTCATGCTCCTGGTTGCCTGGCCTATGGAGACTCTTCCAAGCCTGCTAAGCCTTTGAACAGAATCAAGAACAGGCCTTCTAATACTTTACTTCCTTTTTTTATTTTTCATGTGTGCTCACTTACTTTCCCATGATTATGGGCAAAGTTAGTTTTAGCATCAGTGAATTAGCTCTGGAGACACCACCTCGATGAAAGGGTGGGCAATGTTTGTGACTGAAGAATTCACTTAGAGAATTCAAGGCTTCTGCATTAAGAAATAAAAATTAAAAGACCACCTCATGAGCGAAATGCATTGTGTCATGTCTATTTTAAAGTGTTGGCTGAATTCATTTGCTGTTGCCCTTCTCTGTTTCTTCGAGCTCTGTGTGCTACATTTAAAAACTATTAGAGGATGTACTATGCTCAAGTTTCTATAATAAGAGCATTAAAAAATGAAGATATCAAAAATGCTGTCTCTACCCTCAAGGCATTTGCAATCTAGTTAAAACAATAAAATTTATATCTCCCAGATGATTTAAATTTAAGACAGAAGGAAACAGACCTCTAGGAAAAGATTGTTGGGTAAGTAAAATAGGTCTGTTCATATCTTCTGAGCTGGGTATATTAAGGTCCATCAGCTGCTAAAAGAAAGCAGAACCAAGAGAAAGCAGAAACACAAAACTTTGTACTTGGCAGTGGCTGGGCCTAACTTGCTCCCACAGAGATCTATGACTTCTCAGAGAAAGAGTTATCCTCAGTTGATTCATTTATAAAACAAACGAACAACAAACAAGAACCCCAAACCCAAAAACAAAACATCTCATCTCTTAGGAGCCAGGATTTGTTTGTAAAAATTTCTGAGCTATGAGTCAGACCCTGTGTATAGAAGTCATTTACAGACATGTGTTAATTACTAGAGAATACAATTAATGCATTATAGAGTAAAGCACTTATTTGATTTTTTTTACTATCAATAATTATCTTAAAATAGCAGTAGACAATATTAATTAAGCATTTACCATATGACACATGCCTTACAGAGCACTTCATCCAACTCAATTTAATCCTCTCTAAGCCCCATGTGCCAACTATTACTATTACCACTTACAGATAAATAAACAAGCTCGGGATCGCTAAAACCCAAAGTTTGTAATAATAGAACTGGGATGTGAACATTTTTCTGCCTCTGATTATGTAATTTCTTTGCTACTAAACACAGCTTTTGCTAACTCTTCCATTGTTGTATCAAACTAGTCTTAAGCATCTAGCTAGTTCTTCTAAATAATAAGAGTTGAAAGGTAAGGTATAAACTAATACTAACAAAATACAACACAGGAATTTTTTGGGTTGAATAATATTTAAAGGCCACAGAGCATCCTCATTTGATAGGTAATTAAACTAAGGCCATTCATCATTTGATGAAGTTTAGCCACCTGCACGAAGATCTGAATATGGTACCCAAGCTGATAAACTGGTCCTATCCCAGGCCTCTTTTATTTCTTCAATGCAATTAAAATTGTAAAATGCTAAAGAAACAATAGGCTTCAATAAACTTGATAATTACCTAAGAGGTAAAACATAAGCTCTTTTTATGTTAACTCCTATAGCTGAAAACTTTTCTAAGGTTTAAGTTTGATCTCCTGCTTCAATAAACACAGAGTAAGAACAAAATCTCTCTCTTGGCTTCAACAGTGGAGATGGTACTGAAGCGGGATTTATTGGGGTTCTACTCTCAACTTGGTCATTTTCTTTGCAAACTGTAGAGTGTTACAAGAAGGTTTCCTAGGGAATCATATGTTCCACTATGCACTCCCTTGTATGGTTCCTATGACAGGATTTTATGAATCAACCTAACCAGGCTTTGTAGTGCCAAAGATTTGGCTAAACACTATTTCTGGTTGTGTATCTAAGGGTGCCAAATGTTAGCATTTAAATTGGGCTGATAAAGCAGATCACCCTCCCCAACATGGGTGGGCATCATCTAATCTGTTAACACTCGAATAGGATAAAAAAATGCAGACACAGATGCAATTTTATTTCTGTCTGATGGCCTGAGTTGAAACATGAATGATTTCTACCCTCAGTGCTCCTGGCTTTCAGGCCTTCAGACTTGGACTGCAACCTACACTGCTAGCTCTCCTAGGTCTCCAACTTGTAGATATCAGATTAAGGAGGTTCTTAGCCTCTGCAACTACAGATGCCAACACTTTATGATTAGTCTTCATTATATGATTGTGTGCCACTGGAGAACCCTGATTAATACAAAACCACTTCACTGACTTTGAACTTGGACATTTGATTTGTGTTGATCAACAGTGAATCTGGAAGTGTGGCAGAGACACATTGGGGAAAACTGCGGTAGCCACATGGAAAAGCCCAGAATGTCCTGAATATAAACAGTCACAGGTGTGACATTCCCCTCTGCTTAGTCATTGACACTGTAGTTGGGTCAGTCCTCAGCTAGTCCTCAGCTATGCAGCCCAGATGCCACCCACTTCTTCCAAGCACCTGGTGGAGACACCACCAACTATGAATATTAAAGACTAAGAAACTTAAGGTAGAAAAGTTTGCCCAGTTTTATTCTATCCACTTTCAAGAGGACAATATTTCTTCCTACAGGTCTTGAGCATTCAGTGAAAAAAGATTAGCAATGTGATCCAAATCTGGCCACAGCTTGTACCCATCCACGCTGTTTTACCAACCAAAATGGGCAAGTCTCTTCCATCCTCTGAGGGTGAGACACTTTGTGATTCACCTCCAAAGGAGAGAGCACAGAAAGAGAAAACTATTAGTTTACAGTGGATAAACTTGCCAAACACTATCACAGCCAAGTAAGAAATATCAACATCACGTGATAGGGCCTGTAGATACCACTACTCCAACTACAAGGTCACAGGTATCTTCATCAAGTTCATATCTCTTGTATCCATCCTCAGAAAACTTATAAATTTAGTCCAAACATGAGACCAACATCGAACAATCCAAAATTTCAGGGCATTCTACAAAATCTCTGACCAGGACCTCTCAAAACCATCAAGGCCATAAAGCATGGAAAGACTGAGAAATTACCAGTGACCAGAGAAGGCTACAGTGGCATGGAAGATAAATACAAATGTGAGATTCTAGATTCCATTTGAAAGAGAGGACATTAATGGAAAAATGGCAAAATAAAATTAAATCTGGAGTTGAGTTTAAAATAGGAAGAGCTGTTACCATATAAAAGGTCTCACTTTCTACCCATACAAAATAAATTCCTTAAAATGCATTATCTTAGAGCTACAGAAGAATCCCTGCATGTGGACCACCTCAAGCAGCAAGATTTTATGACTTATCTAGACATAGAATGAACCGCATTAAGTGGGACTCTTGTTGAATCTAAGGTCTTCTTTAAAGTGGGGGCGGTGGGGGTGGTAAAGAGGAAAGGAAGGAGGAAAGGAGGAAAGAACAGAAAATCAAATGATTTTATGGCTTCTTTATCTTTTTAAATATATTCCCCTTCACCAATGTTTCCATAAAAATTAGAGTACACAGAGAAAATCCACTTACTGTGGAGTTAAGTGAAAAAATTCAGGGTTACCTTCTAGCTATTGACATCTTGTGATGATTATAATGTAAATTAAAGTGTAAACACACATATATACCCATATAACTTTTAATAAAACCATTTAAAATGAATCTTCATCTGAAATGTTTTTATTAAATATGATTAAGTTAGTTTTAACAAGTGAGAGACCTTCTAATATCCATGTTCTATAGTAATACTTTGTTATTCTGAGCAATAAAAATAGATGAAGTGTTGCTATTTTCTTATTTTGCACATAATGTTTAATATTGGGCCATATTCACTAATAATTTATCTACAGTACTTTAGCAAAATTGTCTGGGATGGAGATGGGGAGAATTAAAAAATTTGCAAAGGTCTACATGAATAGAAGCTTGCACTTTGACAAAAGTGCATCTGGCTCTTTAAATATTCATGAAAATAATACTATAAGGCCTCTTCTCTGTGGGATATTTACTCCCTTTTCAACAGTTTAGTCCTGCAAATGTGATGGGGAAAAGGTTGGCATATGATGCTGAATAATGCTATTGTGATCAGGAGAAAGACATTCTGATGGGAAATGACATCATCTGTGCCTTTTGGTGTTTTTAAGGGCACATTGGAAAGAGATCAGAAAGTGCCCCTCAGCAAATAACATAGGAACAAGCTAACAATGGGAGGGAGCAAAGGCAGACAACCGGGAGGGATGTGCTCATTCCAAATATGTCACTTTCAGAATTGTCACACACTCCTTCATGTGTTCCTCCCCAGGAGTGATGGTGATTCTTTGGAAACCTTTAGTGGTGCAAATGGTGATGAACTTGGAATATCCATTGCCCTAGATCAGGAAGAACTCATGTTTCAGAGCTGAGCATCTATTTTGCTGAAATTCCAACTTTGAATCCAAGGATGATTATCTTAAGCCTCCCCAGCAGGGGTCACTAAGCTAATGATAAATATAAGCTCTGTTATGATATGTAATCACTGTTCCATTGAGGACAACAGGGGAAAGAAAGCAAGATGCCAAAGACCTGCTGGGGAAGCTTTGGATAGAAACAAAATGCTTTTCAGTAAGAGCAACAGGATTTAGTAGAGTCAGAATGGGACAGTTGCACTCAAGTCTAATATTTATAGGGAGCTCAACAGTGTAAGAGGCTGGCAGCTTTTAGAGTTCCACATAGATAATTTGACTATCATGACTACATACAGGGAAGAGAACTAAAATGGATAATTAATATTTTCCAACCATGGTTTTGCTTGACTTTATACTTAAATAATTTGACTATCCAAAGGCAACGAGCTTTCCTTTGGACACCCCCTGGGGTCATTTAGGACTTCGTATCCTTGGTCAGCCTTGGTTTCCAACAATAGAGTTGGTCACCTTGCTCTGATATTCTCTCCTCATATCTTCTGTCTTCTCCACTAGGGACTAGTTTGGCTTTGAATGGGTAACATTGGTATTAGTAAGAGTGAAGGTTTGAGAGCTTTCAGTTGAAAATACAAATATACTTCCAGGGAGTCAGCCCCAAACCAGTTTCTAAAATTAAAGACAGGATGGATCAAACAGGTTGTGACATTTTGTCAGCCAATAAATTCAAGGTCTTGACCAAGGCCTGCAAGGGCACACAGGATCCAGCCCCTCCCACCTCCCCTGGCTTGCTCACCATGCTGCAGGACACTGGTTCTTTGATGCTTGAAGAATACACCAATCATTGTTCCCTCAGAGCCTTGGTGGGCTCTTCCCTCTCAGGAAACATTCTTCCCTAAGACATTCCAGTAGGTAGTTTCTTCCCCCATTTAGTTGCTTCCTTGATGGTTATTTTGAGACAGAGATATTCTCTGACCACTGAACTTAGAGAGCTCACCTGCTGTTCTCAACTTCCTTAAAATACTTCATATTTCTTCAAAGCACTACTTGTTACTTACACCATCTTCTGGATTTAGTTGCTGTTTACTATCTGTGGTCCTCTACCATAACAGTAAGCCCCATGAAAGTGGACATTTTATTTGATTTTTTTTCTGCTAAAAACCTAGTATAGTGGTAGCTCAAGAAATATTTCCAAATAAATAAATAAGCAAACAATCAATGTAACATGTATTCACAATGTGGAAGGTAACAGAAGACAGATGAGACAGAGATTGTGACCACAGGCATTTCTATGTAGATGAAGAGATAAGAGTCGAACACAAAATAATTTATTTTCCTTCTATCACTTTACTTAAACCAAACCAACTAACAATAGCAGAAGGATGAACTACTCTTCATTTACACAAATGTAAATCTTCTGTAGGAACCTCTGGCAAATTGATCAGACATTGGGAAGATTTGTTTTAACTACACCTTCCATTATTTAAGAAGTTCACAAAGAAAAAACAATTATACTCTGCCAGGCAAAGTGACACACACCTGTAATTCCGGTGGCTTGGGAGACTGAGGCAGGAGGATGCAAGTTCAAAGCCAACCTCAGAAACTTAGTAGGCCCCAAGCAACTTAGCAAGACGCTGTCCCCCAAATTTTTAAATTTTGAATGGTGGCAGAACAATGAATATGTGGCTCAGTGGTTGAGCATCCCTGAAGATAAATTTATTTTTTGCTTTTTGGGATTAGGGTTCAATCCCTAATCCAAAAAAGAAAAAATAAATAAATTTATCTAGTCCCAAAAAGAAAAAAAAATAAATTTATCTTTATTCTCAAAGATAGATTTGGGGACTGGACATTGCACTGTTCTAAAACCACATGAAATTTCTTAGACTCTTCTTATTACATTTTTCTATTTAAACTTTCATCTAAAAATTCATAGCATGGACTAGCACATCAGACACTTTCAAGATGAGAAATCTTTTTGTGAACTAACAGCACTTAATTAAAATTTTCTTTTGCCTCTTTTCCTTTTGCAGTTCTCACAAAAACATAGCCCGAGTAGATGTGAAAATGACCTTTTTTTTTTTAACCTCCAGTCTATGAATCAGAGCTTTAATATCTAAAATCAATGAAATTTCTTATTCTCCCAAACTTCAAATTAAGTATTTAATCCTGCTTTATTTTGGATATAATTGAAAATAAAAACAAGGGAGGAGCCCTTCCTCTCTGGAATTTTCAGATCTGTGAAATTCCCCAAAACTCTGCAGAATTTTATTTCTTTTTCCATTCTCTACACAGTCTCCATCCCAATAATAAGTGTTTAATGCAAATATCCTGTTTGACTTTCTAGTAAGTTGCCAACCTTATGTTCCCCTCCTGCTTTGATAGATTCATTCATTTTTTTCTCCACATGTTCTAAAAAGAAAAACAGTGGGGGAAAGTAAGGGGTTAAAAAGACACCCCGTAATGAATGTGTTCAGTAGCTGACACATCTTCCTTCTCCTTTGTTGGATTTCAGTGGCACACGCACTGTGGCTTTCATTGTTCACTCTGAAGTGGTTTTCCATTGTTCCACCAGCCTCTACCAAAGCCCACTGACAGATGACCTATCAATGCTTCCTCCTTTGTCTTCCAACCTCCTCGCCACCCCTCATTTCTTCTTCTTCTTGTTTTGAAAAGTCACAATCTGCTCACCCTCTGGCTCTTCTTTCTCCAGGGGCAGCATTTGGTAGGCCGGGGCCCTCCCCAAGCCAGGGACTGTTGTGCTGAGCGTGACCGGATCCCAATTATCTAAGGAAAACCAGTGCATAAATTAGTAGATAGTGTTTCTAAAGCTGTCAGGGATAAATTATTCTTGTTTTCTGAAGCTGTCATAGGGAAGAAGGGGGATTCAAAGATGAGTTCTGACACCCCTGTTGCTCCTGGAAGACAAAGAGCCCGGAAAGTCTCCTGCCAGGGCCTCAGCCAGGAATTGGGTTATGACAGACGAAACTTAGTACAGAGTGTTAGGAAACAGAATGGAACTAGTGCTGTGGTTAGAAGGCAAGTTTCAGTTCAAAGTGGATAATCAGCATCTATCAATAACAGCAACTCTCTCATGAATCACCTGGACTATTTAAGCTGAGGCCACTTAGGTGACATTGTCTGTAGCCAGAGGAACTCCACTGCAAGATGGGACCATCAAAGTTGCCATGGCTCTGGGAAGCCTGCTAGGCCAGAGTAGTGAACCCTGAGCTTCTTCCAACCTGCTTGAACACGAGTCTTCTGAAAGTTCCTCTCTTTACTGGATTCCATCGTTAGCCTGATCAGAAATCTGCTCTCTTCCACACTCTATCTCAGAACCTCAGAACTGTCATCCTTTTGTCTCCCCACAAATTTTGACATTCAGATTATACATACCATCTGATGGAGGTGACATCATTTACAAATAATGGGTTTTTTTAATTATATGACCCACCACACAACCATATACTTACATATATTTACACAATTTCCTGAGATAAAATTTTGAAGATTTTCTACCAAAATTGTTATCTTTTTGGAAGAAAAAAATTGTCCTCCATTGAAAGGAAAAAAATGTCCTATTTTACCTGTGGGCTCTTCAAATTATAAGCATAGCTCATCCTATGAATGAACTTCTGTGGAAAAGATCCTCCTCAAAGGCAACAGAAGTGATATGTTATCATCTATGGGTAATGTGGTGCTAACAAGTTATTTCTTACAGACAAATTAATTCTGTGCTTTCCAAAATTTGGGAAATTTTGTCAAAATACAATGACTTGAACTGAGCAAAAGTACTGCTAACAAGAGATAAAAATAAAATAAAATTTTAAATTGTATTTGATATTTGATTGACAGAAACATGAGTCATAAATATTTTCCTTTCTGTAGCATTTCTATTTAAATGATGATTCTCGGCTTTGCTCTATTTCAAATGGATGTAAATATGAATGCAAGTTCTTTAAGAGAGGAAATTACAGTTTATTTACCAAAACTGAAGATCAATTATTGTGTTCTTTTAGCATCAGATCCTATAAATATTAGGTTTCCTGCTTACATGCCAGAAAAGCAAAATCTACATTGCTAGTTTGTGTAACTGTTTCTCACTCTCCTTAGGTAGAAACGTCATTATGTTTTCAAATGTCAGAGAATTTGATACAAATGAAGTACATAAACATTTTTAAACTGACAGTGAATGAATTTGAGTATTTGAACTTCTAAGCAACAACACCTTGGATTGAATTCTAGATCCTTTCGAAAATGCAGGCATGGTACAGAAAATGTTGGCTTCATAGGCAAGAAAAGAAATTGCTACCCTCAGAACAAATGAGAAATGTTGTCCACTGCTTTTTGGTTCAAATGAGAAACTGTGCTTTGACTTTCTAAACTTGAGGTTTGTAGTAAACTATAATTACCAAAATATCACTGAAGTATAAGCTAATTTATCCCTACACTCGATATTGCTGCATCACTGAAAATATGTAACTATTGTTTTTCAATAGATGGTATAAATCAGGCTCCCATTAAACAGTTACAATTCACTAACTTCTGGATGACATCCAAACTCTTCAAGCACATCTGCTCCACACACCAGCAAAATGTACAGCAACTAGTGCAGCACAATTCAACATAACAATTTAAATATTTCACATAATTAATGATATGTAATTAAACTTAATGTAATTACATTTGGGTTCTCTGAGGTAACTATTTTACAATTAGTATTTCATCAACAAATAGCTTTTCCAAAGCATAGCACCGTTCTTTCTATAGGAGCAAACCATGCCCAGACGTGTCCCTGTTAAAGTAAATAAATTGTAGAGCAAAACCAAACATTTTAATCCATCAGCCCTCAGCTTTTGATTATGTGAGAAACAAGAGGCTGTTGAGTTCCAAAACCACACATCAATCTAGATGTTCATGGCTTTGCCTATAGCCCTCTAGAAATGGGAAAAGGGATCAGATCTAGGAGATGGGCTTTCTGATAGCTATAAACACAGTCAGTGACCAAGGGGCCCATAAAGGGATGATGTAACATTCTGTAGTCATATCCCAAACAGGACCAGTACACCCATCTACTGACCTGCCTCATTTCTGGGGATCAGGTTTGGATGTAGAGATTGGAGGGAGGGTATTAGTACAACATCCTCGCAGGGACTATACCTCTATGGAGTTATTCCATGACCCTAGTTCAATTAAATGAATGGCCATAACACAGAGATAGATACTGTCACTAGGATTTTTACTTTAATACACTTAGATCAGTGAACTGATTTGTAGAACAAATAGATGAATTTCATACCATTGCCCAAGATTTGCTTCAGTTAAAAAAAAAAAAAAAAAAAAACAACAACAGTAGGTAATAGTCATCTCCTCCTAGATGGAACACTCAGAAGAGAAGCTGTCGGGACCAGCCATCCAGATTTAGTCTTCTAAGTCCCTTTGCATGTCTGGCAGGAATCCATATTTTTCTTCTACCCATTGTTTCCTCTCAAAATAATTCCATCTTCTCTGATTGTATCCAGACTAAGTTCCCTTTATTTCTATCCTCTAAAATTTTTATTAGCAGAAAAGTATATGTCCACAGTAAGTATCACATTAAACTTCCAGGTGATAATCATAAAACAACTCTTTTTAGGAGTGGCCACTCTTAACTCTTGTCAATTCTTCTCTTATTTCTAAATAACATTCCTATCTCTTGATTTTTTTTTTTCATTTGAAACATTGTTAAGTGCATTTCTACTATAAAAAATGAGAATGTAGCTATCTCACTCATCCCAAATTCTTTCCCTTTCCTCTTCTCCCAATACTGATTTAGCAGTTTTAAAATGGTATTTATTAATATGACTACGAACATCGTAAAGACACACAGCATGAGATGAAACACATTTTCTTACACAAATTTTTATTTTAGCTAGGGTTAATCTTTTTATTTCCCTAATTGTCCACATATTTATCAGTCATTAATGACCCAAATGGTCATATAGAATGACAATATTTTTCCCAGGGAAGGTGAATACAACAGGGACCATTTAATGGTCCTTTTCTCCTGGAATCTCTACCATCTATCTCACTCCAGTCTCAGCAACCTGCCATTTGGCTGTCATCTAGAAGCTTCCCTTCTAGCACCATCTTGAGGATTCCCTTTGCTTCTTTTCTACAGAAGATCCTTGTTATTGGTTATCTCCCATTTTGCTAGAAGCACATGCTCAAGTAGCTTCCTGAGAAGGGTTACATAGGAGGTAAATGATCTGAGATCTCAAAGTTAGAAATAAGTCCTGACACTTGTTTAAAATTTAGCTGCCCATAGAATACTACTTTGGGAATCATTTTTCCTAATACAGTGGATGTGTTCTTCCATTGTCTTGGTTTGATTAGCATTGATATTGAGAGGTGTATGTGAATGTTATGGTCTGAAGTTTGTGAATGTGGAAATCCTAGCCCCTAAAGCAATGGAATTTACAGATTGCAGCAGTGGGTAGTTGAGGAGACAGAGGCTTCTTGAATGGGATTAGTGTTCTGCTGAATGAGATTCCAGAGGGCTGCTTTACCCATCATAAAGCAGAAAGCAGGCCCTCATCAGAGAGACAATCTGCTATCTCCTTGAGCTCGGAATTCCACCTACAGAACTATGAGGAACAAAGATTCTGTTTATGAGCCACCCAGTCTATGGTATTTGGTTGTAGCAGCCAAAATGGACTAAGACAGAGAACATGGGATCCAGACAACCTTCCTTCCTGCCAATCATCCTTACTTCCTTTAGGCATGTTTATTCCTGACATAGTTATCCCTAAAGTTCTGATATGTCATCATGTCCCTTGGGGTGAAGGGCAGCCTGGGGTAACTTGTTTCCCATAAGTGCCAACAAGTCTATGAATATAATGTTTGCCTCATGGTAAAAGAAATCTGTTCCCTCAACTTGAGTAAATGACAATCCACAGAAATAAAAATCTCTTATTTGATTAGTTAAGGAAGACTAATGGGCCATATTAAACATTTTCTCCTTTAATTTGTGAGTGCAGCAACAATTTTACCACTGAGACCCCAGGGGTGACCCTCAGCTAAGTTTATTCTTTTGGGTTGACTTTACAAGTGTTATAACTTGAACCAGAACAGTGTAAACGTATCCATAATTTAATAGTCAATATTAGTCCACTTGCCCCCAGGGCAGGTAATTGGATGGTGTTTCTGCTTTATCTACCTGACCTTGTGATTGGACTTGAATTGATGATTGGTTGCTCCTCCATTTAGTTACAAAACCAAAAAAAGGAAGAAGTAAAAGGCAGGGACACAAAAGTAATATATTTATGGAATATCTTTGATTGTCAAGCCAATAAGACTTAACAATAGTAGAAAGACCTGGGGCAACATGAGACCCTCTTTCCTTTAGAAACCTACAGATATGTTCACCACTCACACAAAGCTGTGGCATGATATAGCAGCAACCCTGACATGGGACTCCAAAGGACTGGCTCCTAATTTTTCTCTACACTTACTGGCTAGCCAAGAACTTCTGGATCATTTTCAAGTTCTAAACAACTTCAAGTGGTTTGACATCAGCAAATCTCTTGATCAGCGTACTGCAGTGGTCTAATCTACAAAATTGGAATAATAAACTACAAAATACCTAATCAGTTTTCCATGTGTTTTTTAAAATAATTCTCATATCTATTTTCCTTATCAATGCTCTTGTTATTAGGATGAATGTGTATTATCACAAGGCTTTGGGTATCCCCTCCCGTCCCACAAGGCTTAGGTATCCCCTCCCTTCCCTCTTTATTTTAACTATAATTTTACATTAAAAACTACTACAAAAACATAAATGCATTGGGTTCAAAAGCATCTGTGGTGCTAGAGGGAATGCCCAGGTGAAGCATCAATAGGAAGTAAAATTCTTTACCGCATTGCCAAGTTCAGGACGTTGACACACGTTCAACTGTCACACTTGTTTTGGTCTGGCTCATTTGGTTTCTGACTCTATGAGTTCTTATTAGGATGACTTTTTAGATTAAAATTTTAAATAGCTTCCGTCAGTGAAGCATTGCATAAACACAAATAAAAATCAGGGTATTAGAGTGTGCAAGTGAACTTCCTTATCACTGGGTTAAGAGATTTAGCTTAGAATCCTGAGAGGAAATACTGCATAGGCCTGATCTAGGGAAGGAAATCAGCAGGTTCCTCCATGCAACAACATGCATAGGCCACTCGGTCCTACTTCTTTGTTTTGTATAGGGTCCTGGGAGATTCGCTCTTGGTATATTGGATTATCATTTATTCCCACAGTGAAAGGTTTACTATTAAACCTTAAATACCTATTCACTAATTGGTACTAACTTCATGGACAAATCTGGTATCTTGATGGTTGCTTGCATATTTACAGAATTCTATCTGTTTCCACTTTACTTTCTCATTCTGGTGGTAGAAAACTTTATAAAACCTGGTTTTGGACAAATGATAAATTCTCAGATGTTTATCAAAAGTAGACATTGGTCATGAGCTAAAACATCATCATTGTTTTGGATTTTTTAATTTTAAAATCATTATCAAGATACTTCTTTTCAATTTACATACAGCTGTGTATTGAAGGACAAGTAATGAATAAAAAAATACTGATTTAAGCTCATTGGAATCCAAGGGGTCTGGTTAAAAACAATTTGTAAGATAGCCATTTTCAAGACTATAAGCTTTGTGTGGCTCTTTAAATACCAACAGAAATATACTATGAAAAATAATGAGTCTTCTCTAGAATGGATGCTCTAAATGACTTTAAAATCCTTTCACATTCCTAATTACTATACAACAAAATCTATAAAACTTGCACACACACACACACACACACACACAAATCTGCTATGGTTTCTTCTTGTGGGAAGGAAATGTATAAGAAAGGAAGTGATGAGAAGTGACTTTTTAAGTTTTTACTTTTTAATCATGCTCCTCAGATTCACTTGGAATCAACATTTCATAATCATAACAATGTAGAACCAGACAAGCAAAGGCTCATTTCCAAGTCCAGAGGCAGTGCTACAAACTGAAAGTATTTAGTCCCAGTTGTGACCATTGACATCTCTTGATTAAGAATGGGAAGGGGATTCCACAATGTGCCCCATGTTATTTAGTGAAAAGATTCATGTAAAGATGGAAGAAACTTTTGAGACTTTGGTTATTTGCTCTTTTGTTTAAAAAAAAAAAAAAAAAAACAACAAGCCAATTGCTTTCTGGATTCCCTTTGAGAATTAACCATAACTTGAATAAAAACTCTGAGGGAGAAAGCTTTTAACTTTTCTACCCAGGACAGAAGCAGTTGATGCCCTAGATTCACACTCCACATCTTACTCACTAATGTTTTGTGACATGGAAAACAACTCAGCTTCACCTCCCTTTGAAATGGATAACCTAAAGTCAAGACCATCACTTCCAGAACATAGGGAGTAAATGCCTTCATTAGGAAACAACTAAGACTTAGGAGTATGTTTGTCTCTGTCTGAGAATTAGACCCAGAGTTATCCCATATCAAAAGGGTAGGAATGTGGGATGACATCACTAAAGTGGGATGATTTGTCACTTCCATCTCCACCACCTTACAAGTTGAGGTATGAACAGGTTAAGTGACTGTAATGGATTCTAGCCAATAGAAGCCAATTCACAACATTCATGAGCCCAGGAAAGATGCAAGCACTAAGGAAAAAAAAAAAAAAAAAGGAATGTACAATTTCTACTCACGAGCAGTCCACTGTTGGACGTAGAAACAGATGTATAAATATATAATTACAGTGCAATCTCTGCTGCCAACATGGGATTAGGACATGCAGCTCTTGGTTTATCAGTGACAAGTACACCAACCCAGCTGTCTTTAACTCACTGCAATTCTGCCCTAAGTGATTCAGATCTGTTTGAAGCAAGACAGGCATTCCATAGTGAAAGAAAAACTTAACATCCCTTTGGGTATGTTGCAGGTATCCATGAGAAATGTTGGAGCCCTGCTGGTTAAAATAAAATCTCAACTATTAATATAATACAGTGATCATCTGCACCTTGACACTCTCCTGGGAGGCCCTCAGCAAAATCTTTCTAATTTAAAATCCCAGGAAATGCTTGCAGCTAACCCTGAAATGCAGCCTCTGCCATGTGGCGAAAGCCAGCAGCATAATTTCCACCAGCAATCTTCAGCCAGGAGGAGCCAAGAGGGGAAGGGCCTCAGCCAATTGGAGCATTTGTGCAGGCTGAAAAACTGTATTTGTCACTTGCCTCACACACACTGTGGGGGGACATCAGGGAGAGAGAGTGTGATGCAGCGAACTAAGCATTAGGCTCAGAGAACAGCTTGGTTTTTGTCTCAGCAAGGACTCAGTCTTGCTACATGATACTGGATCACTCACTTTAATCCCCAACATTACAGCTTCTCTATTGGTACAGAAGGGAAAATAACAAACTCTCACATATTATGAATATGATGCACATAGTGCAAAGAGTCTCTAAATGTCTGTCCAGAAGAGAGTCACCATAGGAAAGTGTGCTGTCCTAGGGGTACAAAAGGGACATTAACGACCTATCATGTTTGGGGGCATGCATTTTGATTTTTACTTATTTGCCATTCTCAAACACAATCTTTTTGGGAACTCGGAAAAAAAGACTAAAGAGAAGGAAAAGAATAGAACATGTGTGTATCGTCAAGGCTGGCTTTGGCCTGATCCATCATATGTTCTTATTAAACAGACTCCACTGAGCATGTCTTGAGCCTAGGATTGTAGTGAGTCTCATTGGTGGCCCAAGTCAGAGGGCAGCCCTGGAAACCACCTCACTTCTCTTTTTCTTTTCATGGAAGCTGCCAAGGCATAGCAGAAGACTCAAGGCAGAGGGAGTGTTCTCTGTGGGGAGGAAATACGATTCCAGGTACAGGTAAGGAAGAAATACCATACCAGGATGGCAGTGAGGAAGCAGGAATAGTTTTCCTATTATTATGCCACAATGAGAGCAAAGCTCTTAGTGCACACTGTGGCAAGTTGTGGTGAGGCCATCTCCATCTAATGACCTGAGGACATCCAAGAGGAGAAGGTACCACCAAAGCATGATGGACATTCTTTCAGAGGGTAGGATGTCCTTCCTGGAGAACTGCAGAAATCAGTGTGTCAGGATCCTTCAGACATACAGATGGAAGCTCCATGCTCCCAGAAATGGAAAGACTCTCAGGATATAAAGTAAAGTTCATGAAGATTAATTTTTTTAAATGGAATTTTGCCATGAAGTAATTGTGGCCTGGTCTTGCCTGCAGTAAATATGTAAATGTTTAACTGTGTGGGAGGAACACTGTTGCTACAGGATATTTAAATTGAGGGATCATTCTAAGTTCTTAATTCAATTCAAGGAGTAGGGGAGTGAAGAGGGGAAATTTTCTGAGCAAATAAAATAAAGACACAGGATGTGCTCAGAGAACTCTCTATTCAGAGCACAGGCTGCGTGTAGGATAGCATTAGTGAATTAAATTGCCTTGGTGGAATAAGAAGATATATATAAGGTTGATCACAGCCATGTACCCTCATTTTACCTTCTCCCTCTCAAGCATCTAACATTCTGTACTGTACACAGAAATCCAGAAAGACATCCCTGTGAGACTCGGTTGAAATAGGATATACTTCTCCTATTTTGCAAGTGGGAAATATCAGACAGAGAAATGCTTTCATGCACAGGCACCAGACCAAGACACAAGATAAGCATCCAGACCCTTTTCCTATAAGCATGTCATTTTTAAAATCAGTTCTATCTTTGCATGAAAATCATACCCCATTTCAAATGTACATAGTAAAGAATTGTATGGCTTGGCATCAACTTAATGGTTTATCATCTTATAAAAGCAAGGTAGCGAGTGATTAGTAGTAACACCAGACTTTATGTTTTACTGTACTCATGCATAATATAAAACATACAACATATAACAGATTATGTATTATGCATATACAACAGGTAATATCCAACATATACATTTCATTTATATTGACCTGTATTTTATCAATTGCCTTAATCCATTTGATTTGCTACAATAAAAAAACCATATAGATTGGGAGGAATATAAACAACAAAAATGTATGTTCTAAAGTTCTGGAGACTGAGAATTCCAAGTTCAAGGAACTAGAATCTCAGTGTCTGCTGAGTTCCCAGACAGTCATTGAGGGAAGCCTCCGGGGTCTCCTTTATTAGGGTGCTAATCCTTTCATGAAGGCAAAGGCTCTATAATCCTAATGCCATCAGCACCTTGAGGGTTAGGATTTCAACATACGAATTTATAGAAGACAGGAACATTCAAACCAAAGCAGCAATATATTGCATATATCTATATGAATATTTAATGGAGGGGGCAGGCAGGGACAAAGTGTGCTTAGCATTTAAAAAAATGCCTAGTTAGCTAAAGGATCTCAGGAATATAGCCTATCTATGTTGGAATCTAAGAAATTCAGTAAAAGCACATCACTGAAGCTTCCTTTAAAAAAATATTGTGTTTTGTTTGTTTGTTTTCAATGGATTAACTATTTTTTAAATTTTCCTCCAAGGTAGAATTTAGTCAATTTTATTAAGTTATTTTTGGACAAACATTTTATGGCTTTGATTTGTAATACATGTAATAATGTCTTTGAAATATCATTACTTATTCGATTTGCATATAAAAAGTTGGTTTTATAGGTCATTTTCAACACTGCATTAAATAAAAATAGCTATTTTTCTATTTTAAAGATTTTTAATAATAGGCACGATAAAACAATATCAATATCATTTTTTCCATGGCTCAGAGAAGACAATGAATTAAACTGCACAACCCATTTGTCCATTTGTCCAAGGACACAGGAATCAGCTGCAAAGAGAGTTAATTTTTCTGTTTCAAAGATTCCACTTAGGTCTCACCATTTTCAATGTAGGGAAGAAACTCTTCAGCTCAATTATTATTTTGTCAAAGCATTAAATAAGATAGGTTTCACTTCCTCTTAAAACTGCCTGACTCTATGTTCCACCATGACGAGTAGGCTTAACAAGCCCCTGGTGTCTCGTTTCAACCAAGCAGAACTGTGTTTTTCATCAACAACAACTGTGCTTGAATGAACTTTAATTTACTGTTCTGAGTCTATGTTCTTCTTGTCTCCCCTCTTTAAAAAAAAAAAAAAAGAGAGAAAGAAAGAGACAATATATAAAAGAGGAGATTGCTTAAAGGTGAAGGTGCTTAGTGGGTTAATGCAAAAAGGTACAGATTCAACCCTCCAATATGGCACTTTCTCCTTTACAAATGCTTCAGTTCTACAACTCAGGACAAACATATTTTTGTGGTAATGCACGGGGAATGAAGGCCAGGTGGTTTAATTTAAAGCAGCAGATAAAAAAAAATAAAAGCAATTGAAAGGAGCATGGGTAATAGAGTCCTTTGCTGGAAGAGGGGTCCTCAGTCTTGAAGCAGCATGAGGCATTTTCAAGCTATTGTAAAAACTGTCATGCCTGGAGTTCAAAGCTTGGAACCTCTCACAAGTCTCTCCCCAAATTTAACTCTGCAGAGAGGAAAAGGTGTGTGATGGGTTTAATTGTATCCCCTATAACACACACCAAAATTCACATGTTGAAGTCCTCATACCCAAAAACTTAGGAATGTGGCTATATTTGCAGATAAAATCTTTAAAGAGGTCATTAAGCTAAAACAATGCTTTGGTGTAGGCCCTCATCCAATCTGACTGGTGCCCTTATATGAAGAGGAAATTTGCACACTCAGACACCAGGGACATACACACAGATGAAAAGAACATATGAAGATACAAAAAGATGGTGACCATTGCTAGGCTATTAGGGAGGCCTCAGGAGACACCAAAACCTGCTGACACCTTGGTCTTACATTTCTAGCCACCCGAACTGTGGAAAAAAATTAATTTCTGTTGTTTAAGCAATCCCGCCCGTAGTGTTTTGTGATGGTAACCTCAGCAAAGAGATACACATGTAAATGACTCTTTCTTCCTCATTCTTACAATGCTGTCTTCCTACCCAAAAGTAATGGCTTCACACTGGTGGGAGTCATGACTAAACTAAGTCCTTGTATAAGCCCTATCCCATCTACCTTTACTGCTTTAATATTGCTCTTGGGATAGTTTCTTCCTAACCAGACTGCTTGCTCCTTCAGGCCATGATACCTATCATGGGCTTCAGTAGCAAGAGTTAATATATGTGGTTCTATTGCTAATATGTGGGGTATTTCCTTCTTTAATTGTGCAACTTGGTGCTACTTTCCAGGTAAGAGTATAACATCAGCTTCTGTTAAAATGAAGGAATAATTTGTCCAGCAGGAGGAGCCCTGGATAAGTAAGCTAGGAAACTGCATAAATGCATCCCTTTAAAAATGCAATTTAGATTTTATCACCAGGAAAGAATGAATACAAAGGCTTGAAGCTCTAAATCTTAAGAGATGGATTGAAATGCAAGAAATTTAAAAGTAGATTCAGTTCTGCATGTTGTTTCCTGGACAATGGAAATAGGGAGAGCTATCTGGTTAACTGTCTTTAGTCTTAGACTGAGAATCATAAATTAATAATCAGAATCTATATGCCAGTAACAGTCAAGATAAAAAAAAAAAAAAACTTGGAGCTCATAGCTCATGGGAACAAAGTTAAATATGTAAATGATTTACGAAAGTCAAATTTCAACCTTTCCTTGGAATGTTCTTTCCTGCCTGGAAAACTTCTACTCATCTTCATCTCCCTAGATCTGTGTCCTCCTCTCTGGCAAACACTAATGAACTCCTAGAAGATCTTTGTTCCCATGTCCTTTGTGTATACCACAATTCTAGTGTTTAAAAGTTTGTGTAGTCATTATTTTACTCTATTTAAGCTTAAAACATTGATTTAAGATGTGCTGGTATTTTATATGCCAGTAAGAAAGATGATTCTACCAAGGCAAATCCATTCTTACCTCTTAAAGTTTTCAGTTCATATTTATTGAAAGAACTGTTTTAGATGTGTTTAAATATTAATTCCTTATAATATGTCAATCTATTCATCCATACAAGGTAAAATATAAGCAAAAAGCTGAGCAAGTTATTCCTAAAAGTTCTTTAAACTCAGAATCTGACTCTTGTTAGTCACTTTTTGAGTCAGGGTTGTGAATATCTATGATTTTTCCATACATTTTTACCCTCCGTCCCTCTGTACCACCTGTGATACAGCATTTCTTAAAAAGAGAGCTTCCGGATCATGTCAATGATTTTCTTTTAAATCTCTGGGGTCACTCACAATATCTTGTGCATTTCTAAGGCAATAAGAGTCATGTCACTTTTTCTACCTTCCCATCAATAATTGTCATATTCAAAGATGGTAAAACATGAATAGAAAAAAGTGTCCTGTAGAAGCAAAGAAACCCAAAAAAGGGCTGTTAAACCCATTTACCTCCATCATGATTTATCTGTTTTGTTACACTCTGTGCCTTTAGAACTTAGGCTAGTGGTATGCTTGACTCCTTCAGGAAGCTGAGGAAATTCCCATGAGCATATTGAAAATAATATAGAGAAATAAAATACTCTTGTTGGGTTCCTGAAAGTAGGGGAGGAAGGAGGGGCTGAGATTGTTGTACTAGAACAAAGAGGAGTGCAGTATCTTTGAGCAAAAGACATGCCTTCACCCTGCCCACAGCAATCCTGACCCTAAGCTGCCCAAGAATCTGTCCACCCAGGGTCTGCCTTCCTTTGATGACTTTTCTTCCATGGGCATCAAGCACAGTATTATAGGAAAGCAAACCCTCTGCCTTGATGGATGGATTGGGTGAATGCTTCAGCTGGGACACCAAGTCCCCCTGTTCATGTCTCACCTGCACTTTTAAATTTTTTGTAACCCAAGTCTCCTCTCTGGGGCCCATGGAGCACTCTCTTTTCTGAAATTGTGCTTCACATTCCACCCAAATTTTCTTGGGCCATTTCCTCCTCCTCCAGTTGGTTAGGGCACTATTTTTCTTCTTGTCTTATTTGAAAGCCTTTACAAATTCTGATTCCTCTTTCCCCAATCTCAAACCAGTAGATTCTTCCACCTCTTTTCAATCTTTCTTGCACAACCAGCTAGCAAATGATCATGTATCCTGCACCCCCCTCCAGCCCTGAAAGTCAATGACTGTGTGTCCCCTCTCTGGAGCTCATATCAAATGAGGACTGAAATAGGGTGGGACACTCATCAGCACTTTTCCAATGCTGTGGAAATGAACACGTTCCTTTCCAATGTTCTTTCAAAAAATCTATTCGTTTTATTCATATTTGTTTAATTATCTAGGGAAAGGATAAATTATGATATGATATGATCTCTATTACACAGTAGACAAGATTCAAATGTGTAACTTTAATTTCGAAGATAGGTACATGCCACATTAATGATATATTTATGTGAAATTTATGTAAAAAAAGATAAAAATCAACTGCATAATATTCTTATATAAAATTTTCACACTTTTATATGTATATGTAAAAGTGTAGAAAATTAATGATAGGGGTTGCTGGAGGCTAGGGTGACAGACGAGATAGGAGATAATGAGTGTACAGGAATTTTAGCTATGTTTTTTGTACTATTTCCATAATAAAAAGACTGAAATAATTATGCTTGTTAATTTAGGGTGGGAAGACTCTGGGTGTTTGTTTTATTATTCTTTATACATCTTGTATTTCAAAATTCTAAATATAAGTATTTCTCATCTCTTCAATGAAGGGGAGATCTATTTTGTGGAAGTGAAAAAAAGAAAAAGTATCATTATGTCATGTTGCTGTCCTGTGGGACTTTCAGCCTGGCATCTCCCTGTATATGTCTGTGTTTATTGTTTGTGCCTGAATGGTTAAGCTACATGAGCTTCTCTTTGTCTGGATCCTCAGTCCTAAACCACCATCTGAAATACCCTAGGCTCTCAAATGAATGCTCGCTGAAAAAATGAAAAATTACCCTGTCCATCTGTGTATTTATGAATCTTTTAGAGATATAATCCCATTAATGTGGATTTGGAAGAAAAACTTTAGTCAAAGTTCTTTTACTGTTTTAAAATAGATTATTAATGCACTTCAAAAATTACATGCATATTCCCTTGTGCAAAATGAAACGTGCATTGTTTTCTGCGTGCTGGTGGGGAGGGGACTATTAAAGTCTAGGAACAAACAGTCAACTCAGAGAAGCAAGGGAGCTCATGGTGATGATGGCCATGTTTCTTATTGACACAGTAGTCATTCTTGAATGCTAACTCCTTCTATTTATCAAGAATTAAATATCTAAGAGCCAGAATTATACTGGTTCTTTATATATGGAAACATCTTTTTTTTTTTTAGTTTTATCTCAGTGAGTATCCCAAGATTCTACATGTGCATAAAGCTCAGAGGACTCTTTTACTTAATATTATACAGATAGTGACAGCAAGAGTATCAATCATGGTCTGTTGTACTCCTGAGTTCCAGTTCTTAGCCACTGTACAGCTGTTACATTTAATTGTCTTTTCTTTCTTCCTGCTGATCATCAGGAACATTTCAGTGATGGCTCACTCCATCAGTTTTATTGGATTCTCACAGCCAAATTTATAGGGCTGAAGACTTATAGGGTCAGCAGGGACCTTATCAATCAATACTCTCCTGCTGTGATGTATAACCAGATATTTATTGGCATGTAACTGTCCACTCTAGACCAGTTACCATCTTCTACCAGCTGTACAAAAAGCATCTCCCAGGAGGCCAATGTACTTCGTCCTAAGTGCCTAGTAGAGTTGTGTCAGTGTCAGGCAAGCTTTCGAACCAGAGTCCAAGCCTGACCTGGCCTTCAGAAGCCTGACTTTGTCCATGCTGCTAAGCACTCGTTGCCCTCATGCCTCTTGCTGAAGTGTTTCTAAATCATGATCCAAATTCCCACACTGCGAGTAACAGTGCAGAGATCAAAGGCATTCCTTTTCAAGAAACTTGAACACAGTTTCCCTTATCCTTTGCAGGTATTGTTTAAAAATGCTTGTTTTGGTAACACCAATCATTGACAGAACCTGCTGGCCCATTTTTCCACACCACCACTCCAGGCTGTGTCTGCTCAGTCACTAATATCTTATCCATCAAATTTGGAAAATGGAAAGGAAGGGAAGGCAAAAGTAAGATCTCCATAAATGCCTCCATGTTTGGTGGAACTTCTATAATGACAATCCTTTGTGGGGTAAAGCATAGAAGAAAGCTGAAAAGATAAAAATGTGGTTGTTTCTTCAGATTGAAACAAATAGTTATCTAATACATAAGTTTCTTTTCTTTCTTTCTTTCTTTCTTTCTTTCTTTCTTTCTTTCTTTCTTTCTTTCTTTCTTTCTTTCTTCCTTTCTTTCGAAAGATACAGAATCAGAGAGATTCAAGAAAGAGGTATTGCTTAAAGAGCAACTACCTAAGTGTTTTCTCTTCTCAGGACACTTATCCTAGACCAGTTAGCAAGAATGCATGTCAAAGGTCTCCCTGCCCCAAAGGCATCTGTCTTCTTACAATCTTGAAAATAATAGAATTTTTTTCTTTTAAAATGTCTTTATTTTTGCCCTTGAGGTTATACTTTTCCAAGTTTATTCTCTCTCATTTCTCATTCTGTTTTCTTTGACTAGTTGAAAACAGAAACAGACATCAAAGATGGGGCACACAGTCCAGTCTCCAGTGTGATGCATGAGGAGACCCTTAGGACAACAGCATTTCGGCAGAGCTGCTAAGAATCTCAGCTGCTAAGAATCCTCCTCTGACCTCTGCACATGGTGGTACACGCCAAGAATCACAAAGTTCTTTGACATTAAATTCCCGCAGAGAACTCTCATTTCCATGGGTCCCAGGACTGTCTGTATAACTGTGTGATGCTGGGCAACCCCTCTGACCTAAATGAACCACATGTTCTTATTTGATAAAAAGCAAAACTAGCAATCTTCTGTAAGAGCTTCACTCCAGCCACGGGTGTGCTTAATAGCTAGTTCTCTGGTAGAAAATGGGAAGCCTAGATTTTCGGTATTTGCCAATTTCTGTGGTGTAAATAATCTGTTGAGTTTGTTTTCAACTACCAAATGCGACAGTAAGACAGATTAGATGTGCACAGTTAAGTTGTGAACTAACAGCAGTAGGGTCCAGAACACAACTAATTCCCTTTACAGATGAGTAACAGCACCTCTTTCCTTTCTTTTAAGCTTTTACTCACACACTTCCCTTAAGCAGGAATCTTTCCTCTTCTTTCTGAACATATCCTTCCTCTTCCTAATTGAAGATCGAGCCACAATGTCAGCACTTTCACAGATATTTCTAGGATCTTTTGCATCAGAATCAATCATATCTATCATAACTCTATTTAAAACTTATTCCATTGTTTTCTAGTATCTATTCATGATTACAAGCTGACTTGTGCTCTATTCCCCTTGTCTAGCACCTGCATAGCCTCTGGGTTCCTTCCCACTGTATAGCAAATTCCTTTTTACATAGCCAGAGCTGATCAGAGTTTTTTGAATCAATTAGTGACCAAAATGACTTTGAAAAACACTACAAAGTCTAACAAGAAGTAATTATCCCCCTAAACAGAACTCCTTAAAGACAGGCTGGTGTTTAATTTAACTTTATATCCTTAGTATGATTCCTGCCCAATGAAAGTTTGAAACTAAATAAATAGAACCAGGCAATGGCACTTCCAAAATGGCTATTGAACAGAATGGAAATTGGAGGCACATTTGTCCCTGCTTAAAGACCTACTTAAAGGATTTCAGGGAGGCCTTTTTTTCTGTATGGAGTCCATCTGCAAAACCTGGACTTACAACCACAAATTTATCAGCAACACGGAAGAGCCTTAGTTAACACGAGACAGAAAGGACTAACAATACCTCCCTGGGGTACAGCAAGTCTCCTAGCTCAGACGCTGACCACTGGAGGGTATGGGACAATGTCCTTCCTCTCCTGTAGTTGTGCAGAGAGCAGAAGTAATTAGGGTGCAGGTTGGGTGGACAGAAGCTAGCCTAGATGCACAGGCTGGAAAGCCAAAGCCAAAGGCTGTAACCTGAAGGAGGATCAAACTCCAACCTTCCCATGAGGCAGAGATGGAAAACTCCAAACCAGCTCTGGTCTCATCATGGATGACCAACTCTTTTTTTTTTTTTTTTAAAGAGAGAGTGAGAGAGGAGAGAGAGAGAGAGAGAGAATTTTTAATATTTATTTTTTAGTTCTCGGCGGACACAACATCTTTGTTGGTATGTGGTGCTGAGGATCGAACCCGGGCCGCATGCATGCCAGGCGAGCGTGCTACCGCTTGAGCCACATCCCCAGCCCCGGATGACCAACTCTTGACTGCTGGCATGCTCATGTGCAAGGTCAGTATTGGAAGGTGGAATAACATTGTGATATAAAAGAAAACACTTTAGCTCTCTGTCCCTGGTTTCTGGTACACAACTCCTGAAACCTTTGGGATTTTCTGAATGAAAGGAATGTCTTTCCTTATTCATATTGAGCCCCTTCCATCACACATGAGTTGACCTGGGATTGAACCCCTAGATAGCCTCTGGATGGGACTGGTCACCAAAAAGTCAAATGATTAGAAGACTGGAATTTTCAGCCCCACCCACTAATTCCTTTCTGGAAAGGGAAAGGGTATGGATTCAACTCTATAAACTTTCCAATAACCATATTTGATGAGTATCCTGTTTGGTGATGGCATCCATGTACTGGGGGGTTGATGCCTCCCATCTGCATGGGAACAGAAGCTCCTGTACTTGGAGCCCTTCTGGATGACATGCTCTGTCCTTATTCATCTGTATTCTTTATAATGTACTTTATTATATACCAGTATATACCAGTAAAACTTAGCTTAAGTTCTGAGTTTTGTAATCAATTCTAGAAAATTACTGAACCTAAGGACCCTAAATTTGGAACTTCCAATTTATAGCTGGTCACTCAGAAGTACAGGTAGCCTGAACTTGTGATTAACATTTAAAGTGAGGGCATTCCTGAGGGACAGGGCATTTAACCTATGTGATCTACACCAATTCCAGGTGATTGAATTGAATTGTAGGACACCCACAGAGAATTGGAGCACTCCTTGGTTTGAGGAAAAGCCCCACACCTTAAGTATCAGAAATGCTATGAGTAGAGAAACAACTTTTCTTTTATATGAGTTTTTAAAAATGAACACATGCAAAATGTAGAAACTATGCTGATGATTAATTGAGGTAGAGCTACTTAGGATGCTGCAGATCACAAATTTGAAGCCAGCTTGGGCAACTTAGTGAGACCTTATCTCAAGTAAATAAAAATTTTGAAAAATCACAAAAGGCTAGGGGTGTAGCTCATTGGTAGAGCGCTTGACAAGATTATACAAAGCCCTGGATCCAATTTCCAGAACTGAAAAAAAAAATTCATGAAACTTTCAAAAGGCATTTCAGGAAGATTATAGAGTTTATTCATGATACACTATAGGGATAAAATAATGTATGCTGGGTTACTATGTGTCCCTTCAGGAAACAGAGACTCAGAGAAGTTAAGAACTTGCCCCAGATCAGACAAGTTGGTGCTTGGACTGTCAAAATCTAAACCCCTTGCTCCTTTCCACTATGGCATCATGTAAACTAAAGGAAAAACAGTTCCCAAGTACTGCCTTCCTCTTCTTTACATAGCTTAGGGAAGTCTGAAAGGACTCCAAAAAATGGTAAGCACCTAGATTCCAAAGGTGAGTACTCTGAGGACTGACACTGATGTGGAAATTGAAGCTCTTGACTAATTAAGACACAAAAAGGAAGGTGTATTACAGACAAGACTTATATATCTAAAAAGTGTTGCTATTTCAAAATGTGGAGTCCCAAATGGCAAACTGAGGTAAGTTTTTCCCACTAGATTTTATTGCATGTCAGGAACTTACTGAATACTCTGCTACTACTGCAGATCTAGCACAGGCCACCTAGTAGATGTGTGCTCACGGTAGATATGAATGTGCTAGTGCTTTCATCCTCTATGATGGATCTGGAATATTCCTTTTGTCTTCTATGAAATGAGCCAAGGTGAAGATGCTCCTCCTTCTGGACAACCTTCAACTCTATGACTTCCATTGCTCTAATTTTTTATGTTTGCTGTTTTTCTTTTTAATATTTTTTTTAGTTGTTGGTGGATCTTATTTTATTGGTTTATTTATATGCAGTGCTGAGAATCAAACCCAGGGCCTAACATGAGCTAGGCAAGTGCTCTAGCAACTGAGCTACCACCCCGTGCTTACTGTTTTTAAAATATTCCAAAGCCAATAATTATATCCAGTAATCTCATACCATTTTTAAAAGATTACTAAGAGCCTTTATACCATACCCTTCTGGACATAATACAAATATTAGGGAAGCAACATTTTGTCACAATAGCATAATAGCTGGTTAGGTTGTTTATGTGAAAAGGAGTATACAATTTAATGATCCTGGAACATTCTACAACCTTTTAAAGCTGAGAGTTATTGTGATCTCTCAGCGAAATCTAGGCCATTTGCGTTTTCCAGTCTTAACTTGCTGCAATGAACTATTTGAGTTTAAAGGACTGTTTTGTTTTTGTTTTTTTAACACACCAGTGCCCACTTGAATCTCAGTCAAAATCTTAGGACTCTTTTGTATACATCAGGAGGTAAAAGTCGAATACAATGTCTCCAGGAAAGTCAGTGTAAGAGCAAATCAGCGGATAAACCAGAATCTTACCAAAACAAACAAGCAAATAAAAACAGCAATAAGATACTCCCCACAGACACTTTTTTTCCTAAATGTACCATAAAATATATTCAAAGGAGAAGCTGCCTCCTAGGCAAATCTGCCACATATGAGTCAATGGTGTAGTAGTGTTTTCCATGTAGTCTATCAGACAACTCTTAACCAAATTCTGCTAATATTTGCACACATTTTCAGTAGCTATGGCCACTTATCTATTTTTCTGCCTCTAACTGTACATATAATCTTGGGAAATTGATACTGATATAGCCCAAGAGGATGCATGATGCTCATGTGTTGGCTCTGTAAACAGACGCTTTCCCCTTAGCACAGCCCAAGTGGACATCAGTTATGAGCTTCCTACATTATTGAGCATGTTTTCCTTGGAAACATGCACTACATTATGTCATTGTGACTTCTTTCCTCATATGAGCTCCTCTTCCTCCTCTCTCCTCTCTTCTGATATGTTCAAAAAAGCATATACTTTTAAGAAAAAAAAAATAGTTTCTCTCACAGTAAATTTCCTCTGTGTTACTTTCCCATTTTATCATACTAAGGACCCAAAGGATACTTTGCCCCTCTAGAGACAGGAAAGATGGAAACTGGGCATTCCTAGAGGTGGAAGGGATGGGCAAGGCATCCTGGAGGGGAGGGCATGACCTTCTTTTTGCTGGCCCTTCTGGCTCCATTTGTTTCCCTAGATGCCCTTGGTGGGAGAGAAGCTAGGGGCAGGATTACCAAAGGCTTTGGTCCACTTTCAACCCTGTACATAGAGACAAGCTTCAACTAGGGGCCATGCCTATGACCTCCTTATGCTCCTGTTTCCTTATGTTTCCAAACCATCAATCAGCTTCTAAGTAGTGGGCATTCCTATAAAGGGGTTTTGGGGGCTGGGGACCATAGTAAGCTGATGATTAGGATTTCAGGAATTATATTATTAAGAAGAAAGGGAAATTTTTGAAAGGTCTATAGGTTAATTTTAATAAGTATTGCAAAGCATGATGAATTACCCTAAAAATCCATATTTTTCAAATGTTCCAATAATGTATTCAACACTTTGGTTTCATTTTCTGAGTATAAAACTGTAGGGAGAGGGTGAACATAGTATTTTCTGATTCAAACCAACCACAAATTTCTCTTCGAGAAGGTCAGCTATTAAGCATCCCAGTGCACTGGTAGTAACTAGGTCAACAGCTTGAAAATTTGGCAGGTAGAAAATCTTCCTGTCTGAAACTTCTCAGCTCAGGCAACCCTTCTTAAATTACAACCAAGCAGTGAGACTATATCAACTGGTCTGGAGACATTGATTTCCTCCCCTTTTATGAAGCTTTTCATCCATCTATAAAACACTCCTCTCTTCTTTTGGCATTGAAGTTTCTTTCAGATGTTTATAAAACACACTAATTTGAGAGGTTTGGATAGATAGCCATTTTCAATTCCTGATTGAATGATTTAATTTCCCTTTTCCTCAAAGGAAAATAGTTTAAAGAAATTAAACCCTGAAGAAATTTATCAAAATTTAGAATTTTTTTTCACTTAAAAAAAAACAGAAAAAAATGAACAAGAAATATTTGCTGTATTCCCTATTTGTACCCAATATATTTCTTTGGGTTTTGGGGGAAAGAAGCTTAAGACAGCCATGATCTTTGCCCAGAGGGAGTCTAATTCTAGTTAAGAATTAGCACATGAATCAGGAGAGCAACACGGTCAAGGTCTCATTGATTTTTTTCATAGTTACAATGGAACTTGAGTCAGGAAGGATGATCTACATAGAAATATTAAAGTAAAATTTGCACTGGATGTGCCTTTATGAATGAGATGGAGTGAAGACTGAATTTATACATTTCACAGAAATGTGGACACCAATTATACACAGAAAGAATAATGATCACTATAAACACATTAACTTTCTCCTTAAAAATTATTATTTTTCTTTTAATTTAAACCACGTAACAACTTTTTGCTTTGCAATAGAGTGGGTGTGTTTTCTTTTGGTAGCTATCAAAATGTGGATGGCTTTGGGTTTATATATCTAGGAGGTAAACTGAAGGTTTTGTTTAGTTCTTATTGCCTAGGACTGTGCCTTGCTGGGTAGGAGATGTTCATTTCTTTTAATACTAGTGAGAACAAATTGCCCTGTATCAAAGGGCTGTTTTGAAGCCACAGAAAGCAATACTTGCAGAGATTTTTGAGCTTCTTAGAGAGAGGTGTTATCTGAATCAAAACCAGTGAAAAGAAGAATAGCTATAACATTTTCTGACAGTGAAAAACTATTGTGTTGTAAAATAGTTTCTAAAGGGAAGAGTGCTCTAGACATTATTTGTCAAATTTAGAGGAACAAGACAAATCAAGGTGCTAGGAACCACTGGAAATAATGCAATTTCCAGTAGAATAGAGAAAATAATTCATTACTAATTTCCATAGCCCCATGTTGTAAGAATAGTGAGAGTGAGGCCAAGAGACATTCAATAGAGCTGAATCCTACACTTCACTGGAAAATTTAATTACTGAAGTAACTTCACTCAAGTCCATAATTTTACTGTATTATGTCATCTCCCCACTCTAAGCATATAGAGAAGAAAAGAGTAAAAAATAATAATAAAATAAAATTTAAAAATTCAAAGGTCTAAACTCTTTGCACCTGGGGAAAGGTTGGAAATATGAGGGAAAGAGAAATGAAAAAGCCTAATTTAGAAGATCAGTGTATACATTAAAAAGGATTCAGAGGAATACAATTTTCAGATCTCTACCATTAAATCATGCTGTTAAACAAAATAATTCCTCACTATAATTTAATCTGTAATAAAGATTGTCATTGCAATTCTGAAATTGAACATTCAGGCTTCAAGGAAACATCAAAGTAATTCAGGGTTTTTTTTCATGTTTGCTGTATACTTTTATATGCTATTTTCCCCCATACACATGCTAATATTTTTTTCTGAAATTCAAATGATAATAAATTATTCCCATTTCCCCATCATATGATGTATACACTCTATGAATATTAATATTTTTTCTAATACTTTTTTAACCAGAGTCATTAATATGATAATACTTTGGTAATGAATTTACAAAAATTCCATACAAATACTACATGTGCTAATACAATGAAATACCATGGAAATAATATGCATAATGCATTAGGCTTTGTTACAGATGCCTGCCAAAAATAGTGTTTGGCAAACAGTAGCATGCTTGAAAAGTGCCTAACCGATTAAAATTTATTGCTGCTGATAGACCCAGGGCAAACACTGAACAATCTATGCTATTCATGCCCTGGCAGACCCATCAGTTCACTGACTGCTCAGATTATCTCTGAAAGCTTCTGGACATCACTAAAATTAAGGAAGACACTTAATGAGATGTTTAATGCTGAAGAGAGTGACTCCTCCAAACAAAGAATCCCCCATATACTGCATTTCATCTCCATGGATGTCGCACATGGCATCTCTACTCTATCCATCTGCCATGGGCAGGGCTGCTCTGTGCCCTTTCCATGGCTCAGGCTAACTTTTCACAGACAATTTCATTTGCAAGTCAGGGACTGTCTTCTTCCAGTCCTATTTCTGGTTGATAATACCCAGTGCCTTTAATTTCAGTGCTATTTACTCATTTTTTTTTTTTTACAGTTGCATCTTCCAAAGTATTTGTTATTTGCATTTCTTTCACTATTATAATGTGGTTGGAGAAGGGAGGGGATATTCCATTCTTTAGAGAGAGACATGTGGGAAAATTGCTGAACTCTGGGGTAGAACTTTCTAAACCTAGATTTCAACTCCTTTGGAATCTATAATTTGACAGCACAACCTGTGAATCTTGTTGCAAATGAATCAAGATTCATTTGATTTCTGAAAGATCACAGGTTTATCAATTTTCTGAGGGTCTTTAGCACTGTAGAGGCTCTGAATTAATTTAATTTAGCCCATTCATTTTGCAGATGGGCAAATTAAAGTATGTAAAGGGAACCGACTAAGCAGAGGTTACACAACTAATTAGGGGCAGAGTCAGGAAGACATCTCCTCATTCACAGGGCGGATTGGCCAGCTTGCTTTTCTGCAGAAAGAAAAGAACTTGGCCAATGTGCTAGTCAGGTTTTCATCTCTGTGATCAAAGTGACTGACAAGAACCACTCAGAGGAGGAAAAGTTTATTTTGACTCGTGTTTTTACTGGTCTCAACCCATGGATGGCAGACCCCTGAGGTGAGCCAGAACATGGAGAAATGGTATGATAGAAGAAAGCTATTCAGCTCCTGGCAGCTGGTAAGCAGAGGGTTGGGGGGACCAGGGACAGATATAGTCCAAGGTCACATGTCCTCAGTAACCTACCTCCCCCAGCCATGCCCAACTGCTTCTTAGTCCATTCAAATTAATCCATCAAATGTATTAAGCCACGTATGTCTTAATATAATTTTATAATTTCATTTCATCTCTGCACATTGCTGAATTGCCAAACATACAGTTTTCACAGGTACATAACATAAATCCAAACCATAACAGACATCTAAAGTACCCACCTATCTACACCCACCATAACCAGTCCTCATGATCACTGGTGCTGGTAAATCCTTCAAGGGACTAGAGGAGAGAAGCTTCTAGATTGCGGAAAACAAGAATGAGCATGTTCTACTTATGAACCAGAAATGGGATATATTCTCAAATATGTGTTCCGATAGATAAATAGATATAGAAAAGTTAGGGCCAAATAAAATTTTTGGTCTTTATATCCACAATGCTTTTCATTTATATATTTATTGTTACTGGAAGAAAGCTAATTAATTACCAGTTTTTTGAAAAATTAAAATTATCCCTGAAGAACATCCTGGTCATAAATAAAGAAAATCCACAGTTCAGAAATGGATGCTGCAAGTGAAATTGAAATTTGCCTCAGTTAAACTTTGGAAAGGAAAAGGACAATGAAGACCATTAAGGAAGTGGAATCAACCAGATACCTTAAAAACATAAACAACACAGTAAATAATATTGGGCAAACTATAAAAAATAAGAAGAAGAGAGTTAAAGGATCACTAGCAGGAAGTAGAACAAATGGGCATGTGAAACCACAGGCAAGCTCACAATCACAATGCAGGAATTGAAGCCCAGAGAAGGCAAGATGTATTCATTAGAAGGGAAATGTGTTGAGTCCAATTTCAGTACACTGTGAACTTACTGAAAGCCATCCATGTGGAACAGGAATTTCAACCTTGATGCAGCCGGTGTCAAGGTGCTTCCTCAACAGCAAAACAGAGAAATTTCTCTGGCATTCCATTGAGGACTAGTTTCTCTCTGGCTCCTTATTGCTCTCATGCAAGTCAATTTTTAGTAAAAAAAATCTGGTGGAGCCGGCATTCATAGTACTTTAGGTTATTCATTCAACTCATTTGTTAATTGCTTATAAAGTGCCAAGTATTATGTTAACTACTGGGGGCAGAAGAATGAGCAAAAATGGACACAGTTCCTATTTTCTTAGGACGCACTATGTAGTTGGGAAGCAGGAATGAATTAAGACAATTTCATCCTCATGAATGTATACTTACAAAGTCAATATATATTTTTCAATCAGAGGAACACTGCTCTAGGACAAGTTTGATAATGACCAATAGACTGGAAATCTGGAAAGACTACTCTGCAGGAACGATACTGAAATTGACTTGGAAAGGATGAGTGGATGAAAGTTACTTGGAAGAGGAGGATATGGGAGATGCTTCCGGGTGAAATTGCAAGTACCATGAGGGTGGACTGGAGGAAAGACTTCCTGGGGCTACACAGGGCCTGAAGCCCCAGGACCTGGAACACAGGCTGTTTCTTTATCTTCATGCCATTGTGACAAGACTTGCTCTCCAAAGATGGATGACTGAGGATAATTTAAGAAGTATCTAAAATGCACTTGACCTCAATGAGTCCTTCATTTGGCCAATCAATATATTCAGACATGTTCCCAATTGAAGTGAGATGATCAGCAAATTTCGAAGTATAAACCAATTTACATTGAGTTGAAAACCAAGTCACCCAATGTACCTCTTTTTCAGACCAATGTGACAAAATCAGTAAAAAACCCAGCCTGAGCCTGGAAGCCATAGTTTGGAAAAGCTTAGCCCACCAAGTCCCCTGGGGAAGCCTTCCTATTCTGTGGAAATTGGCCAGACACCAAATTGTGAGATTAGAAAACGGGCTGGGCCCAAATAAGATTAGCATACCTCCCCCAGTTAAGATTTCTTAAATTAGGAAGGCTGGGTAATGAAAAGAATGGTACCATACTAGAATATAAACTGGCTAGAAGCCAAGAAAGAGCCTCTGGCTGTGTGAGGTGATGCCTTTTTTTAGAAAAACCATCCATTTTGGAGACCTCTTATTAAAATAACCAATTTTATTTCCATTTGTTCATGCATCCTTCCCCCTAAGCTTTTCTTCTTTTTTTCATCTAACTCTCTTTATTAGTCAAGCCTGTGGCTATCATGTTGGTATGGGGAATGTTTAATATAAACATAAAATTAAATAACAACTACATGTTAGCAATAATAAATGATAGAAAACAGAGCCCCAAACTTGAATGCATTTATTTTGAAGGCATTTTATTAGAACAACTCTATTGCTCACTCTCCACAGGCCAAAACACGTGTGGAGAAATAGGTGTTCAAACAGATGCTGAAGACTAGTGGGTTAAGACACCTGAGAGGTAGGAGAAGAAGGGAGGTCTTTCTATGAGAGGGGGGCTTCCCCAAGATGAAGGATTAGGACCAACTAAAGACCTGTGACTCAAACCCCCCAAAACTTTCTAAATTCCAGGCATTTGTTCCAGGGTTTATGTTTCTAGAAGATTGGCAAGAAGGTACTTCTCAAAGATTATTGGGAACATTACTTAGTAAAGGCCTTTTAAACTCAAGTGGGGGTGCCTTGTCCTGTGCAAGGGAGTGAGCTCACATGAATCAGGGAGTTGTGCTTGAGTGTCACTTCCTGCAGTGTCATCACCTTCTAGAATATGTCCTAGCTTCTCATTGCTTCTGTCTAAAGATACTGTTAGAATTAACTAAGCAGGTGAAATTGCAACTGTCCTCAGATACCTAAGTCTCCCCTTCATAAATGTCTGTACAGAAGCCAATGAAAATCAGCTTTGTTTTGTTTCAGCTAAGCAGCTTTGCATTTGATTTCATTCATTTTCTGGCATTCTGACATCCATCACATGCTTTACTATATGCATGACACTCAGCTTCATAATTTTATAAGCCTTATCTTAATTAAATTTCATATGGATACTATTGTTACTGCACTTATAAATGAGGAAACTGAGGCTCAAATAAGGCCAACTGCTTAAGATTGCATAGGCACAGCCCATAATCTAAGAGGAAATATGTGTTTTGTGTGTGTGTGTGTGTGATACCTGACACCTTGATTATCCAAGCTGCAAAGAATCTGATCCCTAGAATCCATAGCCCTTGCCTACCTCAGTTTAAGTCTATTGCAGGATAAACACCTAGATTGCATACCCCCACTATACTCTTCCTTTCATCTATAACTGACTACATTTTTAAGGGTATTATTTGGATAAGTGTGTTGTTTTTATTCATATATAGGTTTCATGAAAGTATCTTCAAAAAACATATTGGAAGTATTTCATATAGTTTTTTCCTCCCATCATTAGTAAGTCCCAACACACTCCAATGTCTGAGTACAGTCTAACTTGGCCTTGTCCACATGTTGAGTAACAATTTTCTGAACTAAAATAATTTAATTCAATTTGAAAATAAAAATGTTCAACAAAAGTATGTGAAACTTGTTTATCAAAATCAAAAAGGCGGTGAATTGGATGTTTTTTTTTTCTTTTTCTTTTTTGCAGTAGTAGAATTAAACCTTAAACCCCAGTCCTCGCACTTTCTAGGCAAGCTCTCCACTGAGCTATAGCCCCAGCCCTTTAATTCTTCTTCTTATTATTTTCTTTTTAATTTTGAGACATGTTTTTGCTAAATTGCCCTGTCTAGACTCAAACTTTTGATCCTCCTGCTTCAGCCTCCCAAGTAGCTCTACAAATGTGTACCATCATGTCTGACTGGCGGGGGGGGGGGGGGGGTTCTTTAATCCATTTTAACAAATCACTATACAAAAAATGGAAGGTCATCAGTCTAAGGTCAGAGCTGTAGGAAAATACTTTACATCACATACTTACAGACTCATTGATAGATTATTTATTGCTTTCCTGTGAGATTCTTACAAAGCCTGATTAATTTAAATATCTCCTAGTTCTTGAAAAGATAGGCTAATTGTGAAACTGGGCAGACAAACCACCTCCTCCATCTCCTCTATCCCATAATCATATCATCACAGCTGCACCAATCCAAATATGTTTGTTCAGGGATACCATTAAAAAGAATGGCTTCAGAGAGTGGGGAATATCCATGCTCAGTACTTGGGAGGTCAAGTATGACTTGCCGTTGTATTCGGAGCACCACAAGCACCTGACATCCAGTTTGCACAGATGCATAGCATAGGTTAATATTAGTACCACCTGTGCTTTAAGTGCCAGAGCATTTTATTCCCTGTGGGCCTCTGTTCTCCCAAGACTCTGAAGCTTCAATTCAAAAATCTGTAGGTAGGGTTGGGACTGGTTATCACTTGAAAGAAAGGCATATTCACCAGCTATAATTAACCTACAAGCCCATAGTTATTAACAAGGTCTGTGAGTCTAAATGACTACATGAATAGTTACACACAAAGGAAAGTTTATAACAGGTACATATTTGTAACCAGCTGTCTAGTTTATTAAAAAACTAACACTATATATCAGAATATGCTCACAAGGCATTGACAAAGTTAAAAGTACACTTTGCTTACGGCAAGAGGCATTAGATAGTAGAACTGTTGTATGTGACTGGTTCACGTAATATTTTCCTAATAACGGTCCTAATTATATTAGGGAATTTCAAATAAAAGAAGGTTTCCAAGCATGCTGAATTTTTTATAAGCACAAGGCAAAGAGTTTTGAAGATTCTTCTCTTTGGAAAGAAAAAAAATGTCTCCAAGGTCATCCTAATTGAAGTGCTCTAATTTAGGAAGAATTCAGAGCAAAAGGAAAGATGTGAGCCATTTTCACAGTTGATACAATCTCAGACTTGGAGATGGAGAATGAGAATTGCAAAGGTTAAAGGCAATTTTTCTCACAATGTTATATAAGCACATCAAATACCTTACAAGGCAGAGCTGCCGAATTATGCAGAACACCAAAGTCTTCTGAAAGCAAGTGAGGGCCACAGGGATCATAAATATATAGGACACCAGGGAGGCTGCCAACATGCAGAGAAAAGCAGGAAGTGAATGGCCCCAGGATATCAGTCGCTGGTCAAAGGGAAACCAGAAAGAGCCAGTGGATTATGTGGGACAGTAGCACCAATGAATGATCAGGTGCACTTCCAAAGGGTGGCTCAGTGGCTGGCAGAGCATAAATGTGATGAAGACCATTCTTATGTAAGAAGATCCCCTTGATTATCCTCAAAAGATGAAATTGCCTCACTTGCTTTTTTCCTTGCCCTTTGAGGAGCAGCTAATGGACTTTTTTTTTTAATTCATGGAAAGAAAAAGTTATTCTCTGCAGTGTTAAATGGAGGAAGCTCACCTGAGCAACACTGACTACACAATATAGTTTGTTGCTTCTCCCTTCATACGTAACACCTCATAATCACACCATGATCATTTTGCATTTAAGAAATTGGAGGCCTAAGCAGAATTAGTTGATAATTCTATTTAACCAGCAATTTAAAGACATTGTTGGTGTCTCTGAATCTCCACATCCCTAGTGCTACACAGGCATATTACTTGTTCCTGGTATTGGCTGACCTCTCATCTCATCCCACACCAATTCTAGGTGATCATAATACAATAGTGACCAGAACAGAATGAAGACTTCACAATTGTAGACTTTAATACTGGAGGAGTAGATGGACAATAGTAAAAAGAAAATTTAGAGCGAATGCAAATTGTGAAAAATTCTCTAAAGGATACGAAAGGAAGTATGCTAATTTTGGCCATACTTGAGATAATGTAACCAAAAAAACATCTCTGTGAGGAAGAAAGATTTAAAGTGGGAATTAAACTATGGAAATCATAAGAAAACATGTCACAATAAAACAAGGACTCTGAAATATAAAATAGCCCAGTTTATCTAAGTAATAAGGGAGAGAGAGAGTACAGCCTGAGAGGGGTGGACTGAGAAATAAATGGAGAGTATTCATCTGGAAAGGTAGACGGTCAGGACCAGATCCTGGAGGATCTTCTAGGCTTTGGCAAGATTAGCTTTCCTCTGCATTGGAGAATAGCTGAAAAATTTTAAGAGGGCAATGATCTGATTTAGGTTTGATCATGCTGGCTGTGTTGTACCAGAAAAAAAAAAATGGAAGTCGCTGGAGTGGGGTGAAAAAAGAAGCTGAGACCAATTGGACAAGGCAATTGCAATACTGCAGGAGAATGATTAAGAGCTTGGACCAGTTTAGGCATGAAAATGCAGAAAGAGATTGTATTGGACATATAGGTTGGAAATACAGCTGGGAGGATTTGCTTGTGAATTGAATGGGGTAGGACAGAAGTCAAGGGGAAAGCAAAGATTATGTTTTTCTGAATGTGTGAAACCTTGAGGAAGAGCAGATTGTGGGAAGTCAAGAACTGCTCCAGACAGAGGTTGGTGTATTTATTAGGCGTCCATGTGAATGTGTCAAGCAGGCTGTTTGGTAACTTCAGTAGAAAAAGGACAGGGCTAGATAAAATCATGCTGGTTGTCATCAGCTTCTAAAAATGATATGTGGTATCATGATACTGATAAAGATTTCTAGAAAGAATGTGTATGCAGAGAAAAGAGGAGGGCTTAGCGCAAGCTGTGTTTATAGCAAGCATTTAGGAGCTCTGTGTGATGAGCCAAGCTAGTGGAACAGGAAAGGTGGAAATCTGGAGGGGTTGAGAGTGTGTGCCAAATGAGAAAATGGAGACCGGGAAGAGGTTTCTTCCACCTTGCTGGGTTGTGAATAGGAGTGGGTTTGGGGTAGTGTCTATGGTGGGCGGTAATTAAGAGGTTACTTGTTTGTTGACTTACATTATAATGGAAAGTGCAAAACAATGTTAATATAATGATGACATAGAGAAATTCATGAACTAGGAACAGGGAAGAGGGAAACTATAGGAGCAAAGTTATAGGAGAAGGCAGGAGGGACAAGGATTGTATCTCACTGGTGGAAGATCATCCTGGACAGGAGAAGGAAGCATACCCCACTATAATAGAGGGAAAGCACAGGATGAGAAGGATGCATAGAGGATATTTCATGATCTTTGAATGAAAGAAAGAATGCATCCTTCAATCCATGAACACATTTGCAATGTCATGCTTCTTTCCCACGGTCTAAATAATTTAAAAAATCTCTCAAGTTTCACATCAGGAAAGCTTCCATACCTCATAGTTCTTTCTCTGAATTCAGGAAATACTATCTCATAAACCCCTTGTGGCTTCACATGCATCTCTGCCTCGTTAAGCCAGTGAGTGTCTCACCTCCTTAATGAGATGGTAAAGGCTGCCCCGTCCTCCTGGGCCTCCAGTCATCACAGTATAGCAGAAGTTCATCTGGTAGGTGTCACTGATTAATCAGAGTTCATTTTCCAAGGTCCTATCTTATAATGCCGCTACTAATGATGCTTCTAGTTCAAATATTGTATGACTCTCGGGAAGCTGATTAGTAAACATGCATTTTGGTCACCAAACCAAAATGTGATTGTAACATCAGTGAAATCACTTGCTAGCTTCTGGTGGTTGAGACTTCTCATGACAGTGTTCCAGAATTCCAGAAAAAGAGGCGGGGGTGGGGGGTACTGAGAATACAAGAAAACAAAACCCACTCACATTTCAGTAGGGAAAATAAACTCCTGATACCAAAATCTTTTCCCATAAAATCTTTCCGAACCTTCATTACAAAACAGTTGACGCTCTATTGGTTTCTCAGTAACACCACTGAAAGGTAATGAGACTTTTCCATTCTGAACTACACTATGGAACAACAGAAATGACACCATTTCACTCACACTCTCTTGGAAAGCGAGGGCTTAAACAGAAGGACTCATTTGTATTTGGATATTTATATTTGGATTCATTTATATATGGAATTTTAATTACAGGATGCATGCTTGTGATTAATTTAATTTTTGTTTCAATTTATGAGGATGCACTTGGTTAATGGAGTGCCTTTGAGAAAATGCTTTATTGAGGGATCTCATCTGTGTGATTTACTGTCTAGGTACATGTTAAGTTCCTTTCATTACAGAAGAAATTGTTGGGTGCCCTTGAAGTTGAATCCATAGCCCAGGTGGGGGAGGGGATGCCACTACTTTCATATAACCTACTATTTCCGAGGAATGCTGCGGATTCAAAAGAAACCTTGTTTGGATTTCTTGTCATAAACCTCTTTCTCTGTGTATTCAATACACATATGTGCATTGCTGATTAATGCCCAAATCCTTGCTGACATTATGATAAGCTTTAAAGCTATCCTGTCAGAGAGAGAGAGAGAGAGAGAGAGAGTAAGTGTGTGTGTGTATTGCCTTTTCTTGTAGACAATATCTTAAAATGAAGGTTAGAAGCAAAGGAAAAGATTTGGCGAGTAAAACTGAAATGGAAACACTTGAAAATAGAAGAAGAAAACAGAACACAAGGGGCCAGAGTCCTACTCAAGGAATTATCCTTGAATAACCTTGTTTGGAAAATTGTAGAAAATAAGCCAATCTATGTAATCCCGTTATGTACTGTTAGTTTAAGGTTTTAGTCACAGAGAAACTGTGTAATGAGATTAAAGCACACAAGAAAATATGGTTGTCTGCTGCATGTTGGAAGAATAAAACAAAGAAGGCAATAAATGGACCATTATAATCCATTCCTCTCCTCACACCCTGCAGAAATAAAACAATGAGGAAGGAAGGTCTCCTGATAATGTAAATGCCAAACTCCACTCTCCCTCAGCTGCACATCTTTGAAGAGCATGCATCTGCTTCCATTATTCAGTTCCTGATGCTCTTTTTATTATCATGAAAGAATGATGTGGTCTTAAAGGGAAAGAAGCGTTCTGCGGACTACTCTCCTAGACTGGAGTTCCCTTTTTGAGTACCTAAGAGGATGTGTGGTGGAACTCAATCGGGTTCTAGTACTTCTTCCTCAACCACAATTCCAATACCAGCCTGCAACACTCTCATTTTTTTTTTTTTACATTTTAGTTACAACTACTCGACTTTGCCATTGCAGTCATAGGCATTACAACTTCACAAAGAACATTAGCCAGCTTGTGGGTGATAGTTTGCAGACACCTGGGTTAGAAGATGAGAGAAGTGGAATTAAGTATTTGGGACACTAGGTGAAAATGGATCCCTTCCAATTTATTCCTAAGTTTATTTTTGTTTCAAGTCCTTTGTGAATTTATAACATGGGTATTTCACTAAAGGGTCCAGGATGCATGGAATTGGCGAGTAATCAAGAACAAATGTTCCCTCTCTGAACCATTTTTTGCTCTCCAAATCAAAGGTTTGTTAGTGAAGGGAATATATATATATATATATATATATATATATATATATATATAGGGGGAAATGATGGAAAGAAAGAAAATGCCTTCTATCCTCCAAATGGGCCATTGGATTAGTGCCACCATATGGATAAATCTGTTAAATGAGAATGGTTGTTCTTAGAGGCAAACCCTATGTCAGTAGCATGAGATCACCTGAGTAGCAAGATCACCAGAGATCTTGTTGAAAATGCAAGTTCTCAGGACCCATATGAGCTATTGAACTAACACCTTTGGGTGGAGCCCAGAAATCGATTTTTACAGGCCCTCCAGATGCTCCTCATAAACACTGAAATTTGAGAATCACTCACCTATTCTATACACTCTTCTATTCCTCTAGGCGATTAACTATCTACATCAAATAAAAAAAATAGCAATTCTGTTTTCAATATATTGTACATTCCTATATAGAATTTGGGATCTTCACTGAGATAAAATGAAGAACAATTCAAAATGGCGATAGAAAGTAAACTTTGAAGTGTATTATTCTGAATTCCTTACACTTTATATTTGGAGACAAATTTTACATTCCACATGGGCCTTAGATTTTGATGGTTTTCTTTTTGCTGCCTAATCTTTTCATCTCCTTCTCTGTCTCTCCTCTGCAAGGGTGTTCATAAGAAGCAAATTTTCATTATTAGCAAAAAAGAAAAAAATAGAGTTTGGAAACAAAAATACAGACTGAACCATGTACTCTCATGGTAAGTCAGGCATCGTCATTTGGAATTGTGCTATTCTGTTGTTCAGCTTTTCACCTTCACGTCAATGTGAGCAATACTGGATACACAATATGGCTCATCAGCTTCTCTTTAAAAGAAAGGTGCGAGAAGGCCTCAGCTATTGTAATTATCGGCTCTGAGACAACTTTGGTTAAAAGCAAAGAGACCTGCAAACATCCAAGTTCACACTTTGAATTGTGTCCAGATGGGAACTACTTGCCAAGCAGAACCTAGAGCCCTGGAAGCAGATATACAGCAGCAATATACTCCTCCCTCCCAGCCCTTAGGAAGGTCAGCAGGAACTCCTTTTTTGCAAAACTGCAATGCCCTCTCCAGTTGCTCAACTGCTCTGCTTGTGGCCAAACCCCGAAGCACAGAAAGTGCATCAATGAGGCTGTAAGCTTTGGGTAGAGAGGACTGAGGCACAGGAAGTCCAGGAAGGGACGAGAGAAAGGCAAGACTTCCTCACTTAATTTTCATCTAATGAGCCCCCCTGAGACCCAAACTCTGCCCACAGCTTTCTTCCTTTGGCAATCTTCAGACACAGAGTTCTAATCCCCTTTTCAAACTCAAGTACATCACCAGTGCTGTTATTTCAGCTGTGTGTGTTAAGCAGCTCACAGTGTGGTGTGGCAATATCCATTTCTACAGGACAATCCTGTTACAGGAAAATCGATTAATTCCGTTTGCTGGATTTCCAGTATTTGGAGCCCAGCAGTGTCTAAACACATTAACCAAGTTAAAGAAAAAGAGCAGCAGTGGTTAATGTTGACAGTAGTTCTGGCAGTCACCAGCCATTCCCTATTAACTACACCCATAATCCACAATCTACAAGCCCTGAAAATTGGTGCTGTAGGCTTTATACTGAGAGGCCGTTTCTCCAGCCCCTCAGCTGGCCTTCTTCTGACCAAAGCTTGGATGGAAACAACTTGGAAAGAGAAGTCAGAGTTCTGGGTCAAATATCCCAGTTTAGAAAATTTAACTTTGATATTTAAAATTAGTAATTTGCCTTTAGCATACATGAAAGGCCAGTATGAAATCCAAGCTGATATACCTTCCTTGTTTACAACATCATCCATGTAGTTGTGTATGATAGTACAGAAGATATTGGCTCATTCCTTTTGCAAGTATAAAATTCATACATTATAGTTATTTTTCTTTTTTATTTTTTTCACAAATCACCTACTTAAGAGGGAAAAACTGCCAAGTATGGTGGTGCATACCTGTAATCCTAGTGGCCAGGAGGCTGAGACAGGAGGATCAAGAGTTCAAAGCCAGCCTCAGTGAAAGCAAGGTGTTCAGTAACTCAGTGAGACCCTGTCTCTAAAATACATACAAAATCGGTCTGGGGATGGGGCTTAGTGGGCAAGTGCCCCTCAGTTGTTCAATCCCAGGTACCAAAAACAAAAAAAATAGGGAAAAAACTTCAAAGAGGAATAAGGGAAAAATTAAAAATGATTCTAACTTAATATATAACTAAAGAGTAATTCAAAATGTTCATAAAAAATCAAAATGAGACTAGAAACCAAACCATCTCAGAAACCAAAATTTTGAGAAGGAATTACTCCTCACCAAAGAACTGTGCCAGTTATCTTCTATATGTAACTGCAAATAGACATATGGAGAAATTTAGTGAAGGATCAGTTTCATAACTGAGCATCCTCAAGATGGGTTAACTTAAACATGGGGAAACCAAGACTCCTATTATATGCCAAGCTCTGCAGAAATACCATGAATTTCAACAAGTCAAACTCTGCAGTTAGTAAAGCTGTCCTCACCCCTTCTCCAATTAACAGAAAGCTAAACCTAGAAGCATTGATTCTAAATATCCAACCTCTTCAATTCAAAGATAAGGACAGAAAGTGTTTGAAAGGTGAAAATTTTGCTACAAGTCATAAAACTAAGATAAACTGAAAGAAATTCAGTCTCTGAATTCAGAGTTTTTCCAAAAGTGCACAGGACAGGGAATCGGGAGATACTTTTGACATGACAAAGTCATTTAACTAAGTGGTCAACCTGAAAAGAGACAGGGTTCTCAGCTTCTTCCTACATATTTTGAGAGGGGCTCCAAGGCTCTTCCAGGTATTTCTACCATTCTTGAGGAAAGCAAGAGTTTCACCCAAACATCCAAGTCTCTGGAATCTCTCCTGTAGCAGAGTAGAGGGAGTTTTAATAGGCAAGTTGTGGACATTAACTTACGACAGGGCCTGCCTCTGATCATTCTCACAGACAGGTAACTGTCTATTGCAATGGACCAAAGCTAGCAGAGAGACAGTTGGACAGTGAGTCTGGATTGTTTTGTGAAGAAAAATGATCCAGGCGCTATTTCCAGCTTTCATGACCCAGGTTCCTTACTGCTTTATTAATTTTTTTTATTTGTTCTTTTTTGTTATACATGACAGTAGAATATATTTTGACATGTCAAACATACATGGAGTACTACTTCTTGTCTTTGTGGTTGTATATAATGTGGAGTTACACTGGTCATGTGTCATACATGAACATACAAATGTTACGACTGATTCTTTCTACTATCTTTCCTATTCCCATCCCCCATCCCTTGCCTTCATCCCCCTTTGTTGAATCCAGTGAACTTCTTCTCTTCCCCTTCCTTATTGTGAGTTAGCATCTGCATATCAGAGAGGACATTCAGCCTTTGGTTATTTGGGACTGGCTTATTTCACTTAGCATGATAGTCTCCAGTTCCGTCTATTGACCAGCAAATGCCATAATTGCATTCTTTATGGTTGAGAATATTCCATTGTGTATATATACCACATTTTCTTTATCAATTCATCTGTTGAAGGGCACCTAGTTTGGTTGCATAGCTTGGCAATTGTAAATTCAGCTGTTCTAAGCTTTGAGGTGGCTGTGTCACTGTATGCTGATATTAAGTCCTTTGGGTATATGCTCTGAAGTGGGATAACTGTGTTAAATGGTGCTTCCATTCCAAGGTTTCTGTTAAGATAGGAACTTACAGAAGACTAGGTAGAGGAAGTCTGGCTATGACACACATCTTGATGTTTTTTAAGGTCCTTAACAGTATCCTCATTTATAGACTAATTTTGGTGAAATGCAAGTACAATTAGTTGAATTTCAATAAGTTGAAAATTGTACCAAAGAATATTGGTAAATAGGATCACCCACACTCAAAGGGAAATCCTTTGAACCCTAGAAATTCCAAATATTGCTACAAAACAATTCCCTCAGTATCTGGAAGCAGTTTTCCAGGGAGTGTCACAGAGTTTTGCCTTGGACATGTTCAAGTTCAATGTTTTTACAAAGAAAATGATCAAATTAATAAATAGGAAGGAAAAAAAAAAGGTCTCCTGTGTATTTACATTTGCTGCAAGCAATGCTAGATATTCACCTTCAACAAAATGTTCAAACGTATCCAAGCAAAACAAAGTTGTCAAAAATCTCTTAATAGATTAAAACAATGGACACAAAGATGAAATGTAGCTCACTAATGACTGACTTTTAGAGTTAAAGATAATCAATTGGACAAATAAAACCACGGGAATCTTGTTCTGAAAGCAGTTAGGGAAAGCTGCCTAGGGAATGTGTTGGCCCAAAGCTCTGACTTGAAAGTCTGAGGGAGATTCTAAAAAGAAGTTCAGCCAATACTTGCTATTAACAAAATATTGAGTTTAGCCTACATAGAACACAGCAGAAGAATCACAACGTTTTTGTGCACTAAACTCCTGTATGAAACTTGAGAGACTAAGGATTGTTCCAGGGAAGATGGCCAAGACGCTGAGGACAAAGAAGCTTTATCAGCTGGGCATGGTGCTGCACACTTTCAATCCCAACGGTTCAGGAGGCTGAGGCAGGAGGACTGCCAGTTCAAAGCCAGCCTCAGCAATAGGGAGGCACTAAGCAACTCAGTGAGACCCTCTAAACAGAATATAAAATAGGGCTGGGGATGTGACTCAGTGTTTGAGTGTCTCTGAGTTCAATCCCTAGTACCCCACAAAAAAGAGACTTATCAATGGTTGAAGGAAGTGGTATTTAGCTGGCAAAGTTGTCCTACTAAGCAAATAAGCTATTTTATAATATTTGATGAGGAGCTTTGGGAATTATTATTAAATGTATTTGTAGATATCCAAAAGAGAACTTAGCACAAATGGGCTGAAACTAGTGAGAGACATTTTTTAGTTAAACATAAAAAGATGCCCCCAAAGATTAGAGTCTCCAACCATGAAAGGCTTCTATAAAAATACGTAGTCACCTCATGCAAAACCACAGTCTGTGACCATCATTAAAAAGAAAAAAAAAGTTATTGATTTGCCAGGAGGCCAGATTCTGTGATTTGTAAAGTTTCTTCTGTTGCATTTTTAATGTTTCAATGAATAAATTTTTCTATGTTAAAGAATGATAGTGGTGATGGGAATTTCCTTTCTAATAGGAATCAGGTCAGTGATGATATCTGCTCACAAATTTATAGTAATAGCAGCTTGCTGCTTTAATGACTAAGGGGTCTCTAATGTAAAATAATTAGACTGCATTATATTTAACATAGCAATTGAAATTATTTCCCTACGATTCCTTGTTTAACACTCAGCACGGATTTACTGTAATAAAATTAAATTTTTCATATTAGGTATTTTGTCATACCTTTGAGCCAGGCCTTAGGCTATCTAGAAACTGATCAAATGAATGAGAAGCTACTTGATGTGGCAAGCAGCTTTTCAAAACCAAGTCCATTAATTCTTGCTATTGAAAACTGCCTAAAATAGTAATAAGCAAAATAAGCTTACTTCATGCCTCATTGACAAACTGTAGCACTACTGATGCTTGTTATTTTCTTTTCTAGGAAACAGTTCAGCATATTTTGCAATAGTAATTAAAAAAACAATGACAACAAGAGCACAAATAAAAGCAAAGTTAAAATAATAAAACAAACAAGCAACCCACTTCTTCCCTTCCAGAACTGGACTAGAAGAGGATCATTAAAACAATGGTCTCCAAGATATTTTATCCTGTGGTCAACCACTACCCAAAAGCACTAAATGGAAAATTCCAGAAATAAACAATCTATAAGTTTTAAATTGCACACCACTGTAAGCAATACAATGAAAGCTCCCGGTGTCCTGCCCAGGACAGGAATCACTTTTGGGAGAGCATATGCACAAGGCACACACCACTCCCTCTCAGTCACTAAGGAGCCATCTTATTGTCATATCAACAGTTGCAGTACTTAGTGCTTGGTCCAGGTAACCCTTGTTTTACTTCATAATGGATGGCCCCAAGGTACAGGAATTGTCATCCATCATGGCAATTGATCCTTGACATTTGGATATGTCAAGGAGAAGCCTTAACAGGCTTGTTATAAGTGAAAAAGTGAAAGTTCTCAACTTAATAAGGAAAAAAGAACCACATGCCAAGTTTGCTAAGATCTATAGTAGGAATGAATCTTCTATCCGAGAAATTGGGAAGAACAAAAACAAAAACCAAATATGTGCAGTTTTTGCTGTTGAACCTCAAAATGCAAAAGTTATGGTCACTGTGTGTGATAAGTGCTTATTTGTTCACCTTACCATGTAGGCATTGCCTAACCTCACATCAGCACAAGAAGGAATATGAGTAGAGTTCAGTGAGAGAGAGAGAGAGAGAGAGAGAGAGAGAGAGAGAGAGAGAGAGAGAGAGAGAATATCACATTCTTGTTTTTTTTTTACTGTATATTGTTACAATTGTTCTATTTTAGTATTGCAGTTAATCCTTTGCTGCAACTAATTTATAAATCAACTTTATCATAGGAATATATATGTATGAGAAAACACAGTGTATGTGGGATTCAGTGCTATTCGTGGTTTTAGGCACCACTGGGCTCTGGGACTCTATCTTATCTCCTACTGAGGAGGAAGGAGCTACTATATAGAAGTGAACCAAGATTCACACTGGAGATCACTCAAAAGAGAGTTGGTATAAGCCAACTCAACTGACTGAATCTCTTCAAATGTCAGTATCCTCACATCAAACCTATCCTAAATGTGGTCCTAGCCAGTCTTTATGTTTAACCCCTGGTTACTTAGGTCTTTCTCATGCCTCATAGCATAGCCATGCATAACCTATTGAAGCATTCACTAGTCCCTACACACATTCCACACATACTTTTACCCTCTTAATTAATGAGCAAATGAAGTCCATCAAAAATGAACCTCCACATCACTATTCTTTCTTTCTTCTTCTTTTTTTTGTAAACCCTTTTAGTATTTTCTTCACAGTGGATTCTTCTGCATCTTCCAGCCATACTATGATCTCCTGTAAGAATCACCTTCACAGAACATTCTCCTGACTATGATACACTTAGTCTAGTTCTGTTCAGAATAAGCCCTGCCTATTGAAAAAGTCATTCGCTCAGCCTGGTATTTAAAGCTCTTGATTCAACCTCTGTTCAAGCTCCTTTCTCAGTCTTCTTTCTTACAAATCACCTTTAAGCATCTTATTTCGCAGTGCTCTCTCTGCTGCCCAAAATAAACTCACTGCTCACTTGTTTGCATGTTTGGAATCATATTCCACCTTTCTCCACACATCTGACATCCATCTAGAATACCTTTCCACTACTTTTAACTTTCCAAACTCTTAAGAGCTAAGAACACTTCTTTCCCAGTTCCTGCAGCATTTGTATTTTGAAGTGTACGGTGATAGGTATCTTCTAATTCTCTGCTAGATTATGCACTCCTTGAGAGGTGGGTTGTTTCTGAATGCCACATAGAGTTTGGTTTTAGTCAATATTAAATATTTGTTCATGGATAGTGGGATGACTATCATTACTTTTCCCCTCCCTAATGCAATTGTAACAGGCTAAACCCAATGTGGTTACACAAAGGAAAAGCAGTTTTCTCCAAATATTGCTTATGTCACACTCTATCACATCTCCCTCAATTTCCTCTTGAAGCTACCTCTGATATCCATGGCTTTCTGGTCACTTTGAATTATAAGAACATTCTCCTTTAGGTAAGCAACTCAGATTCATTTACAAATATTAAAATACAATAGTCCAGTCTAAACCAACCTGAGATCTCATACTGGGGCCAGTATTCCACAGGGTGATACAATAAAAAGTAAGGATTAGAAACAGTCACAGAACAGTGGGAGCTGAAAGACTGAAAACTAAATGCAATGTCATGTCCTACTTTGAGTTCTGAAACAGAAAGAGAGCAAACTGGTGAAACCCAAATAAAGTCTGGAGGTTAGTTATTACTGAATGCACAATGTCAGCATTGGTTTCTCAGTTTTCACATTAGTAATAGAAGGTGCTACTAATGAAAAAGCCTGGGTAATGGGTATATGGAAATGCTTTTATCTTTGAAATTTTTCTGTAAATCCAAAATTAGTCATAAATATTTTACAGTTTATTTCATATCTCCTATATATAATAAATATATGTTTTTTATAAAATGTCTGGACTTCCAGTTCAAAGTTTTCCTCATCCTATTTCTCTCCCTGACCACCTTTGCTATTTTTTTTTTTTTTTTACTAGCATAGACATGCATAACCTATTGAAGGTCCCAAGCAAAGTTCTTTGTAATCATCTCTGGGAATTCATCCCCAGTACTTCTCAGTTCATGGTGCCTATTAAAATCAAATGTCCTTGATAATTATAAAAGTCCCATTTACAGTCCTCTTACATGGAGAAAAGGAATTGTCTGCTGGTAATCTGCAGTGAAGAGGATATTCTGACAACAAACTTAACAAAATATGATCCTGGTCTACAAAAGAAGATCAAGATTCTGACACAGAGATCTTTAAAGTGTGAATAGATGTTGATTTGCATGACCTGAGATCATGTCTAAAGCCAGAAGATTCCACAGATTGTTGAGGTGCCCTATTCTTGCCACGTGCTATCTTTAAATGACACTTTCCAAAGTGGGCATCCCCAACACTTTGAATCTTGAAAAGAGAATTACTAGTACGTTTAAATGGCAGGGAAGCTTAGGCCTGAACGGAACACCCCAAGGAAGTGACCCGAGGGTGACAGAGTTACATAAATCTGTCAGTAACTGACAAATTCATCAGAATTTAAGGACATTCAGACAATTTCTCAGGTTCTGGGTTGTGCTCCATCCTGAAGCTCATTTCCAATGCTTTAAAGCCAGAGTTCATCTCACAGACAATGGTACTTTTACTTGGAATTAATATTTTCCAATGTAGTTAGTATTTCAATGATTTGCGGCTATCAGCTTTTAAAAGAGATGTGATCACGTAGAAAGAACTCTGACATTTCCATGACATTTCCTGAAAAGGAAAAAAATTATTATTTCTTTCTTTCATTTTAATTCAATGCTGAATTAGAGATGGAGTGGGAAAAAAAGATGGGGAAGGCTTCTTGCTCAGAAATAGCATTCTCATAGTTGCCACCACCGATGACATGCCCCAGCATTCCTTTTTATGTTACTCTTTTCTCGAATGTCTTCTGTCCCCTGATACTATCAGCTGAAGATACATTATAGAGACACTTATGTCATTGTGCTGTTGAAATTTGAGACTTCTCAGCTATAACATGCTTTATGTTCAAGGTCTTTATTCAACATGGGACCATCTTCCTGGTCTTGTTTTCATTATTGACAGGGAAAATGTTGGCCAATTTTCCTTTTCCATCTTTTCTTTTCCCCTGGCATATTTAAAGAAATAATAATAATAGAAAAAACAGTGAGGCTCAACTTCAAGTTCTATGAGGAATGTAGGGCTGAGGTATCATCCTCAGGGTAAATGTCAAAATGCATATCTTAGACAAATTGCTGGTGCAGCCAGTGACATCATTGAAAACAACTTCTCACTATTTTTCAGTGTGACTGAAAAGAGCAGGCTACTAGGTGTCCCTTTCATTACAAAAAAAGCAGGATGCACAGGCGGTATGCAATCTTCTTGGATAAGAGCTCTAGAGACCAACACCCATCTGTTTTACAAGGAGTCCCCAGAGTTCCCAGTGAAGACCTCATCCTGGTTAGGTCACCTTTTAACATCAGTAACTCAAACTGTAGCACAGACACTCCTCCTAGCCAACCTAGAGTCATCATCTTAATAAAAACATTTACTTATATGCTTTAAACGTATAAAGAATTGATTCACAAACAGAAACTTTGGAAGTCAGACAAGAGAAAGAATCACTCACTGGAACTTTCCAGTCTTGTTCTAAAAGTCTGGCTGAGATGCATGGGAGACCAATTTGGAAAGTGTTGGTACTGGATAACCTCTTCTGGAACAGTAGGGAATCCATCTGCTCTAAGCTTAACCTCCTGGCACAAACACCAACACATTTCCCTACATTTCTATTCTAATTGAAATTCTAATTAGTTCTATTCTAATAATCCTATTCGAATATTCCATGTGCTCTGCATGCAACATAATGATGAAGAAGCCTTCCCAAGGCAGAGTGTACCACTGCCAGCCTAGGAATGAGTGTGTGTCCTTTTGTCTGTTCTCAGCCAATATTCTGCCTCTCTTCCACTGGGTAGAACCATACAGTTCACTGATTTGACTAAAGGAATTCATGGTTCCTTTTGTAGAATAGAAAAGAAATAATGAAGGGCTCAAGTACTATAAATGGGTAAGTATTAGACCGGCTCTCGGGGTACTTGCTTCCTAGTTCAATGTTGACAACACACTAACTTTTTAAGGATATTTTACAAGACTCCCATGAAATAACTTCTTAACCATAAAGATAAACAACAGCAAAGCCTTCTGTTATATATCAGGATTTTGTTGTGATAATCCCATAAAATACATTATGTGAAATTAATAAATGTCCAATAAACGAAGCATTTTATTACTGAGCTTTCCTGAGGAGGGCAGTCTAGAGATCCATGGCCAAAGGTGAACCCACTGTGCCTATGAAAGCAGAGAAGGGGCTTTGTTTACCCCTCAACCTGCTTGACATTTACTCCATACTCTTTTGCAGATTGTGAACAGCAACAGAATGAATAAAAAGCATTGAACAATTTGATGGCAACTACCCCCAAACAATGTTCAATGTTACATGCAGAATGATTCTTTCCTTCCCAACAACAGAAGTGGCTGTTTACTGTCTTGCCAACCATTCATCCAGGTGCTATGCAAGAAATGACATAAGGCAAAATAGCAAAATGTTTAAGGTGCCAATGTACACTTAGGAGACATGTTTTCTAAGGGAAAGGGAATTATTCATGATCAAACTCATTTAAAGAAACGCTGTGCATGCAATTCAAAGGTAACACAATTGTCAATGCTCCACAGCCAGAGCTAATAAAATAAAACCATTGTGCCTAATATCAAGAGAGTGAAACAGAGAATGAAATCAGAAGAAGCTGGTAAGGGAAGGGCCCAATCAGGTAAGGCCTGATAGCCCAAATTAAATAACTTAGACTCCATCCGAAAAAAAAAAAAAAAAAAAACATGAAATTTAGTGAAGGTTTTGAAGCAGAGAGTGGTAGGAACAAATTTGTATTAAGACAAAAATCAAAACCACTCTGACCATGGTGGCAGGATGAAATTGTAGAGAGTGAGAGTGGATATGAGTGATGACAGTGGTGTGGAGAAATCTGTTTCTCCTCTACCTTAATGCATTGTCTGCTTAATGCCAAAGGTTTTGTTTGTTTGTTTGTTTTCACATTCTACATGATTATTTATGTTCTTCATATTTCTATCAAAGTAAGCAAGTAATCAGTACCATTTATGTTATGCAGAGTGGGTCATATAATTTAACTTTATTTTATCATTTGTCATGTAGAAATTATCAATCCCATTTTAAAGATGAGAAAATTGAAGCTGAAGATTTTATTCAAATTCCCTAAAGTCACTAAGCAAGCATCAGAACTAAAATTCTATTCTAGGCCTGATTGCTAAAGTAAATGATCTGAACCATTTATTGTCTTCCACTAGAACATGCTGCTGTTCTCTATAATTCTTCAAAAAAGCTAATGGAATATACTCAGCATAAAAATCGAATAAGATGGCATCTTAAGTTTCAGAATAGGAACATTTGACTAAGTCAGTTCATCAGTACATGTTACCCACCAGTGTATGTTCAGAGACACTTTAAGTAAAGGGGTGATTGAGGAATTAATCAACGTATTAATGAAGGGATCAATCTGCCCTTCAGAGAACTCAAAAGTACATGTGATAGCATATAAATGGTTGGGGGTAAAACTATGTTTCTATCTAATTATACACTAAAGAATGTCTATGAAAATTCTAAACAGGTATGAGCAGCTGGTGAGACCTTGAAGACCACCTTAGAACTGTTAAAGAAAAGGCAGAAGAGAGACAATTCCATCTCAGCTGCATGGGTAAAAGTTCACATTGGGACATGCACCATGTGTGTTGGGCCAGTTTACAGTGGTTGTGACAAGATGTGGCTGTCAGGAGGGGCATCACTCAAAGTTTATTACTTAAGAAAAGAAAAAATGATGAAGAATATGCTCTCAGTAAAATGATCTAGGTGTGTTTCATTGGTGGCAAAAATAATGTCACCAATGAAACACACCTAGAGCATTTTACTGACATTTATTTTTACCAACTCAGCAATGAAGATTCCTAAATCTCTACCAAAAGGGGATAAATCTAAGACCTAATCAAAAGCACATGAGGAAGAAAAGTCAAGTATTTGACACTGTAAACCACAATCAGCAAACTATAGCTAGAGGCAAAAAGTAGCCTACCACCTGTGGTCACATTATTTTGCAGAGAGAAGGGTGTTTACAGATTCATATGCTTAAAGCAAAAGAAGGATATTTTATAACATGTAAAACATACGAAATCCAAACTTCAGTGTCTCATAAATAAGATATTATTGGAACACAGCCACATTTGTTCTTTTGCATTGTGCCCATTTCCATATTGCAGTAGTAGGATCTGGTGATTGTCATCAAGAGTGCTGGCCCACAAAGACTAAAATACTTAGTATTTGGTCCTATAGGGACAAAGGCTATCAGTCCCTTCTATAGACAGAGAGATACATGTTATTTTTAATGACCGCTCTCTTGTGCATTTTTCTATTAGAAAGGATTATTTCTGTTCAGGAGATTGGTATATATTTTTTGTTTGAATGAAATAATGAATTTGAACTCAACCCCTTAATATTTTCTAAACCTTTAGTTCTATGATAAATCTTACCCAATATAAATCGACTCTCTCCAGAGAAAAGACAGTCTTTTAAAAGTAAAGAAAACAGACATTGTGAACACCTCCTTTAGAAAACAGAGCAGTTACCCATTTTATCTTTTTTAAGATAAAAATTCTTCCAAATCCAGACAATAAGACTGTCATTTTTACTTTATATGATGAAAATAACCATCAGCAGACCATGAACTTGGCTCTGGTTTCCTGGATTGTGTTTGAGTAAGGGATTTCAGTTCATTTAGTGTGCTCCAGCATTTTTATTCTTTGTTTTCTGAACCAAACTTCAGAACACATCATCGGAAGAGAGTGTTTTTAGGTCCTCTTCCACAAGTAGGAAGTAATCAGACCTCTATGGCAAAGAATAGATTAGAAATTGTAGAGTAAAGTTGATTGGGGGAAAACAATAGTGAGAAATGCTTAAAATCAGGACATCCCAGAAAATCTAGAATATATTAACAGTAAAAGTCAGCCTTCATAGATGCCAGGCAAATAATTTTGACTCTGTTAATACTAGGTTCCATCCCATGAAGTTACCTGGCCCAGGACCAATTCAGCATCCCATCCAAATCTGGGGATACTTTATAAATGTCCATTACAAATGGAGTGAGTAGTTTGCTTAAGTCACCCAAGAAATTAGATGCTACACTAAAATCAGAGCAAGACCTCTGCTCCTTCATCTCAGTCCTAACACTTCTCTAAATCCCTAAACACACAGAGAATTGTCAACACAGCTAAATTTTCTCCTTTGATAAATTCTATTCAGTTTGTTTGCCTTTCACCCTCTGATCTTAGTCCCTATTTGTAAGAAACTTGTTTCTGAAATTTCTGTGTGATGAATAGCATTCCTTGAGTTTGTATCCGTGTGAAAGAGGCAAAGCATATTAAAAATATGAATCAAATATTCCTCCCTGTCAAAAAATAGCAAAACATATCTTTATATTTATTTACATTTGCAAGTAATATGTCTCAATCTGTGCATGCCTGGATTCATATCTTATTGAAATATGTTGCCAGTCTAAGGTACAGGCTTCAAACACTCACTGGAGACTATGGGCCTTGCTACACCCTCAGGAATTCATGTTCAGAGGAAATGGGATTAATTGCCTGGTGGTCGAATTTGATGTAATGAAATTGTGTTGAGTTGCAAGACGCATTTCAGAGCAGATGGTGACAAGGCACAATTTGGTTCTTACAGTGCGTCTGCAAGTTTTAGATATTGCCTGCTCCTCAGGCAAATTCAAGACTTTATGCTTACCTACAATGGTTCATAATGCAGAGCTTAAGGACAGAAGTGGCTGCTTTCTAGAAATGACAGAAATTGCATTTTTCTTCCTATAAAATTCTGGTTGGTTAAGTTGGCATTTGATGCCCTTCCAAGGCAGGATTCTACCTACCTCTTCCTTATTCTAATAGACTTACTGGTAATACCAAATCCCTGAAAAATTAATTTCCAGCCTTCTCTTTGACCTCTTTCCCATCTGTATGTATCAATTTACACAGTTCTCTCTGTCCGGAGGTCTCCTAACCTTTAAGTGGCCAGTCCTCGTCTTTTTTTTTTTTTTTTTTTTTTTGAATCAGCTCACAGATCATCCTCTCCAGGGGGCTTCTCTATTTCCTTGGGGAAGTTTGAGTTCATGATCATCTTATATACCAAACCTTCCTCTATCTCTGCTTTTATCTCTGTTGGAATCAGTTGGAATTTATGTATAGCAACTAGCCCAACTATGAGGTGTTCAAAATGACGTCAGTGTCATATTTATCACGAAGTTCCTTTGCCTTGCACATACATGATGCTCATTAATATTTTTTGGATTAGTACTCCTACCGCCCAAAAGTTTACTGGAAATTATGACTCCTGCTGATTAATAAAGAGAATGGTAACTGATCTCACACATATCCACACAAAAGTATACAAGAAGGACAGGGCAGAGAGGGTGGAAGTAAAGAAGATGGTCATGAGGTATGGCATCAAAAAAATCACACATCTCTCCAGATTTTTCTCCAACATGTAGAAAAAAAATATCCTTGAAAATAGGACCTGGAGGCTCCACATAGCCTCCCCAGTGGAGCATGTCACAATCATTCCTATATTTATGCCACGACACACATTGCTTGCCTCATACCAAAATATCATCAATCTTTTCCACTGTTCATCCAATTTCAAGGCTCAACCTAAGCTATTTTGCCTCCTGCAGATCTTTCCCTGTTTTTGTGATACCTACGTATCTAGCCTTTTATGTTCATTTATTTTCAATGCTTTTTGCATCTTTTCTTGCATGTCATTTCACAGTGAACAGATATCTGGGAATTTAAGAGTGTAAATACTTTTATGGTTACAACACTATAAATTTCTTAAGAGATGGTTGTCTTAATACACTCATGAAGTCCCTATGGTGCAAAGGAAAATACAGAGTTCATATGAGTGATTTCATTAAGATCAAGTAAACCAAAAACATAGATCAGGTGAAAAGATGTGAACAGCTTGACCTGGAGGAGACTTTGAAAGGAACACCTCCTTGCCCCAAGAATTTGCCTTTCAGATTTGAGCTATATTCACCTGGGTTTAGCAGGTAATGATTTTATCACCAAAATGGATTGTTATGCTTATTTTGAGAGTGCTCATTACCTCCTTATTAGCCCAATTAGATCTTGGAAATCCAGTCTTTAAATGGTACCCCGATGCAGTAGGAATTTCAAAGGATCACATAGCTGGCTCTCTTGACAAATTGAGTACAAATTTTTAGCACATAAACATGCATGAAAATTATCGGTTCATACAAAATTCTCTTTCCTCCTTCTTTGGTTCACAGAAGTCTTAAAGGCGTTTGAAAAAGAAGAAAGTCACAAACAAGAGTTTAATCAGGAAATCACCACAGCTTTTTATAGTTTGGCCATAACTTTGCTTTTGAAATATTTCCACTGACCTCAGTTAATCTGGAACATTAGTTTGTTGTTTCCCATGTCAGTGGGGGAAAAGAAAAAGATTCTAATATAAGTAAGAAACTAGATAGTCTCCATGTTCTATATCGAACACTAAAATTCTAAATTCTCTAACTCCTTCCCTCTCTCACGGCCTGACTCGAGTCTTTAAACTTTTACAAATACCTCCTTAATTGAATCCTAGTTCACAGTGATCTTCACCTGCTGTGAAATATTTTGGCATTTGTCACATATTTCTGCATGCTCCTTGCCATCTTGTAATTTGCTTCTCCTCAACTTACATTGTCAAGATATTGAGGATAATGAGTATGTGTATATGCACATTTTTTAAGAAGAGAAAAAGAGGGCTAAATAATAATATTGTTTTAGAAGATCCACTTTATTCCAGGCACAGAATAAGGTCTTTGGTTTCATTCTTGTTCTCCTTACACAGTCCGATAGGGCAAGTATCATCATTATTTTATGGGTTAGACAACTGGGTCTATGAGTTTAAGCAATGTGCTCAATGATACCCAGATAGCAAATGGTAGAAGTACGTGGCACTAATTGCTTTGTGTTCATCAAAATGCATTTCATCTTTCTCTTGGGATCATAACTAGACTACATTCTCCAATCTTTCTTCTTTGAATATAGAAGTGGCAATTTCACTAATTTCTGGAATGTTTACTGTGGGCTATATCCAGATCTGGCTCATTAAAATCACCCGCATGATATTCAGGTTTCTTTTTTCCCCCGTGTAATTCCATTGTACAGTGATACCTATTGTGACCTTGAAAGTTCCATATGGAAAGCAACAGAGGTATGCAGAGGCTGGAAATACCAAATGCATTGGATGAGTGCTTGGTAAAGAGATCTCCACCTCATCCACTGACATTGGAGTCTGAATGACCAAGATTACACTTCTGTTGTGTTACTATTTATACTTGGAGAATTTTGAGATCACATTTAACCTATATGTAGTATTACAGCATCTGGTCACAACTTTGATCTCTGGCAATAAATGCCTTTCTATTATGTACATTCAGATATTTTGAATGGGGTTTCTTTAAAAATGTTTTGAATTACTGATGAAAAGAAGCATATTAACTTCTTAAAAATAAGTTATCTGGGCTGGGGATGTGGCTCAAGCGGTAGCGCGCTCGCCTGGCATGCGTGCGGCCCGGGTTCGATCCTCAGCACCACATACCAACAAGATGTTGTGTCCGCCGAGAACTAAAAAATAAATATTAAAAATTCTCTCTCTCCCCTCTCTCACTCTCTCTTTAAAAAAAATAAGTTATCTGCAAATTTTGAAAATACTTCAGCTAATTATATGAATTACAAATTACCAAACTTGGAACCATTTTTCCTCATTTCTCTTCCCCCAAACAATGTCACATGGTGAAAAAGCACTGCAATCAGTTTAACCTATCAACTGCTTTTGAGTTTCAATTTTTAATCTTAATTGTTATTTAAAAATACATTGTTATTGAATTCTTCAATATTAGATAATTTATAAATCATTTGGAAATGCTAGGCAGAAATTATAAGATGATAAACAGGAAATGGCATTTATATTTGATGTCCAATCTGAACACATCTACAATCCATGTCAAACAAATCTCAAGTGGAATATTGTAGATAAAAAAAAATTTAATGACATTTAGTGAATTAGGGATTTATCATAGAATGTTACATACTTAAATCACCAAGGACAGGCATTTATATTTCTATTAGAGGCATTACTAGGCTTCAAGTATTCGCTTCTCAGATGGTTATATGCATAATCTTGAGAAGTTAGGAAGAGCATTGCTTTGGTTTGGCCACAGGTGTTATTTGGTTTCATGCACTAAGTTGCCTGTACTCAGCTCTCCCAACATATTCTTCCCCTTCCATAATGATGCTGTAGATCAAAGAATTCTAGAATGCTTTGGATCCTCTAATTGCCATAAGACACAGATGCCATAGAGAGATGCAATGATGCAAAGTAGACATCCTATGATAAAGGTATTTTTTATATTAAACCATTGATAACAGAAATCAAAACAAATAAAACAAGAGCTAAAGTATCAGAATCTTACTTCATTTTCTAGGGGATAAATTTTTCCAAATATATATGTGTGTGTGTGTGTGTGTATATATATATATATACACACACACAGTATATATAATCTTTCTTCTGATATCTTCTAGAAGTGACTATTTAGCCTACTAAATAATTTTATGAGACTGTTAAATTGGTGTGGTCACTTAGGACTAGTTAAGACTTTTCCTGAAAATTAAATGATGCAAGTAAAACTTGTAGAAAACACTATCATGAGCAATGTTGATACATTTACTTGAATCCTTTAATTAGTTTGAGTGAAAGACTGAATTCTTAGAATTATTAAAATATAAGTGATCTGAATATTAAAATCTATAACATTTTCTACATTTTTATTGGTACACTATTGTTGTATGTGTTGATGGGTTTTTTGTTACATATTCATACATGTACAGGAAATAATAATATAGTTTCATCAGTCTCTCTCCCAGCACTGGGATCACATGTTAGTTCCATGATGAGTCTTTTGAAGAACCTCCATACTGATGATTTCCACAGTTATGGTACTAATTTATAGTACCACCAACAGCATAAAAGTGTTCCTTTTCCTCCACATCCTTTCCAGCATTTATTATTATTTGTGTTCCTGGTGACTGCCATTCTGACTGGTGTTAACTGAAACCTCAGTATAGTTTTGATTTGAATTTCCCTAATAACTTACAACATCATTTTCACTTTTTAAAAATGAGAAAACACAATGTACCTAGCCCAAACACAAATTATCCATACCATGTTGCACAATATTACTGACTGTAATCTTAGTCAAATTAAATGTCTTAATTACTTCAGAAGGAAGTAACTATAGATATAATGGTAATTTCAAGAGTATCTATTTTCATTATCCTTAATCAGATATGCCCTTATTCAGGTATCATTCACTCTGATACATCAAATCAAGACCAATCTTTAAACGGAGCATATTAAGAGAGCTATAGTAAGTAGGGAAGTATCATCCAACAGAAATCAGACATGGTGTGGTCCATTCTTTATTTAGTATCTATATCCAAACACCAACATATGGCTGAATGCTACTGTCCACATATGTTGTAAATTTGTTATACTCTATGTGCCACCTTCCTTAATTGAATACGACTTCTTATTAGACTATATTTTCTGCAGTTCTACATTTCTTCTAAAGTGCCACATCTTTTTATGCTGCTTTCTGCTACAATAATATGTGAACAAATGGCAAGTTAATCTTAGTAACTATAGAAGCCGTTGTGAAAGCCTAACAAATCGAATGCAATAGCTTATTAGTTGTAATTGCTGTCTCTTTCCTGGTTTAGTTGTACCACTTTAAAAGAAATGTCATAGGAGAATAACTTCCATTGCCTCTTGCAAACCTGTCACTTAGCCTATTTTTCTTCCAGAATTTTTAAAATATTATATTAAGAATGGTGCTTATTTTTTCCAGTCTAGTGATTAATTGTTTACAACATGTTTTTCATAAGCATTTTCACATTTATGTCTTTAACAAGCCCAATAAAGTAAGTTTTTTTATTGTCCCCAACATTACAGGAAAGGAAACAAGTTTTGGGGAGGTTGCATAAGTTAGTGATCATGGATATAGCGATTAAGCGGGAGATTAGTGTCTCAAATTTCATTCAAAATTTCCCAGAACCTAAGCTTCTTATAGGAAATCACAGTCCCCCTAAACAGGTAAGAGTGTGCATTAAGCATATGCCAAGAGGCCACTTTGGACTAATTACCTTGAGGTATTCAAGCTGAGAACATTAAACTCTTCTCTTAAAAAGTGTGCAAACTAATTGAAGGGACAGTTTGTGCCATGATGGTATAAAGCAGATTGCAGGTACCACAGGACTGCATAAAATATAATGAAACAACAGAATGACAGTGATCATGAGGTGAGTGACCCTTTTGAATGGCAGCTCTAATTCCTTTGCTAATGCCCCTCCCTTAGCCTTCTACCATGAAAGCAACAGAGTCAATGCTTCACTTCCAGGTGTCCCTTGCAGCTAGACATGGTCATATCAGGTGTGATTCTGTCCTAGGGGATGTAAGTGGAATTGTGGGGGCAGGACTTCCAGTCAAACTTTTTCCTTCCCATCCAAAGGGACAGAGGGTACAACACACTCTTCCATTCTCTGTACTTTCCACTTTGTATTCAGAAATAATGGGAAATACTGCTTTACTGACATAAAGGAAGGTCATGCATTATTTAAATAATCACACCAACTTTATTCCTCCAGACTTCTAACTGGAAGGAGAAGATGTACTTAAGCCTTATGGTTTCTTATAACTGAACAAAACAGCACTGAGGATGTGTAGGAAAGCCCTCAGATACTCCCTGTTCCTGGACAAGCTCCTGACTTGTTGATCATCAGAGATGGGACTGAACGGTGGAGATGATGATGAGATGAGGAAAGAGATATTTGTTGAGGTTGACAAAATGAAGCCAGCCTTCAGAAAGATTCAAATACCAAAATGAAGCTTTTAGTTCTTGAATAGCAGAGTTACAGGAAGAAAACATATTTTAATAAAACCAATCTAGCAGTGGTGGGTGAAAAGCTTTGTTGAACCAATTAATTAACTGAGAACTTTTCTATTTATCATCTTATTATGACCCCACTTTTTAAACCTTTTATATATTTATTACACTACTGTGAGCCTACCTATTATTGACAAAAAGATATAAGCCCTAGTAATAAATTTAAAAATTGAAAAGAAAGGCTATAAATTTATTAGTCAACATACATGAAATAAAAGATTAAAATGGAATAAGAGGAAAATCTGTTTAAATTAAATTAAGAAAAGCTTATGTTCTTTTTATTTAAACCCCTCCAGGGTAAAGCTTAGATTCTATCATTTCAGGTTTTCTCTTTTTTAGTTAAAAATTTATACTGTGAGACCTAAAGCTTGTGGCATTGTTCCTTCCATTATCCACCATGCCTGGCTCTTTAATTTAACTGTATTTTTAAGATGTGTGTGTGTGTGTGTGTGTGTGTGTGTGTGTGTGTGTGGTGTGATCCACACCTTGTTTTGTCTACCTATAGATTAAAAGAATAAAAAAAACTATGTGTATGTTTATTTATTAACTTCATAAAGTCATTGACTGGATTTCTCATAAATGTTTGTGGTTGTTAAAAGGTAACAAGAGCCAGGCATGGTGGTATACTCCTCTAATCCCAGTGTCTTGGGAGGCTGAGGCAAGAGAATTGTGAGACAACTCAAGGAGACCCTGCTCTAAATAAAGTACAAAAAAGGGCTGGGAATGTGGCTCAGAGGTTAAGTGTCCCTGGGTTCAATCCCCAGAATAATAATAATAATAATAATAATAATAATAATAATAATAATAATAATATTGTAAATAACAAGAAAAACCACAACTCTTTAAATTCAATTATTATTTTGCTTTTAGCTCGATGGCTTTTATGAAATCTGTCTAACTAGTTTTCCCATCTTGATAGTTTTCCTATTCTCTTTTTCTTTATTGTCTCCAAAGTTCTACCTCTACAAAATTTTATAGCTGGAAGGGAATTAGAGATCACATACTACTTCCTAATCCAATAATGAGAAAGCAGATATCTAAAATTAGATAAATAAATGGCCCAAGGTCCCAGCTGTCATCACCTGGGGCTGGAATAGGAATCACCAAGTCACAGATGTCTTGCCAGTCAGTTGTGTCTGATGCTAGTATGTACTGGTTTACCTGCAGTAATCTTATTTTAAATATCAGTGTTCCAGTCTCTATCCCTGGAGATTCTGACTTGAGGAGATCTCAAACCGATTCCTGAAATGGTACCTTAAATATCTTTATAGGTGATTTTGAGGCAGGGAGCTCTGGGGCTCAGATTGAAAAGCACTCATCCAAACCAGCAATACGTACTCTTTTCCTGTCATCATGAATGTATTACTTTTTGTATTTATAGATAGGAAGATCTTGTCTATCCTCGATAGTTTACATTTTGTCAGACAGCAATATTTTCAACATTAGATAATATTACAGGTTAAATTTTACAATAAACTTCACCACTTCATTAGGCAAAGCAATCCTAAACAAGTAGACATAAATTTGTGGAAGGAGGTACTATTTTGTCAAGTCCTGATAAATAGTAGGTAACAATGAAATAACTAGAATTAAATGGTATTTGAAACAGTATTTTTAAACATAAACAGTTAAATCAGTTTGTAGTTATATTTCCCTTGAGTATGAATATGAAGGGAATGCAATTAGTTCCTCACCTTGCATTATTTTAATAAAGGTATATGCTTAAATGAAGATTTTAAGTGTTATGCACACAATTTATTAAACTTATGAGTTATTCTTGGCAAGTAGAATGTGTATACTCAATCAGGTGTCACTGATTCCTTGTAGGCATAACGTTGAAAGGGGAAAATTAGCATTTAAAAGAAACATTTTACAATTTTAATTCTATTTCCATTTAAAAATCCATTTGCTATTATGGGGAAGCAGACACTATCATTTGCTAAAATTAATAATAGTACGGAATAAGGTAGAAGAACCTTCCTGGCTAACTATATAAGTTTCAGAAAAATACATATTTAAAAAAATTGCCCCATCCCTCTGAATAAAGCAAGGCTTTCAGCAAATGAGTACATATTCAAGCTATCTTATTGTTTTCCATTAGAAATGAGACCGTTCCCTTAGCATCACACATGATGATAGTTTTATTTAAAGAATGAATTACAGAGTGTTCATAGTAGATAGATTCGTATATACATAGTTGTGACATCAAGATGTGAACTCCCTCACCTTTCATTTCTTTGCAAAACTGCCATGATGAGTATTGATCCAAAGTAAAGGACAGTCACACAAGAGCAAGTGGCTCAGAGCATGGGGGAAATGGCAGTCATTATTTTATTGTACAATAAGCTAGAAATAGTGCAGAAGTTACAGAGGAATGCGTTGTATTGAGTGTTCAGAACTCAAGTTTTATCTGACTATGGACTTCAAGGTTTTAGAGTTAATTTTATGTAAGATTGAGGCAACAGAAAGCTACACACACACACACACACACACACACACACACACACACACACCACAATAATATAGGCATAGAAGTAGATCTGAGAAAAGAAGTATTTACATGACAATAAAACTGCAGATTTTAAATTAACTATTGACAATATTTAGGAGAGAAAGTTATAGCAGTTTCTCAGGATGGCTGCAATAGGAATCGGTTAACACTAACTAAAAACCCCAGAAGGGCTGAGAGTTCAGAGAAGAACCAATCAGCTATTTGGCATTAGGAAGAAGGGAAAAGATAAAATGAGAAATTCCTTTAATTTGGAATTAGAGGCTTCAACTAGAATTCAAGATATATAGAGGAAAATGAAATAAACTTGAACTATCGACAGCCTGCCTTAGGGGGCAGGCTAACAAGAGATAAGATATTTACAAAGGAAGGTAAGCAAGGCAATCTATAGCCACTTCACAACAGGAAGAAGAAAACATGTAACCTGAAAACTGGGTCAAAATTTCCAATAAGTGTCACAACTTTGAATCTAAGATTTGATCACAAGTGAAATGATCAACACACATGTATGATAAGAGATTGTACCTATTCTATTAAATTCAATAGTGTATGTAGAATAACAGACATTTTCTCAAAAATATTACTAAATTTATATAGACAGAAAAATTTATCCCCTTAGAAAATAGTAATTTAGTCAAGTAACTCTGCCATTTATCATATGTCTTTTTAACTTCTACTCATAAATACCACATGAAACACAATGTAAAACTTCTTTTAAAATTTCTTTTTAGATATTGATGGGCCTTTTAAAAATTCATTTATTTATGTACAGTGCTGAGAATTTAACCAAGGGCCTCACACATGCTAGGCAAGTGCTTTACCACTGAGCAACAACCTGAATACCATTTATGTATGTATGTATGTCTGTATGTATGTATGTATTTATTTGGTGATCCTGACAATTTAACCTTAGACCTTGTGTGTCCTAGGCAAGCACCCTACCAACTGAGCTATATTCTCAGCCCCCTAAAACTCCTCTTTTTGATTAAAAAACAAAACCAAAAAACATGGGTTCTCTTGTTTCATAATATTATCAGTGTGAAACTTTTGCTTATATCCTAAAACCCAATTTGCTCACTGCAGCAAGAATTTCTAGCACACATAAACTCAAAAGATATTTTTTAATGCACAAATGTTGTTTCCGGCAAATTGGCAGAAGTCTCCTAAGAACACATAGTTCTGTTTTGTAATTTTCAAATATCAATGGAAAGAAAACAGAAAAGTAGGCTGGTCAGTTAAAAAATATCCACAGCCAACAATATCCAAGATTTTAAAGAAAAAACATTATAAAACTTTATTGAAAAGAATTGAAGAAGACTAAAAAAAAAAAAAACCAAAGGAAAAAGAAATAATACTTGAAAGGGTTATCTAAAAGAGGACTATTGTTATGTATTGTTATGTTGTTATGTTGTTATGAGTATTGTGATGTTGTTCTCTGTCCCCATATTGATCTATTAATTCAAAGCAACTCTTTTAATTCCAATGAGCAAAAAATGAGAAAAAAAATCCAGAGTCAAGTTCACATGTATATGCAAGCTACATTTCTTGGAACAGGGAAGCAAAGGTGATATTTTTCAATAACCAGGACTGCAAGTGCTGGTTATCAATGTGTGTGCAGGATCAAATCAGATTCAAATTTCATATCATATTCAAAATTCTATTCCAGGTGGAGTAAAAGCCTGAATGTTAAAAAGAAAGCTTTGAAACTTCAAGGAAAAAACTACTATAGGAAGATAGCTTGATAATTCTTAAAAAAAAAAAGGATCTGGTAAACATGACATATTAAAAAAAAGCCAAAATCATTTAAAAATGTTGAGACATATGACTTTATTAAAGGGTTTAAAATTCAGGCTTTAAGAATCATAAAGAAAGAAAGTCACGATTATCAAGGGAAGAGGAAAAAGGAGAAGAGCTATGTAGAACAGGGGGGGCAGTAAAGTGCCACAGAGAGACCCAATGCAGTGGCTGCCTGTTTTCATATGGTCTTTGAGCTGGGATTGGATTTTTGCATTTTTAAATGTTTGTAAAAAATATCAAAAGAGGAATAATATTTATTCACATGTGAAAATTTGTGAATTTCAAATGTGGATGATTGGAACACAGCCACATGACTCGTTTTTGTATTGTTTATGGCTGCTTTCACGCTACAATAGCAGAGTTGAGGAGTTGTGATGGAGACCATATGGCCCTCAGAGCTCAAAATACATCCTATCTGCCCTACACAGAAAACATCTCCTGACCGCGGTTTTTAGAAAGAACTGCACTGCTCTATTATTTATTCTACTCACTCACAATATCCTTAAAGTGACTACCACACTCTTGGTTTAAGAAAGGCTTCAAAATATGGCTCCACCAGATACTTTTCTCCTTGGATCCAGTCTTCTTTCTCATGCCCTTAACAAAAAACAGAACCTGTGTGCCTTAATCTTAGCTATCTCACAGTGAGAAAATAAGTATCTGTTCTTCACAAATTAACCAGTGCCAGGTATTTTGCTATAAGCAACACACAACCAACTAAGACAGCACCCAAATACAAATTTGCATTTGACTAAGAAATTGCTACATGGACTGTGCTTCAAAGAACAGAATCTGAAGTCCTCAGCATGCACAGAGAAGGCCTGCAATTGGCTCTGCAGACAGGTATCTGGCCACTACTTACCTCCCACCACTTACCTATGCTCCATTTTATCAGCTATTTATGCTTATGCATTCACATCTTGTGTTCCACCTGCATGCATTCCTGGTTCTCCTTCCAGTTCTTAGACTATCTTCCTGGAGGAATGCTTCCCCAGCAGGTTTACCTGCCTACCTCGTTCCTTACTGCATCTAGCTAAATATCTCATTTCCATCAGGAAACCATATCAGCATTCTAGAATGGAAATATGTTGCCCTTTTCTGGCTTTTCCAACCTTCTTGCTAAATAAGAGTCTTATTTATCCTTTTAGCTTCAGCATTTACAATAATGCTTGACAGACAGTTAACAGTAAATAAGCAAACAAGAAATATATGTCAAAACTAAATGTTATTAGTTTTACTAGTTTTTATCTGAAATTAACCAATTTAAATAGTCTCAAGTTAAACAAACAAACAACAACCAAAAAAAAAAAAAAAAAAAAAAACCTCAAGTTAAAAAACCGAGACTCAAGTTAATGTCTTGCTTAAGGGCCACACAAGGCAAATCAATGACTGAGCTGGGACTTAAATCCAGCTTTAATTGACTTCAAAAACATATGTTATGCTGCCTAAAATGAAGATAACAAGATTGCTTAAATGCAGATGTCAAAAGCCAGGGAAAAAATAATTGGAAAAATAAAAGAATGAGAAGGTACTAGATTGATAAATGGAACGACACCCAGGTGATTCAGTGCTATTAGAAATCAAACAAGTTCAGATACTCTGGAATATCTTCATCATTCCTCGACTCTGCAAAGAAGCTCACAGGCATGAAACAGAAAAAAAGACTATTGAGCAGAACTGTAGAGCATTTGCTCAATGTCCCACTTTAAAATCATTAATGATAAACTGCTTTGAGTTCCTGCAAACTGTTTCCAAAGGATTGATTATTGTGTTTGCAGCCAGTGTACACAGATAAGAGGGTGCACATGTTCCTATGGCTCCTGACTTTGATGTTTTGCCCTCCTAAAGATTTTGGTATTTCACTAGGGCTAATTCTTTTCAGCATCCTAAACCAAGGGTTTGGTATTTAATAATTCCATGTCTTCCCCTTCAATTTCAGACCAGTTTTGGCAGCTAAAAGGAAGATTGGACAGAAAAAAATTGCTGAAACCACCTAATTGGTGTGATCGCATATTTTCTCCTTTGTGAAGAGTAGTAGAAGCAATATTGACCCATCACTGCTTCTTGACAGTGAAATGTCAGGACAGGGCTGCAACAATATTATCTGTAATGAACCAACTCTGAATACCAAGTCCAGCAGGCCAGTGGAAATCAAGTGAGAATGAAAAAGTATAAACACTTCTGATTAACAGCCAATAGCACCAGCTGGAGCAGACACTATAACACAAAAGGGTCAGCTCCAGTGCTGACAGGTTTGGCAAGGCAACCTCGTTAACAGAAAGATGAAACTTCATTTGCTCACAATTTCATAGGTTGTTTCAAAGACACCTCCCGCCTCCCGCAAATTGACTTTAGGAGATGGGATCGCATTTAGCTGGACTTTTCTGGCAAAAACAAAGAATTTTGTCCATATTTTCTTCATGCTTGCTGAGATTCAGATTCAAAAGGGGAGCAAATGATAAAACATAGTGGGAGAAAAGCCACCAACCTCCCTGCAAAAAAAAAAAAACAAAAACAAAAAAATAAAAAAAATAAAACTGGGAAATAGTGCCTAAATGCACTTTGGCATTTGCTCAACTAAAACATTCAAACAGGGAAGCAAACCCAGTGGCTAAATAAACATGGAGGCTCTTTCATGGCTCCTGGTGTTCAAATTGAAGTAGAATAAGATTACTGACCTCAGACTGAGAAGTGGGCATGTAGGGGGGATTTAGGTCTTAGCTGTTGAAAATTGAGGGATGTGAACCCCACATATGTATAAAGCAACCTCATTGGCAGTGTACGAGAACTGATAGAATATTAGGTTCAGCTTTATTCTGATATCATCACCATCCAGGTCTATTCTGTCTTTCAGCAGGTCATCTTGTTATTCTGAGTTTCAGTTTTTCCATTTTATAAAGAATAGAGATTACTGGTTCGGAGTGTGCACCAGAGTCATCTGGAGGGATTGTTAAAATTCAGATTACCTGGTCCAAAGTTCTTGATTTAGTAGATCTGTGACAGGGCATTAAAATTGAGTGCAAATTAAAAATAAATGTATATTTCTAACAAGTTCTTTGTGATACTGATGCTGCTGATTTGGGGGATCATACTTAGACATTTACTGGGTGAGATGATCTTTAGGTTTATGCAGATTTGTTGTGGTATAATGTTGATATACATTAGTGAGGTGGTCTAGTTTAGATCATCATTTAGAGTAGAAAAATAAAGACCAGCTTACTTGGACATGTTATATTGGAAACATGTTTCCTATGTGTGTGTAGAATCTGGTAGCAGAATGTTAGTTCCATTACTTGGAAATTCTTATGATTATACGGCAGGCCTATAAAGAAGGTTACTATTAAGTGAACACTATAAATAAATGAAATTAACAAGGGACTAGTTCCTTCTAGATCTATTACAAGAAAAGAATGTAAATGCTGAGTAATCCAAATAGGAGCCAATAGTTATAAAACATACACCATTACATAAAAGCTCTACTCTGTACAGGTTATAACCTTTTTTAAAGTTTCTGAATATGGTTTAAAATGCCAGTATTAAATCTCTTGACTTCAAGGGAAGCATTCAGAAGAATTAAAGGGGAAAACACTCCTTGGCTGAGATTTCTTATAGCTGAGCTTTGGAATTCAGAAGCTCTGGTTTGGCACCTGCCAAGTGAGTCCCATATCCTCCTTTGTTCCTGCTTATGGACTTACATGGGTATAAAAAAAAAAAAAAAAAAAAACATGACTTCATAAATGTTGGATTAAAAAATGATCTCATACTCATTGGGATGAAACCAAGAAAAGATGTGAGTGTAGGCAGTTATAATGAAAGCACGAGGAAGATGCTGCTAGGTAGCAATGAGGAGGATAAAGTGAGGACTTTCATGGGAGGTGGAATCTCCATTTAATTTTGAGATGTTAAATTAAGAGAGTGTAATGTTTAGAATTAGTGTGTGATTTGGGGGAAAAAAGGAAAAACAAGTTAAGTTATGGGTGCTCAGTATATATAGGAATCTGGCTTGATGATTTTAACACAAATGCCAGGAAAACTATTAGAGGTCACCTACCTACAGCCAAGGCAAAGCTGTGGCATCCATAGACCAGGGGAATATCCTTCACCAGGGACTAGCAAAAATTTCAAGAAATAGTTCAAATGAAATACATGGGCATTCCTAAGGAGTTGTTATGAGAGGTACAGCTCTTTATAGTGATGGGTTTTTTTTTAAAGCCTGTAAAGAGATGATCAATCATTTAGCAAAGTCCTGTTAGTATTTAGCATATGAACTTTGTGCCTGTAATTTTCTCATCTCTCTGGAAATGGACCATGCTTTCCTGTGATGCTAGAGATGCTGACAGGGTGACCCTGCTCCAGTCTTGGAGAGGGAGGCAGTGCAGCCCAGAGAAAAAGTTTGAGATTGGAAAACCTTCTTTACCTTGATCTTTCATGTGGTCTCAACAACAACCACCACAACAAAAAGTCTGAAATAATAGAATCCTGTATAGTGGAGTGTAAGGTGAAGAAGAATGAATCCAAGAGAGGTCAGCTCAGTAAGAAAAGGAACCCATGAGGTCTCAGTTCCAGCATCCTCTCCAACATCAGCCTAAGTCAGGGCTGGAGGCGGATAAGTTGGATCTAGGCAAGAGTGAGAGGGGTGTCAACAGCCAAAACCAAGGGCAGGACTCAGGACTTCCAGACTTGGAAAAACAGCCAAAATAATGAGATATGAATGACCAAATAGCAGTGTACCCTGGTGATCTGAATAATTCTGCTGAAGGAAATATTCTTAATTTGAGCCATTATTAAACACCCAGCTACATATGAGACAGTTCTTTATCTAAGGCCTCCACAAAGCACAGCTTTTACACAATACCCAACTTGGGTGCCTTCTTTCTAGGATTTTTCTCCCTAGATCTATAATTTAGTATAACCTTTTGCTTAAGGAGGCAAAGCCCTTGATAAAATAATAAAATAAAGAATGGTCCTTTCGGGACCCCTCCTAGCCAACTGGCTTCTCCCAGTCTTTCCAGGAAGATATATTTGATGTATAGCCTGACCACCTCTTTTGCATTAAAAAATATGGCCTTGCAGATATTTTCTGATTTTCCAAGATCTTTTACATACAGGAGAATGTAAACTATAGGAAAGTAGGAACTTCAGTGTGGTCATTTCCCTCAGGAGTTCATCCTAGGTTTGAGGAGTAAACAAGTACCTATATAGGTCAGTGGTTTTGGGAACCATGGATTGAACCCAGGGGTGCTTAACCACAGAACCACATCTCCAGACCATTTTTTTTTTAGTTTTTAGGTTTTACTTTGAGATACTCTTGCTAAATTGCTGAGGCTGGCCTCGAATTAGCACTGCTTCTGCCACAACTTCTCAAGTCACTAGATTGCAGGCATGTACCAGCACACTCAATCCTAGATCAGCGTTTTGGGAGAGGGAGGATTTTTGTATCCCAGGAGATATTTGACAATGTCTAGATATGCCTCAGTTATCAAAGAAGGGAGGGAATTGCTACTCATCTAATAGGTAGAGGCCAGGGATGTTGATAAATACCCTAAACTACATAGTAAACCTCCCTATCCCACACATGACGAATCATTATCCACATGACGAATCATTATCCAGCTCTAAATGCCACTAAATATAAGGTTAAGGGACCCTGAAGTAGGTAAATAAAATTTTTTGTTAAGATTAATGCATTGATCCCAGATTAAGCATGTATCTACAAATTTTTAAATCATTAAAGTTATAGTCAATTATTTACTTTAAAATAACAAAGTAAAAAAAAAGTTACCAAAAGATAAAGTGCTGGTAGTTAACAGAAAACAGATACATTAACTGTTAATAGTTTCTGAACATTTCTTTTTTAAGAGAATTTCCTGAACATTTCCTTTTTACGAGAATTTCTAGATAAAAGATTACAATCCAAACCAGTGGGATCCAGGTGCTGAAGGAGTTTGGCGTAGGGGAGGGTACAGAGCACACCATGAGAACAATCAATTTGTCTCATTCACAGAGTACTGACTTGGGTCTTTAGAAAGGGGTCAGAAATTGGCTTCTGAAAAACTCAGCAAGTTGGAAAATGGATTTCACAGAAGCTTAGGCCAACTTCTCAGCTTCAAAAATATTTGAGAAAAGTCAAAACGGAGAGTGAAAAAAAAAATTCTACAAGATGATTTCAATAGCAAAACTTAATGGTAGATCCCACCCTGAACCTTACAACTGAAGAAGGCTGTCGATACCTAGTGCCTGAGGATTATGGTGAAGGGGTAAATCTATAGACAACATACCCTTTTCTGTGCCCCAAATAAGCACAGCCTTGACAGTAGAAATAAAATGTGCCCTTTAGTGTCTTTTTAAGCAAATCAAACAATGTCAAATGTGTAGACACTGCCCTGCCTCCCACTGCAGGGTCCTCCTTTCTTTTCCTTAACTCTCCCAGGAATCTAAAGATGAGATTTAAAGTTCAAAAATCACCTAGTTCCTTTGACTGTTCTGTTCCAGCCACTGATGAAGTCAGAGTTTCTGTAAGTTTGCCCGGAGGAAGGGTTATTAGAGTGAGCCTTCTTCAGATAGATCTCTCTGGGAACCTAACTGGGAGCATCTGACTTCAACAGCACAAGTCAGTCAACAGACTGCCTGGGGAGTCTGTGTCCCCTTTAAGGTCATTTTGACCAGGATCTTTAGGGAAAAAAAGAAGAAGAAACAGACAAATAACTATGTTAATTCAAACCATAGGACTTCTGAAAGAGGTTCCAGAACAAGTTCCTTCTGTAGTGCCCTAGAGGACTATTGATTTGGCTATTTTTAGTGATTAGTAGTTCAATTCCAGATGTAAACTGAAAAGAGTAGTTGGAAAAGTTGGGAACTCAGTGCTGGTCTTATCTCAAATGCTTTCCTTTTGTCAATGCAGATGAAAATAATGGCAAAAATGAAAAGAGAAAACTAAGGACTGAAACTTGTTTTTCAACTCAGAATAGAAAAATGCTTTTCTATTTATGTCAACTTGCATGTGACTGTTAGCAATCTTTCCAGTGACCACACAGCTACCTATGAAATGCTTAAGAGTTGGGAAAAAAAAAGGTAAGTTGGAAATATGCAATGAAGACCTTAAAGACATGTATACACTTTGACCAAGCAATCTCATTTTCATGAAATTACTAAGAAATAACTAAAAACACAGGAAGGCATGAACAATTAACTTATATTTAAAAGTTTTAGAAATAGAGGTTATAAACTTACTTTCAAACATTCTGTAGAAATTATGTTGTTGTGGGAACAACATTAATGATGTATTAAATTTCTCAAAGCAAAGCAATTTGTAAAGTAACATTGTTAGTTTATTTTTATTTTATCTTAAATGTTATACTAAAAAGCCTAGAAGGATATACCTCACAACATTAAAAATAAAAAGGGTAATTACATTTATTTTCAAAATGAAGAAATATTTATGATTATAATAAAATTTATTTTAAATTTTAATAAAATACTTGTCTCACTCCCATGATGAACATGCATTATTAAAGAGCAATTACAAAAATATAAAAATCTCAAAATACAAAACACTTTCATAGATGTATTAGCCATCAGATCATAGCAGGTAACTGGTTCTTCTTTTGATAAAATCAATACTTTTTAACGCATCCAATTTGAAGCATGGTACACATTTTCCATAAGTATAAATGATAAGATTTTTTTTGGCAGGGTTGATAAAAGTTCAATGTTTTTGATTATATAACTGCAGAACAGTTTTAATGCAGTCTGAATTGCATTCGTTATTGATTTTTAAAGGAACAACCTATTTGAAGACATTTATCTCCTTGTAATCGACAGTGTATAATTCATTACTCTAATAGCTTAATGGTCTTTTAACTATGGGGAGAAAAAGCAACGGTTAGACTATAAACTCCTTTTGGGTCAACTTTGGTAAAGACTTATCTGTGTATTTTGCTCTGTAGAGCTTAATTAAGCAGACATGTTTATCAAGTACTTACTCTGTGCTAAGCACAGTTCTGGGCAGCTTGCTACAGGGGACACAGGAAACAGGGCATGTGGATGGTTGATGACCACATCCATGTTGCCTGTTTGGCCCCACTGCTTAAATATCCCCGAGCATCACAGCTGAATGTGGAGGTGAAGTCAACCTCTGCATCCTCGGCACTTGTACTCTTTTTACTAAGACAAAACCTCTAGTCTGGAGGGACTGGGGTTATAGCTCAGTGGTAGAGCGATTCCTAGAATGTGTGAGGCACTGGGTTTGATTCTCAGCACCACATATAAATAAATAAGATAAAGATCCATCAACAATTAAAAAAGTATTAAAAAACACAACGAACAAACAACAACAACAATAAAAAACAGCAATCTGAAAACAGGCAAATTCATGCCAACACCATTGAGGCTGCACAAGTGTGAGATTATGATCAGCCTTCCCTTCTCCAAGACAGAAAAATGTTTATGTATGTTCCCATTGTGTCTATTTTTTTGCCCAGCACATGTTTAGTAGCCAAAACATTTGGTAGTTTGTTAATTATGAATATCACACTGAACAACCCAGTCTTGGGTTCGGTTAAGGATTTTAGGGCTTGAGAAACAGAACCTGGATCAAAATTCCACATTTCACTTCTGGTGAATAAAGCATGGTCTTCGAATTGTTTTTAGAGCACTATGCTATTTTATTACAGAAAAAAATATATTTAAAAAAGCATGGATTTTTACCTAAAGCATACCTGCAAACCTTAAATCAAATCAATAAATCATCAACAAAGAATTCAACAAGAAATCTCTCTTTCTTCTTATAAACTATTCTCAAGTAATTTTTAAAAACTTTGAGCAATATCTTGGGACTTATCTATGTTGGCTCTACCAGCAAAAGAATTATACAAGGCAACTAGCTATAATTCCACATATAAATCCCTAATAAGTTCTCTGTTTTCCCTAAGATAACTATTAATTAGTCAATAATTGCTTGAAGGCTGCAATTGATTGGCACTATAAACAGAAGAAGGCTTATATGGTCATTTTATTTCTGAGCTGTATTTAAGATTAAGTAAAATGTTAGCAGCATGTTATTAGGCAGAGTGAAGAGGATTGTACAAAACCTACAAAGAGGCATGATTAAACACATGGCTGGCTCGCCCCTCTCTGCTTCTCAGATTGAAATAAATGAGGACCATTCTTATGTGTATTAAGAACACATCCAAATACTGAACACCAATTGTCTTGCCAGAAAATATGAAAGCAAAAGGCTTCAAGGAAATTCAACAAATGACCCTAAAAACTTAGAGTGCTTTCATTACTGGGAATATGGATTATATTTGCATCACAGAATAGCATATATAGTACAATATATGCATAAGTAATATATCTAACAAAACATAATATTGTCATATATATAATATTATGATATAATAATAATTTTGTTTGCAGTACAAGGGATTGAACCCAGGGCTTTGCACTTTCTATGCATGTGTGCTACCACTGAGCTACATCCCCAGTCCCCTTTATAGTATAAATAAGTTTCTTTGGCCATTTTGTTTCTAGAATTGCTTTAATCATTCATTAATGTCAAATGAAAAGCAATTGTAGCCTATTTTCTCTGAACTTTCATTCTACATACATTTCCATGAAATTCTCTTTTGTTTAGCTGTCTCATTAACCACTAGGGCCCAACACACTTGCTGCATGTTGCTGAGTGTTTGAAGTTTAGATCAGATATGGTTCATCAATCATGAATACCAGGATCATCCAGGGTCAACAACCATAATTTTCTAAAGCATTTTAAAGCCAGATCATTTTAACTAAAACTAAAGGAGACATGATATATTCCTTCCATGGGCATCCACTTTTCAAAACCACTGTTCTACTGGATTTAATTATTCTAAAGATGAGTAAAGTATTCTCTTGTCTGGAATTTCTTAAGCAATAAGTAACTGCATCTGATTGGTCAGAGTTGTAAAGAAGATTGAATAGCTTTAACATGAAATCCTTGAATGGCTTCTCAGTGCATTTAGGATGGAGACTGAGTTTTGAAAGTGGTGTGAGCCTTGGGTTACAGTTTTCTTTCAGCAATGTTTGCTTCCTCTTGGATATTTATGTATGGACAGTCTTCCTGTTTGTCCTATCTTTCTGGACATCTATATTCCCCATATCTTTGTAGTTGCAGCTTAAGTTTCTCAGCTTAAAAGCTTGGTGCCCCTGTTTGATGCAAATTTCTTTACAGAAATTAGCATTATTTGTAATTGTGCATTCACTGGTATAATTATTCATTTATTGGTGTAATTATTTGTTTGATACCTCCCTTTCTAACTAGACTATATGAAACGCAAGAGTACTTAGCACTTTGACTTTTTTTCACTAGTGTCAGCCCAGTATCTAGCAAGCCTACTACCCTGTAGTCCTTCAATAACAGTTATTGAATTACTGAATAAAAATAACTTTCTGTTACTTTGTAGAATCCTACAGGTATCCTTATATGGAGAGCTCAGATTAAGAGGGAATAAAACCTACAGCTTTCTTTAAGGCATAGAGTTCCAATAGGTCTACCACTCAAACTCATTCCATACAGCTGAAGGAATTCATGTAAAGGGACCTGGTGTGTTGCTGGGTTATAAAAGTAGCTTGCTGTCATTAGATTTTCTGTGGAATTAATAGGAGACTGACTGGAAATTCATATACCTTTGTTCCAAGCTGCATTAACAACATAGAGTGAAATACCCTTGGCATCATCTAAACACAAGGAAAAATACAAATTTCGTATAAATGACTTAATAATAAAATGAAAACTATCAAGAACTGGACCAGATAGGGAACATGACTACAAACTCTAGAATAAAAACAAACCAGAGACTTTATCGACGTAGGATGCCACTCATATAAATTTTTTGAATACAACCGAAAAAAGGTCCTCTTATTCAAGTTGCCCATCAGTCTTTTACAGACATTTTAATATTCTATGAAAAACATGTTCTGTTGAGCCAGATTAGGTCTTTAGGCAATTCCTTAAAAAATGCAAGAATCTCAAAAGCTAAATGGTATCCCCAAAAGTCCCTTGTGAGAATTGAAAGGTAAAACATGAAGAAAGTTTTCGAGCTTTACAATTACAGCCACCATTGGCTAGCTTTTCATGTATGATAATGATATTGATCAATGACTGTAATTGTTGTATAACAATACCAAGAGTGTTACAATAGGGTGGCCCTGCCATGCTTTTAATTAAAAGCTTGCTTAAACCAGATTCATTAGAGTTGGGTCCTTGTTATAAAATGAGGAAAGTAAAAATTACATATATAAAATTTAGGCCTGTTTTTATTCTCAATTAAGAAAAGAAATGTGTCCATAAAACCAGAACATTTCCATTCAAATAGAATTATAGCATTAAAATTGGAGAAAATAAGTGCAAATAAGAAGAAAATTATTAATTTGTTAAACATTCTTCAGTAATGCTGATATTGAATTACTGAAATTCAAGTCAATATGGATTTATTGATCTACCAAGTGTCTGACTCTCTTAATATCCAAATGTGGCCACCCTAATATTGGTACTGCTGTAGAAGAGAAAACTTTAGAAATTAATTGATTAAGTTTTTCTTCCATTTCTATTATTGATTTAATTATTGAGTGAAGAAGGATGAGAAAACTTCTTTCAACTTAGACATGCATGTACATCAAAGAAGTGTCCACATTGATTTACCTAACATTTCATACCAGGAGCCCATCTTTAGTTAGTATCTCCCTCATTGACTCCAATTTAAAGATTTCCTTTAAACTAAGAAATGATTATTCATTCCAATGGAAAGATAAACAAAACTTTAACTGGCACAATTAATTATTTGTACTACTGTAGAAAGACTGCGTGACTATTTCAACTCTGCCGTAAACCTCAAACAGTATCTCTCCCCCAAAAAACTCCCCCAGAAAACCTCTAGATCTGATAAACAAATCCAGCAAAGTTGCAAGATACAGGATCCAGATACAAAAGTCAAAAACTTTCTTATATTCTAATAATGGGTCTGCTGAGAAATAAATCAAGAAAACTATTCAGAACATCTCAAAAATAAAACAATAAAATAAAATAAGTAGGAATAAGTCTAACCAAAAAAGTAAAAAAAAAAAACTCTATAATGAAAATTATTACACACTGAGGAAAGAAATTGAAGAAGACTTTAGAATGGATAGACATACCATGTTCATAGATAGATTAATTTCACCAAAATAGCCATATTACCAAAGTCCAACTATATAATCAATGCAATCCCCATAAAAATATCAATGAAATTCTTCACAGAACTAAAAAGAATTCCTAAAATTTATATGGAAGAAAAAGACCCAGAATGGACAAAGCAATCCTGAGCAGCAAGAGTAAGGCTGGTGGCCTCAAAATAATTGACCTCAAATTGTACTACAGCTATAGCAACAGAGTTATAGTAACAAAACAGCACAGTATTGACATGAAAACTGATGTAAAGACCAATGGAATAGACTACAACACACAAAAACAAATCCTCACAAAGAGTCTTCTGATACTTGACATGTGTTGGAGAAAAGACGGCCTTTTTAATATACAGTGCTGGAAAAACTGGGTATCTGTATGTAGAAGAATGAAATTCCTACTTTTCACCCTTCACAAAAATCAACTCAAAGTGGATCAAAGCTTTAGGAATTAGTTGGAAAAATCAGTGAAACAGAAGAAAACAGCGGCAAGACTCCAACATACTAGCACAGGCACTGGCTTCCTTAATAAGATCCCCAAAGTTGAAGAAATAAAACCAAAATCAATAAGTGGATGACATTAAATTAAAAAGCTTCTGCACAGCAAAGGAAATGAGATCATGAAGAAAGAGCCTACAGAATAATAGAAAAATTTTTCCAATTACTCTTCTTACTAGAATATATAAACATCTCAAACACTCTATATATTACCAGAATACATCAAGAACTCAAAACTTAACACCCACAAAACTAATAACACACTCAATAAATGAGCAAAGGATCTAAATAGACATTTCTGAAAAGAAGAAATAATAATGACCAATAAAATATATAAAAAATGTTCAACATCCTTAGCAGTTAGTGAGATTATTACTATTTAGATTGAAGTGTCCCCCAAAATCTCACATGTGAGACAATGCAAGAAAGCTGAGAGGTGAAATTATTGGTTTATGAGAGGCTTAATCAATCAGTGTGTTAATTCCCTGATAGGGATTAATTGAATGGTAACTGTAAGCAGGTAGGGTGTGACTGGAGGAAGTGGGTCCTTCAGGGCATGCTTTTGTGGTACATATTTTGTCTTTGTTGAGAAGCACACTCTCTCTATGATTCCTGTGTCATGTTTTCAGCTGATTTCCTCCACCATACTCTTCTGCCATGATGTTCTTCTACCTCACATCAAGGAACCAAAGAATGGATTGAGCCATCTATGGACTAAGACCTCTGAAAGCATGAGCCCTAAAATAATGTTTCCTTCTCGAAAAATTGGTTTTTGTAGGTCTTTTGGTCACAGCAGTAGAAAAGCTGACTCAAACAGAGATTCAGATCAAAATTACACTAAGAGTTCATCTCACCCTGGTTAAAATGGCAAGATTCCTCAAAAGACTAAGAATAGAACCACCACATAATATAGCTATCTCACTCCTTGGTATTTATCCAAAAGATTTTAAATCAGCATATTAGAGTGATGCATGTATACCAATGTTTATAGCAGCACAATCCACAATTGAGAAGTATGAAACCAACCTAAATGCTTATTAATAGACGAAAGGAAAAAGAAAATGTGGCATATATACACTATGGAGTTCTACTCAGCCATAAAAGAGAATAAAACTGTCATTAGCTGGAAAATGAAGAACATCATGCTAAGTGAAATAACCCAAACTTGGAGAGCCAAGGGTTGAATGTTTTCTTTAATACACGGAAGCTAGAGAGAAGAAAAGGAACAATAAAATTTAAAAGTGGATGTCGTGAAAATAGAATAAGCCATGTCTTTCATCCTTTATCCTTTCCTAGTATTGAACTCATCTTACACATTTTTCATAAATTTTATAAATTTTGGCATGTTACTGTTTCCATTAGTATTTATTAATCTACTCTTTTTCATTATTAGAAATGGAAAGAAAAAGGGAAGAGGAAGAACTGAGAATTGAAGTTGACCAAATTGTACTATGTGCATGTATGAATATATCATAATTCCAATTTTATATATAACCATAATGCATCAAATAAAAATTTAAATAAATATAAAAGAGACCAATAGAGTAGAAGAAGGGGATTGGTAGAGAGGAGGGAAGTGAGACTGGGGAACTGAGGATTAAAATCATGTAAACCATGTTATATGCATATATAAATAAGTCAAAGTGAACCCCACTATTATGTGTAAATATAATGTACTAATAAATGTTTAAGAATTGTATTGGTGCATTATAACTATACACAATAATGGGATTCATTATTTCAGATTTGTACATGTGCATAACATTATTTGATCAGTTTCATTTCCTAATATCTTCCCTTTCCCTAATCCATTTGTTCTACTAATCCACTTGTTCTACTCTATTCATCTTCCTTCTATTATCATTATTATTTTAACTAGTAAATTTTAATTATATATAAGTAGAATTCATTGTGGTATATTCATACATGGATATAGCATAATTTGTTCTATTTAAATTCTAAACATTTTACTGTGTTAACTAATTTAATTATCATACAAAACACTACAAGTTTGGGCACCTTACTCTTTCCATTATTATTTGGTAATTTACTGTTTTTCATTATTAGAAATGAAAAACCTGAGGACCACTATCTTGTCCAGGGTTAAGCTGCTAATAAATTGAGAAACTGGAACTTGGACAAGGTGGGCTATCTGTATAGATAAATAGGTCTATAATCTAAACCACTGCTCTATAGGATTGGTTGCAAAGACTCCCTGAATCCAGCATTGTGGTGCATGCCTGTTAACCCAGCAGCCCGGGAGGCTGATGAGTTCAAAGGAGGATCATGAGTTCAAAGCCAACTTCAGCAATGGTGAGATGCTAAGCAACTCAATGAGACCCTGTTTCTATATAAAATACAAAAAAAAAATAGGATTGGGGATGTGGCTCAGTGGTTGAATGCCCTTGAGTTCAGTCCCTGGTAACAACAACACAAAAAGACTTCCTGCAAACAGTTGTTTGGCTTCACTGAAATCATCTTGATCTTTCCCCTTTTGTTTCTCTGATCAAATTAATATATTTATAAGTAATTCTAGAGTTAATGCTCTTACTTCTATTTAAATATCCCTCCAATGGACCAAAATAAGTTAATACATTGTCAAATCTCTGTCCTCCTGAAGAGAAATGAGACCAAAGTGCTTGCTGGAAGCTATGTACCTCATTCCTTATCCTTTCCTGGTATTGAATTGACCTTACACATTTTTCACATTATAGAACTCAGCACAGGAGAATAATTAGCCTTTATAGTATAGGTGCTATTCTGGCTGGGCAAAGGAAGCCAAATTCCTTTCTCTAGCGCATTGCAACTTTCAGATGCCTTCAATTTCTCAGGTTATTATAAATCAGGTTTCAAGAAACACAAATTTTGAGACATCCAATATATGCATCTAGGCAGTAACTATAGAATGTAGGCTGCATTGAAGAAAAACACACCTTAGGGCTGGGGATGCGGATCAAGCGGTAGCGCGCTTGCCTGGTATGCATTCGGCCTGGGTTCGATCCTCAGCACCACATACAACCAAAGATGTTGTGTCCGCCGAAAACTAAGAAAAATAAAATATTAAAACTCTCTCTCTCTCTTCCTCTTTCTCTATCTCTCTCTCTGTCTCTCTTTAAAAAAAAAAACACCTTAGAAAGAATAATGCAGAGATGTGAACGGAGTTAAAGAAAGGAAAAAAGAGAAAGCAATTAAGGTTATGGAAATGGGGCATTGCTACACAAGGTGAGTTATATTTGGAGGTGGCTTGTCAAGTTTAAAATATTTTTTTTTCAAAACCCTCATAAAAGTCATATATTATATTGTTAAATCTGAGAAGATCTGTAACTACCAGAATTAATAGGAACTCTTATGCACTTTGCTTTTCATTAACTTTGTGACTTATAACTGTGATAATGACATATTATTCAAATTATAAGGTGGCAATATTCATGTTAAACCAAAATGGCAATGATAATAAACTTTGTCAAGGGAAAGCTCATTCTTCAAGACAACATTTAGTAACAGGTCATAATGCAATTTCTTACTTAGATCGATCAGTGGATCAAACTAAATTTGCATATCTCTACATTTTATAAGTAAAAACTAAAAGTAAAGATGAGCATTTGTTTTGATAAGATGTTTTCTGTTAATCCCTGGTACTCTGACAAGTATTCAAGAAGGCTTGATATAAAAGGGATTGATTTATTTTGGGCAATTTTAACTCCAAATGCTTTTGAGCAGTTTAGAGGGAAGGATTTAAATGAACTATTTCTTCTCTCCAGTGTTTAATTTTTCAAGTTCAACAACATATATTTACGGAGTACCTGTGACATGCTAGCTATTGTAGGCACTAAAATAGCAAGAGAGGAAAAGATATATTAAAAACAAATTCATGTCCCCATAGAACTTAATCAAAACATCAGGTCTTATTATAACGGTCAGTTTGTAGAAGAGATTCCTTTAGGATCATGTTTTAGGAGCTACAAATCAGTAGCAAAAGTCCTCATCTGGGGTCTCCATCATTCAAACACTGGATGCTGCCTGTCTGGATGCTGCTTGCATTCTGAAAGCCAGTGTTTAGAAACAAAACACCCCCCACCTTCACTGTGCTTTCTGGAGCCGTACGGCTTCTGTGTACCTCCACAGAAGAGATTTATTAAACTGTTAAGGACACTGAAAAGAAAAGTTTTTATTCTTTCCTTTCTCTTTCTTTCCTTGGGCCATCCCTAAAACTTTCTCCTCTTCACTGACTTCCTGCCTAGTCTCAATTTCACAGCTGGTGATGAGCTATCAAAGAGTGTCCCATTTGGGGAACTTTACAGGAATGCCTGCCCTATTTTGACATATTAAAGTCATCAAAGAAAGTAATGGCCCTGTCCAAGTCATCTTCTACCTAGCTTCCACAAAGTGATAGAGAATGAGATAGTAAAAACACAAAGAAACCCAGCAGTAATGCCAAGCCCAAGCCCTGTCCTCTGATTCACAGCTTTAGAATGGATGACCAACACTTCCATGACAGGGCGGCATCAAATACAGGTACATTAGCTTATTGGTTTGCCGCTATCTATCAAGTCTACACATATTTCAAGAACTCCACAGGCTAAACAACCAGCAGAACTTCAAGTACAAGGACTAAAGTTTCTTAATGCCTTTAAACCTCAGAAGCCATCTACTTTCCATATCAATAAGAGAGAGTCTGTGAATGTCAAATGACAACCCCCTCCCCATTACAGGAAGGTACCCCAGAGGATCCATCTTTTAATATAATATGTGGATAACTATGTTAGATGACTAATAAAACACCCTTCATTAACCAGCTACCCTTGACAAACCCTGCAAATTTGAGCATAAGGGAAATTGGGCTGAAGAATTTCACTTCAGCATAACATATTCAGAGTTCAGAAATGATATCTAGACATGTTTATGGGGATGCCATAGAAGTCAGGATCAAGTCTCATCACATTCCTGACTTACGCAGGCTGCCACTCACTCCTGAATTGAATCCAATATGCAGGTATGTATGTGTTCAATTCTAACTACATGCAAAACTTCAGTGCTATGGGGAAAATGCTACTTAAAAAAATGAAACTATCTCTTATATTATAGATGATTTATGAGGTTGTAAACTGTGTCTCAACTTATCTAATGTCCCTAGCAATATTGGGATTTCAGTATTATCTTGGCCACATTTCTGATGGGAGAAGTTAAATAGCTTGTCCTGAAGTCATACCACAAGCCTTTTATAGAGCAAGGGATATCAGATACCAATCTCTGTCTTTTAGCTCCAGCCCTCTTTCTTAAACCAAATCCAAGATAAAAAACAAATAAATGCCTATTCATTCATGAATATTTAAGTCACAATTGAGGCCCAATTACTGAACAATCCTTGTGGACAGAAAGATTCTTTCCAGCTGGGAAAAGAAAGAAGAGCAGACCACTGAACCAGTCATAGCTGGGAGCATCAGATGCTGTGATGGGCTCAGGCTGGTCACATGGTCCACCCTGTGGAAGATGAACCCAAGCTGCCACATGAGGTTGAGTGGGGAGCATGAGACCTAGAAGGAAGGCAGAGCAGCATCTCTCCCCATCAAAGAAGAGTGAACAGGGCCAGGGTTATGGCTCAGTGGTAAAGTGCTTGCCTAGCACGTGTGAGGCACAGGGTTCAATCTTCAGCAACACATGAAAAAAAGATGAAATAAAGATAGTGTGTCCACCTACAACTAAAATAAATATTAAAAAAGAAGAGTAAACATCAACTTTAAGGCAAAAAGATATGTCTAAGACATTAGTATATATTTTTTGTCCTTTTCTGGAGTGTTTAATATTTCTTTATCCATTCCTCCTTCTTTATTGATCCAGTACAATTTTCTAAGTTTTTTTCTATAGAACAAATGAGTGATTTTGAAATAATTCTTCTGTAAAGTAAATAATTAACACCCCTTTTTTTTTTGCCTGTCTACCATCACTTGTATCTTTTAAAGTTTGTTTATTTTAGGCTTTTAGTTTAGTTTGACCAATTTCTAGATAGATGCATCACAAACTTCTTAGGAGATGATTAATATACAAAGGCCATTAATAATTGAATACAGGTTGAAGGTTCAAGTTCAAACTATGGTTTTTAACCCTTAGTCTTAATTTCTTTCCTAATAAAATATAGCTATTATCTGTTCAGCCTAATCTCAAAGGGTTGTAAGGATTAAAAATACACACACACACACACACACACACACACACACACACACACTTGTAAACTACAAAATGAAAGGTATTTCAATTTTTTTAATATTATAGGAGGAAGAATAAAGAACAATAATCTTCTGGGCTCTACATTGCTCCTAACATGCTATGCCATTTAGGGCAAATCATATTTGAAACAAGGGTTAAGATAAATTATAAGACAGTTCCAGGCAGACACTCTAGGATATTCTGCAGTTCCTTATCCCAAATGAGCATTATCGAAAATTCATATCCTTTCTTATAAAAGAAATCCCCCAAGCAAAATGATGACAAATATAATGAGAAATCAACCTGAAATACTCACGGAAGCAAATTGAAAACATTTTATTTCAGCTTACAAAATAATGATTACAACCTCTTTATAAAAAAAATCCATTATTTTAAGAATGTGAGCAAAGATAGTCTTAAATATGTGAATTTATTTTGTTATCTACAAGATAATTTGAAAATTTATAGGGAGTTTGCTTCAATTACCTAAAGTTCAACTGCTTAATCACCCAATTTCTCTCCTAATTTTGTTTTGCAATGTTCGTTTATAGTAATTTTATTTTACAGTGTACTTCCAGACAGTCCTGTAAGGCTAGTACCATAGACCTCTCAACAATAGCAACCTAATTGAAAGGAAGAGAGTGGTAGCACTGAGGAAAATAAAAGCAAAATAAAAAGTAATGATGGGCATCACGGATACGAAGAGTTACAGAGGATGAGACTGTAACACACATCCACACAAACAGCCAAAAACAAGAAGGAAAGAAAAAAAATCTTAAATGTCAATGAGGTGATACGGGAACCTAAATCCATAAAATCTATCATTAAATTCAATGATACGCGGGGATCAAGAACAAGGACAATGGTGTAGACTGAGGACTAGGCTCTGGTTAGGACCAAAGCTAAGGCTGACTCTCTGGCTCCAAATCTAGTGAATCTTAGGTTGAAGGTTCAAGTTCAAAGTATGGATTTTAACCCTTAGTCTTAATTTCTTTCCTTATGAAATATAGCTATTATCTGTTCAGTGATTTTGAAATAATTCTTCTCCAAAGTAAATAATTAACACCCTTCTATTTTTGCCTGTCTACCATCACTTGTATCTAAGGACTCCAGGACTTGTCCCACTTTTGTCATAGAGATGTTCAGTAAACACAGAAGAGCTCCGTCTTTCTTGCCTTCATAACAAAGGTATAACTGTCTAGGTTGACATCTGGACATATGCAGAGGACAATGGCCTGCCATCTCCACTAGTCATCCTGCAGGCCACGTGTAAATAACCACGTTGGAAGGAACGGTACAATTGCTTCATAAGATGGAGGTAAAGCCTGAGGGATATGTGTGAAGAATCATCCTCGTTGCCTTGGTGATCCTTGGTGATAGTCAGGGGTGTAATGAGTTGATGGCATATAAATCGTTCTAATGCCATATTTAGCTCTGCTCAGTGAAGTCACCCCCCCACACCTGTCACTACCTGCACTCAATCGCTGTCCAACGGCTGGCTTTTATTATTATTAAGTCTGGCATCTCAGGAAGGCTCTCTTTCCTAAACTCCAGTTAGATGTCACCAGAAGAAGTTTAAACAACAATAATCTTCGCCAAGAAGATGCCTGTTTCCACTGCCGGAAGGGAAATTCTCTAAAGCTGAGGGCCAGAAACCATCTTCCCCCATCTTCTCTTCCTCAGAGATTCCTCTAAGCTCTAAATTACCAGGCTTTCCATTACTTTATCTGAGTGAATAAGAAGATGAGAACAAGAACTGTCAAAGACTTTGTCTGGAAAAGAAAAAGAAATTTGAAGAGAATAAAGGTTTTCAATTATATGACAGTTAAAAATAACTATTGAACCATCAATTTAAGAATTCAACTTTGGGATTCTGCCTGAACTCCTTATTGGAAACATTAGTACAGAAACTCTCAAGTGGCATTTTATTTAATTTTTTTTAAAGTAAACCGGTTCATCCACTGGAAAGAGAGCTATAATACTTGAAAAGGTACTCTAAAAAGCAGAAATCCTAGTATTGATAAGCATATGAAAAGGTATTCAAGCTCATTAGTGATTTGTAAAATGCAAATTAAAAATTACCTTGAGATATCATTACTCATCCAGAAAAATTAAAACATCTGACAATGCAGATGATTGCAAAGATGTGCAGCAACAGAAAATGTCCTTCTTTGCTAGTGGAAATATATATACAGAAATTTGAAAATGACTACACTCTATATACCAGCAATATGTCTCCCAAGTACATAAACTAAAAATGTTCCTATCCAAATACATCTTGGTTTATGCAAGAAAATGTTCAGAGATACATTGTTTGTAATAGTTGTAAACTCATGATACCCCAAAGTTGACTGTATTCATAAATTGTAATATATTCCTAAAATGAAATATTATACAGCTAGAAAAATGAAATAAAATCACAAATCAAATGTGCATGAAGCTCACAAATGAGATACTGAATGAAAGAAGCACAAGAAAGGTTACCTCAAACATGGATATAAAAATAGACAAAGTATATTATTTTGTTTAGGAATGAACCAACAGTGGCAAACTTGAGGGGGGAAGGAGTACACATCTAAGTTCTAGATGGTGGACAGCAATCCAGCTCCTGCCTGGATGGATTGTGTATTTGCTCTCTTCACATTTATTCTATGTATAGACTCTAGTTCACAGCAGAAAAGAAAAAGTCACACTCCTCTATACTTTCTCTATTCCCTTGCCAATGACAGAAGGGTCAGGGAAATCCCTAGACCAGAAGGCAGCTGCCTCTTATCCAGATTAATCCCCCATTCCACACTTTGTTATTGAATTGTGGAGATTGCTGCATTTACCATTTTTTCTCTTAATAATGTTCAAGAAAGTCTTTTAGTAAGCACAAACTGTTTTGTTTTGGTTTTCCCCCAGTATCTTCTCTTTTTTTTTACAGAATTTACCTATCTTGAAGATGACTAATGATTTTGAAACTCAGGCCACAGATATATTAGAGAACTGCAGAAGATCAGATTGCTAAACTTGTGAGCAGTGGATACTGTAATAATAACCCTCATGATAAGAACGCTTGAGGAGAAATCTTACTGAGGATACCCATGGGAATGAAAAGCACAAATGCTATTTTATTTTTAACATGTATTTATTGCTAGAAACACTTTCTCTTATGTTGTTTCTACTACCTTGCCACATTTCTTTAATGACATGACTCACCAAAGGCAAAGAACATATTGAACCAGGTAGACGGGGCAGATACAGCTTAATTCTTGTAATCTGACATACAAGTAAAACAATAAACCACAACTGAATTTCTATTCCACAGAGTAGCTGTGATGATGCCAAATGAGATAACACATGTGAATTATTATAGAAACCATAAGTTGCTTCTTTAAAGGCACTTATTATTAGCACTATCTGTCTAAAAGTTACATTCCAAGTGTGACCCTTTTTTTTTTTTTTTCCTAACAAGGGTAGGGAAAAAGCAACTACTGCTTTAACCTAAATGGTCAAAGAATAGTAGGAAATCACACTTAATAGCCTCTAAGTTTTAGGAAAGACTAAAATCTTAGGAACTGATCTCTAGAAAAGAATAAAAAATAAAATACTGTGTGTCTGACACCCAAATATTAAAATTGCACATGTACTTCCAGAACATTCCTGACCCACAAATGCACTGGATGAAGTCAGTTATGTACCTTCTGTACCATCCATCCTTTTGGGCTGCAATTCAATGCATCTCTATCCATTATCACTCTCTCTGTCACTCAGGTTGGTCCCTTCAAAATAAGAATAGAGTGGCTGCATTTCAGTAACTAACCCAAAACCTCCAAAGTTGTCAAGTTAAGTTCTAAGTTCTTTTGCAGAATGAATATGGGATGAATGTGGAAGCTAATTCTGGTAAGTGAAATAAAATAGAATTGGTTAAGAAATATGGGACTCCCTGAAGACTTAAGTCCCCCACCTTAAGGACAGGAACAACCCCAGTAACATCAATGGTCTACTAAATTCCAGGGGTCCTGGTTAATTATGACCATTAATTTTAGAAATAATTCCATGAGGTAGGTACTATTTTTCTCTCCATTTTAAAGGCCAAATAGCTGAGCCTTGGAGAATGTAAATGACCTTCCCAAGTTTGCACATTCAGTAAGTACAGTCTACTTAAATTCAGAGAGTCCATGCATTTCTAAACACACATTAAATGTACTTTATTTTTACGGAGGCCTATTCAGATATGAAAAGTTGCTGGACACTGCCTTCATGTTAGGCTTACTGTCTTCATTATTAGCTAATACATTAGGCAATAAAAATATTAATATTTCATATTGGTAGAAAGAGACAAAATGAGTGACTTCAAACTGTGAACTGTGACCAAAAAAAAAAAAACAAAAAAAACAAAAAACAGTAACAAAGTTGTTTAGTGGAATTCATCCCTTACTTTCTTGGTATAAAACTATAAAAGTTTTATAGTTTCAAACTACATTAAATCTATGAATACATTGGCTTGGCGGGTTGAATTTATTTGAGTGCAATTTCTTCTTACACTTAAATCAGTCCATTTTTATAATTCACTTCTCAAATCCTAGACTCTTCTACATTTGGTTTTAAAGAACTATTCCGCAGCTCTACCTAACAGCTTTATGAAAAAGGTTATAATATTATGCTTCAGTGGCCTTAAGGAAAAAGTATGTTGCTGGGAAAGAAATATTGCTAATATTGATGGAGCCTTAGAATTCTCATGGCTGTTATGAATTCTCTCATATCAAATTTTGTTTTGTCCCCAATGCCAAAGTGTGCACTTTCATTTAATACACACCCACACTCACAAATGCAAGCTTCCACACTTACATACTCTTCTCACTCATGGTTAACCAAAATCCTGATGAGCTTAAAAAAAAAAAAAAAAACTTTAAAGACCAACATTTCACAAAGCATCAAAATGAGAAAGCAGAAAGCAAAATACTTTAAAAATTTTTAATAACTTGAGAAAGTGATTTATAAAATGAAAATGGATATTGTAGATAATCAAATATTTGCTGAATAAACAAATGAATAAATGATTGACATCATGAAAAAATATGAAAGAAGATGAGTCTCAGTCAACTGTAAAGATATATAGTGGACATACAAATTAATTCACTCGTTATATGAATTTTTAAATTTCATAATAGACTCCTTAGAAGTCATGAGGAAGGAAAAGAGAGAGAGAGAGAGAAAACGCAGAAACGCACGAGAAGCCATGGCGCAGTACAGCAACCATTGGTCTTGTTTTTCTTGGGACCAAGGTATTTCCAGAACTTTCCATGTTAAAAGTGAAGAAATCCCTGCTAAACTGAGAAGATCTGGTCACTCTCAGTGGGAAAGGTCTGGAATTAGGAATCTGGAAAATTGCCATCTACAAACTTCTGACACCAATGCAGTCTATGACAAACCACTTAATTGAGTTAATTTCTTTATCCAATTTAAAGGGGAGACAGTGCACAAGATAATTTTCTTGGTCCTTTCCAAATTTAGAAAATTCTTTCCTCCTAGGTATACAAGAGTTGTTGGGCCAGGTCAACCAACGAAATAGAGAGTAAGCAGATGACCCAATCAGAGAATAATTCGACCTTTGAAAATGAAAGAGCAAAGAAAAAAATAAAATAACAAATCACATAAAATTCCATGAAAATTAAGATATAAGCCTCTGAGCCTAGAATACTCTTATACCATTGGTTGAGTGAAGTTACATTTTAATTTGGTTGTGAGAACACAATTGCAATGCATGTATCAAGTAAATACTACCTTATTTTAAAATCCTTGACACCTGTCTCTATGGTCCATTTCACTTTAGAAGAAATGCCTTTAAGCATGATTTAGTTCAGGCAACTCAAAGGCTGAGGACAAAGATACAAGTTACCCTACCTGCCCTTCTAATTCCATCAAATACATAACTATCATTTCATTGTGCTCACTATGTTTATATCTAAATATGAATATGCATTATAATTTAGGATTGATAATGGATTATTTATTAGTAGTACACTCTCATGCTTGCGTGTATTATGTTATTCCTAATAGGACATTATGTGGTGTTTATTACAGAATACAGTTCACCTTCCCAATACTAGATGACAGCAGAATGATGCTTCTTCCTCCACACCCACAGTTTCTGTTCAACTTTGTCTCTCCTAGACCATGGTGCTTAATAGGTTTTCTGGCAGCAGACACTGAACACTTTTAAGAGGCATTTAATGTGAAGCATTTGTTTACCCTTGGCTTCATTATTAATGAAAAGGCAGGCAATGCACAGTTGAAATCAGGCAGACATTAAGTGGATCAGTCACTTGCATTATTAAAATGTACCCTCAGGGAATATGGATTATTCTCCACATTCAATTATTCCTAATGTAAGGAGCCCCCTACTCCCATCCCATATCGCTCCCAAGAAGAAAGCTTGCTGTTTCCCTTGACCTTTCTAAATGGACACAAGAGTCTTGGTCTCCCACAGAGAGACCTGGAGGTGGCACAGAGACAGTGCTTCTGAGCAGGGCAGGCCCTCCCCACAGCATGCCTTTAAAGGCAAGCCATGGGGAACAGCACAAGCCCCTGGATTGCAGGTCCCTGGGCTGCAGAGGGTCTGGAAGCTCTGACACAGGATGTCTCACGAGTCTGTGTCTACATTGCCAGGAGGCAGAATTCTGTCAGGGTACATGCTTTGGCTGTCATCAGCTTAGACCTCAGAAATCAGGTGAAGACAGGCTTGAGCTGCCTTGAAATCTTGATGAGGCAAAGTTGGAAAAGCAGACTAGTGAAAAATGAGACAGGTGTCCTATTGAGGAATTTGGAGCCCGACCCCACAATCTGTAGATCGGAGCCAACTTTTTCTTCTATCAGACGCAGAGTCTCTGATTTGATATCAAGCTCCTTGATCCACTTTGAGTTAACTTTTGTGCATGGCGAGAGGAGGGGATTCAGTTTCATTTTGTTGCATATGGATTTCCAGTTTTCCCAGCACCATTTGTTGAAGATGCTATCCTTCCTCCATTGCATGCTTTTAGCTCCTTTATCAAATATAAGATAGTTGTAACTTTGTGGATTAGTCTCTGTGTCCTCTATTCTGTACCATTGGTCCACCTGCCTGTTTTGGTACCAGTACCATGCTGTTTTTGTTACTATTGCTTTGTAGTACAGTTTGAACTCTGGTATCGCTATACCTCCAGATTCACTCTTCCTGCTTAGAATTGCTTTTGCTATTCTGGGTCTTTTATTTTTCCATATGAATTTCATGATTGCTTTATCTATTTCTACAAGAAATGCCGTTGGGATTTTGATTGGCATTGCATTAGACCTATAGAGAACTTTTGGTAATATCGCCATTTTGATGATGTTAGTTCTGCCTATCCATGAACAGTTTATATGTTTCCATCTTCTAAGATATTCTTCTACTTCTCTTTTTAGGGTTTTGTAGTTTTCGTTGTATAAATCTTTCACCTCTTTTGTTAGGTTGATTCCCAAGTATTTTATTTTTTTTGAGGATATTGTGAATGGAGTGACTATTCCCTGAAGACCTTAAAAGAGCATGCTACAGGGATACTGCCACATCGATGTTCATGGCAGCACAATTCACAATAGCTAGACTGTGGAACCAACCCAGATGCCCTTCAATAGATGAATGGATTAAAAAAAATGTGGCATTTATACACCATGGAATATTACGCAGCACTAAAAAATGACAAAATCATGGAATTTGCAGGGAAATGGATGGCACTAGAGCAGATTATGCTTAGTGAAGCTAGCCAATCCCTAAAAAACAAATACCAAATGTCTTCTTTGATATAATGAGAGCAACTATGAACAGAGTAGGGAGGAAGAGCAGGAAGAAAAGATTAACTTTAAACAGAGACATGAGATGGGAGGGAAAGAGAGAGAAAAGGGAAATTGCATGGAAATGAAGGGAGACCCTCATTGCTATACAAAATTACATATAAGAGGTTGTGAGGGGAATGGGAAAATAAACAAGGAGAGAAATGAATTACAGTAGATGGGGTAGAGAGAGAAGATGTGAGGGAAGGGGAGGGGGGATAGTAGGGGATAGGAAAGGTAGCAGAATACAACATTTACTAATAGGGCATTATGTAAAATTGTGGATGTGTAACCGATGTGATTCTGCAATCTGCATTTGGGGTAAAATTGGGAGTTCATAACCAACTTGAATCTAATGTATGAAACATGATATGTCAAGAGCTTTGTAATGTTTTGAACAACCAATAAAAAAAATGAGACAGGGTTACAGAAAATGTAAGAGTAGCAATTCTTCCCTTCCCTCTTCTCTGATTCTATAACCCGAGAGTTCCCATGGTCTATCTGTGATGTGGATGATATTTATAGCCAGCTGTCCACGTGTGCTTCTCTTTAGCTTCTCTGTTTATTGCCAGTAGACCCGGATATCTATTTAAATTATAAATTTCTGCAAGACCTAGATTATTTCTATAGAGTTTCCAACAGAGGACATAAAAACTAAGACTTCTGATGTTCAAAAGTTAATTATTTTTCATGCAGTTAAAAATGTTAAGGCCTTCCAAAATACTTTTTATTATTATCTTTAATCATAGAGTAATTTATGTAAAGTGTAAGTTCTGTGTGGGTTCTGATCTTGTCATTAGATTGGTCACTCAGCTAACTCAGTACTTGTCATTAAATTATTTAGCCACCAAAATCCTAGGAAATCTGTGCAAGTTGCCAGATAACGTTGCAACTATGGACAAAATAATGGACAAATTTGAGGTCATTGAGGCTTTTACTGACAGAAAGCCCAGAACTGAACCACCACAACAAGACCTTCAACATGAAAGGCTTTACTGGGCTTGAAGCAGAATCCCTGATATGGATCTGACCAGATAACACCTCACCACTCTTTACCACCTTGATACCCTCAGCCTGTTTTGTGCCATTGGCCACAAAAATAAGAAAGTGACAGGGTGAAAGGGTGATGGGAATGTGAATCTCACGCAATCCATCAAAGGCTGAAATATTGCAAAGAAATTCCAATATGTGGTCATAGGGCATTTTTAGGAATAAGACTGAGTGACAGTTGAGAGGTTCTCAGTATTGTTAACGGGGTCTGGAAAAGCAAACTGGGAGATGAGAGGGAGAACAGGGAGACTTATCTGCTTGTGGGAGCAGGTAGCTTTCCCAATGGGAGCACAAGTCATGCCTGCCCTTTTCAATCTGGAAATTGCTTGCAATGAGCAGGGTATTGCTCCACTCACAGCAGCTACCCTCTGACCCCTTCCAAGAGTCTTCCACCTAAATATTTTCAATTTCCAACCAGACTCCCCACAGTGAAGTTTGGGGGCCTGAGTCATGTTCCTGGCAGATTTCTGGTTGGTTCTTCATGTCTTTCAGATGTTCTTATGCTCTTCAAATAAACTTGATTTTTCACTCAAGCTAGGCAAACTGTTTTGAGTACCTTGACACTAATCATGAAACATAAAGTAAAAAGTCAACCGATGAATAAAAGAATTTGAGTTACAAATTCTGATTTGTAACAGTTATTTATAATGGTTATTTACATCTATATAAATAAAACATAATTTTGAAATTCAATTATTAATTCATATAGACTCCTTTATCTTACAGATCAAATTATTCTGCTAAAACTACTCAGGAAAAGCTCCAATTGGTCTTATTCACTAATAAAAAATGGATAAAACCATGGTATCAAACCTCTTTGAGGTTTACCATGCTAAACTACACAGGACAGAAAGAAAGAGGACAAAAGGTATTCAGCAAAATAGTGACAAATTTTTCCCCAAAGTGGAAACTTGTATCTTCTGAATCCTTAAAAATATATCAATTTTATGTCACATATTATATCAGATTATCAGGACCTATCTCAATGAATTTAGTATAAGGAGAATTAATTGCTGCTTGTGCTCAAATTTTTAGTCCTGTTCTAAACACCACAATTTAAAATCGAAATGGTTTCTACAAGTGTGGAAATCATGCTAACAGATTTGTTTAAACTTCTGGTACTCATCAAAATTGTTGGGATTGTCATCATTGTTAATGAACTCAGAAATCAATTTGCTAAAAGGACCCAATGCATTTAAAGTACATTTTCCCCCAGAAATATCAAGAAATGGCCATTTAGGGTTTGTTTAACATTAAATTTTTATGCAAAACTAACAAACCATAGAAACATTTCAAATCAAATTGACATTTTAAACCCTACATCTCTTTTCCTTCCAGTATCTAAACATTTCTGTACAAATGGAAGAAGTACCTTGCTTCCACCTAAGCAGACCAATAGGAATTTGATTTAAGTGTCATTTAATTTTTATTTTCAAGCCATCAAGCAAGCCATGGCAGATAATCCAACAGGTGGAATGTGTCTAATTATGGTGCTTCAAAATATCTGCCAGATCATTAGAGGTGTCTTAGCTCTACAGATCTTGCAGTTTCAAATTTGAAATGAAAATGTGCTTAATAAATAGGAATGATAATGATCAATACATGCTACTTAAATTTAGTAAAAAGCCACTTGAACTTTCCTAATTGATAAAAAGAAAAGTGTGTGTGTGTGTGTGTGTGTGTGTGTTTGTGTGTGTGTGTTTAACTAACTCACTGATTCTAGGGTCTTAGTATTTTGACTTCTAATTTAGTAAACTTTTGCCATTTTATTTTTCTTCTTTGAATTCACCTACAACTTGAAGAGCAGAGACATTAAAATTGTCTTATTTGAGCACACACACACATACACACATATATGTATGTGGCCAATGCATACTGTTGTGAATACACACAGACACACACCCACATACACTACCTTGAATCCCTGAGTACTGGAGATCCAACCAGCACTGATAAGCAATACATGTTGCTATTATTTTTTTTCACCCAGAATTTCCTTCATGAGCCATCTGCCCATAACACAGTTAATGCTAATCTACTGAGATCCTTGTTCCCCCAAGTCTACCTGATCCATTTTCATCTTCTCTTGATTTTATTTTCTCTAGTATGATTCTCCTTTGAGCACAATGCCAGGAAATAAACATCCATCTCTTTCTACAGTGGCTCAGTGAGAAACCTTCAAGTACTTGAGGACCCAGAGGAAACTCCATTTTGTCTGCGAAATTTAATGCAAGGATCCTACACTGCATTTGATCCTACCCTTAAATAGTAGCTTCTGTACAGGAGTGTGACTTCTTTGCATTTCTAAACAGTTTGCATTTCTTTTTCTTGAAGTCTCTAAATCCTGTTTCCCCCAGATAATCACAGCATACACAGAAATGACAACTGACATTTACAGAACACTTTGCACAGGCTGGGTCCTGTGATAAGTACTTTTCCTCTGCCACTCTATAAGGTTGATAATTGTCCTGTGCTCATTTCATACAGGTGAGAAACTGGAGGATTGGAAGAGTTGAATAATTTGTACAAATTCAGACACCTCAAAGAGATAGTGCCAGGATTTGAATCCAGGTGTGTCTTACTCCAGTGTCTGGCTTCAAATGCCTTATGTTCTTCTATTATCCAGCCCAGCATTTCTCACCTAGGACAGATTGATGGATAAGTGCTGGCTGGCCGTGTAGCTGGCAATAAAAGTCCAGTAAATCCTGTTATGATATAGCTTGTTATTACACACACTTATAAATGATTCAAAGCATGTTCTTCCAAATATAACAACTCCATCATAAAAGCTGACTTCGCATAGTCAGCACATATGGTAAATATGAGTCTTGCTTATATCCCAATATCAGGGTGGGATATGCACACGAGCACACACACACATCCACACACACACAAACACACACACACACACACACACACACACACACACATGCACATCACAGTGTTTCAAAGCCCCCAAAAAATCCCACAGTAATTGTATTCTCTGATCAAATCTGATCAAATTGAAGTTTTAGACATTCCTTGCAAAGTTTCAACTTAGACTTTTCAAATAATATCATTCTAAAACTGCAGCACCATAGTTTCAGAGGAGTCACTTTTTGTTATCTGTATTCTTTTGTTTTTTTGTTAATTACCACTTATATCAATAGTTTGTTCCATTTTATTGTTGGGGAGTAGTACATGGTTATTGACTCAGTCGCTAAAGGAGATCCTGGTGGTTTGATGTCCTTATGATGAGAAAGGCTATAGTTTTGTGTGAGCATATTTTTTTTCATTTCTCTAGACAATATAACCACAATTAGAACTGAGTGGCTCATATGATGTATGGTACATGCATTTTTTTAAACTTTTTGTTTTGAATTATAAACTCACAAGAACTTGCAATATTAGTAGTGAAGTCTTTCTCTTCCCAATGCCCACCTTCCTGTGCTATACAGAACTATCACTATAAAAAAAAAACTTTATCAAAAACAAGAAATGACAATAGACCATTTTCTCACGGGCTGTTTGTGTGTGGATGTAGCATGTGTGCGCCATGTGCCTATGAAGTTCTGTGACTTTATCATGTTTACAGGTTGTATAGCGTAACCACATTCAAGACATAGAACTGTTCCATGGTTCCAGGCCAAGAAAGGGGCTCCTCACCTTTTAACATAGGCAATTTGAGACCCAGAGAAACCCAGTAGCATCTGAGCCTGAGTTCAGACTCCCAGTTAAGTGGTGTAGCCAGGAGAGGAATCCTGGCAATCTTGCTCCTGGGTCCTTCCTCTACTATAGAACACTGCCCTGCCAATTTGGTCATTTCCACAGTACTTATAATAATGGGTAAGAGAGGTTACTTGGCAAAATAGTTTTACCGGTAGACACAATAATATTTATTCATTTAACAAATATTTCACTATATGAAATTTGTTTTTAAAGTATCTGTTTATATTTCTAATGCCTGGAAGGATGATTGAAATTCTCTCTGGTCTTTCAAGTAATATTAAGTTGAACTTGATGTAATTACAATTTTGAGTTAAAATCCAGTTGAATGTCAACATTCTGTAGGGCTCAATCTAATTTTAATAATGACCAGCATTTAGGTATCACTCTCCTAGGAACTTTATACAAGTTAATAATTTTCTTAAGCTCACTTTGCTATAAAAGGCAGTTCTTAGATTAAAGAACATGAAAAATCATGCCATTTCTGCGGTGCTAATGCATAGGTTTAGGTATTCTAGCAGTTTAGAACTTTAGGGATAAAGGTATGGCACAAGGTATAATTGAAAAAAAATGTCCAAGTTAGAGTTTATCCAAATTTCTATAGCTTATGGAAGGAAATCTCAAGTAAATAATTTTACTGCTTCCTACACAAGTTTCTCATAGCTGTAAATTCTGTCATTGTCCCCCCCCCACCCCTCAGTACTTTAGGGATGTTTGTTTGACCTTCTTTGATTTTGTGAAGTCTGTCTTTTCCCATTTTAGGCTTGACAAATTAAGGTGCCACAATTACAATATCATTTCTAACCATCTTGAAATGCAACAGGGACATTCACAACAAGGTTTTGTATATTCTGAGAAAATACAAATATAGCACAAAGAGATGTTTAAAAGTACACAGAATCCAGATGGGTCCAGGTTAGAAGGGAAGATTTCTGCTGTCACCTCTATATCTAATTGGATAACTTGTTCTGCTAAGTTCCACTTCTTTCTAGGCAAGATCTCCTGCTTAGTGTCTTATGAATTTTGCATTTTGTTTCCTTGTAATATGTTTCCTTTGGGCAAGTAGTGAGAGGGCCAATTCCTTAGTGCCTACTGACATCTACATGGCTTTCTGGTCAGATGCTCTAGTTCTGAATCTTGGTATTGGGTGTCTTGAGAAGTCTGTGTCTTCTACAGAGAATCTTAGTCTAGACCTGTTCCTAGTATTGGATTCTAGGATCCCAGATAGACTTAACAGATTCCTTGTGATTGCTGGCATTTCATGTATTTGTATACATGTACATTTTTTCTTAAATTTGAGTCTTTAGCCATCACAAAATGCTGAAAAATATCCTTCATCCTTAAAATATAATAAAAATAATCCACTTTCAGGTCCAGGAATCAATGAAAAGCAAGTCCTCTCAACTTAAGAGACTCTTTTCCTCCTGTTAATGACGGCACTCATTCTTAACATTTCTATTTGAAGAAATAAACTTTAAAATTCTCATATAATTTGTCACAATATGTTTTAAAAGTCAGAATTTGAAGTAGTGAGGTCAGGTATAGATTATTTCTTACATTGCTACCATTAAATACACAAAAAATTAAAGAGTATTCATCCATATGTAGGTATTTTGAATCTACACAAGAAGATCACACATTTAATGAATTTGTAAAAAGAGCTAGGGATTCTCAGGACACTAATGTATTTCAAAAACCACTTTATTTCTTTGGAAAATACTTAGAAAAATGACTATAAAGCACATGGTTTCATGGAAATGTATATAAATGGAGCTTCCAATGTATCATAGAACTCTTCTACAATTTGTGCGTGTGTGTGTGTGTGCGCGTGTGTGTGTGTGTGTGTGTGTGTGTGTGTATGTGTGTGTTGTGTGATTGTTTGCTCTAGGACATTTAGAACTGTGGATTCTTTGGGGAAACCTAAAAATTCCAAGGAGAAAACTTCTAAATGTTAGAGAATCTACAGTCTTAAAAGATGGATTTAATTTCAAGAAGGTCCTGAGAAAAAGAGAAGAAGGCTATAATCTGAAATAGATGAATTTGGCATGAAATTAAGGCTAATGCTATTGTTTTGTGTTCCTTTTTGTCAATAGGAATACTTGCATTGTTCCGTCCTATGTAAGTTCCCAAATTTTTGTCAGTTGGGTAGGACACAGGTGCTTACCCTATGGAACTCTGGTATAGAACCTTTCTGAGCGGAACTTCAGACTTTGGCCAAACACATAGCTGATCCCAAATAAATGTGCTTAATGGAACATACTAACAGGAACACTGGGAAAAAGAAAAGTGCTGATACAACTACTGAAGGAGACTATTTTAAAGAAAGGATTGAATACAGGTATAGAGAAAAATGTAACTCAATGTTTTTAAAGCAGCACAGAGAAGTCACTCACTACATCCTCTTTAATGACAAATGGCCCTTTTAATTCTATGCATATGCAGAGAAACTCATTCAATGCATGTTCACCAAGGAATAACTGACATGAAACCCATTTGTCCTGGAAGATTCCAAAACTTTATGCCAAAAGGTCACCTTTCCCATCCTGACTAATGTGTGCCTCTTTCAAAAGGAATGTTTCAACACAGTGATGTATGACACCGTGGGGATTATACTAATATTTAGACACACCCCTCCTTCAGATTTGAATGAAATGCTTGAGCAGAAACTTGGCAAACTGTCACTGGTGCCAATTAAGTTTTAAAGACAGGGTACGTGTTTTTATACTTATGGATTCTGACAACATGAACACTTGAAGACGGGTTGATTTCTTCTGATCCCTACATTCCTGTGAGGAGGAGCAGTTGGGTTCATTGACAAGAGAGACAGCTATAATTAAAGTGAAACTAATATTTACTGCAAATTAGAAGTTGGCATTAGAAACCCTGCATTTAGATGCAGTTCTGATTACTCCACGGAGACCTGGTTCTAGATCATGGATACCTGACTTCATTGCAGCTCTGCCCTCCCTTCCTTCCCCTCATACAGGTATCTGCTTTAGAGTTACTGAGGATGTGACAAGAACTGCCACTTGTACATAAGTAAGAAAATGAGGTTTCTTTTTCTTTTTTTAATCAATGTTTGAGCTGATCATGGACATTAGGATGATGTCCTAATGTTTGATGACAATCTTTAACAGATTCCTAAGGCAAATGTTGCTTGACAACTGCATTATCCTGGTTTTGTTTTTTTTTTTTTTTTAAATTGATCTAAACACCCCTTCCCTTTTTGTTTAATAGGTTAGATACAGCTAAATCTTGTACTGTTTGGGCTTATACTTGATTAAATGCATCTCTCTACTTTCTCCTAATCATGCCAATTTGTAAATCATAGCATGTGGCAGCATGTTTGGAGATGTAAAATTGAATACCTTCTATCATTTGGTTCACAGGAAGGTGAAAAGGAAACTCAATTCATCCGTTACATTATAATTCTCTGACCACTCTACATGCCTCCAAAACTTGGCAAAGTCATTTTTATTTGGTATTTCCTATTCATTGGAATGAATAGTGATGAGGCTAAATAAAGTAAGAACAATAGTTGATAGAAATAACCTAATCCCTCCTCATATAAAGTAAGGAATCTGTATTCTGCAAAGGGTTGCTCCTAATTTTAATTGTCAGCAAAGCTGATTTAGGCTTTAGTAGCAGTGCCACATTTATCTCTACATCAAATTCACACTCTTGCTTTAATGAGAGATCATTTCAGGAGAATGTGTCAGAGTATTAACTTCCAAACATTTAGATTTTGATGACACTTTCCAAAACACCTCTCCTCCTTTTGGGGCAAAGTAAAAATTCTAACTCACCCATAAGTCTGATTTTTGCCACACTCATTCAGTCTCCTTCCTCCAAAATCAATACCTTCAATTTTGTACTTAATTTTGCATTGGTTTTATTTCCCTAACCAGCCTTTTGTCTTTTGAGAAGTGCTACTCTGATATCTGTCTTTTGAACAGCATTTTAATGTAGGGGTAAGCATAGTGATCTCAATAAATTATTCCCAATTAATAATTGCAAAATGGTAAAAAAAAAATCCCACATATTCACAGTCTAGTGAAAGGAAATCCTAGTGATGAAAACAGTTATACCCCAATTGAGAAATAACCTCTGAAATAAGATGAAGAAAAATGAACTGAGTGGTTTCAGACAACTTGAACAGATAATTGCTATTGTTGGCAGAACACTTTTCAATTTATGAAGTGCTGGTTACATAGCTTCTTATTTAGTGTATAACCCACTATCAAGTAAATATCACCATAAAACTTCATCACAGATCTAACACTGAAGTTCTTTATTTGAACAGAAAGCCCTAGGTTGATTGCTAGAGTAAGCAAGTACGTTGCAATGTTCACAATGTCTACTGGCTCAAAACATAAAACTCCATCTATTTAGTATTTCCACACTGGCTTTGTTAGGCACACTTATAACATGTAATACATATATATGTGTACTTATACACATATACACACAAGTATGAATAAGCACACATACTAAAGTATGAATAAGAGAGTACAGATTAATACCAAAATCAAGTGTGTGTGTGTGTGTGTGTGTGTGTGTATGCATATAGTCATTGGATTCTAATTATGTAATTAGAATTTCAATGTTTCTAAAATACAAATAGATATTTTACTTTAAATCATATTTAGGCATTCATAACTACAAAATACATTTAACTCAATTCAAATTCCTGGATAATACCTGTAAATTTCTAAATTATCATTTTATACACAATTAAGAAATTAATAAAACCTTGAATAAAGTTGGTTCAGCATCTTCTTTTCCTTCGCATCAGAGATTTGAATAACACCAAACATCTGGATATAAAAGTGAAGTGTTCATCCCCCCCTGTGTTTCCAAAGATCCAGATGTTTATCATCAGACATAGATAAAATTACAAAGAGAGAGAAATACAGAAATCTGTTAAATACAAGCTTGAAATCATTCTTTCTTTTGAGCAATCTGAATTTTAAAAGTTTATGTTAGTATATTTAAGAAAATAAGCAAATATTTCATATCACCACCCCTGATTTCTCTTTCACACTGCACAGCATTTTCATATCTAAACAAAAGATGCATGAGCAATCTCTAAGGCAGAAATGATAAATTTTAAAGGAGTTGATGCACAATGACAATTTATCTTTAAAAGATGACAGCACTGAGCAAAGGTGTATAGGTTCATAGGTGGAACAATAACAACTCAAGAAGGATCAAGGTCAAGAGTATTTATGAGGCACACATCTTTGTCTTTCTTTCATTTTGTTTTCTGCTCCACAGGAGGAGAATGCAGTGTGACAATTTGGGAGAGGCTCACTGGTTAACAGACATGCTCATTTTTTTATTCAAGGCACCCTGGTAGTAGATTTTCACATCCTTGTAATAAGACTATTTTATTTAGTTTCAAAGTCAGCAAACTAAGGCTCTGGGTAAATGTACCTCATTTTGTATGGCAGGGAGCTAAGAAGGATTCACTACATATTTTAATTTTTGAAAAAAATCAAAAGAGCAATATTTTGTGACACAAAAAACTATACGAAATTCAATTTCAATGATCATAAATAAAATTTTGATCACTGAATTTGTTATCCAACCACACCCATATGTTTAAATATTTCAACGCCTACCTTCCTGTGATGGGGCTAGAACTAAGTAATTTCAACAGAGAATACATACTATTTAGGCTTTGATCAGTTATAGAAAAAGTTTACTGATACTGGGTTTAAACCAATAAAACTCTACAAAGTTGGAATTTTTCTTTATTATTTAAAATAGCATCCTAATAAAATAAACGAAGTGGGAGTGGAGAATACACTCAATAAATAACTACTAATATAAAATGTAGAAAATACTTAAGTCATTCCTATATAAACCTCCAAAGATGTTGGATATAGTTTACTGTTCTATGAAATATTAGCTCTTAGAAAATAATAAATAAAAAAGTTAAAAGCTAACTACTTCTATTCCAGCTGATTAGTTTCATATAAGCTTTTTCTGTGTGTATATATGTATGTGCATCTCTCTATCTCTCTCTCTCTGCCTCTCATCCTTTCTTTCTCTCCTCCACAATATGGAAACATGTTTGAGATTTATGTGAAAAGCTTTAGCAGCCTTCTAAAATTTACTTGGATGAGGAAATACATCAGACTTGGGGCTCCCTTTTTTTCTAAGAATAAATTATTCATGACCTAAATAAGTACTGAGTTACAGCTAAAGACAGGAGCATGTACTTCTACTATTGTTTGCTCTGCATGATTTACCTTATTCCATGTTGCAGTATCTTTGCAGTATCTTGGTTTTCTTTCTTCACTACTTACTTTGATTTTGATTCTTTTGTGTATTTTGTCGGCATTTCATGCTAAGCTTTATGACTGTCTCAAAACTTTTTGCCAAGAAAAAGGAGAAAGGGAATATCTTTTTACAGGAATCCTTTTATCTCCAATAAATGTATGGAGATAGAATGATGTATTAAAACAAATTCTCAGTAATGAAGCATATTAACATGTAACTTGAAGGAAAACAAAGGCAGTGTCTTGCTTGAGATAATGGACAAGCTAGCATTCAGAAGTCAAGACCTTTGCTCCTAGTTGTGCATTTATTTATTACACGACTTTAAGAACACCACATCATCTGTCCCATCTTCAGCTGCCCTGCCTGGTCTGTCAGAGGAGTATTCCAGCTAACCCAGGTTCCGTCTAGCTCCACTGTCCTATGCTACACACTGTGTGTTCACCAGATAATTTATGGGAACATAATTAGCCTATTCATCACTGAAAAACGTCTTTTACATTTCAGGAGCTGGCTAGAAATTACAGAGAGACTCTTTGTTTTTCATTTTTCATTTAAAATTCTGATAGATATAATTAAACCAGGAATCAGGAGACCTGGATTCTCCTCCTACTCCCATTGATCAGATATTTGTTTATGAAGAATAGAAGATCCTGCCAAAGGGGTGTGAGGTGAGGCCTGTTCTACTGGTCTCATCATGTTGCTAGGCGTTTCTTAACAAACCACAGTGTGCAATGAGGAAACATACAGACAATACTGTTCTTTAAATATAAAATCTGGAGAGGAAAATGCTCATCTCATTTTCAATTATGGAAATGATAATTTCCATATATGTGTACATAAAATACATGTAAATAATACTTATATATGTAATTTCATGGAAAAATTAAACAGGTAATGTGTACATGAATTCTGTGTGCTTCGGGAAGCTATGCTAAATATAGCATTATTTATAATAAACTGTTATTTTTTCATAGAAACAAATCTTCTTTGACCATTTGACTCATAGCTTCTGGGAACTATGTTCAATATGGTCTTATATATTCTTGTAAAAATCTTTTTACCCAATGAATTTATTATTATTAGCAGTAGTTTATCACAACAATAATATTATTGACAATGTTATTTATACTGACAAAATTACTTTCTTCAGTAATAATGTTTGTTTTTTTTTCAATAATATTACATTTCCAATAGTAGTTAAACCAATGATTAGGACTACATGAAGGAATAGTATGATTATTAAAATGCTAATTATTGAAAAGTTTGTATTAACATGAAATGAAGGCTTATCATATAAAATTCTAAAGAAAAACATAAATTCGACCAGAAAACTTCAAGAACTAATACATAAATTCAGAAAAGTAGTAAGATATGAAATCAGCACCCATAAATCAAAGGCATTTCTGTTTATCAGTGACAAATCCTCTGAAAGGGAAACAACGAACACTACCCCATTTATAATAGCCTCAAACAAAAAACAAAACAAAACAAACAACAAAAGAAAAACACGTGGGAGTCAACTTAACAAAAGAGGTGAAAGACCTCTACAATGAAAACAACAGAACACTAAAGAAAGAAATTAAAGAAGACTTTAGAAGATGGAAAGATCTACCTTATTCTTGGATAGGCAAAATTAATACTGTTAAAATAACCATACTACCAAAAGCACTATACAGATTTAATGCAATTCCAATCAAAATCCCAATGACATTCCTCATAGAAATAGAAAAAGCAGTCATGAAATTCATCAGGAAAAAAAAGAGACCCAGAATAGCTAAAGCAATACTTAGGAAGAAGAATGAAGTAGGTGGCATCAGTATACCAGGGCTTAAACTAAGCAATAGTAACAAAACCAGCATAGTGTGGGCACCAAAATAGACTAGTAGACCAATGGTAGAAGAGAGGACACAGAGACTAACCCACATAACTAAAGTTATCTTATATTAGAGATAGGTGCCAAAAATATAAATTGGAGAAAAGATAGCCTATTCAACAAATGGTGCTGGGAAAACTGGAAATCCATATGCAACAAAATGAAATTAAACCTCTATCTCTCACTATGCACAAAACTCAACTCAAAGTGAATCAAGGGCCTATGAATTAAACCAGAGACACTGTGCCTAATATAAGAAAAAGTAAGCCCCAATCTCCATCATGTTGGATTAGGCCCTGACTTCCTTAATAAGACTCCTATAGCACAAGATTTAAAATCAAGAATCAATAAATGGGATGGATTTAAACTGAAAAGTTTCTTCTCAGAAAAAGAAACAATTAGTGAGGTGAATAGAGAATCTACATTTTGGGAGCAAATTTTTACCACAAGCACATCAGATAGAGCACTAATCTCTAGGATATATAAAGAACTCAAAAATCTTAACATCAAAAATAAAACAAAACAATTAACCCAATCAATAAATAGGCCAAGGAATGGAACAGATACTTCTCAATCAACAATTATATGAAAAAAATGTTCAACATCTCTAACAATTAGAGAATTACAAATCAAAACTACTCTAAGATTTCATCTCACTCCAGTCAGAATGGCAGCTGGTAAGAATACAAACAACAATAAGTGTTGGTGAGGATATGGGGGAAAAGGCACACTCACATATTACTGGTGGGACTGAAAACTGTGCAGGCAATATGGAAAGCAGTATGGAGATTCCTTGGAAAACTAGGAATGATATCACCATTTGACCCAGCTATCCCTCTCCTCAGTCTATACCCAAAGGACTTAAAAACAGCATACTACAGGGACACAGCCACATCAATGTTAATAGCATCACAATTTACAATAGGTAAACTGTGAAACCAACCTAGATGCCCTTCAGTTGAGGAATGGATAAAGAAAATGTAGTATATATACACAATGGAATATTACTCAGCAATAAAAGAGAATAAAATCCTGGCATTTGTAGGTAAATGGATGGAGTTGTAGAATATCATGCTAAGTGAAGTTAGCCAATCCCCCCAAAACAAATACTGTATGTTTTCTCTGATATAAGAATGCTGATTCATAATGGGGTGGGGGTAGGGCAGCATGGGAGGATTAGATGAACTCTAAATAGAGCAAAGAGGAGGGAGGAAAGTGGGGCGCCTAAGGGTAGGAAAGACTGTGGAATGAGATAGACATCATTGCCCTAAGTATATGTATGAAGACACAAATGGTGTGACTCTACTTTGTGTACAACCAGAGATACGAAAAATTGTACTGTATATGTGTAATATGAATTGTAATGCATTCTGCTGTCACACATAACAAATTAGAATAAAAAACATTAAAATAGTTTGTTATTATTTGTGTTCTTCTTTCTAATACATAATCATTATCATTAAGGACCCAGAAAACAATACACCATGTGGAACTGAGAACTCTAACATCATTTCATGGAGTTAACTACTATAAAACAATTACATTTTTCTATAGATTTTAAATTCTAATTGTGTTTTACTATTGTCATACTTATCATATACCCTTCAGTAAATATTTGTTTTATGAATGAATATATTCTTTCTACCTCTAAAATATTACCTCAAGTTTCTATGTAATTAGGTAAATTGAGTTTACAATTTCTAAAGTACATATAAAATAGTACATAAGTATTATTACTTTTTATAAAATAACTTATCATAGATTTTTTATGAAAACAGAAAGCAATATTATATAACTGCCTCAAGACTCAGAAATTCCTGTTTTTCTTACTCCTGGCTCCCAGCCAGACTTGTGTCAATCACCTACTGAATAACTCATTTCACCAAAGTTCACAATAAGATAATAAATGTATATGTTACTTTACACAATAGATTTGCTCTTGAGGATTGAACAATCTATGTACTGTTTTACATACATAGTAGGGGGAATCAGCATTTAAAGAAACCCTGGGCTCTATCTACTCTTTTATAACTAAACTAAAATGAATAATCATGTGCTGACATATGTGTTTTATAAACTGTCTTCATATTTGGGATTGCTGGAAGAAAGTTCATATCTGTTCTTTCTTTAAGAAATGGAGATAATATTTTTAAAATATTTAGGAAGTACATATTATTAAATTAATTCAACCTCTGTGTATTATTAGATAAATTTAATTTAACCAAAACATAAATGGGTTTTAAAGCATAACTAGATCCTAACATAATAAAATCCTTGCCATGTTACCTATTTTATCCTATGACGCAGTATCCATATTCCTAGTTCAACAGATAAGCTATGGTTGTTTGAAATCCAGAATGCTATTATTCAAAGGAAATTATATTATATGTGATTTTTGCATTTCTAGGCCTTCTCAACAAAAGTTATTGAATCCATTCATAATGGAGATGATCTAGTTAAAACTACCATTAAACAGATAATACTGTTTGACAACAATTGGGAAGCTGGGAAGTTGCTTTGTGTTTCAACTTGGGATCCACAATTTACAAACCAATCTTCTATGAGCTACCACCCCAGTGACAAGCAGAAATTTCCCCAGCCAATGTACAAGATGCGTTAGAGTTGGTGTCTAGAGGCCAATCCCACATTCTTCCCTTTGTAATTAGAAGCAGCTTATAAAGTTCCTGGGGAAAATTTCAATAAAATTTCATTTAAGATAAATTGGGTATCCTTCATTAAAGAAATAGAGGCAATAACTCAATGAGCTAAACATATCACAATAGCATAGCAAATATTCATAAAGTAGCACATAATGACTGTGGGTAATGGAATGACTCTAGATATATCAAGAAGAATTACTAATGAATAATCACATCATATCAATTTCAAAAGGAATAAATAGTTTCTAAAAATGCCAGATATAACATAGTCCATAAGACACTTTTTAAACAATGACTTGCTCTTTCCCATTGAGCTTAAATGAATGTCAACCAGATGCTGCCCTTTAGTTGATATACCTAAATGATATTAGATCTCTAAAAAAAAAAAATTCAAGGTCTCCTTAAATAAGGCAAAATTATCAAAATAAAATCTCTATTAAAAAAAAAACTTGAGTCCTGCTTCCTGTGTGCATTATTAATAGCTGATATCAAAACAACCATGTTCTCTGTCTTCACTATATCCTGTTTTGTTGCTATAGAAAGATGAATGGAACAAATGAGAAGTAAACAGATCATCTCTTTCATTCCTTTTTTAGCCTATAGAGCTCTCCTGGCATCACAAAAGGAAAAAAATGCTAATTGCTTTCGTCTTATGTTTCTGTATACTCTAAATTAAGAATCATACCCTGATTCTAGTGTACATGCTATTAATTCTTAAGATCATTAATAAATACCAAACTGAATTAGTACTCAAACTTTGCTTGAAATTCCCCGTGGTATAAGATCCTGGAAAGGATTTGACTATGAAGGATCATTTAGAACACTGTTGGGCTTCCTTCAGGTTTATGTTATTCCTGACTTTCTTGGACCAGCTTTCAGTCCACATCCAAAATGACTGATTTGTTCTTAGGGTTGGCCAGTTTTTCTTTGCCAAAACATACTAATTATCACAGACTCATAGATTTTTTTAGATTTAGAAGAAACCTTAAGATCCATGCAGTCCAGCCCTCTCCTGACAGAAGTTTCTGCTATGGAGACTCTACCTGGTGCGATCAGGTTACCCTTGAGAGACTGAATTGCTCACTCACTTACTCCCCTCCAGCTTGATCCCATGAAGCCATCTGAATTAGAGTTTACTGGGTTCAAGCCTAAATTCTACCTTTCATCTTCATTCATTTTACATTGACCCTTAGATTCTACTCAAATATATTTAATTCCTTTACTTCATGACCACTTGTCCTATGTTAAAGGGTAAAATGATTCCAAGTCTCTTATTTTCACATCTTATTGTACTTCTCAAATGAGAGGACTAAGTTCCTTTTACCAGCCCCTCAGTGATCTGTGAATTTGGCTTAGTTTGTCTATAAATGTCTCTTAGAACTTGACACTAAAGATATATTCCAGCCAAAACAGAGAGGAAAGAGACTACCGCCTTTAGCATTGTAGGTATGCTTCGACTTTATAAAATTTAAGTCCCATTAGCCCTGTGTTCCTGTTGACCTACATGAATGGAATAACTACTATAATCCCTAATTCTTAATTTTTCACATATGTTCCTACTAAGACATCTTCACCTGATCTATCACTGATTTTGTGTAAACTCGAAGTCAGGACTTCATATCTATCATTCATGCTCCAATTTAAATACAATCTTGTCAGATTTAAACAATCCCTTCAGTTATTCAACCAACATCAGTTGGAAGCTGGAAGATAACACTATAAGTCATGGCACCCGGCCCTTTCAGATCCATGTCACCCTGGACTTTCATAAGTATTCATCCAGATTGATGAAAACGTTAATTGGGAGAGATTGGAACCTGTGGCATGTCCCTAAAAAATGTCTTCTAAAAGGGAAAATATCAGAATTCAAATCCTCTGGGTATTTCTTCAGTTAGTAATGCACTAGTCATCTTCTTTTCTACATTATTATCTGCCATATTTCCTTTAACTTAATGCCATTCCTGTTTTGTGATCCAGCAATATCTCATTAATCATCCTAAGAGTAGCAGCTAACATTTATTGAACATTTCCATCACTTACTGCAATAATCCTTTGACTTAGTCTATCATTAGTCCTATTTTACAGATATGAGAACTGAAATGTAGAAGTTAAAAAATTATCCTAGATAGAAGAGATGATACAGTGTCGTTAGAGACTGGAAACTCAGTTATTTCCTCCAAACCCCAAGCTCTTTATTGCTATCAGACAGTAGCATGTGAAGCCTCACCACGTGGTACGGCATAGCATACATCTTTGTTGCAGGTCTTTGCATGTCCTTTTATATGTCTTTACACACATTGTTTCCTCTGAAATGACTTCTTCTATTAGTCCATTTGGAAAACTTCTGCATTTTTAACAAGTGCAAGTTGCCTCCTTCCTGTTAGTCCCTGCTTGCCGTCTCTAGAATCCTCTGAGCTTCTATAATTACCCTCCACACAACATCCATACTTTCCACTTGGGCTTCCTTCCCAGAGCATTCGATGCCCTGACAGCAGGCTCCTCCTCACTGATTCACCTTTGTATTCTGAGACATTAGCACAGCGCCTGCCACTTAGAGGTGAAGGATGAACATTTGTAGAGTAGTCATTCATGTTGCCCTGTGAGTCATTGACCTCATGATGCATTTTCTTTGTGTCCCCTGGTCAAACTCACTTGAACTCATTCAGGGCAGCTTCACAATTTATACCTCTAAATACCCAACCCCTGCCATCACTTCAGCTCCTACTCTGCCCATCTTTACAGATATTCATTCTAAGAGTCCTCAAATCTTTTGGTCCTGGGTTTAGAAACAGAGATAGGACAGGAGCTGGGTGTTCTGCTGTCTCTCTGGCATGAGTATTCTATCTCCAGCTGCTAGAATCAGGTGACTCTCATCCTTTTTTTTTTTCTTCTGACCAGCAACGACCTGAGAACTTTTTAAAATCTTAACTCAAATTCGCATCATTTAACCATATACTTTGGTTGTTTCTTCCCCTTTGAAATGAATGGCATGTGCCAGAATTTTCTTAATGTCAAATTCAAAAGGATATTTCCTCTTGAACTTTTAAGCTGAATTGTGCTTTCATCTAAAGTTTATGGAACTGCATATAACTTTCCTCTTCTTAAACACTTAACTGCAAATAAAAATCACGTTTATAAAATTTTGGTGTATTTACCTTCTTGTACATGAATTATCACTAATGGAAAGTGTGAGAGATCCACTTTTTGCTTAGTTCTTTTCCCCTTCTAGTATGCTCCTTATGTCTTGATATGTACCCTGCATCTGTCCATGTAGACTGAAGAATTAAGATCATTCTCTGAATATTTGAAATAAAAAAATTCTTAATCACTATGATAAATGAAGATAAGTTTTTTTTGTATTTGTATTACTAATGTGGAAAAGTTTTTAGGCAATGGGATAACATCTACATATTTGCACAGAATCTAGTGAGATATTCTTCCTTTCTCTGAATTTTTAAAAATGAACTGTGATTTTATTTCTCTCCTACTCAGCCATCTTCTCAGGTATATCCGCAACTCAGGCACTGGGATGCCTGTATCTCATGAATGGTTTTGCATGTAGCAGGGGTCTTGGAAGAAATTTCCTTTTCTTGAAAACAAGATCCTTCTCTGGCCAGTGCCTTGCATGACATTTTGGCCACTTTGCTTAGTCCTCTTGGTCCCTTTGGATCTCCATTCTCCAAATGCTCTGAGAGTCTTCCTGTCTTTCACCTTCAGCACCTTATACCTACCTATTTTCATGTACCTACCAATCAATCTACCACTTTTGCAACCTCTAGATCTGCAGGTGTCTTCTTCCTGAAAAGCTCTTTCTCACTTGACCTTCTTTGTTTCAATGGTTTATTTCTCTGAGCCTCTGGGCCTTGATATCTACAAGTTCAGGAAAGAGAATTTCCTTCCTGGTTCCTCTTACGTGTATTAATATCCCCTGCACCAAATACAAACTCCCCAGGGCTCCAAGACACATATCCCAGTACAATAAGAGAAAAACATAAACTATCTACCATGTAAGCATTGGCACAGACAACCCTACCCATTGGGATAGCTGAGCTCCCAATAGGCTATCGAAGCACAGAGCTTTGCCCCTTTCCATATCTCTTCTATTAGGAATATTAATTTATGTTGCAGAGTATGTGGGGGTGGCAATGGGAAGGGAGATGACATGACCTTTACATTTTCTTCTAATTTATCACTTTATGAATTTGAGTAGCTCATTCATTATTCAAAACCTGCCTATAAAAAATTAGCAGTCTTGCTATTGAAACTTTAGTTAAAATATCTTTCCTCTTTTTGAGCCTCTAGATCATTGTCTAATCAACAGAAGAGTTTTTGATCTTGTTAATTCTTATGTTTTGGTAGCATAATTTGTGCCACAGAGATTAAACATTTCCTCAAGTGTAGTCATGTCACTATGTTAATCTGTGGAAGAGCTTCAATGAAGTTATTTTTTTTTTCCTTCTACATTTTCTGGATCCTCTTCCAAATGCTGACTATCCACTTCATTGTCAAGTTGAAGATCATTGCCACTATTAATATTTCAAAAGTATGATGCCACCTTGCCACCTTTCCTTCTGTTCTGAGCCTTTGTACTTAAATCGTACCCAACAGAGTTGACATTTCAATTAGGAGAAGGCTCCCGCCAAGAGCTTGTTGTGTCCGCCCTGCCCTGAACCTCTGTGGTTGGCACACGGCTCTAATGCTTCAGCCACTGACCACATTCTCTCCTTGTTGGATTATTTCAAAACATTTTTGTTGACCTTGTTTTCTGCTGTAATACAGAGTACAATTGCTTCTGAATCGGTAAAGCAGGAACATTTCATTCACAAAGATGTAAGCGTATTTGTCTCTACCCTCTGCACATACCACTTGTCACAGGTTATCTGTATCAGTCACTTTATAAAATAAAATTCCGATTTTATAATAGTGTTAGATGCACAGAGAAATTGTAAAGCTATTACAGGGAGTTTCTATAGACTTCACACCTAGTTTCCCCATTAGTCACATTAGTATATCACCTTTGTGCCAACTAATGAACAAGTATTGATATATTATCAATAAAAAGTTAATATGTTATTCAGATGTTTTTACATTTTATTTAATATCCCACCTTTTTTTCCAAGATCCCACATTCCATTTAAACCCCATGTCTCCTTAGGCTCCCTAAACCCATGACAGTTTCTCAGGCTTCCCCAGCTTGTGATGACCTGGACAATTTTGAAGAATACTGGTCAGGTCACTTTGTACAACATTTCTCAATTGGAATTTGATATATGTTTCATGATTTGAGTTAGGGTTTTGCATTTGGGGGAGGAATATCACAGGAGTCCATTCTCAGCACATCATGTTGAAGGGTACATTGTATCATATCACCTCAAGGTACCACTGTTGATGTGGACTTAACTTAAATGGTGTTTGTTAGATTTCCTGACTGTAAACTTCCATTTTTCTTGCCTTTTCATACTGTGCTCTTCTGAATTAAGCCATCGCATGCAGCCCACACTTCAATAGTACAGTTATGTTCCCCCTCATTGAGAGAGGGGTGTGTCTACAAAAACTATTTAATAGTTTTCTGTGGAATATATGTCTCTTCTCCCTAACATATCTATTCCATCATTGACTGATGTCAGTATGGACTCGTGGATCACCATTTGGTTTGTAAAACTCATGTCAGAGTTGGTGACATATTTCTTTTCCTCAGTCTGAAGCATGTTTCAGTGTTCACATTTTAATCTCTTGTATCCCATGTGTGGTAGGATGAGGAGAAGTGATGCTCATAACCACTACCCTGGGGCTCTAGGGACTTGAAGATCACATCTCAGTGCAACTATATTACAATAGGAGACAACATGGTAGAGTGCCTAGCTTGCCTGACTTTGAATTCTGACTCTGCTGTTTTGTGATATGACATGGATTATTTAAGCTCCCCGTATCTCAGTTTTTCATCTACGAAATGGGTATTATAATCACACATAGCATGTACTATTGTGAAGATTAAATGAGATAATCTCTGTAAAGGGATAAGAGCAGTGCTTTGGAACAACAACCAAAAAAAAAAAAAGCACAAAATAAATGTCAGACAAGGAAACCATGGTTTATATTTTAAACTTCAGGTAATGCCATGCGTGATAAAAGATGCAACTCTGTGTTAATAAGACTGCTTGATAAAAAAGGAGATGCTATTACTCAAAGGTGAAATTAGCCATTAAATTTCACTATGGTTGTTTACCTTCCTACTGTAGCATCCTATTATTTACTCTAGTGAAGGTGGCAGGTCTGAGGCAACAGGAATAAGCAAAAAATCCGGGCTCACTGAGTGCAAAACAAGTTATGAGGACTTCTTCTGCTGGTCTTCAGGAAACAGGTGCAAAGAAAAGGGTACAGAGAAATAAACCTGCTTATGAGTAAAACTGTACTATGCCTAAGAGCTAAGTGGCTAGGCAGGGGAGTGCCTGGGACTGTTGAGATGGAATCTTTGCTTTTGTGGGAAGGAACTGGCTAGAAATGGAGAGAAAAGATTTGCTAATGGAATGCATCAAACCCAGCATTTTGCCAGATGCAGTAGCACATGCCTGTCATCCTAGCAGCTCAGGAGGCCTCAGCAAATAAGTGAGGCCCTAAGCAACTTAGCGAGACCCTGTCTGTAAACAAAAAATAAAAAGGGCTGGGGATGTGACTCCCCCTGGGTTAAATCCCCAGTAAGAAGAAGGAGAGGAAAAGGAGAAGGAAAAGAAAAGAAGAAAATAAAAAGCCAGCATCTCCTCTATCTCCAGTGTGTAAAGGATGACTCTAAGCATTGCATCAGAAAATATTCACTAAATTTTGGGTTGACAGCATATGTCATAACTTGAATTCATTTTCATATATATTCACTCCAAACACCAATCAGGAGCATCATATAATATAAATCAGTTTCCATTACTGAGACTCATTTGCTTAAGGATAAGGAAATAGTACCTGCAGAGTCCCACATCAGAAACTTATATGTCTTTTACCTAATACCTTCGTTTCATTGATCACATTTAAGCACCCCAATGGCAATTTCTTCTCGATGACAAATACAGCTAGGAAGAATGCCATAGAGGAATGTCTAATTCCAAACAAATTGAAATCAATGAGGAATATTTCCCAAAACATGTCTAAACACATGTTGTCATCTTCTCATAGAAATATTTAATTATATAGAGCCTAAGACTTCATTGGACATGTTTAGTCAAATCATTCGTATCTTGTCTGCAAATATAAAATTTCTATAGAATTTAAGGATCCAAATATTCCACCTAAATGTAAAAGTCTTTGCTGAAATAATTTGTGAAATAATCTCCAGGGTCTTTCAAGGTTCAGCTAGACCATGTTGGGGATTCTCAGATATTTTACTCATAGCTTATATCTCACCAATCCAATTTTAAAACAAAAAATTAAACACTGCCACAGCTCACCTACTCTTTCTTTGTAGAAGATACTTCTGTAAAACATAAATAACTTTCATTCACTCTAACAACATGTAACTTTCCTTTATCCCTCTTTGCAGTTCCCTACTCTCCATGGCTAGGTTACCCAAGAATGACATGCACACTTGATTCCCACTTGGGATGTTAATGTTAAATGATCGGGATGAAGGACTTCCCTGGCTTGCCCAGCAGTGTCTCTGCTTTAGCTCTAAAAGTCCTGTGCCCCCAGAAAACTCCTCAATCTTGGAAAAGTCAGGGTACTGGTCACTTAGACATGAATATGTTTGATGGTAACACATTAATTATTTACCTATATCATAAGTCCACTTACCTCTCTGAAGTTGTGTAATGTATTGGCCTCTATTAAAGTTGGGTAAGAAAATGTTACCTGTACAATATTGGAGGTAGCAATTCTTATATTTAAAAAAGGCAACAGAACTGGGAATGTAACTTAGTGATATAGCACTTATATCACTTAGTGATATAGCACTTCTCTAGCATGCTAAAGACCCTGGGTTTGATCTCTAATGCTGCAGAACAAACAAACAAACAAGAAACATGCTAAAAAGAAAAGAAATGTCAGTGTTGCAAATCAGATATTAAAATTAGGGTAGCTCATTGAAGGCTTCAGATATTCTAACTAGGCTTCTCTTTTAGACTACTTATTATGGTATTACTCTCTACACCAAGTCCATGGACTCGAAAATTATAGCTTGAAGGCCAAATCTAGCCTCCTGATTGTTTCTATAAATATGATTTCATTGCAACACAGATACAAACTTTTTTTATGAATCGTCTATGGCTACTTTTGCACAAGGCAGAGCTGACTAGTTGTATCAGAGATGATGTAAGTAGAAAGATCTATATCATTTACTATTCATCCCTTTACCAAAACTCTTTGCAAACTATTATCCCAATAAAAGGACTTCATAGTCCTCCCTCCTTCTAGATCCTTTCAACATCCCACCTTCATTTCTATAACAAAGATTAAATTTCTGTCAGGCACAGTGCTGCATGCCTGTAATCCCAGCAGCTCAGAGGCTGAGACAGGAGGATTATGAGTTCAAAGCCAGACTCAGCAAAGGCGAGGCACTGAGCAACTCAGTGAGACCCTGTCTTTAAATAAAATACAAAATAGGGCTGGGGATTTGGCTCAGTGGTTGAGTGCCCCTGAATTCAATCCTGGTTTACCCGCTCCAAAAAAGAATAAGTTTCTAAAAAATCCTTATGAATAGGTCCTCACTAAAGAGATGCACGGGGAAGTGAAATAAATTGGCTGAAATGAAATATGTATCTTACAGCTGTCTTTGAACTTACTCCTTTCCTGCACAATGCTCCAATGCTGTTCCTTCAACTTAACATGCCCTTCCCTTTACTTTCACAGCCTAAAAATCCGACTATAGTAAGTGGGTTCTGCAAACTTGAAGCCCTGTGCATCTGGCAGCCAAAAGTAAATATTCCTTTACTGGTCTTTCAAAAATCCAAACAAAGCACCTTATGATGCATTCAGTTATTTATGTAACTGGCTGTCCATTTTTGACTATTTAAATCCTATGATCAGAATTTATCTTTAAGTCTCCTGAAGTTTCTAATAGATCGTTATGAATGGGTCCTCACTAAAGAGGTGCTGAATGTATTCATGCGTTCAGATGAATGTAGAAGTGGAATAAATTGGCTAAAATTAATATGTGCCTAGAAGCTATCTTTGAACTTATTCTTTTTGTGTCCTTTTGAATTTGCAATAATTCCATGAGCAGGGCAGGGCAGTAACATTGTTACTTACAATATCAAGAATAAGAAAAAGTCCCAATAAAACATAGTACTACATGGTCGAGTGCTAGCATCAGAGTCAGTAGAGAAGCAGCTTGCAAACTTGGCCAAGAGAACACAGAGAACATAAGTCTGCATCTGCAATTATATGTCTTCAATAAGAACCCAAGATTATTTTTCAGTATAATGCAATAGTATTTTATTATTTTATAGGGATTCTAAGCTTATATAATGATTTTACTGATAAGCAACTTCAGATTAACTAAATAAATCATATAAGGGCTGCTGGTTAGCATCTCCAAACAAATTGGTGCTCTTGTCACTTACCTAACCTGAAAGGTCTGGACAGGTTCTGAGTACAACTCGGTTAGCTGCTCATGTTCCAACAGACTTCAGAATTGGATTCACTGTGAGCAATTTGGTAGAAACAATTTTCCTTTGGCATTTGGTCCCCAAGCTACATGTAGTCCTCATCTGCTTAATAGATTCACAGAGCATGAGAATTGGCCAGCAACAGTCCATGTGTGAATTGAAAATTAGAAGGACATGATAAAAAGACCTTGAGACATAGTTCAAGATATACATGTTCCAATCCCAGTTTTATACTTTACCAGTGCTTTTAGTTTTATTTTTATAAGCATGAACATGTCATTTACCTTCTTTGGGCTTTGGTTTCTCTTTTGGTAAAATGAGGGACTAGGCCAGGATGATGTCCCTGTTCTGTCTAGTACTAGCATCTTTTCATCCTGCTACTAGGCTGGGCAGTGGGCATTCCTCTGACAAGTTTCCCCAACCAAGAACCATCAGAAGAATGTAGTTGTGAAAGAGGCGGAAGCTCTGCACAATCATCTCTGGACAACCAAGGCTGTGCTACTCTCCCTAAAAAGAGTCTGCTTCCACTTGTTTGCTTTCCTTGATTTCTCTTCTCTGTCAATCCAGGGTTCCAGATCTAAACAGCTCCATGCATCTTCTGTTTTAACTATAGAGCTCTTGAATACTTTGTTGACATCATCTTATTTTATATTCATTTTGTATTTACTGTTGTCTAGTGGGATTTCCTCTGTGTATATGTTCATGCACTTATTCGTGCATTTGGGAAGGCTTCATTCAAATCTAAGGCAAGCCTATGCCAGTAGAAATCATTTGCTTTGCTTTCTTTAAAATTCTTTATAGGACTTAACAAACATGCTAAGCAAGCAATGTTTATTTGACATTTAAATGACAGTTACCAGGTGATTTTTAACTTCTATGCTCCAGACTGCACTTAACACAATATAAAATTGAAACAAGTAGCCACTGATATCAGAAACTCATCCAAATGAGTAGGGGTATGTAAGTGCAGAAAAATATTTACTGTGTTCTGTTTGCAAATTCAGCACTCATCAATAGAAAGCACATGGGAGTCTATTGCTAAGATACAAAGTTAGAAAATGCATGACCCTCTGTGGTCTTAAGATCTTAATAATCTTCTCATGGAGGTTTTTTCTTTTGGTGGGGGAGTGGGTAAAAAATTCCCTTTTTCAAGTATGATCCTTGTTATACTAACTTGTGATAATTTGTTGAGCCCTATCTAATAGGCTGCTTTGTAACTCTATCCAGGTGAAGGGAATTATTTTCTTCAGTGTTCCTTTAACACTGTTCAATGGACCAATATTCCCAGTGGTTAGATCCTAAACATTTTACCTACATTCTCCAAAAGCATTAGGGTGATAACCACCAGGGAATCAAGATGGCTTGCGGTTGCTACCATCATTCTGAAGAGTCACACTCTCACTGGGTCACAGACATGGAAGTCATCAACAGAATCTGCCCTTTTTCCAGCTTCCCAGTAATATGGCAGGAAAGTACCGGGGTAGTGAAAACTCCCAATCCCTCCAGCACTTTGGATTACATCTACGAGCACAGGAAGGCATCTCTAGATGTTTGAAGGCCATCTCAGAAAGTGTCCTTCAGTTTCTATTTCCCCTCAATCTCCAGGGAGTGGCTTCCAAGAGTGACTCAGCATCTCTCAGATGCTGATAAATGGAATCCTCAAAAGCCACTCTTTTCCCAGATAGGAAAATGACTCCAGATGAAAGAGTATCTTGCTTCCACCATCTAATGGAACATCTTATCATCCTGGCAGATTGGATAGGCTTTTGGTTGCTTAGAATAGTTTATTTTTTTCATTTCTTTTTCATTTATCAAACACCTATGAACTGCTGACTGTTTTTAAAACCATTCTCAACTGTTCTGCATCCAACCTGAGCTGCAGTAGCAACTGCAGTCCACTATCACTCTCCATCTGCTCACCTTCGTTAGGTTTGATGGGTGAAAATAATGGCTAAAACTCAGGGAGAAAAAGACACCTGTTTGCCTGTTGTCAAACTCTTAACTTTTCTAGGCAACACTCAGTCAATCCAAGAGGGGAAACTTTCTTAGAAGAGAGAAAATCTCTGTGTATGTGTGTGTGTTTATGTACTTATTACATATATACACCCACAAAGTCCATGTGTGTGTATATTTTTTTTCAAATAACTGCAGAATTATTACACAAGAAACTAAAACCTCACAAGTTTTCTGCCTGCTCACTATTCTAAAGCTTTGACATGCATAGAAGAGCAGAAGAAAGCCAGACCTATGGGAGTGAACACAGCCCCAGCATGCTGAGTCATTTGTTCTTGATATAAAATGTGACCTGTATGATCATCAGCATTTAGCACCACGGGAGGCAGGCAGCAGGGGAGGAGTGTCTTGTGGTGCCATCCCCAATGGGGATGACATTAAAAATAGACCAAATGACCTGCTTCTTCCTTGGCTGGTGTCAAAACATTCAGTGCTTCAATTTAGTTATCACCAGGTGCTCTTCCCCCAGTGTGACAAGGTGAGAACTTCAGGGAAGAGCCACTGACAGCAGAAGAAACAAACCCTCAAACAGTGGAGAGAGAAAATAACGACTTGGCAAAATAAACAAGAGAAACAGGTAATGTTCGGTTCACATCCATGAAGGCTATTTTAGGCAGGAGAAAAATGTTTATAGCTTTTGTTCTGTATTCCTCTCCTCTGGCCCTCTAAAACAAGAGGGTCAAATTAAAGCCTTCACAAGAAATGTGGTCAAGTACAGCGGTGGTCAGGTTGGTTAATCACAGGTGCACTGATGCCCATCTTCATGCTTTGAACAGTAATCCAACCGTTGCCATTCTCTGGATTTTTGACAATGGGTTTATGGCACTCATCAAGTTCTCTGACCTATAAAGTTTAAGAATCACTGCTGAAGATTGCAGTCTGCTGTTACTGCAGAAGCTGGCTCTGGCCAGTTGCAGGTACACTACTGCCAGGAAGTGTCTTGGGAGGGCTCTTGGCCCAAGGACTGGCTGAAGTCTAGCTTTGCTCCCTACTCAACCTCCTGCCTTCATGTGGAATAAAAGTCAAGGTCAAGGTCACCTTTTTGGACTGTTCTTTTTTTTTTTTGGTCCAGAGAGCCCTTGGTTTTATAATTCATACAAGAGTGGTGTGTATGATAAAGATGATCTATGATTGCTCATCTTCCCCTTTCCTCCACAACACCAAGGGCTTAGTAACTTCCCCATCAGCCCAAATCAGTAAGCTGACCCTAAGAGCCTTTACTTAGAAAATGTTAGTTTCTCTGCCCCTGTACTATTCAAATTAGAGAAATTTCATGAATCCTAGCAATTTAAGGTGGTTTTGTGATCCTTTGCTCTAAAAACATACTATCCAACACAGTAGAATCAAGCTACAGATAGTTCTTAAGGACTTGAAATGTTGTTGGCCAAGAATGAGGTGAGAAAGAAGTTTAAAATACACATAGGGTTTTGAAGATTTATGAGGGAAAAAAAAACCCCAAACATCCTATTAGCTATTTATTGCTAATTAACATTCCATTTATGTTGGATTAAATAGTATAGCATATAAGCCAATTTATATCACCATTTCTCTTCACTTTCTTTAGTATGGCTACTAGAAATTTTAAAACTCTACACATTGCAGTTCTGTTGACTTTGTACTTCTGTTCAACAGCACTTGTCTGATTCGATCTGTCCAGACTTTTGACAAAGTACCTAGCCTCCCTCAGGGACTCCATTCTTCTTCTGACAGATCTGATGGAAAAAAAAAATTAAAAAGTGCTTCTCATACTAAAGTAAAATCTGTCTCTCTTTATCTTCTTAATCTCCAGGTTGAATTCATGGAATTATAAGGCAGCAGTTAGGCCTGATTCTTTTTGGCAGAATTTCAAATATTCCATGGCATTTATCACAACTCCTAATTTTCCTCTGGGAAAAACACTCACAACATCTTCTATTCAACCTCTTCTAACAAATCTGAAGCCCTTGTTCTAGCTACTCTTGATATTCTGTGGTTTGTTAGATTAGAATACCAACCTTTATCCATTTGCCCTCTTGGTTCATTAGCATGTTTTATTGTTAATTTTTAAACAGAAATCATGTAACATCTGTGGTATCACTGCATGAATGATTCCCTAACTTCATACTTAGATATGTTGGTTCTGTGCTTTAATTTAAATTGCTTAAATTACTTTCCCATGTTTAAAGTTTATCCAAACCTTAAATTAGTTGTGTATTATTTACTCTAAACATGACCTTGTTAAACATTTATACCTATGTATTCTTTCAATACCTTTTAGTGAATACTACTGAATGTGATTTTTTTTTCCATTTCACATGTTGCATCCAAGATGGAAGCTGAATTATTTTCAAGGAAAAACTATACATCACATTACATTTTTCCTTGAATATAGCAGTATCAGTCCTGGTATATCCTTATTTTAAGTATAAGAGTAGTATTAAAACAAATGTAAAAGAAGCAGCTTCATAATGAAAAGGCACATATTCTCTTGGAATAACAAAACTTTGAGACTTTTAAGCCACTTTTCCATCTTCAGAGCAATCGAGAAGATTTGGATATAAGAACAAGCAACAGTCAAGGTTACAACCTTGGAGAGAAAAGAGGTCTCATGAGTTTCAAGGCTGCTGACAACATTTACTAAGAATATTAATGATGCAAGGCCAAGTCCTGCCTAGTTATCCAGGATTATGGCCAGGGTAAGTCCTCCATTCTGTCCCTCAATTGAGACAAAACTCAAACCCAAGCCTTATAAATTATTGAGGTTAAAAAGTTTCATATTCTCATCTGTCCATGCCTTTATTTCTCTGGTTCTAGGAATAAGCACTCAAAGAAAGAAAATGACATCTCAAAGGTAATAGAGCTAAAACAGAGCACTCCAGAGTACAATTCACAATTTCTCTTTGGATTATGAAAGCTGACTCCAACCATTGTAAAGAATAGAAGCTAAATATTTTAGTCCATCCAACTTACTATTATTATTATTGTTATTCTGGCACTGAAGAGATCATCAACGCTGTTGAGGATAATGAGAAGATATAATTAAAATCATCTTCACAGTTCTGAGCTCACATGCTCTTGCTTGGTAAAGCAGATGGAGAAGACCAGATGGTCCTTGACAGGATAAACTAGTGAGGTGGCTGAGAATGTTGGGTGAAACACTGCATTGGAAACACCAAGCTCTGGCTTCTCCACCTGTGTTCAATGTTATCTGGGTAAGACTCATAAATTCACTAGGCCACCTTATTGTCATCTATAGAGACAACTCATCTGCTCTGACTTACAGGATGACAAAGAGGAGCAGTAGGGTCATTGGAAAGGTTTTGAGAATGGGTTGCTGCTTCCCAATATCCACTGTGCCTTTACCTCCCAGTGTCCAGAAGAAAAACTGTCAGTTCCAATTTGTCCTCATAGACTTGCCCTTGAGACACATCTTTTCCTTCAAGGAAGTGGACTTCACCCCTCCCTTTCATGTCTCAGCCAGAAGGTAAGGCAGCTAGCAGCTTATCCAACAAAAGTATGGGAAAGAAAAAAAATTAGGAAATGTGAAGATTCAAGTTGGTGCCAAAGTCATTTCACATAATCAGTTTAATAACAACAACAACAACAACAAAACACTAAAGCACCAAAGTTTCATTTTCTTACAACAGAATCCCAAGTAAAATCTCCACAGAAGAATCCTCACTGATAGAGATATGTCACTAATTTAGCTTCCTTTAAATAAATGATAGTGCAATTTCAGTGCAAATCCAAGTGGTGAATAATAAGTTATACTGCAGAGCTTACAAGTGAATGAACAAATTATAGTGGTCAGAAGATATTTTTAGAAATAAGTAAGAGTAGGGTTTAATTTGTCTCTTGACCATACTTCTTTTATTCCAATGTTTTTCTTCATTTGGTGTCCATGAGCTTCACACATACACTCATTCCCATTCTCTCTCTCTGACAATGTGATATAATTTAGATTATTTTTGATGAAATAATAGATGGCAATCAATAACAGACACATATAGTAGGGTTACCTAAAAGAAGTTTAAGGAGCCTACTTTAATTCTGACATCAACTTCACAAAGACCACCTGAACATTCTAATCTTCCACAAATCGTTCCTGAGTTCTTTTTTGAAAATTTTTAAATTTGTACTTATTTTGACCTACACAGCAAGAGAGTGTATTTTGACATATTATACATACAGTGGGTATCACTTATTCTAATTAGGATCTTATTCTTGGGTTGCACATGACATAGTTTCACTGGTCTGTATTGATATATGAATATAGGAAAGTTATGTCCAGTTACTTTTTTGTTGTTGTTGTTACCAAGGATTGAACTCAGGGGCACTCAACCACTGAACCACATCCCCAGCCCTATTTTGTATTTTATTTAGAGACAGGGTTTCACTGAGTTGCTTAGCACCTTGCTTTTGCTGGGGCTGCCTTTGAATTCTCGATCCTACTGCCTGGGCCTCCTGAGCTGCTGGGATTATAGGCGGGTGCCACTGCATCTGGCTCCAATTCACTTTAATACCATTAGTGCCACAAGATTTGGGGGAGCTCTGAATTTCAACTTTGAGCTTGCCTGTCCTTGTCTCATTTTGTTCCCAGCATTTTCATATAGAAGAGCAGATACCTCTTCTCCCATCACTGTCTTTGAATAACAAGCATGTTCTGACTGAGAATGTGGGAGTACATAGAAACAGATTCAAATTCAACCAGTGTTTCCTGAATCCCACAATAATTACACTGCGGACATGAGACTAATACATCTAAAACAAAGGATGAAATCAGAATGATATGTTTAATCTAATAAATCAGTTCAATTTGTACAATTAATAGGGCTGGCAAGGTCCTAGGAAAACCAGTTGAAGCTGTTATTTTCTAAGAAAATGGAGAGTGGGGGAATATGATATGGATTCCTCTCGAGGAGAAGGGGTGATGCTCCTTTAACAGCTTCTCCTTCCACCAGGCTGCCCTCTGCCTCCAAGAGCCATGCTTGAGGTAGGCCTAACGTGAAACAGCAGAATGCGGAGACTCAAACTTGCCCTTCTAAGAGGTAAACTCATCTCCACAGAGTATATAAGTCCAAAAGTTCTCCAAATGTCTATTCTTCCCCCTATCTTCATCTCTGTTTTTCTCCTTTGTTCTTCAAATCAGAAGCCATGGAACTGTTTTCCCTCAAGTACTTGTGAATTCTCTCTTCCAATGTCTGCTTCGCCCCCTGCTCCGGGTCCTTCATAAGTTCCCTCTTTCTCTCTCTCTCTCTCTGTCTCTCCCCCATTGCCTCCCCTCACCACCCTCCATACATTCACATGTCAATCCTGGCTGTTTTCTCACTTACAAAAGTGCTACCATCTGTGTATAGTGGAAAGCGACTCTAATATGTCCCAGATTATTCCCAAAGGAGAAAATAAATGAGAACTTTACCTCTAATTGCACATTTAAAGATGAGAATCCTAGAAAGGAATCACTGCCCACGTCATATCAAGCCTACACACTCAGGCTGGCATTCCAGGATCGCCACCGAAAGCCATATGTACCTTCCTGAGAACCTTTACCGCTTTTCAGCCTGAACCTGTCATTCCCTGTCAGGACGACCCTCTTTTCAACCTTCTGTACACCTCTAAGTCTCACACATTTTCTCCTTTTGAGAATGATTTTCCCCTCCCACTCTGCTAACTTCAATTCTACCTGTACTTGAAGTCTTCATGCATGTTCTGTTTTGGCCATAAAGATCTCGGTGACTTCACGTTTCCCACCAGCAGTTCAATGCACCCTGCCTGGCATTGCTCCAGGATTTCTAAATGAATTTCTAAATCTACGTTTTCAGATGGTAAGATAGTAGGGATCATACTTCCTACTTTTCTTTCATCCACCCACAGTTTTTTATGTATTTATTATCTGTATTATTTTACCTAGAATTAAATCTGTCATTGTTGGGCACGGTGGCACATGCCTGTGATGCCAGCAGCTCGGGAGGCTGAGGTAGTAGGATTGCGAGTTCAAAGGCAGCTTCAGCAAAAGCGGGGTGCTAAGTAACTTAGTGAGACCCTGTTTCTAAATAAAATACAAAATAGGGCTAGGAATGAGGCTTTGTGGTTGAATGCCCCTGAGTTCAATGTCCAGTACCAGGGGGAAAAAAAAGGAAGAAGAATTAAACCTTCCATCAATATGAACTATTCAATGGAGCAAGACCCTGTGCTAGGTGCTAGAAACTAACCTCAGATATGATAGCATCCCTATTTTGGAGCAGGTGACAGTTCATTAAGGAAGGCAATCTTAATAATTAGCTCCTAAAACTTCCTTCCTTTCTCTTTTCTACTATTATTTACTATTAACAAAATGAGACTAACTATATCTAACTATTGTGAAATCTCCTTTAGAGAAAGAACAGTAACCCTACCTAGGGGCAAATGCCTTGATTCCACTAAATTTGAGTGACCTTTACATAAAAGACAAAACAATATAAAGGTAAAAGTAGTGACATTGTTTTAAAAACAAGAGAAACATTAACTTTCAAGGATGTACATTTAATAAAAATGAACAAACAATAATGACACTGCATTATAGAATTGTTCACTTTATCAAAACAACACCAATACACATCATCTGTCACAGCCAGAAAAAAATGAACACAGCCCCTAGAATTCCAAACTGACTGAAACAAACAGGATTTCAAACTGAGCTTTACCTATATAGACCTGAATTATTAAATCATACATTTTAATTGACAAAACTCACATAAATGTATCATATACAATATGTTGTTTTGAAATTTGTACAAATTGTAGAATGGCTGAATTAAACTGATTAATGTATGTGTAACCTCACACACTTTTCATACTTAAAAATCTACTTTCATAGCAATTTTAAAGAACAAAACACGTAGGTATTAATTATAACACGTTGCACAATAGATCTCTTGTACACTTTAAATCAAGCCTATTTTTCATGGATAGAACTTGAATTCATCTTGAGCCTCACTCGAGAATATTCCATTCAGGAACTCTGAAAAAATTTCCCAGGTATTCATTAATCCTTCATATATCTGTACATGGTTCCAAGTTCACTATAGTTTAAATACCCCCCCCCACAATATTGGATTAAAGGAACTCCAAAATGAGATTGAATCAGAGACAAATGTTGGGGAAATCTCAATTCCAGTTCATGTTCTAACATCAAAACCTAAATTGATGAATAAAGGTAATTGCAAGAATCTAACTTCTTTCCATCTGGAAAAAAAACAAGAAGCTAATTTTAATTTTTTTATTTCATAACAGCTACCAACATCATTGCTGTGGTCATGCCCCCCGCCACCACACAGGGTGCATACACTCACTCATACAATAATCTTTATTGAAAATCTACTGTCTGATACTTTGTAAGACTATTTGGGAAAATGCAAAAGGAGAACAGTAACCAATACTCTGAAGGAGTTTATAATGAAAATCGAAAGAAAAAAAACATCAATAGGAAAATATTCAAGACATATACTAAGACAAGTGGGTGACTATAGTAGGGGCACAGCTCTCTGATGAGATGGCAGCAGGGTTCAGCTTTCCCTGTCGAGCTGAACATGTCCAAAGGGCTACTGGATGCAAAAAGATCAGGAAGACTGACTTGGTGTGTGGAATTTCTTCCAGTTTGGGGCAAGGAAGGATAGAAGGAGACAGATGAATCGAGCCAAAATGTAAAGCAATATTTATTATGTAGTAAGTAATAGAGTCCAACACAGGCAATATAGAAAAAAAGGATTAAAGTTGAACAGCTTATATTAGGAAAGAGTCATCGATGTGAGTGATATTAGGCCTATATGTACACAATATATGTGTATACATAGTGAATGTATTATTTTATTGTAAAAGTAATATTTAATGAGGTCTAGAAAAGTTTTTAATGGATAGGATTTGGAAAGTACAACAAATGAAAAAAAAAAGTGTTAGGATTGACTCAGCAATGGGAAGGAGGTAGAAAGGCCACAGGCAGTATCCTATGTCAGGGCCTTATGTTCTGCATCAGTAGCCAGAGGCAAGCCAGAGAGGCTAGTGCAAGAGCCACCCCACAGAGATGGGGATAGGGGTGTGGAGGGCTGATGCCTTGCTGGGGATGGAGGAAGTACCACCAAACCCAGCAGCTGGAATCAAGTGTTTTGATCTGCTTTAGGAAGACCCTCCTGGGGTCGATTCATTAGCAGCTGTAATCTTAGGTAGGCAACTTAGTGGGGTGGCCATAGCTAACTACTAAGGAAAGGGTAAGATGTGGATTGTTAGCAGGAAAGGAGAATTCTGCAGAAGGGCAGAAGACAAAACAATCCTACTATGTGGACAAAGTCTGTATTTGATTGGAAAGATGACACAGAACTTTAAGGTGTGTGCATGGAAGGGGTTCCTCAAAACACAGGAGTGCTGCTGTCTGGCTTTGAATAACAAGCAGGAGGCATAATCAGAGTTTCTCAAGGGTGAAAGAAAGACTCCACCCAGCATTGACAGGTGGTGGGAAGCCTTATGCTATGGTCTCTAGGAATCTACCTCTTTGTTCCCTTTGTGTTTTTTCCTTTCCATCTTTCTTTTTCTTTCTTCCAGGTCTGTAATATTTAGTGAGATGAGATGGCTCTAGGAGGTCCAAATATATGTACATGCTGGGGACAGTGGCTGCTTCCTCTACACAGTAATTTGAAGTCTCCAAGTTCTAAATCGCAGGAGATATTTATATCCAGGAAGAAGATTTCAGCTAACTATGTGTTTGCCTGCAGGCAGCAGCCTCAACAGGCACTGTTTACTTTGCAACGTGAATGGAAAACATCATTTTTAAAAAGCTAATTTCTAAAATCCCACCCCACAAACAGCCTAATTTTAGAACCTACAAAAGTTAATAATTTCAAAATTCTACCCAATGGTTCTTATTTATGTTCTGCAACGCAAGTCTAAATATATCATAAAGGAGATTTTAAATATTACTTTATGTGTTTGTTTACTTATTATTGTATTCATTTATTTATTTTCTGAAGTAAAAGCACAGAAATCTGTTGTTACTAGTTTGTGTTTGTCCTCCAGACTGGAGATGGTTTTCCCCTAATAAGATAAGGAAGTGGGAGAAACTCAGATGAAGAAAAATCAGAGTTCCTGATTAAACTCTCCAGAATAAAAAAAAAAAAATTAAATGCAGTAACCCCATATTTTAAGAGCACAGCCTTCTGCACTTTCTTATTAATATCTTCTACCTCCTTAGGATTACTGAAATCAGAAAGACACTACAGAGTCTAAACCTTACATGAAGAAAATAATAATCAAACCTGGTCCTGTAAAAGCACCTGAGAGTCAGCACTACAGAACTTTAAAGAAAAGATTATTTTAAAAGCGTCCAACTTATCTGTAAAAATGTTTAGGAGTCTTCCTGAAAATTAAGCTTCTTTCATAAAGCATTGAAATGATCCTTTTAAACAGCAAAATCAGTAATAAAAAGGGAAAAATGTCATTCTAGCTTGAAAACAGATGAGATATGTTTTGGGAATGGATGGAATTGGGGTATTTCCAAACTTATTTTTAAAGAGGTTTAGATATGGAATTAAATCAAACACAACACAATGACTTTTGCTACTATTTTTGATTGTTTCTTTTTCTTTTTCTTATTCTTCTTATTTATTTATTTATTTATTTATTTTTTAATATTGAAGCCCTGTCCAAGTCTGGAATGGGGACCACCTATTCCCAAGGAACCTTAAGTTTTAATTTGATTGACACCTTGGGATTTACTACAAAACCTTACGCTGATAAAGTAGCACTTCAATCAATTTCCCTTTGGATTTGTGGGGAAAGACATCTCTGGTGAAGTCTGTTTCTCTACAAAGTCCTTTGATGGAAGAAGTTAAAAACTTGCAGTGAGTGAAATACCTAAGACAGGGGCAACCGCCCCCTACAGAGCCCACCTGCCCTGGCTTTCCATTTAGTCTTTTCTGCTCTTTGTGGTCAGAACCAAGTGCTTCTTGAAGTACCTACTGGGCCTATTCCTATCCACTCTGGAAGAGCCTCTCATGTGAATGCTTCATACTCTAGCTCCCATATCCCTTCTCCCTCCCACCAACACACCCCAGGCTCCTTCCTCAGCTTGCCAGCCACAGACCACACTGTTGCTTGAAAATTCTGTGTTCTTTTTATTTCCAACCCTATGACAAGGTCAGTCTGATCTTGAGTTTGGAAGGATCTTTTCCCATTTTTCTTCCATTCTCAATTTAAAAGTCACCTTCTCATTCAAGGGTCCCCCCAGCCCCTTTTATGTCCTCCTCTGTATTCCCAAAGCACTTTGAACAATCTCTGTCATGGCATCAGGCACTTTGTACTGTGTAATTAGGCATCTTTTTTTTTTTTTTCCTTTTACCAGATATTTTATTCCTTACAGGGTAGGAATCTGTTCTCCTAGTACATAATAGATATGAAGCAAATGTTTGTTAAGTGACTAGGTTTCTAAAATTCCCATGTAACCATTTTCCTAGAAGATATTCTTTTTATTTCAAATAGAATGGATTTTGTAATTTTAATATTCTCTCCGTTGAAGAATTGTTTTGGTGTTTTGTGAAAACGATCTTTTTCCAATAAGCCTCCCAGACAAATTTCCCAAATTAACTGGTTTTATGGAGACCATACCTTTTATTGAACACTATATTTTATTGGGCATGATTTCAACATCTAGTTATGAAATTTCTGCCAACAAGTTTCACAAATGCATCAGCTTGATTAATGAGGAATGTGCTGCAGTGATATACCCAGAAGAGTCTTAGCTATACACAAAATGGGATACAATGAGTAATAAGTATTTAGGCAAGGACTAGAATAATTGTGGTTTCCTTCTCTCACATTCGATTTTTCCCTACTGCTGCTAATCTTTCCAAAAAGGTGGAAACCCAAGTAGGGATATTCCATACCCCAGGCTTATTCCAAACTAAGGGCACATTCAGGACAATGGCAAAGCACCCCCATATCCAGCAACTGGATCTTGCAATATTAAGCCCTAAGTGAATATTCCACAGTGGAAGGTGATGTATGATTACTGTCACTGGTTCTTTGATTGATTATTGATTGTAATCATCTGTTCTCTTCCATGATGGAGCTGCCCATAATTCTTCCATGCAATGACTGATAATGCCACATCCCTTCTTTACTAAGGCAACTTATGCATATTGCTGTTTGAGATAAATTACTCATTGACAGTGGGGGATGGGAGAAAGTGGGAAAAGAGCAACTGAAGTTTATTAGTGACTTAATGATATATTGCACTCAATATCTGTATCCCAGCTATACATAATGAGTTTGGACAAAACTTACAATAAGGAGCCAACATGTCAGGTGGTTTAGCGATTTGATTCTTTTTTCAGTAAAGTCAAATAACATGATGCACTGGACCAGCTAAATAGAAATTATGTTTTCAAAATAAGTCTTAATAGTTCACTTATGTAAAAAAAAATTAAAGATCATTAATAAAGTACCTTAAGTATTTCTCTGAATTGCTTTAATTAGGATCCAGAGAAAATAAGTACTAAAGATAAAATATGACTGTCAATATGCAATGTAGTACTTAATCGTTGCTTTGGCTAAATGTGTGACCTTAACTAAGTTAATGAGCCTTTCTGGATCACAGCATCTATTGCAAGCCTAATGCTTATTAGGTTCTCAATAAATATTTGTGCAGTGAATGAATGAATCTTAATTTCTTTACCTACAAGATGACTGAGAAAATAACTCAGGTCTGGCAAGCTCAAATTCTTCATTAGGAAAAGCAGACCAAGTTGTGTGAATTAATCTAATGGAAGGGAAAGAACCTCATAGCGGTGTCTATACTGAGTTGGAGATATTACAATTTTGTTTTCAAAATTGACTTAGCCAAGTTAAATTTGTCTTCCTGTTAGATTTATTATCTTTTCTATAAGATTAAATTTATGTGTGAGTTTCCAGTTTGCCTATCATGTCTTAGGTTTACTTCTATGAGAACATACATATAAAACATCTAATATAGTCCCTGGTACTTTAAAAATAAAGCTATACTTGTTGAATAAGAAGAATTTCTAAAAGCATTGTTCTTACCATCAAGCATATTTTTTCATGAACTCCTGAATAGATAAACAAAACATGTTATATCTATGCAATAAGCATTATTTTATTTTACAAAGATATGAATTACTCATGCATGCTACAATACACTCACAAAGGCCACATATGCGGATATACCTCTCAAAATTGCAAAAAATAAAAAATAGTGGCAACATTTTCAATTCTGGTAAGGATGCAGAGAAACTATCACTCATGCACTGCTGGTATGACTATAAAATGGAAAATCCACCCTGGACAAGTTTGGCAATTTATTATGAAACTTATACACACTTACAATATGGCCCACTGATTGTATTCTTTGGCATTTAACCCAAATAAATGAAAACTTGTATACCATGGTATTTATATTTAATTGAAAAACAAATTTATTCACGTAATGACATTTTTTTAGAATTAAAAGCATGTGCAGTACACACACACACACACACACACACACACACAAATGAGCACCAGTAAACTGGGGAAATCTGAAAAGATGGGTTGTGTTGAAGTCTGAATCCCAGGCATGACATAGCACATAAAGATGGTGGGTTTTGGGCTGAGGATGTGGCTCAAGCGGTAGCGCTCACCTGGCATAAGTGCGGCCTGGGTTCTATCCTCAGCACCACATACAAAGATGTTGTGTCTGCCGAAAAACTAAAAAATAAATATTAAAATTCTCTCTCTCTCTTAAAAAAAAAAGATGGTGGGTGTTACAATGGTGGGAACTGGGGAAAAGGTGCTCAGGACTCCTCTGTGGTAGTCTACTAAATGACACTTGAATCTACAATTATCTCAATAAAAATAGCTGCAAAATATTTTAAAGAGACAAAGTCCATTGAAGGATCAGGGGCTAAGGAGGGAGAGGGGATGGGTGTGACTGCTCAGGGTTTGATGTTCTTTAGGATGATGAAATGTTTTGCAGTTACATAGCCGAGATGGTTGTGCAATGTGGTAAAGATATTAAAGACCACTGACCAGTACACTTTAAAAGGATGAATTTTATGTTAACCATCAATGATAGTTTGTCTCCAGGTTTGGAAAGATGTCCCTCAGGAAAAAGCAAAAAGAATAAGACGAAGTTTATAGACAGCTCTCTTCTCTCTCACTACTCCATGGACAAAACCTCCTTACCTTTACCTTCAATGAATTGTTCATTTGAGAAAAGGGTTTCCCATGCATATACCCTGTAATTTCTGGTGATGAACATTTCTAAGCTGTTGTCTTCCTACTAAGAAGCACCTGAAACCAGCTCCAAAAATACATCTCAAAAATGCCATGTGCCATGTATTAGAATCATATGAATCCAAATCCTTGTCAGTAGTAGTCTACACTTTGAACACTCATTATACAAATCAATTTGTAACAATTTATCAAGTTCTTGAATTTATTTTGTACAACTGAAATGTTATCTGTCCAGTTTGAGCAATTTAAAAAAGAAAACAAAAAGCTAAGGAATTCTCAAGAGAACAGATACAGCTTCAACAGGAAGTGCTCTCACTCATATGCATAATGCATACACCTTATGTGCTTTTTATGAACTTGTTTTCCTAAGAGCTAACATAAATATTTCCTTCAATAACAGGAGAAACTGGAGAATAAAAATAATTTTGGAGCTTAGATAAAGCTCTGTGCACATGTCTCATAAATACATGCATTGGTCCAGAAGCCACTAGAAGAAACAAACAGGTTTGGTGGGTGACTGTGAGGGTAACTACATCACTATCATAAAATTGCACTGACATCTCTCCTTTTTTTGTGCTGTGCAAGGTGAAAGAGTGAAGGTGGTTATAGAAATGAGATGGGCTCACAGTGGTAATCATTACATAGCACAGCATGTTGGTTTAGGGGATTTAATTTGTCTGGTTTTTTTTTTAATTTTTTAAGATCAAGAATAAGTGATGGACTTGGTTTTTCTACTCAACACCTTAGAAGATATTAGCACAGATGTTCAGCTTAGAGAAAGTGATGACTTAAGGTACAATGAAGGAGGAGAACCTACAAAAGGGAGATAGGAAAGAGTTTGAGTGTCAGGGGAGGTGACTGAAATTCACTAAGGTAGCAGTACTGAGTAGTGCTCACAAGCCAAGAAGAGTTTAAGGGGGAAAAAAGAAAACGAAAAAATGGAAAACTCATTAAACTATTGGAGCCAGTCAGGCTATAGATCAGAGGGAGGAAAACATATTTCAATTGTCTACTTTTAGGAAGGAGGGAGGTATGATATATTAAACATCTCTCCAGGGAAATAAGTTTGATATTTTTAAATGCCAAATCTAAACCATATTATAATGAATACACTGCCTTACTTTTAATATATTTAAACTAGTTTATCTTTTGACTACCATATTTCTTTACTTAAAGCTGGTAGAAATGATTTTCTTTTTTTTTTTTTTTGGCAAATGTGAAAAAGAACTTGTACTTTTTGAGATTTATAGCACTTCTTTCTTTTCTGGAGCCAAGCTTATATTGTAGCTTGTACAGCAAAGTCTGTAGGCTTCTCTTGTTTATATGCATCACACATCTCAGAGCGAGTTTGCAGGGATTGATAATACACCAGATAACTGGCTTGACTCCTTCGTTCAAAGGCAGAACTGGAGAAAAGGAATTTCGCCCCACAAAAGACTAGAGAACAGGAAGCTGTTTATAAGCCATGATTGCACTGGGGCAGATGCACAAGCACTTGGAAAGGCACCTCAATGATACTGAAATAGGAGAAACTGTGCATGAAATAGGAGAAAATGTCCTCATTCCTTTACAATATCTCTTGATGCTTCAGTGTGTCTTCCATCTGGATCCCCTCATCTATCTAGGCCTTTATATTTAATATTTGTCTATTTTTAGGACACTATAGCCCATAAAAAGAATCCAGACTGATGTCATGGGAAGCTGACCCATTCTCCTGCTCCTGCTCTCCTCTGCATTTTACAACCAGGGCACTAGGACGAGAGAACTTAGGAAGTATCTAGCACCTTGCACCATGCTTTGAATGTTTCAGGATACGGAGTAAATGCTTTGGGAACAAAGTTGATGAAGATGTACCACCTCAAATTTTTGGTAACTTAACTGCTTTTCTCCAAGAAAACAATATTTCCCATTGTTGAAGTATAGTGGAGTAGGAAAACCACTGCACATGAGGACTAAACTTTTATTTGTGTTTACTAAGCACCTCCTATGTAACACTTACCAAGGATGTTTTATATAAATTATTTCCTCTCTGTTTTTATGAAAGTTTTATAAGAATCCTCATTTTGTACCCAATAAAACTGAGACTTGTTTAGAATAGTTTAATAACGACCACAAAATCCTGCAACTAGAAAGCGGTAAAAAAAAGGATTTAAACCTAAAGAAAGATCCACCCAAAATCTCATTCTGTTTCATTCTGATTTACTGCTGTTCTTGCTAGATGAGTCTGGACAGATCATTAATTATTCTTGGTGTCATGCAGCTCCACATCCAGAACACATCTTGTCTTGTGTGTGTATAACATGTGCATTGTGTGTGTGAACTATGTGTCATTCCTCAGAGAGAGATGATTCTTCTCTACTGCACATAGTTGGTTGCAAGAATAAAATTCAGTAATACATATGAAAATACTTTTGAAATATAAATGTTCTAAAAGACCATATTTTTTTATATTTTAGCATATAATATGGACTACCCTATACGTAGAACATCTTAATTTTACTGAAACATGTTAGTAGCTTTTTTTGTTGCATTTAACTTTTGAGAGTTTTGACTATAGCTTTATATTAGAGATCTGTGTTACAGATTTTTGCTGAAAGTTTCCATTTGATTGGAGAGAAGCTTTAATCATGGTACTTTTCTGGAAAGGTAAATGGGTTAAGAGAGGTAGTTGCATTCTTTTCTCTGAATCACAGCATAAGAAATCTGCCTGAAGCTGATATTATCATCTTTGTTTCCACAAGGTGACTCTGGGAGATAAGAGGGAAGCTAGGGGTAGATGCCTCTTCTAGGCAGAACTTGCATGATGGGGAATAATTCCTACATATGCAAGTCCTCAACAAGAGTGAGTATAACAAACAGGTCAGCACCTGAAACTTTGAGGAGCAGGTGTCACCAATGGACTCCGTAGCAAATAGAGGGACTTTAGGAATTAACAATGTGCTTCTGTTGTAAGCAGCTGTTTTAAATGCCAGTAGTAACAGGAGTGCAGTTAGTGTCTCTTTAACCTGAGGGGGACGGTCCCAATCATGATTACTAATTAATTATTTTAGATATTCAATATTTGCTATTGAATAGGAATAAAATAGGAAAATATGTCATCTCTCCTCTTGGAAAACTAATCACAGAGTCTCTTTAACATGAGGGAACTGGTCTCCATCATGATTGCTAATTAATATTTTTAGATATCCAATATTTGTTATTGAATACCAATAAAATAGGAAAATACATCTTCTCACTTCTTGGAAAACTAGACACAGAGATGAGGGCTGGATGGCTGGCTGACTTCTGATTGTCATGGTCAACTGAAAAATCTATTGTAGTAAAAGTCTGACTGGAGAACCCTACAGCCTCTTGTGTTTAGAATGGCCCTCAGTGGTTCAATCATTTGGATCCACTCAGTGACAGTGGAATGAGAAGTATTGAACCTGTGACCCAAGTGAAGCCAATATGAATGCCAGAAAGTTTCCTAACTCAGATATGGGGGACTGACCACATGAATCGTAACTTCCACCTTAGAAAATCATTGCAGATATATCAAGGTGATCAGCTGATAATCTCACAGTAGTAGATAGAATTGATCAATGCTGAAAACTATCAGTAATAAGAAGACATTGGCAACCAAAGCCTCAGAATAATAGTGTAAGCAGAGAAGCAGAGGAGTGAAAACACATGCTCCTTAAGTGTGAAACACCACAAAGGAGAGCAGTGTCTTCCGCTCTGAAGGATAGATGTGAAAGAATGTATCTAGTTCCTGAGGTCCAGTTCTTAAGCCATGCCCCAGTTTCTGGGACTCTGAAAGTACTACTGTTCTTTAAAACCTGATAATATAGTTTATTTTTTCCCCTCCAGATTCTTGTACAAACCCCAGATACAGGGTGCAAATACCTGACTTCTCTATTTCCATGTGTTATCTTTATAACAAATCTCTTGTTAGGGTTTGTCCCTGTTCCTAGCAATAAAAACCATCTGATATAGGTATAGAGATATAGATCTATATCTTAGTTTTGAAGAAAAATGGTATAACTTATGCAATAAATATTTATTGAAAAACTAATGAGATAAAAGGAAAATGAGAGATTTTTTTTCCTATGCAAAAGGCCAGCCTAATGCATGATCAGTTCATTAGCCAAGTATTCTTATCAGAGAACTTTTAAGACATTTGTGCTCTCAACCATAAAGTCCATAACAAGACACTACATTATCTTTAGTGGTAATGAGGAACAACAAGAAGATTTTAGAGCTTAGAAATTCAGCGTTTCATCTTGGCCTTTGCAAACGCAGGCAAATTTGTCTTGCTGACCCCTTGTATTAAAGGTAAAATGGGCTGCCTAGAAAATCATTCTGTGGAAATAAGGCAAAGCCCTTGAGGATCACACTAGCTGCCCTCGCTCCCCAGAGTTGGCAGTGGCTGGATGCTCTTGACCCGATGCCCCACTGCATGCCAAATAGGCAGAGTAATTTCATTTTCTTGAAAATACTTTCACCAGTCACAAATAGACCAAAATTAACCTCAGGACAACCTGAACTTGTGATTGAAATGGAATGGCTGTGTGTTTATCCAAAAGTAAAACAGCAAAGGTTTATGCAGGATTGTCTGCAGAGTGATGCAGGAGATGGTCAGCTTCTTCCAGCGCGTACATATTAATGGCCTAAATTGCTACATATGTAAACATTAATAAACTCATTTAGTAACCACTGAACTCTGCATTTCCCTAACACATTTACATTCATCCCTGCCCTGAAGATAAACAATTGGGGTGTGGGGGATTCATCATTTAAGTGCAATTATGCCTAATAATTACTCAAACTTGTCACCCATAAATCATGACCAATAAAACATTTCCAACCAATTGCTCATCAGTAGAATCACTAACTATCCTTCTATATATTTAAAAAAAACACATCATTTCATGTGGTAGTATATCACATTCCTTTGTTTAAAGACAGAAGATGTTTGTTTCTTTCTAGTCATATGCCCCAGCATACTGAATACAGTATATTGATATCATTATTATAGTGTTAAAAGGGGGAAGAACAAATTGCTCAAAACTGAGCATTACATTCTGCTGACATGACTCTACCTCTCAAGGATTATTTCCTTTATCAGAGAAAGGGCAGAATCATTTGCAATGTGTCTCTTTGTTAATCCAGAGAGATGAAACCCAGTAAAAGCCTTACATTATACACTTACCAGAATGAAGTTATCCCTAGACACCAATTTTACAAAAATGGTTTCCCAGTGAGCTATCTTTTGCTTACTGGGTACGAAGATATGGATGTGTGACTTTGGATATTTAAACACCACCATCTGCAGATGGCATTCAGATTTCTGGTGATATTTGTAACCTGACAAGTAAATCACAGAGGGTATTTTGCTACATCCCAACTTCCATATCACCTAAGAAAATGAATCTATAAAATAAATCTGACTGAGGTATACTCATGTGTGCTTGAGTGAACATGTGGATGCATAGACACAAATCCATCAATTCTGGTGGAAATCTCCTAGAAGCCCAAATCCTTCTATGGTTCTTTAGAACTTGTACTATTGGTGTACATTTGAAAAATTCTCCAAAACACATTTAGGCATATCAACTTCATTGACTAGTCTCAAGATATACACAAGAAAGATATTCTAAACTTATAGATGAAAAAATTGAGACATGCCTATAAAACACAAGACAGAAATGTGTGGCCTCAAGTCCAGGACTTGTGCATCCTAGGTCAGGACCCATTTCATGGGCCTTAGGAACCTCTTAACAACCAGACTGTTCTGAATTTTAGATTACCAAGAACCAGGTCTTCTACACTAGCCACTGCAGTGCCTGAATACCGTGTTTTTGATCTCCTATACATCAGAGGGACTAACACTGATTCTGTGGGAAACACTGGACAGCTAAGTCACCTGACTTGATATCTTCAGTGCAGGGCCTCTGTCTTTTTTATGATTTAGATTTGACGTGAACCCCTAAAGCTCATGTGGAGGCAATTCAAGAAAGCTGAAAGGTGAAATGATTGGGTTATGACTGCCTTAACCTAAGCAGTGCATTAATCCTCCCACAGGGATTAACTGGGTTGGATTGTCGGCAGGTAGGGTGTGGCAGGAGGAGGTGGGTCATTGGTTGCTGGGGAGTGGAAGGCTCCCTTTGCTTCCTGATTGTTATGTCCTAAGCTGCTGTTCTCCACCAGGCCTTTCTGTCTTAATGTCCTATGTCACCCCTGGCAGAGAGCAATGAAATCAGCCATCTATGGACTCAGAGCTCAAACCGTGGGCTCCAAATAAACTTCCCCTCCTCTAAAATGGTTCTTGTCTGGTCATTGCAATGGGAAAACTGACTAAAAAGTTTTCTACCCTATTTCGACTCTGCAAGCTCAGGTTTCTCCTTTCTGACCTTCATTCTTCCTTCTCTCTCTCCATCCCACCCCCCCCCACACCTCCGTTGTGCTCCCAGACACTCTGTTCCATATCTAACAAAGTTTCCTGCACCCTCAAACACTGCCTAAAGACCCTTGCTTCATCTTTGCTTAATGCAACATGAGCTCTTCTTCAAGAACACACCTTGTCTGAAACCTCTAGGACAGAAGAATGACTGCATCCTGACTCCGTCTTCAGGTAGAAAGTGTTTTAATCTGGGCCATTTTTATATGTCCAAAATAAAGGTTACATAATGTGAAAGAAAATATGATTAGTTTTTGCAGTGTGCTTGTGGATTTCATTATACTAGATTAAGCAGAAATTAATATTGTTATTTGGTATAAAACTGAAATTCATAAAGATAACTCAAATAAGGGACAACAGCTGTTAGTGACAGAAATGTCTTTAGCTTTAATCTTTTTCTGTCATTTCTCCTCAATCTTTAGTAGGAGAGTTAACAAGTCTATATAAAAAAGAACTGTCATTTTTTTTCCAGTTCCCCATATAATCATTATCTATTTGTCACCAAGTACTTAATTTCCAATCAACTACATGTTAAGGATTAGTAACCCTGTACTGGACAACAGACCAGAGATCCAAAAGCTATTTTTCTTTCTTTCTGCAAATAATTCATGCTTGTGGGGGCCACAAAGTCTTTATCACAACAACTTATTTCAGCCATTGTTGTCCAAAAGCCCCATGAATGAGCATGAGTATATCTAAATAACACTTTATCTACAAAACAGGTGGTGGCTGCATTTGGTCCACAGGTCATAGTTTTCCAACTCTGGTAACAGAAGCCTATGGATGGGCAGAAGCTTTGGGATGGGAGGGTACATGGAAGAGTAGCATGAAAAAAGTCACAGTTTCTACCAGGCTAGTCTGGCTCATTATATATGTTTGCTAAACAATGCAATGCAACCTATCAATGGATGCAGAATAATACTGTATTGACTAAATATCCATGTGGGGGCTTGGGACACATAAAAAGCTTTGGCTCCAAACTAGTACCACAGTGACATCTTCATTATGTCAGAGTGGAAGGTGATAAAATGGTGATTAATTGCCTCCTAAATTTCAGACATTGTTTGGGACACTTAGATAATTTCACTGTATCCTTAAAATAACTATTAAAGAGAACATTTTAATCTTTATTTCAAAAATAAGAAGGTAATAGCTCAGAGAAGTTATATAACCTGACACTAATAGTGGAGAGAGCTGAGACTTAAAATCAACTCTGCTATGTAAAATTATTTTCCTTCTATGTCCAAAAATTTTTAATTAATTTAATTAAATCGGAAGACCTAAATACCCAATGTAACCATAGGAATAATTTATCTTAGCCTTCTATTAGAATGTGCTATCTGATATAAAACTGCCAATTAGAAAAATGTGCTCTTTTCTTCCCTCTCCCCCATCCCCAGCAAAGGTCACCTGCAAAGATATTACTTTGGATGTACATCAGGCATAAGCTCAGGGACTCTGACTCCCCTGATCATCACCAGAGGAGGATGGATATATAATTGATTCTGACTTCATAACTTTATTTTTCTCAAAATAAATATTAGAATACAATTATCAAATGTGGTAGCTGATATCTTTCTACAAATTAATAATAGTGACCGATAAAATACTCACTAGATAATCCGAGTCTCCATTTACATAACAATGCATTTCCAAAAGGCTGGCACAAAATTATGAGACAAATAACATTTAATTATAATAGGACAGGAGCTTCTTCAGGGAACTTACAATAACATTTGTAAGAAAGAATATCATTTAATCATACAAATCATGTTCCTCTAATTTAATTGTTTTACTCAAAACTTTTTTTCTATACCAGAGCTTTTCCTTATCATCATTATTTTTACTTCTTTGCATGAATTTTTGTGTTAAAGAGAATATTATGCAGAAAGAAATAAAGTGTTGTATTAAATTGTCAGAAAACTCTACTCTGAATTATGTTATCTGAAGTATGTTGACCTATACAAGCCAATCTATAATTATTTGGACATTAGAGAAACTTGGTATAACAGCATCCTGCATTTATGTTTGATGACAAGACACCAACATTAGATAATTGAACAGGGCGGTAGAACTATTAATTGAAAAGAGCATGAGACATTTGTTTTGTTTGTTTCAGATTCATTTGTTGTTCCTTTGACAAAAAAGCCAACATCTGAGAACTGTAGAGTCTGCTTTTTTTTTTTTTACATTGGGTTCAAATGACACACTGGTATCTAAATGATAATTTCAATTCCTTGATGGTATTAATAAACGAACTTTTAAAAATATAATTGTAAGTTATTGATCCCATGCCAAAAATCTGTCACTTGTGTATAAATTAGCATGAACATATGTTAATGCATAATTCACTATTTGCAACAGGGCTTTGTTGAAAAATTGATGAAAATTCATGAAAGAACCTTTCTTGATTAAGTTGCCCAATAAACAAGTAACTAGAGGTGTTCACAATGTGAATTAACACAGCTTCCAAAATTAGCTTTTGTGCATTTTGTAAGGTTTTTATAAGATGTATTTAAACATCTATATAGATGAATAGTTTTTTTATTACTGCAAATCACAATGTCTACATTTAAGAACTAAATCGGAAAGGATTGAAGATTTCCTATTCCAAGATTTCTAGCCTGTAGTCCATGAACCACCTGTATCACATTCACTTATATGCTTATTAAATATATTCTTGATCCTAGGTATCCTTATGATTCTGGAATCAAAATGCTTTATAGGAAACCTAAGAATCTATGTTTTCTTTCAAATACCTCAACTGCTTCTTATATAAGGTTGATATCCAACCACACACAGTCTACAAATGAGAAACTGAGGTCCAATTCAGTTGAAGTCACCTGAAAACCAATAGCACATCAGTGACTGATTTCTTTTCCTTACTCTGAATTAAGTGTTCTCTCTATACATTACAGAAAACAGAATTAAGTGTTAAATTAAGTGAATTAAGTGTTCTCTCTATACATTCTCTCTATTCATTTCAGAGATCAGAAAGTAAATAAAAATGACAAATGTACTATACATGAGAGCAAATGATTCCTAATCAATGGTACCAGAATAATTTTAACTGGTGGCCATGGATAGCTCATACTCAATACAGGTCAGATCCTGTTATCAGCATTGAACTATATTTAGTAAATCCTTGTCCCCAGTCTCTCAGTTATGTGTTATTATCATCTCCATTCTATAAATGGGGAAACCAAGGCACAAAAAAGTCAAGCAGCTTGTCCTTGTAATTCTAGTATTACCACTTCCATAGAGCCTTAATAAATACCATCCCTAAGGGCATCCTGACTTAAAACTTGCTAATGCATTAATTTTATTCTGAAGTAGAATATTAAAAAATAATTTAAAAATTTACCTTGGTGAAAAACTCTTCCTCTGCATAAATTCCTCTTTCAAGTATATGAATTCATTTATTTTAATGACTATACAGTAATCTAACTATCAGGCATTTATATCCAAGTATGATTCTTTTTTCAAATAGACTCCTATCTTTTGAAGGATGGTTGAAATTACACACAATGATAAAAATGGCAGTTGAGATGGACTTAGATTAGATTTGCTAATTTAGAAAATAAAAATAGAATAATTTTAATTTAGCAATATTATAATATAGGAAATACTTATGATTAAAAGTGTTATTATTGGGGCTGGGATTTTTGGCTCAGTGGTAGAGCGCTCGCCTAGCACGTGCGAGGCCCTGGGTTCGATCCTCAGCACCACATAAAAATAAATAAACAAAATAAAGGTATTGGGTACAACTAAAAAAAATAAATATTTAAATTAAAAAGTGTTATTATTATATAACTGGACATATTTTATTATATCTGGCAACCCCATCTTCAAGAAAGAAAACATGGAGTGTTTCTTTGGAGAGCATTGTCAGGAATGTATTGTGAGCCTCATTAAGAGAGTTGTTATAAAAAAAAAAAAAAGAGAGAGTTGTTATAATCCAGGGGTAGTGCTAAAATACTGTACCTGTGAACTTAAAGAGTATAAGAAGAGGCATGTCTCTAATTCATTATTTTGTCTAATGTTGGATATGTCAAGTATTGCAATGGCATCTTGACCTGGATAATAATCTTTAAATAAGTTGTGAATAAAACAACATAGAAATGATAGGACTATGTAAATATAGATACTGACATTGATGTTCCTAAGATAAATGGATAATTACCTAACATAGGCAGGTTATCTCTGAGCAACCCAACATTATGCCTTAATTATATTTTCTTATGATTTTTTTTTGCTTAATTTTATTTCTCTTAGTTTCCCAATTATGTCATTAGCTTCCTAAAATTAGGAATTTCTAGCCCAACCTGTGTAGAAAATGCAGAAAGTATATATTGAATAAGATGAGGACTGAGTTTTTTTTTTTTTTAATTTAGGGTCGATTATTCATTTATTTCCTAATTATTCCCACAAATATTTATGGAATGCACCCTTAACTCTGCTTTGCCTATAGAAACATTATTAGGATGAAGGATTGAACCTCAGCTCTTAACCTCCCTTTGGTCAACATAGAATTTTTAAAAAACTAGTTTATTAATAAATAATCCATGGGGGGAAACACTTTCCCATTTTGGTTTAGTTTTGAAATCATGACAACTTTCTCAAAACAATATAATTGTAGATTCCTGAATTACTTCCCCAGACTGAAAATAACATCACAGTTTTAGATGTGCTTTGAGTTACTATCTTCATGGATTTTAGAGAATGGCTTAAATGTTAATTGCTTTTGTGCTAATTGTTTGCAAAAAGTAATGCTTTGTTGTCTTGTTTACTGTTGTGTTAGCAATACCTATATATGCCTTGTCCACTCAACTGCCATCTGACACTGTGGACCTCTGGACTTCTCTGATGCTGAATCCCCTTAACTGTCTGTACTCCCCACCACACCCAGAAAACAAGGACTATGGGTTACTTCCCCCAACTTTGCCCTCTTTCAGCAGGAAACAGCTTGAAGGTATTGTCACCCATATTTCCATAGAAATAAAATGTATAAATTGACAGTGGAGAAATGTAATCATGATCCACTTTATTCTTTGAATATAGACCTGATACTCAGCCACTGCAACTTATTTTTAAAATGGATATTTTTCTTTCTCTTCCTCTCTCCCTGCTCCTCCCTAATCTCTCGCCTTCCCTAATCTCAAGGGAAACAACATTACCTGTCTTCCCAATTCTAGGCAGATTTATCTGTCCTTGAATACACACCTACCATAGGAAAGAAGAAATCCATACTTTGAGGATGATACCAGAAGATCTCAGAAATGACTGTCTCCCAACTTAACAAGTGAATTACAACTCCAACAGAGAGCATATGGAATGCAGTCTTTGAGTCACCTCTTTAAAAGCTCCCTGTTCCTGCTAATGGGCAGAAGCACAGCCTTTGGAACAGAAGTCCTTGTGTTTCTCCTTTGCTAGCTAAGCAATAAACCCTTTTTCTTTTTCAAAAAGAAAAAAAAAAACCCACACAGTTTTAACATAATTATCACTAGGAGCAAAATCAAACAGATTGAGAATTGCACCAGCATATAGGCTTTAGCTCAGAATAAATGCTTGTGTCGCCCTGCCTAAAAAACAGTATGATTGATTTCTCACCCCAAATCTAATGGTATTTGGAGATGCGTCCTTTGGAAGGTAATCGGGGTTTGATGATGTCATAGGAAGGGCTATGTTGAGGAAAGATTGTATGTGCACCATAGTAAGAAGGTGGTGACTACAGTTGAAACCACCTAGTCAATAGTACTTTGTCATGGTAGCACAAGCTATGAGAGCCTTAACACCATTCAAAAGGCAGGCTGGGGGTTTTATTGTGAATCTCAATTAAATCTATTTGATACCTAGGTTGACATATGAAAGAACTGAGTTTCTTCAAAAATATTTCACTAATTTATACTTACCACAAAAGATTAACTCATTAAAGTCTCAAAAATATTGAATGAATATAGCATGCTTTTTTTTTCCCCAAAGTCAGAGCAAATGACTGCCCATGTGTGAAGATATACATGGAAAGTGGAGATTGCCTTCGAGTCAAACTAAGTCCTTCAACAGAACTTTTGGCCTGAGATATATCACGGTATCTATTTCTGTCCTGAACAATTCCTCCTTTTCCTTAAACCTTCTCTTTACAGTTGCATAATTAAACAAATCTCAAATCACTTGTTAAAATTATATATAGTGATTTCTAAGTGTGTATGTACTGCCAAATTATTCATTCTCAGAGTTGACCACAGCCATGCAACTTGTCCATGGAGGTACCACCAACTAAATAAACCAAACACAAACTATTATTTCATTGGTTTTTAAAACAGAGTATTATAAAGTGGAAAGATCATTTTAATTTTCAGATCCTTTAAATGTTATCAAATTCTAAATGAAGCAATGACTGCCAATAGTCCCCAAATAAGAGATAATGCATCATAATAGGACAAAAAAATAGTTTGAATCCAACCTATCATACTTTAATTATCATAGGAGCAAAACCATACAGAAAAAGACCTGGATCAGGAGGTAGGCTACCCCACCCCCAAAATCAGAGATGATGGAAAGAGTTTACTAACGCATTGCCTTCCCACAAATTTCTTCTCCAGGGTCATGATCCACCAAGGTAGAAGTCTCCAGAAAACTCTACCATTAGTATCACTCCATTTACTGATCAACAATAGTTTCCACAGAGCAAAGATGAAAATGTGTACATATTACCTGAGATGATTCTGTTGGGAAGATGGATGTGGACACAGGAGAAAATGTTCTTTAGATATATTAGCATAGATCTATTAACTACAGTAGCAACCACTTATATTGCAGCTGGACAATTCTCTTGATGATTCAGAAATCACCTCTCCGCCCTAGGTGCTTATTGGGATACCATGGAGCTGCCACTATGGAGGGCAGCATGGAGGAGATGCTTTGGAGGGCTCTGGTACCAAACAGTTTGCAGCAGTGGCTTAGGAAAAGACCCTTAGGGACTGGTGCTTTGGATAAAGGCAAATTAATGCTGCTCCAGCCTTGCAAACTCCTCTCTGCTTCCAGGATTATTCTGATTTCTTCGTGTAAAACACTAGACATTAAACAAGGAAGCTTTGACTGTTGAGGTAGAACTGGAGGAGGAGAAGATAGAGGGGAGAATGCCACAGGCATTTTCTTCCCTGTTTTCCTGTCCATCTAGGCTCTCACCTTATTTCCTTGCTCAGACACTTCTGGTCATTACAGTTCATGGAAAATTCTAATTCTCCAAGCAATTTCTACTCAACTGTCAGGCATCCCCCTCCCAGTCACTATGGCAATTAGCCTGATGTCAGCCATCCTCATTTCGACATCATTTAGTCGTGGCATGATAACAGCTTTATAAACCTACAAGAAAGCTTCTCCAGAGACAGAAGATTACGACACAGAGGCCAATGTAATCAGATCCTCTCTATTCTTCTATTTTTGCTCTATCTGATCCTTTCCTACTTGTCCCCATTCCATCATCTGTTCAGGTCTCATTACAACTTGCCCAGACATTCTAAATTGTAAAGTTAGTGTAGATGATCTTGCTTCTATATATTTACGATTGTGTCTTTTCTTATCAGCAAAATCTGCACATAAGCATCCATTCCTGCCTACTCCTATCAGCTTCTCTTTAAAAATTAATAGAAATTAAAAGATCCCCACTGCACTGCAGTCCACACATAACAAACAAGTCCACTCTTTGGGGCATGTAACACTTGATGAGCAGACACCAGGCACAGGAAGCAGAAAACCTGGAAAGCTGCAGACCGAACCTCAGGCAGGCAGGAGCACATACAGGGTCAGACCCCATCTGGCAAGTACATTATCAGACTCTCCCACACAGTGCCTATTTCAAAGGTATGTGGAGCTAATAAACAGGAAAGTTGTCATTCAGAAAGATCTAATTATCTGAAGAGAAGAGCTTTCCACATACTGTTAACAGCATGGATAAAACCATACACAAAGCCGGCATATTCCATGATCCTACCAATAGGTGGTCCATGTAGCAAGCCACGGTGTTGAAGTCTGGGCAGCAGTTCTCCAGAAATGGAGATGGAAGAGGAGCCACAAGGGAGTCCGCCATGTGCTGCTCATGCTCTGTGTCTTGATCTGGGGGTTTTATTACCAATGTGTTCATTTTGAAATGTCATTCATCTGTTTATAACATGTACCTCGTTCTATGTGTTGTTATACTTCAAAGATACACTTACTCCTGCAGCACATGCTGCTATGTCCCTTCAAAACCAACATATATTATTAATCTTTAAACCAGGAGTTTCTGAAGTGGAAACCACTGGAGCTATGGAAGAAGATCCTTTGGTGTTCAGGAAAAAACAAAAAAATTGTTGGAATTTTCTTTTATAATAATTGTACCTGAAAAAGATGTGAAAAAACTTTTAACTCTACAAATGTCTAAATCGCAGATCATTTCTGCTACCCTTTTTCTGTCCAAAATTACAAGTGTTACTGACCAGTTCCAGTATCCCAAGGAGTCCTCCAGGTGCTCTTTGATTTTTTTTTTTTGTACTGGGGATTAAACCCAGGGACACTCAAACAGTGAGCCATATCCCCAGCCATTTTTGTATTTTATTTAGAGACAGACTCTCACTGAGTTGCTTAGCACCTCACTATTGCTGACCCTGGCTTTGACTCATGATCCTCCTGCCTCAGTCTCCCCAGCCCTTGGGCTTACAGGCTTGCACTACTGTGCTTGGCTCCTGGTATCCTTTAATAAGAGCACTTCCCATTTTCTCCCATCCTCAATCCTCAACAACCACAAATCTTTCTCCATTTCTATTATATCATTGCTTCAAAAAAGTTTTATAAGTGGAATCGTATGCATGTGACCATTTTGGATAAACTTGCCTAACATAAATTCCTGGAGATTCATCTAAGTTACCGATTTCTCTTTATTCCTGAGTAGTATTCTACAGTTAGGAATACAGTTTGTTTAAGTGACACTTGATGAATGACATTTAGTCTCCTTCAAAATAGTCAGCTAGAATGGAATTTAACCTCTATCTCTCACCCTGCACAAAACTCAAATCAAAGGAGTTCAAGGACCTAGGTATTAGACCAGTGATTCCACATCTAATAGAGGAAAATGTAGGCCCAATCCTCCATCATATTGGCTTAGGAACCAAATTCCTCAGCACAACTCCAAATGTGCAAGAAGTAAAACCAAGAATCAATACATAGGATGGTATCATACTAAAAAGCTTCTTCACAGCAAAGGAAATAATCAAGAACATGAAGAGAGAGGCTACCAAATGGGAGAAAATTTTTGCTACCTGCACTCAAATAGAACATTAATCCCCAGGATATATTAAAAAAAAAAACTCAAAGAACTTAACACCAAAAAAAAAATAATCTAACACAATCAATAAATGGGAAAGGAACTGGATACTTCACAGAAGAAGAAATACAAATGGTCAACAGATTCATGAAAAATATTCAACATCTCTAGCAATTAGAGAAATACAAATTAAAACTACACTGAGATTCTATTTCACACCAGTCAGAATGGCAATTATCAAGAATACAAGCACACATGAATAAATAGAGGAAATGTGTGTATATACCGCATTTTCTCTTTGTCAAATGCCATCATGTCATTCTTCTTTATGGCTGAGTAATATTCCATTATGTGAATGAAATGATGGCATTTGTTGGTACATGGATGGAACTGGATATTATCATAATAAGTGAAATAAGTCAATTCTAAGAAGCCAAACATTGAATAGTCTCTCTGATATACAGATGCTGACTCATGATAAGGGGTGGGGAGGGAAGAATAGAAATTCAGTGGATTTGACAAAGGGGAATGAAGGGAAGGAAGGGGGGATGGGAACAGGAAAGTGAGTAGTATGAATTAGACATTACCTCCCTAGGTTCATATGTGATTAAATGACCAGTGTAACTTCACATCATACTCAACCATAAGAATAAATGAAAAAGTTATACTCTGTGTATTATGTCAAAATACACTCTGCTATCATGTACACCTAAAAAGAAAGAATAAAAAAATAAAAACAGTCTGCCATGAATAGAATTGCTATGAACATTTATGAGTATGTTCTTCTGTGAACATGAATTTTCTTTCCTCTATGATAAATGCCCAGTAGGGCAAGAGTTGAAAAGCTATACACAGGGAGAAAAATATTTTCAAAATATATCTCTGAAAAAGGGCAAACATTTATAACATATAAGGAATTCTCAAAAATTTCATAGTAAAAACAATGAACCCAATAAATGAAAAGGCTATATAGATGGCAGGTTTGTACAAAGAAAAGGTATACAGTTTGTATATTATTTAAATACTGTGTAATACAGTATTTATATGTTTTGCTTTTAACAAACTGGCCAACTGCTTTCCACGGTGGCTGTACCATCTTACATTCCCACCACCAATATATGATTTTGTTCTCTGCAGCTTCATGAGCACTTTTTGCTGTTGTTATTCCCTATCACAATCATTCTCTTAGTTTTGTAGCCATATCACATTGTGGTTGCAGTGTGTATTTCCCTAATGATTAATAATATCAAACACCTTTATATATATATATATATATATATATATATATATATATATATATATATATATATGTTGTAGGTGGACACAATATCTTTATTTTGTTTATGTGGTGTTGGGGATCGAACCCAGTGCCTCTTGCATGCTAGGCAAGCGCTCTGCCACTGAGCCACAACCCCAGCCCTCAAACACCTTTTAGGAACACACTTTCCGATGTATATCCTTTTCATTTCTTTAGTTATTTGTTCATTTTTACTCTACAATTTGATAATTTCTTACTTAATCTACATTCTCACCCTTTTTCAAAGACATGTTTTAAAAATATTTTCTTCCTGCCTGTAGATTTCAACTCTTCATAGGGTCTTTTGCCAAGCTAAAGCTTTTGATTATGATATTATCTAATTGTTCAAAATTTCTTTTTATGGAGTTTTCTTCTGGTATATGAGAATACTTGACTTAAACCCTAAATCACAGAGATCTTTATCCTACATATTTTCTCTTGACATATATGAGTCTATTTAGAGTTCATTTTTTAAATTTTAAATTGCAATTCAATTTTTATTTTTGCCTATGGATACATATTGTGCCAACATCACTTATTGATAAAACTTTCATTCTTCTATTTAATTTGCTGAAGGCCCTTGTTACTAACAGGTTAAGAATATCCTGTGGGCTTATTCTGGGTTCTCTATTCTGTTACATGGTTCTGTGTGTCTATCTCTCCATCAATACCCTAGTGTCTTGAATTCTTGTGTATAAGTTCATGAGAGACACTGACTGTGATTTTCTTTCATTACTAGATTTGTCTGAGATTTGTTATAACGATAATACTAGTCTCATGAAATGTGCTGGAAAAAATTCTCTTCTGTTTTCTGGAAAATACTAAGTATGTGGTTTATGTTTATGAGATATTAGTATATAATAAAATACTTACAGATTAGAGGTTGATATACTAAAGTGTAGATTCTCTAAACATGGCAACGTTGCTACTTATTTTTTTATCAAACTACTTTTTTATATTTCTTTGGTCTCTTAACTTCTCATTTTACTGATAGTGAATCCATCACATTTGAATTTCTATTATGATTGGAAAATTTGAAAGGTGTATTGAAAATTATAGTGAACTGATAACATTTGATAAGAAGCAACAGGCTTAAAAGACAAAGTTTTGCAGCTCACATTTTAAGAAGACACAACAATCTCATGCATACAAATAACTCAGTGATTCTCCATGAAGGGAAAGATTTCTGCCTCAAATGTCGACATTTTTGGTTGTCTGGGAAATCTGTGCTAATGGAATCTAAAGAGTAAAAACCAGAGATACTGTTAAACGTTCTACAGTGTGCAAGATCTCACCCCATAAGAAAATATTATATGGCCCAAAATATCAATAATTATCAATAATTCTGAGGTATAAAAACTCCATATATATACACACTCATGTGCCTATGTGCATATATATGCATGCATATATGTACATGTATATAATACTGCATATGTTCAATATATGCATGTATAAATTCACAAATTGTATTAGAGATTAATAAAACTATATAGCTATGACAAGAGTTCAACTTGGAAAATTTTTGTTTAACAATCTTGTAGCAATAAATAAAAGAAAAAGTAAAAAAAAAAATCTAAGGTAATAGAAACAGATGACACCTACAGAATGTGAAAGAAAACTACTGTGAATAAAATATGACATGATGGAAATGTGTCCTTTAGGTTACTTCCCGCAGTCTTGACCTGCTGCAGCACTTCCATGTGAATCAAAATGAAACAAATCTCTAAGGCTTTTTGCTGGGCATTTGCAGAATGTGAGTGAGACATTATCAGGAAACAGATGCACAGGGTCTGTCATTTGCCTTGGGTCTAGTCTGATAACCTGAACACCAAGTAGTCTGTTAGAAAGAGCCTCAATTCTTGATCATAAGAGCCAGGAGACCTAGGTTTGGTTCCAACTATCACTTACTAGCTATCGATCATGTTTCTTCTTCAATAAAATGCATCGATGTGAGCATTCAACATATATCATTTTATATCGTACCTGCCTATCTTTGAATTGGAAAAAGAATATTTATGACATAGGTTTGTTTGGAGAGCAAATCATAATATGATATGATGATGCTTAATATAAGCAAGGAACCATTAATTCTAAAAGCTTTATACAGATATCAACTCATAAAGCTCTTTTACATACATACTAGTACTAGTATTTACCCCAATTGGTAGAGGAGGAAACTGAATCATAGAGATCACATAATAGGTTCCACCATTATATTGCTCATCAGTGATAGATCTGGGTTAAAAATCAGAAAATTGTGTCCCGTAGTCTTAGAAACCACACTGACAAGTACAAGAGCAACAGGTGAATATTAATTGTCAGTGCTGAGCTTTGTTAGAAATAGCAAAACCAAACCATCTAAACATCCGTTACTATCCCTCCTCACCAAGCTGCCATAGCTTCTTCTCTGGGTGACTACAACAGCCGCCCACCTGGGTTTCCTGCTTCCATCTTTTTCCTCCTATAGTCTTTCAACCCAGAACAGTAAGATCATCTCTTCCAGGAATCACAAAAATCACAAGGCTACATGGATCTGTACTTTCTTGGCTTCCTCTCCATTCTCTACCTTGGCTACATAGGCTTTCACAAGATTCCTGGAATGAATAAAAAATATAGTTACTTCTGGAAGATATATTTTAATCTGGTAGGTGTACTTACTCTTTTGTGCTTCATCCTGAGCGCTTTTCTTCCAGGTTACCCAGAAAACCCCATTCAAAATAGTGCCTCGGACAACTCCCTTTTGCATCACTTTAATATTTTTAAAATACTTTGACATTGTGCATTAGACATTAATTACTTACTGTCTGTATCCTTCCCTGGAATGGAAGCTCCGTGAGGACAGAGCTTCCTTATATGGTACTGAATCCTCAGTGCCAACAGTTTTTATCTGGCACCTATGTAGTGACTATTCAATGAAGAAAATTAAAAAAAAACTTTTTAAGGCATAACAGCTTGAAATTTTTAAAACCTAATCACACCTGTGTATCAAATTTAAAACCCAAAAGGGTTTTGGTATGGCCCCAAACCAGCTAAAACAGAGGAAAGTAAGAACATCAGCAGGTGAGAAGTTTTACCAACATGGGCCTATGAAGATGTAATCATGTGATTAGGTGGAGGAAGAAGGAAGGCAGGAAAAAATGGCAAATTTGTAAGTAACATTAGATAAAATCATTTCCTCAGTAAAAAAACAATAGCTAATGAAGAAGTCTAAATAAAAGTGAGGGTGAAAAGAACAGATAGAGAACATGCCACAGCCTTTCAATACCTTCATGGTATTTATCTTAAGAAATTCAGGAGACATGGTTGCAGTGGCACATGCCTATAATCCCAGGAACTCATGTGGCTGAGGTAGGAAGATGGCAAGTTTGAGCCAGCCTGAGCAACTTACAAAAACCTGTCTTAAAATTACAAAATAAAACAAAAAAGAATGGGGACGCCACTTAGTAGTAGAACTCTTGCATAGCATGCTTGAGAACCTGAGCTCAATTCCTTAAAAAAAAAAAAAAAAAAAAAAGTAAAAGGAAGAAGAAGAAATTGAGAACATGGAACAGAAGGAAAGATACTATGTTACCATGGAAAAATCAGCCCTAAAATAGAGAGTCTCTATAATCTGATCTGGTGCAATCACATTTTATACCTAAATAAGTCATTTAATATGGATGAGTCTCAGTGTATTCACATGTGAGAATAAAATGAGGTCAGATTAAAATTTAGATGAACTAAATTTTCACAGTGGTGATTCCCAACCTCAGTACCATTGACATTTGGGGTTGGATAATTCTTCATTGTGCAGCTGTTTTGTGCATTGTAGGAGATACAACTCTAGCCTCTAACTCTGAGATGTCAGTGCCATCCATCTGACCTCCAAATAGTATCTGTAGACATTGCCAAAGGTTCTCCAGGGGATACAATAACCTTCCTGGTCCACTGAAGACCATGCTTCATACTTTGGAAGAATTCTTTTGGTTTCCACATTCGGCATGCTCCAGAGAAGCAAAGGAATTATTTTCTTCTCTTTTTCCAAATTATTTTCCAGGGTTTCTGACAATATTGTTCTCCCGATCAAACAGATTCTGAGAGCTCTTTCTAATCTCTCTCTTTAGACCTTGTCTGCAGTATTCACCTTAGGAATTAGTATTTACAGATTACCCTACAACTGTGCAAGGAAAGTGAATCCCATCATTTCAGTCACCATCATCAGAACCTAATCTAATTTGTAGTCAAATCAGAGTATTCCAATACATTCCTATATACAATATTCTAATGGAATATATAATATGAGCCACAAATAAAAAATGAATATGTAATACGAGCCAGAGATGTAATTTTAAGTTTTGGAGTTGCCACATTGACAAATGAAAAAAAAAATGAAAATTTCTATTTTAACACACCCACAATATTTTTAGTTTAACACCTGCCAATATTGAAATTGTATTAATGAGCTATTTCACTAATCTCTCATTACTGATGAGTCTTTTTCATGCCAGTGTACATTTTAAACTTAAGCACATCTCAATTCAGACACCAAATTCCTCATTGGATGTATAATTGATCTGTATTTAGATTTTATAAAATTAACAGTTGGAAAAAATAGACTCACATGTTCAAGTTGCTCCTAAACCTACTTTGAAAACTCTTTTGTAATAACTGAACTGAGTATTAACTTTTAAATTAAATTAAAATTAAAGTTCAACAAATCTGAAGATTAGTTTCTCAGCCAGTCACACTGGTCCCATTCTGGGTCCTCAACAGCCACATGTATTAGATCAGGCAGATCTGGATGCAATGTCTGCTGAAGCAACACGCTTAAACATTTCATGGTTTACTCTGCAGAGTACCATTTTATATGTTTGAACATTTCTCTTTTCAAACATTCTGAAAAATTCCATGCATTAGTCTTCTAGGATTAGGTCTTTCTTTTTCACTCTTTTTCATTGTTTTCAGTGTTTAATTACACCATTTCTAAATCTTAACATTTCCTGAATAAAACCGCCAATTATTTACAGCCAGTTTCCATATGGAATCACTTTCTATCCACAGTCAATTGAGTTACTGTTCTCTGGATCAGCTTTTTTCATCTCCTTTATTTGATTTATTGATCAAATTTGAAAACAATATAGGAGGTGTGATCCAACATTCATTGAATATAAAAACATGCTGTATAATCTGAAATTGCAAATACATAAAGATAGGGGTTTTTTTCCTTCCTACAAACTGGAATTCTAAATCTTTTTCAGCTTTTTAGGAGAATCAGGTGTGTAGTAGGAATGATAAAATATGATTATCATTAGTGATTTCCCCACTCCACATTTGAGACTGACTAAATCAAGGCAAAGAAACCTTAAAATTAACACAAATTTCTAGTGGTGAAACAGTGTCACAAGAGTAAAATAACAGAAAACTGGATGATCCCCTTTTCTAACACAAAAGAGCCATCTAAAAACAGAGGCCCTTAGAATTTAGGTTGAAGTATTATTTTCTAGTAGCCCAAGCAGATCTAAAAGGAAGAAAAAAATTATTTTTTTAATAGATGGACATGATACCTTTAATTTTATTTATTTAATTTTATGCAATGCTGAAGATTGAATCCCGTCCCTCACATGTGCTAGGCAAGTACTCTACCACTGAGCTATAAGCATAGCCCGATAAAATATTTTAATGAAGAAAGATGCTCTGTGGACTTATTTTCCTCAAGAAATAGGGTAGTTTTAAATTTTAGTTTTATTTATTTGGCAGAGTAATGGGAAAATCTAGCTGGAAACATATTGATGAGAAAAGACATACCTGGGTGGATATCACGTCTGTAACCCTTGCTGGAAACTTAGGAGATCTCATAGTTTACTCCCACTCACCTTGCTAAATTTACAATTTGGCAACTGATAGGTTAGGTGTTGAATTTTTTAAGAGAAACTGCTCTCACACTGGAAGTTTCCTTATAGGACCGTCTCTGATATAGCTCCAACCATTGTGCTGTTCAATCTCTCACCTATGAGGTGCATATTAAGAATGCAAATGCTTAATCTGTTCATGGTGAAAGCTTTTTAAACACAAGCCTTCAGTAAAATCAGTTCTATATTAATATACTGGATAGTTAATGACGAGTACCGTGTTAATGTATTTGACTCTGAGAAATTTGAAATGATTAGAAAAATAACATCTTAGTCCTGTTCACGAGACTTTGATTCATTTGACAGAAATTAATTAGTTCAACCTGATTGGCTCAGTTTAATAATGACAATAATGGAAAGCCAAATACTAAAGCCCAACAGAGAATAAGACTCCTTGGAAAGGATATGAGATTCCTATTAGATGCTGAGGGATTAGCATCTTATCTCAAGTTAACAAACAGCCTTGGTATATTAGTCTTTTTAACTATTTGGTATCCGGTTTGTGTCTTGCAATATTATCTTTGGAGTGATTCCAAGGCTCACTGCTAGAAGTTCTTTTTATGTCTACCTCCCCTCTTGAATCAATATAATCCATCACCAATTTGAACTTTAAATGCAATTATCTAAAATATCAATGATACTCCCATAATGGCTGTCACTTTAAACTCCCCATATACTTTATTGTTAATAATCATTCCTTAAAAATTTCACTGAAATGGAGGAATAATTATATCTATGACCAGCAGTGACAGTAGAGATGATAAAATAGCAATATCTAGTAATTATGGTTTCATTAATAGAAATGCTGAATATATATGCCTTGGTAAGAAGGCATAGTCTATGTTCGAGGAGAGGGGTGTGGGGAGACAAAGGGAGGAAGAGCTTTTATATACATTAAGTATTTAACATGTTAAATGTAGATTGTTAGGAGGAAATCACACAACATGTATTGTAGTGACTTATGCTGCAGTGACATAGGCAAATCACTTCTGTTTAATAATTTTCTAATACCAGAAAACATATATTGGTTTATTCATTCTAGGAACACACAACCAAAAATCTAAGGTAAGGCAAACAGACATGCTTCTGAATTTAGGAATACAGAGCTTTGGTGTAACAATACGAGGACATACTAGACAGTTCCTTGGTATCAGTGCATGACCCTTTTCCATGGAGACTGCTAGATTTAAGGGATTCATTATGTTTAAAGTAGAACCAAAGAACAGAGCTGTCAAATACTTTCTCCCATTCTCTAAAATAAAATAATTGTAGTCACCATATTGTGCATTAGATTTTCATAATTTATTCATCCTGTATAATAGAAACTTTGTATTCTTTGACCAACCCATTTTCTGAACCCCGACCCTCCAAACGCCATTCTATTCTGTTTATGAATTCAACTTGTTTACATTTCACATATAGGTGATATTGTGCAGTATTTGCCTTTTCTTCCTTAACTCATGAGTTTTCTAAAGTTTTCCACAAAGACAATGATCATAATGCAACCTACCCACATGAGTATACATTTATGTGTTATTTGTGTGCCTCTTATTTATGAATATATTTTATTCAGATAATCCCTGTTATACCAGGAATCATATTTTTATGTTCCACAGGTCAACTTCAAATAGTTAAACAAAATCTAATCAACTATAAGTCCAACATAACAAATAAAGACTTTTCTACTTAAGCAGGTGCATTGAAAAGTTATTCCATTTAGTGGAATATATTCAAAATTTTAATTTAATCAGGCTTTTAAAATATAGGACAGAGTCAAGAATTGTGCCAAAATCATCTACCAAATTATAATTACTGAATAAAAATACCTAGCTACAAAACAAAGAGGAAAACAAATCTCAGCCTGAAACAACTCTGATGGGAATTTGGTACTGCATGAGTAACAGAAATGACGATGCCGTGAGCACATTAATACATTCACACTTTTCCTAACCCTGGCAGGCAGTTCTGTGAAGATGGTGACATGTGCAAATGTGTTTCCTCACCACCAAAAGAAGTATTTCAATAAAATTTGCAGATTTTTATAAATGACCTTTTTAGCACAACTGATCTGCATTAACAAGTACTTCAAAAATATCACAGCTGTTTCAAAATTTCTTTGATAAAATCCAAGACATTTTGTCAACATCAAATATGCCCAAGACGGGTGGTCATCCTTCCAATTTCCATTTCATTATTTTTATAATTTTATTATAAATCCATTCATGATAAATAATGTGTCTACAAGATAGCCAAAATAGAAGCCTCATACATCTTCATTTTTTTGGCTTGAACTCAATTCTGTGATGGATTATAACAAAGCAAAGGGCAAACTCTACCAGTGTTCTTTGATCATGCTATTTTTTGGATATCTCCAAAAATTAGGAAGTGACTAAGTAGATTATTCCTGATATTCTATATATAAAGTTTCTTTTGTGTCTTTTGGTAAAGATTCAACATTTTCTGTAAATATACATTTTCTTCTAAAAAATAAATGTGTTGGAGAAGAGTAAGATTCTAAGGGAGAACTGTTCCCAAATCTAAAGTATACTGAAGTCCTGTGAAGTAGGCAATTCCTTTATTCTCTGTGTCTCAGTTTTCTTGTTAGTAAAACTGTGGAAATAAGAATTGCCTTCCTTAACTCATGAATTTTCTAAAAATCAAGCCATATGTTAATAGTATTTGGAAAGCACATAGAATTAAATGAAGATAATTTTAAGATGGAAATTGGACAGAACACTGCTGAACACCAGAGAGGGCCACACGGAAACTACTGCTGACTATTCAACAAGCTTATTTTGCTCAAGATTGCCTGTATGGAAAGTTGATATCTTTTCTTGTCTTTTTGTTTCCTCTGCAAATAGATGCTCTATAAAATTCCTGCAATTTTCCATTGCATCTTTAAAAAAAAATAGGAGTGTTTGATTCTGAACATTTCTAGGATCATTTTTAATTTATTGGAAATATACACCAAAAGAAGGCAAATTTCAACTTGATATTTAGAAGGTAGCCACTGTAGGTCACAATAGACATTTTGGTGTTTTTTAAAACCTGGATTATCAGACTGCAAAAGATCATTAAGTGAGATTTAGGCAGAGAATGCTGGAGAAGCAGACTGCCTTTGGTCACTTACACACGGGGCCAGAGTGGGAGAAGATGGAGAGAAAGAAGGAATTGAAGGAGAAAAGGAAAGAGAAACTGATCACATCCTCTGCAGATATATTCTTTATGGTTATGAGATATCCCACTTGTAGTCATTGCTTAATTCACTTTGCTCCATATTTTACACTAGACTTTGGACCCATAAAAAAGAATCAGCCTAGGCTGGCAGGGACCAGGGATCCCAATCAAGCCAGTATAACACTGAAGAATAAGCGAGAGGTTTTGTGCTTTACTTCTGGTTTAATGTGAGTTTAGGGAGAGACTACACTGAATGATCTTTTGTGGGCTAAGGTAAGGTGAACAGACATGCTTCTGAATTTAGGAATTCAGAGCTTTGCTGTGACAATACAAGTATGTACTAGTCAGTTCCTTGATACCATTGTGTGACCCTTCCCATCAAGACAGCTAGATTTAAGGGCTTCATTATGCTTGAAGTAGAACCAAAGAACAGAATTGTCAAATTCTTGACTTGTATGAGGTTGGGATGGACAGTTTCATCCAGATATTAAATAATCAATGATCTGGTACCCAGAAATTACCTCCCATTCTGCCCCTGCAGGTGATAGTCAGAGATCCTCTGAACTGAGGTAGGGAGGGATGGGAAAGAGGGAAGAGTCAATAGAGAACAAGATAATTAATATTTAGAAAGTGGAGAGGAGAGCTGATTTGTTCTGCTTATCCACCGCAGCAGTTACAGTTATGCATTCCCAGAGAACTCCCCACTTCCCCATGGCACACAAGGCTAGGAGCATCACCTCAACAGGATGTCCAGGCATATGTACCTCATACAGCTTCCGTGAGTAACCTGAGTAACCAACAGGGCAGAGGAGCCAGCCACTTATCTTTTCAAGTGACCAGGAGAGGCATAAAGGAGACACCAATGTAAGGAGACTGAGAGGAACCCCTCCATGCAAGTGGAGGACCCTGAAATTGAAAGAAGCATGGACTGCGTGGTTAAGGCTCAGATGAGAACACCGTCAATACAGAAGATGTCAGCATGGAGCAGGGATAAATGTTCAGGGTAGAATGACCCATTATCATGTGTAGATGGTAACACCAAAAGAATTCCGTCACCAAAACTTATGAGAACATGCAGCAGAATGAACTCAGGCACATGGACTCTGAACACTATTGCATGCATTTATTATTATATGCATCTGAGACACATAGGTCCAGAAGGGGTGGTCATCCTTCCATTTATTCATGTTAATTACATAAGTAAATGTAAACATGTACATTACTTCAGGTATTTTTAAAATATATTTTTTAATTATTTTTCATTAGAGTTATAAATAATAGGATTAATTCTGACATAATCACAGATACATAAATGTAGTTTTCTCCACTTTAATTCCAAGTATGAACCCCTTTTCTTCCATCCTCTCTCCCCTGAGTTCTTTCCTCTACTCTATTGATCTTTCATATATATATAGTGGTATTGGGGATTGAACCTAGGGCTTTGCGCATGCGAGGCAAGTGCTCTACCAACTGAGCTACATTCCCAGCCTCCTTCTATTTATTTTAAATTGATGCATTATAGTTATATATAAAATTGGAATGCATTGTGGTATATTCATACTTGCATCTGCATAATTTGGTTCATTTCAAGAGTAAAGATGGCTGTGGATTTAGCCAACGAATATGCTTCCTTGCATAGTCATATTTTTCAGAGCTTGAGCATGCATTTTTAGATCAGCAATATAACCCCGAGTCCTAATTTGCTTAGAGCATGTGCAGTGTGATGATCAACAGTCTCCCGGCTTCTCTCTCTCAAGAGTGTTCTAGTTTAAGCAATTAATTACGTAGTCATTCATCCTCCGAGTCCTATTTTTTCTATCACTTTACTAATGGAATATTTTATTTTGGAATCAAACAGATATCATTTTAAGATGTTGCTGTGGTGTAGTATTTTTTAAAAGTAAGATAAATAAATGAATAAAAGATAATTCCCAATTTTATTTAGCCCTTCCTTTTCCTGAGATAGGTTTTTCTGAGAAACAAAACAGCTAAAATACAGTTATCTAATTGCTGAATCAAAATTTCAAGTGGCAAATGTATGACGGGGGCAAACATTAGCAGGAAAACCCAGACTAAAGAATGCAAATCAGAGGAACTACAGAAAAAAAAAAATGTTCTGGAATATCTGGGAATTCTCCCAGGATGTCAGTAAATGTACTTCCATATCTGATTCCAAATGCCAAATATATAAACTCTTGCCTCAGGGCTTTTAGAATATCCTGGAAGAATTATGTAGGTTATTGACTTATGCTGTGTAGGCAGAAAGATAGACTTCGCATGTGGCAAGGCAATAAACAAGTATTTGTCAGTTTCCAAATTGGAAGCAACAATGAATTGGCTATTTGCAACAGGGCTATTTCTATAGGCATGATGCAAGTGTCCTTTACTCCTGTTCAATTGATGGGAGGATCAATTCTAGATATGTAGTGGCCTGAGATAGTTTATCATTATATCTTATAACAATAAGAAAATCTTAAATAGAAACCCACCCAAAAGGCTAGTATACATCCTACTCCCTTTCCTGAAATAGTACTTACATGGGTAATTAAAAAGTTCTTCAAAACAGTATATATAATAAAGGAAATATTAAGGTGCACTGGGTTCATGGGAAAGGGTGCTCAGAATGAACACCCACACCAAGGAAATAAAATAGGTAAGATATTATTATTCATGACTCAGTTTCTTTGAGATATATCTCACATTCTTGTTTTCACAGAGGTGAATAAACATATTCTCTTGTACTTATACATATGTTCCTCTTCTAGATTATAATTTCTATAATTTTAACTTGTCAAACACAAAGGCTTAGAGAAGCTGAGGCTGCAGCTCAGTGGGTAAAGGGCTTTCCCAGAATATACAAGGCCATGGGTTCTATCTTGAGTACCAGAAGAAAAAAATCCTTAGAGCCAAGATCACAAATAAAAAGGCCTCAAACCAAGTTGTCTCCTGGAATGTCTTTAAAACAAACTTTTATGCAATAGTGAGTAAAAAAAAAAAAATCACGTTTTTGAAATGCTGTAAGTAAATGTGAAAATGCAGTTCTGTAGGTCAGGATCACAGAGCTATTCATATTTAGATCTTCTATTTATCCATTAATATTTAGTCCCAAGAATCAAAAGTTCTGATAGTTTTTAGAGCCCCTTACTTACTTGCAAATCATAGGTTTTGGAGAGACAGCATTCAAGTCTTTGATTTTTAATTGTTCCAGCCATATAATTGAGATAACATGTCCGTCCAAAGATAATGAGAAACTTGTTAGGTTTTGGATGTGACGTATCCCCCAAACCTCATGTGTGAGACAGTGCAAGAAGGTTTATAGATGAAATGATTGGGTTATGAGATTCTTAATACAATCAGTGAATTAACCCCCTGATAGACATTAACTGAGTGATAACTGAAGGTGAGTAGGGTTTGGCTGGAGGAGGTGGGTCACTGGGGGGCATGCCTTTCAGGCATATATTATGTATCTGGTGATGGAGGCCCCTCCACACCCCTGTGTTTCTTCACTGTCATGTCCTGAGCTCCCTTCCTCCACCACACCCTTCTGCCATGATATGATGTTCAGCCTCATCCCGAACTCTGAGGAATGAAGCCAGCTGTTAATGCACTGAGACCTTTGAAACCAGAGACCCCAAATAGACTTCTTCTCCTCTAATTTTCTTGTCAGGTCTTTTATTAACAGTAATGAAAAAACTGACTAAAACAAAACTACATGCAAAACAATGTGCATATAGTAGATGAATACACCTTAGTATGAATCCCATCATTTGCTCCAGGAGAAGAAACTACCTATAACATGACATATGAGAAATAACTGTTCAGTAATTTTGATGGCAGCATATTAGACAGAAAAGATAAGGGACCTCAGAGACAACAGGCATGGATTTAAGTTCTGACTCCTCCGTTCTAAATAGCTTTCTGCACCTTGACACTTCTACCCTCTGGGACTCAGTTTCCTCACCTGTTGAAAGTTAACAGCAGTAACCAAGCACAAAGCCATCCCTGAAACTTTTATCATTCCATCTGCTCTCCCCTCCCTAAGTAGCAGTTTAGAAGATTGAAATGTGACTTGATAGTTATTCTCTCTCTTTTACATTGCCTTTTGTGGCATAAACTTCTATTAGAAAGACACCATAAAGGCATTCCATTATGTGCAATACATGAATATAAGGTGTGTTTAGAGGTTCATGCTTGAAACGGGCAAAAGGAAGTGATTGCATTTGGGGGACTGCAGTAAATTGATTCTGGCATACCATTTGTTGCACGATTTACTATACTCCAATTCTTTGCCAGATACCTGCTCTATCTTTAATAAAAGTGAGCTGAGAGTCTTTAGGAATAAGAGCGCTGCTGCTTATCATTTCAGCAACAATGTGCAAACCATGCACTTGGCTGAACAGGAGCTGATGAGCAAAAATCTCTAATACAAAATTACCAACGTGCAAAGATTTCAAATCAAGATGCTTTCACTAAGAGATGACTGTTTTCCTTCTGCTCAGTGTAACAGTTATTTGAGGTAATGTGTGACATTATTAGAACCAGTAGGTATTCCCTTCATTATACCCATAACTTTTGAATATTCAATGTTATTATGGTATTCCATCACAAATTGTTGACCATGTAATATGTAACATGTATTAATTCCATGTGTCATGTGTTCTGCATACATTGCTTAAAGCTTTTGAATCCATAGGGAAATAAATATTTCATGCCCACTTTGCACTGAGGAAATTGAGAGTTCAAAAGGCTATGTCACTTGCCTGAGATTTAAGATCACAAAACTCAGAAATGTTATTTTTTTCCTTGCTGCTGGATTAAAACAAAACAAACAAAACACTATTTCAAACCCATGAGAGAGATTTTGGAAAGCTTTTTTTTTAGAGTTCTAAGTTTAAGGAAATATTGTTCAAGTTAATATACATCAATTTTAAACGATGGAAGTTAAACTTCATTAGAAAACTGCATTTATTTAAAGTTTTTATATAAAAAGGCAAGGTAGAGAAAGAACTAGCCAAGACACCAATCTCAAGAACATGGAGGCTTGGCTATTAGCAAGAAAATAATCATACAACAAAGAAGCTTGTCTGGCATTGCCTGCAACAAGTATTATAATGGCTCTAATTGTTTTCTTTTCTATTTATTCCAAATTAAATCCTACAGGCTTGCCTGCTTCCCCACTTGATAAATCCAGAATGAATGATATATCAAGAGGTGAATTCCTCCCTAAGAAAGCACTCTTTCTGGATGCTAATACATGGCTCTGTCTCAAAGTGCTTCTGTTCAGAGCCTTCATTTGCCATTCATGAATCCTTACATGCGTCCTTGCACCCCTGACTTGATGCTGCATTGTTCTCAGGCAGTTGACAAGAGCTCATCTCCAGCAGGAAATACAGGGTGCAGCCACTTTGTGGTGAATGTTTGCAACCACATCAAGAACAATTGCGCCCTGTCACCCACATTTCTCCTTAGTGGTGAGCAGCAAACCTAGTGACAATGGTATTTCTAGAATGGCCTGAATGTTCAAAGCCATAAAGAAATCAGAGAGCATGGCCAGGCTACAAATATCGTGGGTGTAAAAAGGTAGAAGCAGGGAAAGATGTAAATTCATGCCAATTTCAACTCAAAGTCAATAAAGCAGATTATATTATATATAGGATTTATCCCTAAGTCATTTACTCCCTCTTTGGACTTTAAATTGTGCTTCTGACACAGATAACTCTCTGGAATGATTTATGGGGACTTAACCGGGGTCCCCATCTGTTTGCATCAGGAGTCACTAATGCAAACATTCCCAAAGCAAATGAGGGAAGCTTTGTATGGGAGTCATTAAAAAGAGCCTGGGAAAAACACTAGAAAATATACAGCAGGAAACAGTGTAGAATGGCTCTCTAGGGAGTCAACTCACTATGACCTAATATTTAAGATTGATTGTCGGCAATGTTAGAACATCAGTGGTAAATAAAATGCACCGGAAGGTCTTTGTTAAACAAGGACCCTCTGTTAATGATGGCTGCCAATAGGTATCTGATGGAGGTAGCACAGGGAGAGGGACAAAGGATGCTGCATCAGAAAACTAGGGAATGACATTGCCCTTTTCCTGCCTGCAGGAGAAAAGCAGATGAAAGCTAAAGCCCTCACTAAGGCCCAAACCACTTCCAGAAGCCAGAGACTAGAGGACTGGCTCTTCAAAACAGGCCCCTAGTGAATAATTTGTAATCCCTCTATAAGGAAGATAGATGTGTCTTTATAGCTACTTCTTTCCCCCAATTAAAAATGAGGAACTAGATCGAAAATTGCTTGGGGAGCCTGAAATCACCTAGCAAATAAGGAAAATCAAGAACTGGAAAGGTCACTCTGTGTCATATCAAGTCAGCAATCATTAACCACTAAGCTCAACCCAATAATTCAAAGCTGTTTAAACCCCTGGAACTCTTGGGTCTTTGATCAGCACTGTCTATATTTAGGAAGTTTGCATTTCAGCTGAAGAAATGGGATATGCGATCATATTTATATGACCAGGTTTAAGTACCAAAGAAAGACAGTAAATAAGGATAATGGGGTACTCAAGTGGGGGAGAAGACCCTGGGTGGTGAGGTCAGAGAAGGTCTTAGAGAAACAAAAACCGTGCTGGGTACCCCTGTGAACTGAATTATGAGTTCTTACCACCTAAACTCACATGTTAAAGCCCTAAACCACAATGAGATTATATTTGGAGACAGGGCCCTCATGTAAGAAACTAAAGTTAAATGAGGCTATAAAGTTGGGTCCCTAATCCATTCTGCCTAGTGCCCTTACTATGAGAGAAACAGGAGGACTTGCTCTCTATCTACCATGTGAGGGCACAGACAGAAGGCAGTCTTCCACAAGCCCAGAAATGACCTCAAATCAGAAATTGAGTGTGCTGGCACCTTAATCTTGGATCTTTCTGCCTCTGTAACTGTGAAAAAATAAGTTTAAGCTACTAGTCTATGGTATTTTGTGATAGCAGGGAAGATTAGCACCCTAAGAGAGAGAAAGAAAATGATGTCCGGCAGATCAGGAGCTAGTAATAAGATCTAGCTCACCACCACCTGTCTCAGATAATGAGCTGAGAACAGTTTCTATATTTTTTAAATAATCAGAAGAATAACAACATCTAGTGACATGTACAAATTCTAGGAAATTCAAATTTCAGTATCTATAAAGTATCATTGAAGCATAGCCACACTCATTCCTACTGTCTGTGGTGCCTTTTGTCGCATAAGAGGAGAGTTAAGTTGCAACACCTACTGTATATCTGTAACCCTTTAGTATTTATTCTCTGACCCTTTGCAGGAAAAAAAAATTTTGTCAACCTCTAGTCTCAATTGGTATGCTTCTCTGACTTTATTGTGCAGATGTATCAGCTCAGGATTTTACTAAAATGCAGATTCTGCTTCAGCAGATCTGGGCTGGGGGTGTCATTCTGCATTTCTAACAAGCTCCATGTGATGCTGCTGCTGCTGCTACTGTGCATGGACAACTACTTGATTAGGGAGGTTTCAAGATCCATTTTACATAAGACCCAGAATTTCATTTACAGGAACGCATTCCTTAACGATCTTGGTGATTTGGTAATCAACACCTACTGCTAAGGGCAATTTTCTTGGGATTCATCCTAAAATTTAAAAATCAGTTCATAACAGGAGATATAGATAGGACAAAAACAGAAAGGGAACCCCCAGTTTATGTGTTGACAATTGCAAGCTACTGCAAGAAGAAAACATGTCAAAGCTGAACATTTGTAGCTTATGTTAAGTAATGATTTAGGCTTTTTTTGTTTTGTTTTTGGAAAAAAAAATTTATGTTGTTCCTTTTTATAATTTTCTCATAAGTAATGTGGCTTTTTTCTCCTTTTTATGTTAAATTCAAATCTCTTTTTTGAATACATGAAATAGGCAAATTCTGCATTGCATGGACAAGTACAGTCCTCTATTTAAAAAAAAAATTTAAAGTAAAACATCTTAAAGTAAATATTGAGATTTAAACTGATGAGAAACAGATTGGGTATTGCCTGTCAAAGCCCCAAAGGCCACAAAATAAATGGCAAGGTAACAGCAGTCTCAGCTCATTGAAATGCAGACTGTATTCACTGAGATTTCATATGCATATCTCCCCTCCACTGTCTCCTTAACAGATGTCATCAAATCAGATCTACAGGGCCAGAAATGAAGTGCAAATACCACCCTAGGAGCTACTGAGACTCAATGCTACAGGCTCCCCAACCTGTGAACTACAAATGTGCAACTGCCTTGGTTTAAATTCATCAGGCAGTAATCCAATATGTCATTTAAAACTCCAAAATGAGATTAACTTTTCTGATTTTTTGAGTTTACAGTGGTCATTCAACCCTCATATAAAATAAGATAGTCAACCTTTTTTTAAGTATATGGGAAAATACACTGAATATTTCTATCTTTCTATACCATCCTGATGATCACAACAACAACTTTTTTATGGCTTTTGATGATTTGTGCTCACTTGACTAATAAATGTAGCAAAAAAAAAAATATGACTGCTATAAGCTAAGCTAAACAATTATCTTTGGACTATAATTACATTATTCATATTTCTGAAGTTAAAAAGGCAAATGTAAGAACTAGGACCATGGGGTGATTAGTGGAACCAAATAGAGGCTGAGCTGTAATCCAGATGAGTGATATGCTGCTACTGCTTGTTGTACTATGTACTATGCTACCTAGTATATTAAATGGGATTTTTACTCATATATGGCATTTGGAATAAAAAAGTATATTATCATTTAATCATCCTTATAAATATAGGTAGCAGGTATCTCCCCCCTCACACACACACACCCCATTTTCCAGTGGTGAAGTTAAATCTAGAGTGATCTGGAGAGAATAGTCAAGGTTGCATAGACAGTAAGGCACAGCCCAGGTGGGAATTCCCTGATACCAAAGCCACTAACCTTACCCCCTAAGAGTATTCTCTCAGGAAAACACATCACAAAACTCCAGATTGCTGAAGAATGTAGTCAGAATACAAAGCCTTTACAATTTCCCAGATCCACTAATTTTTAGGGCAAAATCCTAGGACAATTCATTATGTAAAAGGGATTGTTTTGAAATTTCTGCTTCTTTGGGCAAGATGGAGTAGTCTCTGGAAAATTATAGTTCCTGCCAAGACAAACCAAAATATTTTTTTAAAAAATTAAAGGTATCATATTTTTACTGAAGCAACAAGAACCAAATATTCAAAATTTAGAGAAAGATGAACTTCATGATGGCCCGCTCAGATCTGATAGATTTTTCTTTGAGGACATTTGCCAATTTGGGGTGCATGGCAAGAACTTAAGAATCTAAATTTTGATTGGCAAGATATCTATAGTGGGGACAGAAAAGACATTAGTTTAGTTTTGTTTGTTTGACTATAGCAACAAAAATGGAGACTTAAACAGTCAGAATTCCACTGAAGAAAACTCTGCCATTTTCTCTTCAAGACATTTGTCAGACTCTGAAGTTACGTGAGAGGATAAGTAGCTAATTAGAAAGTATCTGAGAAGCAAAATGAAGATTTCCCATAGTGCTTTGCTACAATACAAGAATTAATGTATGGGACCCATTGGGGGAGAAGCCCAAATGGTCAGAACAGGCTCATGGTTACATCCCATGAAAAAAGATGAAGGAGATATGATATCATCCAACCTTGATTCAGTTCTGTCCTTCCTTGAGCTAATATGATCAGCTCCTATCCTATCTTTCTATCAAAGAGTGAAGCTCTGTAGAAAGACAGCAGATGCTCAATAATCTGCCCTTCTTAAGTACATTATTTACCATTAAAGAAAAAATTACTAAACATGACAAAAGATAGGACAGTATTACCTATAATTTTTTCAAGACAATAAAAATAGACCTACAGTGAGCCAGGAATTTTAATTGGAAGGTAAGTCTTTAATCATATCTATAGTTAATATTTTCAAGAAAATTGTAAATTGGAGAACACAGATGTGAGGAACAGGTTTCATCAGAGAATTGGTATTTGCACATAGAATCCAATGAAAAGGCTAGTGCTACGTAACATAGTAACTACTATTAAGAATATGATAAATGAGTTTATTAATTAGGCATCACCTAAACAGGTTTAGTAAAATGGAGACAGTCAATAGAAAAGTCCAGCCATTTTTAAAAATGGAAAATATAGAAAATAATATGAAATTTTGTGGGACACAGTGCAAATGTTTAACATACAATTCATTAAGAATACTATTAGAAGATAAAATTATGCAAAGTCAATATGTGAGCACAGTAGCTGAGGACATTACAAACCGATTAATAATTTCTGGATTTCAGAATCTCAGTTAATTCCCATCAAGATAAACACACACACACACACACACACACACACACACACACACACATACTCTTATAATCAAACTGCCGACAGGTAAAACCAAGAAAAACATTGAAAAAGGACATTTCTCTCAAAGGAAGAATAATGAAACTTACAGCCGATTTCACAGTAAAAGGTTGGAAATCAAAGAAAATAACATCCAACCTAGAATTCTACACCCAGCAAAATATCCTTTAATATTGAAAGTGAAATAAACACATTTTCAGATGAATAAAAACAAAGTAACTTTGTCAGTAGCAAACCTACAATGAAGGAAATTCTAAATTCTAAAGACAGGTCTTTCCCCAGGGAGAAATAAGGATATACCAGGATGGAATGAAGGGAAACAGTAAACATATGAGTAATTGCATTTGAATGGACTTAATGTCTTAGGAGCTTTAAAACATTTAGAATTAAAATGTTTAAAGAATATTAGGAGATAAGATGAGATAAATGAAACTTTCTAAGATTCTCACATTGTTGATAATAATTATTTTACTTTGATTGTAATCAATCAAAGGCAGTTACTGTTATTGCTATGATATCCACTAATAAATGGTAAATGAATGTATAACAAATTAAGGGAAATGTGTATAGCTACAAAATGATCAATTTTTAAAAGGAATGAGATTATCAGAATACAGAAATCACTGAAATAACAGATGTTATGGCTTGGATATCAGGAGTCCCCCAAAAGCTCACCTGTGAGACAATGCAAGAACCTTCAGAGGTGAAACAATGAAAGCATTAACACAATCAGTGAATTGATACCCTATAGAGATTAAGGGAATGTTTGCTGAGGATGGGTAGGGTATGTCTGGAAGAGGCAGGTCATTGGGGGCATACTTTGGGGGGGTATATATATATTGTACCTGGTGAGTGGAGTCTCTCTTTGCTTTCTAATTATAATGGTCACCACTTCCCTCCACCACACTCTTCTGCCATGATGTTCAGCCTCACCTCAAGCCCTGAGGAATGGAGCTGGTTTTCTATGGACCAAGACCTCTGAAACCACGAGTCCTCTAATAAACTTTTCCTCCTATAATGTTGTTCTTGTTGGGTATTTCTAGTCATCCCATTGAAAAATATGCTTAAAACGACAGAAAACAAATAATATGATAGAAATAAACCAAAATATGTCAATGATTAAATTATAATGGTTAAATATTCTGATCAAAAGATAAAATTATCAGACTTGATAAACATTATAGACATAGATAACTCTGAATTATAAGAATGGAAAAGGAGTTACCATATAGGTGTTACCAAAATAAACTGGTATAGCTATAACTCAGAGATTTCTTTCTGAAGAGATTTCAGAATCCAAACCAATTCTATAGAAAAGAAAAAGCATTTATTTCCTTATTTATTTCATATATTTTTGTGTACTAAAGATATCTATTGAACAAAAAAATGGACTTAAAAAACAAATATTCTATAGGATTCTTTTTTTTTTCCCCAAAATGATCATGATATTTTATGGTTCTAATCCCTATTTCTCCTGAGTCAAGGCAAGAGGTTGGTCCTGAAGTCTGAGAGATGCAGCCATTCTGAAATTGCCATCCTGCCATGCCAAACTGACAAACCTTCCTCAAGAGAAGCCTTCGGGATCCTTGTATATCTTGGTCATGGCCAATATCAACTATCTCTATTCTTCCTGTATCCTTTGGTTTATCTTCCATTCAGACTCATTTACCTACATTTTGCTCCCTCCCTCTCCTGTCTTGCCAGTCCCCCTCCTGTGGGCTCTAGAATTTTAAACACATGGGCATCAACTTCAATTATGCCTTCTTTTATCTCAACATACCCCTTCCTTTTGTGATCTCAACTGAACTCTGCTCTTCACAGTCATAGCTGTGACTGGGCATCATGATGACAACTTCATAAGCGCCATCAACTATCCTAACTTCCTTTATAGAATTCCATGACTGGACCTGGCGAAAGCTGAATCCTGGGTATATGTGCTGCATCTTGTGCCTACCTCACATGTCTCACAGGAATAGCAGTCCTTTTATTGGAGAAAAATCACACACACACACTGCCTGGCACTGTTACTTTCTTGTTGAAGCAATCTCAAGTTTCTTGTCCCTCTGATAAGATAGCATAATTTTTCCCTTTAAATTTTCCCCATATCCAACTCCCCATTACCATTGTAGTTCATCTACTTCAGAGGGGATGAAAAAAATTCACAAAACTCAAATCATTCCATCTTCTTTCAACAAACTCAAACCAACCTGCAGATGTCTCTCTTCTTTTGTCCTCCACCTTCTAAAGACACTTTCTTTACTAACAATGTATTCTTTCTCTCTGAAGAAGGATGTTCCTTCAATGATTTTTCTCTTCTTTCCCACGTCATTAGTCTCTTGCTCTCCCGATGACTGTTCCTATCAATATTTTCAAGTGCTCTGATTTTCTTAAAATAACTGTTTTGATTCTACATCTCCCCCTAGTTGTGACTACATTTACTTTTTTCCTTTCTCAAAGAGTTGTCAAAATCTGTAGCAATTAGAAAAATGTGAACAAAAACTACACTGAGATTTCATCCTGTTCCAATCAGAATGGCAATTATCAAGAATACAAGTAACAATAAATGTTTGTGAGGATGTGGGGGGAAAAGTTTATTTATACATCGCTGGTGGGAATGCAAATTAGTGCAACCACTCTGAAAAGCAATATGGTGATTCCTTAGAAAACACAGAATGGAACCACCATTTGACCCAGTTATTCCACTCCTCGGCTTATACACAAAGGACTTAAAATCAGCATACTGCAGTAACACAGCCACATCAATGTTTACAGCAGCACAACTTACAATAGCTAAACTATGGAACCAACCTAGTTGCCCTTCAACAAATGAATGAATATAGAAAATGCTGTATATGAACACAATGAAATATTACTCAGCTTTAAAGAAAAATGAAATTATGGCAGTTGCCTGTAAATGGATGGAGCTGGAGAATATTATGCTAAGCAAAATAAGCCAGTCTCCAAGAACCAAATGCTGAATGTTTTCTCTGATATGTGGATGCTAATTCACAAATGGGTGTGGCTAGGATTAGGTAGAGGGAAGAGAAGGGAGCGGGTATGAGGGTAGGAATTATAGCAGAATGAATCTGACATTATTACCCAATGGGCATATATGACTACATGACCAGGGTAACTCTACATCGTGTATAACCAGAAGAAAGAGAAGTTATATCCCATTTATATAAGAAATGTCAAACTACATTCTACTGTCATGTAGAACTAATTAGGACAAAATTTTTAAAAAGTCTACTTAACCTTTTCCTATTGTTCACAGTCCCACTACCCAAGCTATTCATGCCAATGTAATCTCGATACTGTATTGCTACATTTAATGGAGACTAATTTACTGCTCAAACTTTTGGAAATATTGATACAATCTCCCACTCCATTTGTGAAATTATTTCCTTCTTTGATTTTAATCCATTATTCTCTCAGGGTTTTCATCTCCTTCCCTTGAATTGGAACCACTGATTTCCCCAGGGAATAGTCTTAGGCACATGTTTCTTCTCTCAACCCAGCCTGTCTAGACTAGACTGAAGTGTATGTTACTGCCCCCAGGCAGCCTTCAGAGCTCTAGACTAGAATGGTCACCTAAATACCTCCTAGATACCCCAACCTTTCCAGCTTCCAATTAACTTATTCTTTCCAAGCCATCCCCAAGTCAATACACATCAACATTAATATACCCAGTCAGCTGCTCAAGTAAAATTCTGAACATTCTTGAGTTTTCCTTTTTCCCCATATTCATGCATATAATGTCACAGCAAGTCCTGTCAATTTTAAAGATGTATTTAAAAAAATACATCTCTGTCCATCCATACCCATTTCCGTCACCACAACACACTCCAGCACTATTGAAATGCCTTCATCATTTATCTCTGTTTGAGTTCATGCCACCATGATCCATTTTCTGTGAGCATCTGGAGAAATCTTTTTATAATTCCTTTTTATTTTGAAACAACTGCAGATGTACAGGAAATTGAAAAAAAAAATAGTACAGAGAAGTTCTTCTGTATCCTTCACCCAGTTTCCTCTAATGGTTACATCTTACATAACTATCCTTGCTTCAAACCCAGGAAAGGAACACCGAACACAGGGTGTGTATGGTGCTGTGCCACCCTACCACATGCATAGATTCACACCACCACACTTCAGAGGAGAAACCCATTTCAGGTTAAAGCAATCTCTATACATTGTCAGCTTAAATGTTATTTCCCATTACCAGCTTCCTACTTCAGTTACATTAGAGTCCACACTTCCTGCCTTGGCCCACATGGTCTCTTCCCTGCCATCCCCTCCACATTGTGCTGTGTCTCAGGGGCCCCACTTTTGGGGCTCCAGCCTATTTTGTTCCAATTTCCTAAACAGGCTGACCCCACCGTCATCTTCATGATCTCTGTCTAAAGTGCTACTGCCCTAGCTCACCTATGAGTCCCAGATCACCCCATAAAAAACCCAAGACTGTTATTTCTCAGCACCTGACATTGTTTTCATGGGTCACACTACAATGAGCCATTATATACATGTGTCTGCATGGTTGGCTTCTTCTATCATGGAACATGAAGGTGTGGCTCATCTTCTGTCCCTATTACCTGGCATAGAGCATGACTTCTAATATATAGCAGGTGCTCCAGCTTAGTCGATGAATAAATAAAAAATATTTTTAAAAGAAGAAAAAAATCAGTAAAATAAAAATTGAGCATTTGGGGTCTAAAAACATCCTAAGAGCTTTGATAAAAGGCTTCACGTAAGAGCAGAGAAGTGTTAAGTGGTGCTGAAGTTGCTTGCTTCTGCAGCATGGCCCCCTCCTGTGTGTAAATAATTCTAATTAATACTAATTGGACTTAAATATGTGTCGAGGGGGAAATTGATTGTTGTGGTTGCATATAGCTCCTGAACATCGGGTCTGAAAGGTATAACTCAAACCCCTCTGTTTACTTTAGAAACCAGGAAAAAGCATCAGTGTTGGTTTGGGGACACAATCTTTTCCCTATTCTTTAAGATGGGTGCAGGGTACTAATTGTTCCCACTACTTTAACTCAAATGATTTCCCATTAAAAAATTCTAATATCACCAACAATGCCCAAATCCAAGGATTCTTCAAACTAGATATGCCCAAACATCACAGAAAAGAGAGAGAGACTGCAAAATAGAGAAAAATCAGCCATGGTTTGAAAACTTATGAGGGTTTTAGATGGAAGAATAGGTAAACTAAACAGAAAGTACTCTTTGCTGGGAAGAACAGGCCTGGTTTTAGTCGCTTTTCTGCCCGTAACTGGCTAAGACCAGCCATTTCATCTGTCAGCCTCTCAGGATCCTGGTCACGAAAACAAAGGGACTAGGTTCCAGATTAAAGACCTGTTTATTCCTTATAATTTATAAAGCTAATTCTCAACCTACAGTTGTTTTCTTAAGCTGCCATGTGACTAGGAAACATTCTCATTTCTCATTCAAGAGAATCAGAAAGGAAAAGCATCCTCTTACCTGCACTCTGGCTATTGTTTTTTGAGCTGGGCATCTCTTCTACATGAAGAAAATTTCCTATTTTCTTTGTTGCTTCTCTGTTGTATGAGAGATGATAGTCTTTTTTTTTAATACCTTGTTAAAAGCTCCTATTATAGAAATTGCCAGGTCTATTAGTATATCTTAATTACCACATCTTGTGCTGCTTTTAGCCTCTAGTGGGGCAAAATTGCCATGATTTATGCTTTACTAACAATGATATTTTTACATTAGTAAGCAATTAAAGAGCCCAACAGCACTCCTGGGATCTTCAAAAAACTGTATAAGGACTACCATCATTTTGATTTATATCTACTCTAATTGTATTTACAGAAAACTTATAAAAGAAGAATACTGTGTCAAAATGTTTACAGTGCTCACAATAAATATTTGTAAAAGAAGAAGCATTTCTGCCTCATATTTGCTAGAAAACAGCATATGACGTGAGAGAGAGTGAGCTCAAGTGAGGTCACTTCAGGGTCTCTGACTTGTTGACCCAGCAAATTCAGATGAAAGGGATTTCACTCCATGTGAGGCTTATTCCTTCTGAAATCCTCTCTAGCCAGGTGAAAGGTGAGGTGGGGCAGCATTCCTTCACATTTGAAACCTGGTTGGGGAAATCTATTAACAAAAATACCCACTGTGGATACAACAACCACATATGCAAAAATCACCTACAAGCAGGAAGTAGAATCAAAGTCAGGAATTATTGGTCCCCCTTTCCAAGCCACAGGCTAATGGGAATCAATCTTTTTAATTCAACAGAAAGATTTACTTTCTTACATTTTGAGGTCTCAGCATTTAGCAATTATATCTGTCTCCTTTCATGCATTTACTTTTATTTTGCCTTCAGCCATCTCTCGGTCTCCTAAATTTACTATCCAAGACTTACTTTATTATGCAGAAAGACTCTATAGTGGTTATGAATAATTATAGAAAAATTAAGTCAGATTGGAGCATGAATCTATCAATTTAAATTTAGGGGGGCTAGCCATATAAATTAAAAAGTTGTTAGGAATCTAAACACTATCCTTCTCCTGACATCACAGATTCTTCCCTGGACCAGCAGCACCCCCATCATCCAGGAGATTGTTTGGACATAGGATCCCTCCAAATCCCAGATCTATAGAATCAGAATCCGCATTTTCACCAGGAGCTTAGTGTGCAGATGAATATTTGACAGATACTGGGTTCAAGGGTTGCGGAGACTGGGAGGTCAATGTATCTATCAGGGAACATTAATCATGATACACAGAGCATGCATAACTCTAAAAATAAGCATGCTGAAGGTGAGGGGGGGGGCGGAGAGGAGGAGGATAAAGGTGGCTTGTGGAGTGATGTTGCAAAACAACTCTGTTCCTGATTTACTCCAAAATGAACTAAATCTCTGATAGCAAATTGACAGTGGATATCCTTTCCAAATTTGGGACACACAGAGAACACAATGAATTGCTTTGATCTCTCATCTCCTGCTTTAATCAAACAGTCTTATAGATGTCTCCTGCCTAGAAACAGAAAGATGTGGCAGGTGATTTTCAGTGTAACTCTGAAACTTTGCATTTAAATAATCAAGTCTCTGTGGCTTTAATGTAAGACTTCTATAGCATTTCTGAATAAATTTGGAAGTTCCCACAGAAAATAGCAGTCAATGCCATTTCAGTTCAGTTCCCATGAAGATTTCTATAGAGAGGACAAAGTAGCACTTTAGTAGTTTCATTTATGAATTTTTCTCTCCTGGTTGTCTGTAGGTCATCATGCAGCAAGGCTAGTGTTTCATGCACTGAATATTCTCTAGTCTATTTCCTCATCATGAGTTCCCACATCGTGCAGTATTCTTAATGACATGCAGCATGCAAAAGCACATTAAAACTCTAGAAGAAAGCAATCCATGATGTCTTCACTTATACTGTCTTCTCAAATACTGTTGCTTCATCATTAGTTGAGGTTCAAATCAAACTGTGTTTCATTAGCAATTTCCAGTTAACATTTTTATTAGGAACCACAGTAATAAATAATATTAGAGCATCTGAAGAAATTTAGTTAGCCAGAGACTTCAGAAATGAGGAATGATTCTAGAAAATAAAAGAATGATCTTGGAAAAAAAAAACAACAGATAGAAAAAAAATTTAAAATGTTGCATATGTTTACTTTTACTTCCAAAACCTATGAAGATACATTGTGAATTATGAAATATTTGGTTGAGATGGAGGCAACAGTTCATATATGCATATGCAATCAAACCTTTGACACCATCATTAGTGATTAAATACTTGATATTAAGAAAGATCTCAGGCTCCAAAAGATGGAACATCCTGAAGCAGACTATTCCCTAAGCACCCTGGCAATCAGAAAGTAAGTTTATACATTTGTCTAAGAGCAAATGAAGTTGGGTGTCTGAATGCTTTCTTCATAATTCATTCAGCTAATTAATTTCATGCTTTTTTTATTATTTCAACATTCTTTCCATTATTGCCAATCACTGCATCTGAGGGAGACAGAATGGTCAGACTATTTTCTCTATTTTGTATATGTGTTAATGGAAATACTTCTGGATACAGAGTATCCAAAGATAAAAACAATGGAGTTCACTTTAAAAGTCCCTTAATTCACTATTTATTTATTTTTATTTTTTTGTTGTCAATAGATCTTTATTTATTTATATATGGTTCTGAGAATTGAACCCTGTGCCTCATACATGCTAAGCAAGTCCTCTACCAATGAGCCATGACCCCAACTCTTAATTTGCTATTTAATTCTTAGCATTGTGAAGCCTTTAGAGCCCCACGTACATTTGACAATATTGGGATTCCCTTTAGATTTCTTAGTCATTACTTGCGATGTTATTGGTTATTGCCATTGTTGGTAAAGACGGTTGGACTAACTTAATATTTGGAAAATCCAGAGATAAGTAGATACCTGTCCACTTATCAATCAACCCTTGCAGCCCACAGCACAGTATCTGGTAGTACCTTCAAACACAGTGAATAACTCATTATTATTTAAAGGTTTCCAGGTAAAACAATTTACCTCTTTTCTTAGTTTCATACTCAAAGTGTAAAACTTGTAACTAGATTCTGCTTAGAAGAGTTTTCTTGTCCCTTTAATAGTTTTTTTTTTATTATCCATAGTGAACAACAACATATGCCTCTACCTTTGAGAGATACAGAATAATTTATCAAATCAGAACACTCTGTAAAAGATACCATTTTGCTTTTAGTCACTTATTTAACTGCCACTGACTTTACTGAGAATTATACACATCTGTGATTGGGCAGAACCAACCCCATTATTTATTAAAGCTGAACCCCACCATTTGCCATAAAGCCTTCTCCTAGTCAATAATAAACAAATATAAGACTTGCAGATTTGTGGTTCATAGACTATGATGAATAAAACATGGCAATGAAGGAAAATGAGCTGGGTAGAAGTTTTCCAAGGCTATAAAGCATTCTCCCTGGTTAGTATGGTGGCATAATCAGATTATCTATCTTTGGTAATTAAAAGGAAAACAAGGTTCAGTGATTATTTCTTTGCTATCACACAATCTGGTATAGCAAGTAATATGAGATCATTAGGTTAGTTGGCATGGAGGGTATAATGTGGGTATCAGGACCAGCTATCTGTCTGTGGGAATCTATATCCCTGAACTCCATCCTGCTATTCAAACGGCCAGTCAGTGGATCATTAGTATTGGCATACCTGGACATGTTAGAAGCAGGACCTCCACACTGACCTATTTCTAAATCCTGTCCATGGTACTGAATCATTAATCCTGTGGTGTGCCCCTTCCTGGGTTTTACCAAACCTTCAAGTGATGTTGATGTTCACTAAAGTTTGAAACCACTAATCTAAATGATCTCTGCCACCTTGTAAGATAAGGTGATAAAATAAATACCACCTTGGAAGGAATGGAAAGGTATGTGTATTTTTTCTTTGTTGCACACTTTTTCCTACCATAAAATTATAACAAAATATGGTTACTTTTTAAAAAAAGTATCAATCTTATTTTTTTATTAATTTCATAGACCATAGTCTACTTTTGAATTATTTCAAAAAAAGAGAGGTAGCCTATTTAACCACATTCTTTCTTTACAATTGCTTAAGCAATGTTATCTGTCCTGAGAACTTCAGTTATATTATTATATCTTAAATTTATTCTGCAAGTTTTCATCTAAATATAAAATAAAGAAAACACTCATAATACTTACACAATTGTTTTCCAAATTTCTCTGCCATTACTACTTCTTTACTAGTATGAAGAACTATTGCAACATCTTTTTCTTTTCTTAGATACAAAGGTCTCAGTAAGAAGAGATTCTGCTCACTTTCACTATCCCTCAGCTCCTATGATCCTCAACTAGACTCACCATTTGTTCTCCTGTATTTCGTAACGGGGACGGGGAGTGGGTAAAAACCATTGGTGCCAGTACACAGCCAGACAGTGCATAAAAATGTCTAATGGGATAATTTATCTGCTAGACTAAAATACATTTCATAAGATGGAGGAAATAACTCTTTTAGTGCTGTATTTGTGGTACATTCTGCATTCAAACTTCCTAAAATTCTCTCTGGCAACACAGTCCATATTGTGATGATGGATAACTGATCTCCAGCAGTGCTGTAAAGTGATTATTAATCTGTAAGCATCCGCCTGCTGAGGTATTCTATGGTTTTTAAAAAGTTAAGAACCATTTCTACCCTGTTGGAGCCATTATAATCTTTTCGAATGCTTCAGTGTGGGACCTCCTGTCTGTTGCCATATTTCTTTATTAATTTAAGCCAACTGCCAAGACTCCTCTGCACCACAGTCTAATTCCAGAACCACAGAAGAAGCCCCATGTCATGTTATAAAAGGGCTTGTCACTGTGCTCACAAATGCCACAGATCAGCAGTAACCATGTGGAACTTTCAAGTCTCAAAGGCCAAAACAACAAGAGAATCACATCAAATCACAGGATTTCAAAGACAAAAAAAGAAACTTCAAGTCACCAAGACCTCATAATTTAGGGAGAAAAAAAACGTGCTGGACTGGAATTAATACCTGATCTTCCAAAAAGATTCATCAAATAACAAAATCCTCAGAAATGTTAGGTAGAAACTGGCAAGGGTGGCCTGCTGACTGCAGGAAGAAGGGAGTGGACACTGACCCATTTCTCTTTGCTGTTGGCAGAATTCTGTTCACACAGATCCATAGAAACACCAATACCTAGGCACACTCAGAAGCTTCCAGTTAGTGCAACTCTTTATATGTCACAGATGGTGAAACTGAGAACCAAGCAAGCTAAATCACTTGCGTTCCAACCTCAGAGTTTATTCATAACAGAATTTGACAGATTGCCATGTGTCTTTACCCTCAGCCCATTGATTTTTTTCTGCTCAAAAACAAGCTAACCAAGGAATACTGAATGGAAAAAAAGTTAAAAATAATGGAGTGCTTCTCAGTATCGGAGTTGGAACTCATTGTAGGTCTCAGCCCTCCCCTAAGGTAAAACAGATATAATAAAATTCAAACTAATGGCAGGAGGAGATTTGACCAACCAAAAGTAGATGCTTCTATGTCTTGAAAATTAATGAGACTGGGGAAAAGCTTTAACAAATCCTAAAAATAAACATCTGGGTAAGATGGTTTAGATAAAAATTACCTTCTAGTGGGGGAGGTCAGAATGCAGTTTTAAGTGCGCGCGCGAGAGAGAGAGAGAGAAAGAGAGAGAGAGAGAGAGAGAGAGAGAGAGAGAGAGAGAGAGAGAGATCACCAGAAGGCAGATGATCATTGGTTTGTGGTCCAATTTCCATGTCCACTCACCATTGGTTTGGGACAGAGAAGGAAAGTCAAACAGAGTAAAATGAATATCTATATTCCCATGGAGATAAAAAAGAAATTTTGTTCATTGAACAAGAATACAATACTATAAAAAGGAAATTTTAAAAAGCAAAAAGACATCTTAGATATTTAAAAAAAATGTTACTAGAAACAAGTGAAAGGCAAAGTTAAGTGATCTCCCAGAAAGTAATAAAGACCAAAGGAGAGCAAACAGATGGCATGAGTAAAGTAGAAGGACAATGTCCAAAAAGCAAGAGGTCCAAAGAAATACAACATAACAAGAGAGGAATCATAAATAAAACAATTCAAAAAAAAATTTCCAGAACCAAAATGCATGATTTTCCACACTGAAAGACCTATCAGATGTTAAAACACAATTCAATGAGAGGCACTTGCATGATTAAGCATACAAATTCTAATCAACTGAGTAATGAGTCCACAAGAGTTTAGGGAGAAAAACAACACACAAAAAGTTTATGACACTGCACAGCATGGTGGTGTACATCAGTAATCCCAGCAGTTCAAGAGGCTGAAGCAGGATGATCTCAAGTTCAAAAACAGCATCAGCAACTTAGTGAAGCCCTAAGAAACTTGGCAAGACCCTCCCTGTCTCAAAATAAATAAATAAATAAATAAAAACAGATCTGAGGATATAGCTTAGTGGTACAGTGCCCCTGGATTAAAAAAATAATAATAAAGTTCATGACATTAAAATGGCTTTAGACTACTTGAAATTTGATAAGAATATCAAATTAAAATGCTAAAGAAACATGATTTCCATTGTAGAAGTGTATTCCCTACCAAATTGTTATAAATGCAATACAGACCTTTTAAACATGAAAAGTCTCAAAAACAAAATTACCTTATGCACACGTACAAAGATACTGATGAAGGTGCTCCACCAAACTGGAGAAGTAAAACAAGACAGGCAAGGGTACAGTAGGCTGAATGGTTGCTTCTCAAATGTATGTTCACCCTAGATCTGTCAATGTGACTTATTTGGCAAAGGGAGTCTTTGTGAATGTAATTAAGGATCTTGCCATGAGGTCATCCTGGATTTAGGGTTGACCCTAACTCCAATGACACATGTCCTCATTAGAGAAAGGCAGAGGTACACTTGGCAGAGATTCAGGAGAGAGAGTGTGTGAAGAGGGAGATGGAGATGGGAATGACATGTCACCAAGCTCAAGCACACCTGGAACTACCAGAATCTGGAAGAGGCAAGGGAGGATTGCTCCAAAGCCTGCACGACAGGAGCATGCCAACACTGTCGTTTGAGACTGTGTAACTCTATTGCTATAGAAGAATAAAATTCTGGGTTTTATTTGTTTAAGTCAAGTTTATGGTAATTTATTACAACTGTACGAGGACAATAATTAAGAGAGACATGGGAAATGGGAGTCACAAAATATGAAAGAGGAGAAGGAAACCATCAGGATGGAGGTTTAGGAGATCCCAAGATAACAACTTTGCAACAACTCCAGAGTGGCTCTGAAAGAGGCTACATCAAGAAGATGACTGCTGTGGATTTAACATCTGTGCACCCATCCACACAGGCACATTAAAATCATAACCCCTAATACAAGGGTATGAGAAGGTGGAGCCCGAGGGAAGTTGGAGTAAAGACTTCATGCATGGGATTGGTGTCCTTAGAAAAAGGAACCCAGAGACTTCTGTATCTCTCTTTCTGGCATGTGAGGTCATCTGCATATCAGGAAGTTACCCTCATCACACACAGGACCTGTTGGCACCTTGATATTAGGTTGACCAGCCACCTAAACTATGAGAAGTACATCTGTTGTTCAAACCACCCAGTAACAGCCTGACCTAAAACTTGGACATAAATAGACTACTTCAATGTGTCAAACAATGTTTTAAAAAGAGAACTAGGCAATTGGCAGATAGGGTTGAGATGCATAGGTCATTAAGCACACAGAAGTTTGGAATGGAAGAGTAAATAAAGTTGATTAGAAGGACATAATAATGTAAATGATGAATATTGTTCTAATCAAAATCATGCTATAGCTTTGAGGAGGATGAGGGACAGAAGGGAATATAAGTGGATGTGATTATTTGTGTGCATAGGTGCAAGGGTGCTGTGTGTGTTGGGCAATGGACTAGGCCCAGAAAAAATGGGAAAAAGAAGAATCCTCATTTTCTAGGAAACTGAACCCCTAAAATGAAGAGTTAAAACAAAATTTAAGCATGTTAATTAGAAATATAGCCAGGAATATCCAATGAATAACCTAAATAACTGAAAACCATGACCTTTGGAAAATATAAATACTTTTTAATAATAATTCAATAAATATATGACTTAATAGTTAAAAATAAATCTCTAATATAAACTAAATAATTTTGACTACATGCATAATACTGCATTTCAGAGACTTAGGAATTCATTCACTTTTTTTTTTGAGAACACCTTGTGTGGAAGGTACTATCATGCCCATTTTACTGATAAGGACACTGAGGCTCTATGTTCATAGAACAGTGTCAGAACCAGATTTTGAACCTAAGCACTCAACTTCAGAGTTCCTATGTTGACCGCATTTCTTATGAAAGAAAACAAGGAAGCTGGGTATGCTATTTAGCAAATCTTATAGAACTTGTAGACTCTTCTTTATATTATCTATGTGTAACTTTGGTTTATTAGAAATAACCAGTGCAACTATTCCATCAAAAGATGAAAATTGTTGACTGCATTTTTTCTTTTGGTGTTGACTCTGCCTAGGCATGAGCATATTTGGGAGGGGTTTGAGGGCAAGTGTGGTGATAGAGGGGTGACAGTTTCCCTGGCCAGGTCAAGACTCCATCTGACGACTCTTAGTGCCTCCAGGAGGCATATGCTGTAAGGAAAGACCCCCACAGGACTGCAGGTGGGAGGTACCAGGTGGTTAATATGCAGATCCAGAAGGAAGAGGACACAGCCTTGCAGCCATGGGTGCCAGGTGGCACACACCTCTGCAATATTTGCATTCTGTGTCAACACTTCATTCCCATAGACAGAACTAACACCTGTGTAAGCCTAACAAAGTTTAAGAATTTGAAGAACTTAATTTGCCTGAAAATGAAGCAAAATATTTAAACTTCAACAAGTACATTTGCTTGCTTTAGTTGTGCCTGAGTTTACTTACAAAAATTATCACCATTCTATACGAGATGAGTAGATGAGGTATTCAAGGACATCCTTGTTAAAAGTAATGAATTTCTTTTTTTAAAGAGAGAGAGAGAGAGTGAGAGAGAGAGAGAGAGAGAGAGAGAATTTTTTTAATATTTATTTTTTAGTTTTCAGCAGACACAACATCTTTGTATGTGGTGCTGAGGATCGAACCCAGGCCACACACATGCCAGGCGAGTGCGCTAGCACTTGAGCCACATCCCCAGCCCAAAAAGTAATGAATTTCAATTGAATTTCTAAGATGATGTATTGTGATAGAAACTTTTGAAAGGAGAATCAATTACTCTCTTGGTAGTTTTAAAAATATTTTCTTGTATATTTGGACAACTTTTTTAAAGTATATGAAAAGGAAATTCAAAGTCTAGAATTGGATTTTTGGGAGGAGGGTACTTGGGCTTGAACCCAGGAGTGCTTTACCTCTGAGATACATCTCCACCCCTTTTCTTAACTTTTACTTTTTATTTTGAGACAGGGTCTTGCTAAGTTTCTGAGAGTGGACTCAAACTTGTAATCTTCCTCAGCTACCTGAGTTGCTGGAATTGTGTGTGTACCACTGCTCCTGGCTTAGAATTATATAGATATAGATATAGATATAGATATAGATATAGATATAGATATAGATATAGATTTGGGGGGGGAATAGCCCGAAATCCCAAAATCTCAAATACTACATAAAATTAGCTATGTTGCATGATGACATATAAAACCAAATAAAACTGAACCATTGCAGACCTGTGACTGCCAAAAGGGAATTTTGACAAAGGAGCTCAAAATCATGCTTCTTGTATTCCTAATAATTGAAATAGTTAATACTTTATGAATCTTTATTAAGAACAGGTACTGTTTTAATTGCTCTACCAATAGATTGACTCCTTTGTTTCTCATGGCTTATGAGATATCATCACTGTTTTGTACAAAGTATCCTGTCCACATATGCTGACAGCTCCAGAGTCTTGGCTCTCCACTACTGCACTACTGAGGAATAAATTTGCTTATCAAACAACTAGGACGACTTAGAAAGATTTTCCTTTTTGAAGGAAATGCATGTCCAAGCGGCATGTGTTTGTCATTCACAGCTATATCCCTTGTTTCACTTGAATAATTTTCAGAAATTAGAAGGAATCCTCATTTTTAAGTCAACAAATTATTTAATAAGTTGGTAACCAAAGTATGCACATCTATCCCCTCTCCTTGATCAACCAATTGCTTAGTAGTTTGTTTTCCTTTCTGCAATATTAGGCTGATAGTCCTGAATAGTGAAGGTGGTAGAATAGAAAAGTACATAATTTACATTGAGTCTAAGCAAGCTCCAGGTCTCAGCTCTTATACTCTCTGATAGAAAACTGGGGAAAATCTCTTCATCATTCTGACTCTTTGGGTTTGCTATAGTTTGGTTGGATAAATGTCCCATGAAAGCCCTTATGCTAAGGACTTGGTTCACAGATGCTTGTAGAAGGTGATGGAAGTTTCAGGAGGTGGAGCCTAGTGGGAAGTCCTTAGGTCATTGAGGATGTGCCCTTTCAAAGTAATGTGAGACCTGGTCTCTTCCTCTTCTCTCTTTGATTCCTGCATCATGAAGTGAGCATCTGGGCTCTTCCACATGCTTCTCACCATTGTACCCTGGCACCCCACCAGAGGCACAAAGCAATGAGTCTGCCTGATGTTGGACTGGAGGGTTCAATATCGGTAACCAAAATAAACTTTCTTCCTTATAAGTTAATGATCTCAGGTAGTTCATCATAGTGACAGACAGCTGATGAGTAATTCAGGAGTTAATACATTTGACTGTTGTAAGGAGAACTATACAGACCATATGATACAGATTTGCTATATCATAAAAGGTTAGTATTCCCTTATGACTGGTGGGATCTATTTTCAGGATATGGTTTGCTACCAACCAAGAAACAGCACCCACCTGGGAGTGAAATCACTTTGCGAAATACTTAGTATGGTTAAAGCAGAGCTCAGAAACCAAGAAAGATCATCTTCAGAGATTCACTTTAACATAGGAAGTCTTCATTTTCCTTACTGATTTTCTTCTCTTCTAGCTATGTTGGTACAGAAAAGATCAAATTTAATAGAAAATGTTATTTGCATTTGTCCTCAAATTATACTTGAATGGATTAGTTAACAACCATAATACCATAATTTTGGAATTACAGTGTGAGAAAGAGCGCACTACTTGAAATAAAATTTATTCAGAACGAGAGGAGAACCCCAGCAGGCAGTCTGGTGCACTCGGAGATTTTACAGATGCCCTGGTAGCTTTCCTTGTCCAGAAGCACCCCAAGCCTTGTCTAAGCAGACTATAGACCAGAGGTGAGCATTTCCAGCTAAAATCCAAGGGTGTGAACCAAAGGTTCTCACAGTCCTGAGACAGATTCCCCAGGATGGTGAAGTGGGTCATTGGTGGTAAGTGACTGTCTAATTCAAGACACTTAACACACAACTGTATCTAGAAATAAAGTTAGCAAAGACAGTAAACCCATCCTCTTAAGAAACGACCATCCACGTATGCTGCTTTCGTATTTAAAAGTTAAGAAGCCCTGGACCTTTACTGATCCAGTTGCTACACAAATATGCATTATACATATTTCTACATAACATTTAATTCTCACAAACAAATTTCTGAAGTAATTACTATTATGTCCACCATTCTCAAATGGTGGAAATAAGATTAAAAATCAAGCAACTCTCCCAAGTATAACACTTGCCAGATGGCAAAGGTGAAAGTTTTTGTAATCTAACATCAGGTGCAGTAAGCGTCCTTCCCACACCTGCTGAGCCATATCTCACCTGACTTGGTATTTCCCAGCACAATGCTCTGCATGTAATAAGTGCCCAGTGAACACTGAATATTCCCACAATTGAAAACATTGAATAATTTTGTAAAAATGTACCCATGAGAGGATTTAATCCTTAAATAAAATTGGTCAGAAAGCCTCAGCAGGAATTAATTTATCAGATTAACATAGCAGAGAACATTGACCTGAGGAACTAGGACAAAGGAAAAGATGAATAAAATAGGAAGAAAGACAATGTTGACAGCAGAGGATAATTCCTGATAAGGGCACAATTATAGGGTACCAAGTGCCTTTGGCATCTAGTCAGGAAGACGAGGAGGAAAGGATGCCAGTCCTCCCCTTCACTCAGACAGCTCCACAGCATCCTTCCTTTCTACAGGGTGACCCTGCACTTGGCTGCAGCTGATGGTTATCGTGCACCACACTCAACCGCATCAGCATCTGAGCCTTTACACAGTTCAGGCAATGAGGGCTCCCCGGTCAAGCCGGTGCCGTTCCAGAAGATGAAGATTTACAGTATCTAAATTGAGGCATCAAGCAACATGTATCTACCTAGCATGGTGGAATATGTTGATCCACACCGAGAGAAAAAGCTTCCAACCTGCAGAAGAAAATCCAGTCCACAGATGTCTAGTGCTGCCTAGTTCTTGAGGCCAGGGAAAGGCTGGCCCTCTCAAGCTTCATGTTGCTCAGATTGCCCTGGATATCTTTGTCTCGTAAGACCCCTGTTCTTATTAAACTAGTAAAACTCACATTGTAGTTATGCCCATTTAAAAGAGTTCTAGTTCTAACACCAAGTTCTAGTTTGCACTATATCATTTTCCCAAGATACTCCTAAGTGATGGAAAGCATCATAGTGCTTCCCATGACTCTCATGCTGAAGATACAGGATGTCTGTGCCTCTGCTGATCATCTGAAGTTTTGACTCCTACTGGAATGAGACACAATATTCAATTGTAAGGTTATCATCATCTTCTTGGTGGCAGTTAGCCTACCCTATTTTGGGAAGGGACTTATCCAAAGTAATAGGAAACTTATTGAAGGCAGTCCCAGATCAGGGTAGGAAATGTCTTATTGCTTATCCAATCCACTCTTCATGATGCTGCATTAATTTGTAACAAATGTGTAAAGGTGAAAGGGAGTAATTAAACTTTTATTCCCATCTAAATGAATGCTTTCTACTAAACCAGCATACTCAAAAGGCAATGGTATTACATGAAAGATTCTATAAACAGAGAGCTAGCATAATCTGAGCAATATTAAATGAGTAAAAGAAGAAGCACTGCCTTTGGCTCCGACAGCATTTCCTATCAGTTTAATTAAACACTCACATGAATACACACACAAACACACACACGCCCCCTAAACAATCACAAATCTGAAGCTGAAGCTCATTATGCCGACAGCCAGATGATTCGAAATAAAACTTCAATTGGTTTATGTCACGAATGAAAAAAGAACAAAAGGAAAAGGAGACAATGTGGCTGCTGCGTACATAGAATATAAAATGTGATTTAAGCCCTCAGGTCCGGAAGCTACACGTGCCTTATTTTCAGCATGAAACTCACAAAGGAAACATTGTGATTTTCATGAGCCTGAACTGTAGGTAAAGAAGCTGATTTCAGTGGGACCCTTGGCTTCTATCTACCTCTGGAGCATTGCTTCTGTTGTTTTAGGATTCAAATGTTTGAAGATGATATCAAAGTTCTTTCCAAAATAATACATGCAACTCTGATCTGGTAAAGAACTAATCTTCTTGGAAAAGTTATTCCAAATGATTTTCTGTAAAATATATAAAGTAACAGAAGATAGAGTCAAATTGCAATGGGGACAGGTGGGGGTTGGACTCTGATTGAAATCAAGATCTAAGTTGCTGTAATAATCACAAAACATCGGTTTAGTCCACCCAAAAATGTCTTTGGAAATTCAGAATTATAACCTTAAGCTAATGATCCATCCCTTCACCTGCTCACTTCCTCTTTCCCTTCCTTATCAAATCTACAACTAAAAAGCTCATAGTAGGAGAGTCAATCTCTTCTGATGGCTGAGATGCTAAAACTCTTTATTGGGATATTGGTAGAAAGGAGATGCTAAGCTGAAGTCCCTGTTTGTCACTGAAGGACAATGAAGAGGGTTCCCCCAAACTGCTTATCTTTAGTCTGTTGCTTAACAATGTTAAGAAACCTAGCAGAACCCCCCCCCACACACACACACACTGCAGAAGAAAGCTCTTATCTTCCTGTATTATCAACCCTATTTCTTCCTGTTTCAAATATAAAAGTAATTATGGCCCAGCAATAAATATCACATTTTTTATCTTGACAGATAGTGGAAAGGATACAAGGGTTTAATGGTATTATTTATTATCCACATTGTACACATTATTTTCTGACACTATTAAAGCTTTGCATTCATCTTCTTATAAGAGGTTATTTTCATATTAGCTTTACCCTGATGAGTTCTACTGCCTTTGAGTATATTTAAAGTGTATTCTGTTTTCCACCTGGAAGTTAGGAAAAAGGGCTTGAATGATCCCTCCCCCCCAAATTTTGCCTAAGTGTCATCTATCCCCAGAGATGAAGAGAGCAAAGCACAGAGAGACAAAGCATGTCCAGGTTTTCTCCTAGAATGCTTAAGAGGGGCTGTCAGGCTTTGCACTTGACAATGTGGGGGTGGGGAGTTGAGACCAGGATGACTAACAGTATCATCAGTTTTTTTTCATAATTGCTCTGTATTTACTTGTTCAAATTGAAGAAAGCTAAAAAAAAATAATAGAGAAATTATTTTCTTAAACAGACACCAATTCAGGGAATGGAAAGAGTTTCAAAGACCACTTGGTAAATAGTTGTTAAGCATCACTCTAAAAATAACCAGTCAGGGGACCCCCACTTCATTGTTCTCCATGAACCAGCAAGTCTTTCCCCTTGGCTCTCTTGAGACAAAATGATGGTGATTTGGGGAACCAGATGAAGGGGGCAGAGATCTGAGTTGTCTTCCTGAGTCCATCTCTACCAATCTCTGTAATCTTGGATAAACTACTTCACTTTGGGGGGGGCCTCCATTTCCTCACCTATAAAATTCTGCAACTCCACAGGAATGACTGTTCAGAATGGAGGCCACTACCTCCAACCATTGCAGGGATAGCTGCAGACTTTATTAGTTCATGATGATAGAAGTTTCCACTTTCACCACCAGATAGATAACAGCCCAGGCCAAAAGACCACATTAGAATCCAATCCTATCTTCAAGTGATGCCTCTGAATGACTTGAAATTGGAAAATGAGCCTTGGAGAAGACAGACAGGAAGCAAGATGATCTGGTTAGTTTGGAACCTTGTGCTTTTTCCCTTTATGCCATTCTTAATGAGTCACAGAAGTCTCCTAACTTCTCTATTATCAGTGGCAGCCTCCTTTGCTCCCACATTCCATCCACCTTTAAGTTAGTATGGTAAGAGTATGGGAATTGCTTTTTTCTCTCCCTCCAGTAAGCATATTAGAATAGAAGTATGAAGAGTCAAATTCATTTTCTCCCACTTAAGTTGTTCATGTATCTAAGGGCTAAGCTGGAGTTGTTAGTCCTTTTGAAGATTCAAGATAAATAATTCTAAAAGACCTTAAAGACACTGCAAAGTTTTTAGATTCATTGTATCACTTGGTGGCACATAAGCCAAGTTCAGGGTCATTGCTGAGCCTGGGAGGTGCAGCAGAAGGTGAAGGCAGAAAGAACTTTGGAAGACCTGTCACACTCACCACTTTAATGGCAACCAATAGGAGGTAACTACATCTGTGGCCAGGGCAATGATTCAGCTAAGGAATGAAATACAGGCCCTGGAGGCAGGCAAGTGACCTTGAATTAGTCAAGGAGGAAGGTGATGTATTCTTCTAGATGCCAATTAACTTGTTGAATCTATCACCTGAGACCAGTGTCACCAGCCAAATGTTTAGAATTCTAGAGTTTTAGTGAGACAAGCAATACAAAAGGCCACTTTGTCCTGTTTTTCCTCTAGCAGGTGAGCTATAAGAGACCCACCAATAAATTGAATAAATCGCTGGGAACATTTGACAACTGTACAGCTGGAATTAGCACCTGGAGCATACCTGTTCTGACTCTGAGTTCCCATTCTTTCATGAAACAATGAATAAGTATAAATTAGCTTCAAAAATAACTGTACCATCTATTGGACTACAAAGAATAGGTGCCTTTGAAAACAAACATTTTATTTCCCCTGAAATTTTATTTGCTTTCCAGTTACAGACATCACTGAAGAAAATGTTATCAGTTGAGCTTTGGGTTTTGATATGTAAGTTTTCCTAATATGGGTAGGAATGGCTGTCATTCTTTCACTTGGGAGACAGGCCTGGAATAGAGGAGAACAACTCATCCAGTGAAGAGGGTTTTACTGTTTTCCTTCCCATAGTACAGCAACCTCCATGCCTGTAGCCACCTCCTTCCAACATGTCTCAGCTTCATCAAAGACCATCCCTAACCAAAAGCAACCTGGGATGACTGGCTGTAATCTGGACCAAGAAAACTGAGGTCATTTATGTGACAGATGGTGTCAAATTACCGTCAAATTACCGAGGGAACTTCCCTTTTCTTAAAGAATAAAAACGATTCATGAAAATGATAACACCATTTGGCATCAGGTCAACAGGCCTGGAAGTTGAAGGCAGAACTCAGTGTCAGACTTCTAGTCTCCCATCTCTCAATTTGGCACACTCCATCAGTAATACTAATGCTGAACTTCACAAATTCCCAGAGATATCCTATGTGAGAAAAAGCCATGGCTATTTGGGATACCCCAGCAGGCAATTTAATAGGCTACAGGGTTGCTGTTTCTACAGATGAGTACAGAAAACATTGATTTTTCTCTCAATCATATCTTTCACACTCACCCCTGTTATCACTAAGCAATAATAGCAGTGAATTGCCAAAACCTGGGCCCTTGGAGCTGGGGCCATGGACTATCACATATGTGGTTATCTTACTTCTGTTTTTAGTGATAAGAACATCCCAACCACCTGTAACCTTCCAGGACCCAAGTAAATACATTACTTTACTTTTGCTATCTGGAATTCTGAAGGGGATTTTTTTTCCCTGTGGCTTAAAGACCTTTAAAACACAGATACATTAACATAAGAGAGATAAATTTATTGATAGTGTGTATTTTGGAAGCAAATTTCCTTTCATTTTTGGTATCCCACAGAAAATAATGCAATACGTACCTATTAGTGAAACAATATGGTAACATGAAATATTAGGGTAAATAATATGAAACTCCAATGGTAACATTACGTATTCCTTTATCAAACTTTATTGGTCAGTCAAAGAAATTGCTGACAGTAAGGATGCTAAGACTAGTCGTGTTGGGTGGGATGAGAGTGGCAAGAATGGTTTTCTCCAAAGGAAGTCAGGTGGGTATGGCTGGAGAACTGGGGAGGAAGCTGGGATAGAGCACACAGGGGACTCTTTAAAGTAAAGACAGGAAGGAAAGGGGAAATGAGAAGAGGATAGCAGGGGGTCTGGTCTACAAAAGGCAAAAAGAATTTCTTGTACCACATGTGACATCTCACTATCCAGAGAAGTCCTAGTTCAAAATCCATTCATTTACAAAGTTTCATCCACACAGCCTAGCACAAAGTCAGGAAACCATGTGGAAGACAAGCGAAGTCGAGATTCTGGACACTCTGAGTAACCCTACTCAAGTTTTGTAGCCCCAGACTGATGCAACAACTCCAAGAAGGCTTGGAGAGGACCTGGGCTCTCTCTCTTTCTGGGGTCTCAGGAAGCAGTAAGGTCATTCTTGAGCACTACATGCAGACTTCACTACTGCAGGTGCCTTCCTGGGTCTGTGCTCCTTGTATAAGGCAGAACTGCAAATATTTCCATATGATAAAACCAATAACGAAGACTCAAGGTTCAGCAAGGACAGACAAAGTATTCCAAAACCTTTGAGAATGCCAATTTTTCATTAGGGCTTTCCATGATTTTTTTTTTAAAGTTCAGTAGGACTCCTCTGCTTAAGGGCTTAGTAATACCTGTGAGAAGAAGATGCATTCTTTGTCATTATCCTGATATATATTTATTACAGGTTCACTTTCTCTTAGCTCCGTATAATTTCTCATTCTCCTTGCAGGACTTTGAGCTTAGAAATATACTTCAATTCTCCCCATAACCTGGAGTTAGGTGTTGCTGCAGTGATTTTCTAAAGAATAATTTCTGCTACTGTTTTCATTTAGATTTACATAGGTTGACAGAATGAGATCTTTACAGATGATTTGTTGAGTCCAGTCAAAATGCAGAAGTGTAACCCTCAATAATGACACACAGGGATGAAAAAGGTTGGCCTGTGTTCTTTTACACATCAAAGAAGAAATTTTCCAGTGTGTGTGTGTGGGGGGGTTGACATTATACACCCAGTGTGTGAATAATTATTCAAGTTGAACCCACATAACCTATTGTCTCCGAAATAGATGAGACCTGCCTCAGCAGTTGGAAGCCAGCATGAATGGACATACTTCTTTTTAAGTGCTTTATGAAAGATCCTGCCTATCTATTACTGTAAATGGGCAGTTTTTTAACGTTTAGTATATACAGGACACAAAATTTGATTTGAAGGTGAGAGTCCCTGCCCTCCAGGACTTAGCATCTAATTCTAGAGACAATAAATGTGCTAAAAAGATCAACAGATGATTCATAACTATATATTGTTTTAAGTCTGTCAGGAAATATAATGTTTTGTCCCCCATAGGGGGGTGTTTATTTCATGTATTGAGATTTAGTAAACACAAAGGGACACTTGTAGGAAAAGTCACTGGAATTCCTGTCTTATGTATTTGAAAGTCTCCCACTGGCTCAGTCTTTGAAAAGCCATCAAATGAAATTTTTTTTCTATTTTAAATTCTGTAATGCCCCCTCCCTGTGGGCATTCCTATGGCATGACCATCCACCTAATGGAGCCCACCGTATATTGACTATGTTGACAAGGTTTGGATCCCCTCTTCAATGTCAACAGAAATTCTAAAGACAAATAGAAAAATCAAGGATACGAGTAGAGAGTGGGTTCTGTGAGGTATATCCTAGATCTTGTGAAAAATGTTCACAATTTATATCCCTTCCTTAAATTCTCTGGAACCTAATTTCTGCAAAAGGGAAGGCTATTTGTAGTGCTACTGGAAGTTACTTTTGTACATATTTGCATAAGACCACAATAGGCATACACATAACTAAGCCAAGGAACAGTCGGAGGGGAATCATGCCTATTCCTAAAGTGCGAATGACCATCAAATCTTTAATTATAATCTCCTCTGGAACAGAATTTGGACCATCTATTTCCAGCATTTTAAAGACTTTCCTAAATCTTTTTCTATTCCTTCACAATCAAGCACACATTTGACCAGTAGTACCAGAGGCAAAGCCACATGATCAACAACCTATTTCCTTTCCCTCCTGAGCCTGACACAAGGCTTTATTTCCCAGATATCTCTGCCATGTGACTGAAATGTGTCTTAACAAGGTGAGTAAATGTGATGCCACTTTCAGGCCTTTCCCAGAAAGTCCCCTGTATGACCTCCACCTGCTCTCTGTCCCTTAACCTGCCAGCTGGTGGTAGTGGATCTGGAGGGCTCTGAGGCCCCAGTTATGCAGGACCAGAGAAGGAAGACTCCTGGGTTTCCAAATCACTACGTGGAACAACAAGAGATATTTTATTGTTAACATAAATGAACTGAGATGTTGATTGGTGCAGCAGTTAGTACAGCCTCATTAACACACCAGTGTAAGTCAGATAAGCATCCAATTAAAGCAAACATGTCACTATTTTTGTCCCACTCAATTATTTCTGCAGTTGTTAAAGTTTACAAGACTGTATTTCTTATCAGTAGTACATGTAAGCACCAGTCCCTATTTTCCATTCATTCTTATGAAATAAGTGTATCTGAATATTTGAAGTGGATAAACATATCTCTGTAACAAAAGATGTTTCTGCTACCTAAATTAAACTACTATTAGGAGAGCCCCTAGGTAGAAGCTTAAAACTCTTTTTTCAGTGATGAACCATGGTCTATACTGAGCTTCCATGAGGCAATTCATGGCTGTCTGTTTATAAATTGTAGGCTGGCAAAAGATAGACATAAGAAATTCAAAGATTGCTTGCTTGGTCTGTGTAGTTGTTGAGTTCTAGGCTCAGTTAACAAGTAAATGTGTTACTTTAAAAATTATCTATGAAGAAAAAGACACCAACAAAAGTTTAATGTAGTGATATCTCTTAAGAATTTTGACATGATGTGAAGCTACAATCATGGAAGAAGAAAACAATAGGGAGGACATCTTTGGTTCTCTTAGGGTTAGCTTGATCCAATTCTGTAAAGTCTCCCGGCTCTTTACCATGGCTGTGGTTGTCCTTGGCAGTAATTGCACATCTGTTTTATTAAGGCCAATCTTTACATCGCTAAACATCTTAGCTATTAGTAAACCTGCAAATTAGCCATTAAGAAAAGCAAAGAAATTAATGAAAAATAAATGCTACCATTAACTTGAATTTTTGCTTAAAGGCATGGGATAAGGTTGTCCAATGAAACTGACTTCAGAAACTAATAAGAAATATCAATTAAATGTTTCTAAAGAGCACAGAAAGACTGTGAGTTTGAAGACTTGCTTGAGTTTTATTCCACTTTCATCCTTTGTCCTCCACTCTCTTCTGCCCTTATTGGGGAATAGTATTTATTTATGGTCACGACATCGTCTCAATTCATCTCAAAGGCAGACTCATTCTAAATATTTATTAATTTCTCCTAATGAGTAGGTTGAACTTTTGAAAAGCTTAGCTGATTGACCTGAATAGCTTGTTCCAATGGGCTCATCAGTTAATGGAGCTCTATAGGAATCTTGTGTTCCAGGAGATCCCTTAGTCCTAGGAAAACCGGGACAGTGGGTCACCCTGCTCCTGAAGAAGAACCCCTTGTTGCTTAGTTAACACTTGGACCAAAGACAGTCTCTTTGAAAGTTGACAAACCCCCATGAACTCACCTGAATGAGAGATACCAATAAAGATACAAGTCCCCTTCACTCACAACTGTTTCAAAGGATTCTGTGATGGTGCATTCAGGCTTTCTATTTCTCCAGAAAAAAAAAAAGGGTGGGGGGAATTTTACACAACCAATATAAGTTCAAGGAATTAAAGTCCCATGGGGATAAAACAGGAACCACCAATATCTGCAGAATCTCCTTCTTATTTCTCATTGTCTAATCTTTCAAACTCCATCAAAAGTAATGTTTTTAATTCAAAGTTTTAAGATTGCCAGCATAGATCAGAACACCTGTTGATGCTTAGGAGTCTGCATTTTCATCTGCTGGATGTGTAGATTACTGGAAATCAAAAATCACCACTTCGTGTTGTTTCCTGCCCTCATTGCAGAGCTGATGGTCAATTATTCAGCAATCTTCAGCTCATAATGATTAAAACTTGCTTAATTCATTAAACCCAGCTCTTCATATTGGGTGCTTAGTCATACCTCTTCTATTAAAATTCACCCACTGTTGATGTATGAATGTCTTTTAAAGGGCACAGAGAAATAAATAATCCACACAGCTTAGATCCTAAGCAGTTATGTCTAGGTGTTCTCTTTCCATATCTATCCACATTACTTTTGATGAACTACACTAGTATATCAAAATACACTAATATTTTCATCTTCCCACACAAAAGCAGTATGTATAAAAAGTGTACCCTAAACCATTTTGGGTCAGTGAGTGTATGTTGAAAATGTTCTGTTTGGAAGGAAGACAACTAAGAATCTTGCGGAACAAGGGAATAAAATTTATACTGAGTTGGGGCCTTCTGAGAAACTGTGGCAGTGTAAAGACCCTGATTCTTGTGATCAAGTCAGAAAGATTTCAGACTTCTCCCTCAGAGTAACAGGCATTCGTTTTATTGAAAGTATAGAAAGAGGGAAAGGGGATACTCTTAATAGAGAGAGTGGCTCTTCTCAGTGAATAGAGGGACAATATGCCTATCCTGTACTCCAGCTTTATTGTGGATTCCAGAGAAGTTTCCACAAAGTTCTACCTAGATCCAAATCTTATCTTTCAACTGACAGCAAAGTGACATCAGACTTTCAAGTACCTATTGCCATGACAATTCTATGTCCCCTGTCCTATGCTGACCAGTTCCAATTGTATTCTTAATCATTTTTGCAGTTTTTTGGGGTTAGGAGGAATTATCCTTATCTTCCAGAATCTGGTCTGTGTAAAGGGTCATAAAAGTCTCTCCTTTCAAAGTAACTTGGGTTCCTCTTATCAAGGTTTATTTTCTGCCTGCATTTCCTTGCAAAAAAACAGGTAGTTTGCTGAGGAATGTGACAGTCCCTATCCCCTTAGGCCAAGCAGGGCTGCAGGAAATTGCTTTTTGACAAAGAAAGCATTTAGGGTCAGAACATTGGGCCCATTTTATACAATTATTCTCTCAACCTCATGTTCTCACTATCCTCAACCATCCCTTAACAAAACAAGTAGTGTATCTTTGCATTCAAAGTGCTGATAATATGGCATAGTTAAGCAGATCAAACTCATGCACATAAAAATCCAAAGTTACACTGAAATACCAATCATTCAACAGAAATGGAAATTACATAAATGCTGAAGAGAACCTATTATACAAGCCTCGTTGGCCTATTCTGAAGGACAACTATAAAGACTAAATCACTACAGGATGATAAGGTATTCTTCAACAGGCTTTAGGCTTCAAAGGCTTTCTATGGCCCATATGTTAGATAACCAATACTCACAGCTTTACATATAGATATGTAGTATTCTCACCCAGTCTGGATCATAGGCTTAATGGGTAAACAAACCTCACTCCCTCTTCTCTCAGTACATCCTCAGCACCTAGTCCAGACTCTGAAACAGTGTGCATTTGAAAAACTGATCCCATTAATCCTCCTGCAGTTACCTCCAACTAAAGCCACGGTGCTCGTAGGCTCTGAGTAGGAATTATCAGGTCTACATATTTGATTCTCAGTGCTTATCCAGTTAATTGTGAAACTTGGGACCAATTGTTAATTTTTAAAACCTTGATTTCCTGGTTCAAATGGAGTTAGAGTTTCTAAGAGCAAGAGCTTCTAAGTGAAATAATAAGTCATAGTGATCAGAATCTAACTTTGAGTCTAACTCAGTACATACTAAATAAAAACAAACATTTATTGGGGTTGTACCCCTAAACAAAGCATCAACCTGGCATTTCTCTTACACTTCTTGTTTTTTTGTCTTTTGGTTTTCAATGATCCAGAAAGGTGACCACTATAGCACAGATGGGTAGAGTTCAGAAACAGAAGGCCAACTGAGAACAGTCAAGGAAGTTGGGACTCATGAGGCCACAAATAAAGGACATGGCAGCCATAGCAGCAGACAGGTCTCACTAGGATTCCTGAGAATCTAGGGCTCTGCTACCAGATAGGGGCAAAGAAAAAGAATCCTGGGTCCTTCTGCAGAGCTATAATTAGGAAATGTCAGAAATTTCCAGGAGAGATTAAAGTAAAGAGGATGTTTCCACTATCTATTCTTCCATCAATCCATCTATCCATTCAGACATTGAATAATTATTTCAGAATACTTACTTTGTGCCAGCAACTGTTCCAGACACGTGAGAATGAGCAAGTAAAATAGACATGAATCCCAATGGTCAGAATATTACATTCAGTGAAAGGTTATAGGAAATAATAATAAGTAGTAGTAGTGATAATTATAACCGATGACCAAATATATGGCATATAAAAGGGTAGCAAATTGTATTAAAAATAAGGGAAGTACAATGGAGATATGGAAAGATGATTATAGATTGGAAAGGGTAGGATAGGGATGGTCTTCCAGGGAAAGGGACAGTGAAGCAAAGACTTAGGAAAGGAAAAGTAGTAGACTGTGTAGTAGAGTGAGGGGAAAGCATGATGGGAAAGTAGAAAGCAAGAGGAAGACCTAGGGTTGAAAATGGGCAAGTGTATCAGAAACAGAATGAGCTAGGATGGAAATTGCAAGACTGGAGCTCAGAGGTAAAATGGAGACACAGAGTATACAGTGTCTTTATGGCAATGGAAGGACTTTGATGTTTGCTCTAATGGAAATGCAAATTCATTGAAGGGTTTTGAACAAGGAAATAATGAGACTTCACTCACAGTTTAACAGGGTATCTGTGGATGGTACATTAAGAAAGTTGCTGTGAACCAAACATTTGAGACAAAAGATAAATTATGAGGTTGCTGCACCATAACTCCAATCAGGGAAGACAGTGGCATGGTTAGGATCTGACAAGTAGTTGAACTCTGGGTATAAGTTGAAAGCAGAGCCAATATAATTTGCTGGCAGATTATATATGGGGTTGAAAAAAAAGTAAAAAAGATACCAAAGTTTTGGCCTAAGCAATTGAAAGGTGAAGAGATTCCCTTAACCCAGAGAAGACCCTGTAAGATCAAGAAGATCTGCTATTCAGGTTTGGACAGACTAAGTCTGATATGTCCATTAGATATTCAAGTGGACAGCTAGAGTTTGGGGAGCAGTCTAAGCAGGAGATAAAAATAGGAGCATCTTAAGCATACTTAAAATCATATTATACAAGATCTCTAAGAAAGTTAGCCTGACTAGAGTAGAGGACCAAGTCTGAGAGTCTTGAGATGCTTCAATGTTTAGAGATCAGAAAGATGAATAGACACCAATAGCAAGCTAAAAAGCAACCAATGAGGAAGGAAAATGACCAAAAAGAAGAATTTGATAAGCTGGAAGCAAAGCAAAGAAAATGTTAAAAAATGAAGACGGAATGACTTACTGGATCAAACACCATGGACAGGTCAGCTTATCTGACAAGTGAGAACTGAGCATTGAATTCAGCCACACAGAGGTCATTGGAGACCTTATTAACAGCTGTTTTGGTGTAAAGAATGTGGTTGATTTGAGAAAAACCTCAAAGGAGAGGAGTTACCAACAATATATGAATTTCAAAAATTTTGATGGACAGATGAGCAGAGATATTTAGAGCAAGAAGTCTATCAGGAAAAGACAGTTTCATTTTATTAGTGTGGGAAAATTCTGTGTATAGAGGCCGGTATAAGTTTTTGATATTATGAACCTTTGTAACCACAGGGAAAGAAAAGATTAGGACTAATTTATGAGACGCTTCAAGGTTTAGTTTTACGCCACATTCATCAGTGTGCAAATCACATGGGGTTGCCTAGCAGACGTTGTTAGGCCTTGCCTTCCCTTTTCATTTTTAAGGCTCGACCAACATAATTATTCTAACCAAAAGGAATAATAAAAAAGATGGGCTTTTTATTTTTATTTTTAACACTCTCCCCCTTTCTGTGGTGAAAATATTTTAAATAGCATACTATGTTAATCTAACTCTAAGACAGTATAATTTCCTTAAAACATAATTTTTAAAGAAACTATTAGAAACATAATGCCTGTCACCACAAGAAGGAGAGACCTCAAATTTTATGCTGGAAACTTCTTTGTCAAGGAGGAGAGTTGAGATGTTTTGTTGAAGCATATTTTCTTATTCTGAATGAATCATTGGTACTATTTTATTGAATTATGAAAATTTGGGTCAAGAATAGACCTGTTGCAAGGAGTGGAAGAGAAGATAGGGAAAGAAAAAGGTCACAAGAGATGACCTCATAGACACTCCTGGTTTTCCTGGTACTTCAAATTGGTCACAAGGGACGAAGAGGTTCTATCTGAGCAAAGACATTTAAGGGTTCTGGGAGCGAAGACTTCTAACTGATGCTGCCTCAAATCCAATAACACAGTAGAGCACAGGTCACCCTTAACACACAGTCAGGGAAGGCCTTGAGTCTCCTGAGATAGCATCCATGAAGGCCATTAGTCTGGTTACCTTGGCTCACTACAAAGGCAAAGGATTGTGGGAAGAGCCACTGTCAGAACATGGCTGATGCTGGAGGTGTCTCAGAAACAGCCATTGCACTGGTGTGACTAAACATCTGGAGATTTAAGCTAATGTGTAGTATGAAGCAGAACAAAACGTTGAGGTTTGCTATGCAAAGTGCCAAGTGTTGGCCAAGACCTGGACTACCAAGAATATCAAGGATAGGTGACAGTACAAGGTCCATCTCCACTGTGGCACCAAAGGGCAGGATCCAAAAACTGAGAATAGGTAAGACCTGAAATCTGATCTCAAGGATGAGCTTTTGGAGCCAGAATAAACTCACTTTGGTCTGAGTTATTTGTTATTTATTTATTTTGGTATAACAAACTGAACCCAGGGACATTAACCACTGAGCCACATCCCCAGCCCTTTTTTGTATTTTATTTAGAGACAGGGTCTTGCCCAGTTTCTTAAGTCCTCATTAAGTTGCTAAGGCTGGCTTTGAACTCACAATTCCTTTGTCTCAGTCTCCTGAGTCACTGTGATTACAGGCATGTGCCACCATGCCCTGCTCTGTTATTTATTTTTGAACCAGTTGAGATGATGGGGGTAGACAAGAATTTTGAGAGTAGAGTTTGGATTCCCCAGGTACAGGTCACTGGGAGCTTGAATGATAATATAATATTCAATAACTGAGTATGATCATGTTTACCTTAACTGGTGAAATAAATCATGTGAAGAAATTGAATAAGGAAGTGAATTTCTCAAACCCGCATTTAAAGCATTGATTCACTTGCTTTTTACTCTAGCCATCGTCAGCAAGTTTCATTGAGGCCTCTCTGATGGTTTACTAAACATACTCAGAAGAGGTTATCAATAGTTATTGGCACATTTGGGATTCTGAAATAGAGTCCTTGTTTCATAAATCAGAATTAAAGACAAAAGTGATATAAAATAATAAAAGACATTTGAGTATTTTAATATGTGTGTCTTCTGTCACTGTATTCGGGATCCATTGAGCCTACCAGCTCTAAATTTTGTTCAGTGGATACATTTAATCTATGACAAATATTTAATACGTGGAATAAAGGTATTTTCTGGGTACTCCTACATCAAATGAAACTGGATAACAAATTCCAAAATATGACTGAATGCGATATCTTCATTCCCCTACCCCCTTAAGAAAAGCCACTTTAGGTGAGGTGCTTCTGCTTTATGATTTCTCTACAACTATCATATTGCATTAAATTCCACTGGTTCCTCTTCTGCCTTTCTTCTGGCACCTCGTTTTTAAATCAAAGATTTCATTGATGAATTTTTAAAAGCACAATTCATAATTACAAATGATTCCAACTACAAAAGTGAAGAGCTTTCTGCGACAAAGAGAACGAGAAATGAAAAGCTAGTACAAAAAGCTCTTTGCGTGTTGCATTTCCATAAGCACAGTATAATAGGGACTCTATTCACTGCAATACAAATCAGAGTGGAGATCCTGTTTTGTTATTTTTTTAAGAGTCTGCAAATGAAAATGCTATATAAATTCTGTCTGGGGATAATAGAGCTGGGAAGTAGCAGTTGCACATTGGAAAGACCACAGACAAAGTCAGAAAACAGTGGATTCTGAAACCAGCTTCACAAATTGCAGCTGGCCACTTACACTTTCTAGGGTAGCTTACTATAAAACAACAGGTCTGATAAGATAGCCCTTGAGTCAAGTTCAGGTCATTGACTATGAAATCTATCCACAGGCATTCTATATATCATTCAAAACACCATCATCAGCTTTAAATAATGGGTCTTTGATATTCCCTCATTCGTGAAATATCAAAATCTGGTTTATTTTTTAAAACTGAATACCATTAGATAGATTTAAACTACATTGTATAAATGTTTAACCTATCACAAGACTAAAGTTAAGGCATTAACAAAGTTCTCATTAGGCTATCTGGCATATTAAGTAACCTTTACTTTGCTAGATATAAAAGCAAAATAAGAATTTTGAATGCTTGCTACTATCAGAGACAACAGGCTTACCTATTTCACATGAAAATAACAGAAATTTGATAAAATTTGTTAATATACACCTGGTATATATTTATGACAGATGATGAAATATTCACTATAATGTGTATTTATTTATTGAAACAACAGTAATTAGTTTTATTATAAAATTATTATGATTTTTCATTTGTTTCTATTACTACTGAGATATGACTGAGCCTCCACCTAAATGTGAAAAACAAGTCTTAACGTAAAACCTCCAGAAATACTTGAAGTTTTGCTCTTAGGTATCATTTTCACAAACAGACATCTACAATATACTTAAATAAACATACAATAGAAACATATTTTTCTGCAGAAAAGCAGCAAGACAGTGGCAGCTCTCCTTTACAATCCAAGAATAAAGACCTAGAGGACAAGTTTACAGACGGCAGTACACCTCACACAGAGATCCCAATTGAGGCTATGAACTGGGAGTCGAGTCGTTTCAGACAATGTCAATAGCAAGGCTAGATATAAAAGCAAAATAAGAATTTTGAAATAAATAATAAATAGTAGCCTAATTTGGAAACCAGCACTGTACACACACGTGTGTGTAAGAATGAATGTGCATACTCTGCTGTGCACATGTCCTTATACACAGGGAATGCACATGGGTGGTATACATGTGTGTGTGCACAGTGGATGCACATGTTGGTGTATAGGACATCGACCATCCTCTCCTTGTCACATATACCACCTCCCTTCTATCAACACGACATACAATTACCCTCAAATAAGAGAGCAGCTAGGCTCTTGTAGAACATGACATATTATATCAGCTCAGATTTCAGTATTTCAAATTGTTCTCTGGAATTAATTCACTAAATAACCCAGGCACAGATCCATTAGGTTCAGTAGAACACATTCTTTAAATGTTAGTGCCATACAATGAATATTTGATAAGTACATCATTAATAAACCTTGGTGCAACATAATTGGTATGTGGATGTTTAATGACAATTCCAAATGATGTAGCACATGGCATCTCCCCATCCCTCAATCATCATGCAGGTTGCTCCTACACCACGCAATGGGCTGATTGGAAAGGCAAAGTCTGATATTCATTAGTGGCTATCCATAAAAGGTTTTCATTACATGATAAATGATTATGGCCTGACTTTATTAATTAAGCATGCATTTCTGCAGACCAAAGTAATTGAATAAAATGGTCAGTAGCTTTTAAACTCTACAAAATCTTAATGTGTTAGAAACAGATTCCACATTCATTGTATGCCTTTAAACCCATTATGTTGAGAATCAATAGCATCTGAACTTAAAGTGTTGTTAAATGCTGACTGAATTTCACATTCAAGACGTTTTTCCCTCTTACATCTTGCTTTTGTGACTGTCCTGATAGACTGGTTTGTCTTTCCACTCATCAAGACAACTTTAATTCAGCCTGAACCTATTTCCAACCTTCAGGAACATAACCCTGGATTATGGACAGGTCAACTGTGGGAGCACCAGAAATGTAGTGACTTGTTGGATTTTGGAGAGAATCAGCAGCTGCAGAACAAGTCAATAGAACTCCCTGTATTCTCGTGTCACTGAATCACACATAGGAAATGAACTAATGATCTGCATTCACATATTCCAAGTCCTTCCTTATTTTGGAATGAGGGAGGATGCTCAGAGCTTGATATAGCTCTGACTGATTCAGAGAGAAAACAATAAGGCATCTTAGAATATCAGCTTTGAAGTTAAAAAAAAAACACTTAGAAAAAAACCTCTGGAGTCTTTTTCTTTTTTTCTTGCTGTGATTTTTTTTTTTACATGTACAGTATTTTGGATCAAAACAGCTCTAAAATAAGCTTAATAAATTTTGTAAAACATGATTTTCCAGATTGATTTCAACAATGGAGTCCAAGGAAGCAAAGCTTAAAATCCACTTTCGCTCAATGAGAAGACAACTGACTCAGTGGTCTTAAAACACCTTGAAGATGACCTTGGCAAATAAAGCAAAATGTATCTTGATAGTGTACTTCATTGTGAGCTATCTAAGACTAATTCCATGTGATCAGAGATGATGCTGGCACCAAGTCAACTTTTTCTCCCCAATTCTACCATGAACTAATTTTATTTTTGTGATCACTACCAGAAATAATTATGTTGTAAAATTAATTCCACTTCTATTGACTGTGGTTATGATACGGTTCATCAACTAACTGTATGAACATAAAATAAGAAGCCTGACCTCACCTTGCCTAAAACATTTTAATTGTAATGTTATTGCTTGCATTTATTGGTAATTACTTTTATCCTTTGTGAGTGTGCTATTGATTCTTCTGTAGGCCTTTCAATGGAAGCATTAACAAACATTTAGCTTTGAAGGTGATGTTTTAATTTCATTTCTTACACATTTAAGGACCTTGACATTAACTCTGACCATACTATTTCTGATCCCCATGAAGAACAAAAACATCTCTAAAGTTTACTGTCTACCCCTCTGTCACAATGGCAAAGTAACTGGTATTACTCAGAGAATCATGGCATACAATTCCTGTGTGAATTAAAAATACCACTAGACTCTTCCAATGATTCATTTTGCATTAGCGCAATCGTTTCCAAGTACATTTCATCCTTTTTTATTCATCCTCGCTTCTTCTTCTTGTAGCATTAACCATTAAACTCTTTTATGAATTTAATATATACAGTAAAGTTAAAATTCCTGTTTTAAATTATTAAGTGCTCCCATGATTCCTATACTCATTTTGATTCATCTTTAAAAGATGACTAACAGATTTAGAGATAATTCTAATTTAATTCTTTATTTGTTTTTCAAATACAGGAAGCTCCATCAGTATGTTTCAAAGCATCTTTTTCTCACATGTCAGCTCACCCTCTGCTACTTGCCCTTTATTCACATCATTTATATTTGCTCCCTGATCCTTCAAAGGCAGTGGCAAATCACTTTTCTTCTGAGGCACTAGGTTTTTACTTAAGACCTACTTATATTAGGAGGGATTCTCTCATTTTTCTTGTCACAGGCAGACTCTGCCAGTGAGCAGCTGCATGACCTGAACTCACATCTTCATCTCTGAGGAATGGTTTCTGCATGTACAAAATGAGAAAAAAAAGGACTCAGTGATTCTAAATGAATCAGACCTGGCCTGTGACCTTTAATTCCCAGTGTGATATAGTGGGGCCCATGCACAAATCAGGACCTTTAGTGCAATGGTTGAGCATGGCTGGGGTGGAATCCCAGCTTCCCTACCTGTACCTCTGTGATCCTGAGCAACTTATTTTTAACCTCTACATGCCAGTGAATCCTCAATTTTACAACGGGGTCATTAATTCCCATATTTGAGGTGCTGAGAACAGTGCATGGCACCTGGGAAGGACTCAATGAGTGCTAACCAAACATTGAGAGTCCCTAAGAAGTGAAAACACCCTGGCACCCTCCTCCCTCCTCCACTTCCACATGTAAGTAAAAAAACACATGGCCGCCCAAGCTTAAGAGTATCTCCATAGGGGGCTCTTGGAAAGTTTAGTTGAAATTATAATTTTTAAAAAAACTATTTCATTTTAAGTTAATGAGTTGTTTCTCTTCCCCCAGCCTTGATGGTACTCTAAGCTGGAACTTTCTGAGTATGTGCTGCCTCATGTCAATGTGCTGTGACGGGGTGACAGGAGAGCTTTGCCTCAGCGTAGCTTACTTCTAGTATAATTTTCTTTGTGTTGTGACATGAATCACTGTTCTGAGTACTTGCTTGGATTCTTCCTGCAAAACCCAGGACTGGCAACGGTGGTACACATATGCTGCCATCCTTGGAACAGGGATCCTCAGATATGAAAGCCTCTTTCCCTGTTTAGCTGAGTCTGAGAAGGGAATTAAGAGATGTGCAAGAAATGGTATAGACTATGGGTCCCTCCAGCATCCTAGAAATATGCATATGAGTAATAAAATGGAGAGAATGTAGATCCTCTTTCGGAATGTTTGGGGGGGGAGGGGATTGAGAGAGGGGTAAAGCCAAACAATGCATAATAAAGATGTTAATATTTTAGTAGAACTCTGAATTCACCCGAGTTAAGTAAAATAGGGTTTTATTTGCATGACATTAGTGCAATGCATTTCTGCCTAAAGTAAATTCTCTATGTAAAACTTGAGCTAAATCTCAAAAGTTTCAAACATTTATCTATCTTTGGAATTGTTTAGTGTCTGCAATGCCTTTAGTGGAGTCCTTTTGAAACCAGCTTATCTGCCTTTTCTGCTTAGTGCATTATCAGAATAACCAAATACCAGATAACCAAAGCCACTCATTCCTAATATCTGCTAATGGGGACAAGAACAGGCAATTGATTCAAAGCAGTCAAAAACTGGTTGATCAGCAAACCATGAGATTTCCAGTGTGAGAAGATGAGTTGATGACATCACATTCTTCCCAGTTGGATTCTCCCCAGAAAAAGGGCCAGAGAGAATAAGACAGAGGCAGAAGGTGGAAATAAAAGAAGACCTAGAAAGACGAGCCCAAAGAGAGGAATAGCAGCCAACTCAAAAAGAGGGATTTAACTCAAAAAGAGCAAAGCTATTATGCCAAAAAATATATGTGCTGGTTTGAACCCAGGGCCTTGTGCATTGAAGGCAAGCACTCTACCAACTGAGCTATATCCCCAGCCCACATTTATTTATTTAGTTACACTTTCTAGACTTGGTACACACACACACACACACACACACACACACACACACACACACACGCACCCTCAGGATGCATTTGGGTCCTTCCTATTATTGGCAACCAAAAGACCCCAAGTAAAACACCAGCTTTACTGAAATGGATGGTAAACTGTGTCCTCTTATTGACTGGAGCACAGTAAACCCACTTTAACCTTTTCTTGAAGTCCTGGGGCCATCGTCACTGACAACCCCCACAAGGTGGTATAACACAGTGAGGCATTCTGGGCGGCTAGGCGTGCAAGGCTCTTTATCTCTTCCCCAAAATGGTTTTTAAAATGTTGCTTTTTGAATCCCCAGCCTCCGTTTTGTGGCTTTTCCATCGCTCCCATTACCATAAATCTGTTTGACTCTAACCAGCTTTCTTTCCAACTTTCGGCTTCTAATCTTCTGGAAGCTGGGAAACAAGATAACCAAGCCTGATGGATTTCTGTATAAAATAAGAATATGGCTCCTATACCCTAGGTCACCTCCTCAAAACATGATCTCTCTATAAAGAGTAGCCCTGACCGATGGAAAGAAGGCAGGCAGGAAAGGCATATCTTGGTGCTGGAGCGTTCTATACCACACTGCTCAGCAATCCCGTCAGTCATAGATACTTAAGCCCTGCCTCACAGCATTCCCACAGAGAAGCTCTAACGTTGTATGCATGGCTATTTCAGCAACAGGTGGATCCTCAAGCTTTAATAGCCAAAGAAAACATTTTAACATCTCTATATTTTATTTAAAATTGATTTAAAAAAACAACATAATGATGACCATCACAAAATACAGGTATGAAGATTTGAATTGGGGGCCAACATACCTTATACACAGAGATATGAAAAATTATGGTATATATGTGTATTAAGAATTGTAATGCAAAAAAAATTGAAAATAAAAAGAGTACATGTACAATGGCATAAAGTTGGCGTGAACATACTGTATGTACAGAGGTACGAAAAATAGTGTTCTGTATGTGTAATAAGGATTGTAATGCAAAAAAATTAAATTAAATTAAAAAACACAAGTACACTTGAACCCTATTTCTGAGATAAAATCAGATATCAAAATAATTGCCTTGAACTGTTCAATAATTTTATTTTTTGTATCTTCACATTAAATCTGCTTTTCCAGGAATAGTTTACTCTTCAACATTCACTGGCAGCAATTTCCTCAAAAATTTTTACCTGCAGATACAAGAGTGTTTTAGATGGTTCACTAATTCATAGTGAATATTATTTCAGCATATATTATGTTCTAACAATAAGCTAGGCTCAGGGGATATTTGTGAATCAAACAGACAAGGTTCCTATCTAATGAGGCTTTTGCTATTTTTAAAAGTTTACTGGTAACCATGGTGTAGTCTGGACAGCATTATAAGGGATGTTTGACCAGACCAAGTAAGTTTCTTCTGAGATGACATTCCCAAAAAGGCCTAAGGCTCAAGTGTCCATATATTTTAATGTTCAAAACAGACCCCCTTTGAGAATAAAAGTGGCATTGAAAATAATTACACAGGGTCAATAGCTGTTCAGTATGGACCTTTTCTGAGCAAACCAGATGGATAGTCACCTCATCGGTAGGTCAATCTCTGGTACATGGTAGATGCTCAATAAACAACTTCAGAATAAGTTGGTACAATATGAATAAAAGGAAACATATGATTAATTCACAAAAAAACATACATAAGTCCCTAACTTTTCAGTCTCTCTTCCATCCATATAATTGAGTTTAATTAAACCTTGGTTACTCGTTACCACAAAATGATAAAATAATATGGATGAGAGATTGTGAGAGATCACATAGAAAATTACATTGACTAAAAAATGTCTACCCTATTTAAATGTCTGTTTGAGACATACCAGCTTCTGAAATTGTTCTGTCATTCATAATACTACTTTTCCTCCAACTAAGTGTTAACCCATCAGGTAAATTAAATTCTCACTTGTTCATTTTAATCTGTTAGGTTTATCAGGGTACTGAGTCATACATTAGGCTCTACTTGGAATAAAAGATCACTACCAGTAGCTCTTCCTTTAAACCTTTGCCAGCCCAACCATCATCATTTTGTTGATATTTCCCTTCCCTCTGAATGAGAGCAAATGCTACAGTGTGGTCACTCCTACCTGAGCTTTCTACCTATAATGCAGAATTTGTCTGCTTGAACCATCAAGGAACAAATATTACTCAAGGACTCTTCCATTAGTCCCCACGAATATGTTTCAGGGCATCTATAAATTCCTGAAACAGTGTGCACAATCTTGTTTAGAAGTATATTTCCCCCACTAGAGGGAATTCCATACCTTTTATCTATTTCTCAAAGGCTCTGAGATTAAGACTACAGCAATCATTAATTTTTCCATTTTACATCCCATGAAACAATTCCCCCAATTCATGTCAATACATTAGGCAAGCCACTGGGGACAGCTAGAGAGGGAGGTGTGGATATTGTATAGAAAGGTAAAAGCACAAAGAGACACTCACACTATTGAGAATGACCTCGGTCTTCACTAAGAAGAAATCACATGTGAATTTATGTCTGCTGGGTTCGGCTGCTATCAGTCTGATCTGAACACTCAGTACTTGGCTTGTCAATCTCCGCTCCAGGGTTTGGAATGCTAATGAAATGTGAGCTGCACTCTTCCCACCTACCTTCTCATTGCAACCAGTTCCAGAGAGGTAAAACCTTAGAAAACCACTCCCTCTCAAGGTCTTCAAAAATCCTCTATGGCCCTCATTTCCCTTGAAAATTTAAAATGCTTAACCAGTCATTGAAAACTATTTATAAAACTATCTATAACTAATTTCATTCATGAACATTCTATCCCATGTGAAACAGTATATTCCCTATATATTCCCTATCCACCATCTAAGCATTAATTTGCCTCCAAGTTTGGACTAGGACATATTACCCTCTCCTGGACTCACCCTCCAATCTGACAACATTGAGCCAGCCAGTGCTTGGGGTCCAAATGAGTAGCCCTCCTCTGGGAATCCTATCATAACGGTCTTGGGTTCACCACTGTCCTGTGCTTCTCAGCTTTTAGTAACCTTGACCTGGCTGTGCACCGTTGCCATTTATCACATGCTGTCATATATTTACTTCATATTTTTAAATTTTTTTGTTTTATCTTCACAACTATGATAAAGATTTCCTGAAGGCAAAAGCCATATTGTACCTCTCTGATTTTCTCACTGTCTTTAACACAGGCTGTTTGTTAAATATTGTTTAATAACAATATCAAAGGGCGAGGAGAGTGAGAGTACTAAGGACTAAGATAAGGTTTATTACTATTTTCTCTCTCTCTTTCTTTTGAAGGTACTATTTTTCTTCCTTTGAAATTCTGTAGGTGCACTAAGGTGTCCCTTGTGTCTCTCCCATATGTGAGAAAGATTTTGTTTTCACTGGAGGATTGAAGTCTTTGAGGTCCTTTTAAGAATATGGAGAAGAGAATTGTTTCAAATTGTTCTGAGGTTATTACCTTGGGGCACTGTAGCTCTCTCAGAACTACTCAGACAGAACTTAGGATGGAAACTGGCAAACCATGCTCCTGAGGATATCACACAAAAAAATCAATCAATAGAATTCAAATGCCTCTCTGGGCATTATGCCGAATCTAATATTACCCCAAGATTTAAAATCAGAGACAAGGTTCTGCACAATTCACCTCGAAATGAACTGCTAAGAAGATTAGGAATCTCAGGGGCTTGGGGAGCATGCTCTAGGACTCTTTATCTCCATGGCAGCAATACGCAAAAAGAAGCATGACTCTGTGACACCCACATGCGAAATGCCACCACAGCATCAATACCAAAAAGGTAGCAGCAAGAAGGAGAATGTCAGGTGTGATTGCCAATGACATGGGAATCCAAATCAGTCAGACAGAAGAGAATGAGAGTGACTATGTCATACTCACATGGTGATACCCTCCCAAAGGTAATGTTTAGGATCATCTGCAAAACAAGAGAAGCAGCCTTTAGATGCATTTGATGTGTGTGTGTGTGTGTGTGTGCATGCACACACACACACACACACACACACACACACCTATATCTAAAGTCAATGAAGGAAGCTAATGGAGTTATTGATGTCAGGAAAGAAGTAAAACAGTGGTATTAATTTTGATACTGCAGGTCATTGACATTTTAGAATTAGAAGATCACACACTGTAGACAAGCAGTGTGCACCTTCAAACATCATACAAAATTAATTATCAAATTTTCATTTTCTTCCAGGTAAAAATGAATGTTGAGGTTGCAGTGTAGGAGTGAGGGATGCTGAGGCTGCAAATTGTCTAGAGGCCACCTGCCTACAGGCTTCTACTGGAGGAGATTCAAACTCAGCATCTCTTAGATACTTCTTCCAACAGACCTGAAATGGCAGTTCCCAAACCAGTGGCCACTTACTGGAAAATCAACAGTATGGATAAATATGTGAGGGCTACTCTGAATCCCACCTAATTCCCAAGCATGGTTATCAGTCTGTCTGTGTCTCTCTTATCTTTCTTTCCACTGAAAAATCCCCAACTCACATATTTAAAATCTGTTCCTGTGTTAGAGACCCTGAACATCTCAATATATTATTACCTTAAGGAGAGACTACACACAGAGACACAAGGAGAGAAATAACAGATAAACAACATTTAGCATTTGCATTTGAAGAGCACACAATATTTGTGAATTTATAAAGTGGGTGTATTTATAAAGAATTATGCAGGCTCTTAAATTTCGTTACAGTGTTTTTCTCAGGATCCATGTCTGCATAATGATGCCATGAAGATGGAGTTAAATAAGTGCAGCTGCAGGATTCTTTATGGATAACCCTCTTGGAAAATCGAATATCATGTGTAATATTCCCGCTGTTCTAAAACCTACGTTTTAAATCAGAGGCTGCAGGAACCACTGCATTCATTGGAAATTGTCATTATTACTAGGTGTTATTATTCTTACGTTGAGGAGGGTGTACTTCCATTTGCTAGTTATCAAGGGCCATAAATTCTCTTGAAAGGAATTATTATTTAGGGGTTAGATTAAAAGTTAGCAGGTTGGTTCCTTCTCTCTCCTTTATTCACCTTGATAATATTCTTATTATGGAGGTTTAGTGGATTCTGCATTTGTTTCTACCTTGTTTTTCCCATTCCATCTAAATGGTTGGAAAAAAAGCATTGCTTTTATAATATTTTTTAATGTAGCCTGCCTGTAAAATATGTGCTTAGTTCCCTGTGGCGTGTTGTTTTTTAATTACGCAATGATCCACTGTGTGCCTGTAATTGCTGGATTGTTGAAAAGAAGACTGTATTAACTTTTCTTAATGTTTGGATTTGTTTTAATTTTAAAATAGCAGTGGTCCATTGCTGTGCTTCAGGTCACTGTGCCACTGAGTCCAGCAGTTGATCTGAAGAGTTTCAATGAATTTCTGAGGTGATTATCCATAAAACACTTTGGAGAAGAAAAAGATTTGATTTCAAAATGATAGGTCACAGGAGAATATAGCTTAATATTATATTAGGCCAGAGCAGAAGAAAACATATCCTTTAATCTTTCCTCTTGCTATAAACTAAAGTCGGCTATTGAATATTCAGTTGCAAAATAAACCACCAAAAATGTTAAATGTGTAGTCTTGAAAAAAGAAGGAGATACTTGTTTGCTTTTGTCTGAATCTCCTGGTTCAGTGCTCATTAAATCAGCTGGGAAATACTGTGGGTCATGTTTGGCAGGCATGTACTGGCTTTGTTACTATTTTGTTTTTAGCACTAAAATGTGTCATGCTAAATTTTTTTTTCAGCTGATTTTAAGCTTCTTGGCATTGAAGTTATCCAATGAGTGGACTATTTCTAATAAGAGTAATATTTTTGATTCATATTAAGAAACTTGGATTTTTGAAGTCCTATGTGATTATATATTTGAATGTATCAGAGAAAATTGGGAAAACACTTCATTTAAGTGGTGAATTCCTCAGGCCAAGGATGATACACCTGGAACACTGAAGAGCACCCAGACCTGGTGGGGTAGACAGCTGCACTTCACAGCCTTCGCTGGTTAAATGGGCCATGGTCAATCTAGGATCGCAAGGCAAAAACCCAGGCCTCTGCCCTTCACAATATTTTCCTTTCCTTCTTTCTTAACCAATCAGAGTCCAGATCCTATGAATCCCATTGTCCTCCATTCTTTCTATCTCAACACTTTTACGGCTCTTTTCACTTATAAGCTGGAGTATTTTAATAACTGGTCCCTCCTTCTCCTGTCTCCATCTCTCCTGATTCACACAAGTCATCTGAATCACCATTTGAGGACAAAAAACACAATACCATTTTTAAAAAAATATTATTTAAGAAGCTACCCAATAAAGTCCAAACTCCTTAACACAGGCTTAAAAATCTTTCATAGGGAGCTGGGGTTAGGGCTCAGTGGTAGAGTGCTCACCTAGCACACATGAGGCACTGGATTGGATCCTCAGCACCATATAAAAATAAAATAAATGTGTTGTGTCCACCTGCAACTAAAAAGAAAAAGAGAAAAAAAATGATTGACTTTAGAAAAAAAAATCTTTCATAGAGTAGCTCCAATTTCCCTCTTCTGCCTTCTTACCAGTCCCCATGCCCTCTAAATGTGGTTGATCTAGATGTGTTTTTTCTGAAACTCTTCTATGTCTGCTGCTCTTTCTGCCTAGATAGAACGTTCTCTTTCTCATCTGTTAAACTTCTGTTTATTCTTCCAGACTCCTCTGGGTAGGTCTTTTCTACAAACCATGGAAGTCTACTTTGAAGTGTCTGGTAGCCCACACCACACCACCATAGGCACAGCTCTATTCTGGCTCCTTGCCAAACTGTGGCTGTGTACCTGTCTCCCTTCTCTGGAATACGATACTGTGAAGATCTGGGAGCTTACAGCTTTTCACACAGCAAAGATTACTGCTTTGTGGATCCTGAGTTAATATCTATTGAATCAATTAATAAGCGTTTGATAAAGATTGTTCATCAAGCTAAGGAACAAGCATATCCCTTGAATCTAATGACAGGAATATTTTAAACTTCAGGATTCCTTATAGCCAAACATCACAACATTGAACTCAACGTCAGTAATGCACAATGAGGACAGGCTGTATTTGACTTTTAAATGTGTTTTAACCTGTGTAGCTATTTATTATTATTATCAAATTAAAATATTAGATGATTATAATTATCATATTAAAGTTCTGATTTACCACATCTGCTAAAGAAAAAAAAATATCTTAGTAATCTTAAGTCCTCTTTTCTTCACAACAACCTCACCTGAAAATACAACATCTACCCTGTCTGTGCAGGGACTGAGTGGCTCAGTTTACCACCTGCTTAACTCCTGGTAACACTGTGGCCCTGGTGCCCTAGGGCCAGGCTTGTGGAAGAGCTCTGCACAGTGTGGAAGCCATCTGCATAGAAGTGGGGACTTATGGATCCTTATATTTTCTTTGCAGTTAGATTTAAATAAAGCTGCAGATCTTGCTATTCATGCTTTTCCCCATTAGTTTCTTCATCTATGAATATTAAAAGGCGGGCTTTTTTAGTGTATTTCAAAGTCTCAGAGATGCCCACTTAGGAATGCTAGGGAAGACTGAGAAGCTCCCTCTGAATCTCTGTCAATGACAACTCTTACACTTTGATCATTTTAGAATATCCTGTTGCCATTATAAAGTTAGGTGAAAACAGGCTTAAATCCTATGTATGATTTAGAAAACCACTAAATTAGATGGTATCTTAATGCCCTAACAGCTCAAACGCCTATTGTTATGATTATGATCTTTAATCATGGCCAAGGGACACTAAAAGTTGTATTCTTTGTCAGTCTTCATTTAGTTAACACAAGGGCTCAGCCCGTCTTTCATTAATAACTAACAACTATGAGTTGTAATTTTAGCTAGAGGACCATTTCTTTCCAGTGTTAGCTATATCATGAAAACCCTGCATAGTTCTAACTGTTCTTGACAGATGAGAAATAGAAGAAGGTCTCTTTTTATAACAAAGATTATGAATGTCACTCTGAGATGTTCATGTTAGGATAGAGTTTAGTCTTCCAAAAGGGACAGGGGCATAAAAAAATCACATTCCATAACTATATTACATTCCTTCCCCATCACCTAAAGGACAGTGTAATATGAAGCTCTAATAATGCTCATTTGATTGACTCTGCCCAAACAGCCTTTTATCAGGCACAAGCTACTTCTCTGTGATGGATGACTATGGTTTATGGTGCAGATCTCATTTGCAAACGGAGTTTGAAAATTCCCCTTCACTGGCAGAATTCTGATGAAGCCTAGGCCATCATTACTGCACGGTAAACTCATTAGAATGAAAAGAAGGAAAGGGTGGCTGTGGTTTGTGGAAGTTTTGGTAATCTTGTTGTGTGAGAATAATACATTTAATTTTCATTTGTGGGACCTGACCTGTCATGAACTTGCCTTTGCTATTACTTGCCAGAGTCCCTCGGGTGCTTAGGATACTGTGTTTTGTAGCTTTAAGGTGAAAGAAAGGCAGTAATCAAATCAAACCCAATAGAAAATATCTCAATGGACACAAATTTCCCCACATGACTATGTCAGGCTGAAGAAAATGAAAACCCCAGTGTTTAAAAATTCAACAGGAAGCACTTTCAGCGGGGGAGAAAAGAAAGAGGAATGTTCAAAGATAAAGAATTATGAATGGTTTAATTTTATTGTTTATGGTGGTAGGATTGAAAACATTAATCCTAATTAAAGTTAAGGTATTAGTAGAACAAATTAAGAGCTGATCCATGACAATATTTCATGGATCTTGAAGACAGTGGACCTGGAGAAGCAGAGGAGAATAAAACAGAGAAGCAGAACTGTTTCTCATGCAATGACTGTTCCTTTCTCCTACCTCAGCCATTCATCCTGTTTTCACAGAATTCCTACCTTTGATTATTCTCATTGCCAATTCAGTATCATGCAGCAAGAATTACTGTTTCTTAAAAATAAATGGTCTCAAACAAATGAACACTTCTCATGACTTCCAGCTACTTTAGAAGTCAGTGATTAAAATAAGTGATTCTGAATCCTCAGTGATTTTCATAGAAAATTAATCATAGGAAGATATTATTGGCTATTTTCCTATGTCCATAGCCTCAAGGCAAAGTTGAGAAAGATAAATGTGCCCACCGATTTGCCATTAAGTCCCTATGAAGTGATCCCCAGATAGCCGTATTGGTATCTGTGGTTCATAACAATGGAAGTCTATTCAAAGGGGTTTTCCATTGTACTATAAAATTACTTGAACCTTTATGGAGTGTGGATCTACACAGGGGACTTACAGAGGATGATTCTTCTTTAGCCTTCCTTCCCCCATATCCTCAATGAAAGTCCTTGAAAGAAAAGCCTTGGCACAATTATGAACATTCCTGATTGGCACAGGAATGAATCATCAAAAAAGTGACTGATTTTTTTCCCACATGGAAATGGTGCTTAAGACTCAGAAAGTGTGAAATGAAAAACTTAATGTTCTCCTAACTGTGCAATTTACAATAATGTCAATAGACCACATGCTATTTTTTTTTCAAACCTTGCATTTACAAAATAAACCCAAGGAAAATGGCGCCTTCCCATTGTGTGAGATGTTCACTACGTACTCTCGCTGCCTTTCAACTCATCTCTCCATTGTTGAGGGCACTGAGCAAAAGAGGCTGCACCATTTAATGTCAGCCCCATAATTCACACTCGATGGGCAGGCAAACAGCCCTTTTCACAGGACTGAATGAATGGATGTAGAAGTACTATAAATATGGAGCTCACTTATTAAAAACAAAAAGAAAAAAAAAAACAATGAAACCAAAGAAAACACCAGACATTCTGGCTTCCCCAGCTTCTGTGATCTATTCTTGTGAACTCTCTGAAGCAGGAGAGTGTGAGCATGAATGCTCTCTCTGGAGAGATTTTCAAAATGAGAAGGCGTGTTAGTCTGATGGAATTTCTTGAAGATCCCGTCCTTTGTAACTTACCCTGATGGATGGAGAGCAGATAGAAGCAGGTGTGTGCTTCAGACTTGATCTACCAAGAATTCTGACCTTAGCAGGGTTGGCCATAGCACAGGTGAAAGGGCAAGGTCTGGGGGTTTCTGATTCCATCTCCCTCGGCCACACTCTCCTCTCTTGAATCCAAGTCTGATTCCTCAACCCTGATGGTTGGTTAGGAATCAAGTCTGATTCCTAACCACCAGACTTGCCCCATCCCAAATGCATACAATTCTTCCTTCCTAGGAAAACAGGCCCCAGTGTTTTCCTTTGCAGTGTTTTGTCAGTTATTCATTCATTTATCAACTGAGCAAATACATATAAAATAAGAAAATATTATTGACAGCTCTGATAGATTTTTCTCTGATAGATCACAAAAGTTCCTCTATATGGAAGGATCCTGTCCTGTCACATGCAGACACAGGTCTGCGTTTTAATAGGAATCAATATGTATTAAAGCATCAATAGGCCTTTTTATCTTAAAATCCCAGAACCCAAACCTTCTCCTCAACCCTGAGCCTATGTTTACCTTTAACAGAAAAAGCCTCAGCTTCTTATCTCTGGAGTTAGTAATATGGGACCTCTGAGCACAGAGCCAAGGACAGTGTACCATGCCCCACCTGAAATGTGAGGTTATTGTTCTTCCTAGTATCTGTATGTATTTGTGTGTGTGTGTGTGTGTGTGTGTGTGTGTGTAAACTAGAGGCAAGAAAACACAGGAGATTAAGAAATTAAGCACCATGCCAAAAAGAAACTAGTACTAATGTTCTTCTAAATTCTGGATAATGTACTTCTTTGCTCAACCTTAATATCTATTCTTGATACGTACAAACCACCTATACTGTTTGATCACTATAATAAGAGCCTATCTGTGTTTTGTTCTGTGATTAGAGAAACCATACAAATAGACAAATAGCACAATTCTCCCCCAATACTGACATGTTTGTGCTTTTTCCCTGCTGTACTCACCTAACTACCTGGAGGAAAAGGTATATTAATTTTGGATCTAATTTTTCTCTCCCATCTGGCTCCCACACCTTGGAGAAACAGCAAGAGCTCAGGAAACACAGAGAACATTCATTATTTCTTTTGCTGAAAAGTAGAGGAAACGTGTTTAGCCAATGCTCACACCTCTTCAGTTGATCTTTCCCAGTCTTCCTAATTTCCAAAAGGTGGGAATTATGAGTTCCTTTGATTCGCTGCTATTCATTCCAGACCATGAGTAGTTCACCTAAGTGTAACCCCATAACCCACTTACTGCCTAATATACTTTATGACATTTTACCTCTAAACTATGCGGAACTTAGAGGCACAGTGAAAAATACCGAAATAAGATAGTGGTGCCTCTTAAAATCTGAGATGCTAAACACATAGTACTGCTTTATTATTGTGGTCTCATTTGGTTTAGGTGTGAAGAACATGAATTTTAATTTATATCTCAATCCATACAGAGTGCCGCTTATTAAGAGTTGTTTATATTAGTGCCCAAGTGTAACTTTTAAAAAGATTCATTTTCACATAATTTTAAAATTTTCATTTAGAGCAATTGGTGTATAGTTTTCTCATCTATATGACCAAATCTGTAAGATTTTTCCAAAGGGAAGATAATCTGTGGGGAAAATAGATGGTGATAATGTAAAAAATTAATAAACCCTTCCTCCATGGTTTCAGGTTTCAGGTGGGCCACTGGACCTGAAAAAAAATGTCTTTTATATAATACTCTCAACAATCCCAAATAACCCCAAATAGCTGAAACACCACAGAGAGATAATACTTTGAGATCCTCTCGATTAAAGCTAAGAAAGCAACCAGAGGACCAGAATCCCATGCTTCCCAGAAGATTTTACATATTACAAAGTTGCCCATCAAGAACCTTGGGCATGTGAAAAATCCAGGGGAGGAGTGAAAACTGTGTGTGTATATGGTGGGTGAGGTCGCAGAACAAGCTAGCCAAAAGAGAAACTATAGCTCCTGGGACTTGGAGTGGGAAATCATAGATGGTTAACAGCTGTAAATGGTGACATCCAATCAATAAGACTATCTGAATCACCATTCAACCCGAAAGCCTTCATCCATTGGCTCTTAAAACAGAAGTTTGTGAAAAGCAGTGAATGGCGACAATCTAACTCAAAATCTGGCATCTGAATTCCCATTTAAAACTGACCAGGTGAAAATTCAATAGACAACCTCCTGATGACTTCTGGAGACACCAAAATATTTGCTACCACTGTGGTAAAGGGAAAGGAAAGAAGGGATACTGAATTTGAGCATTCTTATTGAACATAGGTAGATAGCCATTCCTGTTGAAGACAGCCTTGACCTGGTGGTTAAATACTTTCTGAAAAGAGACAATCGTGATAAGCATGAAGAAAAATATATAAATGAATCCCTTGTGATTTGTCAACAAAATACAGTCTGAAGATAAATCTCATTGACTCATTTCTTTTTCTTTCTTCTTACAACTATTAAACTCTAGTCTGAACAAGGAATAAAGACCTGTATGCAGGATACAGAGCCCTCTCTCTCACCTCCAGGGGCTCTTCTTATTTAAACTATTGGCCCAAGATGCCCATCTCTCCTTGCATCTGCCCCACAACTATTTCTGACTCCATCTGTTCCTGCCTATATCCAGCTGCTGTTCAGAGGAGAGACCATGATAATTATCTCCTTAGCACATAACTTATCTTCCTGTGACTATCTTTGGGCTGCCAGTCTGTAAAACCCCAGTGTGTCCTCTTCCTACGACATGCCTGTAAACTACCCCAAATCCTCCACTTCAGGTAGAAAGAACTATCTATTCAAGCTTGTGCTTCACCAAGTCTTTGAGATTAAAACCTTAAGTCCCATTGAAATTTCTTTTGCCATCTCAATGGAATCAAAATATGTTCTTTGCTAATATTTAACATTTTATTTTAAAAATAGGCCATGCTGACTTTGCATTTCCAGTTGTAATTCAGAGTAAGAAGGGTGAGTTATTAATCTTTGTTCAGGCAGGGTTTGATTTCCAGTGACACTAGGCAAATCTCTTCTCTATGTGTAAAATGGGAAACTTAATTCCCTCGAAAGGTTGTTCTGAGGATTAAACACAGTTACAGTGCGGAACATCCCATCCCATATTTTCCTGTGCATAGGAAGCATGTGGGAATCTTGTTACACTGCAAACTGTGATACAGTAGGCCTGGTGTGGGTCCCAGGACAGCATCTGTAACAAGCTTCAGGGTGATGCCAGTGCTCTGAGCTACAGGTAGCATGTTGAGTGGCAAGCATGGAGAGTGCTGTGTGTAACACCTGTCACAAAGGGGCCTTTTGTTCAGTAGAGTCCAGAAGGATTCTGCTACTGTGGTGTGTGCACTGTTAATGTCTATCTCAAGATGCATACTACCAGGATTTGTTTTGTTTTGTTTTGTTTTTAGTTAAATAATAAATGTGAGAGCAGAATTTCCAGAAGGCCCTATAAAAAAACATTCCACATAATACTAGGGATTTCCACTAGCTCTTTTATTTTCCCCTTAGTGCAGATAAGTTTTGCAACATTCATGCCCAGCCTTAGAAAAGCATCCTTTGCATTTTCTCTTTTCCTGGGTTTTTCTTCTGAGTATGTAAGAAAAAAAAGTGGAGGCTGCATTAAAACTGAGGTCTGAGGGGGTGGTGTGATCCATATGCAATAGACAACATGATTTCCAGAGATGGTGGAGGGCAGGGACTCTCTGGGCTAAACAGAAAGAGGAAAGAAAGAGATGGTGTACTACTGGGGAAGATGCTTACTGTGGGCCATCCTCCAGTTGCTCAGGTCTGGCTGGTCCTACTGACAGAAATGAGTGTGTTGCATTGGATATGTGACTTCCTGAAAATTCAGCTTGGGTAGCTGCTCCCCAACTCACAGATAGAAGCTGATGCAGAGAGAAAGCAGAAGAATGATCAACCAGGACTCTATAATGGAGCTTCCTGCCCCAGCACAGGCAGCAAGATTGATGCTCCTTTTAGCAAACATGCCCACGGAGGCCCGAACAAACCTGGTGGTGGAAATGGCAAGTATCAATCTCAATGGCTGGCAGCCAAGCAGGTGGTCCAGGAGGGAAGGCTGGGAAGGTGGATCGCGATCACTGTTGTGATAAATGGCAAAGGCAGCTCAGCTCTCCAAGAGGCTGATGAGAAACTGGTTAGAGCTAGGTGAGCATCTGAGCAGTTCTGAACAGTGATAAAACTGCAGGAAGAGAGAGTGTCAGCCTGTGTGTGTGTTCCCATCCACCAGGGGTTCTGATCATAGGGAAGCACCTGACAGGGGTGCGGGGGTGGTGGACATCTGGAGCTCTTACTGCTCACCCTGCCTACAGAAAAAAAATCACTTCAAATCAGAAAAGTGCAAAGTGGGGGTGAAAGGGAAGAGGTTGAAGGAAGAAAGAGCTATTTCACACACGCACACACTGAGGCAAGTGAGGCTGGGAAATTTTTTGGTGTTGAAAATCAGTCAGTCGGGTGGCTGGGAAAACTCTAATGGAGAAATATTATAGATGGCACAGGCTTGACAGGTAACCAAGGCAGGAAGCTGAGCAAGTTAGAGAAGGGATTGAAAAGGTAGCAGCACTAATACTAGCCTCACAGGGCTATATTAGGTGTACATGCACAGGAAGAAGTTAGCAATACCAGAAACAAACTCAAGTTTGGAAATAGCCTAGGATTAGAATGGAAAACCTACCAGATGTCCGCCTCACCAAGTCCTAGAAAGACAATCTGAGTCTCTAGCAAGAAAACAAAAAGCAAATCCTGATTGCAATCTAAAGGGTACATGTGTGCATGCCTAGATATATTCGTGTAAGGAATATATGCTGAAGTCTGTGGCATAGAGGATGTTATGAAAACTGCAGAGGGCCTGGGGAGGTGTGGGGCCATGACCAGGTGTCTGGTGCATACAGTTTTAACAAATAGAATCAGTGGACAGATTTCACTCTTCAGAGAAGATTTTTATTTATATATTTAAGGAGATGGCAAATAGTAACCCAAAGTTACCAGTCCCCTAAATTCTCTTGCCTTCTGAAAGGCTTTGTGGTCTTAGAAACTGCTTGCTAGCCTATTACCATTGGCACATATTCATAAAGTAAAAAAGAAAATCAATTTAAGTATTTGAAATGGTTCACATAACAAACCACCACTGTTACATACATGTATACTCATACATACATGCATGCATATATATATACTACATCTATATGTGCCTATATATGTAAATGTAGTTTTTCAGGGAGTTGAATTTTATGTATAATTGTATCCACTTAGCATATAATCTAAATCAGGGTTTTTCAAACTGGGCATTATTGACAATTGGGCCAGATAATCCTTAGCAGCATGGGGACTGGTTTATGCATTAGGGGATGTTTAGTGGCATCCCTGGCTTCTTACTAAATACCAGAAGCACCGGCCAGTTGTAACCAACAAAAGTATCTCTAGACATTGCCAAATTATTCCAATCTCATAACCAGCATTCTAAAGCACATCCAAGTATAGCTAGCTAACCATATTGATAAATCTATGGGTTATAGCTATGAAAGAGTATTTATGCATTGATGGAAAAATGGATTATATTATTACTCAATATCTTCTAAAGGTTTTCTAAGATTGCTCAATTCTGCAAGATATTTTGCAAATCAATAATTAGAAGAGCCCAACATCACATGTTTGCTTGGGAACTCCTACTTTACATATTACTGGTGTCCTTGTACCTATGTGTGACATTTTCTATCACCAAGTCTTGCGTGACTGCCATACTAAGATTTGACCTAAATCACAGGGGAATAGGACAACACCTGGGTCTGAGCATATAACCACTATCAAAGCCTATATCCTAAAATTTGCAAGTGTTCTATTTCATACATAGTTATGAGAGTATAAAAATCTGACTGACCAAGTATAACAGTGCTTAAGTAATTACTGGTTATGATAAAATGAAACCATCTGGTTTAGAAAAAGAAATTCAGAGTTAAATTTAAAAGAGATTAAAAATAATCTCTTGATACATGCTATAATTTTTATGTCTTTGCTTTTTCATCAGCTACAACAAAACTGATTTTCATTATATTTTCATTGTGATGGATAACCAATCTTAAATAATTCCTTTAACTAAAATGTTGTGTACTTAGAGGTGTAAAATTGAACTACATCTGCTGTAAAGAGCATTGGAACAGAGCAGAACTCCACTGGTCATTGAACCACCATTATCTGATCTGTACTATGGGATTAATAATAATAGCTCTCACATCTTTCTCACCTGGATGAGATTCAAATGAGTTGAGTTCATCTTAAAGCTACGTGAATACTCTTACACATACATAAAAGTAGTGTTTTCAAATTGGAAACTCCTTCCACCAAAGGAGTTTCAGTGAATGCAAAAGAGGATAATTTTAAAATGCTACTCAGTGCAAAGTCACCCTAAATAATAGATTTTTATATTCAATTTTGTTAGCTATCCATCACACAAATGTCTGGTTAAATATATTTGGGAACATTACAATGAAGAAAATACTTAAATTATCCACAGACTTCACTAATAGGAATAAGCTTACTTAATTCTCTCACCAGTTAAAGGTCAGTAAAAAAAATGACTGAATCTATATTCCTTTGTATCTTTTTTTTATTTGCCTATGTTCAGATGAAAGGACTAAACTGTTGGTAGTGGCCAGATGTTCGAGAGCAGAGAGAACCTGAAAGAGGAAGGTCAGGGCAGAATTATCTTTGGTTAATTTCCTTCTGTCAAGTCTCAGGGCAGTCAGCATCTGGACCAGTATAATCCACAGGTGAATTCAGCCAACCCTCCTGCACGCTGCAGGCTTCAACACAAATCCACTCACAGTGCTTAGTTTTGGCTAGATAGCTTTAAAAAAAAGATTAATAATGTATCTAATCATAATGTCCGTAAGTGATTAACAAGTATTAAACCTCTTTCAATATTTGACTTGTTTTTATCCTCAGCCAATTCTCCTTGCCTTTAAGAACCATTTATGCAAATACAACATGAGGCAAAGGGGAGCTATAAAGAGCTGCCTGAGACCTTATGAATGAGTGCATTCAGCCTGTCGATATTATTTGTTTTTCTTTAATGAAATTATATTATATACTTTTGGAAAATACACTCCCTTGCACAAATAGCATCATGGGGCATGCCTAGGCAAAAATTAACTGTGAGAAGCAGGAGGGATATTTCTTTATGCAGTTCCTCTTGAACATAAAAGGGACACAGTGTACATCAAATCAGAATAAGAGGAGCACATCAAAGAAGCTAAAAATCTGCCACTGAGCCGCAAGTGTCCTCTTACATCAAAGGAGACCCAAGTCAGCAAGATAAACCTCCAGCTTGGGAAGGCAGACCTGAGCCGGCTGCTCCTGATCACAAGAGCAGTGCATCATTAAAGGAACAGCAAAACACGTGCTGCAAGCTGGAGCTAAGTGGTGGTCAAGGAAACCCGGGGAGCTAGGGATGATGCGGAGCAAAAGGAGTAGCAATGTTTTCAAAGTTTGGAAAGAACCAGAAAGGAAAACACTGTCAGGGAGAGAAAATGAAAGTGGTCAACAGTGCAGGAAAGAGTATGCTAGAGACAAAATAGAGAAAGGAATCAGCAGTGACAGGTCTGACATTTGCAACATTTTTCAAAGATGTCAGAGTCTGATGATGGCATATTTCTTCCACTGAGTTCTAAGATGGACAGAAGGACTGAAAGCCATGGGCAGCACAAAGTGAGTCCCTGGGAGCTTGATACTCCTGTTACACAAAGTTTATGGGTGAGATGCTTAAAGGGTGGTGATTATGTCCAATGAAAAAGGCTGGTGTCCTATGACCCTGTGGCTTAGGAATTCAGGATTCATGGCTAGGCTGAGCAAAGCCATGTCCCCTCCCTGTATCTCCTGCAATGCAGTTCACCAAGTGTTGCAACTGACAGTAGAACAGTAAAGGTTCATCCTTCTCCAAACCACAACCTACCTACTTACCTTTAAGATGAACCAAACTTTCTTTACCTTTTTTCTTTCTTAGAATGCAGGAAAACCAGAGTAAGATCCCTATTGAATAGATCACACTTAACCCAGTCCCAGCTGCTGACTGGATGCTGAACAAATGATTATTGACTAGATATTGAAAGGGAATGGGAGTGTAACTGTTATAAACCCAGAAATGTCCATTCAATGGTTCAGGTTGCCTTTGTTTAAAGTTGTCTTCTGCCTCCTTTTTGGTAACTTTCCATATATATTCTTGCATCAACCTCAACCTCTATAACCAGAATAGTGATTCACAACCTTACCAAGCATCAACATTACCTGAAGGACTTATAAAAATGCAGCTTGATACATCCCACCCAGAGTTTTTGATTCTGTAGGTCTGAATCAGATTCCTAAAAGTTAATTTCTAACAAATTGTTTGGTGATGGTGATGATGGTGCTGCTGGTCCAGGGACCACATTTTGAGAAGCATTGTCTAGGGTATTTATGGCAAGTAGATGGATCTTTACAAGATGAAGCTCAGGGCTGGGGATAAGCTCAGTGGGGTGGAGTACATAGTTAACATGCACATGACCCTGGGTTTAATGTCCAGCAAAACAAACTAACTACAAGATAGACATCAACATTTGCCCACCTTTGGATGACCTTATCTTTCCATATTTTGGGGGATTAAACCTAAACCACGCATTCTGATCAAAACGCATGAATAATGAACTTCTAACTTTACCCCCCAAAAAGTTGGGCATTAAAAGGTGCCCTAGAGGTTTCACAGAAAGCATTCTGAAATATCTAGGAGAAGCAACTGTACTCTTTGCCAGACAAAGATTTTCCTAGTTAAAAGATTTATTATTTGGGAGTGTTTTCTCCCTTGCTGAATTCACTGTGCAAGTTTGTTCACATTGTTTTATTTCTTCCCGAACAACTGTGTTTCATTGCAACTGGAAATTTCCCATTGAAATTCACATAACTGGGAAGCTATAAACATAAACTGGTGTTTGTCACAGAGGTTTTGCACAGGGCCTCTTTGTCATTTGCATTATACATTAGAGATGAGAATTAATGAGGATTTTTACTATCATCCTCCACAGATGTCTACTGCAAACCCAAAGCATCCAAACTCATTCATCATCTACCAGCTCACCAATGTCCCCAGCTTTCTCCTCCCCAGAGAACAGACTCATCAGCTGCTTAGCTGATTTAGGCAAGGAACTCTGAGTCTATTTGACCCTTCCCTCTCCCCACATCTCATATCCAACTGGCCATTTGGGGTTCTAGTTTTGAAGGACGTTACATCCACATCTTTTTCTTTTTCTGCTTCACCCCTGTTGCCTTGATCCAGAAATATTTCCTCCCTTATCTGGACCACACCACAGTAGCACCTTCCTGACTCATCTCCCATCTTCATTTTCTCTCCATTTTCCTCTTACTTTGATCTAGCTGCCAGGGCCTTGTTTCTAAGAAATGTATTCTTATTACTTTCCTGCCTAAAATCTTCTTGAGGTTTCCTGCTATCAGAGGAATGAAGATTGGGCTTCTCTTGGGGACTCATAAAGCTCCTCGGGCACAGCCTGGTCCCAGCTCATCTTTTCAGGTACAACTTTGATTCCATGTGTATTTTACATATAGTTTGTGTTCTGCTATAATCTGCCTGATCCTCTGCACAGCTTGCCCCTTTGCTGTACTTTAAATATTCTTACATACCTCATTTACCTTTCAAATCCTGTTGATCCTCCTGAACCTAGCCCCAAAGACTTTGTGTCTCTCTAGCCCCAATAACCTATTCACCTCTTGACTTTTTCAAGCAAAATCTGCTTTTCCTTCTGTCTAAGCTTCTTAAGAGAAGGAACCAGGTTTTAATTACTTTTAAATTCCCAGCATATCCATAACCAATACTGGTCATAAAGACATGCTGCATTGAACTAAACAGAAATTAAATCAAGATTCGTCATGGGGGCTTGATTTGGATGAATTGATATTATGATGGAATAACAGCATTCTCTAAGTAGAGATTTAAGAACAAGGCCAGCTTGTGATTTAGATTAGGCTTAGTTGATCAAAACAATCAGAGGAGTCTTTTGCAGATGTGTTTTTCAGGGATACAAACAATAAATTCAAAGAGGCCCATGGACCTCAATTTGATTGCATGGAAATGTTCACACAGCCAAATTAACTAAGGGAAAACAAACTTAGATGGTAAAATTCATTAATATGTTCTTACCTCTTTATAAAAAATAAAGAGTTTTGGGCAGCCTAAAAAGCAGCAGCTATTTCTTAGAAAATTCAAGAGGAGTGTACCCTTGAAGAAACACAGTCACACTCACCTCTGAGTGAATTCCGCCTTTGTCACCTACCAGTGGTATGTGTCTAAGCACTGATTTAATCTGACTGAGCTTCAGATTTCTTATTGTAAAATAGAGACTGGAATGCCTACTATACAGTCTATATGAAAAAAAAAAATTAAGTGAGAGAGTACCCAAAGTACTCAGCACAGTACCCAGTATCTAAGAGGCACTCAGCAAATGGACCTCAAACAATTTCTGAAGACACAGGTGAAAATTAGTCACTGTTGTGCTATGTAAATTGGCGTAAAATTTAGAAGCATGGAGATATTTACAGGCAGAATTGAAATTCCAAAAAGAAAGTGCTAGTTGGTGCTGAAGGCAGGAAGAGATTGGATCAAGTATCTGTCTATCTGTATGATTTTCTCATGTACCATGTGATCAGTGCAGCCGAGATGCATTTCAGACAGTGTCTATTGATTCTGCAATGTGCAGAGGGCAGCTTTATTAGTGTTAATTCCCTACAACTTGGTTATATGTTTTGTATCCCACATGTATTTCTAGAGGTTAAAGAAAAAATCCAGTTGTATTAACATACCTGCTGAGTGAAGAGCCAGAGCCTTCTGTTTGTCTGGTGCATTATTTCAGTGAAATAAAATTTTTAAAAAATCTTAATTAATTACCATGGCTTCCTTGGTCTCCCACAAAATGCCTAATACCGAATTGATACTCTGCAGTAGTTTGGTAACAATAAGGCTAATGATGACAATAATAATTTACATCAGTGAATGGTTCAATTAAAAGCACATTTGATTAAATCATCTATTAAATTCTAAAAGCAGGTGTACAATTTATTGTTATTGGGCTCCAATCCTCCATATTAAGACATAAATTTTCTTTTAAGTCAGATCATCTGCTTTCAGCTCTGCCTGAGAGCATTATTTCTATATATGTTGTAAAATTTGAATTTCCCTCTTAAGTAGGATAAACATCTTTGTAATATTTTCAATTAATCTCATGAAACGAGGGCTAAAATTTCTCTTTCTATTTTTCTTGCATATCTGAGCAGACACTTCTCTGAAACCTTCATATGAAAGAGTCAAAGAACAGGTTTGTGGAAATGGGTTTGAATTAAACCCAGTCTTGTTCACCAACCAACCTGCTGTCAAGCCAAGCAGTGATGGACCTTCTCAGGGAAAGAAATTAGAGAGCTAATAAATATGCAGAGGTCATTTTAGTTGAAGTAGAAATAAGGAAGAAGGAAAGAGATATGGAGAGGACAAAAGAGAAATGCAAATAGATTTAGAAAAGGAGGCTAAGGCACTAGCATTCAAAACGCCAGGCAAGGGGGATGAAGATGTGAGTCAAGAAACATGGCCAATGGGGTCCTCAATGTGACTCGGATGTTACAAGAGCATTTGGTGGAATTGCTGCCTCTTGCTTCCAGATCATCTGTGAGAGATGACAATTTGAGTGTTTCACAAGATGTGGAAAAAAATTAAAAAATAATAATAAACAAAACAAACAAACCTTGTTCTCTGTAAGATTTCTAGGAAGACCAAAAAAAAAGAAAGAACATTGAAAAGATGGAGAGAACTTGGCCTTTGATTAAAACAGAGTGAACATATAACAGCGAGAGCAAGGAAACTCCCCTGTAGGTGATCTTACAGGCACTAATCTATGCATATCTATGCATGCAAACATCATTCCTTCACTCCCCAAATCAGGGATCTCTTAGGAGAGTATAATTCTCTTCAACATGTACCATAGCACATCCAGGGGCTATGGCAGAGGGCTCATACTTGGGTCTTTTCACCATGTATAACCCAATTTCAGTTTGATACAATCAACCTGAGCTGAATTCACCTTCATTTCTCCTACTCAGTTCTCCCACCCTGTTCCATTCCTCTTTCCCCAAACTTCCTCTGTCCTCCTTTCTTTAAGAAGTATGCAAAGAAATATGCTCCTAAAAGGGAACAGAAAGTTATCAGGGAGAGGCAGACCTAAACATAGTGGAGAAGCAAGATATATACTGACCTGCATGTGCTTCAACAAATATGAGTTCTTGTCCTTATATAGCTATCTGGCTTTGGAAAACTCACCTCAGCTCTCTAGACTTCAATTTCCTATTCATTGCAATGAGGAAGTGATAATGGGCCAGCCCCCCAATTTCCTCTCCAGATGTAAGTATTTAATGAAATGATTAAAATCTTAGATTTGGAAATTAGACCTGAATTACAGCACTGACTTCATTATTAACTTGCTGAATGATTTGGAAGATGTCATATCATTTTTCAACCACCATTTCTTCTCTTTAAAAAATGTCAATAAAACATCTACATCCCAGGATTCTATTCTGGATTACATATAATAAAACATGTCAAGAATTTAGAATGATACCTATGTTCTTTTAACCATACAGATTTTTTTGGGGGGGAAGGTAAGGTCATAGGTTAATAATCTTCAAATTCAATTTTAATGTCAGCAGAAAAATGATTCTATATACCAGTAGCCATTTTAAAAATATATAAAGTAGCACAGTGACCAAGCTACTTGTTGATTTCTCAATATTCACATGTTGGCTACAAAGATCCTCTAAAAAGACAAAATAAAATAGATTAGCAAGAGTTAATTCCCTTTGCATAACTATCAATGGGTGTTGGTTATTACTGCATCTGCTAAGCAGATATTTACAAGATATAATTTTGGGGGGTTGGTTGCTGACATAGTTATGGATTTGTCTGGAAAGCGACCTACTTTCCTTTGGGGATTTGTTCCTTATAAAGAATAGACTGTTTCTTGGTATACATGGTAAACTGGAAAACTGGTCATGCTTGCTGTTCACTGAACTACACTTCGGTCCAGATATGTTCCTTGGGCCCAGTGAGCCCTAATGCCCTGACCCTCTGTGTTCAAGTTTACAAAAGGAAAAGAAGATTCTCAAAGGTGTCAATGAGGGCTCAGCTTTAGCCCAAGCTATCAAGGTAGAGTGACAGAAAAGCATTCCTGGCACAAGAGCAGACTTAAGTAAGGAGTGACATGTTCACACTTGGCCATCTCCTTTCTCTGCTCCTCTGGGGGAAGGAGTTTGGTTTACATGATGGACTGGAAAACAGTTTTTGCCAACACCATGGGGCACAAGTGCTATGGTCAAGCTGGTACAGGATGCTTGTTGAAAGCTGTTTTGCAACTATCATATCACAGCCATAAACACAAACCTGGTCCCCAGTGATCTCTAAGATGAATTAAGAAACAGGAACTGTCAAATGCTTCTAAGAATGAAAGAGTTAAAGAAAAGAGATTCACCATGAAGGCAAGAGTGAGATCTGCAGCCTAATGTGTAGGGAAACACGTGGTATCAGAAAACAAAAAGCCACCTTTGGTTGATTGTACTATATGCACAAGCAATAAACACTGAATTCGTTCAATGACCATAGAGGTATGTATTATCTCCCTTTTAGGTATGAGAATCTTAGGTATCACAAGCCAAAGTCATATAATTGCTATCCAGTGGGGCTGAAATCCAAACTCAGTCTCCTAAAGATTCTGCTTCTCTTCCTGGGATCCTAATGCATAAGTAGTAGGAAGAACCCTTTAGGTCCCAAAATATTTTTTTTTCTTACCCAATTCCAGGGAGGCCTTCAATCTCTCACCTGCCAGATTTATGCAGGACTTTTTTATAGACACTGGCAATGGAGGTGTCAACTTGCTGCTGACCATGCAGGACAGCCATTGTATTCCTAGTGTATAAATTTGTGCATATGAGGCATAGAATCTGCTGGTGGTACTTGGTAAGTCAAGGTCAAACACCTTTGCATTACAGGATCAAACTTGAAATCACCTTAGACACCAACAGAAAACACTCTGAAGCTCCAGCATCAGCTCTGGTTAAGGAAAAGGAGCAATCTAATGCTGGAAGGAAGATATAATCATGAGACTCGACACCCTAGGACATCCAGGGTCCAAACTAAGCGAGGATGACAGAAGAAGCAGGAGGAGAAGAGAGACACTTGGCCACATGCTCCATCAGTACTTGGGAAGGAACTGACAAGTAACAACAGAAGTGCATTAGTTGCCACAAAATACCATTTTGCAACATAGTCTACAAACAGGATGTTTAAAGGACTGTGAACATTTTGATCTAGGAAGCATGTAGACTCATCAGACTTGCCCAGTAAATAATGGGAAAAATGGAAAATAAAAAAAAGACAGGATTAAAGATTATAAGAAATTTCCAAGAAAGAAAAAAAAAAGAAAGAAAGAGAATTTAAAATAAATTTGTTAGCAATAATCTTAGGTTTACTGTATAGAAAAAAAAGTGTTTCCACTAGTTTAGCTGGAGTCCCATGTGAGCACCATGCTTCAGAACTTGAAAATTCCCCACCAATCTACTCTCCATTATAAATGGCCAGGTGTAACTTGGTCAGGGCTTTGCACAATTTAGAAACAATGTGGCAGTTTCTTAAATAGAACTGAGGCAGATCCTGTTTTCTAACAGGAATGATGGATTCAATGTCAAGGCTCCATTTAGCTCTACCACCAATATTACTTTATATGGTTCAAAGAATATCTTCCACATCTTAGGAAATACTAGGAGAAAAACTTGTCCTGCTTCAATACATAGTTGTTCCTGACCAAAAAAAAAAAAAGGCATTAAACTTATCTAAAATAACTCGTGGCTTTTCCTGTTTGATATGTGTGTTTCCCCTACAAACTTTGGGTCTTTGGGAAAAGAAATTTAGAATGGAAAGAGTGGTTAGGCACTATTGCACACTGATTGGGAGCATGAACTTTAGGGTTAGATGTTAATTATGGTCCTTGATATTATAAGCTGCATGCCACAGGCAAATGACTTACCAGTAAACTGGGACTACTGGTACCCAGCACAAAGGGTGTTTGTAAGAATTAAGCAATATAATATTTAGCATGCTTCAGATACACAGCCAAAGCTCAATATGTGGGAACCTTTAATATAATACTCAGTATTAAAGCCAATTTGTTTACAATAAGATCCAATGCAACACAAATCCAATTAGAAGTTTAAGAAAATAAGCAAACAATTCACATACACATAAAGGTTCATCAACATACAGGAAGGAACCCAACACAAGAATCTACCAAACTCTCACCACCACTGGGACCCTTCCTGGACTTTACAGAAATGGTGAAAAAAGTCTGGGTCCTCTAGACCTCACTGAATTAGAAGGGAAAGAATACTGGAAAGAATATTGCAAAATTTGTTTTTCTGTTGATGGCATTACCAGAGTTTTATTTGTAACTCACAACATATTACTGTCTTCAAAAGTTAGTTTATTTTTAAAGATTATAAAAGAAGTTCTCAATTTAAGCACATTCAAGAAATGTGTTTTGGTCTCAAAACACATTTTGCTTTAACTTCGTCACTGTACATGAACATTTTTCCGTTTAAAAGAAGCTCTTACTCATCAATGCTATAAGCCAGAATAGCTGAAGAAATATAACTGGGTCTGACTTGAAAATGATCCTTGATGCATATGTATAAACGGAAGCCAACTGTCATTCTTGATCAGAATTTCTTCTCCCTCCCTGTCTACTGACAAAAATCATTTTTTTTCCATTTTGAAGACAGGAAAAAAAAAAAAAACATTATAAGGGACTGTGATGCAGGAAGGTCCTGTGGGCTTCATCTCCTGTGCTCACATGCTTGCAGGTAGGGGTTAAGGATTTGTGGTAGAGAGGGTTTGGGCTGATATACTCACCACCCAAGGATAAGAGGCAAGTACTCCCACCACTTCATGAACCAGTGGCCAGATCTCTCAGAATTCCTTCCCCAAACACTACCACTTAGGACATATCAGATACTCAGTGTGAAAACATCCCAGTGGATCCATCGAGCCCTGGATTCTTGTACAGCTTGTACCTGCCCAGCCTCCAGTGGTCTGTATGTTATGTGGGTTGTTAACCACTTACAGGAATGAAACACTTATTCTCACTTTGCCAACAGAGCCTAACACATAGTACAATACACATATTTTCTAAAGAAATGAATGAAGGAATGAATCCAACTCTAGGAAAGGATTTCATAGGGTGAAAAAGAACTTCCTATCTTCTTACTAGGCTTGTTGAATTAATGTCACTAGAAGGCTTACCTCTTTGGCTTATCTCTTCCCTACCTAATGCAGGTCTGCAAATTTAAGATCCACATGAGCAAGCACCCACTCCAAACAGTGAGGAAGATAAGCTCCAGAAGACAGAACAGTCCAGAGCTGGCCATTGACCAACTTTCCTCATTCTTGTTTCTTGGCTAACTTCCTTGGACCCATCTATACCTTCATCCCGTATTCTATTTTACAGTCTATTCAAGTTGCTCTAACTATTAACCTACTCCAATGCCTTTTTCTAATACCTGGCCCCAGCTCTTCTCTACCATCTTCACATAGCACTTATCTGTGAATTGCACATTGGGTAATGAAGCTTTTCCTGTCAGCCTGGAATGAATGTCAGAAGTTTTCCCAAGCATGCTTATTTACAGTTGTACATTCTTTATCATATTCAGCCTTCCCAACCATCACTGTGCAGATGAAGTGTGATAGAGGAAGACAGAGAGGAAGTGTCATAGTCACCACTCTTGGCCACGTTTGGAATAGTTAAGAGCCAATAAAATAGCAGAAAGTTCTGATGTGATTACAGGAACTAAGAACTCCAACAACACGCAAAATATCTCTACAAGGGACATTATCACAAAGCTTAGAATTATTTCTGCATCTCTTAGAGAAAATGCATTAGGATCTTGTTAGCCAAAAACATCTTGATGTGATTTGTTTTCTCAAATTAGCTACCAATTTCTTAGCATGACCTTAAATAGCAGAAAGATAACTAATATCCATTTGAAATTTGTGTGCATTCATTCACTCTTTTTTTCTTCATTTTTTTGCTACCTTTTCAGTTCACAAAAAGCTTAAGGTTGAAACAAGAAATGTACTTTCTCTGTGTGTAGATATGTACACACACACATATGAATTTTTTCCAATTGTTTCCCACTTTTCCTTAATGAAAAATACCTGAACTTAAACTTTTTAACTATAATGGATATTTCAGAAAGAGTCTACATGGATCTTCTGGAGATTGTAGGGTCTTATGGGGACACTAATGAGGCTTTGGGAAATCAGGTGTTATCATGATATCATGAGAGCATGACGGGGAATATAGGAGCCACCAAGCAGGTGGGTACTGTCATTTTTGACCAGAATTTCTTCTCCCTCCTGAACTCTAATTCATCTTTCTCTCTCCTAAACTCCTAGTTAAATGGAGAAAAAGGACAGCAACACTTCATTACCATCTTGATCTCCCTCTCCTGTCCTTGGAAAGAGAAATTAACATGGTGTACTTCTCAGGCTGAAACAGCTTGGCAACTCTTTCAGACAAACCCTATAAGGGCCCAAACTGCCAAGATTAGCAGATCCCCTACCCTCCATCAAAGTGGGCTCTAAGGGTATGTTGCAGAAACTATTCTCTGTGCTGCAAAAACCAGAGGGCTGTGCTAGGAGCCACAAGCAAATAATATGATGCATGGCACTTTTGGTTGTAAGGTGACACCAGCTAGCCATTGAGATGATATGATACTGTTAAGATTTACATTCATATGGAAATTGGACTCCTGCTGTTCACCTTGGCCTGCTATGGGACTCACGTTAAGGGACTCCTGGAGAGTTCCCATTGGTTGGGGAAGGATAGTAGGAGGGAATTCCGGGGGAGCCCCCCCCCAGTGCCCGTAGACGCTAGTGGGTGGACCGGGTTTGGCTTGCTGGCGCCTACGGAGTATTGGCGGCTTTTTCAAAAATAAAGTTTTGTTCCTGCTTGAGTGGCTCGTGATTCTGTGCCCAGCCAAGACATTGGCAGGGCTGGGCAGGGTAGAGCTGCAGACAGGCTGGGGTTGGGGCAGGATTAGTACACAAGGATTTTCTGCTCTTAGACTCTGGGAATTTCCACAAGGTTAACACTGAGGAAGGAAGGGACCTTTGAAGGACAGGCTACAAGAGCCCCTCATAATAGTTGTCAGTAGGAATGTACCTGGCTTATAGTCCCCTGTCTGTCAGCTCTAATGACAGTCACCCACGGCCAGCCCCTTTCCATCCTGATCACATGCCAGACACTTGGTATGCCTGTCTACGTTGTTCCTGAAGGCGCCACTGGATTTTCTCTCCTTCCCTCCTTACAGGCTTCTGCCTCAGCACTTAAATTGAAAAGCTATGGTAGAGCTAGCTCACAAGAACATGAAATTCACAAGGCAGAAACAATACAATTTCAATAAATCTTGTGCTTTGTGCTCATTTCACTTCATAGCACTAACATCAGAGGCCTACCCATTGCACTATAGAGTCACTACTGAGCAGGATGAAAACATGACCTATTAAGTGTAACAACAAGAAGCTCCTGATTGACTTCTGGGCTTGCCAGTTGGCAGCACTGAACACAAACTGATCTGAACCAGTCTGTTGGCTTTAGACTTCGATTAACTTTCATATATCCACATCGCATTTATTCTGCCTATATCAAATTTCAGCCATCTCCTTTCTAAACCCAGTCCTCATTAAACCTAAATTTGAGCTCATGGTCTTCTCCACAATGCCTCACTAACCTCTCCCTAAGGGTCTTCATTTTAGGCCCTTTAAGCACTCTCATATCTTCACTGAATAAAATCCTTCACACCTTTGAAGACCTGCTCTGATCTCTGAACTCTAATTCATCTTTCTCTCTCCTGAACTCCTAGTGTTGAACATTTCTTGTCTTAGGTATTTGCAGCCTGGTTCAGGTCATTCATACATTCATTTCATCTGGTGATTGGAATGAGACAGACTTGCATATCCTTAAGATTCACCCAAGGTGGTGGTCTAAAATTCTACTCCAAGGAGTACGATCAGGCCTGGAAATAGTCATTTTATTTATTAACGGGAAAATAACACAAAAAATGCATTACATGTCTAAGTGTTAGACTCAAAGAAGGGGCAAGAGAGCTGACTGCTACATACAGCTTAAAGGGATATGGGCTTGGCCTCCTGGGGTGGAGGGAGGTGGTCCGGTTTATGGTGGTTTTGGAGGAGGATGTGCATAAGAGGGGAGGGTGGCCTTGTCATACAGATGAAGTCTCCCAGATAAGAGCCACCTGTGGCCATCCCTGCCTGGGCCACGTGTCAGACCCCTAATCTCATCTTCCCCATTTTTTTCCCATGGGAAGACCCCTCCTCAGCAGCAGCGGGTGGGGTGAGCACTTCTAGTGAACATCTTGGTATCCTCCTGCAGGAAGACCAGGGCGACACGTACTGTTTCACCCCAGGAGATGCAGGCAGACCACGTCCTGGCCTTGCTGCTTCTTCTCAAGCCAGATTCTACCTTTCAGAGAGCTGTGCTCACACTGCCAGCCCAGTGCTATTTTACCATAGGGTAGGACCACACAGCCTCCGGAGTCACCTCCCCATGGCTTCTCTCACTCTTCCCTGTGTGTTAGCAGCCGTGTGCACTCCCTAGTCTGTATTTAGTCACCTCTGAAGCCCTCCTCCTCCTCTAGACAATCTCCTTGAGGGCAAGGTGCCTGTCCTGTCTGTCACCTTCATCTTGGCACACTGATCACGCTTGGACAGGGCCCGGCTGGTAGTACGTGTTCCATTGCTCTGGAATTGTGTCAAACAGAATCCAGCAATGGCTTTTTGTATTTTGTTGATCACTTTCTCCCTTGGAGCTCAGAATGCATCACAGGAGATGAATGTGTTCCAGAGCATCTCTCCAGTCCTGAAGTCGGAAGTGCTGGGCGGCACTGAAATCCAACCTCCTCGAGCTATCACTATTATAATTGGCAACCAGACACCTTATGCTTTTGCTGCCAGGTGAGATGATATTTGAAAAATATACGAAAAGGTTAGTAAGAGTCCAGATGGCTTGTAGTAAGGATGTAAACAACCTGACATGTCCAAAAAGGAAGAAAAAATGTCATTTTTTTAAAACCTGTACAACAATAATGGGAAAAATCTCAGTAATTCTGGCAAAGTCAAAGAAAGCATCAGGAAAGCCCTTGTCAGTCTTTTAGCATATGTAGAATGTAGATGCACAGATTTTATTTCTCTCCCTACACTTCTGAAACTGAATTTGTAATTCACTGCTAGAACTAACAAAAAGACTAATTTTTTTGTGTATAATCCTCTGCAATCACAGAAATGTGCCAACTAGTTTTCCCTGTCTCTTGCAGAACAAGATTGTGTGTGAGAGAGAAGCATAAACCAATTAAATGTCAGGAGCAATTAACTTCTGCATTTTTCACGCAACACAGAATGAGAAAATTTTATAGTGCTCCTATAATTAAAGTTAATAAAAATGAATACAGAATTCCCTAGTGACTCGTAAGTCATTCAGCTTCCTATGACCACAACACACAAGGATTTCCACCTTGACTGTGTCTCATGGCTTCATAGAAAATGTCACAAGGCCTGGGTGTCTTATTTGCCAGAGCTAACTGTGTAGCTAATTCACCACTGTTCTCTGGCTAAAAATAATGAGAGGAGAATCCTGCTGGACTCATAAAAAAAAGAATCTGGTCCTTCTCCTCTGGCCAATGGAGGACCTGGAATGCAGGAGGAAACCCCTTGCTCACTAACAGGAAGTCAGTGAGATGGGGTGGGCACAGAGGGGCTGGAAAGGCAAGAGGAAGCTTTGAGTCAAAGAAGAAAAGATATATTAATGCCTCTTTTTAAATTCACTTCAAGGCAGGGGAATGGGGTTTAAATAAAGGATATTATCAGTAGCTTCACGCATATAAAAGATAAAAGTTATATAATAGACACATGGCTAAGTGTGTATAATGACAAATCATTTTATATGAGGAACATCTTCCTACCAAACAGGGCATGGGTATGAGCACACACTTAGTGCTTTGTAAGTATTTAGAGTAGTGCAAAAGAGTACTTTTCTAAAGATAAAAAGTTATTGAAATTCAAAAATAAGTCCCTCAGTGTTCATCAGAACTAGGTGCTCCTACTGTTCAACTTCACAGTGCCCTTGAATCATATTATAAAGGAATGTTCTTTTTTTTTCTTTTAGGAATATTTAAAACCTCAAGCAAAGCTAATTACAAAGTAAATTTTGTTAAAATGACAAACAAAGATGTGTATTTTTATTAGATGTGAAATAATCAAAATTATCAGAACAAAGTTAAATTATCACACATCCAACTCCCAAGAAATAACTTTTAATGCCATTTGGTGGAAATAATTCCAGATACCTCTCTATACATACATTCAGAAGAAAAGATGATAAATAGACGATAGATACAAAGTCATTTTACAAAATGTGATCTTATAATGAATGATACTTTATTCACATCTTAATAAACTAGATATGGCTACAGTAAAAAGAAGTAGTTTGCACTGAAATCATTATTGGTTGCTTATGTTTTATTTCTAGTAAAGACACAGGCTTTTTAACATTTAAAGATGTATGTGATTTGCATATTGCTTGGAGGAAGCTATTCATGAACATTGTTGGGCTTTCTGTCTCATTTATTTACCAATAATATGGGTAATATGTATAAAGCACAGAAACAAAGGCAATGATAATTCAGAAATGAAAATTTTAAGTCTCTAAACAAACTCTACTTTCTTTCCAAAACCTACTGAAGGCAATCAAGGTGCTAAATATCAATTGATACCATCCCGATAATGTCAATCAATATGGTTTATTTGAAGGTAGTTTAATAAATGTAATTTTGGGCACAGAAATAGACAGTAACATTCCTGATCTATTTAGCTAAACCTGGGTTAAGCAGGTCTTCTAAAATTACTTGTAATAAGTTTGATTCCTGGACACATTGTTCCTAGACAAAGGGAAATTTGAACCTGGTAGGTAGGATTTGATCCCCATTTGACAGATGGAGACACTAGTGCCCAGAAAGTAGCCCAAGGACATTTAACTACTGCATAAAGGAACTAGGATACAAAACTAGAGAGCCGGATTCTGGGTCCACAGTCTACAGTATTTTGCTGTTTATAACAATGAAATGCGGAGTTTCCATAGTTACTGATCATAACCAGGGGTCAACAGGCCATCAGGCAGAACCCACCCTGGATGAAAGCTATCTAATAGAATGTGTCCAGGTACCCGGCAGTATATCCTCTTCACAGAAAAGGAAATCTAGCCAAGGCTCTACCCTTGAGTTCCAAGAGCATTGATTGTCCCAGGTAATGACAGTTTCAGGGTAGCTTTCCTTCCTTTTCCATGCAAGATCTAATAGCCTGTATCTATGCCAAAGCTGATCATGCATCTTCCCCCTGGGACAACTCAGAGCTGAGGAAGGGACAGCACTACAGAGAGTTACCAAGAGCCACCATGTTGTTTTGCAATCTGCTGCAGAGAGATGGTGAAAATGAAGCAAATCTGAAGCCATCCTGAAGAGATGCACTCGAGTTCCCTTAAAGCAATGTTAGTATGAGACCCTTGAAATTGCAGGTTAACCATCATAACTTCAAGATCTCATTCAGGAAGCTTCATGCCAAGAATAAAAGGGGAAAAGTGAAAGGAAGTAAGGCAAATTGGGAGTCGTTCAAACATGATGGAATGTCACATGTAAATTCCAAAGTAAATTAGCTCTCTCAGTGCCTTACTTGACCCTAACAGAAAATGAATGAGGGCCACTAGTGAGAAGATTTAAATAGTTGCTGGGAACTTAAGTAGAATCAGATTAAGACTGGGTCTATTTCTGAATGTTCTCTATATCAAAATTTTACTCCATTCTCTATCCCAACTGATATTTTCTCTATCACCTAATACCATATCTGGGACCTCACTGTATTGAGTTTCTGTCCTGCTCATACACTAACACAGAATAATGCTATGCTGCAGGTTTAAATGTTTTGATCGCCCAATCCAACTAACCAGTGCTGTGAGCTTCTTGAGGTCCAACATGAGTGAACACAATGTTTTAGCAGTTCAAGCACAGGCCTTTGACCCGGAATAAGTGGGCTTCCTTCAGAACTGTCTAACTGCTACCTGAGAAACCTCAGGCAAGGTACTTCAAGCCCTGCTGAGCCGATTTAACAGTCACAGAATGGAAATGATAATGACAGCAACTGCTCTACAGGGTGGCTATCATTGTTGCAATGTAAAGGCTTTTGTTATTTGGGAAGAAAAACACCCACAAAATTTTAATACTTTTAAAAAATAAATTTATTTATTTTAATTATATATACATGACAGCAGAATGCATTTTGATTCATTATGCACAATTGCAGCACAACTTTTCAGTTCTCTGATTGCACACCATGTAGTGTCGTTCCACATGCACAGTCATACGTGTACCTGAGGTCATGATGTCCATCTCATTCCACCATCTTTTTAATACAGATTTTGAGGGAGAAAAGCATAGTTGTCAGGTATCCTACATCTTAATAACTTAGCAAGATAAAGACCTGGGAGGTTGGGGCTGTAGCTCGGTTGTAGAGCACTTACCTCACACATGTGAGGAACTGGGTTCGATCCTCAGCACTACATAAAAAAATAAATAAAGATATTGTGTCCATCTAAAACTGAAAAAAAAATATTTTTTTTTAAAAGATAATAACCTAGCATTACAGAGTCAGTTGTTTTGATTGATGGTTTTATATCTTGGTAATGCTCTTGTGATCCATTGGGGCAGTATCTCTAATCATGCAACACTAAGAGTCATCAGTGGCTACCCTCAAAATATCAATGGTGTCCAGAAAAGTAGATTCCACTGGGACTGCCAAGTCCCTTTAGTCACCTTGTGGGATTTTCCTACCTTTCAGTTTCTTCAATTATAAAACAAGGCTAATGATGTCTGCCCCTCCTATTTGACAATATTCTATTGATAACTAGTAATGCTATAAACAAGCATTCACATTTAAACTGCTCAATAACTTTTCTGCAATTCACTGTGGTACCGTGTCTTTATATCACCCTGTGAAGAAGACTCTGTATCCAGTAATTTTTAGTAGGAAAAAAAAAAGAAAACAAATATCTCATACATTAAACTTTTCTTTGTTCCCACATGTAACTATTCCATCTATAAAGTATTTGTAAAGGTCACCCAGCAGGCAAGTAGCATCACTGGGACATGGACCCAGGCTACTGTCTCTAAATCCAATGAGCTTTCAACCATGGAAGGTGGCCTTTCGAAGGAGAATAATAAATGTGAAAGTACTAGATTGAACTACCTGAAATTTCCCTTTTATAAGAAAAAACCTATTGAATATTAGCAATTTCATATGGTTCAATATGAAATTTTACAAATTTATAAAATTTTACACCAATGCCAAGTATTTTTGACAAATGATACCTAATTAGCCTCATCTGTAGTCCACAATTATTCACAAAAGTCAGCAGCTTTTGAATCGAATCCCTACCTACAAGGACCATATTGGAACTTGCCAACAAGTTCGTCTGTAATACCATGTTCAAAGCAGGTATAATGCAAATGGAATATACAACATATTCCAAACTGCTGTTCTAAGTAGACTACATTTTTTTTCTGGCATCCTTCCCTAAAATAATGAACCAAAACATTTCTCTCTGTAACAAGAAGTGCTCTATGCTGCTGAGAATGCCTGGTTGTCTACAGGGTATATTCCAGGACATTCATTTGACCTTAATGAACAAAGGTGGGCTTCTTTTTGATCTATGTCTTGAGGATGGCATTATAATGCTACCTAATAGAAACAAATACCAGTTTCCACACTTTCTGTCTCTCAGAAAACTTACAAGTTTCAAATGAAAAGATTCATTCAAGAAATTTTACAAACTCATTATAAAATGCATGACTATTTGAGAAATGAAGGGAAATCCAATACTCCATGTAATGATCAGCTAGGCTGAAAAATGCTTAGGATATGTAATTTTATTTTGGCTAGGTCACATGGCATGGTAAATACAGAATTCTCTGGAGCTACAGATGCCTAGTGCTTTAGAGGAAACACTAAATAACAAACTATTCATCCAAACCTCATCAATGTGCAGTCAACTCTTCCATCTGAACTCCGTTATCTGAGAACCTGGAGTGTAATTATATATAAATTAATTTGCAAGCCCCAGTTGTTTTATAGTCCACGCCAGGAATTCTCATTGCTGAAAGGGGCTCATAAAATATATCTTATAGTTCTAAAATGAAATTCAGAATTTATAATTTCCATTCATAATATTTCATGCATCTTAGATCCTGTATTTTTTGTTGTATACAGTTGGTAAGAAAATTCATGAATAATTTCTCTTCGGCAGACTCCACCCCACCATCCAAAGGGGGAAAAAAGGTTTTCAAATAAATTTAAAATATATTCTTTGCTATGTAAACAACTGGCATTGACTCTAATCTCATTTCAGATGTTAAAAAATGAATTTTTAATACACAGATGGTCTAAACTGTTCTCATATTTGTCTATTACTTAGAATGTCATATGTGGTGTATGGGTATGTGATTTATGATAGTCCTAAGTGGTCTATGCACTTCTCACAGGCTTACTGGATAGAATATATTTTTGTAAGAGAGACCTATTACTATTTATTTTCTCATAAGAACATTATAGGGTCTGTAATCCCAGTGACTCTGGAGGCTATGACAGGAGGATTGCAAGTTTGACACCCTCAGCAACTAAATGAGACACTGTGTCCAAATAAATAAAAAAGATGAGGGGTGTGCCTCAGTGGCTAAGCACCCCTGGCTTCAATCCCTGGTACCAATAAATAAATCAATTAATTAAATAGTTCATAAGTGGGTACAAGAGTTGCCTAAATAATTCAGTTGAATTTAAGTGTTAAAAAAAAGATGAAGAGTCTTAAAAAGAGAGAGAGAGAGAGAAAGATTAATGCTGAATGGAGTAAACCAAGAAGCAAACTGTACAACAAATATATGTTTATTTGTGTCACTGCTTTCCAAATATGGCCTCCACAGAAACCTAGGCCATGAGTAAATTTGTAAAAAAGCTCTGGAGAGGAAACTGTGCTTAGAAAAAAACTGCTAGATTAGAAAGTGAGAGTACTCTTTTTATGCATTAATTATGATTTGAACTTGGAGAACACTCTTAAAACAGACCTGTCACCCAGTCATCCATTCTTCCCTCTGTTCAGCAAGCTGCATAGTGAACATGTATTATACTGGTGGATGGAGAAGATGGGAATTTCTGTGTCCCCAAATTATTTTTCATTTCAATCTAATTTAAAGAGAACCTATAAAGTTGAAATAATTAGAGGACATTTTTATTTTAAGATAGTCTTGTAAATAAGGGCATGGATGTTTATAGATACTCAGAAAATCAACATCAAGGAAGAAATTAGGATATAATCACACTCTTAATTTACTTACAATTTAGTCTTAAAATTTTCTTTTAGACCTGGACAACTGATCATACATTAGATGCACATCTGTCCATTATCAGATTCATTTTACTTCAAATTGCTCCCATGTTTAACTTTACTGTTTTTCGTAAAACTATTACACATTTCCTCAAGAAAGCGTTTCACTTTCAGAGCCCCAACACAGAGTTTCTCTGTACACTTGTCCACAAGTACCATTGATTGCAGGACAGAATCAGGATTGGTCAGCCTCAGTTCCTGGAAATTTAGATGGTAACAACAGTGGTGCAAAAATAATTGGTTGCTAGTCATCAACCCCCAGCTGGAGAAGTAGTAATTATGCCCTTGAATGTTCCTAAAGGAAAAGACTGTGGAGAATGATATTTGGAAAAGACCACAGTAATCAAGCTTAGCCTTGTACTAGGAGAATTCAAGAAACAAACAATGTGGTGATTTCTCAAGGGCTGAGGTAAAACCCTTTAATTTGAAAATGAGAAGAAAACCTGATATAAAAATGGAAGTGCATACAGACACACAAAGATTCACTCGGGGCTCCATAAAAGAAAAATTATCATTAGTTGAGACTATTCTAAATCAAAATGAATGTACCTAGGTAAATTTCTACTATCATTAAGGTCTGAGGAGTTTGGGGGGATTAACTTCTAGGGTGACCTCAAAACGATACTATATTTGTTTTAGTTAAATTTTATAAAATCCCATATGAAATTTACAAGCATACTTATTGTAAAAGGGTAAAAAGTGACAGGATTATCTAGCACCTTTATCATGTTTGAATATTCATTTCAACAAAAGGACACACGGTATAGAGGATCCATTCTGGACCCTGGAGGATTGGAAACCACCTGCCAGAATTCAAAGTAAACAATAGCACTATTACAGGATTAACAGATACACTAACAACTCTGTGCCTGACTGTAGGCTGTAAAATAGAAATCTATGCTTTTCTTACCAATCTAAGGATAAGAAATAGTCACTCTTTTTATTTTTGCATTATGATAAGAGTAATAAAACAACACAAGTTTGCTGTGAGAAAGATTCCTTTCTTTACCAGTTTTCCAGTTATGCAAATATGATCTCAGCATTTTTAACACTGCAGAAGTGTTCATTCTGGGCAGGAGGGAGAAAACCTGCCAATGTACATCATTCTACTCTTCTATCTTCTCTCAGGTTGAGCATCAGATGTTCACTGTCCTAGGTGAATGAATGTTCTCCATGGTACTAAGCCACCCTCTCCAACATAAGCACAGTCAGCCTGACATAGGACAGGATGAATTGCTCAATGATGGCTGTGCATTTTTAATTCATTAAAACCCTACATGAGGAACATGATGATTTCCCTCCTTAATACATGATAAATGACGTCTCTAGAGTCCAGAGAAATAATGAACTGACATTGATATTTTTGCCTGGTAAGTCTATGGATCATGGTGTCTCTGACTTCAAGAATTCCACCTCATACCCTTCAAAGGCAGGAAAAACCATCTGTCTAGCCAGAGCTTTCACCCAGTTGGAATAAACTTTTGTTCTTCCAGAAAATCTGAGCCCATGAAATACAGAGTAAATCACAGTGAGGGTCAACGCTTACTAATTGTCCATGACTAAAGATCCATGTAATGTCTAGTGACACAGAGAATTCCAAATAATGCTTTGTCTCTCAGTGCACAAGGCAGTAATCAAATATACATTAAAGGAGGTCTGCTTTTAAGAGCACAAGGGTTGGCATCAAGAGCTGCTGAGGAAGCTCTTCTCAAGTGTGAAATATGTTACTGAATTAGAAGCAAATGCATTATTTAGGGAAGGGTTATACTTTGAACATTGGGGGAAAAAACACAGAGGCAATGCCTCCCTCCTCCCTCCTTGGTCTTCCCTGAAAAATTTTATGTTTCTTTCTGACCATTGCAATCTTCCAGAGTCTTGGGTAGTATATAAAAATTGTGGTGGGCGGATGAGTTCAATCAGGACGACAAATAGTGTTTTTCTATTCTCTCTCTTATCAAAACATCTTCATGTCTTCTGATCATTGGTTCTTTTTATTTCTTTCTTGGTACCAGGGGTTGAACCCAGGGGTGTTTACCCATGGAACCACATCCCCAGCCCTGTTTTAACTCATGATCCTCCTTCCTTTAGCCTCCTGAGCTACTGGGATTACAGGTGTGCTCCCATGCCTGGCTGACCATTGGTACTTTAGGAGACATGATATGATAAATTCCAGCCATGAATTTGAACACAACTAGCTTCTCATGTATATGATTCTAGACCCTTGAGAAAACCCAAGGCGGGCTGACTTCTGAATGATATAAATGGGGGGGGGGGGACTCAGAACCACTGGAGGAGAAGTGGACAGCATCATTGTCTGGACAGCTTGCCCTTACCTCTGCCTCATTCATGAGGAGACAATGCCCAGAAGGCAAGCTCAGATGAAGAAGAACTGAATTATTCCATCCTGATTGAGCCAACGTAATGTTTTATCACCATAATAGCATCCCTTTGAGCAACTGCTTGTTAAGATCTAGCTAAAGAATTATTAGAAACATATGTTGAATTTTATCATAGGTGAAGCTTTCACCTGAAATACCCAAACAATAACAAAAAAAAGCCATGTGCTTTTCCTTCATAAAACTTTGCCCAATATCTCCTTTTTCCAGAACCTAAGTTTCTCCTTAAACTTGTGCCACACCTCAAATTCTGAGCAGTGTCCAAAATAATGGTGCTATATGATTAATTGTGTCTCTATCCCTATCCAAATCCTGGCACTCAATATTATGGTCCTATATCATCCTCTCTGCAAAGAAACACATACATCCTCAGCACAGCCTATAACTCAGCAGCTGAACTTCTGACTATAACTGTTTTAATCATCATCCTTAGGATGATGATTAATTAGTGCTTCTTTCAACATCTTTGAAGACAAAAGCACCATGTGAGCATTTCTGATTAACATTCATTAGTATTCCTCCTCCTAGCAGCAGCCCAAGTTTTCCCTGCTCTCCCTATTATCACTAAATTCTTTCTTGCAAACTCTTTACAAACATTAACTAATTAATGATGATTCTAGCCCATAAGTACAATATATAAAGGAGTGCTAAAGAAAGAAGATAGGGAAATTAGTCTCATTAGTTACACATTTCAAAATGTAAAATGCAACAGGAAAAGAAATCATTTCATAAGAAAAAGAAAGAAGGAAGGAAAGAAAACGAAGAAACCTTTTAGTAAGAAGATTTGGGAATGGAGCCAGCTCTTAAAAGAGGAGGTGGAATAATAATTCTTGAAACTTTTGAGTCACTGCTTGATGTGTACTTCACTGACATGCTCAAAGGATGGAGAGAAGAGAGAAGAAGACAAAAAGAAGTAACACGAAGGGTAAAATCAGTGGTTGCAGTGGACTTCAGGGAATGGAGATGGACCTTGGAGGCCCATACATGTGCTTGTTGTTCAAATACATTCTTGCCTAAAGAATGAAATATCCTGACCACCTGAGAGAAACCAGGCCAGAAGCTCAGTTCCACATCTACTTAAAATAATCTGAGAGTGATTTATCACCCCGTCCTACCATCAAGATAAATGCTTAACTCTGTCATATATATCATTAGTATTAGGTGGTTATTTTAATATGGAAGGACAAAAATCCAAAAATGAAACTATTTCTAGACTATTAACCTAATTAACCTTTACAGACAGCCCCTGACAAGTCTCATGCTTGCTTATTAGAAGACAGTTGCAACCATTTTAAGATAAGAATCACTTTAGGTTTAATTTTATATCCTACAATTAAGTTATAATTTAGAATTTCCTTTAAAAACTTCATTCCATAAATGTAAAAAAAGATTAAAAAATTATTGAAAAGACAACGCAGTTTCACACATATGTAGACATTACTTAAATAGGCAAAATTATGACAAAAAAAGGTATTTCAGAAATATTACTTTGAAGAAACTCTTTGGCATGGGCCATTTTTGTTCGGCCTTCTTAAAAATGAATGTAATGAAGTTTTAATTGAAGAAAGCTTGTTCTTTTCCTGGCAAATCTCATTCTTGAAAAACACGCATAATTCACTGCTGTGGGACTTGAAGCAGCATTCAAAATTAGAGCATCGGATTATCGTTACTGAGTCTAAGTACCTAACTGCCCCTGAGAAATATCTTTAAAGGAAAATGCAGAAGAAGGATCCATTTCCTTGGATCTAAAAGTAGTTGGAGACTGAGTCAGCTAAATCAGTAATTCCTAAAAATTTTGAAGTCACAGCATGGTTTGAACTTCTCTTGGGCACTAACATGGCCTGACTCCATTGTGAGTTGACTTGATAAAGGAAAGCTTTGTTCAGAGTCATTAAATGGTCATAATGTGAATTTATTCTAAGGATTACAAAAACAAAGAGTTCCAAGTCAAGAGACAACTACTTGGGTGCTGTAAGTGCTTAGTAAAAGTAGAGAAAGGAGAAATTTTGTTCTCCACGTCCTAGACAACAATCACCAGATGAATGTGGTTAGAGTTAGGCCCTTTAGCATGACTACTGAATCTTCTCAATCTCCATCTCTTAAGCATCCAGGGCCATTGGATTTATCCACTTATGAGTTACATATTATAATTATTTAGTATGATAACAAGTTTATGACACAGTATGAAACTATGAAAGGAGGTTTAAGAAATAATATACTAGAATTTCATGGTGTCTGCCAGCACTACTGGTTTCAAGATCAACAGTTTTAACACAGTTGAGTTATATATTTTTATATTTGTTGTTACTCTTATGAATCCAAACATGATTGGTGTATTTACCCTATATGCAGATTGAAAAGCACCAAAATAAAAGCAGGCACATTTGGTTTTGAAATTAATTTTATTCATTTGGGTTGAACTATGAACTGCTGTTGATGGGATATGCCATTTTCAAATAAATTTCCCTCACAACATGATATTATAATCAAAAGAAAGACTATAGTATGTTATTTGGTACAGTTGTATTTATTTATTATCTATTCATTTGTCCAATAAATATTCACTGATTAATTGCTTTTGAGCTGTGTTTATCCTTTCATTTACTTAATAAATTCAACCATGCATTCATTCCATAAATATGTAGTTAGCCAGTAAATTATAAGCCATGCACACTGTGTTAGAAAATGCCAAAGTTATTAATATGAATAAAACAGGTTCCTCATCCTCGGGGAACTCTGAGTCCAGTGAGCATATCAAATGTAAATAACTGCTTTACAATGAAAATAATACTATAATTAATGCAATCACTGAAAGTGATCATGACAACACAGGAAGGAAAAAATAAATATATCTGTTTCGATACACATAGGAAGGTTTTCCAGAATTTGACATTTGAGAGCTGCCCTGAAGATGAAGCAGAAACTTAAAAAGAGTCAGATGTGACTCAAAAAAGGAAAATGTTTCAGGACTTCTAAGTACATCAGCAACACAGGACCACAGTGGATGCAATAGGACATAGAATCAGGTGGAGCGAGAAAGACTACATGGGGCATCCTAATGTATCTTCCCTTCACCTCTCCAAATACAAAATTATATAGACATGTTGAAAGAAGAAAAGGATACATATGTGCAGGTATGAAGAAAATAAATGTGCATTCAGTACCTATGTTTGTAAAACAACATGTAAGTCCACTGGAAAAATCAAAGAATTATTCAAATCTTATCTCTATCACTTCTATCTGAAGCACCATTGTAAATTAAAGTTACTGCTATGATGGGTGTGTGTGTGTGTGTGTGTGTGTGAGAGAGAGAGAGAGAGAGAGAGAGAGAGAGAGAGAGAAAACATAGCTCAGCTCTACTACTAAATCATAAATTCTTGCAGAAGCTGAATGTAAGATCATGTATTCTGCTCCTTTGTATTCTACAGTATCAATTCTGGTGCCTTTTGCATAGTAGATGCTGAATATTTAGGTACTAAAGGAAGACATGATTGAATAAGTTTTCAATCTAGTGGAGGAGACAAAATGTTTATACCTAAAAAGTTAAACAATACATAAGATGTCCCAAAGCTATACACAACGAGATAGTGAGACAGTTTGTGATGGGAGAAAAGTTTCAAGGATAGAGAAGATCAATAGGTAAAAGTTGCTGGATATTTGGATGAAAATATTCAAATACTGAAAAAGGTAAAAGTTGCTGGATATTTGGATGAAAATATTCAAATACTGAAAAAGGTAAAAGTTGCTGGATATTTGGATGAAAATATTCAAAGATTAGGTTCATATAACATAACTTTACTTGAATTAGGTTTTCATGGATTCATTTAAAAATATATCTAATTAATAAAATTTCTTTGGAACTTTGTTAAGAGAATGTGGGTCATGGCTTCAATGCTAGGAAATCTAGCATTAACCAAACTGTATTAATCCATTAGCCTTTTACTCTTTTATTACCAGTGTATGTCCCCACTCCCCAAGTTAAAGAGCCCCCTACCATCAATGCTGTTGCTTAGAAGGGAAACAAGGTGAGGAGCGGTTGATAAGACTTTGTAACCCAGCCCTTTTATGTACTATCAACTAAATCAAACACACCAATAAAAATGCATGGCTATTTTAACCATTCTTTTCATAATGAATTATTTTTCTCACATTTTTAAATAAGATAGATATTCCATGTCCAGCATAATACAAAGTATCCAGAGCCATCTAGATGAACAGACAGTACTAACTGGAAGCAAATACAGAAGAGGAAGAAGCTTCACCAGAACAAAAATAGTATATAAAGTGAAAGGTGGAGGTGGAGAGCCAGAGTCAATACTATGGGCAGACTCTAATGAATGTCAAGAGCTCCTATTTCTATCCTAAGCACAGTCCCCTGTATGAAGGGGCCAAAGCGTAACACAGTTGTAGCAACTGTGGGCAGCATCAGCAACAGACAAATTTAGATGCCCAAGGAAATCAATATATGTTTGAGATAGATCATTAATGACAGTTCATCACATGCACTAAAAAGAAAAATAAAAGGCCAGAAGCAAAACTGATCTGCTGCCCTTCACGGTGAAGAGTCCTTAGGAATCAAAGCCACCAAGGCACACAGCAGCAATGGATTTACATTCACTCTCCCAGGCAGGAATCTCATGTAGTCAGCTTTGTGCATGAATTCTAGGAAAAATGCACCTGAACATAAATAATAGGAAACTGCTATGGAGTGCACACATAGATACTACAAGTGAACAATTCTTAGTGACGTATTTAGGAGGCAGCACCAGATTCCCCCTGGGAACTTGGAAATACAATTTTGAAGTGTTTACCCCAGAATACTGAATCAGATACTGTGGGTCCGAGACCCAGATCTCTGTTTCACAAGCTCCCTGGGTTATTCTGAGGCTTGCTCTAAGCATTTACAAAAGGACAAGCATATGAAAACAGGATTCCTTCATCACCATTCAGACAGAGGTGGCCACAATTAGCAAAGAGCTGAATCCTTTTTTTTTTTCCTAAAGGAAAATACTTTTGTGTACACAGCAATTTATTTATAAATATATTCAAGCTGGCAACAATTTATTGAGCGTCCACTATATGCTTGGGGTATTGTTCTTGCACTGGATAAGAAAACAATTAGTAAAACGCAGCCCTCTCTTTGGGGATCATGCAGACTCGTGGGACAATAATTAGTCTCTTGCTATGCCTCTCTTCTTCATCTAAGACATTTGTTTAATGTGTTTTTAGTTACTGTTCATTAAATTGAGATGACCCATCCATTATGAAACAACCGCCTGGTTCAACTTATTGATTTTATATGAAAATTTGCCAGTGTTTGTCATTCATTACAATATAATACCCTGTTCCATTTTATTGAAACTTTTCTATAATGAAATAAAAAGGCAACTGCTCTGTTGATTAAATATTAATCCCAATGGGAGTTGTAAAAGTGACAGGAATTAATACTGAACCACAGAACCTTTTCCTAACAAGGGATGGGGACGCTCAGGTCACATCAGGATGAAACCACAGGCAACTTTCAGGAAGTAACAATCACTTATTAATTAACCTCTAGGTTTGTCTTGTAAAGGGGTCACCAACGAGGTTTGCAGGAACAAGACAGCAGAATCTGAAGTGGAGAATCAGTGTCCTGTGAGAAACCTGTCAGGAAAACTGAAGGAGCTCCAATTCTTTATTTTTTTTTTCTAATTTGCTGGAAGTCCTCGATGTTTCAAATCCTTAGGGATTGATTATGTCTTATTCAGAAGTGACAAAAGGTTTCTCTAATTGTTTTATTATTATTGAAGTTCATGGATCAGTAGGTCACACTTTATTGCCCCAAACAGATGAACATGGCTAAATTAAATAATATTTTCAGAGGGGCAGCATTTATTTTCTTTTTGCTGTTAAGGTGACTATACAGGGAAACTCAGAGAGTTCAGAGCTGCATAAAGTCATGTAATCCATTGACAACAACTTTTATGGTTTGGATATGAGGTGTCCCCCAAAAGCTCTTGTGTTAACTCAAGGATATAAGTGGTAAAGATATTAGATTATGAGAGTTGTGACCAAATCAGTCCATCCTAGTTTGAATGGACTTAGTGATAACTGTAGGTGGATGGGACATGCCTGGAGGAGGTGGCCACTGAGGAATGTCTTGTATGCATGCATCTCCCCTTCAGGCCTCATCTTGCCTTCGCTCTCTTCTACTTGTCTACTGTCATTACTGAGCAGCTTCTCTCCACCACACCCTTCCCTCATGATGTTCTGCTTCATTTTGGACCCAGAATAAGGGAGCCCACCAAGGAGACCTCTCATACCATGAGCCAAAATAAACTTCACCTCCCATAGGTTGCTTTTATTGATTGTATTTTGGTCACAGAGATGCAAATCCTGCCTAATACAGTGATCCTGGTTTAGGATCTTGTCTGACTCCTGAGCCCACAGAGGGAGCCCTGTTCCTTTCTGAGAACACAGGAATGGCTGGCTTCCTCCTTCTCTGGAGCTGGTTAGACCTCCTTAGCAGGATTGCAATGTCTGCCTGGAGGTATATTCTCACCTATATGAATTTGTAAAAATGTCTGGAAATATTACCTATTCTAAGAGAAACCAGAGGGCTGTGGATGGTGGATAGGCTGCATTACAGAGAAAAAGTAGTTATTCAGGCAGGGGTGAGTCTAGATGATAGGAATGAGTTCAGGAGGAACTATGCCCCCAACAGAGGGGACGCCCCAAATCTGGAAGAATACATTTGGTTCTGGTTTTTCCAGAATAACAAGGAGAATCCTAGACTCAGAATAGGCTAGACTTAGACAGGTGGGTAGAGAAGCCCAAGAAGCCTCAGTTTGATTGGCTTCTCAGCATGACATGGTATATGATTAGAAATGTACAGAGAGTTTGTGCCCTTGTAACTAGGCCAGCCCTTTGGCAAATCTTCCGATTACATTACAGGCCTGTCTGTGATTTATCTTAAGGGATGGGGACTCATATTCTCGGCATCAAAATTGCATAAAGTTTCCTTCAACCCTTTGATAATAGCTGTAAATGCCTGTAACCCACTAAGCCACACCAAACCAAAGTCTCCACACCCAGCCACACTGCAGCGTAAGTTGTAGGCTGGAATCTCTAACTGGTGCCTCCCACTGCTTGCCTCAGCTGCCTGGTGGCCATAATTGTTGGGTAGATAACAGTACAATTGTCTTCAGATGCAATACATACTCCATTTCCTAGCCAATAATAGATTTCCATCTAAAACTCAAAATGCTTAATATACTTTACCCCAGAACATGCCCAACTGTGGTGCTGGTCCTCTCAAAGCTCAGGTTAGCAACCTGGATGAACAGAAAATAAGCACAAAACACTGTTGTGTATTTAACAGCATTGAAGACCTTGGCTCACACCCTTGATGGATATTCAAGGGTGCTGTTTTTCTTGCTCCCGTTTCCCGGTTTATATTATTTCTGATGACTTACCCTCAGGCTGTGTGTCTGGGAATTGGAAAGAGGAGAGTCTTTTTCTCAAACTGAGTTGCCAATCTGTCAGACATCCCTGCAGCTCTCAAAATTCTTCATTAACTATTTTAAAGACAAACCTTCACTTGCAACAGCTTTCTTTGCCTTCCCTGTGTTTGATGCCATTGGCTCCAATCCAGCCAGACCTTAGGTTAAAAGCCTGTATTATTAGCACTCCTAGAGTTTCCCTGAAAATCAGAGTTTACTGGGAAACAGTATCAATTGGACTAAGTTTAGCACAGGTGTTTCTCATTACCATGAGGCACTGGGAAGATGCAAGAAATAATTTCCAAAGGCCTTGTTTCCAAAGTCTGTTGTCCACTGGCTCTGGCTATAAATTTGAAATTAGCAATGAGAACAATTCCAAATCCTTTGCAAAAAGGATCTGCAAAAGTGAAACCTAAAGGCTAGTGTCATTCAACAAAGCAATGGAGAGATGAGGATGCCTTAAGTAGAAGGGATGAGATCTATTTAGAGCAAGTCCACTTATGATGGGACTTGGAGATGAGTATCACAGCTACTTCTGTTCTTCTATGATCATTGTCTTATCAAAGATGCTGGATTTAGCCAATGCATATTTCTTAGTTGCATATTATCAATTGATCAGTAGGCTGAGTGCTGGGTGGAATTAAACAAGCACAGTAGGGATTAAGAATATGCTATGGGGGCTGGGGCTGGGGCTGGGGCTGGGGCTCAGTTGTAGCACACTTGCCTGGCATGTGTGAGGCACTGGATTGGATTCTCAGCTCTGCATATAACTAAATAAAAAATAAAGGTCTATCAACAACTAAATTTTATGTGTGTGTATGTGTGTATGAAGAAATATGATATGGATTGAAAGCTAAATACACATTCAAAAAAACAATATAAATGTGAAAATCAGGGAACTTGAATCTAGACGGGACTTTAAAGATGATCTAGTCCAGTAATTCTCAAGCTTGGCTGTACATAAGAAATTAAGAAATTGGTGTATGGCTGGGGCCAGCCATCTGTATTGTTTAAAAACTCCCCCCAGGTGATTTTAACAAAAGGTTTGAGAACCACTTTTCTAGAACAGTTGGACTCTTAAACTTTAACATGTATTAGAATTTCCTACAGAGTTTGCTAAGACATAGGATCCGAGAACTTAGCCCCATAAATTTTTATTTAGTAAGTCTTGATTTGGGCCCATGAATTTGCAATTGTAATAAGCTCCTGGTGACGCTGGAAGGTGATCAGGGAACCATACTGTAAGTACCAAATCTGAGCCAGTGGTCCTCAAGTTTATTGTGCATAGAAATAAAAATAGGGAGGTTAGAAATGGATTCCTAGGCCTTACCCTCTATAGTTTCTGATTAAAGAATCTGTATTTTAATAAGTTTCCAGTTGTTTTCACCCTCTAGGAGGCTCTTAGGTCATTCACGGATGGGGAAGAGCATTTTAGAAACTTTGAAATTCTTTTAAAAACTACTCTACATCATTCTCTTTGTTTTCTATGAGGTTCCACATGGCCAGGTTAAGAATCATTGATACAGTGAATCTTTACTATGAATTGGGGTGCCAGCCTCTCATTTCATAGGTAAGGATGTTGAGGTTTGGAATGAAAATGAATTAACTACAACCACACAGATTAGGGGAGTAGACCTGTGGTCAGTGACTGCCACACATCTCCTCTCACAGCAGAAGCCTACAGGAGTTCTGAGAACAAACAGAAGGATGAGTATTTGAAAGGCAGAAGACTAATTTTATCACTTAATTTTTTCCTGGAGCTGACCCCCTACTTCACCACAGAGACCTGAATTACAGGCAAATGCTTTAATAGCCAAGAAAAATTATAACATCTGTATTATATTGGAAGAAGATCCTAAAAAGATATGGCATAATATTCTTCCTCCTAGGTTTTCATGCAGAAACAGGATGCTACTGATATTGAAGTTTGATTCCAATTATGCAAAAAGACTGAAAGATGTAATTCAACTTTATGGTCTTTCCATCTTACAATGTTATTGTCTTGGTCTTTTCTTTCTTTCTAGAAACAAAAACAAACACCATTATATTATTTGAGCATAAGCAATGTACCAAAGGTAGTAATGTACCACTAACAGTGGCAAGATGTCACCAACAGGTATGGCAGCAGCAGTACTGTAACCAGCTTCCCCAGCACATAGGCAAATCCTCAAATCCTTGAGATTACCAGGGAATGATGCTACAGTAACATTTGTACTGAGAACCCAGTACCCAGTTGTACTAAGTTTTTCTTTCATCCCATCAAATCACATCATATGTAAAGTGAATGTGAACTGGTAAGCACGTTTACTGCCCTTTCTCACTATGCAGAACTGTGTCACCAGATGACTTTGACTATAATGTTTCAGTGGGAGCTTATGTGCACTCATCATATTAATAGCATCAGCATGTGTCAATGTGGCATCCAAGCCTCCTAATTGGTTGAGTTGCCTTTTATTTTTTTGAACGTGACAGTGACTCATACAACTGCCACCTTTACAGCACAGATGTAGGAGTCTCTGTTATTCAGCTGAGTTATTCCCTATTTCAGTTTACTGAATTGCAGATCAAGAACCCCAAGACATTTACTCTACTTCACTGAACTAGGCATCTATCCATCTTCTACCAGCCACTTACCTAGCGCTTCACGATGACTTTGAAGCATAATTAATAGACCGAGTGGGTTCTTATTCACACATAACTGAATGAGCATGTGTGCTCTAACAGTCAGGCAATCTGTATGCCTCATAAAGCAGATTTGATTTTGACTTATTGGTGTTTATGCCAAGAATTTGGGGAGTTGAATAGCTGACACATAGCACCACGTTGGCAGCTTTAAAGCTGATACACAGATTTGTGTCTGACATTAGCTGTCCCCGTGGAGCAGTCCCTGACACTTTCCCCAGTCATGCATCTGTAAGAAACTCTCTAAAGATCTGGTGAAAAAGCAGCATGATCATATGGTAGCACAGGCATATCAAGTGCATTTCCAGTCACCCTAACCCTCAGTTGATGCAGTGACATGTCCAAATAGGGTAGGGTTGCTTAATCATGATATAATGCTCAATTGCAATATGGCATCCATTGAAGTTTGACCCGTGTCCTTGGTAACTGACCTTCTTGTCTTACTCTTTCCTAGTCCTCTCAAACTAGGACACTGTTTGCATCTATGAGCCACTCTGAATATGACAAGATATGAACATTCACTGACAACCAGTGTCCAAAGACTCAGGTAGTTTGTTTCTACATCCTGGAAGGAAAAAGAAGTCTAAATTCCTCATGCTAAAATCTAGCAACTTCTTTGAATGTGTTCAAACTGCATATTTCAACTAGAGAATGCAGAGCCAGAAATTGGGGGAAATTAGATTTGACTCAGTCTTTTCTGCCTAACACTGTGCTTGTTGGTTTTCCTTAAATTATAAACACAGACTGATTTTAGAGTTAGGGATCCATAAAGGTGAAGCAAAATTGCAAGGTCCTTCTAATTGTCTGCTAGCTACATGGAATAGAAAAAAAAAAAAATTCTGGGAAAGGGGTTACAAGATTACATGTTCCAAATTGACTCTGCTTGTCAAACTACTACAGCTTGAGATGTGTTAGTTCATAACTGCAAGCTTTGCTCCCTCATCTGAAAAATGGAAAATATTACTTTATAATACTGGTTGAGAATCAGATGACAGTACACATGAAATTTGGGGGCCTAGAAGTAAGTGTGTATAATATTATACATAAACACACACAACTACTGTGATAAGCTGTCCCACTCTTATACAGATCTGAAAGGCAAGAGGGCAAGATGTCGAATGAAGCATGGGACAAAATTTCACAAAATAAAATGTGTAATTTCAAATGGCAAAGATATTGATTGTTCACTGTGTGCCATGCTGAAGGGAGTATAATAATAATAATAAATACAACCTGACAATTCCTGACTCAGGTGAGTCAGAAAAAAGAGAGAGAGATGACAAAAAACTAATATTTTGCCTAATGTAACAAGAGCATGTTATAATGGGCTAGTAAGCAGATGCCCAGAACTAAGGACACGGTTTCAGTCCCTTCTCATCATGCTAAGAGGACATCAGTCTCCTTGAAGGGCCCTGAACTCCTAGTGTAACTGATAAGAAGCAGATACCAATCTGGGTCTCTAAGGTGCTCAACAGTGTAAAAGATGTAGTCCAACCTGCTCATCAGCAAAAGCAAATGACTTCAATGTGAAATTTTCCTCCAGAAATTTACAATAAACTACATAAACTTCTTCATTTTATAATTCCCCAGGGGGAAAAAATGTCCAATAATAGCAACTATATTGGAGTGTCTGTGGGCAGAGCCAGCCCCTGGCAGGCTCCCTAGGAGCCCAGGACTACACAGCTGTCCCTTCCAGGCCCACCCTGGTGTGCTCCCCTGAGGGTTGACAGAAGTAGTGTGAGAAGGCAGGGGTGTCTCCCAGCAGGTAGAGCTTTGGAAATAGATCCACCTACCTCCAAAGCAATCTGCAGTCCCTGTTTCACTACAGAGAAACTGGGAGACATTAGAAATAAATTCACAGAGCTAAAGTCAGCTAGAGAGCCAACAACATAGGAGCCTCACAGAGAGAAGTTTCTCCTATTAAGGACATTTTGCTGCCTGTGCTTTCTGTGTCTGGTAGGGAAAAGGCAGAAGCTTCAAAGAGAAAAAGCTTGTATCAAAATCCCCTCTCAATCACTACTAGTTCTGTGACTTAGACAATGTTGTAAGTTAGTCTCTGGATAAAAAAGAAAATGGGATCATCATAGCTTTGTTTGGATTTGAAACAATATATGTAGAGTTAACACAGAGCTGTGTTTAATAATTTCTTAAGACAAATAAGTGTTTGCTTTCATTCACTGTGTCAATCAATAATTAACTAGATATATACTGCATACTAGACTTTCATGAAAGGAAGAGGCTTCCTGTGCTAATGAAATAGATCAACAGATGGGGGACACAGGGAGCTGAATAGATCCCAAGATTTGGTGATCCAACAAGAGAACTCATTTTTTAACTTACTATTTAGGTTCTGCTATGTTACCCTGTTTCTTGATCGCAGATTAAACTCGTGTCACAGAAGCATTTTTCCTAGAAGTGCCACTAGTTTTCTTTTGAGATCCATATTTCACTTGACTATTTACTATGCTATCATAGCAGGTATCACAGACAGTAGTTTAAGGGTTACTCAGTCTCAAACTACTTGACATGTGGGGCTGGGTCGGTCTTCGTTGTCCGTTGTCCTGTGTTCTGTAAAATATTTAGCAATATGACCCACTAGATGTCGTTTACATAGAGTTGTCAGATTTAGCCAATCAAAATAGAGGCCATTGAGTTACATTTGAATTTCAGATAAACAATGAGTAATTTTTTTTTAGTATAAGTGTAGCCCATATAACATTTGAGATATACTAAAAATAATTTGTTATTTAAAAAATTCAAGTTTAACCAGGCATCCTGAATTCTATTTGGTAGGTAGAACTAACTACCCGAGTGTGACATCCAAAAACATATGTAGATGTTTCCAAATGTCAACTGGGGTAGGGACAAACTCCCCTCTTGTTATGGGCCACTACAAAAGGTGATTCCGCAACAAGATGACATAGAAGCACAGATAGACAAGTCAGGCAGGCTACCCTTGGTACTCACAATCAGAACTGGATAATTTTTATTTGGGGTGGAACCACATGTTCTTCTCTATACACTTAGGGCACAGAGCATACAATTAATACACAGGAAATTACACAGCTGGTGATGGATGGCTGCTTCAGTCCTAAAATGTCCTCTAACAATAACTATTAGCTTCATCAAACTTCCACTGTATCAGACAATTCTGGCAAAAAAGATGTCCCAAATGCACCTGTGTTTGTATCCCACACTATCATTTATACTTCTCTCTCGATCATCCACTAAGGAACACAAAGCTAAAAATACCTGGAAAACTCATTTCCAAAATAATCACTCACCCTCGACATACTTTTACCTGTGCTTAAGAAAACTGCTAAAAGCAGAAACGAGGTCTTTGAAGGAAAAAAAGCCCAGAGGAAACATCTCCCCTTCTGTATCCAGTTCACCTGCAGGAAGCTGACAGAAACTTGACAGCCCAAATGAAAGCTTTGTTGAAATTCACTTACCAAAGGGGCTGTTTTCACACATTCTAAATGTGCTGAAGATAGCCATGCAAAATGCAGTATGGATTTCAGTGAGAAAATGGTGCGACTTGTAAAGAAAAATGCTTTCTGTGGTGGCTGTTTAATTTGTAAGCAAGAAACAATAATTTGGCAGAACCTCAACAGAAAGTAAAGTAAAAAAAAAAATCAATTCTCATGTCAGATCACAGAATCTTGAGAACTCTATGCCAACATCCTTGTTTATAGGTGGTGGCTACAGCCAGGGGACAGAAAAATACACAGAACATTTATATAATTTTCAGAGCTGGAAAAGGATTTAGAGATTCCCTTTTCTTATGTTATTGAATACATGGAAACTTTCTACTTTGGATGCTTCAATGAACAGAAAAAATAATAAAGAAGTCAAATGTCCCACCACCCAAAGTCATGAAGCAAATTGGTGATGGACCTCCTCCATTAGGCCACAGATGTTAATATTATTCTAAGCTTCCATGCCCAGCCACCCAGGGAAAGCAAAACAGGCTGAGCACTGCCTTCTGCCAGGTAGAGCCTCTCACATAGCCTGTGATATGAGTGATGTTTCCAAGGATGCATGCAGTATGGTGAACCTCAGAAAAACGCCCCCGACGAGCACCTTCCAGGGTACCAAGCATCCCCTTCAACATATATGGAAACTGAAAAACAGGGTTCTTGTGCATAGAAGAGCCTGGGACTCCCTGCCTCCCGAAATGTCCCATATTTTCCTTCCTACCTTCCCACAATATCCATTCATCCTTTTTTCTTGATGCTCATGATATCATGCACGCCTTCAAGAAGGTTTATCAAGAAGGCAGACTGCTAAAAGACAGATTCATGAGGATTGCAAACCACCAAATCCCTGCTTCATGCATTAGACAAAGAGCAAAGAAAGTGATCAGTAGTTCTTGCAGCTTAAGAACCTCCCTTCTACTCGACAGAACTTGCACTGATAAAAAAAAAAAAAAAGCAGCATACATCTCACTCTAGTTACGCTTCACTTAAATGGCTGACTTCTACAACTTGTGGCATGGAAAACTAGAGCTACTTCCAAAATGGTATCTGTGATAGCTACTAGATTGGATAATAGGCTTCACTCAGGACATTGAGCTTGGAGAGAAAGGTTGCATTTGATACATGATGTGTGATGCACATGTACTTGGGAGACATCAGAAATTTGACATGGGAAACAAAAGAAGGCGCTGAAAAATTCATTCCCAACAATCTCCTCCTCTAATTTCTAAAATCAAGAACTGCTTCTCCTACAATGTTTGGCTTGGGTGTTATTTTTTTTCTTCTTCTGCCTAAACCATCTCGACCAAGATCTCCCAGCACATATTTTCAGAAATAATGTATACACTTTGGGGTTTGACAATCAAGCCTCTTCAAGCTAATTAGCTTGATTAATTAATATATCACTCCATTTCTTTCAAAACTCATTATGCTCACAAAAGGCCTGTTGGACCAACAGAAGAGGAATGGAAATAAATGACTAGGGGAATATCACTCAAGAAAAAAACATCATTTACCCATTGAAAAATTAATATGAGGATTAACAAAATCCCCTAGTGACTTTCCATCACAGGGTCTAAATGTAAAATCTTTTTGAGATCAAAACTGAGAGCTGTATCTCTGTTAAGATCTTAGAATTGGAACTGAATACAGGTATTTTTTAATATGGTAAGTAACCTAAAAACTTAGGCACTATTTTCTGGTAATCTATCTGATGGGAGATGATCAAAAATAGTGGTCCAGTCAGACTTGGATTTGTATGGTGTTCTGCCGCCAGGGAAAGTTATTTCTGCTCCCACAGCCTCTGTTTTCTCATCTTTGAAATAGAAAAATGACATTATCAAAGTTGACTTATTAAATTTGACCCAAAGACAGGCTCCCAGAAATAATTTAAAGGTTTGTAGTAAGGATTAAATAAGAATCTACATGTACTACACATGCGCACACACACATATGTAGAAATATATACACATATATGCACATACACATCTATATCTGTATAACCTGGTTAGCACAATTTATGGAACATACTGTACATCAAATATGTATTCTTTAGTATTAATCTTTGTGGCTAGCTGTAATAACATGTGTATAGGCAATTTTTTTAAAAAGAGAGAGAGAATTTTTTAATATTTATTTATTTACTTATTTTAGTTTTCGGTGGATACATCTTTATTTTTAACTTTTATGTGGTGCTGAGGATAGAACCTGCACCCTGCACATGCCAGGAGAGCACGCTACTGCTTGAGCCACATTTTCAGCCCTGTATATGAACTTTTAAAAGAGAAAAAAAAATTGTCAAGTACACCAAGCAGTACAGAACAATATTTAAATACAAAACTCCTAATGGCTGACTGGCAATAATTGGAAGAAAAAGACTAAATCATTTGACCAGTAGCTAGGTTGGACTTAAGACTCAATGTTCTGGGTTCAAAGAATTTACATCCCCCCCCCCCCCAAAAAAATGCTGCTACTTCTAACGGCTCATCTAGAATCACACCATCCTCTGGGTATTTTTATACTGTAGAACCACTTCTGGAATTAACTGTGTGCTCAAGAACATGTCATTTCAAATGAAGACTTGTGGCTATGTCATGTGACATACCTGCTCTTGAGACAAGAAAACAGCACCCAGCCAAGTGTATTCTTCATCTGCCTCTACAGAGAAATTTAAGCAATGGTTCTGAATCATTTACATTTAATTTTCCTGTGCTTTATATGCTATTTATCATCTTTGAAGGCTTCTGAACTTCTAGAAAAACCACTCATTATCAAGATTTCTGAATCTCACTTATGTTTCATCACTAGCTTGAAAGCTGTTCCACAAACTAATTATTTGAACAATCCAATAATTAAATTAGTTACTCATGGTATTAAAAATACTGGTGTATGTCTGACTTTTAATAAGTTCTATTGTTTGTCTATGTTGCCAAGAAGGTGGACTCTTTTCCTTGTTGAATGTGAAGGTCTTAGTCAAAAAATGAATGCAATAGAATAATTTTATAGTCAGAGAAGACTGTATTTGTATGTATATGGGGGTTTTATTTTGCAATTGTCTTGCATTTCTGCTAATTTTCCAAACAAAATTAAATGAATTTATTTCTAAGTACACAAAAGTGGGTATAAAAGGAAGTCCTGGTCTCCTTAAAAACAAACCTATAAAGTACTTTCTTATAATCACCTCTACCTGTTGGCTCCCAGCACCATTTCTGCACACAGTGATATCAAATCTCTGTGACCATCATTTCTGTTGTGGGCTTTTTGTAATTTTAACCACATGGAAGAACTTGTGGACTCTCCTCACACTGCAGGGAATGGTCTCCACAGCATGCAGTGACATATGGACCATGTGTTTGGACATTCATTCACTAAGGCCTGTGCTTGCAGATGTTGCTACAGATATTTGAATTGTTACTGAAGTAAAGGAAAAAAAAATAATTCACACCAAAAGCTTTAACAAGAACATGCCAGAATCCCAACCTCATTTCCAAAATAAAGTTCACTGTCAACTGCCACTCTGAAGACCACAGAGATTTTTTGATGATTGCAGAGAGATGTGTGTGTGTGTGTGTGTGTGTGTGTGTGTGTGTGTAATGTGACATTAATCATTCAGCATGAAATCGATATGCCTTGTGTTTCCCTGTATGCTCAGTATGGAGCTGGCATTGAGAGGTTTAAAAGCAAGTTATCTATGCAGTTTCTAAGCTAGGAGAAATGCACATCGAATTGAGAAGATAGACAGTAAATAAATGATATTTTAAATTTTATTAAAATTAACAATATTAACAAGATTGGGATGGGGAAAATTTAAGTGATCAGAAAAATAACTTGAAGGAAGCATCTGCCTCAGTGATTGAAAGGATTTACTTAGATACATAGGGAAGAATGAGTCGCTGTCACTCCAGATGACAACAAAGGAAAATGTTCCTTGGGATATAAATTCCAGTGTTACATGCATAGGAGGTTAGAGAATGGCTAGATGATGCTGGAGAGGAATAAGGGGGCCACTGAACAGTGAGGGTCAAAATATACACCAACAGGAGACTAACCAAAATCAAAATAACCATATATTATTGGGAAAAAATATATGATTGGGAAAAATTGGGAAAAAAAAGGAAAGTGATTTTAGAAAAAAATAACTTTCTAATGAAATAATTTCTCAGTATAAAACTAGCAAAAAAATCATAAAAATTTAAAAACAGCCTAAATAAAAGGCTAACCAAAAAATAGAATGCATACTTCATACTTATATAGCAAAAGAATATTCCAACATGTATAAAAATAAGTGCCATAAAAATGCAATAAATATATGTAAAATTCAATAAGTAATAAGTTACAAGTGAAAAAATGATGGCAAAGCACATAATAGATAATTCATAGAAATTCAGTTGACTAACAAAGATAACATGTGTAAATATAATATATTAATCCTTGTAATAATAAAAGTTGTGCAATTTAAAACATGAAAGCATTTCTCATCAGTTTGGTTCAGGTAATGCCTACCACTGGCTGGGATGTAAGGTGGGCAATCCTATAGCTTCAGCCAGTGATAAACATTGGCATGATGTTTCTGGATAACTATTCACTAACAAAAATCATCAGCCTTTAGTATGTTCATTCTTTTCACATGATAACTTTGTCTTTGATAATGCATCCTAATGTATGACTTGGGTATAAAAGGATCGGGCACAAAGATGTTCATTGCAGGATTGTGTGTGATAGTGAAGGACTTGAGATGAAGATGCAAAACTAGGGAAATTATGGATTAAATAGATGGCACACTTATATGACAGAATATTATGGGACTATCTAAATTTTTATTTGTGGAACTTTTAAAAACATGGAAATATTGAAATAAAATAACAAATAAAATAACAAATGATGAACATTATAAGAATTAATTAAGATCTAAGTCAAAGTACTGATTTTCACCTCTGAATTTGCTTTCTACAAGGTACCTAAGAACTACAGGCTACATTAAAAAAAATGAATCTAATATCTGCTTCCCATTCAATTTGCTCTGTCTCCTCTGTTAAAGTCACAATCAGTCTACCTACAGACCCAACACAGAATCCGGGATGTCATCCTCAATTTCTTAATTTCTACCATCTCACAGGGCAAATTGGTCATTGTTGGCTGTCTCCAAAATATCTCTCCAATTTGTCACCATTACCATTCCAACACCTGAATATTGGATCACTTCCAAAAAACTGTAAACTAAATACTTGAAATAGTTCTCAAACTGCCTCTCTGACCTCAGGTTTATCTCGCTAAAATCCATGTTATGAATTTTATCAGAATGTTCTTTATAAAATAAAAATCTGGAAATCACTTTCCTGCTTAAGGCATTTTAAAAGCTCCGTGTCACAGATTAAGATGTATACACTGGTAAAATATTTTTTTTTTATATTTTTTGTTCTGAACCTATCATTTCTTTTTTTTTGAAATTAAATATTTTATTTTTTTATTGATTATTTAAAACATTACATAGCTCATGATATATCATCTTTCATACATTTGACTCAAATTGGGTTTTGAACTCCCATTTTCACCCCAAATACAAATTGCAGAATCACATCTGTTACATATTCACATTTTTACATAATGCCATATTAGTGACTGTTGTATTCTGCTACCTTTCCTATCCCCTACTATCCCCCCTCCCCTCCCCTCCCCTCCCATCTTCCCTCTCTACCTCCTCTGCTGTTATTCAATTCTCTCCCTTTTTTTCCCTCCCCCTTGCCCCTCATAACCTCTTATAATTTTATGTCTCATTGAAGGTCTCCTACCGTTTCCATATGCTTTCCCTTCTCTCTCCTTTTCTCTCCCCCCATTCGTCTTTGTTTACTGTAGTCTTTTCCTCATGCTCTTCCTTCCTGTTCTGTTCTTAGTTGCTCTCTTTATATCAAAGCAGACATTTGGCATTTGTTTTTTAGGGCTTGGCTAGCTTCGCTTAGCATAATCTGCTCTAATGCCATCCATTTCCCTACAAATTCTATGATTTTGTCATTTCTTAGTGCTGCATAATACTCCATTGTGTATAGATGCCACATTTTTTTTATCCATTCATCTATTGAGGGGCATCTAGGTTGGTTCCACAGTCTAGCTATTGTGAATTGTGCCGCTATAATCATTGATGCAGCCGTATCCCTATAGTGAGCTGTTTTAAGGTCCTCAGGGAATAGTCCAAGAAGTGCGATAGCTGGGGTCAAATGGTGGATCCATTCCCAGCTTTCCCAGGAATCTCCATACTGCTTTCCAAATTGGCCTCACCATTTTGCAGCCCCATCCCCAACGGCATTTCTTGTAGAAATAGACAAAGCAATCATGAAATTCATATGGAAAAACAAAAGACCCAGAATAACAAAAGCAATTCTAAGCAGGAAGTGTGAATCTGGAGGTATAGCGATACCAGAGGTCAAACTGTACTACAAAGCAATAGTAACAAAAACAGCATGGTACTGGTACCAAAACAGGCAGGTGGACCAATGGTACAGAATAGAGGACACAGAGACTAATCCACAAAGTTACAACTATCTTATATTTGATAAAGGGGCTAAAAGCATGCAATGGAGGAAGGATAGCATCTTCAACAAATGGTGCTGGGAAAATTGGAAATCCATATGCAACAAAATGAAATTGAATCCCTTTCTCTCGCCATCCACAAAAATTAACTCAAAATGGATCAGGGAGCTAGATATCAAATCAGAGACACTGCATCTGATAGAAGAAAAAGTTGGCTACGATCTACATATTGTGGGGTCAGGCTCCAAATTCCTTAATAGGACACCCATAGCCCAAGAGTTAATAACAAGAATAAACAAATGGGACTTACTTAAACTAAAAAGTTTTTTTTTTTTTTTCTCAGCAAGAGAAACAATAAAAGAGGTAAACAGAGAGCCTACATCCTGGGAACAAATTTTTACCCCCCACAACTCAGATAGAGCCCTAATATCCAGAATGTACAAAGAACTCAAAAAATTAAACAATAAGATAACAAATAACCCAATCAACAAATGGGCCAAGGACCTGAACAGACACTTCTCAGAGGAGGACATACAATCAATCAACAAGTACATGAAAAAATGCTCACCATCTCTAGCAGTCAGAGAAATGCAAATCAAAACCACCCTAAGATACCACCTCACTCCAGTAAGATTGGCAGCCATTATGAAGTCAAACAACAATAAGTGTTGGCGGGGATGTGGGGAAAAGGGTACACTTGAACCTATCATTTCAACCTCAATTCTTTAAAACTAAACAAATATTTTGTATCATTAAATTTATTTATTTAAGAAGATAGAAGATATTTATCTCTTTTTACTGAATCCTCCCTAACCTCTTTCCAGGAACAGAATTTGTTCAAAACCTAGCATCACCTGTTGCCAGATCTTTCAAACTGTAAGTTGTAATCCATTAGAAAAATCATTAAATCAATGAATACCACGAGTTTTAAAATAAAAAAAGAACATATCACAAAATATACATTATTGAAGATAGCTAGTGTAAATACTGTTTTATGAAACTTTCATTTTAATTATATGTGGGTCACAGTCAACAGAAGTTTCAAAGTCTCTGCTCTCTTCTGAATTCTGCAGTAGTTTGTAAATAACTGTGCTCCAGTACAGTTTAGGTATCATGTGTCAAAATGCATCTTACTGTCATGTATAACTAATTAGAACAAATTAAAAAAATAACTTTCCAAGATATACTTCTGGCAAGTTTCAACCTTTTATGATGACATGCCCTTAAAAACTCCTGCCATCACAAGAAAGTAAGAACAATGATCAATGACAATTCCAAAGAATGAACTGGCCAGGGCAGCAAAGAGATGAAGAATAAAAAGCACAGCATCCATGAAAGCAGAGCTTAAGCCAGAAGATAGAAGGGAGTCTGGCACAATTTTTAAATTGTGAATTAGCATAACCTTAATTACACTTTCATAATTTAATAAGTAGTCTTGAGTTACTTCTCTTTTTCAGTAAACAGTAATCAGGGAACTTGTCTGACGCCCACTGCTACATCCTCCTGGCCTTGATAAAATGACTGACTTAGTAATGGAAGACAAAATGTCAACTAGCTGCTTTGTGGTCAACCATAGCTGCAAATGGAGTTGAGAATCTACAAATATTGACCCGACTTCTATTGTTGCGTCACTGAGCCAGTGGTACTTCAGATCATATCCGAAGCTCCTCAGTGGCTGAACTCAAAGAGTGAAGTCAGTTATGTAATTCATCAAGAGCAGGACTGGGGTGTGATTTCACTGGTTACACACAAACAATAAAAAGCAGAGGTCTAGCCTGGTCAGTGTCTCCAGCATTCCTCATGTTCCTGTTCTGTAATTGGAGCAACATTGATGTTGAATTTTCACCCTGTGCCCAAGGAAATATAGATAAACCTGTTGACCAAAGCCTTTATTCTCAGAAATACTATATGACTTGGGTAACAAGAGTCTACCCTTCCATCCTGAAAAAGCATCCTTTCTTTCTACTACACCAACTTCATGCATCACTTGCCCCTTACCTAAATGCAAATGGTCTGGAACAAAAATTTCTCACTTGCTGTGAGATCAAAGTGCAGTTTTCAAAACATAATTTATAATTTCACAGAGATATCACTATAGTTCAAACATGATTTGATTTTTTTTCTTAATGAAGCCCTTTAACTTATAAATTCAGCAACACTAATTATTCCACTTAAGAAGTAATTAGTGCCCCCCTTCTTCCTTGTCTAATTAATAAGTTGTATTCAAGTTGCTAAGAAAGGTTACAATGTCAAGTCGTTCTTTGTGAATTAAAAAAAAAATTAATCTGAGTTATTCCCTAATGGCAGGTATACAGCATTAGAACAGCTTCTTTACTTCTGGGGAGCACTGAGATTATTTCTTTTGAACTGAAACAGAACCAAGAAAATCTTCCATTTCTTCTCTGCTTCAGAGTAACATGCCACATTGGCTGGCACCCTGAGGTGGGTAAGAAAGAAATGGTAGAACCATTTCATGCATCGAGTGCAAGGAGTCATGTACATCAGAGAATCACACAATGTAATATCTGGAGTGAACCTTTCAACTGGTTTCTGTTTTATGTGACTCAATATCATCATTTTACAGCAAAGGTAATGATACCCAAGGATAGACTATACAGCTTCTAAATTCACCTAAGATATTCAAAGAAACAGATGTCAAACCCATGGCTATATCTCCAAACCTAGTGTTCTTCCATTGAATCAATGGGCCCATCTGGAATGATGATGATTAAAACTGTAAAATATGAAATTGAGGGAGTTTCCTTTTTAGGAGGTTCTGCTAATATAACATTTTTCCCCTCTAGTAACTTCTCAAGGGTTTAGGTACCAGTGTGTTTTCTTCATACACACTGAAAAAAAGCACATGGTTCATTGGGTAAGATAATATACTAGGAATGAAACTAGAAACTTAATTAGAAATTCTTGCCAATTTCCTATATAGTTCTGGACAACATCTCACTTACCTCAGAATAATAGAAACTTTGTTCATAGAGGACATTATATAATCAAAAACTCAAAGACTTCATGAAGTTCTTAAATCCAGGGATGCTGGGTGGAGATTCCGCAGGGGAAACTCTAATAAAGACAAACTGTCATGTTTCTAAGTTGCTTTAGATGTTTACCTCCTTTTCTATCACCATTTTGCAAGGGCAGTCAGTATATCTGACTATCAGTCTCCCAGGGAGACTTATTCTGCTGTGCTCTATCAGTATACCTCTCTCAATTCTACACTCCATTTATTTTTTCTTGGAATAGAAGCATTAACAGTCTCAGTGCCCACTGCTTGCCAAAAACTATGCAGACACATTGCATGGATTAACAAATATACCCCTCAGACAAACTTAGGATATAGGTGCCATTATTATTGCTATTATTTCCAGATCATAAAAAGGAAAACTCAACTTCAGAGAGGTTAAGTTACTTTGTACAAGATTCTGACTCATACCCAAGGCTAACTTGTCTCTCAAAACCTCACTTCCCAATATATCACGCTTCCTACCCTGAATGAGCAGACCCAATCTTACTCTACCCCAAACACACACACACACACACACACACACACACACACACACACACACACTGCCTCTAGCCACCAGTGTTTGAAAGCTAAAGGAAGTACTAAGTATTTATGTCTCACAGAAGGCCTAAGGGCCCCTAAGCCTGATGCTACCATTTCATATTTAAAGAAATTGGACCCAAGAGAGACAAATCTCTTTCCCAAGACTATCCCTCGGCCTGGTAAGTAAGCTGGCACTATAAATGAACTCTTAATTTATGGCTGAGTCCTCATTTCATATACTACAAGTAGTGGAAAGAAAGACAATAAAAATTATTGGAAGGACCTTTGGCCATTAAGAGATACACAATATTAAGTGAACTTGTCCCAGCTGGAAAAGCAAATTAAAGGGGGGGCTACTACTTCTAATAGTAATCATAGCTAAAATCAGTCAATAACCAGCATGATAGTAGAGACGAGAGTGTAGAACAACAGAACAGATTAAGTACTTGATCATATTTCATATTAAGTACTTGATCATATTTCACTTGTGCAAGTGAAATAATTTTCATGGATCAAAAGCTCCAGGAGGAAGTAACAATACTAATATCACAAAGCTATAAACAGGAGAGCCAGAATTTAAAACCGTATCTTTCAAATGCCCAACCTTCAATTCTTTCTCCTATATTTTGATTTCTCACTAAGCAATGGACATTTATTCAAGGTGCTTTTGAAAAATATCTGTGTTCTTGGAGCAAGGTAAGGAAGTTTATCTCTAATCATCCTAGGAAAAACTAAGGCAGAGGAGAGGAGAAATGAGATAAATGAGTCTGTGAATAAGAAGCATTTAAAAGAAACGTCATGCCAGGCCTGGTAACCCATGCCTGTAATACGGCTATTTGGGAAACCGAGGCAGGATGATTAGAAGTTCAAGGCCAATCTTAGCAACTTAATGAGACCCTATCTCAAAATAAAAAAGAACTGGAGATATGGCTCAATGGTACAGCACCGCTGCTTTCAATCCACACTACTGCAAAAATAAAAAATAACAACAACAACAACAGAAACATTATATTTCCCCTAGAGAGAGGGATTTTGTTATGCAATATTGGATGGTTATAACAAATAAAGTATAAGATGCTTTCAACAATTTCATTGCTTTCTCTGACCCTAAATCAACTGACTTATATCTATACTTTTCTTATGAGAAACTTAATACAAAACTCTATTGAGAGAAAGCAAAATTCAATATCCTTTTCTTTGAAGAAGGCAAGGACCCTGTGTTTAGAGAGTGAGTATACTGTAATGTGATTGAATATACATAATACAACTTTACTATGAGATATATTATATGTATAATATTTTATATTTTATTATAATAATATGATATTATATGTATATATATCCTCAGTTGAAGGAGCACTCAGTTAATAAATACACACACACACACACACACAACCATCCTCTGTTTTGTAATATTCTATTGTGTCTCACAAACAAGATTATAACTTCTGTGGAGCCCACTTTATATTTGCCTTATATTAGAGTTTCCAAGTATATTGCTTAAGCTAGTGAAGTCTTGAGTTATAAATTAAGAATGCTGAAGTCATGACATTGAGTCACTTTTCTGAAACTTCTCTATGCAAATTTCTAGAATTTCGTTTTTCTTTTTTTTCTCCAACCACCCCCAGATAGTCACTATGAGTTAGATGACTCTTTTGTAGTGTGGTCAAACTTTCATCAAATTCTGTATTTATTTTGCCGATCGTAATTATGAAAATAAAAAGGGACATTCACCTTCCTAAACTTGAACACCTTAGATCTACCTTTCTAAATTTATCTGGATTCCCTTGTTAATTCTTTTTTAATTTCTATGTTACCTTGGAAACCTGAATCACAAGTCTATGTGAATATCCAAATGTAAGAATTCTTGAAAGCAAGTCCTGAGGAATGCTAGATAACCAGAAAAAAAAAAAAGAAAAAGAAAAAAGAGAGAAATGTCTATATAACTTGTGTCTTTATTTCATTCTGTTTTATTTGGTTTTTTGCCGTTTCGAAAAGGAGGGGGAAAAGGATGAATGCTATGAGGTAGCCCAGACTCTGCTTTCACTATTATTTAAGGGAAGGAGAATGCTTGAGTCAGGTCCCCATAACTTAACATGAAGAACAATATCTAAATGCCTGCCATTAAATCGCCATTGCTGCTCTGGCTTTTTATGGGGTTCACCAATAGGGAAAAAAAAGTGACGTGACAGTTCATGGTCATTCTTGGAGATTCATGAGAAAAATTACTTCAAGGAATGTTAACCCGTAGAAGCCTCATAAATAAAACCCTCAGATCACAAGCTGATGTGCATTTTACTTGTCACCATTAAGAAAAGACAAACTGAGCATCTTTCTAAGTGATCCATTAAAGTTTTGAATAAAAAGTGCCAAGGACAGTAATGTATGCTGGTTCCTCTCTCCTGGAAAAAAAAATCATAATCTTCACAGCACAGGAACTATTCATCAGCGGCTAATTTAATTTCACATTTAGACCAATTAGCGAAGAGGAGGAAAAAAAGCTAAAGTTAAGCACTTATTTATAAAATTTCCCTAAGTGAAATTGCTCACTCCAAAAGCATTGCAATAACAGTCAGGTCTTTTGCTCAAAAGGGTTTTATGCCTAAAGACACACATTATTTTCTATTAGCAAACCCTGTGGTGAGGAACAAAGCAAATAGGCCAGTTAACATCAGACAGAGTGCCCACCGCTGAAGGGCCTGGTCTCACCACCTCAATGTGCCAGGCAGTTTTTTGATACTTCACGTGGACTTCATATTGACCCTACCACACTTCATCAACATCACTCTCAAGTTTTACACATTTGCACTTATGAATATTGTTCTGATTATTCTTCCATTTACTCCAATAAATAGTAAGTGAGCATATATTTGTTTAAAGTACGTGCTATCTGCTGAACGGGATGGCCAGATCTGTAAGTAATTGAGATGATGTATATAAAGTGCCCGGAATGGTAGCCACAGTACATATTCATCAAAGAGTTGCTGAGAAAGTCAATGAATGAATATATAAACCTTGTAGATGAGATAGGGAGCTCTCCCACAGGGAATAATCACACAGACAAAAGCACAGAGATGATACCCAACGGCTGGGAAAGTTAGGGGAGTGAAAATATGTCAATTCATTTTAAACACTGGAGTTTTCTCTATGGTGAGAAGGTTGTCGGAGGAGCGCACTCTTGAAGGTGTACATGTACCCACACACAAGCGTACACAGCACCATCTTATTATTTCTGAGAGATTCCAGTCATTTTTACCCACTCTTGACTACACACTGGAAATCTTCAGGGACAAGGAGAGCAATCCTTGGCCAGTGGAATTTTAAAGAGTCTGCCTACCTACTGAGCAGTTCACCCTTCTTAATGAGTTGGAATGGTTTCATTTACTTATGTTTATTACCCAGAGTGCTGGGATGCTCTAAGTAAATGGTAAATCAAGGGGAAGGCATTAGATTATGAAATGCTATCCAGAGATATTATACACATAGAACCTCATGTCAGCTACAAGATTAGTCCAAGACATTGTCCTACAGATGAAGAAAGGAAGCCCAAAATGGGAAAAGACTTACTCAAAGTCACAGCTAAAAGCCTACTGGGCTCCATTTAGTTCTGGATTACAATACTCTGCTGATTCTACTAATTACGTTTAAAGGGCTAGGAAACCTAGACTTTTTCCTAAAATTCTGTAGCCCTCACAGCCTTTACTATTTGCCTCAATGACTTAGCACTCCAAAAGCATCCTGGTCACATGAAATCTTCTCCAGGTTGGGTCCAGGATGTGGCCTGGTCTCCCAGGAATATAAGAAACCCTCAGGATATCTCCATTGCATCCCTAGTACACAGGCTTAGCCATGGATCTTTTGCCTGTAGTTTCCAGGAAAGGCTGGGTCAGTAGATTTCAACCATTATAATTCCATTTAAGACTGTAAATCAAGACTTCCTTGCACAAACTTTCCCAAAGGTGCATGAAAATATATACATAATATGTATATAATCAGGCATAGCATGCCAAGTAAAGATTCAAGATTCCCATGTTTGATTCATTGAGAAATGACATTTTGGTGCTTAACACTTACACATCTTGCCAAGATTTGTTCTTACAATCTTGTTTCTGAAGAGTCACTTGAAATTTCATAATGAATGATAAAGATAAATTCTATGATATGATTAGCGTCTCAGAAGAGCTAAGTCAGGACTAGAATTTTATTCTCCATATTATTAATAAAAATCATAGAGTAGATATGGTTTGCTCATTCCTTTAACCTTGGACATATCTTTGAATGGTTGTGTTGTACTTTCCTTTTTTTAAGTTCCAAGTCCACTGGTGCTTTTGTCCTTTTCTGATTAGCACTGTTGTCTGGGTTCTTCTCATAGCAAAGAGGTTCACAATCCTCAAGACACTGACATAGTTTTCTACCATGTAGAACTCAGGTCTATATACAGCTAAAAACGTAGATTTATTTGTAATCAGGGTCTTAACATATACTTCTATCAATAGGCAGCCCTATAAAGGGGTTAAAAGTGGGATTGGGGTTTAGCTTGGTGGAAGAGTGCATGCCTAGTGTATTTGAAAGCCTTGGATTTGATCCTCTGCACTGAAAGGAAAAGAAAGAAGAAAAGAAAAAAAAAGAAAGAAGGAAAAGAAAAACAAGGATAAAAAAGACCTTAAAAGCCCCAAGATGCTCCTTCAGCCCCATATCAGATTGTTAATTCCAGGGATGGTCATGACATTTAGACAATGTCAGTGTCTCAGGTGGCTGATAAATCAATACGGAAAGAAGAGGGGGAAAAAAAGAAGACAAAAAGAGTATAACACACTTGTTTCTGCCTTTCAACCCTCCCACTTATTCAAACCTCCCCAGGTGTTGGGTGGAATGAATATTTTAGGTAACAAGACATTCTCTGTATTATACTTTACAGGCCACAGGAAGAGAAGCGATCTGGCTCAAGACTCATGGGACAGGAGGTCATAGGTTACTCAATCAAGATAATTTATTAAGGCAAAATCAAAGCTGATGTGACTCCACTTTCTGCTTTTTTGCTTGTTTATACTACAGGCAAATCATGAGTTTCCTTAGTTTCAAGAGATCAGTCCCAACTGTTCTAATCTTGATCTTGTCCATGTTCTTAGATCCCTCACTTGTGTCTTTACTGTGTCATCAAATAATGCTTTATAATGGTGCATAAAAAATATTATATATATATATATATATATATATATATATATTGACCTGGCTATTCCCCTTCTCGGACTATACCCAAAAGACCTAAAAAGAGCATACAACAGGGACACAGCTACATCAATGTTCATAGCAGCACAATTCACAATAGCTAGACTGTGGAACCAACCCAGATGCCCTTCAAAAGATGAATGGATAAAAAAGATGTGGCATTTATACACAATGGAATATTTATTACTCAGCACTAAAAAATAACAAAATCATGGAATTTGCAGGGAAATGGATGGCATTAGAGCAGATTATGCTAAGTGAAGCTAGCCAATCCCTAAAAAACAAATGCAGAATGTCTTCTTTGATGTAAGGGGGGCGACTCAAAACAGAGCAGGAAGGAAGAGCATGAGAAGAAGATTACCATTAAATAGGGATGAGATGTGCGTGGGAATGGGAGAGAGAAGGGGAATTGCACGGAAGGTGGTAGGAGACCCTCATGGTTATGCAAAATTACATGTAAGATGGTGTGAGGGGGAAGAAAAAAGAGAGAGAAACGTGTCACAGTAGATTGGTGATGGGAGAGGAGGGGAGGGGAGGGGGGATAAGAAGGGCAGCACAATACAATAGTATAGCCCTATGTATAAATGTGGCTGTATAACCAATGTGATCCTGCAATCTGTACATGTGGAAAAATAAGATTACGTACCCCATTTGAATCAAATGTATGATATGTCAAGATCATTGTAATGTTTTGAGCAACTAATAAAAATATTAAAAAATGTGTGTACGCATATATATGCATATATATACCTATATATTCATATAGGTATATACATATATACATATATTATATATTCATAATGTATCTGTATGCATAATGAATACATAACATATGCATATATATGTATACATGCATATACAAATATGTATATGCATGTATACATATATATGCATATTCATATACCTATATATACATATGCCTAATCAAGCAAACATGTCATGAGTACCTAGTCCCTTCCAACATTCCCACATACCGATAAGGATAGAGAATGAAAGGAACATGATGTCTGTCCACAGCTTCTAGGGTCTAACACAAAAAGCATAAAGCAAAGAATTCAACAGTTTCTAGACTACAATGTGAATAGTGAGACAAGTCTCAGTGATGAATATGCTCACTAGAAACCAAGAACCCAATTGAGAAACTGTGTTTCCTCTCCCTAGGTCCTATTCGGTAAACTCCAAAGGTTTCTAAAAGATGATCTGAGTTAGGGAAAGTGATAAAACCAAATGTGCCTCAGTAATTACAGGTAACTGGTTCCTTATTGCAAAATCCTGTCACCTATCTGGGGGGAGAGAGGGAATTGTGTTTGTGTTAAAGACTAATTAGGGGGTTGTTATCACTTAGCCTTCAAAAGCCAAAACCTACAGGTGGTATCATTGAGGGCATTATTCAAAAGATGAAAGTCAATGTGGTTTGTCTTTTTTTTTTTTCAAGCTACTAATTTTTTTTTTTATTGGATGTTCACAACTTTACAAAGCTCATGACAAATCATATTTCATAAATTAGAATCAGTTGGGTTATGAACTCCCATTTTTTCCCAAATACAGATTGCAGAATCACATAAAAGGTGGTTTGTCTTTTTTTAAAGCACAAAAAGAAGACAGCATTGGAATAGGAGTTTTGAGTCATAAACCAAGAACCAATTGTTGATATCATAGAAGAAAAAGACAATTTCAAAAACACAGCCAACTTCCACTGAAGAAGTCAACAGGTGGTGGGACATAGCCAACTCTGTTTTTCTAGCCATCCACTATTAATCACACACAGCTAAAAAAACAACTGATTTGTAGGTACTCTTTATGAAAGCCTTCTCAAATGCATAACAACAAAAATAATAGAGACTGTGAGGCCTGACTCATACATTCTCATATTCACTGTAGATCTTCACAAAACTATTGCTTCTTTCTAGTCATATTTTGAGGGGAAAATGAGTATTTTTTTGAAAACAAAAAACATTCTTGACCAGTAGGCTATCTGAATCAACCTCCTGAGCCAGGTTGTTACTCATACCCAATTCATTATCAGTCTGTTTTTCATTACTGTAATGCTATATCTGAGTGAGGCTATTTTAACATTAAGGAGATTAGGTTCATTCACAGTTTGGGAGTCTGAAAGTTCACCCACGATGGTGCAGGCTGTGGAAAGGGCTCCCCTTTGGCTGCATGATATCATGGCAGAGTCCTTGCATCTCTGTGTGAATTTCAGCTCACTCACTCTTTCTCTTTAAAAAGCCACCAGGACTCTACCCTCATGACCTAATCTGTTACCTTCCAAAAGTCCCACCTCTAAATTGCAGAGTCTGAATAAGTCTCCATTCTTTTAAAATCACGAATATAAACTTTCAGTATTGATCTCCTGCAAGAGTTTGAGAGAGTGAATCAGATCCAAACTGCAGCAATTCGTGTGGGTTCTCCCAAGAAACTCTTCCTCTGGCAGTGTTTGCATTTTTAAAAATTCTGTCTCTGAAAAGCAAACCACTTCTGCTAGAGAGCTGGGTCATTGATTATAAGCCACAGGTGTGTTGTCAACACAATCAAACTCAGTGTGGGAATAGAGGCTTCTGCATCCCTAACAAGATAATGGTGTTAAGTACAGGTTTTTAGCAAAATGCACTGCATTTCTCATACAAACAAAAAGTTGTTTTCGACAGTTGTCTCTTCTTTTATCATCTCAGTTTTTGTCATTCCATCCTCTAAGTGATCCCAAAGCTGCCCTGAGCTACATAAATTAAATTCAGTGCATGAGCAGTGGACATATTGCTTCTTGGGTTCTCTGCTTGCAAAACACTGATGTCTAAACTAGTGGGTAAAAATGAGGTGTGGGGAGGGAGTAGATAAAGCAAGCACATTCATATCTATGCTCATATTTATTCATATCATATTTATTCATAACTAAATCACACTAGTGTCAATAAACGCCAACAAATTTTGTGGTAAGCATACTCATATACCCATAAATGGATATTCAGGCTCACCACAGTTGTATTTTATATAAATATCAAAGATCCCTAATCTCCATATATAATGGCTACTATCAAACTCAAAGGTCAAAAAAGGACATAAACTCACTTCCCAGTGTACAAGGAGAGCCTTGTAGAATCAGTTAGACTGCAGGACTGCCTTAGTCACCCAGCTCACACTTGTGAAAGTAAAACTCCCTCCCCTCAATTGCACTGTCGAATTGCACAATCAAGCCCCAAGGGATTGTGCTATGGTGAAGAGTATAGTATTAGCAGACATCACTTTTCTAGGATGAGAAAGAGTTCAATCTGAAACTTGTCCTGCAAGACACATTAGCCATACCTGCTAGAGAGCAAGTCCTTTTGCCGGCTAGAAGCAAAAGAAGACACCATAACTAAAATACTGCTCACCACAATGCTCACTGGCTCAAGAGTTTGAGAACATATATGATATATTTTTGTAAGTTTTCCATCCATTTTATGCACAATGTAGGAAAATTTTTAAAAAAATCCAAAATAAATAGCTGATCAGAAGGGGGACATGTCATCAGAGAGGAAGACAAAGCAATCCAGGGCCTTCTGAGCAAGCCTGTCTCTATTCTGCAACCTGGTCTTTATCACCTGGTCACACCAAAGGTGGGGACTAGGCTGATAGAGAGGCACCAGGGTGACAAATTTAAGATGACACTTTTCCTCCAGAAACTCCAACAGGTGCAAAACATGAGGAAACTAGTTCAAAGCAGAGAGAAAACCATGAGACCTGCTCAGAATCCTTTTCACACTACTTCCACCTCCCTGTAATCTCATGAGAAATGAACTTGATATGATACTGTTTCTGTGCACACCCAGACAGAAAGAGGAAGGATGGAGAAGAAGTCTAGATAAGTAGCCACTGTCCTGGGGCTGCTAATCAACTTCAAGTATTTAAGAAGGTGAAAAAGGACAAACAGAATTGAAATAACAACTAAAGAACACATCTCATCCTCAAAGTTCTAAGCAATAATGAACTAAACTTCTCATGAAAAAGTTAGTATTATATTTTAAGATGTATTGAGAGCTTTTTCTTATTTAAACATGAAAATAAATGGCATAAATTAAATACCACCTTGAATATGATCTAGAGGCAGAAGGACTATTGTTACGTGGGCACTGCCCAGATTCTATCCCCTCATTCATTCACATATATAAATTGTTTAACCAATGGACATTGATCTAATTTCTGGGGACATAAAATAAATAGGTTAAGGTCATAAATAACAAATTAAAATAAATAAATGAATTTTTTAAAAAAGGTACTTGTATCAAAGCATGACAGCCTAATAAGGTGAAAAATAAGTTATGGAAGATGTGGTCCTTTCAACATGGCCCATCTTCTCACCAGTGCTAGAAGCAGGTGGCATCCATTGAGATGGCAGACAGTCCCCAAAGTGTTCTCTTTGTAATGGAGTTCACATTCCTGTAAAATCATTCTCTTGATTTGAGAATGCCCAATTCCCATCAAACACTGGAATGCTCTTTTACTAAAGCATGCTCCATTATCTCCATCTGAAATAGTCATTCCAAATACTGGTTTTTGTAGAGAAATCCTAAAAGAACAAAAGCACCAGTTTCCTTGAGACCCTCTGCCACCTAGTCTTTTCCTTTCCACCAGAGAGCAGTCTTCAAAATGGTCAAATACATTTCCTTTCTCCTTGGTGTTATTTTTAAATTTTTACTCCTCTTATTGCCTTTTTGAGTTAATTTCTAGTTTTAATCATACTTGCTACATTTTAAATTTTGATGCCTCATATTCTGTAAGTATTTGCTATTCCACCATTGGTTTAACATCTTTATACAAAATGAGGGAATTGAAGTCATACCCTGTGAGTTCCCTAATCCTGTGATTCCACTATTCCAACCATAGGTGGGCTGCTTTTCATGTCCTTATCCTGCACCTGTTTATCACAGACACTCTTCCTGTGGGATACAGTCATGGTGGGATACCATCAATCTGTACAGCCTAGTGCAGCAGGGTCGAGAAGAACAGCACCACTGTTAGGTAAAAAATGTGAGCTGGTATTTTGATACATATTTTGTTTTCAAAGAAAGAAAAATAGAAATGTAGAAAGCAGAGAGAGTAAGGTCTCAAACCTAGGTCAGGGGTGACTTTCTTCATTTGCAAAGTGTTTGGTGACACTACTGTAACTTCATAGAAATGACACCCAAGACTGCCTGCTGTGGTTACTGGGCTACCATTTTCTTTGTGTTCCTTTACATAAGCACACTCAACCCTAGTGGGAAGAATGTGCACTTCCTTTTGAACTCTATTCAGCTGATTCTAGATTATTTATAGTCCAGGTTTCTAATGGAAATACCCAACTTTGAATAATGCTTAGAGGGACATGGTTGGGGAGAAATACCCCCTAATAAAAAAAAAAAAAAAAAAAAAGATGACAGAAGTGGAATTTAAACAAAATCTGAAAGTACCTAAAATACATTCTTATAATGTTTCCATGGTCTTTTAAAAGTCTTTTTTACTTGTTTTTATTAGAGAAAAGCTGTGATTCAACATAATGTGATTCAACATGATATATTTTTCTTTTACTTTGTCTTATTTTATTTATATTAAAAATTCTCCTTTATTTCACTTTCTTTGTTAATACATTTTTATTTTTAATTGACACCTAGTAATTTCATATATTTGTGGGCTATAGTGTGACATCTTAATACATGTATACTAGGTGTAATGATCAGCTCAGGGTAATTGGCTTATCACATCACACATATATCATTTCTTTGTGTTGAGAACATTCAAAATCCTCTCTACTAGCTATTTTGAGACAATCAGTTAATTAGTGTCAACCATAGCCATCCTACTGTGTTACAGAACATTAGAAGTATTCCTGCTGTTCAATCTTCTCTCCATCCCTCCCTCTCCCACAATCTTTCCATGTTCTGGTAACTGCTATGCTATTATTTACTTTGAGGTAAATTCTGCCATGGTTTTTGAGAAAAAGTCTCACAATGGTACCAGCAAATTCATCCTGGGAAAGACAAGAAGTTTTCAGCTCAGTTTTTCATATGAAGAAGTTACATAACTACCTTTGTAGTCTTACAAAAACGTCTCATACTCTGAAGAATCTCTAACAGATGGCAACACTCAGGACTGGCCATCCTTGAACTGGATCATTCCACCACATCAGAGATCAATGACAATTAATTTTTGTTTGCATTATCATGTATGCTCTTTGGGCACCTTATAAACATTATCTCATTTGACCCACATGCCCACTGTTTACACAAGCAGGACTACCAGTCTTATCTCAAGTTTGCAAGTCATAATGTCTAGGGAACATAGGATGCAGGTCTGTGGAAATTCTAGAATATGAACCAAGACCAGAGCTTCTTTCAGTTCTTCTTTGCTACTTTCTAGAGAGTGAACAGGAGGAGGCTTTGGAGGAAGAACATCTTGAATTTGCAAATAGTCTAACTTTTAAGCAACTCAGTTGTCACCATATCCAAATCCTGGAAAAAGTCACTCATCAACACTGGTCAGGCATTATTTCTTAGCAACTCTGACTTGATAATACAACACTTGCCTCATACCTATGTTATGAGGCATTTAAAAGTGACAGGATCATTTTTCCTATAGGATAACCCACAGGAAACTAAGGATACAACCTGAAACCTACCACCTATTTTTGTCTCAGAGTGGGAAGGGTGGACGGACATTAAAGCACATAAGACAAGCTTTGAAATTAAAAGTTAATTTGTCTTCTTGCTACCAATAAATCCGTATATATCAAATGACTCCTAGCTCCCAAAACAACTGCTCACCAATTATAAATGAAAAAATTCAGAAATATAGACCCAGTGATACTAAGGTGCATGTCCACAAAGAACAATGCGATACAATAAGTAAAGATGCTCAAAATAACTTTAGAAATCAAACAGATTGCACTCCAAGGTGCGTGTGTATGTACAGGTGTAGGGACTACAGCTTCATAGGCTGTCATAATTCCTTTGCTTCTGCCTCCAGTCAAGAGCAGAGTTAACCCAGTCTCAGAGAGCAGGGTCTTTCTGTGTGGAAAAGGTCTGAAAACGGCAAAGTTCACATACCTACCGCAGTCTGTTTGCTTATTACTGAGTTCGCAGATGTCACCATCTGGACAGGAACAACCCTTCTAAAGAAAACAGAGTGAGGAACAAAGCCCTGTGATCAATACTTCTGTGACTCAGAGCAGCATGGAAGGGCCTCTCCTGCAGGAGGAAGACCTATAATTTCCACAGTCTACTGCCACACTCACAGACTTTTCTGTACACAGCCAATTTCAACTCCTTCCCTCAGTGCAAGCGTCCCGCTGGTTTGGATTCAAAGGATCTCTTCAGATTCTCTGTACTGATCGAATGTTCTTAGAGGTGGCTTGTGTTAAGTGGAAGAAATAGACATCCATAGGCGCAGAGTTTGCTAAGCCCACCTGAGACAGAATACAACTACCATCATCAGTAGGTGAGCCAGAAGGGGAAAAAAAATCAAAATGAAACAAAAGATTGGCTCTGCTCAAAAGAGTCAATAAACAATAGGAGAACACAGCACAGGGAAGGTGAGGTAGGTTTCAGGAGAAGATGAGTATGAATCACATCTCCCTGGTTTCCAAAAAAGAGATCCTGGTACTGCATAATGGTAAAATTTACTCTTTAAAAACACAGAAGTTTGGAGAAGGAAACGCAGGAGTCACAATGGTGGATTGAACATATGCTGAAGTCTCTCCCTTCTGCTCCTTACCCTGAAACATGATGGGCACTACAAAGAGTGTGAGATTGCAGGAAATTTAAGCTCTGTAAAGATTTTTGTAAGAAGCTATATTCTGAGCAGAACAATTCAATAAACTGATATCATAAGTTCTAAGATTCTAAGATTCGCTAGGTTTGCGATCTAGGTAACCAACTAGAACGGGGTCAGCAAACTATGGTCCACAAGCTATATCCAGACTATATTTGTTAATGCTGTTTTATTGGAAAAAAAAAGTCCCCTCTTTTATACATGTATTGCCTATGGTTGTTTTATTTTGCTGCAGCAGAGTTGTGTATAAACTGTATACACAGGCTGTGTGGCCTTCAAAACCTAAAAAACCTATGTAGTAAGTTTGCTGAACCCTGACATACAACCACGCTGTAAGTATTGAAAACATGGCACTTTCTTACAGAGTAACGTCTGAGTCCAGTGGACTCAGTGACAACTCACCTTGGAGAAACACTGCTGCTCAAGCCAACCACTAGATTTTTCTCAGTACCCTTTCCTTCATGGCGCTGTTCTCTACTGATACCTCTGATCATGTAGCTCCCCCAAACCATCCTGAGTGGTATTTCCAATATTCCCACATCTGGATACTTTAAGATAGAGAGTACTTTCCTTTCAGAGAGACCAACACAATTTTAATTTAATTTATATTAATTTAAGAAGGATTCTCATGTTACTCATTCATCTTTTTCACTAAACAGCAATCAGGGAACTAATCTGTTACCCATCACTATATCCTCTCATTCATTAATGGAATATGACACTGTGACCTGCCTCATGGTCAACCCCTACTGTGAAGGACAACACAACATTGGCATTTGACACATGCACATCCAAGCATTGAACAGTTTGGTCTCATTAACCCTCTCAAGAGAGCCCAAGAAGTGACAAGGGGTCTCCCCATTTACCAAATCAAACAAGAAATGGAAGCATACTACATGGTAGTGAATTAAACCTCTGGACCTTTTCCAACCCAATCAATTTTCAAACATGTCCTCCTATATTGTTCCCTAAAATGCATTGTGTTCAACCAAAAGGCATGGAATTATTAGTAAGTATATTTATTTCTTCTGAATTATCCACATCTCTAGGGTTTTTCAGGTTGGCCTAAAAGACATAATCCCTCAACATAGGCTCTAAAGAAAAAGAGAAATTGGAAAAAAAATGTTAAAAGTACCACCCAAGAGACTCATCTCTTGACCAACTATTGGTGTTCATCAAAGACAATGGTCACAATGGTCACTAGCCTAGCCAGCTCATCACTGCTCTTGGGGCCAATCCTTTCTGTCCCTCTTCCACTCTTTTATGCATGCTAAGGAGGGCACAAGCAGGCTTAATGAACAAAAGATAGGTAGAAAGAGTAAAATAGAAAGTTCCAGAAAAAAAATAAAGAGAGAAGTATAAGAAGGCTGTGAGCCTCTATTATTGATAGTAAAAAGGAAAAAGCTTGAGGATCTGTGAGAAGAATGTTACATAAGACATTTTTTCCCTTGCCAGAAAGTGAAACTACTTGACTTCCAGATCTGAATCTCCTAATTTCCTAAAATCTGTGATCTTGGAACTATTTTCACAATCGATCGCTAAAATTTTAAATTAAACAACTATGCAACATATGGCCCTTTTACTATTACATGCCCACACCCACAAAATATGTATCAAAATTTTAATAGAAATTCACAATGGGTCATGTAATCACAAGTGATTTTGATATTTTTTTCTGTTTCTCTTCTCCAATGCTTTCTTCATTGAATATGATTACTTTGATAAATATGATAAACAATAAAAGTTTTTAATAACATTATAAAAAGTCATACTACTGAAAGATTGAACTCCCGTCCCACCCCCCAAAAAATTAAGAACAGCTTCCTCTTGCTGAGAGTGGAAACTGAGGGGCTGCCTCCCCAGGACCTGATGGAAGCCAAGAAGCTGCCCCCTGCCCAGGACTTAAATCTGCCTATGAGTACGTTCTGCCTTTTGTCCCATTTTTCCCATTTTCAGGCCAACTAAATCGATATATATGTCTATTACCTGGCTTTTATTTCTATAAATTGTAATGGCCTGTGTGGGGCTAGCAGGGAAAAGCAATAAAGCTGCTTCTCCATAGTTTTATCAAGCTGCATAAAGTTCATTATTTGTTTCCCTTTACCATCATTTGCCTATTTCTTATATGTGGACAATCAGGTGAATTCAGCCAACTGGGATCAAGGCAGAGTGGGCTTGGTTGCCAGTTAACATGTTATATAATGTCTTCTGTGAAAACTTTTGAGTTACAGGGTAGACAGTTGTCTCCATAGAACAGAACCAATACAGACGGAAGATATTTAAGCATTCATAACCCATAAGCTGGAAACTCAGGTCTGCAACTGGCTTTACCTTTTCTCAGAACTGCAGTTCCCATGGCCATCCATGAAAGTGTGACTCAGGGAAACCAGTCTGCTCAGATGTCGTAGTCTCAGGAATTCAGAAAAGCACAGGAAGCACAGGACCTCTGGGAGAGAGTATACAGGGGAGTCTTGTTGGGCTGCCTAGCTGGTAGACTGAAGGACTAGAAGTTACCAAGGTAAAGGAACATCTCTGTTCCTCCAGAGTCATTAGAGGGAAAAAGAATCAATACTGCTAGGACTTATAAGTAGGACTTGGCAAAAACATTCACCCATCAGAATGAAGAAGGTCTGGTACATTGGGAAGCCATAGACAGAAAACATTTACCAAACAGTGAGTAAACATTTTAGTATTCAAGCCATGTGAACATCTACAAAGCTACCTGTTGGCTTAGAACTAACAAAGGACTTAAATAATTTGGTTAACGCACCAGGAGAAGCTAATTCTCCTGTTTCAGCACCCCTCTTCTACAGCTATAATCTCCTGGTTCTAGTTCTTCCTTGGAATTACATCCTTTCCCAAAAAATATCCCCAGTACAGAGCCTTCCAAGACACCAGAAGAAGTGAGAACAAGGTATGTCTTATACCCAAGTGATAACTGCAGTGTGTCGTTCAAGGAAGGGAAGTATACCAGACTATGTTCTTCATGGACTGTGTGATAAGGGGTAAAGGAGAAATAAAGGACGTTGAAGGTAGCCTCATGAACCTCATTGCGAGGTCCATATTCTCATTTCCAAATACAACAGCCCTAGTAATAGAAACAGAACCAACTGATTACCTAATTCCATTAATTAGTCTGAGCTGAACTGGTCTGAATACAGATTTTTATTATGATATCTGAATCTCCTGTTAGACAGAAAACCAGCAAAATATGTCCCTATATAAGTGTCTATAATATAGACCAAATAAATAAATGGTCTTTTGGTTTTGAAGGGGACTACAGGAACAAAGAAAAGTTTTGTTTGATTTTTTCCCCCACTTTCCACCTCCCCACACCCAGGATGATAAGGAGAGATTCACCTTTTTTTCCCTCTGTACTGATAACATTACAAAGTTCCATTTTCCTTTTAGATTCCTCTGATGTTCTTGGTTTGAAGGGTTAACACACAATCCAAATCAAAATCTCCAGCATAGATTTTTGAAGCTAAGAGAAAAAAAAAACTATGGAATAAAAGATAAAATCCATTAGGGGATTCACATGTCTTTTGTAACCTGCCCTAGCCTCCTCTGAGGAACTTATAAAAGCTAACTTGATGCAAATTGGAGTGCCAACCCTGATCCCTGATCTAATTTCCAACTGGATAACTGACCAACACCTGGCATTAGCGCACCAAGAGATGGGATTTGTGATATTCTGGCATAAATCTAAGAAAGAGTTTGACAGATTATCAAGATCAATGACTTCCCTGCTCCTGGGAGGGAACATACCATCAAATCTGGACCTGTAGGGAGCAGAAATGATCAGATAAGTAGAGTTCACATCGCTAATAACTCTCATTTGTCCATTCATGGGAATCACCAAGCATCTATAAAAAGGTTCCCATTCCTGAAGAAAGAATCTCAGGCTGGGTCTAACGGTACTAGTTCATGAGGTGTCACTTGACCTTCCCATCCTGAAACAGATTAGCTTCAGCTAGAAGAAGGCTTTGGAAAGCAAAATGTCATCCACAGCCAAGGGCTTGTTTCTGCATTCAATCAAGAGTTTAATTACGTTGTTTCTGGAAGAAAAGCAGGGCTGTCACAGAATAGTCAAACCACACATCTCAAGGCTGGAGGACTTCAAGGCCTAAAATGTTTAGAAGGTGGACAAGTCCATGAAAAATATCCTCAGATCCATTATTTATAGTAAGCTCAGTTGATTCATTAAAAAGAAAATTCACTGCCTTCTAGTTTTACTTCTCAACACTTGTCGTCTTTGCAAGTCAAAGCAGTGGTATGACAGAAAGTGAGATATGATTTCTCCCCTCCTGAATATTTTTGCAACAAACTGTAGACATAATTTTGTTAACCTGATGTTCAACATCGATTTTACTACAATAAAAAAAAAAACTTCAAGACTGGTCTAAAAACATAGAGACCAAATTTCCAATTGAAAACTGCATTTCTCAGGGAGCAATTCAAAGTTACTTCATTTATCACAACCTAGATAATGCTTGTATTCATCTAATCCATTTAAATATTGGACTAGCAATGGGAATACAGTGAATCAAAAAAAATGGAGATTTGGATAAGGAAAAATACATCAATGTTCAATTAAAATGATGTCAAGTTTCTTCTATCACCCCTCAACTTATTTATCATCAACACCTCATCCTCTAAGAGTATTTAGGTAAATGTTTCACATCAATTTTGATTATTCCCTTATTGGCAAACTTCCAATAAGACAGAGTTAAGTTACCATGGAGGAGGACATTTAACTCTAATGTTAATAAAGAAAAGTTTCTGATGCTTGAAATTCTGTTTGATAAAAATTGAAGAGAAACGAAGACTTAACAGTCCCCATGGCCATGACAGAAAACAAGGAATTTAACATTTAACAGTGCCTTTGTTTTCCTGCCTAGAGAGAGTTGATAGATTTGGGGGTTTAACATACTCTTCCTGTGAAGTTATCCTAGCAGAAAAATTCAACCCACATTTATTTCCACCTATATCCCAAGGAAAGAGAATCCATTTCTTTGGTTTTTCTTCATTATTTACATCCTCATCCCAATGAAGCACTGAGGAATTACGATAAAGAATAGATAATCTTGATCTTTTCCTTCATATACGTCATGGTTTAATTGGGAAGAGTCTTTATGTACATTAGCAAAATAACATCAAGCCATATCTGATTAGTGACAAATTATGAGAATAGGAGGTAAAATTCTTCAAACTTCAGTGAGTTGGGACTTCAGAGACATAGATGAGGTCATGTGGGGTGACCTCAATGAAGAGAAAGGAAATGAGCCAGACCTTGGATTATTATTTCTGATCTCGACACTAATGAGTACACTTGGCCCTTTGAAGCAGATTTGCAAGTTACCCAAAAGAGCTGTGTTGACCCTGACTGCTTCTCTACATACCATCATTACTCTACGGGCAACTGACAGCTCTTAGAATATGGCAGAGATTTGAGTGAGAAACATGCTGGAACTAGAACAGTACTTCTCAAAACTTAGACTTGTATATGCATCACATGGGGATTTGTTTAAAATGTAGACTCTGATCCAGTAGGTCCGGGATGAACTCTGAGTTTCTGCATTTCTAACAAACTCCCAAGTGACATCAAAGATCCTGGTCCACAAGCTACACTTTGAGAAGGAACATACAAAAGAGCAATGGGAATTTCTGAGGCCTTGGGGCTACTACCATTTTTCCTCTACATGGAAAGCACTAGACAGGCATGTCTAACACTTGTCTCTATTGGAAGGAAATCTGCTTTGAAGAGACCATTTTCATCTTAATCATGTTCTTTGGTGTCTAACTAATAGGGCAAATATCAAAGATTTTTGTTTTCAAGATCTACCTCTTTGCTTAAATAGTGGAAGAAAACACAGCTAAGTTTTTTTTTTTTAAAGAGAGAGTGAGAGAGGGGGGAGAGAGAGAGAGAGAGAGAGAGAGAGAGAGAGAGAGAGAGAGAGAGAGAGAGAGAATTTTTTTAATATTTATTATTTTTTTTAGTTCTCGGCAGACACAACATCTTTGTTGGTATGTGGTTCTGAGGATCGAACCCGGGCCGCACACATGCCAGGCGAGCGCGCTACCGCTTGAGCCACATCCCCAGCCCCACAGCTAAGTTTTTAAAAATATTTTTTTCAGTACTTAGGGATTGAACCCAGGGGTGCTTAATCACTAAGCCACATCCTCAGCCCATTTTTTATTTTTATTTTGAGACGGGGTCTCACTAATTTGCATAGGACCTCACCAAGTTATTGAGGCTAGCTTTAACTTGCAATCCTTCTGCCTCAGCCTTCCAAATTGCTGGGATTACAGGCATATGCCACTGCACCCAGCTCACAGCTAAATATTTTTATGTAGTGCAAAAGTAAACATTAACTTTTCTCAAGTTTCATATTAATTGTATGGCAGATAGAAAAAGAGACTTTCCCTCTCCCAAAAGTGACAGTAAAATCAATAACAGTGGTTGGCTTAATCATCTTTCTCTGACTCATACAATTCCATAATATTTGAAATTTTTACAATAGAAATACATGCACTTCTATGCAAAAATTATAATAGAGTAAGGATGTAAATATACATAACATTTTGAGAAGTCTAGGTTTTCATCTCAATATGGCTGTCAACTGTATCACCCTAGTAGAATCACTTTATACTTCTGTGACACCGTGTGAGACTGATAAGGCAACTGAGTATAGGCTTCAAAATTTGTAAGACATAGGACAGACTCAATTAGTTTTAAACTGTGAGTTTTAGGATTAGTTTATTTTTACATGCATTTCATAGATGAATACGCTTACCCAACTCTAATCATGAATAAAAACAATGCATTCTTACTAGCAATCCCAAATTGGTGCTTTCCTTTCTAGCAGTTGGAAAAATAATAAAATGGTTCAGGAACTGAACATTTGTATCCAATTTCACTTTTGGCTTAGTTAAGCAAAATCATCATCCCTGAAAAAGGCTTTCGATGTTTCTCAAACAAGTTTCTTTGTTGAAACAGCTCTTTTCATAAAATCATACAATAGTCTCTGATTTTTTTTTTAAATGATGCACCATCTCTTTAAGAGAAAATTGGGTTATTGATTAATTGATTATATGCTGCTCACAAATGCCAACTTAAGCACAAGTAAAGAGACACTATTGAATGTTCATAACTCAAAGCCTGCAAGAGCACGCTACATGGGTGCACTATTACCATCTCCTATTTTAATGAAGACATAGCACAGCACTTTGTTGGCCTAATTTACACGATATATCAAAACGATGTGAAATTCCCTTCCACTACAATGGGAGAGAAATTGCAACACATATGTGAATTACAGAGCTTAGCCGGGTTGTTAAGGTAGGGCATTAGTATTCCAAAGCCGCTGCTGGGGTATTAGTCTTTTATAAGGTGGCAGTGGATTTCTTCTTCAGAGGAAATTAAAGTGCACAAAGCTGTCTCATAACTTGTTAGTGAAAACTGTGACATTTGAAAATGATTAACAGAAAAGTGAGTTTTTATTTAGATACTCAATAATCTAGAAGTGTCTAAATAATAAATGGCTCATAGGAAAATATCACCCATTTGAGAGGAAAAGTGAATATTATAAACATAATAACAATAGCATAATAACAGCTTCTACCATTTGTCTAGGAATTAGAGCATAGATTTAAGGACAAGTGTTTTGGAGCTAAGATTTGAATCATATCGCTGCAGTGATTGGGGAATTTTGTTGAACTATTTGGAGTCTCACTCTTCCCATCTGTAGAAGGGCATGATGTTAGTCTCCCACTCACTGTTTTACTTTGAGGAGTAAATAACTTAATATGGGACCACAGTGTGGCTCAATGTGACAGAAACCCCACCACAAGAGTTTAGTTCCCAAACACAGGTTTAGTTCCTGGATGACCACACACCTAGAAGGAATCAGTCCCAAGATGGTAGAGTGACTCAAAAGGTCACTGTTAGGCAGGAGAGTTAGCCATGAACAGGTGGTAGAAGGAAAGGCCAATAAAGGACATACATCAGGCCTATGCACCAAGAAAAATCCAGAAGCCATAAAACCCAAACCATGGGGAACCTTATCTGAACAGGCAAGCATTTGGGAATGAGGCCCGGAATGTCTAACCTTCCCCAAGCTGAAGAGAACTATAATTCCTTGAGGATTGCTGAGAGCCATTGCCAAGTAGGAATGACTGACGCATGGCAATTTCTTTGTCAGCCTACTCCATGTTGCTTAGAGGAAGGACTCTCCATTGTGGAAATGGGCTTGCCTTTGGACCCAGGTCATTTGCAGTGACATTGCATGTATGCTTGAGTAAAGTGACCTTGCTCAAGGACCAGGGCGGATCTGGGTTTAGGGCCAGGTTTTAGGGAGTATCCTGCTCCTTGGGTTTAGGGCGGTTCCAGGTTTAAGGTGTACCCTGCTGGGAATAGGGAGTATCCTGCTGCCTCAGGCACACCGCTCCTTGAGTTCCCGTTGAGTTCTCGTGGGATTCAGGGAGTATTGGGGATTCAGAACGTGGATTTCCCCAGAACGTGCGTAGAGTGCCGGTGTGTTTGAATCTACAAGGCTGTGAGTGGCTCATGATTTTGTGCCCAGCCAGACTGCGGCAGAGGATAATAAGATTATTATAAGATTATAAGTAATAATTATGTTACTTATAATCCTGGGTACCTTAATTAAAACAGATAAATTCACGATGGTGTTCTGACAAAATGCCATCATTATCTCTTGCAGCCAATCCCCTCTTGTTAGCAAAACTAGATCACAACCATCCTCTTAGCCAGAATATTGAGGTCCTCACAAAGGAAGTTATTGAGGAGTATCTAAAGAGTGATTAACCAGTAAAGGGGGTACAGGGAAACTGAGGCAAGAACAAAGGACTCGGTTTCCTTAAAAACTCCAGCCCTGTGAGCACCACACCATGCTCTCTCAGAGACAGTTCGTATAGTCCCTGTGTTGTAGACAACCCTTGATTCTCACTCTATTAAACTTTTGCTTGCTGCTCTGTTCAGCTCAAATTCTTTCTGGCGAAGTCACAGGAACAGCACCCAAGGACTGCAGAGGCTGCCTGGACTCAACCCTGCAGGGCCCCAGCTCTGTAACACCACCACAGACTCAAGCTTCTTCTCTCTTCCTCCTGGTCACCCTTAACAGGTGGCCTAACACACAACAGCTGTAAAAACTTCAGGCCTCACTCCTGCCTCCAGACAGAAAGGAGGATGCAGAGAGGAGGAACAGGGCGGTGCTGGGGTCAGGGGCTGAGCACTTCCCTGAAATCTCAGGGGGACTCCTGACTCCACACCATTCACCAGAACTCATCACACACCTGCTCCTGGCTGCAAGGGACTCTAGGGAATAGTCTTTTAGGTGGCATGTTCTTACTTAGGATAAGGCATATTTGAGTGTTAAATAAGAAAATAGGATAGTAACAAATACTTCCTAAGCATTATCTGCCATTTCACTTTAAACCAGTTCCATAAATCTTAGCCACTATTATCATACTACATTTTTTTGTCCTTTACATTTTCCTCAGGCTCACCTGAGGTGCATGAGTCCAAAAAACAAACATTTCTATAAGTAGCACTTAAATCTCCCCTGGATAACTGAGGTAGCAGGAATGGCGGGGGAAACCATGTTGGGATATTCTGACAGTAGACAGAGTAAGCTCAGGCACTGGGAAGGTTCTGGAACTTTGATGGCCTTACACAAAGCCTACAGGAGCAGTCTACCACAGAAGTAGTTGCTTGGCAAGAGATGGTAGTTACCTTGGGATGTGGAAGAAGTCCATTAGTCAGATGTGTGCCATGTGCCGTGCTCAGCAGAGGACAAATGTTTACGGCACACCTGCTGGGACTCCCATGATTATGTAAGGGAGGCACTGAAAGGGGGGACTGGTGATCATGAGGAGGAATTTAAATTATGTACATGTTGATTTCTGTGACAGGACTAACGTAACACTGGCATAATCATACGAATGCTTACCTCATGATGAGTAATATGCTACATAATTTATATGCATTTTCTCAAATCATTTTATAAACACTCTCAAAGTATTATTTTTCTGCTTTATAGATGAGAACACTCAAGTACAGAAAGAGGTAGAATACTTTGCCATGATTCTGACATTTAAAAAGTTCCAGGACTGGGATATAAACTAAAGTCCACCAGATTCAAGATCTAACCCTGAGCTCAAAGACTAGATCAATAAGCAGAGAGCTACCATTATTAGTACATTCATTTAATAGTTTTGGTTATAATCTGATATAACTTGATTTAGTTGCTTGCTCAAATTGCTCCAGACTTGGCCATGGAGAGCTTTTTCCATTAGCTCCTATGTCCCTTTGACATATTCTATCATTGTAGGTTTCATTTTTTCTTAAAAAACAAATAAGCAAACAAACAAACAGGAATGGCTGGCACTAAAAGATACTCAAAGCTTATCTTGTATATGTTTTGCAGAAGTTCTAGAATTGGCTATATCTCCAAGGAGCTCTGATTCCTTTTATTGGAAAATGGTATTAGAAATCAAGATCTGGGTGATAGATGGCATTGTATGTTTAGTATACATGCTTCCAGGGAATTAAAATAATTGACTACCCTTGCTTTGAAAGGTGTCCAATATATACTGGTGAAAACACGGAATAAATTCCAGATTTGGGCTTTGTCCTTCCAGAACAAGTAATTTCTATGTGATCTTAAGTACATAACGGGCTGCCAGTTTTCATAACCTCACTAAGAAAACATGTGAGATGATTTAACTATTCTGCTCACTTGAGAGAGGTATTGGGGGATGAATCTATATAATCATTTTGAAATAGAGCAACATTATCATCATCTTTCATCAATTATGAATTATCACAACCTTGTATGACTGAGTATTTTGGGAGAAACGACAAAGGAAATGTTAAGTTGCACATTCTGGACTGGGTTAGCTTCCCTTTTGCTGTAAAATGTACAGATAATCTTTGATGGAATAACACTCTTGATGCATTAGTAATAAAGGGTTTTGGCAACCTGAACCCAAATTCACTATACATTTTGAAGCTGTGCTGAAAGAAAAAAGATGGAAACATTAATTTCCAGCAGAGACTTACTCAAGCCATGCAGGGCCCTAAATTTGCTTTCTCAGCTACTAGATTTCCAAGTTTGAAATGCAGTACATGATGGCATCTGTCCTTTACTGAGCAATTTGTCCTTTTGAGACCTCCCTAAAATTATTAGGAAAAGCCTTGCAGGCAAAGCCTCTTCATTCTAAAATTACATTATTTATGCTACCACAGTTACTTCTCAGATGACCTTGGAACTTCTCTTTCCCTTTTCTTTCCAGAATTTCTCTCTCTCTCTCTCTCTCTCTCTCTCTCTCTCTCTCTCTCTCTCTCTCACTCACACACACACACACACACACACACACCCTTACCTTCTTGGGAAGAGGCTAGTGTGTCCACAGAGGAACATTCTCCTCTCCTCTCCAATTAACTTGCCCACCAGTCTCCACCCCTGCTTATTCATGAAGCCTTGCCAAAGCTGTTCTTCTCATCCTCTCCTCCATCTGTACCCCACTCATTTGGTTCTCAATAATATGATAATATTTTGCCTTTTGAGTCTACTCATCTTTTCTTGCATATTTAAGTGCCTAGGTCCTATTCCTTAATCATTTTTGTTAACTCAAAAAGGATGATAGCAGGGCTGGAGATGTGGCTTAAGTGGTAGCGTGCTCGCCTGACATGCCTGCGTCCCGGGTTCGATCCTCAGCACCACATACAAACAAAGATGTTGTGTCCGCCGAATACTAAAAAAATAAATATTAAAAAAATCTCTCTTTAAAAAAAAGGATGATAGCAGCTTATTTGTATGCTTCTTATATCAAACAGAACATTAATAAGCACCTGTTGATTGAATGGATTAAAATAGAAATAGTTTAGTGCTCATTGCAAAAATCTTTAGGTTAATGCATTTTTTAAATGTCATGTATTCTGCAACTTTTTCCCCATTTTAAGAATAAGAACCCTGAATCTTCATGAGGGCCCTCCAGTTAAATCTTGATAGAGCAGAGACTTCCTTCCATGATGTCCAATAATGCTTCATGGTGCCCATTCTTAGATTTGTGATTTGGGGCCTCTCTGGGACCCTGTTTCTTCATCAATAGAATGAGAGACACATGTCAAACAACCACGTGGGTCATTTTCTGCCAAACAAAGCTGTGAAGTATAAGTTGTGTTGTTCTCATCCAAGATGTCTTTCTTACCTCCTGGTCTTCTCTTGGTTTCCATTGACTTCTACAAAAATAACATTTTAACTTTTTGACACATCCAAGTTCTCAGGAATGATTTTTCAAAGGCAAACACAGAGTCTAGCCCTGGAATTACTGTATATTAAGTAATTATTCACTTATTTTACTTTATTCTATGTTTAGACATGTGTTACATTAGAACCAGGGCTTAAGAAGAGTGAATTTTCTAGACTTCACATATCTGCATTTTAGTATCTGCAGGATTTCCTTGATTTTCAATTCCTCACAAACACTCGGAAAGTCATCAATAAAATTATTAATAATAGCATGCAGAGAAAAAAACTCAAGCACAAAGAAGGGGGAATTTAAAACTCTCTGTAGTTAAAAGCTAAGAAATTCTGAAATTTTCCATATCTTTATCTGAGCTTTGTAAGGCTCATGCACAAGAGTAACTTCAGATTCTATGCAAACCTGAGAACAATCATCATAAGGAAATCAAGTAGTTAATAAACTCTACTGCCAACAATGGAACACAGAAGAAAAGTGTTAAGACATGATGTCACCAATAAGTACATTATCAGACCATCTTCAAAAGACAGCCTGATACTGAAAATGAGCTGCTTCTGACAAAACCCCTTCGGTTTGGGGTAGCAACTGTGATTCTGCCACAGGATAGAGGGTTAGGCCTCAGTGACCCAGGCATCATGGATATGGTTCAAGTTGTTTCTGCACCTCCAATCAGGCACCCATCCTCTCTGGACTGTTGGGACAGTGCCCTCCTATTGAGCCTTGCTACCACCCCCAGGTATTCATTCCTCCCTGTGGCTAACAGTGTGCAACCTCACGTGTCACTGCCTTACAGAAACCTCCAGGATTCTCCCTGTCCTCATTTCCACCATAGGGACCTAATTTAGGTTGATAAACCATACAGTCTATCTGAGACTGTCCTGTTGCTAACTCTGTAAGTCCTGCTTCCTAGGACAACCCTTGGTTCCCAGCAAACAGGAACACCTGGTCGCTCTCTAACTGCTCTAGCACCCAAGGCCAGAGCAATGATGCTCTCTCGTCCCATTTCTTTCTGTGCATCCCACTCTCTGCCTAGGATTTTGTTCTCCCTGTCTTCACTTCACTCTTTCCTGAGGATTGATTAGATTCCTTTTCCTAAGCTATAATGCCCAAGCGGCATTTTTCCCTGAGAGGCAGTTCACCCCTCTCTAAATAGGATTTGACTCTGGGGGGAAAGACAGCAGCCTTACATAACCTTTCACAAAGCCCTACTCATTTTCTACCAGGACCAGAAAGGGCCTACAGTTCACGAGCTAAGCAGAAACTTCTCTCACCAGGGGGAACACTAGTGATTTTCATTCAGATTGATCTGCTAGCACAGCTGAGCCCCACGTCCGCTTCTGGTCGACTCTGGTTTGGAGCATGCCAGTTAGAGCTCATCTCTCTGCCAGGCTGTGCAGAGCACAAGCTTCAAACCCTCCCACTGAGCCAGCTTTACAGCTTTTTTTTTTCTGTAAAGCTTGACTCTTCTGTATAAGCTATGCTCCCCTCTCCAGCCACAGAGGCCCAGGCAAAGGAGAACTTGGTCTGTTTATGCCCTAAAAACTATTTCCAAAGGAAGGCAGGGTTCAGGGCATGGTTTCACTTGGAGAATGTGGGTGCCATTGCTCTCAGCACGGAGTTGCTGGCAGAGGAGCCCAGGGCTCCAGGCTTTCGGGTTCCCTGAATCTGGGTATTTTTAAGGAAAAAGGAGAGTGGAGAGAGAGAAAATACGGAATAAAAACCAACAGACCCTTTTAAAATGTGCCATCTTATCTTGAATGTGGGTGAGAAAAGAAGAGGCAGATGGAACACCCAAAGCACATTTTTAAGGGTTTTTAATCTCAAGGAAAATGAAACACACCATTGACCTCGGTGAAATATATTACCTACTCAACCTCAAACCAGAAACTTCTCTGGTGTTGGCACAGTTTTACCATTGTAAGACAAGCTCCCAAAGGCCAAGCCCTCCAAGAGGCTTTGAACTAACCTGCACAGAAGGGGAGTAGCTGAAGGTTCCTTAAAATTGTGAAGCCAGAGAGTCAGTCAGTCCCCTAGGGCAGTGTTTCTTTGTCACCTGGGGTTTAATCCCTTTGGTGCGGTCATGACCCGAGTGTCAGCATGCCCTGAGTGTCTGCATTTGTAACAAGCTCCCAGGTGATTCAGGTCCAGGCAACACACTTTGAATAGAAAGACCCTAGGACTCTGGTTCTCAAACTTAGCTACATGTTAGAGTCAACTGCGGGGATTAAAAAGTCCTCGAACCCGGGCCCCACATCAGAGATTCTGAATTAACTGGTATGAGGAGGGCATAAAAATTGATATAGAGTCATGAAGAGAGATACTCCTATAGAGAGATAACTCTGGGAACAAATTATACATGGTACTGAAACAAACCAAGAACAAGCTTCTAGGTGTTCATGCCGAGTGGGTGCTGGATTGACGAGTGTGTCGGAAACAAATATGGTTAACCAGGAGAGAGTTAATAAGAGATGATGGTTTGGATGCAGAATCCACAGGAGACATGTTATGGGCTGCCAACTTTGATCAGTATTACACTGTGTCAGGACCTTTTAGCTGGACCTATTAGCCTGTAAATCCAGCTAAGGCATGAACCAGGGCCCGTTGTTTCATGTGCTTGATTTTAAAATTGCCACTGGAGTCTGACCATCTTATTTTATTTCTAAGTCTTTAAAACTGCAGCAATGGAATTGAGGAGGACTCTAGAGTGACCTCCTGCCCTTGTGAACATTGTGTCTGTAGACTATCTCAGAATTAATGTATCCCTTATTAAGATCATACTAATAGTAGATAGCACTTACGAAATATTTATTGTTAAGTCACTAGAATAGATATTTTACATATCTAACTGCTGGAGTGATGTTATCTCCGACTTAGAGTGGGGAAGCAAAAGTTGCGTTTGTGTCCACTTTACAGGTGGGAAGGTTGAGGTCCAGTAAGTTTAAGGCCTTAATCAAGTCCACTAGTCAGCAGGCTTTTCTACCTAGCTGTTACCTCTCTCATCATGACCAAAGACCGTGGGACTATGGGACTGGTTCGTCTGCAGAATCCAGCAGCTGAAGGCAGAGTGACTCAGTGGAATAAGTGGTGCTGGGTCCAGTGACATGGAAAGGTCACAAGTCAATGACTTCTGAATGAGCTGCAGCTTTAAGGCAGAGAGAACACTTATCATATCTTACAAAGTAGTTCTGTAGAGAAAACCTAGAGGAATGGAACATATTGCAGAGAAAATCATCTATCATGGTTTTCAAATCTTAGATTTTGTTTCCTTTCTTAAATCACCAAGAGCCATCAGGCACACAGTTTGCAAGAGGCCACAGTAAGAAGAAATGTCCCCATGCCAATCCTACTTCTCCAGACAGCCGAAGTCCTATCTCCCTCTGCTGGGTGACCGTGGTCAGAGTGGAAGGGGCCTGTTGCACGAGTAGTGTTTGCCTCACTCTTTATGTTTTATGAAGTCTCTCTCCCTAGACGACATTACTTATGTCCACGTGACCCCACTCTAAACACTCAGGATACACAGGCTCCCCAATTCACACCCGACAGATGAGAAAATCAGCGCAAAAGCTGTTTATGTAATTTGCTTAAATTTTTAAATGACTGTGCTGAGATTAGAGAAAGCTCCTTAATATGAACTCATTCAATTTATCCAACTAACATTTACTGAGTATGAGAAGCTTCTACTGGTAGAGGATCTTAATGTGTTACCACACTATTATGCTTAGTACTCCTGGCACAGATAACGTGCATATTTTGGGGGTTCACTATCCTTCCTCCCATCACAGGACCTTGGCACCCACTTTACTTAACTTGGCTGTCTCTCCCCTCTCCCTTCCAGAACACCTCCTTACCTAAGTTAACTTATCCTCAGGCATCAACTCAACCACAGCTTCCTCAGGAAACCTTCTCTGTTCTGCTTTTTGGATCTCTTTCTTGCAATAGTTTCTTTCCTTTAAAGCCTTAGCTCATTTGAAATTATGAGTTAGTTAATACGTTTACTTAATTAGCATGTTTATCTCACTGGGATGAGCTCTGCCACCACCTTAATACTGTTGCTGACACACTCAATGAGTAGAGGGGAAAGGGTCATGGAAGGGAAGGGGTGTATTTATAACAACCCACAGTTGGATCTGCAGAGAAAAAAAAAACTATGATGTCCACAGTTTCTTCATTATTACTATACCTATAGCTTGATTTCAACATGATTGACAGCTCTTTACACCCACTTGCTTTTTTTTAATTCCATCAATCTAAGGATACAGGGATGAGAGAATTATCTCCCTCAGACCATCTGGCTAATATTAATATATTAATGATATAATGCATAAACATTGTAGTTGATATCTTGCAGTCTGTCCCACTTTGTTGGTATTCTTTTCTTAATGAGCACTTTGTTCAGCCTTGTATCCCACTTAGCTGTGTGTGTGCTTGTCACCTCCGCTTGAAGATGAGCCCTTGGAGGGCAGAAATACATTGAAACTTTCCATTGCTTTTCTCGTATCACTGGGCAAATGCTCTGTAACTAATACCTTGACTCGAATACTTGATCTTATTTGTTCCTTATAATACCTCAATGATTATATAAGGTATCGATAGTCCTACCTGGAAAATGAGAACACGAGTTTGGGGAAACAAAATGTGTACAGCTGGCTATATCACAAATTATGGACCATGCTGAATCTGTATTTTATAATGCACGACTTGAGAGTTCTTACTTAGAAGAGCACATTAAATTTGGGGTCCTTGATTACCAGAAAGATATAAACAAACTAGAGGGAGTTCAGGTAAGAAAAGTAAACATGATTAAGCTTCTGGAGGGGTATGAGGAAGGATTAAATGAACTAAATATTTATAGTCTGGCTAAGGGAAGACTGAGGAGGAAGGCAAGCATGATTGATAGCTAGAATTATTCAACGCGTCAGCACAGAAGAGACAGAGTCACTAAAAAGAAGGAAAAGAAACCAGGAGCCAGACACAGGATTGCAGGGAAGAATATTTAGAACAGGACTATCTAAGATGAACTGTGAAATAAATTTTTAACAACAAAAACTGATTCGGTGCTGAAAAGTTTCCCAAGGGAAAGTTAAGAAACAATCCCCGGAGATGTCTCAAATCAGCAAGAGAAAATAACTAGAAATTGTCCTGCAGGGAACAGCTCTGCCCAGACATTAAACATGAAAGGGAAAGCTTTGCAGATTTTCTCTCTAATTTATATTCTTCTGGGATCCCACGAGGCTGAGGAAAGATGTGGGAACAATGGATTGAGGACTGAGTGCCGGGGGTTGGCTTAGATGTCACAGCCTTGACTCACATCTCTAATGAGTGGGCACAGAAGGCAACCCACTAGAGAGCCCACTCCAAGCTCATCCAAGGCTTTATTTCATCCAGGGACCTTCATTAACCTGCCTCATGGGAGTAGGTGAAATGATAATGAACCCAAACGAAAACTGGAGAGGAGGGTGCACATGTGCAAGCAAAGAGGTCCCGCTGATCCTCACAGTCAGATATGCATCAATCCAACAACCATCTTGGGTCTATGCATTTTGCTGTGTTAGAAACACACCCAAGATCAAATGGTGAGAGTAGGGCTTTTAACTCAGGTTTGGTGTTTATCATGACTCAGTCATTCTTTGGTTTCATTATATTCAAGGGATTCATAACGTGCCTCCAATTAAGCCTGGCACCCCAGCATCTGTTTCACTAAGAGTGAGGCTCTACATGGACAAAGAAACAGGATAAGTCAGAATACTGACAAGGTAGGGGTTGCTCTGTATAATCAATCATCAGTCTTACAGTGGCTAAGGATCTTGTTTCTAGACCAAAATCAGAGTACTTTGGGAAGATGTTGGAGTAAAGCCTGGGCTAAAGTGAACATGATACAGCATTTAGGCGACAACTTGCTACAAGTTAAGACTACTGAGGACATCTGTGCCTGAAGGCAAAAGGTTGCTCAGTAGGAAAAACAAAATAACCACCAATAGTATTCCCATGTAAAAGCAAACGGATGTTCAATTGAAGAAACAGAATGACAGAATTATCTTGCTGAAATCACAAATGGCCAACAAATTTATGGGAAAAAATGTTCAATTTTATTAGCAATCAGGGAAATGCAAATTAAACCCATAATGAGATGTTAATTCACATCCACCAGATGAAGGCAAATTAAGCAAATGAAAATACCAAGTGTTCATGGAGACAAGAAGCAAAGGGGACTTTCATATGTTCCTGGTGGGGGTTTTAATAGATGTGATATGTCATTGCCTTCTAAAACTAAAGATGTCTTTGCCGTGACTAAGCAAGTCTACCTCTAGGTATGCACCTTAAATATGATGGCAAAGTTTTACCTGGGAACATGTATAAGAATGTTCTAAGCAGCATAACTGACAATAGCAAAATTTTGAGTTCCCAAAGTTTATCAACAGGAAAATGGATAAAATTGTGGTTAATTATTACCAAGGAATATCATACAACAGAGTGGTTGAAATGCAGTCATACATATCCATATAGATGAATCTCAAATGCTTAATGCTTAGGCAAAATGCAGGTCATTATATCTCTTTTATCACAACCAAGTACAGGCAAAGCAAAATAGCATACTGAAGATGCAAGAATTTGCGGAGAAACTCTACAGCAGACAGTTATTCATTATCACAGAGATCAGAAAACTACTAATGGACTCAGGTAATTGTTGCTTTATTTTTGTTATGATTTTTTACATATATTATGTGTATGTAAAGTCCATAATTTAAAGAAATCATATAAAGTTGAAACCAGTAATATAACTAGAATTGATCTAGTCCATACCCTCATTTAATAAAAAAAAATTTTTGCTGCATAAAGAACAAATGGTGTGCAAATTAATATCAAATTTCAGAAATGCTACAAACCCATTTGTTAAAATGAAATATCTCTATCAAGTGACTCTATTAAGTGACTCAGGTCCAGATTTAGACCCAATCTTACTTTAGATCCAATCTCAACAAAACTTTGTCTCCAATTTCTTAGTCAAAATTAAAACAGAAACAACAACAGAAACAACAACAACAACAATCTCAGAAAAAAAAAAACAGAAAAAAAACCAACAATATTTGGGAGAAGTCTTAGCTGGACATAAGGAAGTAGATAAATGTATCATAAAATGTATTTTATGAATCCAAAATAAAATTCTTAATAAAACAAAATTAGCAGTCATGGTCATTTCATGGAAAAAATAAACATCTAAATGATGTAGTACTTTCAGAAATCATCCTGATAATATCACATCATATAATAAATGAGTTATAGTGACACAATGGGTCTATGAAGAATGGGTTTAAATCATATTCTACATACTTCTTAAAAGACAGTTGAGTGGAGAAATATTTCTAAAAGACAATGGAGAAATTTGTGAAATCTAAAAATATTGGGGCTTCACCAGAAATTCAGTTACTAAGACCAATGGCTTGAGTTAATAATATTTATATTATCTGCTTAACTCCCTTATTCTCTTATAAAAATGTAAATGTGGTTTTAAGAACATTTTAGATAGTCAGAATAAAGTTATATTGATAAGACCTCTTATTAGGTCACAATTCACTAAGTTGGTATTTTCATTAGATCACATGATAAAGATTCAATTAATTCAGCGGAACATTTTTGTCCTAGATACTCTTAAGAGTAGCCCTCTGGCAAGAACCAATATTGAAAGGATGAGTAAAGGACAAGGAAGAAATCTCCAGGTTGCAACATCACTGTTCAGTTCTGTCACAAGAATCATTGTGAGTGGTCTTGGAGGAGGTCTTCCGACATGGAGGATGTGAAATGACCAAGCAAGAAAGAAGTCACAGAATTTGGATTTGATAAATTAAGCTAAAGCACATAACAAAACTAAGAAGTAGTTTATAGGCACTGGGCTCTGGGAACTTAGCAGAAAAGAGAAACTCTCCCACTCAAGTCATGCCCTAGCTATAGACTTGAAAAATACGATCAATAAATACAGAATGATTTGTGTGTTTCCTGGTTAGACTTTCCCTCAAGAAATGAGAGTTGTGAGTAATATGGTTGTTTGGAACTATTCATAAAAAGCAATATCTGCTGGTATGACTATTGGCAAATTACCATTAATAATGAAAAGAAAGGCCTATTCAATCATATGCATTATTAGGTATTTCTAGGCCATACCATTGGACATAGTTTAGGCATTTCTAAACTATCAAGGAAAACATTTTTACTTAACAGTCGAGTTAAAGGGGTTTGCTTTTAAAACCTCAGGCTAAAATTTGTCAAAGAACTTCAGAGCACTATAATAATTTTGATCATCAATCAGCCAACCTGTATTTATTCACGTTTGCACAGTGCGGAACCTGAAAAATATAAGATAAGGAATCAACACTCTCGTGTGGGAGAAGCAAAAGTGTGATACTAAATTGTGCTGCAATTTACCTGAGTGCTGCAATTATAAAGGTGCATAATAATTTGCATTTTATTTTTTGCTATTACCCACTTGGCATATATAACATGTCATTTTATCTTGCATATTTTTTTATTGGCCTGCAGGGAAAATCTAAGTTGCTTATCCTTTCTTATTGACAAGTTAAATTTCACTTTACCTGAGATCTTGTTTGAAGGAATATATCTAAAATACATAGGGAAATGCCATGCCATGAAAATTATGGTGACATTAAGAAATACTCTGATTTCTGGGGAAAAAAAAAAAGTAACTTTGAAGAAAATTAAAGTTCTGTTATTCCAACCGGGTAACACCTTTGTGAACAAATAACCTCCCTTAGCTAAACTAATATCCTATAGCACTCACTTCGGTCTCTACTTAAAATGGGTGAGCTCTAGAACTGCAATAATTCTCACTGAAAGGCCACAAGTTTGAGTCTACTATGGTAACAGTATGACTTAGCTGTTTTCAGAGTGTAGCTTAACTCTCTGCTGGGGGTTGGGGGGGACATCATAAAAATTTAAAACTTTGTTTTCACAGCAAAATCCTATTACCTTGCAAAATGTTCCACAGCATGTTAAACATAGTGCCCAGTGTGAAGGACTTCCCTGGGCTGCCTCCTATGGGGCAGTACTGATGCTGTATAGCTTAGAGAGGAGCTATGGTCCTTCAGGGGCAGGCATGGAGAAGAAGCAGCCACAGGAGATGGCTGCACGTTTCACTGGGCATTGTGTCGATATTTCATCCAGTTACTGAGATCCCAAGCTAGGATTCATTAAGGTGTAACTATTGTGACAACTCAAAACTCTTAAATCCTTTTCTGCAGCATTGTAATGGAACAAGGAGAGAGAGAAGACGAAAAAGAAGATGCCGTTTACATTCTATGAATTGTAAATGTGCACAGTACTTACCCTTCCACTTTAGGGATTACAGTATTTTTCCAGAACCAAGTGACTTTTTATCTTTTTAGTTAATTAATCAAGCAATCCTCAGCGGGTTTTACTCATTATTCTTTTTACTCAAGCAATGCTAAGGTTTCCTGAAATTCATGTGAAATTTATGCATATGGTTCATCTAAGAGATTATCATCAGAGATAGATTAATCCATCAAAAATTTATAATTAGAGCTGGTAGTTGTGTAACAAATATCCAAAGAGAGCAATGTGATTCTAGTTTGATGTGAGTCTCTGACAACACTGTGGGCCAGAACTATGAAAACTGGAGAGAGCTCTAGCCAGGCAAGAACTCAGTCACTAATGCAATAAAAACTGTCTTTACACAGTGAGGGCTACCACGATTAACCCCAAAATTAAACATTTATAGGAGAAAGCTTGGGGGGTAGAAATCATCACTTCTTTGTGTATATGTGTTTTGGTTTTAGTTTAAGACATTGCTCCAAACAACTGCTTTCTTTTCTTATCATTATACTGACTGGAAAAAAGCATGAGGAAGAAGTTTAGAATGGTAAATTCTCCAAAAAAATATAGTAAGAATATTTGCTAAGTGTAATCTTAGGGCACATTCTGTCACAGAAAGAGATCATCAGTTTGGAAACTTCAGCACTGCCTTCAAACAGGCAGCATGAGGTGAAACTTAAAATTGTTTTGGCCAGGAAGTCGAGATTTAACTCAGGGCTTGTTTCCAAAGGACAGTGGTCATACTAGATTAGATGACCTGACTTGGTGCACCTGGAAACATCCCAGGAGCAAACCACTCTTGCATTTGAAGAATCCCAGACCCTTGGATCCATGCAACAGGAGATACAAGCCAGGAAGCAAAAGCACTTCTCTCATAAAAAATGCTCAACAAACAAATGGAGTGCTGGGATTCCCTTAGAAGGCGCAGTATCATCTCTTCCCTCTCCAGAAATAAGTAAAAACATCCCCCTCCATAAAAGAAAAAAAAAGGAAAAAGAAAAATCATGCCCCCCAAACTCTTGTCAAATGTCCTGCTGGCCTGGAAAACCATACTGCAGCCTGCAAAGAAATGTACTTTAGGAAGAAGTTTCAGCAGAGGTCCATTCAGGAATTTAGAACTGAAGCTCTTTCTTCTCAATGGAAACAAGGAAGTTTGCTGAGAGGTTAATTTGCCAGGGAATAAATGTAAGTCAGACACACTGAGAAGTTATAAATCTCTCCCTGGAAAAAAAAAAAAAATGCCTATCAGCAGTTCAAGCCAGCCCAGCTTTTAAGAGCATTAAAGCAAATGCACTAAGCCTAATATATTCACACATAACACATGTGGTGGCCGTTTCACATGCTTCATAACTCAGAGGGCAGCTGCTGCTGTGTGGGAAATGGATACTGTGACAGGTCACTGGTGATTTATACTGCAGCACTCAACAGAGGAGTGGACTGCTGGCCTGCCCAGGGGCACTGGGGTCCTGCCATGCTCCCTCCACTTAACAGCACACCCAAATGGAGGAAGTGACTTGATTTGGTTGGGTGGGTAAAAAGGTGGTACATGGGGGCAAGCAGCAAGCCTTACTTCATCAAGTCCAGACTACATAAACTTACAAACTATTTCAATAGAATATAATACAAACATACTTGAAGAATTAATTAATTGATGGGTATACCTCCTATTTTATTCATTAACATCTATCATCTACAATTCCCATCTTACCTGAGATTCTGAGACTCTACTTGATGCCTCTGCCTGGGACTCATGCCAAACATAGAAGATGGCATTTTACAAGAGCCTGCTAAAAGCCATGGTCCTCCTACCTCAGCATCAAGTTCTCACCTTATGCTGACAGTGTTCAGGGATGCCCTCAGTTGTGCCATAATAATCTTGCACAAATCCACAGCAGCTTCAGACTTTACCTAGAAAGTGGAAAGGGTCCCATGCTTTGTGCAAGTCTCTGTAATCCTTTGTTACCAATCAACAAAGTCTTTTAAACACTCTGCTGAATGGGAATTACACTACTGGTAAACTGGAGGCTTGGCCTTTTTAAGGGCACCTCCTACTGGTCCTTCCTTAGAGTGAACTATGCTTTCTTTATCACCAATTCCTACCATGTTCCCAAAGAGTGGATTTTGCTACTAAGAAAAAGGTGACACTCAGATTAATGAGCAAAGATGACCAGAGTGATTTGACATAGCCATATCTCTAATGTGCACTACCCTGTGTCCTGGGATCTGGGCAAAGGCCACCACAATTCATTTGCAATTATAACAGAAATGTATTTAGAAGCATAGAGAAGTTTAAAGATAAAGATGGACAAGCTTATCCCTGGGCATATCCCTTGTATGTGTATATTTTCATCTGCTTTTCAAGCACAAATTAATCTAAGAAGATAAACTTTTAAAAAGAAAAATAAAGTAGTAATAAATGATGACAAGTCTCTAGACAAGCAACTTAAGTGGGAGGGGGATATTCAATTAATTTAGAGATTAATAAAACATATATTAAATCCATTACCATTCATCTATCTCCAACCTTTGCCAGACCAAAGTCACTTGGGAAATGGCTTTAAAATACTGTCATGTAATGGACATTGTCCATTTTTGTACACCTTGACCAATGCAATACATTCAGCCAGGGCATTTCAGACCTTCAGTCCCCTTTGGTTCTGCAGACTTCCTACCTAGCAAGGGATGCCCCCTCTGAACTTCCCCTCTGTTGTCCCGGCCTCCCAACCTGCCAGAAAGAGCACAAGTCCATTTTCTGTACAGAGGCAGAGTTCTAAGCTTCGCCGCAGCGTCTGCGGGTCGCGAGGAGGATAATTTTTAAAGACACCTATTTACTACAGTGAGGATGGGCTCCCTGGCCCACCTTCCTTAGGAATAATTGCAGAGGACAAAGCTCTGGGAGAGAGAAGCCCGGGAGGAGGGAACCAGCCCGAGGGGGAGGAGGGATCGTGGGCATAAGAGCGCGCTGCTGCGGGTACCCGCGCACCACAGGCGCGTGCGCATACACACACACACACACACACACACACACACACACACTCACGCTTGCTCTTTCTGGCCAAACGAGGGTGAGGATGGAGTGCGCGTGCACGCACACGGATTCCTGCCCGCGTGTGGCCGCGCCAGGCTTTGGGAAGCTTCGGGCTGGCTGGGCGTTTGACTGCCTCAATCCCTAGCGACCGTGAAGAGGCGCATTCTGTGCTCCAGTTCGCAACCCTTGGCCACGCAGCACATAGCGGGGACAAGAAAGACGGAGCTTAGGACTCCAGGGAGGCTGGGGACTTGGCAGTCCAGATTTGATCCTTTTCCCTGTTAATTTTCAAGGCTCAGGTTGGGGCGCTCCTACCCAAAGCCTGGTCCCTTCTTGCACATTCTTTTCTTATGGATATGGGAAAAGGTCGTTTCCTAAGGGATTTGAATGTTCAGCTGGCGGCTCTCCTCCCCACTAGGCCTGCCCCCAGTACCCTAGCGCCCATCTACTTGTGGTGAAGTTCCGCAAAACGTGTGAACCTTATAATGTGTCACTTTGCTTTTTTAATTCTTTTGGCCCCAGGTCTGTATTCGAAGACTGCAGCAGCCTGGAGCAGCCTTCGGATCCCTCTTTCTGCGGCTTTAGCTCAAATCCAGTCGCCAAACAGTTTTGCCATTTTCAATTAGAAACTGCGTTTGCCAAGTACCAGGGCCAGGGGCTGGCTCCCCAGAATATTAATCATACGGAGTTTTGGAGGTATCCTGGAGATATCTGGAGACTTAGCTGGCGAACTGCATTCACCATTAAAAATAAAATTAAAATTTAAAAAAAAAACCTAAAACGTACCTCCCTCCTTCCTGACAACTCTGCGCTTCCTTGGGTACCAAGGTCCCCCCTCCTCCGAAATAACCCAAACATATTAGCTGTCCCTTTTCAGATTTTCAATCAGCAAGTCCAAAAATCCAAACCAGGAGACGCATGTATTCACATACAAACGAGTCAACCCCACCAGCTACATCCCGCACAGACTTCCTCAAAGACCCCTCAATGTCCTCCTCCTCCGCTGCTTCTGGCTCTCCAATTCGCCTTCCCCTTCGCAGGTTTCTAAGGCTTTAAGGATCCAACACAGTTCCTTTCAACGACATCCCCATCACCTGTCCCAGTCAGACCGCTCTCCAAACCAAGCCAAGTATTTGCAAAAGCAAAGATGAGAGAAGCACTAGATTTTTTTAAAGAGCGAAGAGGCGCCCCTCGCCCCCGCCGCCAACATCCTCCGCCCCCAAGGAGGGGGGAAAGTCTTCTGTCTTTTATCATCTGCGCGGAAATGGGGAACAGAGGGAGCGCCGAATATCTTTTTATTTTACCTCCACCCTAATTCCACTCTCGCCAAATGAAATGAGAAAGGAAAAGGGGTAAGAGGGTGGGCGAGCGACGAGAAGAAAGGAAAGAACCTCTTACCGGTGACTTGAAGATGCGCGCTGAGCAGGGAAGCTCCGAAGAGTACAAAAGCCAGCTTGGGTACCCAAACACATCCAAGACTATTCTCCATATTTCAGCCAACACCTTCGGGGCCGGGGGTCCTGGGCAGCGGCGGCACTCACACACATGCACTCACACACGCATGTACACATGCACACACACGCGCCGAGCCCCTTCGGCTTCCTCCTCCTCCTCCTCCTCCTCCTCGTCCTCTTCCTCCACCTCTTTCTCCACCTCCCCTGTGCCTCTTCTGCCTCCGAAGCCTTTTTCCTTGTCCACTGAGGGAATCAGCAGCAAAAAGAGGCAGCAAAAAGTTCCACTCGGTCCAAGAGATTCCGAGCCCGGGTAAAGTAACTCAAGGAGAGGGAGGGAGCAAGAGAAGGGAAGATAGCTTTCGGCGGGGCTTGCAAGTCATCAATAAACAGAATATCCAGGAGGGACCCAGAGGAGTGGGCAAACAATCCTGTGACTGGACTGGGCATTAAAAGGTTGAGGCTGGTTCCATGTCGTCGGTTGGGTCAAGTTGAAGAGGAAAATCCGCGCGAGAGCTGGTGATGCTGTTCGTTTTGCTTCCAAGAGCTAGGGGACCAAGGGAGGAGAGGCGGGGGGCTGCGGGGTGGAGCGCTCTCACTTGTTACTGGGGTGTCCGCCAGCGGTGTGTGAGCTGGGAGTTGGAACCGTACTATCCATTGATCCGGAGAAGTGAAGGGCTGGAAGGGAAAATGTGGAGACCGGAGGGAAACGAACTGGATCAGGCAAAGATTCCACGCGAAGGGGGGTTGGGGGCAGAGAGACGAAGGCTTAGGGAAAAAAAAAGAGCGGACGGAGGAGGCTTCCAGCAGCTGCATTCGCCTGGTCTACATATCAATGCGCAGGGATGCCCTCTGCGGGCCAGGCGTGGGAAGTCACTTTTGTCAATGAAACCAGCCAACACCGTGAGCGTGTTTTGCAGCAATCATTTCTGACACTCCACATTCAGGAAATTATTTTTATATGACTGTGAAACCTAGGTGGGTGTTTAAGCTAGGGCGAGTGGCCGGGGTGTTTACGTCCTTCCTTGCCCTCAGCATTACTTAAAAGAGAGGTTTTCATTTGGTGAAGAAAATAAAAAGTCACCCAATGCAACTCTCTTCTAAAACTAGTGGGAAACTGAGATCCAGAAATACAATGACCAAATCCCAGACCACTGTTTCCTGACATAATAGTTAGTGTCCTCTTTGTGTAAAAGATCTTATTTCACCTGTCTTCATTCTTTTCCAGATGTGATTCAACACGTTTAAAAGCACTAACCATGTTTCCTATGTTCCACGTGTACTGATGGCTCCTAGGAAACATGGACAGGAGATTTAGTGAGATTCACTCACTGTCCTCCAGGGGTTTTTTAATCAGTTGAGAGAGAAGCATAAATGGATAATTATAAATTATCATGATAAACACACGATGGTCTATGTAATAAGGAAGTGTTCTGGGAGAACAACAAAGACACTTCTTCAGTCCCTGGATATGGAGTGAAGTGTGCATACACACACACATACAGAGAGAGAGAGAGAGAGAGAGAGAGAGAGAGAGAGAGAGAGTGCGCAGGGTGTGAACAGGAAAGAACTTTCAGGAAATTGTTTTGAGTTACTTTTATATCTTGTCTCTACTGGGAGATCTCCAGTGTCTTTGAGCAGAGAGGTTGTATGTCTTTCATCTTTGCACTCCTCACACATGCTAGGGTGAAACTTGGATAACACACATGCCATATATTTTTGCTGAACTGGCAAACTTGGAAACCAATTAATTTGGGCAGAAAGGATGATGAAGAGATGCAACATTTTGGTTAATGTTTTTTTTTTTTTAAGATGTTCAGCTGAACTTTTCTCATTCCTCATTGTGTTACATTATTCATTTTTCTCTCTTCTGCACACTTTCTTGTCATTCTCTCAAATTCACCAGGGGGTCAGAGGATAAAATGTAAACATCTATTTAGAAAGGAGAGGGGGCGGGAATTAACAATAAGGATCAAATTACCACCAGGAAAATTCCCATGACATTAAAACTGGACAGGAGTGTTTCCAATCCTTAGTCCTGTCCATTTCTTCCTGCTATGGAAAAGTAAAAATAAGATGTACCCTTTAAGCCAGAACTTTCTGAAGAAGGATATATACTTGTTTTGTTGTTGCTTTTGGTTTGTTTTGCAGTGCTAGGAATGGAACTAAGAGCTTCCTGCTTGCCAGGCAAACTCTCTACCACTGAGTCACATCCCCAGCCTGGAGCTTAGGTTCTCTGGAGTGCAATGATACTCTCTGTTGACCCAAAATTTCTCAAAACACCCAAGTTTCTATTACCTGAGTATATGGAGGTCTCTGAAGGTGCAAAGTGTTTTAACTGAGTCCACTGAACTTTCTAGGAGATCCTTGCTAAAAACCTTCCAGGAGTTTGTGAACATTCAGAAATTTTATGAAAAATGATTGGCTCTGGGCACATGCCCTTACTCACCTCCCTGAGGTGAGTTTGGGAATGTTTAGCTTTCCTCAGATGAGCAAAATGAGTTCAAACCTGTCCCCTGCTGAAACTGTAAAGAACCATTAGATAAGAGGGTAAGGATGTGAGAAGAACTGCAGTCTTCCTGAGAGAACAATAAAGTCCATTCTTTCCCACATCAGTAAAAAAGATGCCCTCAAAAAGTGGGAAGATAGGAACCAAAAGTGTCCCATGTCACTCACATCTCTTTAAAGGTACCCTGTTCAGCTTCATACCATGAATCTTGCTAACAAATTACTCTTCACTATGGTCCTTAAGTGATGTACCCAGAGTAATGCAGACCACCAGTCCACTGGACAATGATCTTCTAGAAAATATCCATTGAATACTCTTTGTCTTAGATGCTCACGTGATTCTAAAACTGAGAGTAAATGACCACCGTTGCTTTTATGCTCCTACCCAGAACTCTTCCTCCACCTCAGATGACTTCAGCTTGATTTTGGAGTCTTCTCTTGGAAACAACCTTGGTATTTTTGACTCAAATCTCAGGAGTTTATTCTGGGGAGACACAGCACTTCCTTATCCCTCCTCTCAGAGGTGTCAGACCCACTTCCCACCTGGCTTTCTCATCAGGGAAAAAGTAAACCAAAATATAAGCTAGGAAGAGGAAAGGAATGGGAGTCACAGAAAATAGTTTAGTGTAATTGATGGTCTTTCTATAACCCAAGACAGTTTAGAGCCCCCTTTGATGATTTAATATGGTGGAAAAACATAGGGGATTCAGACATGGTTTTGAGTTCTGAAGAAAAATTCATCAATACTTTCATTTATTCAAATCACATATATCCTAAATTATATGTGTTTCTGTGTGGGTGTGGAGGGAGGTATCAGGAAAAGTGTTTTGTTTTGTTTTCCTGAGATTAACCTAAGATTAGCCAAATTAAAAGTATGTAATTCATTTTAGAGATCCCACTTTGGAACTATATTTCTTGTTCTACCTTAACTCAGAAAATTAATGATATTTATCTATTTGTGCTCTGCCAATATTGTCAACTGACTTTGGATACCTTCAAAAAGATATTTTAGGAATTTATTGGCAAAAGTAATAACATGTAGTCAATGGTACATGTTAAGCTATGAATTTTACTGAATGTCAAACTATGTGAACAGGGCAATGTGATAATTTACCAGTCATTCATTTATTTTTAAATAGCTATTATGTTAGAAAATTGATTTATGTACTGTCCATGTAGCACATGTGAATTTAGGTATGATATAGCCATTGTCTTTGGCTAATTTATATTCATGAGATGAAGGATGTGTTTTAGTTGACATTGGTTTGATTTTGATTTCCGGTTGGTTGGTTGCTTTTTTGGCTCTGAATACCTTTTTCTTCGTTTTGGTGGTAGTTTGTGGTGAGAGTACTACCCCTCCACATTTTCAACCACAAAGTTGAGAAGTAGGTCCCAAGTCACTTTAGCCTGTCCTTCTGATTATGATGATAAATTTAGAGGTGAGCCTACCAGCCCATCAGAGTGAAGATGTTTGCTGGGGCTGACAGGATTGAGACCTCATGGAATCTCAAGGAAGCACTGCTAGGAGAAACCCTCCCCCCAGACTGTAGAAAAGCATGAGCTTCAGTCAGAGTGCTAATTTAGGAGAAATCTTGGCATTTTCAATTAGTTCCTCTGAGGAACTTGTAGTAGACAGGGTCCTCACTCCATAATCCTTCCCAACTCCACAATGTCAATATCCTAATCCTCAGAACATGTGAATAGGTCACCTTACATGAAAAAAAAAAAAAAAGGATTTTCAGATGTGATAAAATTGACCTTAGGATGAAGAGATTATTCTTGACTACCCAGTGGGCCCAATGTAACCCTGAGTATCTTTAGAAAATAGAAGAAGGAGACAGAAAGTCAAAGACAGAGAAGGAGATGTGACATCAACAGCAGGGGTCAGGACAGAATGATTCCATTACTAGATAGGACCATGAGCCCAAAAATGCAGGGATGCAGCCTCTGAAAGCTGCAGAAGGCAAAATCCGATTCTTCCCTGAGCCTGCATGAGGTATAGTCCTGCTGATCCCTTGATCATGGTTGTGTCACACTGATTCTACCTATGTGATATCCCTAAATAGAAGGTCATAAACTTGTGGTGTTTGAAGTCACTAAATTTTTGGTAGTTTGTTACAGGAGTAATGGGAAGTCAGTACAGATTTTGGTACTGTGACATAAGGGTACTGCCATAACAAATTCTTAAAAATGTGTAAGGAATATTGGAAATGGGCAAGAAGCAGAAACTGGAAGAATTTTAAGAAACATGAGAGGAAGAAGCCTAGATTGCTTTGAATTGACTATTGGCACAGATAGGAACACCAAAGGTGTTGCCATTGAGGAATGAGATGAGACACCTTGGTTATAGAGTGACGGGAAATTAAGCTTTATTGTGACTAACAGTTTCGTGTGGAGCAAAACTTGCAAGTGATGAACTCAGATATGCACTGAGAAGTTTCCAAATTGTTGAAGATGTGTCCAGATTATTTTCTGCTGTTTATAGTAAAATATGAAAAGGGAAATATATAACATGGGAAGGGCAATTATGCATAAAGAACCAGTGGTTAATAATTTGTGAAAGTTTCAATCTATTCAGTTGACAAAAGACATTGAATTGAGAAGATCTGTGATCAGGAAGTAGGCCTGGAGAGAAAGCCAAGAGGAGACAGTCTCTTCGGCTCATATACCAGAAAGGTTAAAAGGTAAGAATATGTAGTCCCATGGCAGGAGCTTTGAGTAAATTAGGCATGAGACTCAAGAATAATCTCTTCATCCTAAGGATGCTCTTAGTTGTCTCATCTGGAACCAGAAGTACTAAAGGGTAACTAATTTTATTTATTTTTTAATTTTTAGAATACCAAAGAGATTATCCAGGAAAGGCCCACAGAGGAGCCACTTATTCAATGGAGTGAATACTTAAGATATACATGGGAGATCAACAAGGTTCTTGGGAATGTTTTACATTTGTCAGTTTAGTCTAGCAGAGAAAGGACAAAATGAAATGAAGCTTTTGGACTTCTAAATTCTATGGATAGGAAATAGACTGATAAAAGCACTCAACTACTAAAATGTGCTAACTTTCATGGAAAATAAAAAAAAAGGGGTAGAAAAGAACCAAGAAGATGGAGCTATAAACCTTAGAACTATTACTAAACCTTGAAAAATAATGCTGTTTTGCCTGGCTGGATTTCAAAATTGCTTGGGACCAATAACACCATTTTTTCTTCTATTTTATCCCTTTGAACAGGAATTTATAGAAACTGACTTCCTATGCTTTCACACCACTGTATTTTGAAATTATATCATTTGTTTTCTAATTTTGCAGGTGCACAAATAAAGATGAATTTCTCACTAGTATGGATTATACCCAGAGTCTCACCCATGCTGTATTTAGATGGTGAGATTTAGGAGCATTCAGCTGATAATAGGTAGATGAGCTTTAGACCTTTGAATTGATGCTGCTATGAATTAAAGCTCTGGGATGTTGGGAAAGGGTGAACATAATTTCCATGTGAGATGGATGTATATCTTCCAAGGGAAAGACTATGGTGGAAGAATAATGGTCCACCAAAAATAGCCACATCTTAATCCTGGAATCTATGAATATGGTACATATCATGACAAAAGGCATTTATGCATAAAATTAAGGATTTTTAGATAGGGAGATTATCTCACATTATCTAGGTGAATACATTGTAATCACAAGGGTTCTTATAAGATGGAGAAGGGAGGCAGAGAATCAAGTTAAAGAAGGGACATCATGAGGAAGTCAGAGGTCAAGGTGATGCCATGTTGGAGGGGGTTCCCAAGCCAAGGGATGCAGGCAACCTACCAATGTTGGAACAGGCAAGAACAGACTCTCCTGTGGGGCCCCCAGAAGGAACTGGCCCAGTGAGCACCATGTTCTTACAAGTGCACGACCTATTTGCTGACTCCTGATCTCCAGAACTCTAAGATAACACATTTAGGCATACTTTTAGTCACTAACTTTGTCACTAACTTTTTAAATATGTTACATAAACATCTGTTTAAAATACTAACACAGAATCTGAGAATGAAGTTGAAACTGTAGAATGAGAGTAAAAAGAAGGAGAGAAACATAGTTCTTGGTGACATCCCATGAGCCATTGGAATGAGCCACCACAGTTAACCCCAGCCCTGTCTTTGGATTTCTCAGTTACAAGGGTAACTTTTAAAAAAAAATTTGGAATGAAGACTAAGATGGGTATCTATCCTGTACAATATAAACTAATTTTTAAAAAGATGATCCTTATTAAGTGCCCTTTCCACTATGAAAATCATGGTTTTTATCCAGTTCCAGTCTTGCAACTGATATTTGGATGTCAGAAGTCAACAGAAGTCTAATTTTGGGTGTGTAATTATGTGACAGTGAAGGGAAGACATTATTATTTTTAGTCAACAAAACTTTCTCAATACCCATTATTTTTGTAACATAAGTATTAAAAGGAAGAATGAGTTCTTACTTTTAAACAGCCTCCCATGTAGAAAAAAAAAGGCAGATATCTTTTTTGACCTAGAATTAAAAGTTCAATATAATAATAGCTTTTTTAAATACTCATGTAATTTAGAGGAAGGAGAAAATGAGATAGTCAGAGATTATCTCTTGGAGATAACAGAACTCCACTGGGACTATGAACCCAGCAAAGCATTTAAGGTGATTATGGATATGAAACATTCTGGAGATATTGAATCAGTCTGGCAGATGGGGGTAATTTGAGTAGCATCCCAGCAGAAAGAAAATCCCTAATGATGAGAAGGTTCTAGAGTGCTTATGCTTCCAAAATATCCATTCTTCCTGTCTTCTCATGTTTTCTAAAGTGCAAAAATCACTTGTAAAGGGGATAGCTGAATCATTTTTGTCAATCTTTAAGGAATAGAAGATGCATTTATACCTGAAACTAGACAAGTTTTTTTTTTGATGCAAGGGTGGGGGTGGGGGAGAAAGGCTACTATAGCTATTTCTCAATGTAGGCAGGTGAGCTTGATGTAAGTCCCAGGCAGGACCTGAAAATTAATTATAAAAGACACAATTTGTAAACACTTATGAAAGAATGCAAGGCTACTGGGAGCCAGCATGGGTTCACTTAGAACAAATTATTGCAGATTGAAACAGCTGGAAAATGTCACAGATGAATCATATCCAGATCTTAGCAAAGCATTTTATAATATGATCATGATATTATTGTTAAATACCTAAGTTAAATTTGACCTCAAGTGCACATTATGGTGACTCACTAGAAACTCTTCTAGGAAGTGTTACTATGATCAATGCCAATGGATGACCAGTTAGAAGATAATTCTCAGAGAGCTCTACTTCCCCTCAACCCTATAGCAAGAGTCTTTTAATTGCTAAGGATAGAGATAGTCAAATTCTTGACAAATTAGTTGTGGATATAAAACCAGAAGGTATCACTCAGATATTTGGTGACACATTTAAAATTCCAAAAGAGCCCAGTAGAATGGAAAAGCGAAATGGATCTATACATAAAATGAACAATAATATTTGTAAAAGGACTACATTTAGGTTCTACAAATAAAGGATGTGAAAAAAGGTTTAGACTTCAACTGAATGTAAAGAAATATCCAGTCAAAAATCCAGTGACAAAATATGACACATTAGGGACAACTCTGTACCCAAGCTGCTCTGCACCTGTAGGATTCCTCAGGTTTCTTTGCCCACAGACTGCCTTAATTCCCAAATTGTATGACCTCCCTCTTTTTTTTCTTTTAATTCCCTCTTCTTCCTTTATCACTCTTGTAAATACAGGTATCCTCCATAGAATTCAGAGTTAAAATATACTACTAGTATAGGTCCTACTTAATGTGTATTATATATTTAATGTATAACTTTTAATTAAGTATACTATATAGCACATTAAATATAATGTGAAATGCAACTATACATATATATTTATATATAATATGCAATGTATATTTTAATATAAAATGTAAATAATTGATATATTAATACCATGTAATTTTAATTTTGTTCTAATATTATATATTATTATAAATAATCTCCCATGATTTGGGAGTAATTGCAAGTGGTTAAATCCCCTACTCTGTAAGGAAGTATGAAATAGACACTAAGAAAATGGTTTTTCATGGTCCTGTCAGTGGAAAGAGAAAGAGTGAGAATGCATGCCCAGCTACTGCCCCTTTAAGAGCAGACGTGTTTTCCTGTGCAGGGGAAGAGGAGCATGCTACCATGCTGTCACCATTTATATGCTTGTTACATATCATGCTTTATGCCAGGCACTTTAAGTGTGTTATCCTGTTTAATCCTCATAACAATCTTGCTAAGTACTTCTCTTCTCATTTGCAGATGGAAAGCCTCAAACTAAGAAAATTAAAATTGCTAGGCAATATCACACAGTTAATAAAGAGAGGAGCTCACACCTGAGTAGCTCCACCTACTCCAGGATACCTATGCCACCAGCAGAGTCTACTGGTCACTCTGCTCCAGGCTACATACCTGCCTGTAAGCCCACCATTAGAACCAGCTGCTCAGAGAGGCACCATCTCTTCTCTGTGGCTAGCAGTGCCTTTCTTGGTTATGGGCTGTGTCTTTAGTTAAATCATGAATTACTGTAAAAGCTCTAGCTGAAGAACCCATAAAGAATGCACAAAATGTGTTCTGCTAGTGACGTCCTCTGAGAAATGGTAAGGGAACTTATCCTGAATTCGAGAAAATATTGGTTCATGATACTGCAAACATCTTATAATGGCTGGGATGTCGGAGTCTTAGCAATCTGAATGGATATTCTTCATATCCTGTCAAACACAGTCCCTAGCCAGCCTCCCAGCTGCCCACAGGGAAAGCAGAGCTGGCTCCATTTCAATAGTTGTCTTCAAAAGTTTTCCTCAGGAACATGGGTAGTTTTTTCTATAATAACCCATGGCAATGGAAGGAAAAAAAAAGCCTTATTGATTTCCAAAATGGGAAAAGAGCTTTCCTTCTATCTTAGAAAATAACAAAAGCAAGTTCTTTTGCACATAGAAAAGTATCATTTTTGCACTTGAATACTCTTGAAAATTGGTACTTTGGCACAACTCTATCACTGGTACTGAGGGAATACTCCTTTGGAGACTGGTAAAACTGCTTCAGAAATAGCCTATTTGTTGCTACAGTGCTGAAGTACAGAGGTTTAATTGAATAATTTCTTGTTTCTGGTTCTACCTTGTGAAGCTTTGCACAGGCTCAACTGCTGGCCTTGAACCATGAGAAACTTAGGATGTTTTGTCCTTTTACAGTGTGGGCTCTCATGTCCACAGCAGCGACAGTGTCCAAGAAAAAGGAGAAAGGGAACAAGCTCATCTTTTTGTGATGGTAAAGGATAAGAGGGAAACTTGAGGAATCTTGGAAGAAAGGTTGAATTCTTCACTAGGCAAAGTAATAGATAAGAGAAGGGGGAGATTCTACTCTAAGCTTCTGTAACATAAAAGGACTGGCACATTTATATGTCACACATTTACTTACCATTATCAAACCATTAAGATCTAATGCTCCAGAGGGTGAAGCAAGAACATTTGCCCAATGATATTTTTTTAAAAAATAGGAAAATATAGGCATTTTAACTTCTGCACATGGTATTGCCTTTGGTCATGAACATATTGGCTGCATCTCCAAACCTGATTAATTAGTAGGAGTTTTGTGTAGGTTCATGTATATTTCACAAAATATAGAAATGTGATTTTTCAAAGAAATTGTTTTAGGTCGTTTAAAAGTAAAAAAGCCCATGCAGTCAAAGAGTTTAAATTGTTTCTTTTTCATGTGACAACAAAAACTTTCATGTAGATATATTCATGTACATATTTTTTCTTGGGACATTTGGCCTTTTCCTTGAAAAGGAAGGAAGACTTTCCAATGCAAGTATTTTCTTAAGGATTCAGTGAGCAAAATTGACAACAGGAGGTGGGTTATCTGAAGACAGCACTTCTATGTAATGGACTAAGCTGTAGGCCTGAAAGATGACACTAGGAAAAATATTTAATGTCAGGCCATTTCATGACATCCCAAGTGAAAATGTGGAAAAAAATATTCTCATAGTGTTATATGATCCTACTTTTCTAACATACACACATGTACACACACACACACACACACACACACACACACTTTTCTAACATGGTAAAAGAGCATATATTTAAGACCAGTGAAACCTAAGTTTAAGTCAGATCTGTGTACTATATGACTTCAGTCAAGTTACACTCTCTGAGCCTCTACTTCCACCTCTATAAAATACAAACACAAAAATGTTTCAAGAGTCATTGTGTCTATCCAATCTCTTCTCAACACAGCCATACTGCTCCTTCTAAAGTATATGTCAGATTGAGTCACTCTGCTCCAAACTCTTCAATGGTTCTACCCCTAGCTCATCTTACTCAAAATTCAACTTCTCTACAATGTTCTGTAATGACCTGCCCCTCCACTCTTGGTCACTCTATGACCTTGCCTCCTAGGTGTTCCTCTGTTCAGCTCAGGGCTCCAGCCACAGGTCTTCTGACCTTCCTGAACCACACAGGGCACCCACTCACCTCAGGGCCTCTGCACACACTTCTCATCTCTGGGGAATTTCCAGTCAAATATCTGAATGACTTTCTCCCTAATTTCCTTAGGGTTTTGCTCAAACATCACTTCCTCGGGGAAGGCTTCCCTGACCTCCTTGTTGGTGAAGCTGTCTGAGGAGTACCATTTTAAGTATCAGAATCAGGGGTGTTATGGTTTAGATGTGAGGTATTCTCCAAAAGATCATGTATGAGACAATGCAAGAAAGTTTAGAGGTAAAATGATTGGGTTATGAAAGTTTTAACCTAATCAGTGCATTACTCCCCTGATAGGATTACTTGGATGGTGATTGTAGGTAGGTAGGGTGCTACTGTAGGAGGTAGGTCACTGGGGATATGCCTTTGAGATACATATTGAGTCCCTCTTGAGTAGAGCTCTCTGCTTGCTTCCTGGTGTGATGTCCTAAGCCATTTTTTCTTGCCACACTCTTCCACCATTAAGTTCTGCCTCACCTTGAATTCCAAGGAATGGAGCTGGCCTTCTATGGATTGAGACCTCTGAAAATGAGAGCCCTAAAATAAACTTTCTCTCCTCTATATGTTCTTGTCAGATCTTTGGGACACAGTGGAGAAAAATCAGACTAAAACTAGAACTTCCCACTCATCCTTTAGATCTCGATGCCATTGTTTCTTCCTTAGAAAAATCATTGCCGAATAGATCAGATTCTCCTGTTGGAACTGCTCACATCTCCACGTGCATCTCCATCAGTGCACTTACCACAGTGGTGGTGATTTTGCCTGTGTTGTTGAATAAGATCGTCTTTCTCCCCAGACTATGACCATAGTGAAAATACAGTTTTTTGCACACTATCCTATTCTCAGCAGGGCAAATAGTGACTGGCACTTAGTAGGTGCTCAGTATGAGCTTTTCAAAGGAGTGACTGTACTGACTTCACATGCAGAAGCTGGGGAAGAAAAAAGACTCATGGTCTTGGACCAGGGATCCCAGCCCCCTTTCAACAGACAGTTTCTGTGCCAGGAAAGGATAAGTCCTGAAGATCAGTTCCAGTGTAACATCCAGTGACAAAACTGTGTCCTGGCATTGAGACTGGGAGATGGACAAGAAGATGGGGATCAACACCTGAGATTAAGTACAAGGGGGAGGACCCACACTAGAGAGAATCAGGATGATTATACAAAATGTACTTTGTAATGAAGAGTTTAAAGTTGTCTGTCAAAGGTTATTCGCACTCTGGAAAAATTCTTATCAATTTAATGTAAGTGGAAATACAGGATCTACAACTATGATTCACACTATTGATTGCCATTGTATAGAAATTGCACAAGTAGAAAAAAATTAGGATGACACAAAATAAAATGCTATTCAGAGGTGAGAACATGAGTGGTACATGTATTTCCTTTTTTTTAGACCTTTTGAATAATATACAATTAACATGATTCACTGTTAAAATCAGAAAAACATTAGAATGTAATGGACACCTCTTGTCTTTATTTTCTCTAACCACTCATCTTTCAGACTGCTGATCCTCCATTTCCCTGTACAGAACCAAGCATTCTTCCTCCTTATCTCAGGATGTTCTTTGGATGTTTACCCCCGCCATGGTGTAGTGCTAGGAATGTGACCATGATCTACCTAGAACCAAAGCAATGCATGGAGGTGGTGCTGGAAGGCTTGGGCAGAGTGGAAGTGTGTTCCTGTTGGATCTGAGCTTGGGTGGGGCAGGGCTGTGTTCCCACTGGACTTGAGCTGAGAGATTTCACGTCTGGAAGCTGCTTCCTTTTTTGTCAGCCAGAGGGAAGAGGTTGTCCGAGGATTAGTCACACATGACGGGAAAGAAAAGCCGAGAGGGAAGCAGAGTCCTTCTCACCTCTTCTGAGCCTCTGAAGAAGTTCAGATAAGAAACAATCATATCCCCAGTCGACTTCTTAGTTACATGAACTATCAAATCTATTGTGTTTATTCAGTTTGGTTTGGGTTTCTGAAACCAGCAAAGTCATGAGTGATGTGGAAAAATGACCTTGCTTTGTCCTTGTGCATGGGTGACAATGGCAGGATGGGATGTGTATAGGATGAGTTGGCCTTTACAACTGCTATGGCTCTGACTACTACATATATAGGGCCTTCTGGGGAATCTTCCTGGTTCTGAGAGATGGTGAATCAGTCTGAATACAGCCCTCAAAAGGCCAATGTTACAGCATCCTATATCCATCACTGTAGTTTCCCCTGAATCAACAAACTGAAAGCTGTGTTTTCCCCAAACATAATTTTCATAAATAATATTATCTTTTTATTCTTAATAAGAAAATTCCCATAATTTTTGGCTAATATGAATATCAAAATAACTGAGGAATCTTGATAAAACAGCTACCTTCTACTTAACAGCATATGATCTGTTCATTTAGATTGACATGCATACTTCAAATCACATAAACTCTACATAGTATGTTAACTTAGAAATATTTTTCCCATGCTTAGCTTTTAGCAACTAACATTCTTCTTCTTCTTCGTGTGTCTTTTGATCATTCACGTCTTCACCAGCTATTTCTCAGTCATGCCTAAAATAGTTTTTCAGAGCATCTTACCTTATAATGTTGAGATGCAGCCATTTTGAATCCAGACCAAAATTAGTTATTTCCCATAGAATCATGGTAATTTCACTTTCATATTTTCTTCATAGATATAGAACTAATGTCTTCAAAACATAACCATGTTCAATAAAACCATCATTAAAAGGCTTGTTTACAATGACCTCAAATATCTTGTAATCTTGAGATTATATCTTTAGAAATAATTACTAACTTTATTATAATTCTTTTACCATTAAAAATAACTAATTATGTTAGTGACCTGTGTAAACATACATAACTGTTATTGATTGAGATCAGTTCAGAGGTTTTTTTTTTTTCCACTTTGAAGAAGTGCTCTGTAATATTTTCCAATGTAGGATAAGATATAACTTTCTTGGGGAAAAAAAATCTTTGCTTGGAGTATATGTACTGTTTGGGTCTGAGCATGAACAACTGAAAGAAAAACTGTTCCTAAATGCACAACGCTTTTGACACCAGTTGTGTGGTTTCCAAATACCAAGCATTTCTCCAGAATACCAACCTGGAGTCCTACAATTTAGTACAGTCCTGGCATTAACTACCCAGAGTTAGCACAGATCCTACAGGTTCAGGGCTCAGTCCCCCAAAACTGTGCTGTGATCTGCTGCCAGTCTCAAGTAACAGGTATTCAGGTTATTCACAGATCTGTCTCACTTGACTATAAAAATCACACATTCCACAACCTCTCCTTCATGTTTGATCATTTGCTCTCAAGACATACAAAACTCAGGGGAACGCCTTACTTAAATTTTTCAGTTTTCTATAAGGGATGTTATCAATAGTCAGATAAAATCATACACAGGGCAAGGTCTGGAAATCTGCTGTCCCCGTGGAGTTGGGGTACACCACCTTCCACGCACATGGATGATCTCAGCAACCCCAAAACTCTCTAAACTTTGAAGGTCCTTATGCAGGTTCCATTATACTGGCGTAAAGAACTAAACCATTGGTAACTGACAAGGGAACTCAGTCTCCAGACCCTCCCCGGAAGGGAAGTGGCAGGTATGGGAAGGGAGAGAAGGGGATGAAATTGCCAGCCCTTCAATCACATGGCTATTTCCTCTGATGACCAGTCCCCCTGACTGAAGCTATCTAGGGACCCCAGCCACCATTCAAGCTATGAACATACAAAAAGACTCTCATTTTCCTGCATATTCCAAGAGTCTTAAAAGCTCTTGTGTCGGGAAAAAAAAAAAATTATACCAAAAGATGTTTCTGGTACCACTATCACTCAGGAAAGTACAAGGGTTTTAAGAATTCTGTGTCAGGAACAGGGAGCTGAGACCCAGTATCTATTTCTTATTATGTCACAACAGGTAGGATATGCGCCAGCCCTTGCTGAACTCACTGTCTAGAAAGCCAAACAAATGGACAGAGAGACAAGTGCAATTCGGTGCCACAAGCGCTGAGACCTGTGGAGTAGAGGACATTGGGGGAGGGGGCACCACGGTGATGATGACGACAAGGATGACAACATTGAAGAAGAGTGTTTCTTCTGGACACCAGAAGGTCCAGAAAGACTGAGGAAGGAATATACAGGTGGCCCCTAATGAAGAGTAAAAACAAAGAAAGAGCAATGTGTATGGCCATAGAGGTGGCGTGGGGTGCCCCTGGGAGGGAAAGGTGGGATGTCCAGGCAGGAGACTAGCAGTAGCAACAGCAGAGGTGAAAGGAAGACTGTCTCATCCTTCTAAAAAATCAGTTGGTTTCATTTTTCCTTTGTTCGTTTACTTTTTGTTTTAAATTTCACTGTGCTGAGAACTGGTGAAGACACTATTAGAAAACAAATTCCCAGATTTTGAAGGCCCTCGGATTTTCCAAGACAAAGCTTGACTAATATGGCATTTCCCTGCCAGATGGGCAAATACTAGAAATAACCAGCATTCATATCAAAGGCCAAATTCATGGTCATTTGAAAAGTGCATGAATTTCCAAGAAGCAAATTCATTTTAAAGAGCCATATTAGTCAAGCTTTCCCTGTCCCCGCTGCAGGCAAATCATCTCCATTGAGAGGTGTCCCCAGTACTGGCTCTGCAGACAGGTCTGTCCTTCTCAGGACACATCTGCTTAATGAGAGCTGAGATGTACTTCCTAAGCTGACATCTGCATTCAAAAATATATTTTGAGCTTTTACTGTGGGTGAGCATAGTGCTAAGTGGTATGTATGTAAGACACAAGATTGAACCCATCACCAGTTCCTGCTAGTTGATAAAAAGTTTTGTCTGGGAAGAGAAGAGGCTTCCTCATTAGGACTACCTTCAGTACCAAACACACATGGATGGTATATCATGGTGTGCTCTCTCTCTCGGATCCTCTTCTAATTGTTTCTTAGAGCTATGAGACTTTAACATGTGTAGAGGCAGAGGAAGGCCTCGCCTTAAGGTGTATTACCATGAAATCATTTTCAGAATTTGGCAAATCAAATGGGAGTTAAGAATGTAAAATATAGGGCTGGAGTTGTAGCTCAGTGGTAGAGTGCTTACCTCTCATTGTGAGGCACTGGGTTCGATCCTCAGCACCACACAAAAATAAAAAAAATAAAGATATTGTGTTCAACTACAACTTAAAAAATAAAAATATAGATAAGATTAGCAGTTGAACTTCCTGGATGCAAAACCTCTGGCTTTCAGCTCTTCATATCCACTCTGTTAGGTCAGAATTAAACCCAGAGTTGGGGGCAGATCAGACTTTGAAGTTTTTTCTTAATTGGTTATGACTCTTAAGGATGGAGAGTTATAGGCACTCAAAATGAACAAAATATTATGAAAACTCATGGATTGGTGAACAATTTCCTTGAAACAGATGTGAACTGAGGTGGAAGAAGGGAAGCTGGGCAGGCAGTAAAGACCTGGGATTGTGTCACTTTTGACTTTGGGCAAGGTCATTTATAAAATTACGGAGCTGACCTGGCTGGTAGTTCCAGAACTGGTTTGTATATCAGAGTCATCAGGGATGTTTATTAAAAATGTAGATGTGCAGGCTCTATCCCATACCTGCCAAATCATTACCTCCATGGAGTGATAAGCATCTACACTGTTAACACTTCCAAGTAATTTTATAAAGGAAGTTTACTACAAGTGTCACTGATGAAATCTCAAAATCAAGTGATCGCTAGGGTTCACTACAATTCTAAATTCTTCTGGTTTTGTAATCAAACATGATTTTAAAAATAAGTGTGACCTAACTGGAGGCTTAGTAAAGAATAGCCTATTGATTGATCAAGAGTACCTGAGTTGGTAAATCTGTTCTAAATTATATATAAGATAGTGAAGTTACACTATGCCTAAAATTGACCTTGACTCTCACAACTAGATGAATAAATGCCTCAGGGAGCCAGACATTGTTCTTGTTCTCTTTATGTAGCTCCCAGGTTTGAATCTTGCAAAAAGTCTTTGCTAATGTTTTTTAGATGCACAAATTACCCTGCGAAGAGTGTATCTACTGTTGGCTAATTAAGGTGCTATTTACCAGTTGAATAGGAAATGTCATTATGTACTTGCTTCACTGGCACAAGATCTTAATCAGACCTTCACTGAAGCATTTCAAGGCACTGGCATTAGAAGCTTTGAGCTTCTCTGGTGAAAAATCCCAAAGGAAGTAAGACCATAAAGTGGTAAGATGCCTTACCTGAAGAAATTTCACAGTAAATGAAAAACTTAGAAAAATTTGCAGAATCTCAAACTTATGATGAAAAATAATCAAGAAAAACATTGTGCAAAATGCACACTAAAACAAATTAGCTTCCCCATGTTAATACTGAAACCCACCAACAATTACCTTAGTATTATCAGGCTTGTACATCTTTCTGTAGACTTGAGAATAAAGATTCTTGTGCTTTGTTATATATTTGAACTCTTGAATGTGTTACTGATTATGGTCACATGCTATTTTAAACTTCGCATGTTCAACTGGCTAAACTTAGGCAATCTAGAAAACTGTTATCCTATCAGGTGCTGTGCCCTATGAGATGTCAGTCAAGGCTCAGGGTATACACACATCACAATGTAGTGGTCTGATGTACCAAACCAGAGAACATTCAGCCTAGCCTCAGTGAATAGATACTTCTGATCCATATTTCCAAGTTAGCATGTTCACTCTGGAAGCTCACCATAGGAGATAGAGCATAGATCTTCTTCTTGGGTTGCCCTCCAAATGGGAAATCTCCTTATCATTATATTGGAGATCCATTCAAGACTTCCTCAAGGAAAAAATTACTACAACAATATTTTGAAAACCACTGTTCTAAATGTAATTAGACGTTTTTAGAAATTATTATTTGACATTGCTTTCAGAGACAAAAATGTCAAAAATATAAACTACAGAAGACAATAATAAGTTTCAGTATTTTAAACCTTATTTCACTTACCTATCTGACTTTTTTGAAGGGGAGGAGAATATATATGGTCTAACCTGAAGTATGATGGGTAAGAGCCTTCAAAAATATTAAAAATAATATGTTGCTGGCTCAAAGGGAATCTCTGAAACAATTTTAAAATGCTTCTGGATGATGGCAATGCAGCAAAAATAAATCCTACGTGGCAATTATTTTATTAAAAAAATGTAATGTTGTGGAAAGTACACAGTTTTTTCTTCTCAGAATTCATATTGAAGTAATGGTTTGTGAGCTCATTGGATTATCTTACACAATTACTCAATTTCTTTGGATTTGATTTTCCCTTAGATTTTGCTGAAAGAACTAAATACAGTAGTATATATGAAGAGGCTTTATAAGTTGGTGTTCTTTGCAAAATCCCAGTGTTGTTAAAAATTCAAGGTACATGGGAATATGTCAATAATAGAATATTTGATGAAAATAATCTATCAACTTTTTGATAGTTACATTAAATAGATTGAGTGTGTTCTCCCCCACCCCACCACCATGTTCCTTTTAAGAACACAAAATGTATTTTAACTAAGAAGTTCCCTTGTATGTTGGGGCAGAGAGGAGAAGGTGACAGAAGAGAAGAGAGGTTCAGATCAAGTACAAGCTGGTGGCTCACTGCCTCAGAGAATTCCCAGAGCTGCAGGAAGTAATGTCCAAGGGCACACACTTTAGGAAAAATATCACATTTTATTTGATTCCCAAGGTCTTCACTCACATGGCCTACAACACAGGTCTTCAGATGGCTAATTCTGGAACACTTTTAAATATTCAGAGTCTGAAATTTGAATCCATTTTTGGAAGGGGGGGAAGGCCTCCCCTTAAGGTGTATTACCATGAAATCATTCTGATGAGCACTGCAATAAATGTGGCTCACACACTAAGTAATGGAGACCCTTCTATCTAGCTATGATAGGGAGATTGTTGTATGTGCCCACGAGGAGAATGAGGTCTGCCACTCAGGCAGGGTCTGTGGCTGCTGCTGTGTAGGACTTAGCCTGCTTGTGGGGCTGTGTCTTTCTGTGAGGGCTCTGGGTAGAAACTTGTTCTTCTCCTGTGCTAAGGGAATGGTTCTCAAATGCATGCAACCTTATTCCCCAGGAGGCATTGCCCAAAGTTTGAGGATGTTTTTTTTGGCTATTGGCATCCCAGGGCCAGAGGTGTGGCTAACCATCCTGCAGTGCACACAGCAGCCTCCTGAGAGCAATGAGTTATCTGGCTCAAAATGTCAGCTGTGCTGAGGTTGAGAAACTCCATTTTAAAGGATACTTATGTGTATGATGCCTTTGGGACACTAGAATAAAGTAACTATGGCCTCTAGAGTTGAGTTGGGCTCCAGTGGAAAATCCTCTCAAGTGTATCAGAACCCAGATCAATGTATCCTCTCCATCATCCCCTGCCTGCTTGACCTTGGGGATATCAGTTCAACTGCAGGGTACCTGCTTCTCCATTGGAGAAGCAAAGGTCTGGGATTAACTGGGTGAATTGAAAAAAGAGTGCTTCTATTTTACAGTATTCTATGTAGGTACCTCTATGGAGAGTACTGTCCCTGGGTGCCTGATCCCACAGGTTAGGAACTATAGGCCAACCAGCTTAGTGCAGTTTAGCACAGGTTAGGTACCATTACAAGTGCTTTACATGTAATAACTCATTCAACCCACAGGATATCATAAGAGAGGGACAATTATTTTCCTTCATTTACAATCTGAGAAGATGTTTGCCTACCTTGTAGGCAGCAGAGCCAGGTATTAGAGAACCTGCATAAATAACTGACTTGAGCTCGTCCTGCCGGAGATGGAGAATCCAGGAAGGGATGAGGGTGGACCATAGGAAAATAACATCTTACCCCTGCTTAACCCAGCAAAATGCTGCTTTTCTCTATTTTTTCCCCAAATTGTACAGGGGTGTGTGTGTGTGTGAGTGTGTGTGAGTGTGTGTGTGTGTGTGTGTATGTCACAAATAAAACTTTTTGGAGCTATACTTTGAAAACCACTATATCTGTCATTTCTGAGCTTTTTTTCCATCTTGAGCATTTATTATTTCAATCTTTCAAAATAGTTAACCCAAAATAAAATCTGTCTGAAAGTATGAATAATGAAAATAATGCTAATTATCTATTAAAATAGCAATAAAGCTAACTAGATGTTATTGTGTTCTCATTAATAAGAATCATCTTGGATTTGAAAGGACTTTTCCTTGAAAAAGTTTAAAGCATGTAAACAACTTAAAAACATCCCAGTGTGAAAAAAATACAAGTTTATACAACTCTAAGTATCTGTGTTTCAAATGGCATCCTTACAATATAGATTCACTACAATGTTCTTTTAAATATCAAGTTCCTTCAGTGCATTTTAAATTGATTCAATTTACAAAAATTCAATGTATACTTGACTTTTCAGAAGCTCTTTTAGGGCATACAATGAAATACACCTGCAAGAGCTCATTTATACTTCCAATATCCCAATTTCTTCAGAGGCATTATTTTCCACATGTTTGAGATAAACATAGAAAGATAATACAGCATCTTTTGTAAGCAGAGAACTAAATGAATGTTATTTGATGAAAATGATTCACAGTAATGATGATGATCACAATGATGACAATGGTAAATGTGAATTGTCCATGGTCCTAGAATTAGAGGCAATAACTTTTCATTTGCAGAATAGAGCTCTTTTTCATTATAATCAGCTACCATCATGGTAGCTGAGTATTATAAATGGTGTATTCCTTTCCAATCTTCACCACATAATATCAAGACCTCACCATCAATGAGAAATGATCATATTAATGCATTCAAAAATTAAGTATCATAATCCTACCATGATTTACTGTGGCAGTCTCTGCTGGATATTTGCTCCATAGTTTTTTTTTTTTTTTTTTTTTTTTTTGCTCACTTCTCTCTTCCCTGTTGGCAGAGCCTACCTTCACCTCAGGGCCTGACAAAGGAAGGTATTTGCCTCTCCTCATTCCCCTGAAGCCAGAGCACAGGCAAAAGACAATACATCAAGAACAACTGCCTTCAGGTTCTGGAAATGAAATTTTCCCCTATTTCCATTAGATGTAGTTGTATAAAGGTAGGAAGACTGGGCTACAGCTCTCTTACAAAAATAGTAGATGAGTCTAATAATGAAATACCACATCACTGAGGAGTGTAGACAAGAAAGACCTTAAAACTCCCAGGTGAATAAAAGCTTTGTAAAAAGACAGATGCAAAAAAAATAAAATTAAATAAAGATCTTTAGTTAACTTAGTATTATTATAAATACAAAGTTAATGTATGATAAGTGAATGTCACAACAAAACAGAGGAAAATTATATATTGCATCTATTCCTTTAAAACAATTATCTCCCCAAAATATTACCTGCTCCTTTTATTGGTCAATGAGGAAAATAAAATGACAAAATTAAAGCAAACTAAAGCACTTATAGCTATTTTTTTCCAGTGGACTGGTCAATAGTCAACATATCAAACAGGCAGAATTGGAAAGTCAGCATTACATTCTTACACCAATTTTGCCATCTTTGATCATGTGACACTATGTCATCTGCACAGACTCACTTTCCAAAAGTCCAACCTTAGCTCCAACACAAACACTTCTAAAAGTGATCTTGCCTCTGAAATGCTCTCCTTTTTCTTCTACTTTTGAAACCAGATTAGTATTTCAAATGTCCATCTATGATGACACCTCTCCTCTCCCAAATCTTTTAGTGCCTTATTGCCACAAGAATTAAGTTCAAATTACTTATGATCCTATTTCTAAATTTCCTGATACCTCATTTTTATTCTTGTCCACCCTCCTTTATCTTCGGACCAAGTCCATGACAAGGTTTTCTGAACTTATCTTATACCTTATTTACTAACATCTTCATTTTTCATACCTTTTCTGCTTCTTGAAGTTTTCTTGTCACCCATTTCATCTGTTGAAATTCCCCCCTTCTTCCATGGACCACTGAATTGCTACTTATTCTTTTAAGTTTTTTTTCCCCCTGCCACATTTTATTCATTTCTTTGTCCATATTGCCAGATCATGAACTCCTTCGGACATGTGATAGATGCTCAAAGTTATTTACTGAGGACAAGAATTTTGTTAACTATCTTAATTTCTATTCTTTGAAGTCAAAGACCATATTTTTTTTTCAGAATTTCAATCTATCCCTTGCTTCCCACATCTGGCATAGAGTCTTGTCCACAGTTAGAGTTCAGCAAATGGTTTGGGAATGCTGGTCTGTGTCTCCATCCCTCCCTGACATTTATCACGGATCTTTCCATATGGCAGGTGTTCAGTAACTACTTGTTCCATCCTGGTGACTCATTGTCGTCCAAACAATTGAACAAGCACTTTTAAAAACAGAGAAAGCAAAGCGAAGGAAGAAATGCCATACAAATGACTTGGTGATTCAGGTGGGACAGCAGCAGCATAACTAATGACATTTTCCAGTCTAGCCAGCTCCTTCCACAGGCATGGTCCTGGTCAGGAAGAACTGCTCTCTGGATGTATCTGGACACTGAGCTGTAAACCCACCAAATAGTGGCATCGTTCATTCCGCAAAGGGCTGGTTCCAGTGATTTGTCATATAGAACAGGATGAAGACTTTCTTAAATGCGTTGTTTTCCCCATCTTGCCACAGATGGTGTTGAAGCATCTGTTCTTTACAAAACAGTATAAGTTAATCCCGGGCACATTCAATTTTTTAGAAATTCAGATGATTATGTTTTGCCTTCTTAACCACTTCTTCAGGTATTGGCAATCTCTCTCTCTTATGGCTACCTTTTCTTGGTCTAAATTTATCATTTCCATCAACATATCCACTGATTAATTAAGAAATACTTTTTTATTTTTCAGCCTTTAGGGTCTGCACAATTTCATCATGTATTCTTCAAAGGTCATGGTTGCAACAAAATAACAAGTTGGTCCTTTGAAAACTTGGGGGATGCAAACCATCAGGCCCTTTGATTTATATTTGAATGTATTCATCTTATTCTCTATTGCCCATTATCTTCTCCTCTCTGGATAGAAAGTATTTGTCCCTAAATTCTGGTGAGCCTAACATAAAATTTCAAGATGCCATTTCCCCTTCAAGAAAATACTAAAGAATAGAAATATTGTAATGTCATTGCAAAGCTTTAAATTATGACTCTGTATATTTATGTGTGAATATTTTGCTCTTTGGTTTTCATTTTAATCTCATAGTTCACAGAACAAACAATAATCCTACCACCACTCAGAAGTATTATTTGATACCCTATTTACCTCTGTAGCCCTTTGATACAATGAAGGCTATTGTTAATTTTTGTTAGTGTTATTAAGTCTTCAAGTGTCTGAATAAATCCATCTAGGCATAATATGAAATAAATGCTATAATAATATTCACATATGGCATGTAAGCCCATATTGAGAGCTGTTTTAGAGCAATTATTTTGTAACTAATTGGTCTTGACATGAATATTAAAGAAAATAGGATGGACCCCAAAGGTACTAATTTGTAAGATGGATGTTCTGTGTTAATGATATTAATATACTATAAGGTCTTTGATAGGAGAAAACCTAGAAAACCCTGAGGGGATTTATTTTTTTCTGAAATATTTTTTGAGGGAAAAAAATTGTTGTGTTCTTAGTCTTTGCTGCTCTTGAAAGATGATCCCATGATTCTGATCAAATTGGCCTATCTATTCCAAGTCACTTAATAGTTCCTTTCTCGTTTATTAAATGAACATACTACTCCTGCATGGTAATGGGTTGTATGCAAAGATACTGAATAAACTAATGGCATGACAGAACCTATGCAGGTGTATCAAGAGAAAAAAAACTGCAAAGAGGAATGGAGTCCAAAGTACAATAAAGGCAATAGGGAATGATTGAAGGCCCCTAAGAAATGGCACATGTGTATGACTTACACTTCTTCTTCTGTGTCGTTAAGTGTTACCTAGCAGAGACCTGGAAACATTAATTTCAGCATACACCAAAAGTTATTTGACATATCATTTTACGAGCAAAGAAATAACAGCCATTGCTAACTGACCTTTTCTCCTTTCCAGGTGGACTAAATTTTGCCTCTTGACAGCTTTGCCCTTTGGCACCAAGTCATCCCAGGTCATAGGAGTGCTGAGTGTGGGTTGGTGAGCAGTAAGTATAATGTACCTCTGTGGCTGCAGGTGCTAGGGAGACTGCCATGCACAAAAGGGAGAAACTCCAGCTGGTCCAGGTGGAATCCAGAAGATCACAAAGAAGAGGTGATCTTCCTTTCTTCAAGATGTTGTAGCTGGACCTGACACCCAAACGGCTGCAGCCATCCTGAGGCTGAGAATGGAGCTGCAAACAAAATAAGCACACACAGGAAGGCTCTTCATCCGGGTGACACATGAGACCTCTGAATGAATCCTTCTCCGTGAAGTATGAACGTAGTGGGTTGAACTATGTCCTCCAAATGGTATATCTATGTCCTACCTGCGGTACCATGAACATGACCTTATTTTGAAGTAGCATATTATTTGCTGATGTAATGCAGTTACCGATCCTGAGATGAGATCATCCCACATTTAGGTTGGGCCCTAAATTCAATACTGGTATCCTTAATAAGAGAAAAAAGGAGGAGGGGAAATATGCAAGGGAAGGCCATAAGAAGACACAAGGAAGGTCCTGTGAAACTGGAGCCTGAGACTGGATGATGTGACTACAAGCCAAGGACCATCAGGAGCGCTGCAGCCACAGCATGCAGGAGACAGGCCAGGAACCAAGCCCCTCTCAAAAGCTCTAGCAGGAATGAACCCTACTGCACCTTGATTTGGGGGGTTGTGCCCTCCTGAATTGTAAGAGAATGAGCTGCTGTTGCTTAGAATCACCCAGTTTGTGGTGCTTTGTTGTGGCAGTCCTAGGGGAAAAAAAATACAGTCAGAATGTATTTCCTCCATGTTTCAGCCCCTTGGCCACCTCATGTCATTCTATCCCAGGAAAGCAGATCAAACTGCTGCTCCCTGCACAAAGTGCTCCACAACAGGCTTGCCAGTCATGCTAAAAACCCAAGCTCTTCTCAGCACTGAGTGACAGGTCATGGTCCAGTCCCTGGAGCCTCACACCTTCTCTCCTTTATCTTCTCCTCTGTAGCTGTCACCTTCATGTCCTGGCTGTTCAAAAACCACAGTCTGTTTCTAACTAAGGATATTTCATAGTCCCATAAAAGCCTCCACCTGAAGTTCAATATCCATCTACATCATTACTCACCACCCCTTACCAATGAGAGCTACTGACCACTGCCACCCCTAGACCTACTTACTGATTACTTGGACTCCTGTATGGAGAAATAGCCAGCAACTCCCCACTCCTTGCTACAGAGTGGCTTGTGCTCCTTGTCCCATTCTGTCACTCTTATTTGTCCATAGCACTTATAATCTAGCATACTCATAATTGAATTACTATATTTTGTGTATTATTTATTCTCTGCCTTCTCCACTACTAGAATTTAAATTCTATGACAGCAGGAAGTTTCCAAATGCCTAGAGCAGTACTTGACCCTTAGAAGAACCTTAGTGTATCATTGCTGAATTAAATAAATTATAGTTTTGAGCCCAAATGATCAACTAAATGAACCAAACTGATAGGCAACAGCATTGCAATCTTCATAATTACATACAGATACTGTTTGTTCCTACAATTTCACTCTCAATTTCCCTTCACTTATTCTTAAATATATTTTGCATACTTTATGAAGATATATATCTGTAAGATAAATTAAAATAGCTTGTATTTCCTTTATAATCAGTTCAGAAACTACCACATCAATTGCAGTGCAAATATTTTTTGTCACTTTCTTCTACTCCACAAGTATAACTGCTCTCCAATATTCCCTATCTTCATGATGTTGCTATGTACATGTTTGTAACTTGAAATCAGAAAATAATTCATTAGGTCTATGTTGAAAAACTTTATTGCCCCCCCCTTTTTTTTACATCCTAAACATTTAAAAATAGCTAACTTTTCTAAAACAACCCCAATTGTTTTATCTTATGGGTTTGTTTCCCAAATTAAGGCAATATTGCCCCTCTTTGGAGGGTCTTTTGGACCAGTCCATGTGTCCAGAATCCATTTATTATTGGACTCTTTGGAGACATGGTTCCAAGAGCAATTCGTACCAAAAACAGATCTTAAATCATCTCAGCAAGACTGTCAATGTTCCCTTGTGCCTTGATATGAATGTGCACAACAATCCTGAAGACTGATTAGCATGATGATTTTTTCAGGTGAATCACAATAGGAAATACGTTTTGTAACATGGTATTCCTTTTTATTTGTGGAACTGTGTACTTTAGGTTAGGTCCCTTCAAGATAGATGAGATCAAAAGGTTCCCGGAAAGAGTAATGAGATTTATTAGAGATGGAGAATAGAAGGAAACCTCAAAAATGAGGGCCTTGGTAAAACAGGAACATGTACTAGAGGAAATCAGTATTTTAAAACAGCATTACTTTGGTCAGAAAAATCTGCTTATAATATTCTGACTGGTAATGTTCCTTCCATCTTTATCCATTGCTGATAGATATTTCCTAATGCACAAGCATGCTCAAGATGACTCTTTCAGATTTCTTAACCTAGGGCACGTTAACATATTCTAGTTTTATCTGATTGGCATGAGCAAAACTTAGTCCCTAAAGAACTCCTTTATTTCCAATGCAAAGTTTGTCTACATTATGCATTCTTTCATTTTTACATTGTATTTCTATTTTCAGGTTTACAGAGGTAAAACTGACAAATACATTTTACATATTTAAAATGTATGTTATAATGATTTTGTATGTTTACACATTGTGAGATTATTACATCATGCTTAAAACATCTATCACTCCATGTAGTTCTGTTTTGGGGAGGTGGGGGATAACATTTAAGATCCACTGTCTTCGAAAAAGTCAAGTATCTAATACAATATGATTAAGTACAATCACCATCCTGGACATTGGATCATTAGAACTCATTGACATTATGCAAAAGTGAATGACAGCTCATATTCTTTGACTAGTATCTCCCCACTTCCTTATTCTCCAGCCCCTGGCAACCTCATTTCATTCTGTTTCTGTGATTTTTTTCTTTTTTAGACTCTTCATATAAGTGATATAATATGGACTACAATATGGCATTTATGTTTTGCTGTCCGACATTTTTTCACTTAGCAAAATATCCTCTAATTTTACCCACGTTGTCCCAAATAGCAGGATTCCTTAGAATATTATTCAGCCATCATATATATGTATATGTATACGTGTGTGTGTATCAGAATATTATTGAACTATTTTGTATATATGTACACATCACATTCTCTTTATTCATTTATCTGCCAATGGACACTCAGGTTTTTTGACATATCTTGGCTCTTGGGAACAATGCTGCAAGGAGTGTGGTGAAGGCCCCTTTGAAGTACTAATTTTATTTGTTGGCTATGTACCTAGGAGTGGGACAGCTGGTGAGGAGGACACACCATACTGTTTTCCATGATAACCCTTGTTTCCTTCTCTCCACTTCCTCATCACTACTCATTGCTAGTCCTGTTTGGTTTTGATTTGTATTTCCCTGATGATGAATGGTGTTGGTCATCTTTTCATGTACCTCCAGGGAATATCTTCACTGGAAAATCTTCTACTCACATCTTGTGCCCATTGGATTATAATTATTAGTGTTAATAAACTATGTGAGTTCTTATATATATTACATATTAATGGCTATCAGATATATGGTTTATAAATATTTTCTCTCATTTTATACGTTACCATTCCTGTTGAATGTTTCCTGGGGAGAAACCTTAGTGTCTGATAAAGTTCCACTTGTTTTTATTTTTTTTAACTCAAAAGTTTTAACACAAGAACGGGATATATTAATGGGTTACATTAGTGGGTTGATGTTTTGACACATGTACACATTGCATAATGTTTAAATTAGATTATACACACTTATCTCTATAACATTTATCATTTCATTATGGTAAAAACAATCAAAGTCCTTTCTTCTATCTTTTTGAAAGATACAGTACATTATTGTTATCTGTAATCATTCTGCTATGCAATAGCACACTAGAAATTCTTACTCTGATCAAATATAATTTAATACCTATTGTTTATTTTAGCTTTTGCTGTTCTAGTGTCATACACAGAAAAATAATTGCCAAGACCAATGTCAAGGGGTTTTAATCCCCCCTATGTTTTCTTCAAGGAATTTTACACTATTGAATCTTATGTTTAAGAACGTGATCCATTTCTTTTTTCTTTTTTGTAAATGGTATAAGACGCTGGTCTTATTTACATATGGATGAAATTCCCCCCATGTACCATTTATTGGGGAAAAAAAATCTATCCTTTCTCCATCATTGGTTTTCAACATCCTTGTCAAGGTTATTGGTATGAGTATGTTGGGATTTATTTCTGGACTCTCTCCTCTCTTCTATTGGTCTAATTTATGTTTTTACTCTTCTGCATTATGTTCTAATTATTATAGTCTTATAATACAGTTTGAAATCAAGACATGGGATGCCTCCAGATTCATTCTTTTCAAGATTGCTTTGGTTATATTTGGAGTCTTTTGTGATTCCACACTTACCTTGGGATTGTTTTTTCTCTTTATCTAAAAAAAAGTCATTGAATTTTGTTAGGGATTACACTAAATTTGTAGATAATTTCACGATATTGATTGTTCTAATCCAAGAACACAGGATATGTTTCCATTTTTTATTTATTTTGTCTTCCTCCATTTCTTTTGTCAATGTCTTGTAGTTTTCATTGCACAGATCATTCAACTCCTTACTTTATTTCTAAACATTGTATTGTTTTTAATGCTATTGTAAATGGAATTGCTTTTCTCTTCCAGATGTTATTGTTAGTGTGTAGAAATGTGACCAATTTTTCTGTGTTGATTTTGTATCTTACAACTTTATGGAATTTGTTTAGTAGTTCTAATTTTTTTTTCTTGGTATGTGTGTGGATTTTTAGGGCTTTCTCAATCTAAAATCATATCACCTACAAACAAATAATTTTACTTCTTTCCTTCCAATTTGGATGCTCATTATTTATTTTTCTTAAAATTGTTCCAGTTAAGAAAGCTGGTATCATGTTCAGTAGGAGAGGCAGGAATCTACATCCTAGTTTTGCTGTTTATAGTAGAGGAAAAGCATTCAACTTTCCCCTTTTAAGTGTGATGTCAGTAGTGGGCTCGTTATATATGGTCTTTTGATGAAAAACACTCTTTCTATGCCTAATTTCTTAGGACCTTTATCCTGTATATATGTTGAGTTATTTTTATCCTGTATAGATGCTTAATTTTACCAAATGCTTTTTTCCTGCATCTATACTGATGACCATTTGGCTTCTGTCTTCCTTCTGTGAATGTGACATATCACATTTATTGATTTGCAAGTTTGACCACCCTTCTATTTCAGATATAAACCCCATCTCATTATGACAAATAATACTCTTAATGCACTTGTTGAATTTGTTTTGCTAGTAATTTGTTGAACATTTTTGTGGGTATGTTTTTAAGAGTTAATTTCCCCCAAGTATTTTTATTGTCCTCAATTTTATTAGGATGTGTAACATGAGCCTTGAAAAATAAATTTGATAATGTCCCTTCCTCTTTAGGTTTTAGAAAAGTTTGAGAAGGCTTTGTACTAATTCTTCTTAAAATTTTTGAAGAAAAGAAACTGTGGTATATATCCACAATGGAATATTACTCAGCAATAAAAGAGAATAAAATTATGGCATTTGCAGGTATATGTATGACTACAATTAAAAGTTTGCTGCAATTGTGTGCAATGAATCAAAAATGGATGCTGCTGTTATATATACGTAATTAGAATAAATGAATGAATATATATATATATATATATATATATATATATATATATATATATATATGAATGAAGAGGGCAGAGAGCCAGCTTTCTATTTTTCTATTTTTTTATTTTTCTGCCATGAGAGGATAAAAGAAGTCAGCTCTCTGCTACTGGAAAAGAAGGACACACACACACACACACACACACACACACACACCAGTAATCCTGCTGCTACTTGATCTTCATCTTCTAGCTTCTAAAACTATGAGAAAGGAATATCTATTGTAAATAAGCCACTCAGTCTATGGCTTTGTTATAGAAGCCTGAACTTCTTAAGACACTAATGAGAACAGGAAGGAACTTTGCAACCTTAAAGATCAAGATTATCACAGCACTTTCTTGCTATGTGAGATGTAGCATGATGTACTGGAAACTTTGTGGATTTGTATTGAATTTAAACCCCAGCCCTGCCCTTGTTTTTATGGTATAAATAATTTAAACTCCTAAAGCCAAAGATTCTTTGAAGATTCCTCAAATGTAGAATGAGTATAATGTTTCATTACAAAACATAATTTCATAATGTTCTGAAGATTAAATTCAATTATATACTAAAAACAATTTTTGTAGAAATCAATCATGAGGCAATCTGGTTTTGGGCTTAGAAAATGTTTAAATACAGGTCTACTTAGAAGTTTCATTTCTTCATGATGCAGTTCTGAGAGGTTATATGTTTCTATGAATTCATCCATGTTTTCTAGGTTACAATTTGTTAGTGTGTAACTTGCACATTGGAGTTTATTATGATCATTTGTATTTCTGCAGTATCAGTTATAATGTCTTCTCCTTTATTTCTGATCTTATGTAGTTGAGTCTTCTCTTTTTGTTTCAGTCTAGCTAAAATGTTGTGGAAATTTCTTTAATCTTTTCAAATATAGGCACTTAGTTTTGCTTATCTTCTCTCTTCTTTTCCTAGTCTCTTTTTTTTTAACTTCTAATTTGATCTTTGTCATTTTTCTATTATGTCAGCTTTGAGTCTTCCTTTTCGATTTCCTTGAGGTGTGAAGCTAAGTGCTTGGAGATCTTATTTCAGGCCTTTATTGCCATAAACTTTCCTCTCACGATTGCTTTTGTTGCTTTGGTGCTTCCATTTCCAGGAGTCACAAGGTATTTTTTATTCTCTTTTGAATTCTTCTGTGATCCACTAATTTTCCCAAATTGTGATGTTTACTTTTCATATTTCTGTACTTTCCAGATTTTCTCCTGTTATTGATATCTAGTCTCATACCGCTATAGTCAGAAAAGCTATTTTCTATCATTTCAATTTTCTTGAGATGCATTTTGTGTCCTAGAATATGCTCTATCCTGGATGTGCACCTTAGCCGAATATACATTCTTCTTCCATTGGATGCAGTGTTCTGTGGGTCAGTTAGGTTTATTTGGTCTTGACTGCAGTTCAAGTCCCAGATTCCTTAATGGGAAGCTCAGTTGGTAAGTGGCTGCCTAGCATGCACAAAGCCCAGAGTTTGATCTCCAGAAACACACATACATACATACACACACACACACACATTCCTTGCTGATTTTCTGGATGATTTGTCCATTGTTAAAAGTGAGGCCTTGAAGTTTCCTAATATTATTAATTTGCTGTCTGTTTTTGTGTTTAGATCTGGTACATTTTCTTAATTTCATTTCCTATATTTAAATGCTCTATGTTGGATAGGTAAATATCAACATTATTATATCCTATTGATTAACTATTCCTTTTATTATTATATAATGACTTTCTTTGTCTCTTTATAGTTTTTTACTTAAAGTTTATTAGGTGTGATAGAAGTATAGCTATTACTTCTCTTCTGGTTTCCTTTTTGCAAAAAATATCTTTTTACATCCCTTCACTTTGAGCTTATGTGTGTCTTTAATGCTGAAGAGTATCTCTTAGTGGCAGCAAGTAGTTAGTTTTTGGTTCTTTTATTTGTTCAGCTACTCTCTTTGATCAGAGAATTTAATCCATGTACCTTTAAATTATGTCAGGACTTATTATTACCATTTTTTTTTCATTGTTTTCTGGCTGATTTGTACCTTGTTCTTTTCTTCCTCTCTTTCTCTCTTTTTTGTGATTTGAAGAATGTTTTGTATTGTTATGGTTTTATCCATTTCTCTTTCTCTTTTATGCATCAATTTTAAGTTTCTGATTTGTGGTCACTGTGTGCATTATACAAAACATCTTATAGTTGAAACAATCTATTTTGAACAAATAACTGCCTCAAATGAACTACTGCTGAGTACAGTTATGCAGGAAGACTCTGAGTCTCAAAATTGACAATTTATTTATTGTGGGCAAGGGGGGAGGCACTGGGAGCCTGCAAAGCTGCAGACTGTTTTGTTCTTGCACAGCTCATCTTTTTTTTTTTTTTTGCTTTCTTTTAATATTTTTTATTGGTACATTATAGTTGTACATAATAATGGGATTTGTTGTGACATTTTCACATATGGACACAATATAACAATTGAATTTGGCCAATATATAATTCTTGAACATTTACTCATAGACAAGAATGCATCCCATCCTGTAGTCTCGGGGGCTTGCCTCCATATTTAGAAGGCTCTTAATGACTCTTTTTATAAGTATGTACAGAGTCATAAATATCCAGAAGCCTCTGAATGCCTCCTTTCACAAATTTGTTGATCTTGGCAGAGATGACAGTTCTTCCCTAATAACATTCTGGACATATGAAATGGAGCCTGCTGTTTGGTGAATAATGTTTTAAATAAATGTAGATTAAAGATATTTACCTAATAGTATTAATAATGACAACAGTTCTGAATAAGATTTCATCAGGGGATGAGAATATGAGGTATTTAAAAGATCTCCATATGGGTGTCTTAAAGTCTAGGCCTGGTTCAGCCATTAACTAGCTACAAATTTATGTAAATCTGATAATAGTAGTAGTAGTGATAATAACATAATACTTCCATAAACCTTGTTAAAGAGCAATGTAACTAAAAAGACATAGAACTTGGCAAAGTGTTAATTGCAAGGAAATACATATTCAAAAACATTCATGAGGGCTGGGGATATGGCTCAATGGTTAAGCGCCACTGGGTTCAATCCCCAGTATCAAAACAAACAAACAAACAAAAACATAAACATTCATGGCACTCGTCTTCAACAAAATATATATTTTTTTCTTTTTTTAATTGGTTGTTCAAAACATTACATAGTTATTGATATATCATATTTCACACTTTGATTCAAGTGGGTTATGAACTCCCATTTTTACCCCGTATACAGATTGCAGTCACATCAGTTACACTTCCACTGATTTACATATTGACATACTCATGTCTGTTGTATTCTGCTGCCTTTCCTATCCTCTACTATCCCCCCTCCCCTCCCCTCCCCTCCCCTCTTCTCTCTCTACCCCCTCTACTGTAATTCATTTCTCCCCCTTGTATTATTTTTCCCTTTCCCCTCACTTCCTCTTGTATGTAATTTTGTATAACCCTAAGGGTCTCCTTCCATTTCCAAGCAATTTCCCTTCTCTCTCCCTGTCCCTCCCACCTCTCATCCCTGTTTAATGTTAGTTATCTTCTCATGCTCTTCTTCCCTACTCTGTTCTTAGTTACTCTCCTTATATCAAAGAAGACATTTGGCATTTGTTTTTTAGGGATTGGCTAGCTTCACTTAGCATAATCTGCTCTAATGCCATCCATTTCCCTCCAAATTCTATAATTTTGTCATTTTTTAATGCAGAGTAATACTCCATTGTGTATAAATGCCACATTTTTTTTATCCATTCGTCTATTGAAGGGCATCTAGGTTGCTTCCACAGTCTTGCTATTGTGAATTGTACTGCTATGAACATCGATGTAGCAGTGTCCCTGTACACAGCTCATCTTTTATAAAAGGGCAATGTGAGGTTAAATCTTAACTATGGCATATTGGAAACAACTATCCTATTTGCTAGTACTAAGAAAACATTTTCCCCAGTGATAAAACAGGATGTTCTCATAAAATGCCAGGAAACAAATACCTAAAGTACGCAGCTAGTACAGTTGGAGCCTTAGTTTTCTCCTTAATAAGGGTCATCTTGCCCCACAAGAATTAGCCTAGTGTGAGGAGTTATTGCTGTCCTGCCATGGTCAGCCTTCCAGCTTCCTGGGCTTTGGCTAATAAACAGAAACTCCATGTTCCAACTCTTCAGGGTGCCTTCCCAATGACTCAGGAGATCAAGCCCCAATGAATAACAACATAACTTGAATTATGTGCAGAAGTTCTACCCTTTTACTTCACATCCTACAATTATGATTTTGATGCCACAATTTTAAACTTTTGTATTAGTTATTCCCTCTACTCCCCTCAAAAAAAAAATCATTATAGCTATTTGTTGATACTTTTGGGTTAACTTGTGCTAGAGTTAAGTGATTTGCATATATCCATTACAGTATTGGAATATTCCTAATTCGACTTTCCTTGTCAGTGAGTTTTAAACATTCATGTTTTCATGTTACTATTTAGCACTGCTTTATCTGAACTTAAAAAACTCCTTTTAGTATTTCTTAAAGGCAGTTCTAGTGGTGATAAAGCTAGTGTTTACTTGGGACGATCTTTTTCTTTCATTTCCAAAGAAACTTCCCAGATAAAGAATTCTTGGTAGTTTCTTCTTTCAGGCCTTGTATGTATCATACCACTCTCTCCATGCCTACAAGATTTTTTTAAAAAATGTTTTTTATTGATAGTCTTATGAGTGTTCCTTTGTATAAAATTGATTTCTTTTCTCTTGCTGCTTAAAAATTCTTTGTTTTTAATTTTTGACTATTTAATATAATGCCTTGTTGAATTCCTCTTTGAGTTGAATCTGTATGTGCAGAATCTTTGTGAATCTATACTTCATGTACCTGAGGTTCACAATCTCTCTCTGGATTTGGGAAGTTTTCAGCCACTACTTGTAATTAAGCTTTTTGTTCCATTTTATTTTCTTTCTCTTCTCCTTCTAAAATATCCCTATGTGAATATCACTTCATTTGATTGTGTCCCATTATTCAACTGGCTTTTTGAACTTCTCTCACTGGGTAATTTTAAATGATCAGTCTTTGAGCTTTCAACTTTTCTCTTCTGCTCTATTGAGTCTGCATCTGATATTCTCTATTGAATTTTTTATTTTGTTCATTGTATACTTTAGTTCCAAAATCTCTGTTCTTTTTAAATTTCTGTTGAATTGTTTTGTGATTGTATTTTTACTGCTTTCATCTAGTTTTTTTTAATCTATGCTTTCTTATACACCCTGAGATTTCCTTAAATATTACTTTAAATTATTTGACTGAAAAGTCATAGATATCCATTTATTTGGGATTACTGGATAGCAATTACATTCTTTTGATATTGTATTATTTCTTTTATTTTCTGTTGGTTTGTTTCTTGTAGCCTTTTTTTGCTGTCCACACATCTGATGGAGTAGACCTCTCCTAGATATCTTACAAACTGGTATTGGTAAGAACACATGTGACTGGGTAGGAGGGCCCTACCTGGATAGGGAGTGGTGGTTCTAGCTCCTAGAAAGGCTTAACAGCATAATTTCCATGCAGCTCTGTCAGCTGAGGTCAATATTAGTAAAGATTGCAAGAGTCTGCCACAGTCAAGGGTTCAGGTGACCACAGCAGTAGCTGAAGTTGAGTCTTCCATGGTGAAGGACCCTAGAGTGCTCCTGAACTCTCTCCCAAGGGAGATGTTGTAGATCAGGGGATATTTCTGGTGTGCGGTGCAGCTTATATAAAAAGTTTCATATTGTGGTTCTCGTGTCTGAAGCACTCATCGAATAGCCACAGGGCCAAGGTCTGTACCCAGTCATTTGAGATCAACAGCAGCTAGGGTTCTGACAGTTCTGGCTAGCGTATAGTGGTGGTTGCTCCAGTGCCTGGGATGCATGCATACACAGAGTTCCTCAGAAGTGGTGTCTGGAGCACATTTACACATATAAATTAGCTGTGGAGCCAAGGTCTGAAGGACAGATGAACATGGAACAACTATGTCTTTGATGTTCACAGCATATGTGAACACCCTGGCCCTGAGATGGTACAACAGCAGCACAACAACAATCTTTCTTGGGTTTGTAATAGCATCTCTGTTTTCAGGAGCCCATGACATTGATAGCTGTATATTATGTCTTTGATGAAAGCCACTAGTGACTTCTGTAGAGAAGGCCATTGAGGTTAATGCCAACAAACACTGCAGGGCCATCCTCTATGAATACTGTGGGGGAGTTCACCCCTGGGGCTGGGGCAGATCCTCCATGTCAAAGGCAATCAAAACCCTCTGTAGAGGATTTGGAGATCCCTGGGCTGTGTGTCATGATGGCATCTCTACATAGCTGATATAATGGCCCCACCTTTATTCTCTTTGTCTAGCTATCTCCAGACATCTCAGAGATGCCAGTATCCCCATTGATACTCTCTGTGCAGTAATGTCATACTCTCATTTTATTGTTACCACTTGTAGGTTCTTAATTGGACTCTTAAACCCTCCTAAGGCTTTTTTACTCATGGATTACTGTCTAATTTGTGGCAGGGCAGAGAACAAAGGCCAATGTATTTTACTCTGCTTTATTTTCCAACATATTTATATTATACTTAATGATAGACCATACTGTCTGTATTTAAAGTAATTTACATTTGATAGTTCTAGAAGTTTTCTGGTAGAGGTTTTTGGGTCTTCTAGGTATAGAATCATATCATCATCTAGTAGTGCTAATTTAAGTTCTTCTTTTCCTATACATATCCCTTTAATTTCTTTCATCTGTCTAATTGCTCTGGCCAGTGTTTCAAGAACTATGTTAAATAGAAGTGGTGAAACAGGGTATCCCTATCTTGTTCCGGTTTTTAGAGGGAATGCCTTCAATTTTTCTCCATTTAGAATGATGTTGGCCTGAGGCTTGGCGTACATAGGCTTTACAATGTTGAGATATGTTCCTGCTTAGCAAGAAGAGTGAAGCAAGGTGGCATCACTATTCTAGATTTTAAACTATACTACAGAGCAATAGTAACAAAAACAGCATGGTATTGGCACCAAAACAGACTGGTAGACCAGTGGCACAGAAACAGAGGACACAGAGACTAACCCACAAAATTACAATTATCTTATATTAGACAAAGGCACCAAAAACATACATTGGAGAAAAGATAGCCTCTTCAACAAATGGTGCTGGGAAAATTGGAAACTCATATGCAACAAAATGAAATTAAACCCCAATCTCGCACCATGCATAAAACTCAACTCAAAGTGGATCAAGGACCTAGGAATTAAACCACAGACTCTGCATCTAATAGAAGACGACGTAGGCCCTAATCTTCATCATGTGGGATTAGGCCCCAACTTCCTTAATAAGACTCCTATAGCAGAAGTATTAAAACCAAGAATCAATAAATGGGATGGACTCAAACTAAAAAGTTTCTTCTCAGAAAAAGAAAACAATTTGTGAAGTCAATAGAGAACATCTTGGGAGAAAATTTTTACCCATCAAATATCAGAGCACTAATCTCTAGGGTATGTAAAGAACTCAAAAAGCAAAACACACACACACACACACACAAAAACAAAAACCCAAATAGGCCAATCAATAAATGGGTCAGGGAACTTTCAAAAGATAATATACAATCAACAAATATATGAAAAAAATGTTCATCATCTTTAGCAATTTGAGAAATGCAAATCAAAACTACTCTAAGATATCATCTCACTCTAGTAAGAATGGCAACTATGATGAAGAAAAACAACAATAAATGTTGATGAGGATGTGGGGGAAAAGGTACACACCTACATTGCTGGTGGGACTGCAAATTGGTGCAGCCAATATGGAAAGCAGTATGGAGATTCCTTGGAAAACTGTGAATGGAACCACCACTTGACCCAGCTATCCCTCTCTTCAGTCTATACCCAAAGGACTTAAAAATAGCATACTACAGGGACACTGCCACATCAATGTTTATAGCAGCACAACTCACAATTGCTAAACTGTGGAACCAAACTCGATGCCCCTCAGTATATGAATGGATTAATAAATGTGGCATATATACACAATGGAATATTACTAAGAAATAAAAGAGAGTAAAATCATGGCATTTGCAGGTAAATTGTTGGCGTTAGAGAAAATAATGTTAAGCGAAGTTAGCCAGTCCCCAAAAAAACAAATGCCAAATGTTTACTCTGATACAAGGTGACTGACCCATAATGGGGTAGGGAAGGGGAACTCGGGAGAAATAGACGAACTCTAGATAGAACAGAGAGGTGGGAGGGGAAGGGAGGGGGCAGGGGGTTAGCAATGATGGTGGAATGTAATAAACATCACTATCCAAAATACATTCATGAAGACATGAATTGGGGTGATCATACTTGTATACAACCATAGACATGAAAAATTGTGCTCTATACATGTAATAAGACTTGTAATTCATTCCACTGTCATGTATTTAAAAAAATAAAATCAATAAAAAATAAAAATAAAAAATAAATTAATTTGCAAAAATATATCCAACAAATATATTTGATTGTGTGTGTTGGGGGTGTTTTTATGTGGATACAGAGATAGAGAACCAGAAAAAATAAAAAGAATGGCAAGATAAAATGGAGCAATGTTAACATGAAGATATACCTTTAGTTATTACACCACATGCTTTGTTAGTAGATAAATTTTTGGGGAGGGATTGAGAAATCTTACACTTTATGTATGAAGAACAAATATACTTTGTATATAACAATATTACTATATTTGTGGTATTAAAATTTCATGGGGGGCATATTGGTTAGGAAAAATATACTTTAAAACACTTTAGAGAAACAATAGTGAGAAATAAAATTGTTAAACTGTTATATATATTAATTAAAGTTGTTATAATATCTGTGCTAAAATATTGCTGTTCGCCAAAACAAAATAGGAAATGTCATAAATGTAAAAATGCACATGGTTCTTGAACCATACCAAATTCTGAGAAGTTCTGAAACATTTTATGTGAGAAGAGGTTCTTTTATTTGCTGTTATGAAGCAAATCTTTGGTGAGTACATTTTTAGTAGATTTTACTTGTTTGCTTCATTTAATACAATGTCAAAATGTCAATGGTGGTGGTGGGAGGACAGGAGAAGATAAAAGCAAAGCAATATAATCCAACAATGCAGCTCTGGATGGTGTGCCTGAATCCAGAGCTAAAAAGAAGACCTCAGCAATAAATGAACTGCTGATTTTCCAGTGGTTGTTCCTAAGTGTTGCATCTCTTAAAAATGTCTATTGCAACTGATGTGATACAGCAATCTGTATACGGGGTAAAAATGGGAGTTCATAACCCACTTGAATCAAACTGTGAAATATGATATATTAAGAACTATGTAATGTTTTGAACGACCAACAATAAATTAATTAATTAATTAATTAAAAAATTTTTAAAAATGTCTATTGCAAATCAACATGATTTATTTTGGTGGGAATCTAAAATGCTGATGGTTTAGTGCTACTGCATGGGTCTTTTTTTTTTTTTACTATAAAATTAGCATTCATTTAATTGTATAAATAACATATATATCATATTCTAACAACACAGAAAAATCATATAAAGAAAAATTTCATCTAAATTCCCATAATTTTGAGAAAAAATTAATCTTTTGGTAACCACCTTTTCATTAATTTTTAAAATTTATATATACACCTATATTTTCCTAATATATTTTTCTAAATTTTTCTTTATGCAAGAGTCCTCCACAGTCAAGACTTTAGGTGACCACGTGTGTGTGTTTTTGTGTGTGTGTGTGTGTATGCATATATATATGTATGTGTGTGAATATAAACATAAATATATCTCAATGTGTACAGATGTATATATACATATGCACATAAACACACACACATATAGAAAGAAATATATATGTATGTATATCTGATATATGTGTGTATACTCAATCCCTGACATGAAGGTGTACGTGGCTGATGTTATGGTTTAGGTATTAGGTGTCCCCAAAAAGCTCATGTGTGAGACAATGCAAGGAAGTTTAGAGGTGAAATATTGGGTTACGAGAGCCTTAACACCTGACAGGGATTAACTAGATGGTAACTTCAGGCAGGTAGGGTGTGGCTACAGGAGGTGAGTCCCTGGAGGTGTGTCTTTGGGGTATATATCTTGTCCTTCTTGAACAGAACTCTCTCTTTCTGCTTCCTGGTATGATGACCTGAGCCACTTTCCTCTGCCACGCCCCTCCACTATGATGTCTGCCTCATCTTGGTACCTGAGGAATGGACCCAGCCATCTTGGACTAAGACCTCTGAAACCATGAGCCCTCAAATAAACTTTTCCTCCTCAAATTGTTGCCAGGTCTTTGGGTCATGGCAGTTAAAAAGCTGACTAAAACAGCCAGGGACACATAATGAGACCCTTCACCATAATATTTGAGTTCTGCTTTCTTTTGGTCCTTGTTTATATGAAATAACCATCATACACAACCAAATTAAAATATTTGAAGGTAAATTTACAAAAACCTTTACACACACACATACACACACACACACACACACACATCATGGAGTTGCATCCTATATTTTAATTTAAAATGACAGTCTCCTTTTGGGTTCAGTTCTATTCTCATTGTTTTTAAAATTTTAAGGCATAGAATTGAAACAATTTAATTATAATTAAATTTCTTGTTTGACTACTTTTGTCCCACCTACTCACAGAAAGAGGGCCAACTTATGCCACAGATCAAATTGCCAGAATTCAAAGGGTATATAAAGTGATACCTAATGGGCAGAAATACTGTCTCTATAGGCAGCCTAAAGGGTCTCCTTCACAGTGGACCATGTCTTACTCATCATATAATACACTGCCTGATACATATGAGATGCTCAGAAAATGTTGAGGAATGAGAAAGTTGCATAAAGCCCCATGGTGTGGCCATAATGTTTACATTAATTAGGAGGTAGAGTATTGACGATGTTTTCCAAATATTTACTAAATTACTCAACTTGTCAAGGTCTTGAAATCCAGAAGGGCAAATTTATTGACATGTATAGAGATTTCCCTCTCTCTATATTGAACAAATCAGAATTAGCTAGATAGGTAGAGTTCTGAGAAAGAAAACTGTGATTATAGCCCACTGATTCCAAAGAGAAATGAAATCATTAAAAAGTATATCTGGACATAAGCTAAATTAACTCATCCAAACATTTTGTGACACAAAAATATCCCTGAGTGGGGACACACGTCCAGATCCCCTATAATAGTTGAGTTCTATGTTCTTTTGATTATTATTTATATGGAATAGCCATCATACACACACACACACACACACACACACACACACACACACACACACACAAATTTAAAGGTAAATAAAACATTCACTTTATCTCCAACTGTCACTCTGTTTCTTGCTTTACAAGACCTAATTTGAGTTTTTAACATATTTAATGATTAAATTTTGACTTTTAACTTAAATGTTTATGTGTAAGGTAGCATGCTGGAGGCCTTTTTTCTTCTACACTTTTGTAGTCCCAATGTGTGTCTTTTTGTGTGAATATTTCTCTTTGTTAAGAAAAAAATAAGCATCAAACATATTTCAGAGTGCTTTTCATTTTCATGTTTGCTTCTGAGGCAATGCAAACAAAGGTCAGCAGCTTATGTACACTGCATTCTTCCCAAAGAAGTTTACTTGCATATTTCTGAGGTTTAACAAGACAATTAATCTCTCATCTAATGTAATAATACTCTGACTGATATTTCCTATCAGATCCTCTTCAAAGAACAATTTGGAGCTGAGAAAATACAAACTGGATACCCTTAGTATTTCCAACCACCAACAGAAAAGCTTATATAATTCGGACACATAACGCATCTTACTTTTTTATTTTAAGTGGGTTCCTATTTTATTTCTGCCAGTGTCTGGCTCATCTTCTTTAGCTCTCCAATAAAAGGAAATTCTTTGATTTAGGTAACAGTTTCTCAAGATAGACAGCAGATTGTACTTACAAGTTTTCTTCCCTATAAAAGTAATCCAGGTAGCTGAATTCTGGGAAATTAGTGATTCAGGAGGTATTTTCTTTGTGGTTGTCAAACCAAACTATCTTTGAAGAAGACCCTTCAAAAGTTAAATAATAATTTAAGCTTCTTTCTTCCTCCCTCTCTCCTCCTTCTCTCCCTCCCTCCCTCCCTTCCTTCCTATCTTTTATTTCCTTTTTTGCGGGATAAGCTAGTTCCTAGAAAACAAATGACACTTCTGTTGGTGTTTTTAGGAGAAATGATACTTCTTTGCATTTCCTGGAACCCTAATATATATATTTTTTGAGAACAGATGTACTCTGGAGAGTGTTGTTCTATTTCCTCATCAGGCAGAACTTCTTTTCCCCTTTTTTTCTTCAATTGTGAGGTCAACCTCACAGTTGGAGGGCTTCTCTTTCGCATTTCAAAGTCTTTGTACCCACAGATCCTTTCCCTCCCACAACTCATCCCTTGCTTTAAATCAGAAAGTTACCTGTTTGGGAAAACAAAGTGCTATTGGAACAGAGCCATGCCTACTTGCTTAAACATCATCTATGGCTGCTTTCACAGCCATACATACATACCTACAGAGTTGAGTAGTTATGACAGAGAACATATGGCACGAAAAACTAAAAATATTCACTGTGTCACCCTTGACAGAAAATGTTTGCCAACCTCTGCCTTAAACTCATAGGTTTATCTTTAAGCCCATCTGGAAATTTTCAGAGAACCATTCAGCTAACTCTCCAGAGAATCAGCAGTATTTCCTCTGTGATTGTTAACTTCTTGCAGATAAGCAGTTAAAGGATTAAAAACAAAATTAATAATGTTTATTTTTAGAGTAGTTCACAGGAAAATTAAGCAAAATCCTAGATAGTTCTTATAGACCTCTTTTTTTCTCGCATATATCTAGCTGCCTAAACTATTGACATCACAACCACACTGGTACGTTTTTATAGTTGATGAACCAACATCCTATCACACAAACTCAATGGTTGATGTTGGGGTTCACCTTTGGTATTATACATTCTGTAGGTTTTGACAAATGTATAATGACATGTAGCCCCCAATGGAATACCAAGCAGCATAGTTTCATTGCCCTAAACATCCTCTCTGCTCTGCCTATTCATCTCTCCTACCTCGTTAACCTTCTGAACCCTGCAAACACTGGTGTTACCTCTCCACGGTAAGATCAGCCTTTTGTCTTTTCCAGAAAGTTCTACAGTTGGAATCACATAGTACTTAGCTTTGGAGGATTGGCTTCTTTCACATAGTAATATGGAATCTCTATATCTTTGATCACTCATTTCTTTTTGGCACTGATTAACATTCCTTTGTCTGGATCTGTCACAATGGATTTACCCATTCACCTACTGAAGGACATTTTGCTTTCTTCCAAGTCTGGGCAATTATGAATAAAGTTATTCTCAACATCCAGGTACAGATTTTAGTGTAGACATTTTTTCATTTCATCTGTAAATACCAAGGACCACCATTTTAGGCTGTGTTAAACAATGTTTAGCTTTCTAAGAAACTACCAAACTGTCTTCCACCAAAAGACAAACTGTCTTCCACCAGCAGGACACCCTATCATGATCAGCATTTGGTGTTATCAGTATTTTCATGCTGGTCATACTAACCACATTCTAACAGAGGTGTTTTATGGTTTTAATTTGCTATTTCCTAAAGACATATGATGTTGAGCATCGTTTCATATGCTTATTTCCATTCTCATATCATCTTTGTTGAGATGTCTATTCAGGTCTCTTGACCATTTTATATCAGGTTGTTCACTTTCTTCTTATTGAGTTTCAAGGAGTCTTTGTGCAGGTCAAATAATTGTTTTTATCCAGATGTGTTTTTTTGCAAGTATTTTCTCCCAGACAGTGAAGGATACGTATTGTCATTATGTTTATTAACTCTTGGTATTATTTCCTGACCTTTACGGGTATTTGAGAAAGTTAGTGCCTGTCTGTATATGCTGGAGTGTTGACGCTATGTTTTCTTCTAGGAGTTGCATAGTTTTTGGTCTAATTCCTAGGTCTTTGATCCATTTTGAGTAGCTTTTGTACAGGGTGAGGGATAAGTTCTAGTCGTATTCTTCTACATATAGATAACCAGTTTTCCCAGCGCCATTAGTTTAAAAGGCTGTCTTTTCTCTAGTTTTGGTTTTTGGACCCTTCATCAAGGATCAATAACTATATCTACATGAGTTTGTCTCTGTGTCTTCTGTTCTGTAACATTGGTCTACTTGTCTGTATTTATGCCAGTACCATGTAGTTTTAATTACTATATCTGTGTAGGATAATTTAAAGTCAGACATTGTGATGTCTCCAGTATTACGTTTTTTTTTTTTTTTGTTTTGTTTTGTTTTTTTTTAGCTTTGAATTGCTTTGACTATTCTGGGTCTTTTATTCTTCCAAATGAATTTCAGGACTATTTATTTCCAGTTATGTGAATAATATCATTGGTATTTTGATGGGGATTGCTTGAATCTGTATATTGCTTTTGGTGAATAGATCATTTTAAAAATACTAATTCTGCCCATCCAGGAATGTGGGAGGTCTTTCTATCTTGTGCCTTCTTCAGTTTTTTCTTCAATGTGCTATAGCTTTCAATGTAGAGGTCTTTCACCTCCTTGGTTAGATTTTTCCCTACATTTATTTGGATTTTGTTTGTTTTCTTGCTTTGAGGCTATTGTGATGGAATCGTTTTCCAGATTTCTTTCTCAGCAGATTTATTATTGTTGTATAGGATTTTTGCATGTTGATTTTTTAGCCTGTTACTGTGCTGAATTTATTAGCTCTAGTAGTCTTCAGGTGGAAATTTTTGGTCTCGTAAGTATAGAATCACATCATTTGCAAACAGTGATAATTTAATTTCTCATTTTCTTATTTTTAACCCATTTATTTCCTTCTCTTATATAATTACTCTGGATAGAATTTCTAGTACTATACCAGATTGGAGTTGTACGAGTGGACATTCTTGTCTTGTTCTAGATTTTAAAGGAAATTTTTTTCAGCTTTTTTTCTCATTCTTTATGCTATTGATGTTAAGTGTATCATATGTGGCCTTCATGATGTTTTAAAAACCTCATATTTTAAAACATTCTCCAAGTCCTGGTGTTTTAATTGGAGACTTGAGATTATTTACTTCTTTCAAGGTAATTATAGAAAGAGGTTCAATGATTCCTGCCATTCCTAATCATTTTATAAATCATTCATTTATAGCTGATGTTTAATTTGGTCTTGTATCTCATGTGCTTAATTATTCATCAAATAAATTATTTTTCTTTTTTTTTGAGTTCTGGGGTTTATTTTTAATTTCTTCTGTGTGAAGTATTTAAAAAAGTATTTTCTATATTTTCAGCTTAGTACTCATGAATTCCTTTAACTCCTGCTCATCTTTGAAGGTTTTTATTCTTTCATTGCTTTTGAAGGATAGCTTTGCTGGATATAGCAATCTTGGTTGACAGGTTTTGTTTGTTTGTTTGTTTTTTGTTTTGTTCATTTGTTTGTTTTTGGTACCAGGGATTGAACCCAGAGGCATTTTAACCACTTATTCACATCCCCAGCCCTTTTTATGTTTTATTTTGAGAATGGGTCTCACTAAGATGCTCAGAGCCTCATTAAGTTGTGGAGGCTGGCTTTGAACTTGGAATCCTCTTGCCTCAACCTCCTGAACCACTTGGATTAAAGGCATACATCATCACACCTGCTGACAGTTATTTTCTTTCAGGCCCAGAACACATTATTCCAAGCCCTCCTGGATTTTAGACTTTGTATTGAGAAATCATAAGTAATTCTAATTGGCTTGCCTCTAAATGTGACCTAATGTTTTTCTCTTGAGGTTTAAAAAAAATTCTATCCTTTTTTTCTTTAAGTTACGCATTTTCATTATAATAGGTCATGGAGAGGTTCTTTTTTGATCTTGTCTATTTGGGGTTCTGAACGCATGCTGGTTTGGATGTTCATCACATCCTCAAGGTTTGGAAAATCTTCTGTTATTATTTCCCTGAAGAGGTTATCCATGCCCTTAAACTGCATTTCACAGCCCTCTTCATTTCCAATCATTCTTAAATTTGGTCTATTAATGTTGTGCTAAATTTCTTGTACATTCTGGTCATGGTTACTTATTTTCTTTCCTTTAATATTGTCTGAATGTTTACAGGAAGCCACTTTGCCTTCTAGCTCTGAGATTCTGTCTTCAACATGGTCTACTCATTAGCTTTCCACCGGAACATTTTATTTGCTTTATTGTGTCTTTCATTTTCAAGATTTCTGTTTGGTTATTTTTCAATATCTCTATCTCCTTATTGAATTTTTCATTCATATCTTGTATAAAATTCTTTAATTTATCCAGTGGGTTTTTGTGTGTGTGTGTTCTCTTAGAAATCATTATATTTACAATCATTCTTTTGTATTCCCTGATATTTCATCCACTTCAATATTTTTGGAGTTAGTTGTTGGTGAATTATGGACTTTAGGAAATATCATGTTACCTTGTTTTCTCCTATTGATTCTATTCCCATATAGGTTTTATGCATCTTTTAGGAGGATTTCTCTTCCACTTTTATGGGTGTGCCTTTTGAGCATAATAGTTCTCTTGCAAAAGTGGCCTAGAGTAATCTAGACTGAGCCCCCTCATAGGTGTGGTAGCCACAGGATTTTTGTAATTTTTTTTGTTCTGTAGGAGTGGATATTCATAAGTGGGACAGGAGGACTCCTCAGCCCTTTCTCCTTGGGGCCTGGTGGTTACTTTAGGGTTTTTATCTCTTCCATTCCTTTGTATTAAAGTATCAGTGAAGTTTGAGTACAGATAAATTGTGTGTGGAGGAAGGTGCACTGTATCTTGGCTGGGTTTAGTTCAGGAGCACGGTCTACACTGTGAACTTGAAGTGACCTTGTAGATTCCCATCACTTTATGGAAAAGGGGCAAACTATATCAATTACTTAAAAAAAATACAGCATTAAAATAAATGCCTGGTGCCCACTATGATATCTAAACCATTAATTACCAAAACAAAACAAAACAGGGATGAACAGGAATGGTGGGATCGGCAATTATCAACAACAAAAACAATAAATAGCCATGAGCTAGATCTGGCATTGAAGTAGACAGCAGATGTCCAGTATGTCAGTCACAGTACTCACAACTGCAGCAAGAAGAATGGGGGAGGCAGGTAATACATATACCAAATAGTTCTAAAATATTGTAAAAATATATTTCTTTAAGATAAAACAAGGTGTGACTGAAAGCTAAAAGATAGTTTAGAATGTTCAAAATGTGAACAGACAATGTGGAAGAGATGTAGTAAATGATGGCTATAATGAAGGAGAAAAAAAAACCTAGGAAACACAAAGTAAAGGGAGGTAGAAAGAAAATAAAATGATTTGGCTATTAATGTGGAAGACAGGAGAGAAAGAAAAACAACAAAAGAAAAAATACGCAAAACAAAACGAGAAAAAAAATCCTAACCCTCAAAAGACAAAGAAAATATCATAAAAATTCCACAAATGAGAAAAAATAGGTACACATACATATACCCATGAATCAATCAATGATAACACCTAAATAAATAGAAAATATGATTCTTGATGAAAATTTGAAGAATTGTCTGAGTTGGTCAAAACTGTCAATGAGGTTGGATGTTCACTGCCTATGCCTGACTGTCCTTCTTTCCATTTCTTTTTGAGCTATCCAGAGAGAAAAGAGAAGAGAGGAGGGGAGGGGAAGGGAGGAAAGGAGAGGAGGAGACAAAGGGAAGGGGCAAGTGTTGAGGATTTTGTGTTGCTCACCAACCTGCCCACTGGAGTGGCCCAAAACTGATGCTGTTTGAAACAGCTTTCAGCTTCCCTTCTCACCAGGATAAGGTAGGCTGGAGTAGGAAGTACTCTCAGTTGGAGTTTTCTCTGGACAAACTAGATAGATGCACTCCCAGTGTGGGATTGCTTTAAGAGTTCTAAGAGGAGAGTTTTGTTAACTGGGACTTAGATCTAGGTCTAATCAAGTCTTAGAGATTTTGTTGGATGGTATCTGTTCTGGAAGGATTAGATCAATCCATCCTTAGGACCAGAGAAATGCCCATCTCTGCTGAGAATCTGAATCTCAGAAGCTTCCCAATAATTATATGAATGGGGCAGGGAAGCCCATCCTCTACAGGTCTCATACACTCCTCTGCCCACATATATGGCCTTCCCAGGCTTAGTCCCCGAGTGTATTCACCCATGTGTTCAGTTTCATGACCCTCTTCAACTGGTTATCTGAGCCTCCAGACTCAAAGTTTCAGTGAGTTGCATTCCTCTCTGTATTTCTAACTTGAACACCACCCCCACCTCCCAGGTACAATCTTCTCAGTGCCTGTTTCACTCATATCAGGTACACCCTAGGCCACATGGGAGGTGCTTGCTGGGACTGTGTGGCAATGATGGCTCTGATCTTCTAAGTTCCTGCAACAGCAAGCTGCAGCATGGCCTCCTTAAGACGGCTCCTGCCTCAGCACTCCACCTGCCAGTTGGGAAACCCAGCACTTTCAAGCACCAGTTCTGCCACCTCTGGATCAGCTAAGTTCAGGTTAGCTCATCTACAGGTTTTTCTGTGCCAAATTTTTCCATTATGCTTCTCTCTGTGTTATCCCTCCCCTTTGTGGTGAACCAGCAATGCAACAGGCTTGCTTCCAATGTAATCTTTCTGGTCCTTTGTTCAATGCACCTGAATTTCTGTGTCTCTAAGAGACTGACTGTCTCTCATTGAATTTCAGTGATTTCCCTCTTTCATTCTTCTCTTGAAGAGCACTGCTCCCACTGCTTGAATCTTGAGCAAGTGGAAATGCAGCCACATCTAATTCACCATCTTGAATTTCCTTTTTGTATAAGATTTCAGAGGTTCAGCCCATGGTTGGCAGACTCCATAAGTCTGAACCCGAGGGGAGGAGGAATATCATGGCAGAATTGTGTGGCAGAGGAAAGCAGCTCAAGACTTAGCAACCAGGAAGCAAAGAGAGTAAAGGCTGTATTTTTTAAAAGGGACTATGATGACCTTTCATTATTTCCATTATTTAAACATACTATAATTGACAAAGTACAGCTGTAGACAAAATCCCGTCCTTTTAATAGAAAGTTTTTTACATATTTTTATTATAATATTAACATATATGTACTGTAGATAGTTTAGAGAAAAACACACATATATCCACACTATCATTAATTTTTGGTCACACATACATCTTATAAGATATATAAAGAATGATAGGTATGTACACATAAATGTTAATATTGATAACAAAAATAGAAGTATATTGCAATGTATTTTTAAACACAATTTAGCAATATGTTGTGAATATTTATGGAATTGGTATATATTCTTCTTTAACCTTGTTTTAAAAGTGGCATATAATTCTGTTTTATAGATGTATAGCAATTCAAATCACTGACTCCTAATGTCAGATATATACTTACTCTTTAACCTTTAAAATAATGCATTGGTGAGTATTCTAGAAAAACAAAAATCTTACCAAACATTTTTATTATTTATTTATTTAGAGTAAGTTTCCCAAAGTGGAATGGTAATAAAACTTTTATAGAAAAATTTAGAAGTTTTGACTTATATGTCCAAGATATTCTCTAGAAAATTTACTTTTATTTCTAATTAACACTCTTGGGAAATCATTATGAGTGTTATAAATACTCAAATGCTTCATCTTATGAAGTACACTAACACATCCATTTACTATATGATCAAACCTTTTAGACCCAAAATGTTTTTAAATAGTGATCTCTTCATTATCACTATACTTGACTCTGAATTAGTTTGTCTTTTCCTTTGGAAGGGAAAGACCTGGGGGGAAAATAGGTAACTTCAAAAACAAGGAAACAGACAAAAACAAGAACAAAACCTCTATAAATCCAGATCTTAAGAAAATCTTAGAAGCAGCTCTGAAAGATTTTTTTAATGTGGTCAATATCATTAGACAAAGGATACAGTCTTTAGAATTCATAAATTAAAAATTAGCTCTCATATGGAAATCTAAATCTGGGACATTTGTTTAAGATTTTTTTCCCATCCCATCAAATTCACATCATATATATACTAAATAATTGACTCCCTTTTGATACCTAAATTTCCTTCCTTTTGGTTCAAACAGGCAATATCACTAGTAGCTTCCTTTGAGACACATCCTGATAGCAGTAGCTTATGATCACTCAAGATGGGGGTCAAATTCTAACTCTTAGGTAGATCACTTAACTCAGATCCCAGCTTCTTTATCTACAACAGGGGCAAACTACTTACCACATTAAGATTGTTAACAGTTTTAAACAAAATGAAGTAAGTCGAGCATCTGATAACTAGCCTCATTATTTTTGTAATAATTCCTAGTTATTCTTCAATGCAAAGCAACTATGGCTTAGGGAATATGCACACTGTGAAATGACATGACATATTCCCAAAGAAAGTAGATAGAATGGAATGGAAATCAGCCCCAGCCTATTTATCTTATAAATTTTCAGCTTTGCTCAATACTAACTACTCCTACTCTTGAGTAGGCAGTAAGATGTCCAGGATATCCAGGAATCATTTGAAAATGTGCAGGATTTTCCTAAAACGGAAGGAAACGCTAGTGAGGTTGGATTGGGAATGAGAAAGAATACAGAGAATGAAGAAGCCATGTTTAAGCATTGTATCTTGGATATTCTGATTTTTGTCTAAAAGATTGTCCACAAGATTAAGATGGCATTGTAATGCCACCAAATAAATAATACTTACATTCTGGATCCCTGACTGAGTGATGGCTTCTGACTAGAAATTGAATGAACAGTTTAATGGTAGTTCAAATAGTAGCAAATAGTTGTTTGCCAGTTTACAATCACTTATTCTCATTCGCTCTCTGTCATTTTCTGAGCTATGTTGCAGTTAAGAAAGCTGTCATACAAAATGAAAGTGGCTTTTTCAAGCAGAAAACAAATGTACTCTGGCTGGCAGACTGGCATTTAATCACTCAGTCTCTTAGCGTCATTATTCCACCACTAGCATAAAACATCCGGCATTGTTTATGGAGGAGGAGATAGGCTGTGAACACCTGGCCCTCCTGGCACCTTTGCCAGCCTCTGCAAGTAAGTGCCATAAGGTTTTTGTTATCAGTCTGGGAAGTGATCTCTCTTGGCGTGGCATCTAGGTTTATCAGCAGTAGCAGCAGTAGAATACTACTGAGGCTCTAGACCTCAGATTTGCATCTCCCAGTTTGGAGGTGAGGGTGTCATGAGGCAGCTCTCTCTTTGGCTTGGATTATGGTATCATCCTCCATGGCTCAGTGATGGGAAGATATGTAAAATACAAGTCTCTTGTGCTCTTCTTTAAATTCTCACCCTATTATATAGACCAATTAACAAATCCAGACTCCAGTGTCTTCTAGTAAAGACTGACCATAACAAGCATTACCTTCAGTTTTAGGAAAATTTTGTACCTTTTCAAATGATCCCTGAACAGCCAGTGTCCTTTCCCCACCTCCTGCTGCAAAGATGCATGGGTGTTGTCTTTGGGGAGAAAGGAAAAATAATTAATGAAATCCCCCCAATCAGAGAAGGTCTAAGTCCCTCATGCTCATAGGTGGGCACTGCACTCCCTGGTACCAGCCCTGGGTGGCTCAGAGTCACCCAATATTGTTAGGAAAGATTCAGAAATAGCACATTTTCCTCAGGACTCCTGCTGTACCCTCCAGCTGCCAGGGTGAAATGGGGTGTTCTGTTACTGAGGGAGAATGTATTTTGCTTGCCTCTGATTGCATGTATATATATATATATATATATATATATATATATATATATATATAATGTATTAGGTGAGATGTTTCCTCCTATAGTGACAGTTCCAATTCCCCTGAATGAAAGGAACATGCAGGTGAATATTGTTCATAGAGCAACCTCAGGCAGAGGAAATCTCAAATTTTGGCATTGCCTCCAAGTTTCATGCATATTTACACCCAGGCTTTCCATATGTGTGTGCCACTTAGAACAAATCCTTAGAATACAATAATTATTTGCTAAATTTAATTGCTTCTCAGTTAAGGACTCTCAATTACTGTACTAAATTTGGTTAATTCAACACATTTAAAAAGATGTATTCTGTCATCTACTCAAATCATTTACTTGCCAGTGACGTGTATTCAGGCATTTTTGTCTGGGCATTCCTGAAGATGTAGTTGTTATGGACAATGGCCAAAAGAAAGCTCTCATTCCTCCTTTTGTACTTTGACATTTGGGGGCTTCCTGTTGGGAGGCAATGATGCAGTTATCAAGAGTTTGGAGACTGTTTCCATCTAACTTGCTATAAGGTTCCACGTAATTAAAAGGCGTCCTTTACTTGTTAAAAATATAAAGACTATAGACACATTGGTAAGTAATATCGAACATGAAAAGGAACAAGATGACACTGGATTGTTTAATTGCTCAATTATCTTTTTTGTTAAAAAAACTTAGTAAGAATATATTAAATTAGTGATTTATATTGTTTTCATTTATGTGCCAAAAGTGTTGATATAAACTCAGGAGCTAGTATTGGCTTAAAATCCTTTTGAAATAAAGCATGTCATAATTTTTTTTAAATGGCGCCTACCTTTAAGTGCCTGTGTTCCTTTTATTTGTATTTTTTTTTTTTTACAAATGAACTTCATATAGTCTTCAAAACTCAATTAGACTAGCCATCAGAGGTGTTAGAAGTCAGACTCTTCCAGAAAAATCTGTACCACAAAAATATTCTCATTTTCCCCTTGCAGGAAAGATCAGGATTAATCAATGCCAAGTTTGCAAGTACATTTGTATCTCTACTGAAATTCAGCACCCTACTGAGCTTTCTAAGACATAAGAAATAAGAGAAATAGCAAGAATGTTTTCATAATAGAATGTGAAGAAAAAGCAGTCTTGTTCACTAGTTCCCAAGACTCAGCTTCAAGAGCTGAAGTTAAAACCACCACATATTATGAGGAGTTGATAATAGGTTATTTGCTTTCTGTAAGAAATAGAAACAGAAAGTCCAGGGGGAAAAATAGCTAACACCAGTTAAAATGAGATATTTGTGTTATTAAAGTGTCAGGCGGAAACTTACACCCATGCAGGATTTTGTGAATGGCCTGGTACGCCTGCATGTCAGACACATCCTTTCTGCGACAGTTCCATTTTTCCTTTTCTCATCATGCAGCATGTAAGGGTCCTTGTTATTAGAACTGGTTTCATTTCTACCCCTGTGGAAAATTGTTTAATGCCATTGTCAAAACCGACAGTGCTTGGAATGTTTTAATCTTGTAAAACATTCCCCTCAGTTACACAGAGGAGTCTGCTTTGGAGCTTCTGATGTTATCGTGAATGATAAGGGCCCTGCATGCACATCTCTTTCCAATTTATTTTATTAACATCCCTAACATCTCAGATAATTTTAACTTATACTCATATATCATGTGCCTCTAACAGTTAGCAAGTGCATTCTAAAGTTATCTCTGTAAACACATCCATTTTACTCTTGGTGTAAAACAGCTGCTGTTTGGATGGTGGTGGGAAAAGGTATGATCCATGGACACACACAATCATGGTGTGGCATAGAATGCTAACAGGAGGGATGGGTCATTGGTATGGGAAACACCAATATAAGAGAAAGGGGAAAGAGTGAGAGACATTTAGTGCATGGAAACAGCAGGAAGGGGAAGAAGAAGGAAAGTGGAATAAAGCGATTCTTGAGATTTTGGTTTGAGCAAGAAGCAAGTTGCCAGGGCCAGTTTCCTGCCAACCACACAACCAGAAGAACTTGCTTCACTATTCCATTCGATCGCAGCTTGTGCACGGAAGACTCAGTGCACAGTGTTGTTCACCATTCATTCACCAGTTTGCATATACCTGCCGATATTGCCTGTCTACCCGGTTCCTAATGATCTCTCAGAACACAAAGAAAAGTAAGGCACAGTCTTTGCTTTCAAAGCTCCCACATTCTGGGGGAGTAATAGACAGGTGCCCAGATTCTCTGATTCAGTGGGAGACATGTCAGGAGGGGGTTGTATGCAAATGATTAGCACAGCCTAGAGGATGAATGCATTACCTCTTCTGGGAGGGGAAAGAGAAGAGAGAAGCAGAGGAGGAGGCAGTTTAGAGCAACTCCAAAGAAGAAATGATATTCAAACAGGGCTTTGGAGAATAAGAATCCAATAGGAACAATAATAAAATAAAATAGAAGTATAATTTTAGGCAGAGGAACTGCAAACCAGAGGATATTCTAAGTACTTTCATCCCTGGCCCTTAGTATCTCATTCACCCCCCTGATACTCTGATGCCACCAGACTCTGTTGCCTTAACACTGCACACCACAATCTCCAAACAATGATGGCCAATTTCACTCTTTGGACCTTGATTTCTGTTCCTTGACAAAAATGATAAAGGTCTTGGAACTCTTATTTTACATTGCATTTTTTTTTAGTAGGGTCAGATTCAAGTGAGCTGCAACCTTTCAACCTAAAGAATCCAGGCAGGACAAGTTTGTTTGTGTGGAAGTTTGGTCTTGTCTGAATAAAGACATGCAAGCATAAACTGCTGCCACCCAACCAAAGAGGGGATGGGAGACATCACTCAGGGAATTCAGGCCAAGAGAGATGACTAGGCAGACTGGTGAGGAAAATGGTGTAGTGGGGACTCTGTCCTCTCCCAGGAACTGTATTTTTTTTTTACAGGAAATTAAAAAGAAAGTGGTCAGCTTCAAACAATATAATATGACTCTCCTTCTCAGTGTATTTTCTGGAGTCCTGTCTTTGGGGACTATGATTTTTGTGCAAGACGTAAAAGCTAAGATTGGCTTGTGCACTTAGAATTGCTTCATGTGTTGCTACCATGCTAATATTGTAGCTGAAGTTCAAGTATGTTCATTTATTTTCTGTCCTCAGGAGGGAAAAAAATGAGTGGGAAAATGGATGAATGAATGAATGAATAAAACCAAGCACTCTATCCAATGTCCTGATTTGACACTCAAGGTATTAAAAAAACAAAAAAAGTCCCTCTCGGAACTGCTCCTGAGAGAACTCCGCTTACATGCTTTGTAAGACACAATTGGCACTATAATTCTGGATTGACTTCTTTTGCCAGCAGATATCACTTCTCTGATATTGATAATATATTCTAAGCATTGGACTGATTTTTAAAAAAAGAGATTATGAATGTGTGCTGTAATTCTCAAGCACTCCTGGTTACTGGGATCAGTGACTTCAGTTGGAAACATTTTATTTATTCTTATAATAAAAAGTACATAATTGTTATTGGTCCCATTATTCCTTCTGTTGAATACAATACTGTTTGCCTTTACCCCAGACTTCATTGCTTTTTTTTCTGCATCATGCATTTTATTGATTTTCTTGTTACTATTATTTCCTTCAATAAGCCATTTTAAAATAACATGGATTTTCTTCTTCTTTTTTTTTTTTTTTTTGCTTTGTTCATATCCACAGCCTTCCCCAGAGCTGAGTCTAGCAGTATTTCACTGCTCCTCTTTTTCTTGTTGTCCCTTTTAACTTATCTTCCCCAGGATGCTGTGTGTCAAGGCTTTGAGGAGCAATAAGTTATATTCTTCATCCTCCTCTTGAGTTTAGAACTAATTGGGGGAAAAATAAGTAACTGGCAAATGGAGATCAAATTATCAGCTTTTGGCTTCCAGCTGCTAACAGCCTCTCTTGGAATGAGGCAGACCTAGGCACAGAATGACAGCCCTGGGAAACTACAGCCCCACCTAACACAAGTAGATGCTCTCTGCTTAGCTAAGCATGTCTTCTAGACAGGGTGACTTCCAACAGAAACAAGAAGGGGAGAGCTGGGCATGTTTTGAGATCAAGTATTTCCTGAGCCAAATTTGTTTCCAAATCCATCACCAATGCAAATCTCTGCCTGTCCAGAGTTGAACAGCACATGGAAGTATGGAGGAAGTTTCCTCTGGTGGAAAACCTTTGATAGAGCTGAGGCTAAGAACAACAAAGCCACGGGGAACCTCAATGCCCAAGAAAAAGACTCACAAAATATACCCGGGGCCTGAGTTAGTGAGGAAGTAACCCAGATTTCACTCTTTTCTCTTTCACGCTCCATCTTCTCTTTACTCTCAAATCTGGTAATTGTGTAATCTAGGTGGGATGATGAGGTCATTTCACAGAACATGTCAGTTTTTATGGCTTGAAGGTCTACTCTTCAAAGAAACTAAACATTTCTAAGGTTTTCAGGTCAAAATGCCAATTACTACTCTGATCCTAGAAATCAAAAGGCAAATTTTTGTTAATCTACAACTGAAATGAACAGATGTGTCACTAAAAACAGAAAGGAAAACTTACTTATCTATATTGCTCATATACTTCATCTATGCTTCTCATAACAGGGATGGAAATTGAGTTATCTTGGCATTTGGTTGCATATATTTTATCTTAATTTCTAGAGAGGTGATATTTCTCAAATGAATGAACTTATTAGTAAAGATGTAACCTCACCAGGTGCGGTGGTACACGCCTGTATTCCTAGCGTCTTGGGAGGCTGAGGCGGGGGATTGCAAGTTCAAAGCCAGCCTCAGCCCAAAGCAAGGCACTGAGCAACTCAGTGAGACCCTGTCTCTAAATAAAATATAAAATAGAGCTGGGATGTGGCTCAGTGGTAGAGTGCCCCTGAGTTTAATCCCTGGAACCCTCCCTTCTTCTCCCCCCCCCAAAAGATATAACTTCATTTTGATGAGGCACAGAATTTCATAATTTGGTCAATACTAATATCTTGCCCTTTCCAAAACCCTGGACTTCAGTATGCATAAAGAAAGAGAAAGGAGATTTGGGATTGGAAATTGGAATGTAAGAAGTTCATAGGATTCAGGGATATAAGGAGCTAAGGAAAATAAGACATTTTCTGTGTGGCACTGAGGGTGAAGCCTCATTCAACCAGCGAACTATATCCCTAGTCCTTTTTATTTATTTTTTTAAATTTTGAGACAGGGTCTCACTAAATCTCCTAGCCTGAACTCCAACTTGGAGTTTTCCTGCTTCAGCCTCCCAAGTCACTGGGATTAAAAGCGTGTGCCACCACACCAGCAGAATCTTCTTTGACATTTTTCTCTTGAAGTTTTCCATTAAAGACCCTCCATTCATAGTATCATTTCTTCTTTTTCTCACCACGGAGAAAGAAAGTGACCTCACATGATAAACACTGTGGTTGCACACTCAAGATATTTCCAGAGTCTGATGGTTGATAATGCCAGCCCTGAAGTCCCATTGCCAACCTTCTACTTTGGGACCTGGGGACCATGAAATTTATTTCACTTTCCTGAACCTCATTTTCCTCATCTGTAAAAAGGGATGATGATAGTAACTCCCTTGTGATGAGTAAGTGAGAAAAAGAATACGAAATTCGAAGCACAGGATCAGGGCAATGTGAGCAAATGGTCAAGTTTCAAACTAATGTTAGCACAAAGATTTGAGGGACAGCAGATTAGGACATGAAGATGAAAAGGCAGACAAGATTACACATGCTTTATATGCATACCTACATATATGTGTGTGTCTGTGTGTGTGTGTACACATATATGAAAAGCATCATATATGTACTATATAATATGCATGCACACATGAAATATTATTTTTTAAAACCTTGTGATTATAATCCCAGATTAACAAACTTCTGCATTTTATCATATCATGCTCAAACATTAAAAATATTTGAATTTTTAATTCAATTTAATTTTGTTATTCTACTTCCAAGTCTTTATTCAGTACCACAGTGAAATTTTTGTTGACTTATTTTGGTGTAAGCAGCATTGTAATAAGCATCCTCTTTATCATCATCATTTGTTGAAATATCTGAGATATTTGCTTTATTTATATTATCATATTTAATATTAATAACAACCAAAAGACTAGTATTATCTGTACTGTAAGATGGGGAAACTTGAACTTAAAGAAATTACAACTTGCCCAAGCTCAGGCAGCTTAGAAGTGGGAGAGCTAAGATTCACACTGAGATTAACCTAACTCCAGAGTTCTTTTCAACATTTATGTTACACTTTCTTCCTGGACAAGACCAGGGAATCATCTTATCCAGTAGTTCTCAGCATTGACTGTACATTGGAATCACCAAGGGAGCTTTTCCAATGTATTTATAATTAGGCCCTGCTATGCCCAAATTGAATCTACCCAGAAGTAAAACTTGGGTGTTTGCATTTTTTTTGTTAGCTTTCATTGAAATTTTACTGAGATAAATGAATAAGCATTCACAGTTTTTAAAGGTTCTCTGAATTGTAATGTGCTCCAAAAGTTAAAAACAACTGATTTAGTCATGTATACTTATTTTACTGAAGAAAAAAAAAAAAAAAACAAGGATCAAAGATAGAATATAACTTGCCTCAAAGCTCATCCATCCCTTGACATTATTTATATAGAATGATGGCTGAAAAAATATCTCCATAAGTCTAAATACAGACCCTTCATAGGGTCCTTACTATACCATGTGTGAAGTCATGGCAGGAAAGGAGAATAGTACATTCAACCAGGATTATCTGTCCCTGTGGCAGTTGGTTCCTAGTAGCCACTTATTTTGTGCCGGTTCAGAACTCTCCCTTTACCCACAAATAAACTACTTGCTATTCCCCCCACCCCATTTTTTTTCTTATCAACAACAAAAATCATTATGGATATTTTTACTTTGTAATTAGAAATAGAGTTGGAAAATTACCTCTAAGAATTATCACATTGACATGGCTCAATCAAAGGGTCAAAGGTGCATCATATATTCTTTCCTAAGAGTAGATTTAAAAAAATTACAAAAGGAACAAAGAAAAATCAAAGTCATAAGGCGAAATAATTGAGAATCTGAGATTAGAAAGACAAATCTCACTGGTATCTGAGTATTTATTTCCTGAGTTCACACAAAGGAAAGGAAAGCTTAGGAATATAAATGTATGGAGTGCACTTGTAACCTAGATAGAAATCCTTGAGGGAGGATGAGAAGAAACTTCTCATCAATAAGGGGGAGATTCTTACCCCTGGAATTTCTTTCCATGGAAAATGGCCAACATAACCTCACCCAAAGAGAATAATAAAATACTTAGATGTCAATATTGCTGATACTTCTTGTTGTCACTATTAATATCGTTATTATTTTGTCAATGTTAACATACAGTTTTGAGCACTTCCACTTTAGTTGCCCAAAAGGTCTTCCTTCATTGTCTATTCCTAAAGACACATCCACAGCTCTAGCAAAGCCTCACTCTATGCTTCACACACAAGTCAAAGAATAGACTTAAGGGTCATAATTCTAGCTAGATAGTGTCCTTGGCTTTTCTTTGTTGTGTTCTTATACAATCCGATCATGTACACATTATATATCAAAAGCCCAAACAAGTTTTTATGATAAATTTGGCCTCCTCTATGTATCTGATAAACCAAAATGTTCAGATGGCACATAGAGTTTCTGACTGCCAACCAGTGTATACTTTTGGAAGCATATTTGTACCACAGGGTTTGTGTGTTTTGAATATTTTATTTCTTTCTGTCGTCATTATTTTATAAAAACAAATGAAAGATAAAAACGCTGATACAAGAAGAGTGTATCTTGCAAACCTAGTATAGATGAGACAGAGACACAAATCTCTCTGAGCCCAAAGTGGTAAATCAACAAGACACTCCCTGGGTTTGTGCCAGTCGAGTGTTTGTTCAGTTGTGAATAAGATGATAACAAACAGGAACATATTTGAAATTCTAGAAATAAATCATTGAAATTTGTGTAGAAAGCAAACAAAATATAAATGAAAACCTTTTATTCATGTCTGGATTCACTAACCCCCTACCTTATAATTTGTAATTTTGCCATTTATCCTTTATAAATCAACTTTGATACACATTATTAATAATAAATTATGTATAAAAGTAGGCTACTTACTATATAGCTTTTATAAGCTAAAAATAACATATTCCATAATCACAATTTGTTTTTGATTGCTGGGGTAAGGGTTATTTGACAATTCTTCATGACCTGTATAATTTTACACCCACATGTACACATGTACAAGAGTAGTCTTTTGTGCACCTAGTTCAATTGTGTTGTGAAAGAGCATGGTTGGCAGGCATGATGTAAATCTCAACTGTGAAGAGTTGACCCTCAGAATCTTTATTTCTTCTATTATCCATTATGAATGCTTCATTGACCACAGTAACACTTTCATAAACTCTCTTCTAATCCAAGGAAATCCTGTATGTCCCCATCCCACATACTGTATCTTAAAGAATATAAGGATAATTACCATTTTTAAGAAATTTTAAATTTACTTCAATTTACTCAGCTCCTTGCAACATATGTGATATATAAGGTGTTCAATGTCTCTTAGTTTCATCAGTTAATAAAAAAAATCAATGAAAAAATTTTTACCCATTTATTCATTAATCTGTTTACTCTTGCAACATCTATTGAGTGTTTATTATGTGTCACCCCTTTGGCCAAAAGAAATATGACTTAAAACATGATTTCCTGCCTAAAGATTCCATCTATCTAGAAGGGGGCATTGATGTATAAACCACAAATTTTACTGTAAGGCAAAAACCTGCAAATAATAAAACTAAGAGAAATACACTGTTTGATATGTAGAGCAAAAAATAATTCTGATTTGAGTGAAATTCACAGCAAATGTGGAACTTGAACTGACTCTTGAAACTGTGAGAAGAATATATTGAATCAGTATCTTGAAGGAGGTGTCTTTTACTGCTTCCTATGAAGCTAGAGGTTTAGAGAAATCATCCTCAGTTAAACATCAAAGAAATTTTTAAAAATACATATTTTTGATATACAACTGAGTAGGGATAAAGTAATAGAATATCAGAACAGCAAGAAACAAGAGATGCATGAATTCACAAAAGACAGTAAAGCTGAAGTCGACATAATTGTCTGATCAATGATGGCCTAGAGCCATGCTGTTTGAAGAAGTCTTGAGTCATGAAAAGTAGAGGGCACACAGCTTGGGAGTCTGTACTGTAAAACAGAAGAAGAAACTCTGCAGAAAATAGGTTTCCTAGAGAACAAAGTACTTAACATGTAAATGAGGGGGGAAGCTGAGACTTAGGGAGACAGCTGCCTTTGGGATTTGATTCTGAGCAGAGTAGAAGAAACAGGAAAGACCCTAATGAGGATTCTCAATTGCAAACCTATCTTCATTGGTCCCCAAAATCAGAGGCTGGAAATTTTACTTAAAGTAATTCTGGGTTGGAAGGGTCCCAAGGGGACTGTATAGGCTGACACAGGCAAGAGCAACCTAGAGGAACAAAACTTCAGCTCAGAGTACGTAAATTTCTACATCTATGTGTCTAACTCTGTCACACCATCTTTCTGACAAGTTAGTAGGAGAAGTTAAACGACAAAATAATGGACAGACGAGAAGTTAAACGACAAAATAATGGACAGACAAAATTGAGAAACAGTGAAATAAAAATTAAATAAAATCACAAAATGCATGACAAAATTCCTCAAAATACATGAAAAAGAAGAAATGATGAAGAATAAGTTATATGAAAATAGGAAAGGTAATATTTAAAAAGAAAGAGTTTTTTTTTTTTTTTTCTGGGTTGATGAAAAACCTACTGATCCGTAATCCTAAAACATCTTATGTAGGTAAATGAACTTTAAATTATAAGTAGGTACACAATAATGAGATTACACAATGCAAAAGACTGTCGGAAGACTGGGGTGGTGGCTCAGTGGTAGAGCATTTGCCTAGCACATGTGAGGCACTGAGTTTGAGCCTCAGCACCATATAAAAATAAATAAATAAAATAAGGTATCTATCTACAACTACAAAAATAGTTAAAAAAAAACACAACTATGGGTTCCCTTAACCTGTTCTGGCTGCTATCAGAAAAATTCCATAAACCATAAAATGCTTATAAACCAAAGCAAATCAAAGCAAAACAAAATAAAACTTTTATTTTTCACAGCTTTGGAGTCTAGGAAAGCCAAGATCAGTCACCAACAGACTCGGTATCTGGTGAGGATCCATTTCCTAGTTCATAGATGATACCTTCTCCCTGTGTCTTCACATGGTGGTAAAAGGAAAGGGCATTCTATGTGCTTCTTTTAAAAAGACACTAATCCCATCATGAACGTTCTACCCGTGTATATCTAATCATCTCCCAAAAGGCCCTACCTCCTAATATCATTATTCTGGGAGTTGTGATTTTTAACATATGAATTTAAGTTGGACATTAACAATCAGACCATAGGGACTAATCAGAGGGAAAGGAAAGATCACCTCAAATAATGATAGTTATACTAACACATCATTTTTCAACAATAACCTCAGAAACTATACGAAATAAAATGATATCTTTAAAGAACTAGGAGAAAAATAACTGTTGGTCTAGGCTTCTATGTACAACAAATCTATTTTTCAGGAATAAAAATGAGACTTCTCGTTTCTACTTTTGTGTAGAAATTTGGAAAGGAATGACTTTCTCATTTTTAATATAATAACAGAATTTTTGGACAATGGCTTTCATGACTTTGCTCAAAGATATAAGAAAGCAGCTAACCAAAAATTTAGGGAAAAACACGTACTTCCAAGGAGAAATAGGACACAAGAACTTCCTTACTTAAGTTACATGTCTCAGAATGCTACTCAAGCTGATAAAAATTCTACTTAAATTTTGCAATGAATTGATAAAGGTCAAGTGTGGACCAGCAAGAGAGTATAGAACTCCTGAAAGCTACAGGGAGGAACTTGTGCTGATTCACAGGCTTTTCACAGACTTCACTGCCTTCTTGCCAGAAGGGTTAGGAGCAGGATGAGAGCTTTGAGGAAGCCTGCCTATGGTACAAGCCTGGAGAAAGGATGAGTAGCCACGCTGTCCTGGGGAGGTGAATGAATCCATGGAACCCTACTCAGTTCCTTATCTCCTGTATTCTCCATGGAACAAAATCCTTAAGATGCTAAAAAAAAAAAGTCACCCAATTGATGATGAGGTACCAAGAGAAAAGAAGAAGCTTAATGAAGAAAATATTGAGAAAATTCTCTTGCAAAAACAAGTGATTCTGCAATCTGCATTTGGGGTAAAATTGGGGGTTCATAACCCACTTCAATCTAATGTATGAAGTATGATATGTCAAGAGCTTTGTAAAGTTGTGAACAACCAATAAAAAAAAAAAAAACACCCCACTTTTATCACAAGGTGACTCCAAGGAATTGGAGTTCTGTGATTCACCAAACTTAATCATAGAAATAACAAAACTCAAATTTAGTTAAATTTCTACATACTTTAACTCTCATGCTATAGAACTGGCAAAAGAAAAAGTTTGCCTGTTTCAGGAAAACACACTATTTTCCCAACTTCTACTGTCCTACAAAACAGAAACTTAAACAGAGAATTTATAAAGCATACAAAGGTTACAGAAAAAACAGCACACTGTCAAGATATAAAGCACTCAATAGATTCAGACCCTGAAATGCAACAAGAGTTGAACTCAGTGAATTTAAGATAATTATGATGAATATATTCAAGTTTTCTCTAGGGTAATCAGAATCCTAGAGAAAAAATAAAAGTAGACTCCTTGAATTATCTGATGAGTAACCTGAGAGAGATGGAAATTAAGAAAGAATCAAATGATAATATTTATCAGAAGCATTCTCTTGGTATGCTCATAAATAGATCTGATCAGAACTAAGAGCCAGTGAACTTGAATATAAGTCAATAAAAATTACCAAACTGACAAAAAAAAGAGTAAAAAACCAAAAAAAAAAATGCATAGAACAACCAAGGGCTATGGGACAATATGCATGAAATTAGAATCTCAAAAAATAAAATAAAAATAAAGGAAGAGAACATCACAGAAGACAAATATTTAGAGAATGAAGGTAAACTTGAGCCTCACAAACTTTAAAGAACATGTTTCATGAAGAAAAAGAAATGATCACAGGAAGGTCTGAAATGATAGAAATACTGGTAAGAAAATAGCAAAATGAGACGAAAACTTCCAATAAAAAGTCTATAATCCTGGGACATAATTACCTAATTGGAGGATTGAGAAAGATAGAATTAAACTCGGGCAAAAATAACATAGAGGTTGAAATTGGTTTGTGGCACTCATCAGTTTTTGCTTCTCTGATTCAAACTCACTCTGTTCTGATGTGTGCTTTGCAATTACTTCCCCTTTGCCAGTTGGTATGCTGTTAGAACTCATCAATAGAGGATTCACAAGGGACACAAAAAAGGGGGTTCTCTTGCATGTCCTTGTATATCTTACTTGACATATTTCTGTAGATTTTAGCTTCCCCCTGTACTCAGCACCAGCAGAGCAGTTTCTTTGGTATTTAGCTCCTCACAGGGTGGCTACTCTAGCCCCTGGTGCCTGCAGCAGGAGGTGCTTTGTGGTGTCAGTAGCCAGCTCTCTCTCAGAACCTTCATAACTTCACTGTGGCATGCCAATAGCCAGGTCCCTATGGATCACCTCCCAAATCACCCCATTGGATAATTATTGCAGAATTTCGAAAGTGTAGCACCCTTCCATGGATGCTTATGCCCTTGGGGTGGCTTACAGTGAATTGTGAGACATGGTAGCTCCCGGTGAATAGCCCCTCCAGTGACTTCTATGTCCAGATTCTCCAATAAAATTAGCCCAGAAGGGAGGAGGCTTTTGCTTTGGGGCCTTATTTTGGACATGAGGATAATGTCTATTCCCTATAGCTGTAATTCCTGCATCCCTTGATATTCATGATTTAATTCCTATTATTCCAATCTCCTATTAATAATTCTTTATAATAAACCTTTCCTGTTCAAATTACCAGGTGGTTTCTTTTTCCTGATTGGACAGTGATTGGCATGGAATGTGGCTGGAGTTAAAGACTTCTGAAGTCATGGTATTATTTGGGGGGAACATATTAATTGAGTTTAAGAGTTGGGAATTACATATGTATGCTAAAAAAAATAGGGTAACAAAAGGTAAAATAGACTAGACAATTTCTAAATGAGTAGAAAAGATGAAGTGGAATAAAAAATGGATGAGATTTGGTATGTTGGTGGGGGGGGGGGGCAGGGGACTGGGTAGAATATCCACTATCCTATACTTCTAGAATACAGGTCTGTTAAGTGTGAGTCCCCTCAACCCCCCTCCCCATATCACATTAGATGGGGTCAAGGGACTGAATTCTGGTCAGTGCCATGTGGAAGCAATGGACCATTTCCTAGCAGATTTATGATGTTCTCTCATTTCTAATCCCTCATCCCTTTCCCCCTGCTCTGATAACCTTGAATCAAAGACATAAGGAAGTTGAATTCCCACATCAGCCCTTGGAAGTAAGTCATCAAGCAGGAATACTTATTTTTGAACTCAGCAAACAGGTTTTTTTTTTTTTTAATTCTATTGAGTTCACCTACTGGCACTTTGAGATTTATCTATGGTATAAATGAGTCTTGCTTTAATAAAACAAGAAAGGGGAACAGTAAAAAATATGATATATTCAAAACCAAGACAAATAGAAAGGGACTGTTATACTTTAGATTGCAGAAATAAATCCAAATATATCAATAGTCTCGATGTTTAAAAGTTTAATATCTCTAGTTAGGTTATATTACCACAAACATCTATAACATACGGACAGGAAACATCTGAAAAGAATAAAAAAAGATATATAGCAGTCAAGCACTACCCAAAAAGTCTAGCACAACTGTATTAACACCAATTGCATTTGTCTTGAAGGCAAAACAAATTACTAACAATAAAGAAGGTTACACAACATTGATACAAAGTTCCATTTACTAAGGGTGATATAAAATGAAAAATTTCCATGCATCTAATAAAATGTCATTATAGCATTGTGTGTGTGTGTGTGTGTGTGTGTGTGTGTGTGTGTGTATATATATATGGTAAAAGTTGATATAACTATGAGAAGAAATTATCAAAGTTAATGTTCTAGTGGGAAATTTAATAATCTTGTTTCAAGAAATCCGAAAGTAACAAAATCCATAAGGATACAGAAGATTGAATGACACATTTATGTATCTACATCTATATGTCTTGAATACTGTACCCAGGAGATTAAATGTCATTTTCATATATATGTGGAATATTTTTTAAAATCATGTACAAAACCACAAGGAAAGTGTCAATACATTTCAAAGGAAGGAGAGATAAAGACAGTCCACACCATGGTGACAACATGACCAAAGTCCAGAGACAAGACAACGCAGTACATGTTTGGAAGAACAATGAGGCTACTGCTAAGTGATTGATGCTAAAGTCAGAAGGAGAATGTCCTAAACAACAAGCCAATCAAAAATAAGAAAGAGCTGAACACACAAGAGGCCTGAGCTTTTCCTTGGGGGGTCTTATGTGGCATACATTTCTTTTCTAAGCTGGACATAGGAGATAGACTGAGCATTTGAATCTAAAGCAAGAATTTCTACATTCTGCCTTAATAATAAACTATTCACTTTCAACAGAAGAAAAATTTAAACCAAAATAGCCAGCCCAGCTTGATGAATATATATTCTCTGTGTTTCTTGTTTATAGTAATAAAATTCAATCATGCATTGGACTCATAGACATGCAAAAACATAGGTGACAACTACTGAGATTTGAAGACAATTTCTTGCTCACTCAAGGTTTTTGGATTTGTTTAAATTTAATCTCCTTTTCTCTTTCAATTTAAACAAGACTGACCTGAAGGCTCAAATGTGATTGGGTCTCTTCTTCTTAACTTGAAGTTCATTATTGACTAGCCCTTCACATTTTCTCAACTCCTTTCTGTAAGGACAATAGCAAGGTTAGACTTCCCAGCCAGAGAGGGACCGTCATAATTCAAGGATTTGCACCAGAATGTGAAAAATGCTAGCCAAGTCTTTGTAACCTGCAGACCAAGTTGCCATGGCAATACCTTTATATCAGGCAGAAGACAAAACAACTGGTTAGTTGATCATATCTTAAGGAAATATAAGGTATAAATATTTGTAACCTGTGGCTCAACCTTTTAACCTACAGTGGAAATACAATTTCAGAAAGATCACTGAAGTTATAACAAGGCTATCATTCTGTCTCAGATGGTTGTTCCTGTTGTGATGTCTTCCCATACACAAAAGATCATACAGCCAATGATATTCCCATTCTGTCCTCGACTGGCTCCAAACGATCTTTGTTTCCATCATTTAACTGAAACTGCTTTTGTCAGTCATCCTTGTTCTTTAAGCTGCCATATGCTCCATCTTCTCCACACATTCGAACATTTTCCCCTTGCAACACTTTATTTTTGTGATATCCTGATATCTTTTGTCTTCTTGCAACCTCTCTGGACCTGCCTTACAGTTTTGATGTTGTTTCTTCCTCCTTTACTTCACAGTCAACTGGTAGGATAATCAGGGTTTGCTAGTTGGGCACAAGGCCTCTTCCTTTTTCTATAGCTGCACTCTCTCCAGTGTGACCATATATTTTAGTCAGCTTTTTTTTTTTTTTCACTGTTACCAAAAGACCTGATAAGAACAATTAGAGGAGGAAAAGTTTATTTTGGCTCACAGAGGTCTCAGTCAGTAGATGGCTGACTCCATAGCTCTGCACCTAAGGTGAGGCAGAGAACTTCATGGCAGAAGAACATGGCGGAGGAAAGAAGCTCAGGACATGGCCACCAGGAAGCAGAGAGAGCTCTTCTCACTACAGACAAAATATAAAGCCCAGACAACGCAGTACATGTCACACCCCAGTGACCTACTTATTCCAGCCACACCTTACCTACCTACCTACACTTACTGTCCAGTTAATCCCTATCAGTGGATTAATGCACTGGAAGATTAAGACACTCATAATACAATCATTTCACCTGTAAGCTTTTTTGCATTGTCTCACACCTCATATCTAAACCATAATACCACATTCATAACTTTGTATATAGTCATATGCACACATTTGCCAAATATCTATGTCCAGCTCTGATCCTTCCCCTTATGATTAAGATACATATATCCTTCCACCATATGCATCTTTGTTGTTCAGTGGGCATCTGATCATTGATATGCCTAAGACATAACCTTTGATTCTGCTTTGTTCCCTCCCAACCCTCTGTTTCTTCTATATTTTAATCTAAGTGATTCTGATACTTCATAGTTGAGCACCCAAATTTTGATATATTCCTTGGTTCTTTTCTTTCTGTAAGTCTCAGGTCAATTCTCAACATCTCTTCTAGTTTCCCTGCCTCCAAAATATATTAAGAACACTGTTCCTCTAGAATTTTGTACTTTGGTACTTGTTTGCCATGAGGCCAAATTCTATAGGGATGAGCAATGAATCAATGATTGAAAAAAGTATTCTAGATTTGTTAACGTAAATCCAATCTGTCAAACATGTGTATGACTCAGTTAGTGGAGAACTAGCAACATGGTAAGATTTAAAAAACAAAAAAAGAGGAAAAAAAAGGAGAATGAGACTCTTATTTGTTGAGCAAGTATGGCTCTGGGAATCACTAAAAAATACTTAATCTCCTCACATCTTAGGCCAGCTCCAAAAGACAAATGGATTTACAGATGTTCCTTAGCTTATGATGGGGTTATGTACTAATAAATCTAATATAAATTGAAAATACTGTAAGTGAAAAATACATTTAATGCTTCTAACCTACCAAACATCTGAGGTTAGCAACAGAGTGTACCATAGAATGTTGGTTGCTTATCCTCAGAATCATGTGGTGATTGGGAACTATGGCTCTCTACTGTTGCCCAGCATCAAAAGAGAATATTATACCACATATTGCTGCCTGAGCAAAGATGAAAACTCAAAATTTAAATTAAGTCTTCTTAGCGGCATAACTTTTGTGGTGTAGTAAAGTTGAAACACTAAAAGTTGAACTACCTTAAAGAGTATACTTTAAAAGAGGAAACAGATTCTCAAGTTTACCTAAGCAGAAGAAATGAAATTTATATTCTAGCCAGGCACTGTGGCACACACCTGTAATCCCAGAGGCTCAGGAGGCTGAGGCAAGAAGATCGTGAGTTCAAAGCTAGACTCAGCAGGGTGAGGCACTAAGCAATTCAGTGAGACCCTGTCTCTAGGTAAAATACAAAAATAGGGCTGGGGGTATGGTTCAGTGTTTGAGTGCCCCTGAATTCAATCCCCAGTACATCCCTCAAAAAAAAAATAAAAAATAAATTTTTATTCTAGTCTTCTTTTGCATCACCACTTCTCCTCTTTCCATGCTGTGTTGGGCTCTGAACAATATCTCTGTCTTAAGGATATCAAGAGAAAAACAGAAAAATATCCAATATTCTACTCAATATCTCCTAGAGATTAGAAAAATCAACCTGTCAATATAGTGACAACCTTCAGAACTTATTACCTGCCTGATGGATGAAAAGCAACCAATGAAAGGAATTCCAGAATCTGTGTGGGGCAATATTTCAAAGTATGCAATAAATGAGACTTTACTCACCCAAGACAAAGGCAAAGAAACTGCTCTGTATTTAGTTAGGAAAGCCTAGTTCTAATCTTTTGTCTATAAATTTTGATTGAGAGTCTATTATGTGTGTGACAATATATACCCCAGAGAAAATGTTCTGTCCATTGTTCTATCACCTATCTGACCACATGACAGATTTGAACTTGTAAAAGTACTGTAGTTATCACTCTGTGCTGATATGAGTAAGATTTAGTAAATTTACAACTTTATGGAGCTCAAAGTTTACTGCAAAGTTATTCAAAATATGCTCTATAGATCATTGTATCAAAATCATTTGGTGATACATGATTTAAATGAATCTTTTGTGCAAACTCTTGATTTAGAATTTGTTATGGTGTTCAATGGAAACTTTTATATTTAAGAAAGAGACGAAACTTTGGAAAAATGACTATCCTACAGAGAGAGGACAATAATTGATCTCTCTCCATTGTGAAGAAAATTGGGCAAATTAATCTGGTGACAAAAGAAGGAAAAGATTAGAATTTCTCTTATTCAGGTTTTGAAATTACAAGTAGTCTCTTTTCTGATTTTTGAGAAAATGTTGATTTTTTTTCCACTACTTTTTTTCCTGGAATAAATATTGCTATTAAAAAAATGTATCTGTGTTATCAAATGTATGGAAAGCCAGTTGGGATTCTAATTATAATTCTGCCCTCAGAAGCCTATGCAAGCATATACTTTCTTTCTGCCTCATCTTCCTCATTTGCAAAACGAAGCAATTAGAATACATAATCTTCTATAAGCCCTGAAAAAGAGGATAAATCAATTTCCCTGTTATACTAATGGTCTTCAACTTGGCCTTTTAAAAGCCATCAGTTTAGAATTCAGAACTGAGCAGCCAGTTAGGTTTCCCAGGGAAAATCACAATGCTGATTGGAGGAGATATGAGGATTCCTCTGATAATATCATGAAGGAATTTATTTGCTAATCACCTTCACATCCATTAGATCATCTCAGTTCTAAACTTCTGTGGCATCTGCATTTCTTACTCAATGGAATTAAAATGGGTCCAGAGGCACAAATATCTCTCTCCATTCATGTAGAGTTTTATAGAGTAGGTAAAAAGAGTTCCTGGTTGGGAGGCCAATAAATAGGTCTAGAAGCACTAGACTGAGTTACCCTGGGAACAGGGTGACTGCATTGAGGGAATCTGAAGTATTATCAAGATATTGTATGATTATATTGGATCAGGGACAAAAACATATCCATATCTAACTATGATTCAGTCACTCTTGCTTTGAACAATAACATCAAATCTAAAGTCCAAAGATATAAGAAGGTTCAGCAAGTCTTGATTATTTGCTAGGATCCAAAATATTAGTACAAAACTTTTGTGATTCAGTCAGGCATCCTTGGATAATTTCTTTACACAAGTCTGGTGTACATGGTTTAATGTGAATACATAAAATGCAGTCAAAGGGAAAAAAAAACATACATTGGAGAAAAAATAGCCTATTCAACAAATGGTGCTGGGAAAACTGGAAATCCATATGTAAGAAAATGAAATTCAACCTCTGTTTCTCACCCTGCACAAAAATCAACTCAAAGTAGATCAAAGACTTAGGCACTAGAATAGAGACTCTGTGTCTAATAGAAGAAAAAGTAGGCCCAAATCTTCATCATGTTGATTTAGGACCTGACTTCCTAAACAAGCACAGAAATAAAATTAAGAATCAGCAAATGGGATGGATTCAAACTAAAAAGCTTCTTCTCAGCAAAGGAAATAATCAATAACATAATGAGAGAGCCTACAGAATGGGAAAAATCATTACCACACACACCTCAGATGGAGCTCTAATCTCCACAATATATAAAGAACTAAAAAACTTAACACCAAAAAAAAAAAAAATAACCCAATCAATAAATGGGCTAATGAACTGAACAGACACTTCACAGAAGAAGAAATACAATCAATCAACAAACATATGAAAGAAAGTTCATCGTGTGTACCAATTAGAGAAATGCAAATCAAAACTACTCTAAGATTTCATTTCACTTCAGTCAGAACGGCAATTATCAAGAATACAGCAGTAAGTGTTGATGAGGATGTGGGGAACAAGGTTTATTCATACATTGCTGGTGAGACTGGAAATTGGTGCAACCATTCTGGAAAGCAGTATGGAGATTCTTCAGAAAACTGGGAATGGAACCACTATTTGACCCAGCTATCCTATGCCTTGATTTGTACCCAGAGGATTTAAAAGCACCATACTACAGTGATGGAGCCACATTAATGTTTAGAACAGTTGAAATCACAATAGCTAAACTAGGGATCCAAAATAGATGCCCCAAAACAAATGAATAGATAAAGAAAATGTGGCATGATACACAATGAAATATTACTCAGCCTTAAAGAAGAATATGATGATGACATTTTCAGGTAAATAAACAGAACTAGAGAATATCATGCTAAGTGAAATAAGCCAATTCCAAAAAACCAAGCTGAATGTTTTCTCTGATAAGCGGATGCTGATCCATAGTGGGGGGTGAGGTAGGGAAGGATGAAGGAATTTTGGATTGTGCAGAGAGGAGTGAGGGGAGTGGTAGGGCCATGAGGATGGGAAGGACGGTAGAATGAGACAGACATTATTATCCTGTGTACATATATGATTAGTCTACTGGTGTGACTCTCAGAGGAATGAGAAGTCATGCTCCATTTGTGTACAATGTGTCAAAATTCATTCTACGGTCATGTATAACTAATTAGAATAATTTTTTTTTAAAAAAGAGTTCAACCAGAAAGTCAACCAGAATTCAAACCTCCATGCCCTCTACTGGACTGCCACTCACAATCCACATCTCCCTACATCAGAACATAGCTAGTCAAGGCCAACAACTCTAGTCTTTCTCAAAAGGGACAAAAGCTTTGTGTCTCACTGCCACTTGAATAAAAGAATCTGAGGAAAGAGAAAGGAAGGAAGGAAAAGAGAGATGGTCAGACAGACAGATGGTGAAAGAAAGACAGACAACATGAAGGAACCACACACACACCAGAGCTGGGACTCCTGCTATAGCCTCAGACTACCATAGCTGTGTAGAAGGAAAACAGAGGGCAAGGTCATAATTACGACCATTTTTTTTTTTTAAGAGAGAGAGAGAGAGAGAGAGAATTTTAATATTTATTTTTTATTTTTTTTTTGTTTTGTTTTGTTTTGTTTTTGCGGACACAACATCTTTGTTTGTATGTGGTGCTGAGGACCGAACCTGGGCCGCATGCATGCCAGGCGAGCGTGCTACCACTTGAGCCACATCCCCAGCCCCTAATTACGACCATTTTGATTTTGCCCTTCTTGTGGTTAAAATTTCTACTTTCCAATGTCTAATTTCCTTGTAGGTTAACTCCAAAATTTGAAAACCAATAAATAAGCTTAACATTAATAAAACTAAACAATTTTAATATCACACAAAATATTATTCTCATACTATTCTCTCTCCTCCTCCAGGGATGACACATTTTAGGTTTTCTCTTTTTCTTTTAATTTTTTGATCTGGAGGATTTCTTCAACTCTTATCTTCCAAACTTTCTCTATGATTATTTCTTATGTTGAAATATACTTACTTATAATGTTGGGAGTTATTTCATATTGATTCCTTAATTTTTCCTTACAGTATGGATTCACAGGGAGTGGCAAAGATGGGGCGGTGGGGTGTGTGTGTGTGCTGTATACCTTGTACCTATTTTCCCCCTTATTTAAGACTATAGTATATCAATTCATTCTTTTTATAAAACCAGCTTCTTGCTTTATGCTGTCATATCTTCTTAAATCTCTCTGAAGATACTAAGTAGAATTGCTTTATTTGTTTTACTTTCCTCCTTTTGATCTCTAAATACTTCCTCTAGTGTTATTTTGTTCTGTGTTGATCTTTCTCTTCATTATGCAAATTTATTTAGATATCTAGTGATCCTTGATTGTTTATTTATATACTAAACAATTTCTCAGGAAAACTATCAGGGAATCTCTGTGCATCAGTGGGGCTAGTCAATTGACAACTTTGATTTGGGGTGCATGGCTGCCAAGTAGCATTTATGTTGGGAAACTCTAAATGCCAGGTTGGGAACAAGTTTATTCTAAAGCTGTTTCCTAAACCAGTTCCCCTCTGTACCCTGACATGATTTTTTTTTTTTTTTAGAAAAAAAGTTAATCTGCCTTCCAGCCACACCAGGACCCACACCTGACTCTGGCTGATGTGCTTGCAGGGTTGGGGTGGAAGCAAATAGCCAGTATTTCCTTATGCAGACCTTGAATGCTTCCCTACTGAGGAGCTCCTTTCCATCCTGTCCTCCTTACCATCATGCATCTGAGACATAAGAACTTCCTTGGGGAATCTTCAATAGCCCCTGGTATACCTAGACAAGAGCAAGATTATCCAATAACAGTACAATGCAAGTTACAAATAATGAGGCTTGTGTGTAATTTTATATTTTCTAAAAACCCATAATTTAAAAGCTTTAAAAAGTAAAATTAATTTTAATAACATTTTATCCCTCCAAAATATTTTAAAAATTATTTCAATGTTAATCAGTATAAAATTATTATGGTATTTTACATTATTTTTTTTCATTCTATATCTTCAAAACCTGTTTTGGACAGTACATCTCTTATTGTGGCTCCAACCACTTCCCATTTCTTTCATTATTACTGCTTCATATATATACATATGTATATATGACTATATTTATTTTGAATAAATGTATATTTATTTATTCTGAATATATTTGTATTTGAATAAATATATACGAAACATGTATATATATATATACACGTGTGTGTGTATATGTGTGTGTGTGTGTCTATATGTATTTATTTTTCCCAGTGGTGTGGGGATTAAACACAGGGTTGGTGCACGATAAGCAAGTACTCTACCAGCTATATCCCAGCTCTGTGTTTGAGACAGGATCTCATTTGCTAAATTGCTCAGGCTGCTCTTGAACTTGCAATCTCCCTGGATCTGCCTTCAAAACAAGTAGCTTGGGATTACAGGGGTGCACCAGTGCTCCTGGGTAGCATCTAATTTTAACATTTTAGGAATTCTTTCAAACCTCTAACCCATAGATAATCACACTTTTCTTCTCATTGCAGTTGTAGATTTCAGGTGTATTTAAAATTTCACTCCATTTAAGTATGGTTTCAGGAGAAAATATCAGTAAATGCATAAACTCTGCACATGGTTGTAAACTCTGAAAATCACCAAAACAGATTGTTGAAATCACCAAGATTGTCCATCTCTGGTTTAGAGTGTCCCACTGCTAACTAAGCCCAGCTATGACGCTTTAGGTCATCTAAGCCACATCCCCTAAGGAGAATTAGTCAGAAGGTCAGCTTGACTCCAGTTGATCCCAAATTCATTATTAGAAAAATAATGTAAAAAGAAATGGCTTCCTTTGAAATATAGGCAGTTTTTTAACCATAATTAAGATTTTCTATTTAAGATCTAAGTTTGATCACCAGGTTAAAATAATTCATAACAAGGTCATTAAAAAACAACTACAAAAGAAACCTTTTATACCTATAATATCCAGGAACTTACAAATCATCCGATTCAAAATTTGCCAATTCCAAAATCCCTATGGAATGGACGGTATTTGTACATTAGTTGATATCTGGGGTAGGAGACGCTCTCTAGAAAGCTCAGTTCTGCATAGACAAAGGAGAGACCACCATTCTTCTGGTAAGTAATGGACTATAACCGTACTAAATGTGTCCCCTCAATTGAAGGCCTTCAAAATGAAGGGGAGAAAAAGGATTTGCAATGGTGTGGGAGCCTAATTCTGTTAGTGGGAATGAAAATTGATAAACAACATTGGATGACCTGCTGGAACAAATAGATTCTTGATTCAGCAGGAATCCAGCTGCTATTATGTTCCAGGTGAACAAGCATTTCTTAAATAAATAAATCCCTTCTTTTTTCCTGTACATGCTTTCCAGGTTTGCCGCATTTATTAAGTTAGAAGCGAATCCAGGCTGGAGAGGCACAGACTACCCCTCTGGGACATGCCTTGGAATTAGAAGGATAGATAGAAAGGTCACTGAGCTCCAGAGAGGGGAAGGTTGTATTTAGCAGCTTTCTCATAACTGAGCCTGCTATTAACATAGTGGTATTTTGGATTTATAAAGTGGCTTGCAGCCCTGGTCTTCAGGGTATACTGCAAACATTAATTAATCTGCACAACATCCTTCATAATGTGAGGAGATGCTGTCCACCTCTCACAGATGATGTAACCTGGAATTGGAGAAGTTAAACCAGGGACAAAAGGACAGACAGGTCAGTCAGTTGCAAATCCCAAGACATGACTGCAGAGATTGCAAGTAGCAGATGAGCAAGAGGAAAAGGAAAACCTTCCCAAAGATTAATATAAAGAAAAGAAGGGAATCATCCACAGAAAAGTGGGTTGAAATCTCTGTGCTCTGGGAAGGCAATTCATGCTCCATGAGATTATTTCAAGTATTAAGAAACATAATCCATTTTGTAAATGCAATAAAATGATATTCCATACAAAGTAAAATTAAAAGAATCCCAATGTTGTCTAGTTATGTTGAAATAACTGCTGCTTAGTAATTCTAATATATAAGAAATTAATTTCTCATTCCTGTTATAAAAATTAGGATCTAAAATATGTGTTTTTTATTTAGAATTCTCCTTTGGAAAGAAAAATGGAATGAAAAGTTTCACCTAAAATGAGTGGGAGATGTCACTTATTGAGAAGGCAGATTTCAGGCATATTTGACAAATGACAGCAGTGACATTTTCAGAAATCAGAAAAGCCAGAGCAGTGTGCTCACTCGCCTTCTGAGGTGAAATCTAAGTTGCAAATAGGATTATAAATAAAGTGCTGTTAAAAGACCACTCACAAAAACATTTTCCATGAGGAACTTAAAATAGAACAAAAATATTACATTTATGTTTGCATGATACCTTCTACTACCTGCCACTTTAATCTCCAGAGGAGTCAACCCTAACAACAATTTCAAAGACAGGTTTATTATCAAGGTCTGCATGTTCCATTTCCAAAACTCTTAGTAATAACCTAACACAAATGCCAGACACAAAAGTTATTCCGGGTGTAACATATCATTTAATTTCCTCTGACAAGTTTACTACTCTTTGAAACTGTAAATTCGTTCATTAGATAGACGAGACTTGTTAAGCTCTGATATATTAGATCTGGTTTGTTTGCAAGGATAGACACTATCTCTTTGATGCATAGCATATTGCTAAGGAATGCTCCTGTTTGTATTAATGGAAAAAATATTGATGAAAGTCAAAAAATTAAGCACTGTGTCTTATGTTTCTGATTAAACTCATGAAATCTGTAGTATAAATTAAGCAACAGGTTATGAATAGGGAATTAAAGGTTTCAAGATTTATACTTTGCCAGGTTATCAATGAGGAATTTTGAAATTAATTCTTGAGTTTTCTTCGAGAATGCATCTCTTGTCTGGATCGCCTGGTCTTCCCTCATCCTGATATTCATCTTTAAATGAAAATTATCTGAGAACATCTTACTGCATTCTGCTAGAATAAAGAGACAGACGCTGGAAAGCACTACATGCAAAGCAAAACTAAAGTGAAGATGGCATTAGGAACAAAGACAATGGGATTAGTCAGCAGCTAAGACACTGCTGGAAAATACCACATCAAGTTAAGAAACTTACTGAAGGTCACAGAACTCATAAGCAGCAGATCTAACAGTTGATCCACAACTGCATAGTTCCAAATCCCTTTCTTTCCACAACATAAAGTCTCTCGAAAGCACTTTGTTTGCAGCTTCCTAATTATTTGTAATCATCCTTGTTCTAAAAGGGATATAGGGTGGTTTACAAACATGTAAACATTATAGAACGATTGAATCAAATTTAATTAAGGAAATATGAATTAGGAAAGTAAAAGTACAATAACAAAATAGACTCTGAAGTCATCTCAGAGCACATCATGGTGCATGTTAAACTCTGATATATTAGATCTGATTTGTTTGCAAGGATAGACACTGTCTCTTTGATATTAAACTGGACTCTTTGGAGTTAAACTGCAAACTTAATGAGTTTTTTTAGTAGCAAAGAAGAAGACATGCATATTGCTCTCTGTAATCGGTTTAAACATGTGAACCAGTTATTCAGAAAAATTAGAGCTCTTAGCTACTCTGATATTTTTTCCTACTCTAAGTTCTCAATTACATGTGAATTTTGATGAATAAAATCCTTTGAAAAGACATGGTATCAAGTTCAATTAGGCTCATTTTCCCTAAAGTTAGATTTATGGCATGACAACAAAAACATAAGTCAATAAAAGCAACTCAAGGCACATGATTTTGGATATCAAAAAAGGAAAGGTGAAGAAACATGATATATTTAAAATATTTTTAGGAAAAGTCATCTCAAGGTTAGAGGCTGAAGTATCAAGATGACTACATGAACTGTAAATGATACCCCAAAACATCCTCAATGAATATTGCTTGTATTAGTTGAGTTTTTCAAATGTATTCATCAGGGTAAACGAAAATGATGATTCTTAGTAAGTAGCTGGAGAGCAGCAATGATCAGTGGCCAGTTAATTGTGAGTCTCCACGTTTCAAGAAGCTTTGTTAGAGGAGGTTACAATTTTGTGTTAAAGCATTAAAAGAGATCTTGTTAAATAAAAGTGCATTATCTGGAATTAAGATATTATCAGGATTAACATCTTACTCGGAGTTAGTTCTGCCAATTAGTTATTCAACAGCAAGGGCCTGAAGGAATAAAATGCTGATCACATACACTTTTTAAAAAAAGGTCCAGAAATATTGTTATGTTAGTATTCTTCAAGTGGGACACAGAGTGGGTATATCTTTGTATCCCTCGAGTAGGTATAAGAGAGGGAGGGGAAGGTTTTAATCAAAGTTTATATATGCTTTTGTATCTGAAAGATAGTTTTCGAAGGAGTTTGGAGTCAGCCTAGGAGCATGGCTTTTCCCATGGTCCAAGGAAAGGGGTTGAAGAAATACACTGTCATTCTTATACCAAAGAAGGAAAGATCTCCCCCTTAGATTCTCCACCAGGGGCTCCTGCATTTTGGACAGTTTTTTTTCCAAAATTCTCTGTCACTCTAGTGACTTGGGACACACTAGAGGTATAGTGCCAATAGAGCCATGTGCCCAAGTCCAATTTTCTCCTTCAGATACGCCCTGACCCTTCAAACTCAGTGTGCATTGGCTCAATCAGGTTGCCCCAACTACGTGTTCTTCCCAGAACCCTGTGTTTGAGCCCTAGTACTAGAAGAGTGAGCAGACTGACACAGCTGGCAGACATCATATTTCTTTTGGGTGATTGTATGAGACTGAGGCATCAAGATGGTGTTAACACACTGACTTGCAGTGACTCACTCACTCTGTAACCTAGACAATTGTGAAATTCTGGGCTACCATTTACCACAGGTATTGTTACTTGTGCTGTATACGACAATCTGTGTATTCCAATGGGGTTGTATCTGCCTCAGCACTGGAAGACAGTGAAAATGGCAATGATGAGAATGGAGGTAAGTGTTTCTTCCTGGGGCAGTGCCAGTTTGGCTAATGGCAGTTGCCAGTCACCAAGGATGGTGCTCCATTTCTTCCACATGCGCGACTCCTTAAAATGATCACACATATCTCTTCTGAGGGCTTCTGATACTATGGCATCTCATCACCAGGTGACCTTTTACTATGTCCTATTTCAATGTAGTGACATTGTGCTTTCCTGAGTTTGCTTATGACTTGTTGGATGTAGGATGCACAATTTGTGCAAAAGAGAATGCTCTTCTCACTCTGCACAAAGGGCCCTCATTACTCTGCTCCACTGGTGCAAATGTGTGGAAGGCAGGGGTGCAGTCAATACTGAGATATCACATGCTTGTGATGCATTGACAGCAGCCTAAATAGTCCAAGGAACGGCATAACTGGAAGGGATATTTTTCAACCTGAACACTTGAAAATCCCAAAAAGTAAAAGTAGCATGTCCAGAAAATTAATTATTGTTCACATTTGCCTACATACTATGCATAAGGCTGTCATTCGACATCATCATCAACAAAGTATAGTAACAAAATTGTTAAGAGTCATTGGAAGCCAGTGTTCATGGGTGGCCCAATGGACAGTGCATTATCATAAGAAAATAGTAGCAGAGAATTGAAAAGCAAGGATATATATATATATAACTTTTTTTTTCAATCAAATAGTTTCCAAAGGGCTAGGGCATGGTGAGGAAAAACAGCATCGCTAGCTTTGTCTCATGGTGAGAGAGTTGAGATTAACCAGGAATGATGCATTTGATATGATGATCAAGAGGGGGCTATATGATGGAATAGGAGCACTCTGTAGACCATTAATTTTGACAGTCATCTGTCCACATGAGAGTCCTGTAATCTAGTGGAGAAGTTCCACCACATCACTAGAAGAAAAATTCTGAGAACAGGCACAGTGAATATATGTGAAGAAGAGTTTCACTATACCTACATTACCCCTCCTTCAAAGTGGCACACCTCATGCCAAGAGAGACCCCCTGGATTACAGATTTCTTCCATGGGGGAATATGTCAGCATAGTGAGTTCCCCAGCTTTCCCAATCACCATGGACGTTGCGCAATATACCCACTCCTTTCTCACCCAACTCAGAACACTGAAGTGATTGGTGGGGCTGAGGGATGTTGAAAGAAAAACTTGCCTACCAAGAATAATATAACCAAAAACTGGCTTTCAGAAATGAAGGTGGGGGAGACAGACTTTTCTGGACAAAGGAAAGCCGAGGGACTAGACCTGCCTTTTGAGAAATACTAAAGGAAGTTTTTCAAGCTGAAACAAAGGAACAATAATTGGCAACCTGAAACACATGTACCTATAAAGGTCACTGGTAAAAGTAAGTAGTCAAATCCAAAATACTCTAATAGTAATAATGGTGTGTACATCACTTAATTTTAGGTTGAAAGATAATAACATTGAAATAACTGTAGCTACAATAATTTGCTAAATTATTGCAAAAGCATGGTAATCATCATATTCATAATACAAAATGCTCAGAATTAGAGCAAAATTTCAGCACTTTTCTATGTATTCAAAGATAAGTTACCATCAACTTAGTCTGTTATAAGATATTTTATGTAAGCTTCATGGTACACAGGGAGAAAAACACTAGAGTGGAGATACAAAAAAGCTAAAGATAAAGGAATCAAAACATACAGGTACAGATAACCACCAAATCACAAAGGAAGAGAGACACAGAGAAGTAAAGGAACAAAACAATCATAAAACAGCCAGAAAACAATATTTGAATGCTAATAGTAAATGCTTACCTATCAATAATTTCTTTAAATATAAATAGAATAAATGCTTGAAGAAAATGACATAAAGTGTCTGGATGTATTAGGAAAACAAGACCCAACTCTACACTATGTACAAGAGACTCACTCGGCCTTAAGGATGCACAGAGGTGGAAAGTGAAGGGATGGAAGATGAAATGAAAACCTAAAGAGACAGGAGAAATTATACTTATATCAGATAAAATAGAATATATATAAAAGAAGGTAATTACAGAATGACAAAGGGGAAATAAAACAACTGTAAACATATAGATAGCCAATATCAGAGTGAAACAAACATATTTTAAGGTAAAAACCAGCAGCAGTACAATAATACTTAATCCCTCCCTTTTGACAACAGATAGGTCAGAGAAGCATTGGACTTAAACTACACTTTTCACTAAATGTACATAATAGACATAGTCAAGATGTTCCACCCAACAACTGCAGAATACATATTTTCTTTCTAAAGGATGCTCAGTACCTTTCTCAGGGTAGATCATACTTTAGGCAAAATAAATCCTTAAATTTAAGAAAATTGAAATCATATCAAGCATCCTTTTTTGACAACAATAGTATGAAACAAGAAATCAATAACAGGATGAAAGCTGAAAAATTCACAGATATATGAAAAATAAACCCCACACTCCTGAATATACAATAAGTCAAAGAAGAAATAAAAAACTATCTGTATAAAGAGGAATAAAAATACAACTTATCAAAACTTATGAAACACAGCAAAAGCAATTCTAAGAGAAGTTTATAATGACAAATGCCTACATTAAGGAGAAGTATCTCAAATAGAAAACCTACATTTATACCTCACAGAACTAGAAAAACAAACCCAAAGCCAGCATAAGGAAAGAACTAACAAAGATCAAATCAGAAGTACATGAAATAGGGGTTAGAAAAAATGATAGGAAATGACATTATTACCATATGTACCTATGTGACTACACGACTGGTGTGATTCTATATCACATACAAATGGAAGAATGAGAAGTCATACTCCGTTTATGTATATGATGTGTCAAAATGCATTCTATTGTCATCTATTACTAATTAGAACAAATTTTAAAAATGAAAACAAAAAAAGAACATTCATGATGGTTGATTAGAGGTACCTGACAGTGGCCCTCTTCTTCTCTAGACAGAAGTGAAAATACTGGAAAGCAGCTTCCTGTTGAAAGGCACAGACCCTAAAAAGTCATGGAAAGAATCCCCAATTGGCTCAGGTTACCATCTACCACTCTTTTTGGCACAACTGACCATTTAGGGAATGGACACTGTTTTTTTTTTTTTTATTAATGCTTAGTTTTGTTATAGCTGTCCATATGTATGAATATATGTACATATGTGTCTGTGTGTGTGTGTGTGTGTATCTTTCTCCTTTTCATTCCTTTCTCCTCCTCTTCCTCCACTTTTTCTCATCTTCATTATATGCATCTCTTTCCTCCTATTGACCTTTCTCCTAATTTCCACTTTTTTCTACCCTCTAATTTTAAAATTTCTCCTTTCTCTTTTCCATTGTTTCTTCCTTTCTTATTTTTAAATTCTTATTAATTTTATTTCTTTTATTTTCTTATTTCTTAAGCTTTTTAGTTTACTCTATATTATTTCTACCTCTCTTCTGTTGTGATGCTGAAGTTGTAGTGTTGTTGTTTTGACTTCTGTATCTGTTTTGCTGTTGTTATTGTTCTTTCCACTCCTCTTTCTAAGCAGTGCTGGAGATCATGTCTGGCACGTCAAGCATGTCATGTGGGTGCACTGCCAGTGAACTACATTCTCAGCAAGCTCAGAGTAAACCATGTACTTGAACATTGGCAGATACTTTAACTTAAAGAATAAGGGGCATGAAAGCTCCCAACAATTGATGCAGTCCCAAGTAGGCACAGTTGGGTGGGTAAGGAATAATCCCACTCCTGGACATTTACCCCATAGCAATAGCAGAGAGAAATGGTTGCCACAATCATTTTAGGCACCACATCCTTGAGAGACCTTGTATAGGTTGCTGCTATACCCTACCAGACCATCCATTGCTAACAACACTGGAGGAGTAACCACAGACAGTACACTCATATGTTCTGCTCTCTATACCACATGAAATAGTGGAGGGACCCCACTGTTGAGTGACCTACAATGGAAGTGGGTCCCTCAGGTTCTGACACAGTATGCATTGTGTCAAAACCCTCTAGTTGTAGCCAAAAAAGTCACAGGAAAACCACACTGTGAAATCCGATAGGAAATAAACTCAACACTACACAAAAACCTGTTCTCCCAGGGCTCACTATCAAGAGAAGGAAGCTTACTAACAAGGCTTTCCCATAAATGTGGAACAGATATCCATCCAAACAGATGCATAAAACTCAACAAAAAAACACAAGTTATATGAAAAAATAACATAATACGTTCTAAAGTTTACTAACACTCCAAAAACTGATTCCAAAGATATAGAAGATGATGAAATGACAGAAAAATAATTCAAAATAATTATTTTAAAGAAGCTCAATGAATTCTAAAAAAATAGAAATAAACAGATTAATGTTTATTTATTAAGGAAGACAATAAGGGTATGAATGATCAACATAGTAAAGAGATACAGATTAAAAGGAGCCCAACAGAAGTCTTGAAAATGAAATGCTCAATAAGTCAGATTAAAAACATAGATGAATGCTCCACCAATAGGATTAGATACAGTTTAGCCAGAGCAATCAAGCAAGAGAAAGAAAGAAAAGGGATACAAACAGGAAAGGAAGAAGTGAGGGTATCTCTTTTTGCAGATGACATATACTCTGTACTCTAAAAACCCCACCAAAAGTCTTAGAACTGATAAATTCAGCAAAGTAGCAGTATACAAACAAAATAAATGTATTAAAACAAGCAATTTTTTATATAGTAATGATGAATTCACTAACAATGAAATCAGGAAATCAATACCATTGACAAGAGCCTAAAAATGTCTAGAAATATCAAAGGAAATAAAAGACCTCTACAAATAAAATTGCAAAAAATAAACTGATAAAAAAGACATTGAATAAGACACTAGAAAATACAAAGACCCGTCCCCCACCATAATCATGGATTGAAAGAATTAATGTTTTGGAAATATGAACACTACCAAAAGCAATCTACAGATTTGATGCAATTCCCTTCAAAATGCCAATGATATTATTCATGGAACTAGGGAAATTAATTCTTCTATTCATCTGGAAACACAAATGAACATGCTCATGTACACACATATGAAAAACGCGAAGTAGCCCAAATCTATCCTGAGTAAAAAGAGCACCACTGGAGGCATTACAACGCCAGATTTTAAAATACAGAGGATAGTAACAAAAACAACATGGTATTGGCCATAAAAATGGAAACATAGACCAGTGGAATAGAAGACCCAGAAATAAATCCATGCATTGAGAGCAAACCAATCCTCTACAGAGGTGTCTAAAATACATTGCAGAAAAGACATTCTCTTCAAACAAAACATTCTGGAAAAACTGATATCCACAGTGGAAGACAAATTATACACATGATCCTCACCCTAACCTAATATGGACCAAGGACCTCAATGTAAAACTGAAGCTTTCAGCATAAAGGAAACATTTCAAGATATTGGTACAGACAATGGTTTCCTGAACAGGATTCTAATGGCTCAAGAAACAAATGTAAGAATTGACAAATGGGATTATACAAAAAGAGAAAGCTTTTGGACATCAAATAATCAACAGAGGGAAGAGATAATCTACAGCATAGGAGAAAGTATTTGCCAAGTATTCATCTGAGAGGGAATTAATCTCCAGGATATGTAAATGACTTCAAAATCAACAGAATAGTAAGTAATTCAACAAAATCATGGCAAATGATCTGCACCAACACTCCTCAAAAGAAGAAGTACAAACGAGCAATAAATACATGAAAAAATGTACAATATCTTTAGTCATCAGGAAAATGCTAATGAAAATTACATTGAGATTCTATTTCACGTTACTCAGAATTGCTACTAAAAATATAAAACAATCACAGTAAACAAACAACAACAATAACAAAAAAAAAATTCTGGCAATGATGTGGAGAAAAAGGGAATCCTTTATACACTGTTGGTTGTAATGTAAATTAGTACAGCCACTATGGAAAACAGTATGAAAAACACTGGAAAACAAACTAAAATTAGAATTACCAAACAATCCAGCTATTCCATTTTTGGGTACCTATCTGAAGGAAATTAGGTCAGCATACAGATGAAGGAAATGAGATCAGCATATAAAATATGCTTTATTTTTTGTAGCATTATTTACAACACCCAAGATATGGAATGAGCCAAGGTTCCTATCAACAGATGAATGGAGAAAGAAAATAAGGTAAATATACACAAGGGAGTATTATTTAGTGAGAAAGAATAATGAAATGTCAGTAGCAGGAAAATGGATAGAACTGGAGGACATCAGATTAAACGATGTAAAATCAACTAGAAAATCAACTATCCCATGTTTTCTCTCAGATGTGGCAACCAAAAAAAAAAAAAAAGTCACCTAGAAGTAAAATAGGGACAATTTGTAAAAGGAAAGGGAAAGAGGGCAGGGGTAAGAGAGGGTAGAAGGGAGCAGGAACATGATCAAAGCCTCATACATGCATATAAATGTCATATTAAAATCATGAATTTATATAATTAATGGGCTTTAATAATTATAACAAAAAAAGGAAAAAAGTTTACTTTATGAAAAGAATAACAAAATTTACAAAACCTTTAGCTGAGAAAATGAGAGTAAACTTGAACTAGTCAGGATTCTCCAGAGAAACATCTGTATTAATACATGAGGAAATTTATCATGAAAACTGGCTCATGTGACAATAGAGTGTAAGAAGTGCCATGAAGGGCCATCTGCAAGCTAAAGAACCAGGAAAGCCATGATACTATAAGGGTTTAGAATATCCGAAAGACCAACAAAAAATTACTAAAACCAATAAATTCAGTGAAGTTGTAGGAAACAAAATCAGCTTACAAAGACCAGCTGCACTTCTATACAGTAACAACAGCTGTTCATTTCAGCATTATCCACAGCAGCCAATAAGTATAGGAAACAGCCTAAGTGACAGTTGACGGGCAGGTGGTGTTATGGTTTGGATCTAGCCATGTTCCCCAAAAGCTCACGTGATGGGCCATGCATCCGTGTCATCCAGAGGTGAAAAGATTGTATTATGAGAGATGAATCCTCATCTTTGTTTTTATCCATTTATGCATTAATAATTTGAATGGCCTACTAGGTGGTGACTGTAGGTAACTGTAGGGCATGGCTGGAGGAGGTAGGTCACAGGGGTAAGCCTCTCAGTACTCTATCTTGTCTCTGGCTCCTCTCTCTTTCCCTATCTCTCTCTCTGTTTCTCAGTTGTCATGAGCTAAGCAGGTTCCTTCCAGCATGGTCTTACACTAGGATGTTCTGTCTAACCTCAGGCTTAGAACAACGGAGCTGGCTGTGCATGGGTTGTGACCTCTGAAACTATAAACCCCAAATAGACTTTTCCTCCTCTAAGTTGTTTGTATCAGGTGTCATGATCACAGTGATAAAAACTGACTAGCAAAAATAGAAAAAGAATATATGTATTGTCTATCTCTGTATACACACACACACACACACACACACTGTGTGAAATATGTGACATACTGAAATATTAGTGACATTTTTTCTCATGACCGAACAGCCTTAACAAGGAAGGCAAGCTGCCATTTGCAACATAGATATACCTAGAGAATATTACTCCAAGTGAAAAATAAGACAGACACAGGAAGACATATACCGCATGATCTCACTTATATATGCAATTTAAAAATTAAATTCATAGAAACAGTAAAATGGTAGTTACCTGAGTCATCAGTTTTGGGTAAGGAAAATGGGTAGATGTTGGTTAAAAAGTACAAATTTTCTATTAAAAGATGAATATGATTTAGAGACCCGATGTACAGCAGTATGAATATAGCTAATAATGAGAGATCACAAACATTATCATCACTCACGAAAAGGAAAATATTTGAAGTAGCTAATTTATTAATTAATTGGATTTTGGAAATCATTTCATAATACATAGTTGTATTGAAACATTATATTCTGCACCTAATACACAATTTTTACTTGTCGATCATAAATCAGTGAAGCTAGAAAGCAGAACAAACCCAAACTCTGGAAAGTGTTTGGCCTTGAAGGATGTGTTGGATAAAGATAAATATGGGGGTCATTCTAGGAAGGAAAGAGTAAGAGCATTAAGTGTGGGGTGAAGGGAGGCTGTACTTCAGTGGTTGTAGTTAAGCAAATAAAATCATTTAGTTGAACACTGATGAATAAGATTTTCATGTTCATTAAGAAGGGATGATTTTTGTGCCCGAATTAGAAGAACTGGAGGATCGACAGGAATAAAAACCTGCATGTACATTAATGAGACCATGAACAGATGTGTAAGCACCTCTGACTTTATTTTAATCGGGGGCCTTTGCCTATTCGTGCCTCTGCTCATTTCTATATGGCCCCCTTCAGCCAGGAATGATATCTCTATTTCTAAAGGGTTGAAAACAAAGAAAGAACAATATGTGACAGAGACAGGACTTTGTGTGGCTCACAAAGCCTAAATTATTTACTATCTGAATATTATAGAAAATGTTTATGAATATCAGTTTTAAATCATGGTCATACATCACTTTACCTTATAAGGCTTTTGAATTTTGAAATAGTTTCTAAACATAAATTTTACAATTTTCTAAACATACTTTTAAATTTGGAGCAGTTTTAGGGTTTGGGGAAAATTGCAGATAGATTATATATCAATATTGGTTCATATTGTAACAAATGTACCAAAAATGCTAAGGTCCCCACATTCAGTTTCCCTATTGTTGACATCATAAAGTTTTTGGTACATTTCTTACAGTAAATGTACCAATATTGATATGTAATTGTTAACTAAAGTCATATATTCATATTTCATAAGCTTTCACCTAAAGTGAATTTTCTGTTCTAGGACTGGATCCATACAAGATACAAAATAATATGTAGCATATCTCCTTAGGATCCAGTCTTCCCTTGTTTTTGATAATCTGTAACAATTTTGAAGAGTACTAGGCCAGGTATTTTGAATAATGTCCCTCAGTTGATATTTTTATGACATTTTTCTCATGATTATAGCAGGGCTGTGACTTTGGGGGAGGGAGACCACAGATGTAGTTTGCCATTTTGGTATCATATCAAGAATGCATACTGTCAATTTGATTTAGCATTGCTGATGTTGACTTTGGTGACCTGGTTGAGATAATGTTTGTCTAGCTTCTCCACTATAAAGAAGTCTGTTTCCCTCATACTCTTTAGAAAAAACTCACTATGCCCAGTCTACATTTCAGGAGTGAGGAGTCATATTCCACTTCCATGAGGTGGAATACCTGCATAAATTATTTGAAACTTTTCTGCATTGATTCGTCTCTTTTGCATTTATTTATCTATCTATTTATTTATTTATTCAACCATTTATTTATATCAGCATGGATTTAGGAATATGTATTTTATACTTTGAGTTAAAAATCCAATATTTATTTTGTTTCTCAAATTGTTCCAGTTTTGGCCATTGAGAACACCTTCAGTTGGTACACATGTCCATTCAAAATACTCCCATCACATTGTTTATCTTTGCTGAGTATTTTCTTACTTGCTGGAACTATAAGATGCTTCAAGTTAATCTTGAATATATATTACATTTTTAGATGAAATTATTTATATTGATAGGGATCTAGAAGAAAATATTTGCATGAGTCCCCATATATTCAAGATGCAGTTCCAAGGAAAGTCATGGGAAGGTAGTAGTAAAGCAGAAATTTAAAGGGAGGAATCAGATATAAACTTTTCCCTCTTTACAATTTTATAGAAAATTAGTCCCGCTCCATAGACCAATTCAGCCATATCAGGAATCCTTTGAATTTTTGCCTTCCAGCTGTTTTGAGCTTGCTGATAACATGCAGGATGATATAAACATTGCACCACTCTATATTCCAACATTATTCATCTGATTATGTGAGGCAGTTCACTGAAAGGTGGTTTTAGAATTTTAAATAAAGCTATTTTTAAAAAGAACAATTTGACTATGTCTAGCAAATAATACCATCGTCCATTGCTACAAGTAGGAATGTTTGATAACATTACCATATGGATATTTTACTTTCCATTCAAAGTGTAGTCAGGCATTTATTTTTAAAAATTTCAAATCATTTAAAAAGATATTTTTATACTACACCCACAATGTCATATTTTTACTTTTTGGAAATCAAAAGAGACTTTGATTATAGATTCAGTAAAAGCCTGATCAAAATTCATATTTTACCCTAAAATAAAGAATAGCATTAACATGGACATATCAAAATGCATTTGTTGTTTAATCATTCTGAGAATAATGAATTTTTGTTTTTGCATAATCATAACACAACTGGCATTTTTAATGTCTAAAGCATGTTTATATCTATTGTCTAATAATGTTGTTAAAATATTTTGGTCAGGAATGTTTTTCCATTTTAAAGATGTGAATTCTGCAAGGTTTAATGACTGGCAAAAGTTAGAATGTAAACTGTGGGTGTCAGATTGGTAGAATCTAGCTAACTGACCATGGGCCAACTTCACTGGATCAGACTTTCCTGTTACAAAGAGGGTAGATTTTCACAAAGAATACATATCAGTTTTAAGGTAAATAAAGTAACTATGGTTTCTTGCATTTCTAAGCTGCAGTATAAATTAATGATATTATAATCATCTTGTCCTACATAAAAACATTCTTCTTTAACCAGAATTTGTTCAAAATACACATTGTACCCTGTTCTCACTCAACTTACACCATGCTTAAGATGTTGTTTTCTCATTGCTTTTACTATAATAATTTACCTTTCTGCAATTTCAAGTCATACACTCACCAAGTCTTTATCTATCTCTCCAATGTCCTCCTGAACCATCTTTCCACAGCTGTCTCTTCACCAACTATTTTCATCATCTTTCATATACCTGCATTTCTCAAACTTTACTTTGCATCACAATCACCTGGATAGCTGAGACTCAAACATAGCATTTCTGATTTAGTATGTCTTAGGAGAAGTCTAAAATGTGCATTTCCATTAAGTTCCTCAGCGATGCTTACCCTACTACTCAGGGACCACACTGTTAGAGCCCTTGACTTGTGCATTCTACATTTTCTCCTTCTACTGTCTTTGCAAATTTTCTACCCCAAATATTCCTTGCACTTAGAAAAATAAAAAAGTAAGTAATACTTGTAATTTGCTCACCAAAGACAAAGTGAACCAAAACAATCAGCCAATTAGTAAGTTTGTATTATGTGCAAAGGACATATTTACATTTGCTATCAGTAGATGTTTCAAGACCAAAAAATGTTCTTCTGGTAGATTGAAATGATGAAATTTATCGGCTAATTTATAATTGCAACATTATTTTCTCTATTTTATATATGACTGAATCATATATCTCTTTATTATAAAGTTTTCATAAAGTGAAATAAAGGAAATTCAAGATTCATGGTTAACAGTGCTTGTATACTTTCAGAAACAAAACCTCTATGCTCACAATGACACTCTTTTATTACTAATTTTAGAGACAAATTAGGCCTAACTATTTTTGCTATTTTAGGTCATTATTTCACTGGAAAAATTCTCAGTTCTCTAGATCTTAGCCATCAGCTCTGTCTTGCAGTGTTCCATGGCTAAAATTCCTCTTGCTGAACGTCCATTGAGATCACTGTCTATAATCAGAATTAATAACTGGTGCTGATGCCCTTCCTTTACAAGGCCAATATACAGTTATGGTAGCTACCGACCACCTGATCTCTGACTACCTGCCAGACACAGGGTTAAGTCACTAACACCTTATGCTGTTCTCTCCAAGGTTTCAGGGTCCCCTGGATATTGATCCAATTTTGTCTAACTTCAGTGAGTCCTAAATATTATGCTGCAGTGCATAGTCTTTTTCCAGTTTGCAAATATATGCATTGCCTCATGTGAAACTTAAAACAACTCTGGGGAATAATCAATGCAGTCATTTTTATCTTCATTTCATGATAAAGATATTGTGGCTCAGAAGGGTTAAGAAGCAGAGCTTGAATAAAAAAAAATATATATATATATACAGATTCTGAGCACCAGTGTAAATCAACACAGGAATCCTCACTAAACCACACATTAGATATTTTGTTAGAGAATTTTCTGGGGGAAAGTAGGGCACATTCTAGAACTCCTTATTAGCAGACTAATCATCACCAGTTTCCAGCCATTTTAATACTTCTCTTTAGGCAGCTGAATTTTAGTTTTCCTTACAAATGTTGAATGAAATGGCAGTCTTAAACTTTGAGGTGGACAAGCATGGACATAGATAACTGACTGGGAATGGATAGCAATATGGGTACGAGAGGGGTCTATATCAAGTAGTAATTTTCATAAGAACTATTTTTCTGAGTGGTCACTATGTATCAGGAACAGTATTTAATGTTTAACACACATCATCTCCTTTAATGTCTGCCTCAGTTCTCACATAGTTAACAATACTCTGCTCATGTCACAGAGGAGGAAACTGTAGCTTAAAGAGTGAATTTGCATGTCAGGGCATGGTATAACTGAGCTGTAGGACACAGGCAGGACATCTAGAAATGTGCCCTGGACAAACCCCTGGACTGTTCCAAGGGGGGTCAAAACATGCAACATCATAACCTGGCATCCCTTCTTTTATAAGTTTCTAGGTTATATTAAACAAAATTTAATTTTAGTTAATTTTGTACTCAATGAATATCTGTTTCTTACACAACAGGAAATCCAGATGTCTTTTAAATAGAAGAAATGAACCACTAGATATCATAGTATCTAATATTGATGACAGATAGGCATCTGTGTGCTGAGATCTGAACATCAAGTCTGAGCTTAATGGCACCAGTGGTGAGTTCTTTTTCTGACCTTGGAATGTCCTTACAGTGAAGGAAAATGTCTTGGTTGTGAATTTACTAAGCTCCTAAGAAGCAAAATACTCATAAAAGAGGAATATTCTTCAGATCAGATTCTTCCCCATCCTGGCCTGCTTCATTTTGTGATGTTCCCTCTTCTGGCCTTTTAACCACATCTATGTATCAGGAGAATACCTTGCCTTTGGAAGAGACAGGATGCAATGACTGTACTTCTTCCCCTACATGAAAATCCACCAAGTATATTGCTGATTTTTGGACAGCCTGTCCCACTGAATCAAGAAAAGAATACACAAAGGAGCTGAATATGAATGAAATTTCTATCATATTGTCTGTTTAGGTTGAGGGAAAGAAGATTATTTTTCTTTCATGGGTTGCATGATGTATTTGAACCTAACTCAAACATGGATTCAAGGACACCTTCATGTGAAGCAAAATTCATAAGTCCAACTGCTTAATTTTACTTTAAAGCTAATTAAAACTACATATGTTTTATATGTATATTTATATAATACATATAAATTGGTTGTGGTTACATTTTATTTATATGGAATTTGTCTGATACTTTGAATAGAGAATGCTATTGCTAATGATTTACTAAAATGTTTCAGGCTTTTTCTTTTTCTGATGCAAAACAATTTCCCTGAAAGGTTGAAAATCATTTGAATGAACCTATAAAATAGGCGGTAAAATGGTTTTTAGCACAGCTAAGGAGGTGCTGTGCTGGTCTTAATGAGGTGCTCACTTATGAAAGAGTATTATCATGCTTACACAAATCATTTGTTTCAGTGACATTTGAAACAGCTATTAATGCAAAAACTTTACACCTATAAGCCTGACTTTACCATTTTTGCCACATATCCAAGAGTTTTGACAAGCTTGACTACTTACTGTAAACTTTCTTCTTCCTCAAAGGAGACATTCATCCTATTTGAGCACAAACGATCATGAGGACTTAGAAGTCTTTAAACAACAATGCGAAGAATCTTCATTCTGGTTTATTGCTTAAAACAAATGAGCTGAATTTGGTTACATTTAGAAATTCTTGCTTTCCATTATCATTTTTTCTAATTGCTCGCACACTTAGGACATAAATTTTCTCAAATTAACAAGTAAAATAATCAGTGCTCACTGTGTGAAAACTTTCATTCAGAATTGTGTGCCATCCACAAAAGAAGATGTGATTTCTGTTATTGAGGGGATTATGCAAAATCTAAATGCAGAGATAGGAAGAGAGCTGGTCTCTTGTAGACAAAGCTGCAAGTCTCCCTTTAAATGTGTTTTATAGGCAGGGCAGTATGCTCTAGAGAAGAGCCATCTGGAGCTGGACATCTCAGTACCCAAGGTAGGCTCAGGTTCTGTCCCAAGCCAGAAACATGGCACTCAACGTCTTAAGGGCATCAGAATGTGTTGTTATGAAGATTCTGTTCTGAAATGTAGCTATCAACAATTTCCAGTCTATAAAAAAATGTCATTTTTTTCCTAGGTCTCTATGATGGCAGTGCTCACTTTGTGAGGAATATGGGATCAACCAACAGCCAGTCATGGAAATGTAGACGACTTTTATTTCTGAATCCATTAAGTATCAGGTTTGCCTTTCTAAGCAGAGGCTTCTCCACTGGGCTCTGGCAAAGTTTCTCTCATCATTTATCTCATTCTCCTCCTCTCCTGGTGCTCCCATTTCCTGTGCTGCATTTACATGGAATGTCCCCCAACCTGCCAATTCTATCTATGCTTCTCACTTCTTAAAAAAATAATTTTAGGGAAAATGTGAAATATTTGGACATGATGTGGGGATTTTAACTTTCCTTTGAAATATTTAAGGATTGGATCTGTGCTTTTAAGTGACCTAGATCCTACTTCCAATAATAACCCAAATTAAGAATGATAAACAGGGAACTCATGATTGAGAAAGGGGTCATCTAAGCTTCTACTGTACAAGAGTGATTTGAACAATTCCATCTAATTCTATGTATAGCCTCTTTTATTTTGATCACTTTACTATGCATGTGTTAAATTTATGCTGGGTCCATTTTTTTTTTGAATTAGATTATGTCACAAATTTTTTGCACTGCCAAAACATGCTTGAGAATCCAAAGGGGAAAAAAATGATACAATAGATAGCCTCATCCATCCTTATACAATATATTAAAATTTGGGTCATGTGCATCTTGATAGATTTAAAATCCTTTAGAAAGCTATAACAAGAGTTGGAATTTAATATGGTACATTTAAACACACACATTCATGTTCACATTTATATTTGATAGTTTCAGCTTCCAGTCTTTTTATCAGGCTTTTTAGGAAAGTGACCTGGAATGGGGATATTTGAGAAGCTCCCCAGTAGCTGCTAATGTTTCCCCAGTGTCCAGAACCATTGAGCAAAGTTATACAACTGTGGGGAAGAAATTAGTCTGTTTTTCTATTCTCTCTTCTATGATTCTTTATGCATTATCTCACCATACAAACAATATTATCAAGAAAAACATGAACTGTACTTCGTTTGACTTGTTGACTTGTTTGGGCCATAAAGTTATAGGTCAAAGAATCACACCTGAGAAACAGGAAAAATGATAGTTTAGCAGAAAATGTTCACCAAAAAGGTGAGAGCTACCAAACTTACTGATTGAGGTGGTGAGAAGAAAATAATGAAGGAATATGATAGATGCTGAAGGAAATTGTCTTTTTAAGTCTCCAAAAGTACAGGAAATCCAAGCCATTCTTGGAAGGGACTGCCAACACTTGTACTTCTATTATAGATGAAATTCAGATTACTCTTTTATTTCATATGACCCTGTTGTAGATGCAGAAGAGACTTTGATTTCTGAAATCTCTTTCCTTTTTAATCATGCTGTAAACCCAGCAAAGCTGCAGGGGAGTGGGTCACTGTGTCTTATCTCATGATATTTTTCATCCTCTGCTAAGCCTCTGAGAGGCATTAAGACACTTTGGAGGACTATGGGCCAAGCATTTCCTATGTTGGAATAACTCTTCGAGTATATCATGTCTAGGACAAGTTAAAAATGACTTCACACATCTCAGTTTTGAAATTGCCCACAAAATCATGTCGGTGGCTGATGACAGGAGGCAAAATCAAAGTTTGATTGGTCTCCAGTCTGAATAATGGACTACATGGAGCCTTATCACAGACAAAGCCAACAGACAGCAACAAGTAACACACCTATGAGAAGGTTAACTCAACTAGAGTTGAGCGCCTAAGCTCTTGTCAGCTCTTAATGAGTTCCTACCTCTCAAAGTACATCTACCCAAATTAATTATCAAAATCCCTTGAAAACCCAAAACTGCTTAGAGCCATAGCCAAGAAGGAATGACCATGACATTTTTGGTTGAAAGACCCCAGCAAGCCATTGAGATGATAATGTTTATGTTAAGATCTGCATTCAATTGGAGATTAGACCCCTGCTGTCTGCCCAGACCTGCTACTTTGGTGATTTACCTGGACTGTGAATTAATCTATTGAGACAGTGTTTTACCTGGACTGAGACAACAAACTGTAATCTACAACAAATTATAACTCAGTATCCTTGCTAATGGTGTCATTGCTGGTATAATTTTTCCAAGGGCTTCTTGCATGGAGCCATCAATTGGCTTGGCACTGTGGCATTTTTTATCCTCCCCTTCTGCTTGTAGCAGATTATTTATGGTGTTTGTGTAAAAACCACTATGGTCATTATTTAAATTAAACAAAAGGGGGAAATGTTAGGGTCTGTAAACAAGTCAAGATAGATGGCGCCTGGCATTTTGCCAGAGGGAGTGTGTGGAGATTCCTTATTGGTTGACTGCTGTATCTAGTTTATGTTAATTAAGATAAGCTGTATGTAATGTATATATACCCCTCCTGTCCTACAATAAAGGGATCCCACTCCTGCTGTATCAATGTACACAAGTTGCTCGTCACTCCCCGCTTATTTTGCTGCAGCCGGACTGCGGCACAAAACCCCAACTCAGCTCATTTCTTATCTCCTCTGGGATGAACAAAACCCCACAGAGCTTTTCTTCTTGTAAGGTTTTGTGACCCTAAAATGTAAGTAGATCATTATATTTTGGGGGTGTGAGGGTTGACTGACAGTTCCTTGTTAGCATTTCCAAGTGGATAAAATGTTTTCTCTTAAGAGATTCAATTTCAACAAAGAAAACAATAACCTGAAGACTGTATCCTTCAGACATTAAAATGAGTGAATATTTGGAGATTGTGATATGGCACTAGTACATGGAAAAAGATTTATATCCCAGTTGAATTTTTATTTATAGAATATAATCATGTGCATTAAGGCCATAGATACTTCTTTGAAGTCAAATGCTGGAAAAGGTTACTCAGAGAACAACCTAAGGATGAAAGGCAGGACAGAGTATCATGTTTAGCTTGTGTGTTCCTCCACTTTCCAGTAACTTAGTTTCACCAACATTACAAAGAATTTATTCTAGTCAGAAATAAATGATCTCTAGTGAAATATTTGGCCCCAGACTTTCCCCCTCGAGGCTTCCTTCATCCCATGTATAAACAATGTGAAGCTAGAGAATTAGAACAAAGGAGAAGTCTACCCGGGCTACTATGTACTGCACCATGGGAGAGGGAGGATTTATGGACCAGCCCCATTCTCTCCCCACGTATATTACTTGAACCTTAAGACCAGCAGTTGAAAGGGAAGGACAATCTTTGAATCAGGCATAAGTTAGAATTTTTAGTTTTGCAGGCTTAGATTTTTAACAGTAAAAACAGGGCAATAGGAAATCTCAGAATCCACTCAAGAAGCTATTAATTAAAGAACAAGAAAAGGAGATTCAACAAAGCACACTTGAAGTTAGCAACTGATATAAACATCTAGGAATCCTTTTTTATCCTATTTATTATGGATACTATGAATGTAATTTATACCATCCACAAATGTAGATAAGCTTTTTCCTTTCATTAGGTATTTTAAGGATCTATCATTTATTTAACCAATCCTATATTGATAAGCATTTAAGTTTTATTTAGATTTGCTATAATAAACAATGCATTGATGAATAATGGTGATTCTAGTGGCTCAACACGGCCTAAAATTGTGTGATTCTGTAAAATTAATACACTGGATTAGGGCCCACTCTAATGACCTCCTTTGAAAGTTCCTATTTGGAAATAGAAACATTTCTATGTAAAGTATTAGAGATTAGGCTTTTAACATAAATGCTGGGGCTACACAATTTAATCCATGACAAGAATTACTAGGTTTGTGTCCACTCTACTATTTTTAAGGGTAAATAAATACAACATCCTGTTGTAAATAGGTACTTTTTCATTTTGGGGTTAGTATCCTTTTTAGTCTCTTCTGTCCATGACCACTACCCTCAAACCCTTAGTTTGAGTATATCACAACATTTTAAGTCACCCTGGAAAGTTGCAGGTAGGGTTAAAATTTGCTTTCAAGGATTAAAACCCTCATGCTTGAAAGTTCTGGATTGTAGCCTCTGGACAACATATTATCAAGGCTTTTATTTGGCTTTTGACATTTATCTAGCATGATACACCTTTAACTGTCAGCTTACTGTGCATCAAACCAAAGGTTATATTTGCCCTTATAAATTCTCTGTTCAAGCCTTTGCTTCCTCTCTTTTTTGCAGCAAAGCAGAGAGGAAAAAGAGAAAAAAGATCATGGCCATGTTTGCCCAGGAACATTTCAAGTGTAGTTTTCCTTCAGCAGAGAGTTTTCAAGTTTCAACTGGCCTTCCTTCTGTAAGATGGAGCTCCCTTAACTGTGCCTTCATGCTGGTCTATAGCTATTTGCCATACATTGAAATATTTTTTAAAAAATAACATTTTGTAACTTCTGATGCAACCTAAAATCTTGAAAACAGTTTGATGTTGCTAAAATTTTAGCTCATGCATGAACACAACTTTTAATAAGAAAGTGTTGCAGATTGAGGTTTGGGTTGTCTGGTTAACCTTTCCAGAGATAGAATTTGGTATGTAAAAAAAAAAAAAAAAAACTAGTATACTTTTTCAGTGATGATGCAAATATGTGCATCTGAAAAATTCACCTAATGGGGAACTTTATGCAAAGGTTTCCTGACAGAGTCCTATCCTATGTGAAAAGTTATGCCTTTATCCCCACTCACCCCACCTTACAAGTTAGGGCTTAGGGACCATTCTGGGAAGACTAAATTCTGGGAAGACTAAATTCTGGGTATATAATTGCTTGTTTTGACAAAGGGCCTCTCATTTTAGAGGAGCTCTGAAAGACTCTGATAGTTAGGGTTTGTCAATTAATAACATGCCTCAGAGCTGAAGAGTATATCCTTTCTTGGAGGTGAATCTGAGCTGTATAACTCTGTGTATGCCACACAAACCTTTGAAAAAGGAACCCAAAATGATTTCTTTTGTGTGTGTATATGTTCACTTAGGCAATTGGTGACCATGTATTATTTACTCTCCAATGTAGGACTCTGAAATTTAAACAGGATAGTTACTAATAATTACACCAAAACTATAGTTATATATGATCACTCTACTTATATGCATGTCTACCTTCATTACTCACAAACTTCTTCTAGGAGATTCATGCAGACTCAGCCAAAAGATTGATTGTTTTCCAAAAAAAAATAAATGTTTGATATTTACTTTTTATGGAAAAGTCACACTTGGATGTGCTAAAAGGTTGCATTAAAGAAGCACATTTAAAGTAGCAATGATGCTCCTTCTCCCCCATTTTCCTACCTCTATGGTAGTGTATTAAATTATTGACTGTGAGTCCTACACCAGGTATTCTCAGCCTAGTATCTGTGCACCCTGGGTTCAGAGCCTTATTTCAAGGTGTCTCCTTTTGTTTTCATTTTGATATGTGTGTGGCACATCCTAGGACATTTGCATATTCTCTTAAAGCGAATATTGAAACATGACTTCATTGCTATAATTTGCATTTGGCTTTCTTATCAGGTTGGGACTAGGTAGAACCACTTTAATAACCACAGCACCAGGAGAAGAAAACAGAAGCATATTTATACACACAATCATACATACATAACCTACATCTCTATGCCAAATGGGGCCCATATTATTTCACGGAGGTATGAAGAACACAATATTTTTGTGAATGTAGCAACTTAGCTTGAAATCAAAACTGGGATTTTAGTTTTTAGTACTTATATACTAATATTATGAGAAATAATTGATTTCAGGTTCCTCCAAAATCTTATTTTAAACTTATTAATTTTAAGATTCATGCATTTGCAATTTCATTTGCATTCAATTTATCAATTTGGTTCCATTTATGATTATATAAAATCTATAACATTAGAAGATTGTACTTTTAAAAAAATCTCTGACCAATGAATTCATTACTAGCTCTATTCCATGTCAGTGTGTATTTGGCATACTGACTCGCAAATGTGTGTGTGCAAATCAAAACTCACTAGTATGTGGATATCTGGGTGAAAAGACAAAGCAGAATATAGGTGAAGAAGAGAAATGTTAAAGTAAAGAGCCTCAACTTTTAATATAATAATGAAGCTTGCCAGCATTTTATTATTGTTTTTGAAATTTAAATCTGAAAATATAGAAGGAAGAGAACTATTTAACAATGAATGTCCATGTGCCCGTTATCCAACCTCAGTGGTATCCTTGTAGGAATAATTATTTTTTTACCTATACCAATCCTCAATTAGGTTCTCTACAAATTATTTTGAACCTGGTCCTTAACATTACATCACTGGGCCATAAATATTTCAATATGTAGGTATACTATACAAGGACTTTTGCATTTCTAAACAGTATTTCAACTGTATTACTCCACCTAAAAATATGGCAATAATTTCTTCCTTAATTAAAGTAACTATCCACTATAAAATTTCTTCCAAAAGCTGTTACAACTTTTTTCTTTCAGCGTATTTGTTCCAATCATCATCCAAATAAGCTCTGTAGATTTTTCCCTGAATTTCTTTCATTTTGTGGATTCCTCCTTCAACTTTTTCCTTTTAATTTATTACTGAAGAAACCAGGTCATATAACCCATAGAGTTTTTCACAATTGTTTTTCTGATTGTCATTTTTTAAGTATCATTTAATATATATTTTTTCCTTGTATTTCCTTTAAGTTTAGTTAAAGAGTCATTTTTCTGATTCAGGATTCATTTTTGCAGGGTGGCATGGGTAGCTAGGATTTTTGAGGTTAAAGTTATATATTTCCATTCAGAGTTATACAATGTTTAGTTGCTTCTATTTTGTTATACCAGCAATCATGAATGATCATTGACCAATCTGTTCTTTAATTAGGTATTGTGAAATAGTGACATCTTTATTCCATCATTTTTTCCTTGCTTACTGGTGGGAATAATTTTGAATGCTCATCAGTGATAGGTTACTCTGATGTCTGGTTTGTAAATAAGGTAACATAAATGCTAGTTTTTTTTTCCTTCTTTACGAGTTTTCAAGAAAATGAATTGGTTCTTTATCATACTGAATGGGTACAATGTACTTGAAGACATTGTTGATATATATAAATCCTGGAACCCAACATATCAGCATAAATAGACATTTATTGTGATCCAGAATACTTAGGCTCCAGTCTTAAATAACAATACTAACAACTATCACTATCACCAACACTAGGATTACCGAAAAGTATTTTTTTCCAGCTTTCATGTGTTCTTATGGAATATCCTACTAGGAATACACAATCAAATTACTGTGTTTTCAAATTCCTAAATTTTTTTCTCTCTGCATGGTTTGCTACCAAGTGAATACGTAAATAGGTGCATATAGCTCTGTTTCTTTTTCTAACTTTTATAAGTTTAAATATATTCTTAAAAAAGTGAATTGTACTTTTAAATTATGTAAAATATTTACATAATTCCAAAAGTAAAATCAACAATAAAAGGCATATTCAGAGAAGCCTCATGTTATTCATATTCACTTTAACCTGTTTGCTCCTTTTTTTTTTTTAAAGATAGGTCATTTTCAAAAATTACCTTTTGATTTATTCATCATTTAGAATATAAGCAAATATAAGTATTTAGGGTCCTGTGTGTTTGTGTGTGTGTATATTATTTTGGAAAAGTGACAAAATACATTTTGCTTTTCCTTAACTTTTCCATTGATCTGCAGATCAATTCATGATGATATGTGATTTTTTCTTTTTACACATGTACAATATTCCACTGAGTGAATGAATATACTCTAGTTGATTCAAGCAGTCACCTAGTACATCTGGGTCACTTTCAGTGTTCAACTTTATAAATAGTGGTGTGACCAATGCCTTGTACATATATCCTTACATAATAATAATATAATTAAGTTTAAATTTAAAACTGATCTCGGAATTATGTAAGAAGTTTCAAACCACAGAAATGTATAAACAGGGTCCACATCTCAAGTTCTTTAATTATATTATTCTATTTTTCTCCAAGTCAGCATAAGTTTTCTAATTTGAACTTCTATTCTATCAAGATAGTTGGAAGCAATCCCTGTCTTTTGTAGAGGTCTCCTCCCTTCCCATGTTTTGCTGTGTCTTTGGAAACTATACATTTCAAATGTTCCTTAAAGAACAGCGAAACATGTCAGGTTCTTCATCATAGCATTCCAGTTGGATAAGTTGTCCTGATTCAGCAGCTTTTTCCTGGGACCTTTTCCAGGCCCCTCTAAATGAATGAATCATGCAGAAATTCAAGATTCCTTATCTGCTCAGAAATCAGGATGTGTTGATTTTAGAAGTCTTTCAATCCTATCTCTATTTTTCTGTGTGACCCATGGTCCTGTTTCCCATCGCTCCACACTCATCATAGCTGAGAAGAGTGTCCCTATTTTCTCCATGTTTCCCAAGAAGATATCTTGTCCACATTCATAAACATTAAACACCCTCAGTGACTAAGGCTTTCAAACGAAAATCAAAAAGTCTCCCTGCTAACCCCTCTGCCAAATCCCTACCCTACATCAATAATTCTTGCTTGAATAAAAGAAAAGGAGAGTAAATATTAGGGTTTGTAGATCAAAAATATTATCCAGATACATGCAAATGTTAGTACTTCCTTGTTTGTTCCCTATGGTAGCCTTCAGTTCTCATTAAATTTTAAAATTTGAGTGACAACCAAAAGCAAAGACAAGGAATCTTGATTTTAGAAATCTTTCGATCCTATCCCAAGAGTTCAACTGACTGATAATCGACAGTTCATCAACTTCTTTGTTCATTCAGATCCCTGAATTCTTGGATTCACATGAAGGTATGTTTCAGAGATCACAAGGATGTTCACAAATAGCATCCACCAATTGTAAAATTGAAAGCATTCCCTATAAAAACTAAAACAAGATAGGGATGCCCTCTTTAACCACTTCTATTTAACATAATTCTTGAAACACTGGCAGAACAATTAGACAGACTAAAGAAATTAAAAGGATACACGTAGGAAAAGAAGAACTCAAATTTGCACTATTTGCTGATAATATGATTCTATGCTTGGAAGCCCCTAAAAGTTCCACCAGAAAACTTCTAGAACTAATAAATGAATTCAGCAAAGTAGCAGGATATAAAATCAACACCCATAAATCAAAGGCATTACTGTATATCAATGACAAAACCTCCGAAAGGGAAATGAAGAAAACTATCCCATTTTCAATAGCCTCAAAAATAAAATAAAATAAAATGCTTGGAAATCAATGAAAGAAGTGAAAGATCTATATGATGAAAATTATAGAACCCTAAGGAAAGAAATCAAAAAAGAATCTTAGAAGATAGAAAGATCTACCTTGCTCTTGGATAGGCAGAATTAATATTATCAAAATGACCATACTTCCAAAAGCACTATACAGACTTAACATCATTGAATTTCAATTTGAGGTACTCAACATCTCTTTTTGTCATACATTTTACTAACACTCAATAATATTGTTTTAGTCAGCTTTTTCACTAATGGTGACTAAAAGACCTGACCAGAACAAGTGTAGAGGAGAAAAAGTTCGAGAGCTCATGGTTTCAGAGGTCTCAGTCTATAGATGGCTGCTTCCATGCCTCAAGGTTCAATGTGAGGGAGAACTTCATGGCAGAAGAGTGTTGTGGAAGGAAGTGGCTCACATGGAAGTAGAGTAAAAGACTCCACTTGCCAGATATCAAATATACACCCCAAAGGCACACACCCAATGATCCACTTCCTCCAGCTACAATCTACCACTCAGTTAATCCCATCAGGGGATTCATTACCTGATTGGGTTCATGTTCTCATAACCCAACCAATTTTCCTCTAAATGTTCTTGCATTGTCTTACACATGAGCATGTGGGGGACACCTCATATCCAAACCACAACAAATATCAACTACATGTTCCAATAAGCATTAGGGTTAGCTGTAACCACAGAAAACCCTACTATAGTAACTTTGAACATAAAAAATTTTGTTTTTAATTTTTGGTCTCATGTGGAGATAGGCAGTGGAGGCTGGTAAGAGAGTTAATTATGCTACCTCTGACTCAAGTTCCTTCTGGGCTTTGCACTACCATCTTTGTTATTAGTATCTGTCCTTGTGTTGCCAAGCTGTCATCTCACCTCAAGCACTAACTCATTGTTCCTATCAACAAAGAGGAAAAGCAGAACATCACCAGGAGAAACAATGGGGGCACAGGACTTCGGAGTCACTCTCTTAAAAGGTTTCCTGGGAAGCCTATCCTGGCAACAGCCACTCATTCTTAGCCACACCAGGACAAAGGGCCACCTCTGGCCTCAACAATCTGAGATGAAGGTATTTTAACTGGGCACATGGACACACTGAGCAAAGCAAGAATTCTATTATTAAAAAAAAAAAAAGAGGAAAGTGGACATTGGATAGTCAATCACCTTCTTATGCAAAACATACAATATACAGTGCCTTCAAGGAACGCCTTAACTTACTCAATCTGCCTCACTGTGGAAAGTATAATGTCATCTCTCCATCTTTGAAATTTTCTTTTAGTGTTTCACTCACAGGAATATCCCCTTTCTTTCTTTTCTCCCAGATACAATATTCATAGAACTTTTTTAAAGTTGGAGAGAATCAGAGCCATCCCATGGCCCCACTTTCACAAGACATGAGACCTCATTTTAATAATCCCCACCAACATGATAGCTCCTGCTCCTCTATCTAGATCTAGAATGACTCCATGGTACTTCCCCCATTACCTCCTGACCACTTCATCCTCAAATTGTAAGTTCTTCTTTGAATATTATATTTAAAATCAATCATATCTCATCAACTATAGACTGAAAAATATTTAATCTTCCTTAACTTTTTAAAATTTTAGTGAAGTACATATAGGGAAAAGGAAGAAGGAACTGTGAACGTTATATTTGTACTTTTGTCACAATGTTTATATTTTCCCAAATAATAAGACATGAATTGGAACAAAACAAAAAAGAAAATAACTAGAAAAAGAAAAGCAAATTTTGAAGTACATGAAATAGAATAAAAATTTTACAAATCTCAGGAAAGAAAACAAACCTCTATTTCCTTGAACATTTCAGAATTTACATAAAACTTATCATACCTGTATACACATAGAACATTTGTGACAGTGGCGATCACTGTTTCTTAGACTCCTGTAATGTCAAAGTAATTCAAGTATGTTCCAATGATACATTATTTTTCCCCTTGTGAAATGTTAACTGTATGCTAAATGCACAAAAGGAGTTTGCATCTGTATAACTCATTTTTAGTTTACAAATCTTTTTCTGCTATCTTTTGATCTTTATAATCCATATTAAAATTGTGCCCCATGATTATAAAAAGTAAAGACTTGTCCAAAGAATCATATTTAAAAGTGAAAGAAATTAATCTTTACTTTGAAATCTCTCATTTCACCAACCCTTGGCTTTCTGGTTAAAAAAATGCATTTTGGGGATCAAATATTCAAGGATTTACATCCTATTTGAAAACACTGCTTTGGTTACTTAGTTTACTTTTTCCAAGTTAGGAATATGATGGTGTTGGGAAGAAAATACATTTTCGGGTTTAGAGATATGGCGTAAGGCTCTAGACAATAAATTTTCAACAAGACTTAGGTTTCTAATCTGTACTGTGTAGCTGGTGGAATTTATCATGTCACTTACCTTCAATTAACTGCTTCAATTTTCTCAAGGAGCAAGCCAAGGAGACTCAATCACAAACCTGTGATTGATATACTGAATCCAGAATGGATCACTTTTTCTTTATGAGTCTCTCTGAGGATCACTCACTTCCTGAAAGAAAAGATCTTTGAGTCATACTGACCTCTTCCTGGACCTCAGCCTGCAGGCTAATAATTGTTGGCATGAAATGAGGTCTTTCATTCTTTAATCTGTGTCTTTGAGTAATTTCTAAGGATTCCTTGAGTAGTGAATTTGGAGCCTTAACTGTTCTAGATGCTTACATCAATTGGACAAAAGTCTAAGACTTTTGGTGCTCACATTTCCATGGATGAGGCCATTAAATTTTCTGTACTAGCACCATGTCATTAGGCTAAAGGAGGGAAGATTGGTAGCTGAGAGGACACTGAAGAGACTATCCAAAGAATGGCGTGATGGCCTGTGATACTAAAATGGAAGAAGAAAAAAATGTCAAATCCTGAGAGAGTAATAAAACTTGAAGAAAACAGGATAGGAGGGGAGTTCTTAGCATAGTCTATGAATAAGTGGACTCAAAATAAAAGGGAAAATTCTAGAAAATTTTGTCATCAGACATCAATATGTAACATTTTTAGATGTTTCCAAGTATGAAGCATTTTTTCATTGTAGCAAGGTCCAAGATGGGTCAGAGAAGTGACCAGTAACTCAGAGAAAAAAACAGATAAGGTCAGAGTATCAGACAGGTTTACATGAATAATATAAATATGAAGATTGCCATAGATACTAGCAGGGGTAGGAAAGAGATGCAAACCAAATTTCTCAGTGATTTACCCTGGGGGGTGCTTTCAAATGACCAGAGGCACATCAGAGATACAAAGATATAGGTATGACTTATATTTTAGAGGAAGAAGTATTATTGTTTGGAAGTATAGCTAAAAAATTATAAGACCATTCCCAAATATCAAGATATATGAATGTGAGAAGAGTCACCTTTGCAAATTACACAAGGAAGAAAGAGCCATATTTTCTAAAATAAGGATCTTGAAGACAGTAAAAGAATCCTTTCAAAATTAAATGTGGATCCTTGAAGCTCAAAGGAATGATACCAGGAGTGGCATGAAAAATTGGTTGAAAAAAAGTAGCAAAATGAATAATTTGAAATTGTAGAAGAATGAAAAACTGAGTTAGTAATCTTGCACTATCACCAGCAGATAATGACAAAGATATCACAGTACATGGTTTTTGCAGTTCCAGGTCTAAACAGAGTGAGGCTTACTGAGGTCCTATCAGATGAATACCCACACACCATTACACAAGAGGACCCCTGAGGCTGGGTAATCCAGACTCTTATAATTTTAAGAATGCCTGACTTCTGCTCTGGGTACAGATGTTATCTTTGTTATATAGATTGTAAGAATGCCTGCCCTTGCTTAACAGGGGGGCACTACTTTTATTTTCAAAGTCTGTCACTAATTATCCTTGAAACTATAATCAGGACCAAAGGGCAGTCAATTTATTTGCCGACAAGACGATAGAAGCACAAGACCCTAGAAATTATTTCACAGTATTGGTTCCTGGCCTTTTCTCTAGCCTCAGGATGCCTGAGTGTTTGACCAAGGATTGAATGCCCTTTGAAACACTAACTCAAGGGATTTATCAATACTCTATGTTCAAGATAGGTGAGAATTCAGCTGAGGAAATTATGCATTAAGCTAAGCACAAGCCCCTCATGGTTGGGATTGTGATGAGTACCTGGTAATGAATGATGCAGCTGAACCACAGACCAAGCCCTAGTCATCTTGTTCTGGAGGAATCACCACTGAAGAAGAGCCAGTAGTCCAAAGAGCTAAGAACCAATAGCTCTTCTCAGCTGAGATGGCCTGATCTTTCCCAAGTTTGTCTTTTTGTGATTATCTGTTTCCCAAGTCTGTGTGGCTAGGAAATTTTGCAACCATGCCTAAGAGTCATGAGGCCACCCACTAGGCTGATACTATTATGCTGTGTTGTTCCTACCTTTTTCTGTACACTTCCTTACGCTGTGTTTAGACAATTACCCCTTATGAGTGTCCACCCAATCCCCAAACCTCTGCTTCTCTTGAGCAAAGTGAGCATGGCCCTTACTAAATGGCTGCTTCACATTCTGGGGCTCAGTGTGCATGCTCTATTTTTAGTATTTTATTCCTTTCTAAGGCTTAGCAGTTCCCTGGTGGACTCTATCTATAGAGTAAATGTCCCATCTTCTGCTATGTTGTAGGAAATGATTTGCCTATCTTAGAGGGATCAGAGAGGAGATTTGAGAGCTGAAGCTGTGGTAAGACCCTCCCAGAACAAAGGGAATGCGACCTGTCACACTCAGTACCTATGTGGGCATGTGCAACTCTTTTTCCAACTCTCTGGTATGGAATATCCAATCAGAATTAATGATACCATATAGAGCAGACAAAGGGCTAAAGAGGAAACTAACAGGTGATATACAAGGCAATGGCCCACTGGGCTCCAGGCTCAGCCTTTGGATGCAAATCTGCTGGTCCAGTGCCAGCCCTAAAAAATGCTGCTTCTTGGCTGAAAACCTATGTCCTATATCCCGCAACAAAATGACTTTTTATACAGAACATTCCACCAATTATCCTGGTTTTATTTCTATCTGGTTTTATTTCTATCTCCATACCACTCTTAGAGGTACCTGTGCTACCTAAGCCTTTCTGGATCCATCTTCTAGGGTTTCATCACCATTTACCATTTACTCAGGTTTTCTCCCTGTATCTCTTCTTCTCTGTTATGATTTGTCATCTATGTTCCTTCCCATTTGTTGTTACTGTTTACTAAAGCTTTTTTTTTTTTGGTCTTGGTGAGATTTTCCCATTTAATTTTTTAAATAAGTGAATAAAAAGGAAAAAATATATATCAAAACCCACCGAACGTTCATTTCAGTAGAGTATTGAGAGGGAGAAAAAGTAAGCACAAAAGCCTAATTGACTGCCATAATCAGAAACATTCAATTTCAATCCCAATTAATTACATAAAGAATTTTCTAAAAGATAAATTACCAAGGCTATCTTCATCACTGACAGTACACTTGGTTATAGTATCCAGAATACTATTTCTTTTTCCTCCCAAGTTTACAAATCAAATTCAATAGATATTCATTAAATCTTACTCAGACTAGATAGAAAATGAATTATATAAGCTTCCATTCTAACAATATTTTATCTTTGATGACTATTTTTGTAATAATTATCCATATCATAGATCTTTAAAGTCAAGTTTATTGAGGGATAGTTTATATATTATACAGTGAGTTTTCACAATGACTACCTTGTTGAAACCTCTGCAAAAATGAAATGTAGAATGTTTCATCACCTCCAAATTTCTTACATGCTCCTTTGTAAACAGTCTTCTTTTACTCCATTCCCAAACCTTGGCAACATTGATCTCTCCCCAAGTATTTGTCTTTTTAAGGCTATCATGTAAATGAAATTCTACAGTATGACAACTTTGTTTCTAGCTTCTTTTACTTAGCATACGATTTTTGGGAATCATCCACGATATTGAAGATATCAACATTTTTTGCTGAACAATAATCCAATATATGAGTATTCACCAAGTGGATTTTTTGATCATTAATACACAACATCTAATATGACAATCTTTCCATTTTATGTGGGGTTTTGACTATTTACAGTTCATACAACTGTTGATATATTTTGATTTAAATCTTTGATCTTGCCAATTGTTTCTTTTTCTCCCTTGGCCGTATATGCCTCTCTTCTCCTCTTTTCCTGTCCTCTTTGGGTTTAATTGACTCTATGATTACCACTATTGAAATCATAATTTTTGATCTTGTTCCAGGCCTCACAATACAAATATTTAACTTATCACAATTTACCACCAGTTAATAGTATGCCACTTCAAGTATATTAAAATATTTTAACAGTATATTTTTATGCATCTTGCTATTAAATTTTGCATTTTACTTGGACATATTATACAGCAAGTACGTTGCTTTTTTCCACTTTAATCAACTTTTACAAAGACTAAAAGTAAAAACAGATATTTATTCTCATTTCTACCATTTTTGGTGCCCCTTATTTCTTTGTACAGATCCAGATTTCCATCTGGTACCTTGTCTTTTTACTCTAAAAGTCTTTTCTTATAAACACATTTAGTACATTTACGATGGCAATAAAAACTCTTGGATTTTGTTTGAGAACATCTTTATTTTTTATTTTTATTTTTTTCCTGCATGGTTGAAGGATATTTTCAGTAGTTGTAGAATTGTGGATTGTCAGAATTTGTTTTTCCTTTCAGCACTTTAGAATTTTGTTCCACTGACTTCCAAGTAGTATAGTTTCCAATGAAATGATCTGCTGTAATTCTTACATTCTTTTTGTTTACTCATTTTAAAATAAATTTATTGTGTATATACAAAGTATATAACATGATGTCATAGCATAAATATAATTAGTAAAAAGGTTACTATAGCAAAACAAATTATCATCATCTCTCCTAGTTATCTGTTTTGTTTGTTTTATTGGCAAGAAGATCTAAATTCTACTCATTCAGCATGAATCCCAAATATAGTACCATATCACTCATGTGCTATAATAAACCCCTAAATTTTGTTTATCCTACATATATACTAAGTTGCATGTCTGACCTACATCTCCCTCTCCAACCTCCCCTAGTAACCACTGTTTTGTTCTCTGTCATTCTATATTTGATTTGTTCCTTTTGATTTTTGATATCTTCTTTTCTATGGTCATCTTCAATATTTCTTTATAGATTGGTTTGCACTGGTTTTAATATCATATCTTTAAAACTGTATTTTTTGGTTGTATGTGTGTGTGTGTGTGTGTGTGTGTGTGTGTGTTTATATCACCTGTGTTTCCTCTAAGTTTCTTGAAATGGTAGTTTGCCTTTTATTAGCTTAGGAAAAAACCATTATCCTCCTTTAAAACTCTCTTATGCTTCTCAGACACCTAATATATGCAAGTTAGATTATTTGATATTGTCCCACAGCTCTCAGGTGCTTTGTTCTTTGTTTATTTTTTCTCTTTTTGTAAATTTTGGATAATCTGTTTTGTATGATATTCAAATTCTATGATTGTTGATGCTCTTTTCAGTCTGATGATAAACCTGTGAAAAAGAATTCCTTCTGCCAATATTGAGTATTTTATTCTTGCACTCCGTTTTACTGTCTTGTAGTTTCTATTTCTTTTCTGATATTCCTCATTTATGCATGTATGTCATTCTGTTCTCCTGCTAGATCCCTTCACATATTACTAATAGTAATTTCAAGGTCTCTCTGATAGTTCTAACATTTGAGTCATCTCTAAGTCTAGCCTATTTATTACCTCATATCTCATAATTTTGATTGAATGCTGTATTTAAAAAGGAAGAAGATTGAGTTAAATATTATTTTTCCTGAAAATGAACATACCTCATTTTCTATCTAGCCATAGTCTGGGAGGTTGAGTCAAACAAATCAGTAGCTGGTTAAATTTTGGTTTTGTTGATACTCTTCTTACCCTCAGTTTACCATAGTTTTCAAGTTGCTCCAGCAATGGACTTGCATCTATGGGAGGCCTTGAGTGCCAGAATGTTTTAGCCAAGGGTCCCCACCCCACCCTCTGCTTTTACCAGTCCCTGAGAGTGTGCCTCTAAAGAGGGTCTCTCTCCATATTCTTGCCCTTTCCTCAGTTTTATAGTTTTCTTGATAATCCAGACTAGGTTGATTTTGGGTGGGGGAGTTCCCATGGTCAAGTATGAGCTTTAGGCAAGGTCTCTGGGAGTGGAAACTTTCCAGGGGCACCACAGCTCTGCCTGGTCTCTTGGCCAGAGAGTGTTTCCTAGCCCTCTCCTTGTGTAAATGCCTCTATTGTGTAAAAGAGAAGAGACATGGCTCAGAAGATTTCCTGTTCTTCTCCCAGAGGCAGAAGATTTTGCCTCTACTCTTTACCCAGAAAGAGTATCTTTGTTTGAGTTCAAAGCTGGAAGTTCTGATATCCCTCTCCCATTGGTGAAGAGCTATGTTTCTAATAGAAGATGTATGAATGGAAGAGGTGTGTTTTGTGTCTATTTCTCCCAGGTGCAATCAATCAACTGCACAGCTTTGCCATAGACTGGTCTTGTCTCTGGTCACCTTCTTAGCTCCAAATATGTCTCATTAGCATTTGACGGAGGCCCTGGATAAGAGCTTTCAAATAAGCAAAATTGTCTCTTGTGTTTTGGACCCAGAGTTATTCAATACTTATACACTACACTCACCACTTAAGGTCTAAGAAATTTCAGGTAATTTCTTCTTAAATACGTGCATAGAAACAGTCATTTATCTTGCTCTGCCAAAAGCAAAACAGTTATTTTATCCCATTCTCTCTTTATGTAAGACTCTCTTTTTTCAAATATATACTTTGGAAAGACAGCAATCTGATGGTTTAAGAAAAGCTATGAGTTTGTAGATTTACCCAGCCTTTTTTTTATGATTGTTAGGAATGGGAACAATATTTTCTTGTGCTTTTTTGAATCTTGAACAGAAGTGGAATTTTTCTTATCTGTATTTGGTACAGATAGTACCATCAAACATAAAAACTGAACGAGATTTTAAAAATTCTCTAGGACAGTGGTTTTCAAACATTTTGTGCTGGTGAGTTCTTTGGTTTTTGAAAAAAATGCTTGCAAAGAATAGGATGTCAGTAGAAATTTTAAAATTCAAGTTTGGAAAAAAGTAATGAAATAAAATAAATCTTTGACAGATATTATACAACTAATTAAGCATTCTTTGTCATTGGTTAGCTGCTTATATCAAGCTGTTTACTACAACAAGCATGCAATTTGAATTACTGAAGAGATAAACCAATCACATATTCCAGCAAACACAAACTCTATCTTGGGCCACAGATTTATATTGAAACATATCATTGACTCACAGTAAATTATGTACCACTTTGTGCTGTGTCATATTTCCTATTCAGCCCAAATTTCCATCTTTGGTATTAAAATAAAATGCACATACTGATCAAAATCTAGCAACACAATTCTGAAGGATATTAGCATCATGATATGCTGGGAGATTTACCACCCAAATATAATGCCTACATTTCATACATACCCAAACAAATTGTAGGTTAGTATCATCACACAATAGCAGAGATGAAATTTAGGTCTCCTGATTCTAGTGTCATTCACTTACAAAGCCAGTGTACTACAGGAAATCAATAGAGGATATCCTTGTTTTTTTATTCTATTTAAAAGTCAATGGTTAATTTCTAAAACTACTATAAAACTCAAAAATTCATATTTGGTATTCTATCTACAATTTATCTGCAAAAACTAGGAGAGATGTGCCATCATTTCCCCCTTGTATCTCACAAAGAGTCTAGTATATTTTTCATATCAGAATTTATTTGTTATTGGAATAATTTTTCATTAGAATGGCATAGACTCTCAATGGCCATTTTTATAATGTATATATCTATGTACATAGATACATACCAATGTTTTCTTAGAACTGTCCAATAGTCTTTGAGGATTCTATCCCATGTTGTTTTGTACATGGGTGTCAAGGTGTTTGCTTTGTTTTTAACCAAGAAAAGCAAAGCTGTGACATTTCATGTATCTGTACCAAGCATACCATAGTATCTGGCATCATCAATGATTTAAAATATCACTTTTGGTGACTCAGTGTTTATTCAATCATCAACTATTTAGTAATTCATCATACACCTAAAAATATAAACTGGTTAATTTGAGGCAACACTAACTTCCACTAATTCATCATTGACAAAAAAAAAATGGTTCCATGCTATTATGAATACTGATAATTCCTGGGAAGGATAAATAATTAACAAAAGAAGGTCCTTTCAACCGCCTCTGTAGTTGAGTCTCAACAAAAACTCTCATCTAAGATGCATACTGCCACAGATTATCTCAAGCCCCTGCCAAATGTGGGCTCTAATGACCTGACAAAGGACTAAAGTAACAAAGATCACCTCCATTCCTCTTAGTAAATATAACTACCGCAAATTAGGGGAAATCTTTCCAATTATGGCCTAAAATTGAGCATTCAATTGAGAATTAATAAGGCCTACTCTACTGGTAATCCTTAGATAATTATAAAAATTCTAAATTGCCTGTCATGTGAATGAAGTAGATACTTACAAGGTAATAAGGCTGTCCTGGTCACTAAAGAGATGGAAATTCAGATGAAGGATGTGACACTATAGGTGGGTGTTTGCAAATGCTAGGAAGAAGGACACTTCTCTATTCCTATATTTGTTGACCTTTTTTGCTCCAAATGCTTAGTCTCTGGGGCTAAATACACTTCCATTTCTTGGCATTTTTATTTTTTTTTTTTCATGAGAAATCTTTTATCCTTTCCTCTACTCTCTGTGAATCTCCAAGCAGATTATAAGTCTTGATCCTTAGAAAGGCTGAATTATGTTGGATCAATCCCTACGATTTAAGTTCTACAAACATTGGATAATTCTTTTAAAATTTGAACTCTGCAAATATTCAAAAGTGTGCCACATATAATATGGGAAGGTTTTAAATGGATAGATGGATCACAAATTGATACACTCCTATAGTATTTTACATACCTAATCTTCTAAGTTTACGTGTTCTCTTTGAAAGTAAAGCAAAATCAACTAGTTCATATAGAAATCAACTAGAATCAACTTGTTCTGTATATTAAATATTAAAAAAAAAAACAGCACCAGGGAGATTTTTAAATGTTTGAATGTTTTACCTGTGATTATGTAGTATATGTGTCACCAGCCAGCCAGAAAAATAGGAACATTTCTATGTATTTTAAACAATAGGAATATCATATATGGACATGATGACACTGGTGATTAAAAAAAAAAAAGCTAACAAACCAAACAGGAGATGAATAATCACTTCTGGGATTAACCACAAGGGGTTTCCATCATCCAAAGGGCTGAAGGGACTCTGGGAGAAACTGGTGTTTCTGGAACCCAGAATTCAGAGCTCCATGGCGTGATGTAACAGTACAGGGTTCTTTCCCACAAGGGATGGAGAAGCAAGGAGACCATTCTGCTAGTAGAAAACCCAGTCCCTTTCCTACAAAGCATACCTGAGGAAACACAGCCAGATTTCATCCTTTTCCCTTTCCCTATGGTCAGTTCTCAGTGTCAGCAAGGGAGTTTGCTAAATGGACTTTACAAAAGGAGGAGGTGAGGAGCATTGATCTTAGCACAATCAGCCAATGGCTACTTCCCATGGTTAGTGGCAGAAAGGGCCAAGATGATGATTGTGACACCACAGAAATTACAGTGCTCTCCTCTGGGCCACAACTACTTCTCTTCTGCCCATCATTCTACCCTTGCATTCCTGTTAATCAGGGTCTTCCATAATTCTGTCGGGCTCTCCAGTGATCCTGGTTAGAGGAGGGAAGTATTTAAACATTTTCTTTCTATTCTATTAATCACAGCCACATATGTTTCTCAAAGGTTCTCTCCCTCCAATGTTATTAGATTTCTTTCTGGCATACAAAGCCATTCATAGTCAGCTTCCAGGCCAGTGACCTGGCATCATTTTACAGAGGTCTTCATCAATGAGTCTTGATACTCTTTTTTTTTTTTAAATTATTTTATTGTTGGTTGTTCAAAACATTACATAGTTCTTATTATACCATATTTCACAGATTGATTCAAGTGGGTTATGAACTCCCATTTTTACCCCGTATACAGATTGCTGTGTCACATCAGTTACATTTCCATTGATTTACAAATTGCCTTTCTAGTGACTGATGTATTCTGCTGTCTATCCCATTCTCCACTGTCCCCTCACCCCTCCCCTCCCCTCCCCTCCCCTACTCTCTCTCCATCCCCTCTACTATAAATCGTTTCTTCCACTTATATAATTTTTCTCCTACTCCTCCTTTCCTCTTATATGTAATTGTGTATAACCCTGAGGCTCACCTTCCAGTTCCATGCAATTTCCCTTAACTCTCACTTTCCCTCCCGCCTATCATCCCTGTTTAATGTTATTCTTCTTCTCCAGCTCTTCGTCTCTACCCTGTCCTTGGTTACTCCCCTTATATCAAAGAAGACATTTGACATTTGTTTTTTAAGGATTGGCTAGCTTCACTTAGCATAATCTGCTCTAATGCCATCCATTTCCCTCCAAATTCTATGATTTTGTCATTTCTTATTGCAGAGTAATACTCCATTGTGTATAAATGCCACATTTTTTAATCCATTCATCTATTGAAGGGCTTCTAGGTTGGTTCCACAATCTTGCTATCGTGAATTGTGCTGCTATGAACATCGATATAGCAGTGTCCCTGTAGCATGCTCTTGTTAGGTCTTTAGGGAATAGACCGAGGAGGGGAATAGCTGGGTCAAATGGTGGTTCCATTCCCAACTTTCCAAGAAATCTCCATACTGCTTTCCAAATTGGCTGCACCATTTTGCAGTCCCACCAACAATGAACAAGTGTACCCATTTCCCCGCATCCTCGCCAGCACTTGTTGTTGTTGGATTTCTTAATGGCTGCCAATCTTACTGGAGTGAGATGGTATCTTAGGGTGGTTTTGATTTGCATTTCTCTGACTGCTAGAGATGGTGAGCATTTTTTCATGTACTTGTTGATTGATTGTATGTCCTCCTCTGAGAAGTGTCTGTTCAGGTCCTTGGCCCATTTGTTCATTGGGTTATTTGTTATCTTATTATCTAATTTTTTGAGTTCTTTGTATACTCTGGATATTAGGGCTCTATCTGAAGTGTGTGGGGTAAAGATTTGTTCCCAGGATGTAGGCTCCCTGTTTATCTCTCTTATTGTTTCTTTTGTTGAGAGAAAACTTCTTAGTTTGAGTAAGTCCCATTTGTTGATTCTGGTTGTTAACTCTTGCGCTATGGGTGTCCTATTGAGGAATTTGGGGCCTGACCCCACAGTATGTAGATCATAGCCGACTTTTTCTTCTATCAGACGCCGTGTCTCTGATTTAATATCGAGCTCCTTGATCCATTTTGAGTTAACTTTTGTGCATGGCGAGAGAAAGGGATTCAGTTTCATTTTGATGCAAATGGATTTCCAGTTTTCCCAGCACCATTTGTTGAAGATGCTATCCTTCCTCCATTGCATGCTTTTAGCCCCTTTATCAAATATAAGATAGTTGTAGTTTTGCGGATTGGTTACTGTGTCTTCTATTCTGTACCATTGGTCCACTCGCCTGTTTTGGTACCAGTACTATGCTGTTTTTGTTACTATTGCTCTGTAGTATAGTTTGAAGTCTGGTATCGCTATACCGCCTGATTCACACTTCCTGCTTAGCATTGTTTTTGCTATTCTGGGTCTTTTATTATTCCATATGAATTTCCTGATTGTTTTATCTATTTCTACAAGAAATGCTATTGGGATTTTGATTGGGATAGCATTGAACTTATAGAGAACTTTTGGTAATATCGCCATTTTGATGATGTTAGTTCTGCCTATCCATGAGCAGGGTATATTTTTCCATCTTCTGAGGTCTTCTTCTATGTCTCTTTTTAGGGTTCTGTAGTTTTCATTGTATAGGTCTTTCACCTCTTTTGTTAGATTGATTCCCAGGTATTTTATTTTTTGGGGGGATATTGTGAATGGAGTAGTTGTCCTCATTTCTGTTTCAGAGGATTTGTCACTGATATACAGGAATGCATTTGATTTATGCGTGTTGATTTTATATCCCGCCACTTTGCTGAATTCATTTATTAACTCTAATAGTTTCTTTGTAGACCCTTTTGGGTCTGTTAGGTATAGAATCATATCGTCTGCAAATAGTGATAGTTTAAGTTCTTCTTTTCCTATTTTTATGCCTTTAATTTCTTTCGTCTAATTGCTCTGGCCAGTGTTTCGAGGACTATGTTGAACAGAAGTGGTGAGAGAGGGCATCCCTGTCTTGTACCAGATCTTAGAGGGAATGCCTTCAATTTTTCTCCATTCAGGATGATGCTGGCCTGTGGCTTATCATAGACTGCTTTAACAATGTTGAGGTATGATCCTGTTATCCCTAATTTTTCTAGAGTTTTGAACATAAAGGGATGCTGTACTTTGTCGAATGCCTTTTCTGCATCTATCGAGATGATCATATGGTTCTTATTTTTAAGTCTATTGATGTGGTGAATAACATTTATTGATTTCCGTATATTGAACCAGCCTTGCATCCCAGGGATGAATCCTACTTGATCATGGTGTATAATTTTTTTGATATGTTTTTGAATCCGATTCGCCAGAATTTTATTGAGGATTTTTGCATCTAGGTTCATTAGAGATATTGGTCTGTAGTTTTCTTTCTTTGAAGTGTCTTTGTCTGGTTTAGGAATCAGGGTGATGTTGGCCTCGTAGAATGTATTTGGAAGTTCTCCCTCTTTTTCTATTTCCTGAAATAACTTGAAAAGTATTGGTGTTAGTTCCTCTTTAAAGGTTTTGTAAAATTCTGCTGTATACCCATCTGGTCCTGGGCTTTTCTTAGATGGTAGTCTTTTGATGGTTTCTTCTATTTCCTCTATTGTTATTGGTCTGTTTAGGTTGTCTATATCTTCCTCACTCAATCTGGGCAGATCATATGACTTAAGAAATTTATCAATGCCTTCACTATCTTCTATTTTATTGGAGTATAAGGATTCAAAGTAATTTCTGATTATCTTCTGTATTTCTGAAGTGTCTGTTGTGATATTGCCTTTTTCATCCCGTATGCTAGTAATTTGGGTTCTCTCTCTTCTTCTCTTCGTTAGCATGGCTAAGGGTCTGTCAATTTTATTTATTTTTTCAAAGAACCAACTTTTGGTTTTGTCAATTTTTTCAATTGTTTCTTTTGTTTCAATTTCATTAATTTCAGCTCTGATTTTAATTATTTCTTGCCTTCTACTTCTTTTGCTGTTGTTTTGCTCTTCTTTTTCTAGGATTTTGAGATGAAGTATGAGATCATTTATTTGTTGGTTTTTTCTTTTTTTAAGGAATGAACTCCAAGCAATGAATTTTCCTCTTAAAACTGCTTTCAATGTGTCCCATAGATTCCGATATGTTGTGTCAGTGTTTTCATTTATCTCTAAGAATTTTTTAATTTCCTCCTTGATGTCTTCTATGACCCATTGGTCATTCAGTAACCTATTGTTCATTCTCCACGTGGTGCATGATTTTTCCTTCCTTCTTTTATCGTTGATTTTCAGTTTCATTCCATTATGATCAGATAGGATGCATGGTATTATTTCTACTCCTTTATATTGTCTAAGAGTTGCCCTGTGACATAATATATGATCTATTTTTGTGAAGGATCCATGTGCTGCTGAGAAAAATGTGTAATTACTTGATGTTGGGTGGTATATTCTATATATGTCAATTAAGTCTAGGTTGTTAATTGTGTTGTTGAGTTCTATAGTTTCCTTATTTAACTTTTGTTTGGAAGATCTGTCCAGTGGTGAGAGAGGTGTGTTGAAGTCTCCCATGATTATTGTATGGTGGTCTATTAGACTCTTGTACTTGAGAAGAGTTTGCTTGATGAACGTAGGTGCACCATTGTTTGGGGCATATATATTTATGATTGTTATGTCTTGTTGGTGTATGGTTCCCTTGAGCAGTATGCAGTGTCCCTCTTTATCCTTTTTGATTAATTTTGGCTTGAAATCTATTTTGTTTGATATGAGTATGGACACTCCTGCTTGTTTCCGCAGTCCATATGAGTGGAATGATTTTTCCCAGCCTTTCACCTTCAATCTATGTATATCTTTTCCTATCAAATGCGTCTCCTGTAGGCAACATATTGTTGGATCTTGTTTTGTGATCCATTCGACTAGCCTGTGTCTCTTAATTGGTGAGTTTAAGCCATTAACATTTAGGGTTATTATTGAGATTAGGTTTGTTCCTCCAGTCATATTTGTTTATTTATGTTACTAAACCTGATTAGTTTTCCTCTTTGGTTACTTTCCCCCCTTTACTGTCCTATCTCCCACTGATGGTTTTCAATGTTATTTTCAGTTTCCTCTTCCTGTAATGTTTTGCCTTGGTTTTGGGGGATTGGCTTATTTCTCTTAGCATGATATTTTTCAGTTCCATCCATTTACCAGCAAATGCCATAATTTTATTCTTCTCTATGGCTAAGTGTAATATTCCAGTGTGTATAATCCACATTTTCTTTATTCATTCATCCATTGAAGGACACCTACATTGTTTCTGTAGCTTGGCCATTGTGAGTTTTGCTGCTATAAACATTGAGGTGTCTGCATCACTGTAGAATGCTGTTTTTAAGTCCTTTGAGTATAGACTGAGAAGTGGGATAACTGGGTCAAATGGTGGTTCCATTCCAAGTTTTCTAAGGAATCTCCATAATGCTTTCCATAGTGGTTGCAACAATTTACAGTCCCACCAACAGTGTATGCCTTCTCCAGATCTTCTCCACCTCTTCAGGTCTCACCTTCTCTGTGAAGGCACAATTTCTCCACACTTTTGGGCCTCCTTCTTTTGGTAATTCATATAACACAAGAAATAATCATACTACCTAGAAGCTAATCACTTGCTACTATGTAATTACTTAACAACTGCTTCATGTGCATTATTCTTGGGACTTCAATGAAGTTATAATCCCTTGATTAAAATGACAATACTTTATAGCACTCTTGAGTGCCCTATATCTTCTGGATTCATACTGATCACATAAGAGGCTCTCAATACTAATTTAGTTTCCTCCATTAGTGTATGTTCACATCTAATAGAAATATGCTGTCACTTCCACTGTCCCATCTACTGTCCCATCTACTGAATTAGAATGACTTTCACTTCCCACCCTTTTCTTCTATCTACATTTTTCCAAGTTAAACAACTTAACACCGTTTCCTTCTTAATCCCTTGTACTTCTGCAATGCTACATAATTGGCAGGACTTGACCAGTGCTTCCTTTAATTTCCTTGTGAATATCTTTGTTCTCCTAGTCAATACATCCTCTTGAATGCAGGAACCATATCTAAAGCCATTTCTGTCCCTCCATAGTGCTTAGAATAATGAATCCAAAGTAAGAACACAGAGGGAGCTTTACTCTTGGTCTGTGAATTCCATAAGCTAATACAGTCCTTGGCGTATAGTACAGAATCAACAAATATTTGTTAAATGAATGAATGAGAAATCAAAATACTAGTTTATACTAGATTGAGTTAAAATAATTTTACACTATTGTTCTTTCTTAAAATTGTAAGCATCAGAATCAACTCTTATTTTTAAGAAAGTTGTGGAAATGAAAAACAATCTACTGATAAATTACTTATACTGTACTACATGAGTTTTGGTTGTTTGTTTCAAATTCTTTCCCTATCAAAATCATTAAGCAGAGAAACTAAAATTAAAAACAAAGTAGGAAAATTTGCCTTTTATTTTCCCAATTTTGTTTTCTGGGGATTCTTCTAGGGGAAAATGTGAAGAAAAGTAACCCTCAAACTGCAGAAAACAAGAATAACAGAAGGAGAAGCAAGGAGCACGGATGGTGCACACCTCTGCCAATCGTGTACTGATTGTCATGCCTTGAAAAAAATGGAACACAAGAGATTTTCAAGTGCCTGGTTTTATTTAGAATCAATCTGTGCTGAGAAGAGGCATGATCCATTTCAGTACAAGATCTGTCACCTACCCTACTCTCAGCTCGAACATATCTGCCAAAGTGATCTTTGTGTGTTAGGTCAAACTTATTCCAATATGGCAAACATGTTTTACCATAAAGAAACCACATTAGAACTTATTAGAGTAGACTCTTTCCAAGGAAGAGGAGAGATGTGGTGGAAGATGGCAAGGGCAGTCCCTGTGAAGAGGAGAGAGAGAGTGCAGAAATGGAAAAGGAGAGAGGGGCTGAAGGTGAGCCTTGTGAACTTCACAATAGTGGCACCAACTCCTTTGTGTCTATATTGAACTGGCTCAAAGTGTCCTCTTCATTACATTTTAAAAGAAAGACTATTTCATTATATTCAACTTGCAACATAGAATATATCTAGGGGGCTAGGGATGTGGCTCAAGTGGTAGCATGCTCACCTGGCATGTGTGTGGCCGGGGTTCAATCCTCGGCACCACATACAAACAAAGATGTTGTGTCCGCTGAAAACTAAAAAATAAATATTAAAATTCTCTCTCTCTCTCTCTCTCAAAAAAAAAAAAAAGAATATATCTAGAGTGAAGACTAGATGGGATATCACGGAAGTTATTTATATGTCTGGCCCTGTTGTTTCCATATGGAAGACCCAAAGATGTCAGCAGATCAGTTTCATGTTTTGCAGGGGAATCTAGAGTTGTTAAACAAGAATGGCCACTGAGGAAGCCAAAAACATGCTTTCACCCCATTCTACCACCTCCCAGAGCTCCTTCCCTTGAGACCTGTCTCCAAATGGCCATCCCCAAATAGAGTTTCTAGATTCTGATCAACCATGGGGGAGCCACCAATTTATTGGGTCTCTGAATTGCCATATGTCTCACCTGTGTTCCAGTTCACCTTGGGTAGGCATTCACACATACATGTGCCAGCCCTTTGTATACATTCACATGTGGCCCCCAGCTAAGCCATGTACTTACTTCCCTTCCCCTCCCTCTCCTCAAAACCAGATGACTTTGACCCTCTGGGATCTCAATTTGGGCCCTTAAAATCACTAAAATTGCTCTTGTTCATATCAGTTTCTTTTCCTTGGGTAAATCATCATTATTTTGTCTTTAATTTAATGTTTAACTTGACCATTTTCATAGATTGTAGATAGTCCAAGCAGAAAAACCACTAACAATTATAAAAAAATTTTTTAAAAGGTGTTAATAGTTAAGTGCCCAAACTATAACTGTACACTCTTTGTCTTAAGAAGCCACACTTCCTTTAAACACATAAAATGAAATTGAAAGTCTGTGGGTTCTGTACCCTAGAGCTGAGAGGCTAAAAAGAGAGAAGATATTCCTTGTGATTATGAGTTGAAACTATGTCAGAGGTCATCTCATCCAAACTCTAAAAGATATTAGGATCACCTTTTAAAATATCCAGAGAAATTTTCAAATGAGCCCAACTCTACCATACCCAGGGTCACAAGGGAGATAGTGACCTCACAAATAAAGCAGAACAAAACAAAACAACACTCTCGCAGCTTTAATATTTCTTACTAGGAAATATCCCCACTATCTTGATCAGAATTCTCCTCCCCTATGATCTCTACCCATTACAAACAAAGTCTAATCTTCCTCCCAGATGGTTGCCTTGAGCATATTTGAAAAGAGTTCTCTCCTTAGACTTTTCATCTTAAATTTAGATATTTCTAAATCCCTTACCATGCCTTGTAGGCCAATCCAAATTGTTATCCTCCAGGTGAGCAACAATTTGAAAATGTCCCTTTCAAATCCAGATTTTAAAGTCCTTTACAAATCCAGCCCCTGAAACTGAGTTTAATAAATACATCTCCTGATTTCTGCCTTCTACTTAGGAGGTATGAAGCAAAAAGGAGCAACAGTCCTGTCTACCAACAACAAAAAGGAAAACATTAACCTGCAAATTGATGATTTTCTTGATTCTATCAGAGAGCAACATTAACAGAGCAAATAGCCAATTCAAAATGTAAAGACTTGCAATGAGAGGTTCCAGGCAAACTGCTGCTTATCTGGGGTGGATGCTGTTGAACACTGTGCACACTGGCAAAGACAAATAAGTTAAAAATTTAAACAAATTGCCAAAGGCAGAACGTGGGTTAGTATGAGCACAGAAGACTCTGAGAATATTCAGCCTAAGGAGCATTTGTACCTGCTGAAAAGTTTCTTCCCCGCCTACTTCTGGGTTCACTGGAGTAGTGGGTGGAAAAGGAGAAGGGTCCCTGCGGAAGCACTCTCTGTGGGCAAGGTACAGAGCTCCTTCTGAACCCTTCTTTCTTATAGAACAAAGGCTGAAGCCATTTGAGGAGGGGTAGCAAATCCTGCCCCTTTAGGTACAGGTCAAGATGCCTGGAGGCTGGGGAGCAAAGGTCATAACTGGGGAACACAAGTTGTGTCACTGCACATGCATAGACCACCAGGCACATCTTGCTGGGGGTGGGGCAGGACTCTGGGCCTGGGAGCCTGGGATGTGTGGACAGAGAGCTGCTTGTTCTTTAATCACCAGGCCATTGTTTTTATTACTTGTATTTCCCACTATTAAACACTGAGTTTCTGATATCATTCCTGACTCCTAAAAAGTTTCTCTACCAACCTACCCTTGGTTTTTTCCCCTAGTCAAGCTACAAAATGAAACTTTTTGAATGGCTGCCAACAAGCAGGCTTCAGACAATCCTTCTACCCCAGGGCTTTGAAAATGGACAATAAATAGAGAAAGGAGAGAAAAATGTTAGGGGATTAAAAATTCAAGAGCCCTCAGCAGCTTGGCTGTTCTTTTCTCTAGGTGAGCCTTCCTCTAAGTCTGCTTTCTGAATATCCTGGTGATTGGAAAGAAACAGGATAATAAATATGCAGGGTAAAAAAAATCCCCCCTTCCCACCCAAATCAACTTTCCCTTTCCCCTGTACTTAGGTGACAGGTAAAGAAACACCAGGGTAAGGAGAATGGTGCTCCTTTTTCCTCTGCAGCAGATGCACAGGTCTGAGGGCTGAGCTTCCTCTGCCAAGTGCCTGGTGGTGAATCAGGCTGTAAAGAGCAGAGCAGAGCCCCAGCTTCCCTGCCTACTTGTACTCCTCCTGAATCTGCCCCATGTTGCAGCTCCCTCTGTTCTTGTTGGGAGAGACTCCGGGGTCTTGCTGTTGAGGTTGTTATCTCAATCAATACCACAGGCTTCATTTAATCTTCCTTTCCATCTTCCTTCCTTCAGTGTGCAAGCTGCTGAGGGATTTGCATGGTGCAAGAGGGACTCTCCTCTAGACTCACTGCATTGCTTTAAATAAGGACAATGTCATTTCCAGAGCCCCACAGGAATGGGGAAAAAAACGGAAAGAGAGATAATTATGATCCTGTTAAATGTATGCTGTCTCTCTCCATTTAATCCCCAAAGCCTCCTAAGCATGCAAACCCCAAGAGACTGTGTTTTCGAAGTCACTTAAGAAAAAGGCTTCCGTAGAAAGGAAAGGTTAAAGGGTTACATCACCAGGGAAGGCTCCTCTCCTGTGGTCTTGCCACACTGAGGCTGTTTGCCAGGAATTTTAGGGTTTTTTGTTTTGTTTTTAATTAATTTATTTATTTATTTTGTCTTGCTGCTTGTTTTGAGGCCAGTGTTCTGTGAGTTTATAGTAACAACCCTTTTGAAGAGAATGTGTGGTGAAGTCAGTGATTTTTTTTTCTATAGTTGGGATCAGAATCTTTAGGTAATAAAATAGAGACAGACCTCCCTCTCTCCCTCCCTCTCTAACCTCCTCCTTTTATCAGCATTTTTTGAAACACCTCCATGTACAAAACTACTTCTAATCACAGTTGATTAGAAGCAATGAAGAAGTTATAAAATTGAATTAAAAAAAAAACACCTTTTCTTCTTGCAGTTTAAGAACCAGCTGTACAAACCCAGCTTGGCTATAAATGAACACTTCACTGAGCTACAATCATTCTGTGTAGATTAAGCTCAGCAGAGCCAGGGCCCAGGTCTGTAGTACATACTCTGGTAGCCCCAAAGCTTAGTCAGTGCTTAGCAGAAATGGAATTCCATAAATGTTTCCTGAACCAACTACACTCATGTGTGAATGGACAGATGGATCCTACAGAAATTTCCAAGCACATTTTCAGGAGCCGAGGGTGTTTCCTATTCAACATTTGGATTAATTTGGATTATAATTAGGATTATGAGCAATCTAGATGCAAAAAGGGACCTGCTAACTCACCTCAAAGAGCACCACAGGGGATTGTTCCAGTTCATGGAAACTTTTGGAAACCCTCCAAATCACAGCAGAACAAAGGGAAATCACCAAAATACAAGCAGGTCCAGGTTGCCCAAAGTAGAATTCTCCAGATTCCAGAGCTCTTCAGACTTACGGTTCTACTACTCTGCAAGCAACAATAAAAAACAAAACAACTTTAAAGGCACTGAAAATCCTGACTTTTACATTCTTTTCTTTTCTTTTTTTTTTTTTTGCATATTATTCTCTTTGGTTTGAAGGTTTTCAATGTCCCTGTATAGAATGTTCGCCTTGTATAGGGACCTCTTCCTCAACAGCCCTAACAGGTGCTTCATCAGATTCAGTGTAAGGAATGGTGTGATGGAGCAGTAAGAATTTTGTGAGAAGGCCTAGTCCTTTTATCTACAACTATTATGTAAAAACTTATTCTTTACAATAACATAAAAATTACTTAATTTTTGCTTTTTTTCTGATGGTTTCACAAATCTCTAAAAATTCATTAGAGTCAATTTAATTAATTAATTACAGTATGTATATCTGTAAAATCCGATACCTTCCTCCTGCCTTCTCCTGGCTCAACTAACTTTTTAAACCAACTAAACTGCCTTTTCCAGATGTCCTTAGAATTTGGAGACTATTTTGGCCTACTTATCTTCTTAATGTCCCTTGAAAGTGTTACAGAAAAAGTCACACACACACACACACACACACACACACACACAGCCCCAAATGCCATCAGATCAATATAGACTGGGTGCTTGTCCCTCCTTTAATCTAAGTGGTCCAGGTCAAAATGGCAAGCCCATCACACTGGCCCACCACAGTCACCCAATTTTATTAAATGCAATTCAATAAAACAAAATGAGTTGCAAAGCTTTGGTGAGTCAGGGAGCTCTCCTAGATGTAAACACATGCAAAATACATAGATTCTTTGTGAGCATCATACCATGTATACATGTATGAAAATATTACAATACATTCCAAAAATATGTACAATTATTATATGTCCAAAAAATGAAGAACTTCTGAACTCTTCACTCAAACATTTCCTTTGCATTTACTAAGGAGAGAGACTGGCCGATCCCTAACTGTTCATGTATGAATGCAGTCCTGCAAAAGTACAGAAGAGGAGACTATCATTTCTGCAACACGGGAGTCTCCCTGTTAACAAAGGTTGAGTGGGTAGGGGGGTTGAGATTTAGTCTGGAAGGCTTTCCAGAAATGGTGGTACTTGAGCTGTTCCTCAAAAGTTTGGTGTAGGGCTAGTGCTATAGCTCAGTGGCAGAGTGCTTGCCTGGCACATGTCAGGCTGTGGGTTTGATAATGAGCACCACATAAAAATAAACAAATAAAGGCATGCTGTCCATGTACAACTATCCAAAAATTTGAAGAAGAAGAGGAGGAGGAGGAGGAGGAGGAGGAGGAGGAGGAGGAGGGACATTTCAAGCATGTACAATTTTTTTAGGGTGCAGGGATACCAGGGTTTAAACTCAGGGGCAATCAACCACTGAACCACATCCCCAGACCCATTTTGTATTTTATTTAGAAACAGGGTCTCACTCTTTCTGTGGCTGGCTTTGAACTCTTGATCATCTTGCCTCAGCCTCCCCAGATTACAGACGTGTGCCAATGTGCCCCAGAGGAGAAAGAGTCTTCCCAGGAGGCAAAAACATAAAGTGGTGTAAAGGGTGAGTCTGCCCAGAATGAATGACTTTGGTTGCCACAAAAAAAAAAAAAAAAAAAGTATGGGCTTCCCATGGTTGGTAAAGGTGTACCAGTGAAGAATTTTCTTTTCCATTTTTTTTTAAGATCTCTTTTTATTGGTACATTGTAATTGTGCATAACAGTGGACCTCATTGTTGCATATTAGTACATGCATATAACTTAATTTAGTCAGTTTAATTCCCTACTACCTCTTCTTTCTCTGTTCCCCTTCATCTCCTCTACTTGTCTCTGTAAAGAAGGATTTTTAGTAGACTGGTGGCATGCTGCAGTCTAGGTTCTTGAAGTCCTTTTAGAGGCACTGTGGTCAAGAACCTTGGGTAAAGAAAGCTAGAGGCAAAAAGACTAGATACAAGGCTTCAGCAAAAGTTCAGAAATACACTTGCATATGTAATGCTAAGTAGGTTATCAAAACTACAGGCTCTGAAATGTCTCATCTCACTCCCACGACACACCTGCAAAATCTTCCCCATTAATATATACACACCTGCCTCTAAGCTCAGAAATGATGAAGGCATGCCAAAGAATCATTATAATCTTTATGGCTTTTAATTTACTTCTCAAATAAACATATGAGAGGCACATTATACAAATAGCTTTCAATGCCTAGACTGTCTGCCTCTCTACTTGTGCGACTTCCCTTCCCTAGTGGTAATTCCATGGAGTTCAGGTGATTCTTGTATTATGCAAATCACCTTGATCTCCCAAAACAATGTGCTAGTTTAATAATGTGTTTGGGATTAGCATTGAGATTTTCATGTCCCTCATTTGCACAGAATCATAGCCCAGTGTCTCACATTTCTTCTGATGAAAGTAATTGAGCCAGATAAAGGGACAAAACAGAAAAGACCAGGTGACCCAACAAAGGGGAAAGAATATAATTGTTTCCTCAGGAAAATGATTGTTAAGTCACAATTACACTCCATATGCATAAGTGGCTTATTTTTTAAAAAGTTTCAATAGAGACATTTATCTGTGAGACTGGGATTTAACTCTGGGGTTAGCAACCTAGTGCTGAGAGAGGAAGTCAGGGTCCATCTCAGCACCACACCCATTTCCCATTGGTTGGCTGCCTTTTTCCTCCATGCAGTGGGAGCAATATGGTACCCAGATTGAGGGTACAGACAACAGAGGCTCTCTGGGCTTAAATTCCATCTCTACTACCTTTGTGATCTTTTGGAACTTCTTAATTTCAGAATTTTTATTTTAACAAGATGAATTTCTTGGCTCCTGGGATAAATACCATTAAAAAACACAAAGAACCCTGGCCTTATACTGTTTACATTCTAACCAAACATAAGAGGGCAAGCATACAGCCAATACATGGTATGTTGGCAAGTGATTGGTGCTGTGGGGATGCAGAACACATGGAGCAAACATGAGGATGTTGGGCGGGGGCACACAATGTAGCATTGAGCAGGGTGGCCAGGGACACCTCACTGAGGAGATAAATTCGAGGAAATACTTAAGGAGGGAAGGGAATGATCCAAGTCAATGACGGAATAAAGGCCCAGAGGCTCTCACCTCTTCCTGCATTAGGAACCAGAGTGGCTGCAGCCTACGAAGGGGAGGGCTTGTGAGGAGAGAAGGTCAGACAGGCACAGGAGACCAGATCACTATGGCTTCTCAGGCAATTTTATGTCCTTTGACTTCTTGGAGTGAAATAGGTTTGCTAAGCTGAGAAGTGACAAAATTGATTTACATGTTCAAGGCTGCTGTGTTGAAAATCGCTAGAGAGGGACAAAGGTAGAATCTTTTTAGGGGCCCTTGGGTGCATTACCAGTGAGAGATGACGATGCTTATGCCCAAAACAGTAGCAGTAATTTGCACAGGAAGTGATCAGGTTTTATGTATATTTTAAAACTAAAGTCACAGGGTTTCCTGCTAGGCAGAATGACTCTACCAGTTTTGGTATAACCAACTGAAAAGATAAAGTTGTCACTAAGAAGTTGTGAGTGGAGTTAGGGAGCAAGAACTAGAGAACAGTCACAGCATCGTTGAACCTGAGGGTCTCTCAGGTTCTGAATAGAAAGATTGAGGAAATGCTTAATATACAATTCCGAAGCTCAAAGGACTTGATAGAAGAATTCGGACATAATATGAATGTAGATTATATTAAAAAGTAGGAAGCAGGCTGAGATCATTAAGGGAGAGAATAATAAGACAGAAAATAAAATTAATATCTGAGCCCTGGGGCTCTAGACGGCTGAAAGATCTAGTACATTAGAACTTCTTGCTTCAAAGCCTGCTTAATTGTGAAGCTGATGGGCCTGGAGTTTCAAGGCCCTTCCAAGGCTAGAGGAGGAGCTCCAGTGATGCCTTCATGCAGTCCTGTGTGGTTTTCAAATTTGCGAAAGGGAGAGGTTTTAATCACAGCTCAATTAACATCACTGTCTCTTTCTGCCCCAACCTCCCTCTCTTACATGGGTCTTCTCTATGTAACAAAGGATCCATGTTTTTGGAATCTTTAAGAGAATATGTGGATATATTTGGTTCAACTTTAAGAGATTAATCAATATGGGTTCAAGTTTAAGGGATCAATCAATATTGCCCACTTCTAAGGAGTCACTTTTAGGAAGAATTTGCTTTCTGTCATAGTCTGGGAAGGGCTTCCAGAAGGATTCCCAGCTACCAAGGAGGCAACTATCTTCAGTCATAGTTCCATGGTACAGGAAGAGAGGTCCTGTATCTTAAGAGTTCCTAATAGTCAATGTCTGTGAGTAATAGAGGAGGAACCAAGTCTGAAATGAATGAAGCCAAAAGCTTTTCTGCAAAGTTCTTCTAATCATCAAATGTATGAAATTGCCACTGGATGATTCAATTCCTGTAAACACCTAGTCAAAACGTTAGCTTTCTCCTATCAGAAGTATTCTAGAAAATGATGAGTATTGAATTAGCATTGTTTTTTTTTTCTTTTTGATAGGAATTAAGACCAAGAGAATTTATCAGAATCTTTGTGGTTGAAGAAACTGAAGAAACCTATACTGTACTACAAATAGTAAGTACATTTGTGATAGCTAATTTATAAAGAGACATGGTAGGGGTTTTCCTCATGTATGGCAACAATCCTAAATTCATAACAAGTTCTGAAAGAAGAAAAAATTTAATCTATCAATAATTAAAAATAAATGAGAAAAGACTGATTATGCTTCTGATTTTTGCATAGAAATGATATTGTAAAATTATTCAAATGCCAACATGATGACAAGAATACAGTGAAAAATTTAGGTTATGGAAAGAATTATAAAGGTTTAGCTGGAAGTTTATAAATGAACTTAAACAAAAAATTACTGTAATTTTTCTGAATTTTTATCTTTGTGATAAAATTTGTCAGGGTGCTTTCATGTTTATATTTGTTGTGTTTCTCTTCCCATTCTAAAAAAAATCATCCATTTTTGTATTTAATATTTTGTTGGCAACACTGTATTCTTTTACTTCAACAGAGACACTCAAATCATGTACATCAGGCTTCACAAAATCCTATTCCATTCCTATCTGATACATACGAAGCACAAGATAAAGAAAAAGTTCCTTTTTGTTTTACTCATAGCCCATCTGCTTAAAGCCCATAATAGAAAATTGGCATCCATAGTCCATTCCCACAGGGCCCTGCGAAGCAACAGGTCAGCCAGATAGATAGCTGATGCATACCTTTGACATGACCCCCAATTCCTCATCTTTATGATGGTTTTCCTTCAAACATAATCTGTTCTCCAAGGTGGCATTGTTTTCTATGGGAGACATTGACAAGTTAGCAGCCCTGGTGTGTATGGGTGTGGAAATGGTGGTGATGGGCAAGAAGAGATAGGGCATCCCCCAATTTAATAATGGTTTCTAGGAAGCTAAATATAAAAATCTGTCTTACTGTAGTGATACGCAGGATATTTTTCCTGTGACAACTCTTGGTTATCTCAATAGCTATTAGCTCTACCACATTTTTTCACATATTTACATATGTATTATTTAGGAGTCCATCTGTACTTCGGTGCCGCATGTTCACAGCTACAGAAACAAGGGATTTGTTCTTTGTGTAATACAGGGCTCTGTGTATAGTAGACTTCCTGGGCATGAAACTTCAGGTCAAAATTCTGTACAAAGCAAGAAATGAAATGAATCTACAATTATCATAGGGAACAACAACAACGTATCCATTCAATAGTATAAGTGAACTAGTTAAACACATCAAAAATGGTCATACAGAATCGAAAAACGTAATGAAATCATGCTTTATTAGCAAAACATTTTTCCAACATGCTGGATTTTCTGATGTTGCAGATATAAGGAATAAAAGCTAAGACCTGAATGAGTAGTAACTCAAATTTGAGAAGCTTATGTAATGATATGTATCCTTTCCCAGTCAATATAACTTGGAAAACATTTTTAAAAAAGTCTAGTTCTAAATTGTAGGTATCCAAGATGGGCTTCAGAAGAACTAAGGAGGTATGAAGTGCAGATAGAGCACGTTAGGTCTGAACGAACTCTGAATTAAACGTGCTCCCAGAAGGTGGTGATCAAGTCCTGAGTCTGATGGCATAGGATCCTGAAACAGAACATGGAAGGAGATGTCTTCAGTCCTCCTCTCTGATGGTTTTAGTAAAGAGAATAACCTCTGCTAATGGCGATTGGGAAGTGAACAGGAACTCACTTGAGAGCAAAATGATGGCTAATTTTTTTGGGGGGGTGGGGAGACTGGGGATTGAATCCAGGGGCACTCGACCACTGAACCATAGCCCCAGCACTTTTCAAATTTTTATTTTGAGGCAGGGTCTTGCTAAGTTGCCCAAGCTGGCCTTGAACTTGCTATCCTCCTACTTCAGCCTCCCAAGAAACTGGAATTACTAAATTGAATTTCAATTCATGCTTTAAGATGAACATATCCAGGTATCTTCAAAGACTGGGAGTACAACTTGAAAACAACATGGATGATTTATGTTTATTTTTGTGTAATCTCCATCTGAATGATTAGGAGGATGTGGTATCTTCCCTTATACATTTGGATATAAAATAGAGATTGCCTTCAGATTAATAAAATGTTAGCATCATTAAAATTTATCAAAAACTTCAGATAAAAATTGAAGTCTTTTTTGGAGGGAGATGGGTACTGGGGATTGAACTCTGGGGCACTCAACCACTGAGCCATATCCCTAGCCCTATTTTGTTTTTTATTAGAGACTGGGTCTCACTGAGTTACTTAGTGCCTTGCTAAATTGCTGAGGCTGGTTTTGAACTTGCAATCCTCCTGCCTCCACTTCCAGAGCCACTGTGATTACAGGTGTACGCCACTGCGGCAGGCTACCAACTGAAATCTTGAGCCATGAACTCTAGACCAGAACTTCCAGGTACTTTGTGACCTTGAATCTGGGATTTTAACTTCTCTGGGTTTTGGTTCCTTTTTTCACAAAACACAGGGTTTACATTTTCCTAAATGAATGTAACCTGAGATCTCTGGCACTCTAGATGATTTGTAAATGAGATTCAGAGAATTCATAACCTTTGAAAATTGTGTGTGGAATTTGTGTGTATGTGCATTTTCTTGGGTAAGTCAAATTTTCAGATTCTCTGAAAGTTTTTTAATATAAAAATATCATCCCTGAATTGGATGATACCTGAAGGCCTTTTCCAATTTACATACCTAAAATTCTTTGCATACCAGTGTATTTTAACTTTATAACTAGTCATCAGCAGACTGGCAGGCACTCTATTAATTGGCAGTGCTAATTGATAAGTTGCCTTGTGCTTTACTCTGGACCAGGGAGGTTAGTTGGTGGTTAACTGTGCTCCTTGTCATATACTACAAGAAAGAAAACATCAACTAAAAATGAGCAGTACCAACAAAACAAAAGGAAATTACTTGAATCAGCTACTCAGATATTATCTTTCCTTAACCATTTTCTTGACTTCTGGAGATGAGCCTCTCTGTTTTTTCTTCCTTTACTCTAATCTAGGCATTCTATAAGCATCTACTGAGTGCCTATTGTGTGTTTGTACCCTAAAGGCAGAGAGTAAACCTTGAACACAACCATAGCTGGTGTTAATTCGCACCAATTTATTCTTTTATAGAACAAGGATGCCACAGGGGCCTTACCAGTAGTCAGGTTAAGTGGCTTTCTATGTGGAATGGTGTAAAAGTCCCTGGAAGATGCTCAGGGTATCAGTGCCCCATGATCTTGCCAGATGCCTGAAATTCTTCCATTAGTCACTTATAAAGGCACTGAGAGGATCTCTGTTATATGCAAAAGTTACTTGGGAGCAGAAGCAAATTAAACCATTGGCAGAGATGAGTTAAACACATTAGCTGTTTAACCTGCAGGTATTGAACAAAGAATGCAGAGGGATCAATTGCAAGGTAAAGAGAAAAGTTCCAGAGATCAATGGAGATATCCCCTTTGGGGAATATAAACGTTTAAAGTCAGAAAGTGTTGGGCCTTCACGTGACAATACTTTGACTTCTAGAACAGTAATATTCTCAACTTGCTATGTCTTTATCATTCAGAAAGCACAATGTAAAGTACTTTACAGACATTCCCTCTATGCTATGTAAGAAAGATGTTTTAATTCCCATTTTATAAATTAAGAAATGAGCACTGTGATAGGTCAAGCGATTTTCCTAAATTTGCACAGGTATTAAATATGTAATGGGTCAGGATGCAACTGAGGCCAGGCAAAAACAGTCAGTGTAGATAATGAAGGAGTGCAACAGAAGTTGGGGGCTGATTTGAAAGGAAATAAAATGCTTCAGAATACTTCCCTCCCCCTCACCTGTTGCCAAAATTACCTGCCTCCATGGAATTCTTCCAACAAGGAGTTGTTAATGAAGTACCTCCTGGGAAGCTCCCTTCCTGCCTTTCTGAGCAGATATGGAGAGGCACCCCTGGAAGGTTCCTTTCCCATCTTTTGTCCATGTAGACATGAGAATAAAGGATAAAAGGGGCAGGATATCCCACTCCCTGAGACACCAGGACAGGACACCCCCACTCCCTGGAACACCAGCTTTGGACCCCCTTCTCTGCAGAGGTCTCTCTCTCTCTCTCTCTCTCTCTCTCTCTCTCTCCCTCTCTCTCTCTCTCTCTCTCTCTCCTTTAAATAATTTTTTTTTTTGCAGGAGCTGGAACTGTAGCTCAGTGACAGAGCGCTGGCGGGACACTGGGTTCGATCCTCAGCACCACATTAAAAAATTTTAAAAAATAAAGGTATTGTGTACACCTACAGCTAAAAAATAAATATATGTAATTTTTTTCTCTTTACAACAGAGTAAAACTCCAAACTCTCTATTTTTCCCCATAACAATTGACCTATCACTGCTTCTCAGATGTTGGATCTTGGACTGGAGGGTGGAGGTGGGTAATGGATCCTGATTTTCAACACTAGTATCACAACCACATCTTTCTGCTTTCTGATTTCAAAGCTGGGATCTAAAGACAATGTATTATGTGGCTTTCATTAATACAGAGGCTTTAAGTTCTATCAGTGATAATATACACATATCTTAGGAAATAACTGTAATATAAGTAAGTTTGCATTTATTCATAATACAGGTATCCTTGTTAGCCCATGGAGTCAAGGACCTGGGTTATCTCAAGGACAGAGAATAGGAACCCACAGTTCCAGGTCATGAGTCATTAGCTGGGAGACTTCCTCCCCATAATCCCATGGATGACAAGAATTTAGAGGCTGGTCTATAGCTCTCAAGTGGTGACATGAGGAAAAGCTTGGAAGGAAATTCAACAGAGTAAAACTCCAAACTCTCTATTTTCCCCCATGACACTCTATAGTAACTTTAATGAAGAAAAAATTAATGATAAAATGTTGAATATACTTTTTTGGAAACAACTCTCCTAACTGGAAGTCAAGTAGTGGCCACAAAAATAAGGCTCTATGAAAGAGAGCAGCTGGCAGTCAAGGGTTGTGTTGAGTTGGGGTGGAAAGGAGTGGAATGGGCAAGTCCCGCTACAAGAAACCCAGACTAAAACAAGTATTGACACAATATGAGAGCCTCACAGCTCTGTTCAAAACAAACTGTCACAGTGATGATACTTGCAGAGAGACAGGCTAACTAGGAGCAACCAAAGTCATTCTCTATCAGCACAAGCTGAAGTGTTTTCTATATTTAAAAAAAAAATGAAGGGAGAGAAAAGAAAGAGTAGAGGAACAATAGTCAACAACCTCATTAATACTGTCTTGCCATGATGTTACTATAATTCTTTCCCTTTTTTTTTTTTTTTTTTTTTTTTTGGTACTAGGGATTGAATCACTGAGCCACATCCCCAGCCTACTTTTATTTTTTTATTTTAAACCAGGGTCTTGCTAATATGCTTAGGCCCTCACTATGTTGCTGAGGCTGGCTTTGAACTTGTGATCTCCTGCCTCAGCCTCCTGAGTGGTTGGATCCTTCCTTTTCTTAAAAATAGGCATTGGAAGGTGTGAGTGCAATCATTTTCCATCGCCCTCCCTCCGGTCGTACTGTCCAGTTCAGGAGTACCAATGGTTTTCTGGTTAATAGATCTCAAGAACATTTCTAAGGTCTTGGTTTCCTTGACAAGCCGTTCAATAGCTTTGGGCAAGTTGATTATGCCCTCCACTTCACTCTCTGTCTTGGTTTCCCAGCCAACTCTTTGGAATCTTCCTTTCAATCTTCTTCATAAGTTTGCCTTCCTACTTTCCTTGATTAAACACTTGTGCTCCCAGGATCCCTCCTGGGTCCTCTTCTCACACTGTACACTGTCCTGAGAAATCCCATCTTGCCATTGGCAGCATGACCCTGGGTACAGACATCCATTACCAGCACAGATCTTTGCTCCAGGTTTCTATGTCTGATTGTCTGCAGGACATCTTCATATGGCTATGTATGGGCATGTCAGATTCACTGTACTAGTCAGGATTACATTTGGCTATAAGTGACTGAATTAAATATCAGAGGTTTAAATGAAATCAATGTGATTTTCCTTCCATGTGGGCGGGCCAAGGACGGAAAAGTGCTTCTAGAGTCATTGGGGTTCCAAGACACTTTATCTCATTCAGTGCTCCACTTACTCTAGAAGTAGCTTTGGTCTCATGGTCTAAGTTGGTTGTTGGAACTCCAGCCAACATGCTCTGCATGCATCCCACTAGCTTGAACTGAATCACAGCCTCACACGTATCTGCAAGCAAGCTGGGATATGCCTAACTGAATTGTGGACATTGACTTTTAAAGAAAAAGGATATTGGGAGTAGCCAGCAGTCTCATTAACTTTCAACATACTTACAAACACATTCCCCACCTCCAAACAATGAAATCTGTTTCCCCTCTTATATTTGCTGACTTGGTAAGTGATACCATCATCTACTAAACTGCCCAAGTTAGAAACCTCCCCCTTCTTTGCCTCCCACAGTGGGCACGGCCACATGTTACTGACTGTTTTAGTTCTCTTTTTTCATTGCTGTGACCAAAATACCCAACGAGAACAACTTAGAGGAGAAAAACTTTATTTGGGCTTATGGTTTCAGAGGTCTATAGATGGCCAACTCCATAGCTCTGGGCTGAAAGTGACACAGCATATCATAGGGGAAGGGACCAGTGGAGGAAAACTGCACAGTTCATGGTGGAGTCAGGAAGCAGAGAGCGAGAATGAAAGCTGAAAGTGAGAAAGTGAAGGGGCAGCAGGTAAGATTCATCCTTCCAGGGCATGCGCCCACTGACGCACCTCCTCCAGCCATGCCTGTCTGCCAACAGTGATGGCCCAGCCAGTTCATTCAAACTAGGATGGACCCATTAGGTTACAGCTCTCATAATCTGATCATTTTACTTTGCCATGCTTTAGCATTAAGAGAAACACCTCACATTCAGACCCTAGATGTTCAATACACCCAAAGTCTCTCTCTTCTCCTGCAACTCAAATGCTCCTTCCCTAGGTCCTGTCATGACCATGGGCCACTTTCATAAATCCATGTCTCCTAACTGATCTCTCTGCTGTCAGTCCAGCTCCTTTTCTATCCATTGCCCATTCTAATGGAAAAGCCACTTTCTAAGCACAAATCGGATCACAGATATGCCTGTTGATCATCTTCTAATGGCTTTTCATTTTCCACCCAATCAAGCTCATGGCCTCTCCGGCACCTCAATACTTACTCATACTCCCCTGTGTTGTGGCCTTTGCAGTATGGTCATCCATAACAGGTTTCCATTTCCAAATACACAGAGCACTGTACAGTCCTTTGACCTTCTCTGCTCCTGCTCATTATTTCGAATATCCTCCCTCCAAATCCACTACCTGTATGCTCACTTCTGCTCATTCTTCCAGGATCAGTTAAGATGCCTTCTCCATCCCCTTAAAGAAACCTTCAAGAAAGCCTGCAGACTGTGAAACTTTGTTTTCCTACAGTGTTTCTCTCATAGAATTTGCCACAATGTATTATAATTACTTTTCTCCCTATTCCCCTGTCCTTTGTTGGGGTTGTCTGCTATAACAAAGTCCTATAGATGAGGTAGCTTATAAACTACAGATGTTCATTTCTCACAGTTCTGGAAGCTAAACATCTGAGACAAGGATGCCAACATGGTTGGGATCTGATGAGGGCCCTGTACTATGTTGCAGGCTATGACTTCTTGATTCATCCTCACATGGCAGAATTTCCTTTAATAAAGGCAATAATGCCCATTCTAAGGAATCTACTGTCATGGCCTAATCACTTTCCAAAGACCCTACCTCCAAGTACCATCTATTGAGAATTATGATTTCAATATATCAATTTTGAGTTCATACATATAGTCCATTATACACTCACACACTGAGGGCCCTAGGGAAAGGATGTATTATGTGCCCATAGATCTCCGGTGCTTTGTATAGCACCTAGCACATAGTACTTCTGCAGTAAGTGAGTTCATTAAGAGTCCAGAGCTATTGCCTGCCATTTGGATTTCTTCTCTGACCAAGCCCTAGGTACTCCACAGTCTTATTCCTCATTCATTACCCTGGTCTATGACAGCTTGTCCTGATATTGCTATTCATGTGTGTACTGAATCAGGTTGACCTGCCAGGCAGGATCTTCTACTCTGATTCTGGCCTTGTAGTCTGACTCCTGTCTCTTCTATGCCTATGGCACACCAGACATATCCATCCATGGTTGTACCTCTTCAGTTTGGAACAACTCACACCCCATCATTAAACCAGACACTCCATCTTAGCTCTAGAAGACTTCACTGAGTCTACAAATCTACTAAAAACGGAGCCCATAATCACTGAGAAACTAATTCTTGTTGAGAATTAATTAACTTAGAAGTATTTATTGCAGCTGTCTCATGTGCTAAATTCTGCGTTGGATGCTGGGGATGTAATGATAAGTTTTCTTCCTTTATGGAGTTTCTGGCTTAGTCGGGAAAATGGAGTTAATCAAATAATTGCATTAATAAAAGATTAATTACAAACAGTGAAAAGTGCACTCAATGAATTAAAGACAATTCTGTTATTGCTTATATCAAAGATCTGGGATTTAGATGGGGGTGGATATTTGAGGGTGGATGAGGAGGGGTCAAGACAGATGTGAGGGTGAATAGGTACTAGCTAGGTGGGGACAGGGTGACATTGAGAGCAGCAAGGACAGAGGAAGAGTGTTAACAGAGGGAGTGGTGTGTTCAAAGGCCTTATGGCAGAGGAAACATCAGTGAGACAGAGCTCCTATAACCCCAGCACTTGTGTGAGAAAAACTGAGAGGTAGCAGTTGGCACTCTAACTAACTAAGGTGCTTTATGACATAGGAGTGGAGGAGAAAATGCAATTGTCAGAGAGGATGACAAGCTTGCCAAACGTGACAAGGGAGAATGTCTGTGGCATGGTCTATAATTTCTTAATTTTAAGAACTAGGTATCTTAACGTGAGCTATTACATATCACGTAAGAGCTGAACTGTTGTTAATAAGTGAAGGAGCCAATTAATTCAGAAATGGACTCAAGTCTTCACTACCTCAGAAGTTCATTTCCTGGTGATTACTAGGGTGGAGAAAATCCCCCAATAAGAAAATGTACTGATTTCACTGTATGTTTATCTGCCCATGAGATCTTTCATGGGCATTTTTCTTGAACTAATAAATAATGAAAGAGCTCTAAATGGGGAATGGGGAATTCTCAGTAAGGAATTATAAAATTGAGCCTGTCCCACTCTGAAAAGCCCAAACAAGATTTTTTTTTCCAGAAAGATTACATTTAATTAGCTCCCAATTTGCTTCAAGTAACAGAAGGGACTTAAAGAGTTTATGGTAACAATATGCAAAAGGTTGAAATGCTCTTTAAACATATGCTAAACTTTGCCACTGAACAGAGTGCAAAATGCTATTGGTGTTAGAAAGCCCAATGGGAGAGTGGATATAGGGTGACAGTGCCCTGCTCTCCTGAAGTACCTAGAAGGGCACTAGGCAGTGACCTCTAGGATTCCCTGCTTAGACACAGGGATATGGTAGTCCATAGTCCATCTGCGATGTCCTTGGTGGAAATATACCAAAGCCATGGAGAGTACGTGCAGGTGAGAATACTTTATGGATGCATAAATATTTTAATAGTAATAGCTAATTCTTAATGGGTACTTATTATGCACTGGAATCTGCTCTACATAGTTTATATGTACTAACATATTTAATTCTTTGGAGAACTATACAAAGTAGGTATAATTAGCTTCATTTTGTAAGTGAGGAACATGAGACACAGAGGAATTAAGTAACTTCCTGAAGGCCTCACAGTTAGTAGAGAAGTTAGAATTAACCCAAGCAATTGGACTCCAAAGTCTATACTCTTTATACATATGCTACAGCATTCTGACTCCCATATGTACTTCCAATGCTTAGTGCAAGAATCAACTGTTTATGTGTATAAGGAGCTTAGAACAGTTCCTGGCACATAACAATATTCATGTTTGCTTCGAGTATGTTTTCTTCTGTGTTAGGGATTAGTTTCATCCCTGATTCTGCCATTTCAATTTTTTTTTTCTTCTACTCCACGTCCCTCTTGATTAAACTGACTCTCAGCAACATCAACATGATCTGTTAATGTTTGATAATTAACTACTTTTCTATCTGGGACAGGAAGGAGGAAGAGAGGAACTCCTGAGCACATGGATGATTTAAGAACCACAGGAATGAACATTCCTGGGAATGCGAACTGTCCACCCACCATACACCAGGATCCTACTATATAAACCCAAGGTAGTCTCAGAAAGCAAGAGGCCAGAAAGTGTCAAATCTGTTACACATGTCACCAACACGTGTTTATATATTATATTCCAAGGTTAGGGTTTGAGGGGACATGATGGTAAGAGAGATACAAAAACATATGAGGTATGGATTAATAGAAAGGAAATTCAGATGTGGGGAGAGAAACCAGAAGTAAGCATGGGGCAGTTTCATAGCATGCTATTATATGCCATGCAGTTAACTAAAAATAAAATAATTCATGGCATAGGTGACAGGTGAAATAATGACATATTGACTCCAGCACCATGACTTGAAGGCAAAAGATGAAAGATAACCTATGCATATATTCCCAAAATGAATGAAACCCTAATGTTTCAAAATAAAAAAAAAATCCAGTTTTGACTGCTCTGCTGAGGAAATAGATAATACCATCAAAAGCCAGAATGTGTTCTCAAAGGTTTGGCCATGGGGCTAAGTTAGTTCAGAGCAACAACCTGCAAGTACAACCAATAAGGGGCAGATAACAAAGGAGACTTTGGAAACTTCCAGAACAATATCTTCCAAGCAGAGGCCGCTGAGGGTTGAGACTACTGGATGTTTCGGGTTCCGGGAATAATTTTTAATAGACTGCTGGGTTGCTTTTGTGCCATGTGAGGACAGATTGGTATTCTGCAGTGGACCCTGATGGACACACAGCTGGAGGAGAAACAGCAGCTGAAGCTAATAATAGACCAGCCTGGAGCACAGACACAATGGCTGTGGAAGTCTCGGTGGGCAACACAAACCCACAGGGGAACACGTGACTGTCACTCCACTGATCCTCCCTCCCTCACCCTGATGAGCCGTGTGGCTGTGATCAGCATTCAAGGGAGTTCAGATGTGACTGCTGAGGTTTGAAATTGATTTCCAGGCCAGCTGCATGATCTGGTCTCAGGGCCTGTAGGAATCTTCTCACTTTGTCTTCAGGTACATTTTCCAAAAGTGAGAAAATATTATAATGAGTGTTTATGAAGTTCTTCCTGTGCACAAGGCACTGGGCATCCTTTATCTTATTAAATCTGCACTGGAACTCTCATGCAGCAGTAAATCTATCTAAAAGTATTTTCATATTACAAAAGGGAGGTTTTGAGAAAACAGTAACTTAGCTACATCACACAGAATTATAATTCAAATCTAGTATCCAGTTTGGCTTGAGTCTAACATGAGTTCTCTTATCCCCTCTGCTCTACTCTTTTTTGGCAGCTCTTTGTACCACTAAAGTGTTGGGGCAGCATATGCTCCCTCGCTGGGCATGGTGGTGAGGCTGGAGGATCACAATTTGGAGACCAACCTCAGCAACTTAACCAGGCCCTAAAAAACTTAGTGAGAACCTGTTTCAAAATTAAAAATATGAAGGGCTCAGAAAGTAGCTCAGTGTTTGTAAAGCATGCCCAGGTTCAATCTCCAGTACCAAAAAGAAAAAAAAAAGAAAGAAAGAAATATTTGTTTTCCATTTTGATTTTGATTTCTACTCGAATGACTATGAAAACCGTGACCAGAATATTTGGCTAGAAGACTTTTTTCAAAACGGTGCTTTCAATCAGCAAAAACGCTGGAGCCAAGAAGCCTTCTATTGGAACATAAATCTTTTTCCTTCTAATCTATCGCCAGTGAATGTCTGACCAGAGTTCTATTCCATCTGCAGTTTCCACCCCTTCTCCTTACATGCCATAGTATGTAAGGGCTTAGAAATGTTGATAAGTTTGTAACCATCTAGAAAGTGAAATCTAAACTTGAGCAGGATTATTTTAGACCCTATGCAAGTGACTCATTTTTATAGTACCAAGAATAATCTCCTAGGGCAATTCAATATTTATTAAAAGCCTACTATTTGTTTGGCCTGGTGTTAGGAGCAGAAGATAATATAACTAATAAGACATTGAACTTGAATATAATTAGAGGACTCATGATGCTCAATTAAATTTCTCCTTCCTGTGGCCTCATCTCAATAGAGAGACTGCTGTGGAGTTTTCTTTGCCTTTCCTACTCACATTGGGGATGCTCAGAATCTCCTTTCCTAGAAAACAAGATATCTAAGGCTTGGGACCGAGTCCTCCCAACTGAGCTGTGGTTGCCATGGACACTGTCTTCCTTCCTCTCCCAACTTCCATCACAGTTACCACTGGGACCTCAGCTACTCTCATCTCCCATGCTAACAGGGTAGAAGGAAGAAGAATTATGTTAGGTACAAATGTTAGGTAGGTTAGTTAGTTATGAGCAGGTAGGTAGAGGGAAAGGACAACGAAGGACAGACATTAAGGGTAGGCACCAAGAATCCAGAGCCATAGAACTGAAACTCTGGGAAACCTTATCTGAATAGGCCAGCACTGGGAAATGAGATAGGATGCCTAAACTTCCCCAGGCTGCAGAGAACTATAATTCCTTGAGGGGAAATTATTACTTAAAATCCTGGGATCCTAATTAAGGATCAGAAAAGTGGGGTCTGGTACATTAAGACCCTCAGCTACAGCTAATAATAACCCCTCAAGGGGCAGGCCCTATGGCTTTCAGATAAGTGCCAACATTATCTCTTGCAATCAACTATCACAACTACCTTGTCAACCATAGTATCCAGACTGTCAGAGAGGAATTTGCTGGGCGCTATCCAAAGGTAATGAAATAATTTAGGAGGGAAAGGGAAATCAAGGCAAGACCAAAGGACTTGGTTTCTTTTTCTTTGTTTTTATTTATATATGACAGTGAAATGTATTAAAATCTTATTACATATATAGAGCACAATTTTTCATATCTCAATTTTTCATCTCACACCAATTCATGTCTTCATACGTGTACTTTGTATAATAATGTCTATCACATTCCACCATCATTTATAACCCCATGCTCCTCCCTTCTCTTCCCAACCCTCTGCCATATCTAGAGTTCATCTATTCCTCCCATGATCCCTCTCCCTACCCCACTATGAATCAGGCTCCTTATATAAGAGAAAGCATTCAGCATTTGTTTTTTGGGGGATTGGATAACTTCACTTACCATTATCTTCTCTAACTCCATTTACCTGCAAATGCCATGATTTTATTCTCTTTTATTGCTGAGTAATATTCCATTGTGTATATATGCCACACTTTCTTATCCATTCATCTATTGAAGGGCATCTAGTTTGGTTCCACAGTTTAGCTATTATGAATTGTGCCGCTATAAACATTGATGTGACTGTGTCCCTGTAGTATGCTGTTTTTAAGATGAGGAGAGGGATAGCTGGTCAAATGGTGGTTCCATTCCCAATTTTCAATGAATCTCCATACTGTTTTCCCTATTGGCTGCACCAATTTGCAGTCCCACCAGCAGTGTATGAATGTACCTTTTCCCTCACATCCTCACCAACACTTATTGTTGTTTGTACACAAAATAGCTGCCATTCTGACTGGAGTGGGATGAAATCTTAGAATGGTTTTGATTTGCATTTCTCTAATTGCTAGCAATGATGAATATTTTGTCATATATTTGGTGATTGATTGTATATCATCAGCTATGTCATCAGCTAATAGTAACCCCTCAAGGGGCACTATGGCTTTCAGATAAGTGCCAACATTATCTCTTGCAATCAACTATGTCACAATTACATTGTCAACCATAGTATCCAGGCTGTCGGAGAGGAATTTGCTGGGCGCTATCCAAAGGTAATGAAACAATTTAGGATAAACAGGGAAATCAAGGCAAGACCAAAGGACTCAGTTTCTTTAAAAAACAAAAAACAAAAAACCTCCAGCCCCATGAGCATCACACTGTTTTTTCTTAGAGGTAGTCCGTGCAGTTCTCTCTATTAAAGTTTTGCTTACTACACTGTGTTTTGCTGGAATTCTTTCTGGTGAAGTACAAGACTGGCATCCAAGGGCTATGGTGGCTGCCCCTGCTCAACCCAGCAGGCCCCAGCTCCAAAACACAAATAGGGCCCAAAGAAAAGGTCTTAGAGAGAAAGAACATTATAAATGAGAACATGGTGTTGTAAGTAGATTTTAATATTCATCTACATCCTCTAGAGAAATAAAATTGGTGATCTAAATTAATAACCTTATCCATGCTTTATAATATTTTTATGGAACAATACATTTTGATTTCCCAATAATCAACTTCAATACAAAATAAGATTTCAGGAGAAAATGAATAAGACCCATTGATTAATTATAGACTGGCTACATATGTTGAAAAAATGTTTTTGGAAGGGTGTACCGGGAATTGAACTTAGGACCACTCAACGGCTGAGCCACATCCTGAACCCCTTCTGTTTTTATTTAGAGACAGGGTCTCATTGACTTGCTTAGTGCCTCATCATTGCTGAGGCTGGGTTTGAACTTGCAATCCTCCTGTCTCAGCCTCCGGAGCCACTGGGATTACAGGAACATACCATGTGCCCAGCAAAAAAATTTATTTCTCCTAAGGTAGTAGACAAACATCTGAAAAAAGATTGAATAGCCAATCACATAATTCTAGAGTAAATGGAGACACAGCATGGGGAAATAAGCAAGTCAAGATGACTTGCTTATTAGATCACACAGTGAATCAGGGGTGTTCTGCTTTCCACACCACAGAAAGAAACCTGAAGTCCTTGTAGCACATGTTAAAAGCCCTTCAGAAAGGATAAAAGCAAGAAAGTTTTGTGTCTGTATCTAGAATGCCCTCAGTTATTTATGAGACACACAATTGCTGAGTCAGCTGCATTAAGTGGGGATCACTACGTAGTTGTCCAAGAAAATGTTTGCTTTTCATTTTGATTTCTACTTAAATGCCTCTTTTAAAAAAATGGCCAGAATATTTGGTTAGAAGACATTTGTCAAAAGAGTGCCGAGACTTCTTTTCAATCAATAGAAAAGCTAGATCCAGAAATCCTTGGATTGGAACATAAACCTTTTTTGTTCATCTTTCTATATATATTTTTTTCTTTTTCTGGTAGAGAGGAACAAACTCTGTTTGTTCTTTTGTAAAACAAATCAAGACAGCATATAGCATGTGATGATGAGAGGGCCCAATCCTTTCTAAGAGACAACAGTCTGCTTAAATCCCCAAATCTCTCCATAACAAAGGTGAGCAAATCCCCTTTCAAATGAATGTGTTCCAGCTTCCTCACAAAGTTACTGCATAACACAATCAGAACACAATGGCCAACCAGAACCTGAAATCAGGTGGAGCCCGGAGAAGGTCCTGGCAGGATGATGATGGGTGACACAGGAAGGAATAATAAGATAATTCCTATTCAGTGCCCAGAATTTAGTTCTCAAAAAAATCTGTGAAACAAGCACTTTTAAACTTACTTTGTAGAGATTCTAAACATGTCATAATCATAAAAATAATAAGTGATGGAGCTGACTTTGAATTCAGGTCTTCTCACACCTCAAATCTACCATATCACAGAAAAATTCAAAGTTGACTAAAGACCTTTGACTTCCCTGTGGGGGAAGTCAGAAAATTAGAAAATTCACCAAATCTCCAGCCACAGAAATTGGAGATGTTTCTAGTAGACTGGCCAACTTTTTTGTAAAGGAACAAACAGTATACTTAGAGTTTGCAGGACATAGAGTCTCTGTCACTTGCTCAGCTCTGATAGTGTAGCAAGAAAGTAGACCCAAAAAACAATGAGCAAGGTATCCTATGTCCTAATAAAAGTTGATTAACAAACAGCTGGTTTGGCCAATGGACTATGTTTCCCCAACCCTTGCATTAATTTATATGAAAGAACTCTATATCAAGTCTTCCAAATGGAAGTAGTGAAACCAATGCCATGATTTTCTGAGAAACAGTCCTGGCAAACAAAATGTCCCAGGCCAGTCAACCAAACTACCCTTCTCTGACTGTAAACCTAAAATGTAAACTATTCTATTCTAACATTTTGGAGACAGGGTAAGAGCAAGAGAGGAAGACAATCAAATCCAAACCATAAGCCATCATTGGAGTGGTTACATAATGGAACCTACTGGCAATTCAAAATTGAATTCCCAGTTCAAAATTGGCAATGGAAAACGAATCTCATGTGTTCACCTATCTGTTTACATAGACTTTGCAAAGTTGTTAGCCTCTGGCCTGTTTTTAAAAACTTCAGTATTAAAATCAGTCAAGTTACCTCGATTTCATTTTCTGTCTTCCTCCTACTTTGTGTGGATATGAGCCTGGGCCACATATAAGATCTTCCAGCTATCTACCAACTGAGATAGAATAGCCAATAAGTAGAATAGCCTTATAAGAGTATGAGGATACCATGAAAAACAAGTTCTCTCTCTTCCAAATGGTCTTCCCCCTGTACTTCTATGCTCCTTTCCTCTGTTTATTGAAGTCTGTCTGGCTTTTGAACCAACCATGTATATCAATGTAATTTCCAGGCTAGTTTTGGTAAGTGATTCCAAAAATAATCCTTTCCCTTCTTGCAGTCTTTATATGAAAGAATCTAAGTCAAGTCTCAGTACTACAGAGAAGTTGCAACTATATGAAGAAAGGTTTTTAATCTTTGGTGATGAAATTACCAGACGTAGTAGTTGAGCCATTAGTCATAAAATATAAAGATTTCGTTTGCAATTTGATATTACAAACAACTGGAATTTAGATTCCAGCTATGTTTGAAATGAGAGCATGTGTCAAAAAGAGACATTATGCCAAGAGGAACAGAAGGATGCTCTAATATGACTATTCACTCTTTATGTGATAGACAACCTTGCCCTGACCTTGAAGATCCTTAATAAGATGCAAATCTATGCCTAGCTGGTCCAAAAATAGGGAGGACCTGAGTTCCCTCCTTTAAAAGGGTCTAGGGCAACTGTCACACATTTGACTAGTGCCGAGATTCACTTTCTCCTGTTGAGATCCAGGACTTAGTGGTTATTCTACCCATAATAGTCAAATAAAGACTCAGCATCCTTGAGGACTTGAATGTTATTTGAAACTATATATATATATATATATATATATATATATATATATGGTTTCAAAATATACACACACACACACACACACACACACACATATATATATATATATATATATATATATATATATATATAGTTAATGGCAAAGCCATAGAACTATCATCTTATTGTAAAAACAAAACCAAAAACAAAATGAAGCCGAGCACAGTGGCACACTCCTGTAATCCTAGCAGCTCAGAAAGCTGAGGCAGGAGGATCAAAAGTTCAAAGCCAGCCTCAGCAATTTAGCGAAGCCCTAAGCAACTTAGTGAGACCCTGTCTCAAAATAAAATATTTAAAAAGAGCTGGGTATGTTGCTCAGTGGTTAAGCGTCCCTGGGTTCAATCCCTGGTGCCCAAAACAAAAAGCCCAAACAAACCAAAAACCAAAAACAAAAAGGCTGATGAAGGATTTAACTAGAAATTAGATATTTTACTGTTTGGAGACTACTTTAGAATTCTTAATCTCCCTCCTATATTGCTTATAGTCTTGCATCTAACCTTAAACTCATTCCACTTTTCTGTATTTTTTTGGTTTGTGTTTCATCTCTGATGAAGAACTTTGTAGATCTTAGCACACACATTGTTAGGAGAAACATATCACTGGCTATTTCCTTGAGCGTTGATTGGCTGAGGTTCAACTTCACATAGACCCTCTAGAGGAGATTTTGACCACTGGCCTCTTGTATCAATGGTCCTGTGATTTATCATGAGAAGAAAGAATTCTGAGTGTGTTCACCGTGTGGAGAGAAATCGAGTTATATAAATTCTGTGGCAGCTTCCTTCAATGAATGGTCTTTACTCCTAGAATGCTAAAGTCAAGGAATCCCCAGAATCCTCTGTTAACCGATAAGCCAAGTGGGTGTCTACTCCATTATGCTGGTCCCTAGGGAAACCAGGCTTACTAAAAGTGTGGCTCTAACACCTACGGATCTCTTATAACTATACTACTGGCACCATGTGGTAAGTTAGAAAGAGAAAAAAAATTAAAAGGAGCAGTGTAGTTAGGAATTATTTTCCTTGCTCTGTTCTCAATATTTCCTTTTACTCTTATTCTTATGCAGTGAATATTTGCAAAACAGAATCTTTGCTCAGAAGATGTCCATCTGCTTTAGCACCTTATTTCCCACCTGAAGCCCCAATCTCCTGACAATGACATCACAGGCATTTCTGTCTGGAGTCAGTTATAATTAAGGCTCCAGGTGAAACATCAACAGCAGGAACAGATGGGCCCATAAGAGGCAAATAGTCTGTTCAGATGCAAATTTCCTCAGTACCAGAAGATTGAAGAAAACTGTAGAAAACAAGAAGTCTCAGTCCCCAAATGAGACTTCTGTGTGATGTGGGGAGTTTGCTGGAGTCAGATGCCCTTTGCAGGCCAAGAGGGAACATTTTGCTTTCTGTTCATAAAGGAGGGTGGGCTGTGGAAAAGCAAAGTAGCAAGGCCATTATAATTGATAGCTCTTGGCTTTTTAGCACAGGGATTTGGGTGGGTGTAGCTCTGCCTAGGCATAAAGAAGTGGGTGTCTGCTTGTTTGCCTGAGAGGGAAGAGCTGCAGCCCGGGTGCTGTCAATCTCGATTAGCTCCTTTAAAGAAATTCTGTGTATGACATAAAATAAAAATGATACAGTAGTGTAAAGCAGAAAGCAGTAATTGCAGATTCTTCTCAATGGGTGTTTTATATTATTGTGACCCAGAATTACTGAAATAACTGCATTACTAGTTAAATGGGGGAAAAAATATGGTTCTTTATTTATCAATTTAGATGATTCCAGGAAGTTTGCAGGATCCGTTCAGGACTTGCAGGAATGGGAAATAAGGGAATGGGTTCGAATTAGCCCCAGGGCCTTCTGCATGCCAGAATGCATCTGAAACCACCCTCACCCTCCTCAAACTTCTGTACACACTGTCATTCTTTTTATTCCTCTCACATGGGTTTAGCAGATTGCATCAGCACACAATGACTCATATCCATGTCTTTCCTTTATCCCATTTAATATATTTCAATCTCTGATTTTCTCCTAGTAGTCAAACTGGTCTTCACCTCTGTTTCCTTCCTATTCCAATCTACTCTTAGAAAGAATTGCCAGAACAATTTTTCTAAAAGACAGTGTGGGTCATAATTTTTCCTGGTTCTGATCAGATATATTGTTTCATAGAGCACTTAATGCAAATACACGTGGCAGGATAACCTCTCTGAAAAGGGATTGAAAGTATCTATTGAATCTGACTATAGGCATAAACTTTGACTCAGAGATTCCATGCCTAGTTTGGGTTCATACCTAATTGGTTAAAAGACATACTAGATTGTTCAGACTGGTATTATTCATAATAGCACCAAACTGGGACCTGCAAATGCTTATAATTAGTAGAATGGATAAAAAGAAAGCCTGTGGTATATTTATATAGGAAACAACATATAGACACGAGAACATGCATTCCTTAACTATACACAGCAGTCATAATAATGATAAATATTATGTTGGGAAAAGAAAGATGCAAAAGTACATTTTAAAAAAAATTTCTTTCATATAAATAAAGTAAGTAAAGCTAATTTATGCTTCATTGGTTACTGATATGGGGAATGAGGAAGAGAAAGGGGCAATAGCAAGGCTGATGGAGGGTTGACAACACTCTATTCCTCATGTAAATGTTGATTACATGGGTTTCTATAATAAGTGAGAATTAGTTGAGTAATATACAGATGAAATATGCACTTTTTGTTATGTATATTTTGCTTCAAAAAACCAAGGAAATGTCACAGAATTCAAAGCTTTTCTCAATGCTGTACTAGTACCTTACGATAGGCTTTTTTACTGATTTATGAAATTTCCCTCCTTTCTCTGTATATATCTCTTAAGGCATTATTTGTTGTGATCACTCTCTTTTGTGTTCTTTCTATTTTATTCTTCCCTTCAGTAATTTTTTCTTTTATTTTTAATTTGTGGGTTTGCACCTCATCTTGAATACTGTACCTCTGACTCAGGTTATTTGTTTTATAATTTCCGTGTGTATTTTAGTTAATTTTGACAGGGGATCCTTTTCTATTTATAGTTTTGATTCTCCTCCCTCTTCTTTGAGATGCTTTGATGACATTTTTCATTGTTTGCAGGGATATTCTGTGGCTTTTCATGTTTGTTTTCGTGGTAACTCTGCATGGAGTTTGATCTCAAAACTTTCTGATGCTTAGTGAATTCTAGTTTCAGTGAAATTTCAGAAGTGTATTCAGATAGAGGGAGTTTCTTCATAGATCTTCTGTTGAAACTATGATTCGGAAACTGGCTGATTCTGTCAGCCACTCCCATCACTGTTTTATGGGGCATCCTAGGTCTGCCCTGGGTGCTGTCCAGTGCTGATCAGTGCAGAGTCCTCTCCCAGCAGCAGTTTCTCCTCAGGGTGGGGGCAGGGCGGCTGCATGGGCTCCCTGCATTCTTTCCGTGGGCTTTTCTTAAACTCACTTCTATTTGAGTCTTCAGTGGTCCACACTTTGGAGTGAAGCCTGCTTCCTGTTTGGGAGCTCTCCTAAGCTCAGGTTCATCACACCCGTAGGTTCCCTCTGCTTTTTTCCACACAAGTGCATGGGATGAGCAGGGCTGTGCTATCAGTGCTTTGTCCTCACATTACGTTCATGTGGGCACACTTTCCCCCAGCGTTGTTGAAAATATTGTTCACAGGCTTTTAGTTTTACTGTCAATCTGATCTTTTTAGGTGGGGATTTAAGAAGGTCAACAACTGTGCACAACACAACCATCATCTTTCCAGAATTTCCTCCTTCATTTATTTCAAAATAGGAAATTGTTTTATCTCAACTATTATTATATAAATGGCAGAGATTAAAAAGTGAATAAGATGTAATGAGAAAATAATAATATGAAAGAAATGAACCATCATTAAAGATAAGTAAAGAAGACCTAACCTATAGATAGGAGTATTTTCTTAAGAAAATAAATATAAAAGTCAATAATTACTGAAAACCATAGTTCAAACATAATTTTATAGAACAAATAAGACTTAAAACATCGAAAGGGCATACCACATACCTAAAACTACAAACTATTTCTAAGATATATCATAATAAAAACTCCTGGACTTTCAAGAAAAATAAAATTTTTTTTCAGTCATTTATACAAAAAGGTCTTGTGACCTTCAAGGGAAAGAAGTTTGGATTACCATCAGATAGTCTGTCAGATTCTTGATGTCAGAAAAATATTGAGCAACATATTTCCATATACAAGGAAAGAAAAAAATGAGACAAGGTTTTATAACAAATAAAACTGCTCTTCAAGTATAAAAAAACAAAAAACACAGATGTTAACAACATATAAGAATTCATGTAATCTTGTCCTATGTCTCCAGAAGATCTTCCTGGACAACCAAAATTTCTAGAGATAAAGACAGTGATGGATATTACATGTATAGCTACTTGTAAAATCAATGGATAAAGATTTGCAAAGAAAAAAAGGTATTGTCAATAATAATAATCAGCGGTGTCATCAATATTGTTCATATGAGAATACAGGGAATACAAGGTGGGATCAATCATAGAACATTAAAATTTCATTGTCCACAATATTTTTCAGGACCCCAAACCTCTGGGTGGAAGGAAAACGTCACAGATATAGCTGTCAAGAACTGTGAAAAGTCTGATTTTATCCTACTTGAACGCTGACAAGGGAGACTACTGAAAGTTCATGGATGCTGACAGAAAATATGAAGGTTAGGGTTGGATACAAAGGAATGTATTACTCATAACATTTTTATGCATATAAGCAACATGGCCTTTGAATTTGGGTCAGTCTTTGCTTCCCAAGACCCTCAAGGGTGATGCAGAGAATTGTAGGTCATGCAGTGAGTTAGCATCACAGCTGAGTAACCTGGAGTTTAGGGAAACCAAATCTTTTATAATAGTCAATAAGCACACCATTTTGTGATGTTTACTTTTCTGTGTCATCTTGACTGGGCTATAAAGTATCAGGGGATTTAATCAAACACTAAGTATTATAGTTACAATATGTAATCAGTCAATCTTATCATATGTACTTGATAATATGTAGGAGCCTTACCCAATCAGCTGAAGGCCGTAAGTGTAAACACTGGAGCTGTAAATCTGCATCAAGATTGCAATATCTATTCCTGTCTGAGTTTCTAGCCCGATACTGGTCTGCCCTGTGGATTTCAGATTCACCAGCCCTCACAACCACATCAACCAATTCTTTCAAAGAAATCTTTTTATATAAATCCTATTGGTTCTGACTGATATATTGCCCTTTGCTCTGGGGAAAGATGTTTGTGGGAACACATATTCTCTTTATACCATTGAAAGACTTTATCCTTCCCTTTCCAGGCTGTTTGCTCTACACATTGCCTTCATAGGTAGTACAGAATGAAGTCAGTTAACACCTCCACTTTTAAGATTTTCAGAAACACAAGAGAACCATGGAGTATTATTTCCCAAAAATTATACAGAAATTAAGGAAGATATTACACTAGTGAAGTTGAATTGAAAACATCAGCATAAACTCACAATGTATCAGATATGCACATTGTTCTCTAGTTCTGTTCAAAGTTTAGAAAAATGTGAACAGAGTATTATGAAGAGCAAGTCCAGACTCTGTTCTTAAAATCCAATTCACAATAAGGGAAACTAGGGTGGTATGGAAAAATGGTTGATTCCATTTAGAACCTGAAATATCTCGACATTAGAGAGCACAGAACATAGCAATCCAACTAAGTTGTATTGATGAGGGGGCCATGTTTTTCATCAGGATCTCAGTAGGACAAGTAGGGTAATGACAAATGTACATAGGAGTCAATATAAAGAGACTTCTTCTACATGGGACAGTTTAAGCTTTTAATAAGGGTAAGAACTGCAATGTACTCCGACTCAAGATATTTAGTCACCTTCTGAGGATGATAGGGAACCAATTAATTATCTTGAAAACTGGATAAATAAAATGAAGGTATTACATTATTATTATTCCTTTCTTATATGATCTGATGGAACCATTGGATAGTCCAGTAATTGCCACAGTCTTATAACTGATCTGAAGCAGAAGGCAGGACCAGGTCCAGTTCTCTTCTTGTTGAGTCAATCGTGATTTCTATCCTATGTTTAAACTTCTGTATTGACACAGATAGTTTCATTTTTTTTTCTTTGTGTCCTCAGAAGAAGGCCTTATCAGCCAGCATAGGCTAATTGGAATGCCTTAAAAACAAAGCTATATTTCTCACTCATTTTAATAGTCAGAACTTTCCCAAGGGTTCTGTTTTTCTGTCATTACTCAATAATGAGATACCAATGGAGTAGTGACACCCTTATCATTGTTAGTTGCTTGTTCTAGAGGAAGAAAGTTGTAACAATTCTCACATAATAATATATTAATTAAATGCTATTTAGCATGGAATAATTCTTATTACTTAGGTGAATAATTCAACTAAAAAAAAAAACTAGTTACATTCTCCCAACCAACCACAAAGAAGCCTAGAAATGCAATCCAGCTGCATGCTTAGAAGAGAGGAAACCTAATTACTCTTGAAATATTGAACATATCATTTCTGCACCTTCCACAGTTCTATGTCCAGAAACAGGGAAAATACAATTTGTCCATGTACTGTACACCAAGAAGGGTGTATCATGACAGCAGACAAATTCATACAATCAAAATTGAGGTACCCAATCCTTCTGTAACTGAAGAAAACCCCAAATATCTGGGAATCCATAAAATATTAAGCAAGTGAAGATTGAGAAGAAGGTCTAGTTTCTCTCCAGTTGACTCTTACTCTACCACACATTGTCTTTATCTGAAGAAACTGTTCCCTACCCGATTCCCATGAGTCTGATCATGGTATTGGAGGATACACTGCTTATTAGAGAACTCTTTTCCCCTTGGGATGTTCTTTAAATATGCAATAAAAACCTGTCTTTCTAAATAAATCTATAAAGGAACATTTTTTCATAAAAGCAATGGTTGACTTCAAAAAAAGTGATCTCAGTAAGTTGAAATATATATATGTATATTATATGAAATATGTGTGTATATATATTAGGTATTATACACACACACACACACACACACACCACGCGCGCACACACACACACACACACACACACACAAAATACGCATAAGAAGAGCCAAGAGGAAGTTGGACCTCATGTACCTATGTCAGATTCCAGAAGAGAATCCCACTTGTCCATTATGTTTATTATGTCCCTGATTTTGTGATCACACAATTTAGTTGTATTGATGAAGGGACCATGTTTTTCATCAGGATCTCTGGATTTTCCCATCCATCTTTTCCCTCTATGCTATGATACTTTGTTTCAGTCATTTGTGTCCCTTCTATTTCTTCTACTCCACTTTTTGTAAAATAACAATAATTTGATCATATTAAGTGGATGATTTGGGGATAAGATGATATACATATAAGACTATAGAAATGCAGAATTATATATGAGTGAAATCTGAAAAAAAAACTTCAAAATAAAAATTCTTTTTTTCTTGGTTTTCAAAAATTTCTAAAATCTAAAACCATCAATGCAAATTTATTTATGTAATAGCAATATGAGTATTACATTTCTTAAATGTATTTCCATTTGAATAGATGCTTTTTTTCTTTTCCTTTCCTGAAGCTTTGAAAACAGCAGTATGTTGTGGATACTGCCTTACTTTTTTCCTTCCAGAAATGACACTGTGCTACCATATGAAAAATATGTCATGTTTTCTTCAACTCCTTCTCCAACCAGCATACAGCATCTTCGTGGAGGCATTTCTGGGGGAAGGTATGCTCAAAACCCAAGAGTCCCTAAACACATAAGAGTAAGGCTTCATACTGAATTCTTTCTTCCTGTTCAGATATGGAGCCAGGAAAGGTCTCACAGATCATCTCAAATACAACTTTTGTCTGTTATATATAAAGAAGGTATGGTAGACACTGAGGGTTGGTTAACACAGTACAATCCCCCAATCCCTGTTTTCTGCCTGCCTTTCTTACAGCTGAGTATGTAACTTCTCCTCATCCCTTACAGCTGGATTGTCCAAGTGATTCTGCCAAAAGAGTGAAAGTCTTGTGGGAGCTTTTGAGATGGCTTTTCTTTTTGCTGATGGAAAGGATGGAGCCAGAGGGATGCTTCCGTAACTTTTTCCTTACCTAATACCCAGAGATACAACTCCCAGGATTGAGACAATTAGGATAACCCAGGAAAATTGCAGGGCCCAGCCCTAGCTTATTGAACTATGCCAACAAGAGTGGAAGACACTAATGGAGGGATACCTTGCTATAGGAGAGAATAACCTTCCCTCTGATAAAGCTTGTCTGGTTCCATTTTTCTGTTTCTCACAGCCAAAGTATTCCTCCAGGAAACTGAATTCCAAACAGGTAGAAGATTTAACCAAAGTCATGCAGCTAAGCCATTTGCAGAGCCAGACTTGGAATCCAAGAATAGAGACTCCCAGCCTAATGTTCCCTCTACAATATAGCTTCCCAGGAGAGGACATTGTGCTGTAGCTGCAAGTAAAATAGGTTAAGCTAATTCCCCAGCCCTCTGCCTAAATTGACTTTTTGTCAGAAAAAGCTAGAGGAATACTTAGGGAGAAGAAAATATAGGATGTTTAAGTACATAGCACTTAACACAATCTACACTTGCAGGATGGAGAACTGAGATATTCTCCTTCTACGTCTCCAAACCAATGTCTAAATTTCTTAAAAATGTTCAAAACACTGAGTTAAAAATAAAGGAAATTTGCAGTTTGAATCAAAATTCTCAGCCTGTTGTTTGGGTTTGAGAAAGAAAAAGAAAGAGAGAAACAGACAAATAAATATTGCCTAACCTCACAAGTTCCCTCACTTACTGAAGCAATGCTTTATTTCTGCTCCATATTAGATGGCTTGACTTATCAAAATGGTTTAATAAGCAACTGTTGAACCAAATCCAAATTCAAACTCTTCTCCATTCAAACTTTTAGGGTGAAACAAAATGAGATCTAAATTTCTCTCCATGAGTAAATGTGAATTAAGGTAGTTTGGAAGAAGCCATAGATGGGGTGATTCTAAGGGAATCTTGGTGACAGAAATAGAATACATCTAAGCAGTATGTCTTCAGGTTGCTAAATAAAAAGCAAGGAAGATAAATAAAAAGTCTACTAGGACTGAAGATAGTAAGCAGCATAGATATCCAAATGTTCACTGTGTGTTCCATTTCTGACTTACATCATTCTGCATTAAGAAATTGCCTCTTGTACCTCACCTGGATATTTAGAAAATGTCCTTGAAATAATAGTGCTTTGAAGAGTGTGAGAATGATGCTAACAAAGCCCCTCATTTCAGAATATAAGAACGGAACCAATTAAGAGAGAATGTGAAGAAACTCAAGCCTTCCCCAAAATGCCCAGGAGGAGGATGGGGAGGAGCAGGAGGAAGCCAGAATCTGGATGGCATCTGAATGGCTCCTACCCTTCAAGCACTTTCACTTCCATTTGAAATTAAAAGGGTTTTCATTAGTGACTTCTTGGCCCCTTTAGGCTCTGAATCTCTGTAAATTTAACTTTTTGAACAACTATTCTGCTCTGTCCTATGACCATCAAGAAAATGTTCCCAAAGTCTAGTAGGCATCCTAAAGTCATAAAAGCAAGCTCAACAATGAATCTGGAAGTGAACAGTATCCAGGGGACCAAACCATTGTTCAGAGTTCAGGATCTTAAAGTTTGAAAAAGCAGGAGCAAGTCAGGAAACAATCAAGGAAACAGGAAATGAAAGGATCACTTCTAGGAAAAAGACTTAATGCAATAACTGGTCAGGAACCAGTTATTGCAATAACTAGTCCAGCGCCTAGCAGAAGATGCAAATTGATATTAATTTAAGTGTCTCTGAATTTGCTCACTGGCTATTTACCAACCTCTCAGGGGAAAGGCTCTGCATCAGACAATGCAAAACAAGACCAAATGAAAGAGAAAAAAACACTGCACTGCAGGAAAAAACAAATGACTTGTCAATCTCTCTCATCTTCAGGAAAGTGCCACTGAAGGAATCAAAGAACAATACATCCATACACATACATAAATGCATACATACACGTGTGTGTGTGTGTGTGTGTGTGTGTGTGTGTATACACACAGACATATATCCCATACTTATAAAATATGCATGTATCTCAAAGGGAAGGGTAGATTCTCTTAGCACCTTAAGTTATGGAGAAACAGATGCAGATGCACATCAAGTTAAAGGGTTGGTTTTGCAGCCTGCATGGTCCTCTCTTGCTATAGCTGGATACCAAGAAATATTTAGCATAATATATAGCAAAGACTCTCTGCCCTCCAGCACATCAGGAGAAAGGAGACATTTACAATTGAATAGCAGTTGGTATGGGGCCCTATGAAGCAGAACTGTTGCAGTCCTCCATTATTTACAGTTCCAACAACAGGGCTCATTGTTCCCCTTATGGCTTCTCAGCTGTTCTTGCAAGTGAGCATTCCCTGAAAGGCTTTAGCAGGGACCTCTGAAGGTCAAGGATTCCCTCTGAGTATCCTCATGGACCTTATATAGACAGAGCAGGTGACTTCTAACATGGCATAGTTTTAGGACCCAGAAAAGACCCCTGCATCAATACCTCTGCTATGGCTTGAAAATCTTCATCTGTAGAACTATGTCACTCTGAGTAAACATACTGGTTCATGTTCAAAAGCATAAGCATTTCAAATCAGTATAATCTATTAATATTTTAGCGAAAATTTACCAAATTCTATCCAGTTTTAAGTCAAAGAGTTTCTCAGTTGGACAGGTGTGTAGTGATTCTATGGAACAGGGGTTAGCAATGTATGGCCTATAGATAACTCTAGTCCATCATTTATCTCTGTAAAGGAAATTTAGCTAGAAAACAAACACTTTTTTTGTTTACATATTATTTGTGGTAGAGTTGAAGAGTTGTGATAGAGGATATGAGACACACAAAGCCTAAAATATTTACTATCTGGCCCTTTGCCAAAAAAAAAGTCTTCCAACCCTTGATGTAGGAATGATATTCTTATGTGGAAACCAAGGCCCACAAGGGACAAGAAACATGACCAAGACCACATGGGTTTTTCCCACCAAAGATGAATTTCAATCACTTCTCTGGATTTCCAGCTGTCATTCCTACCATTAAATGATGTTGTCTGTTAGAATTGTCTATAGAAACAAATAGGTCTTGGAATGAAGAAAGGAAAAAGGGTTCTCTCATGAATGATGAACATAATCACAGAGTCCTTCAGTCCATAGAATTTGGGAATCAGTTTGTTCACTCAGAGGGATGCTGATCTATTTTGCAACTGGACACTGTTAGTAGATCATGAGTTTTCACTACAGTGTAATCAAAAGTTCAAGATAGTAAACAACCTCTATATATCAAATTGGAAAGCTGTGCATTAGGATACATTTTCTTTAAATTTGACCCGGTTCTCTGATCACAGCTCATAGAATCAGAGAAATGCTTCCAATACCACATGTGTACAGTATTGTGTATTGTGTGTCAGTGTGTGTTCTAAGCAGCTGAACATTTCTAAAATAAATTAAATCTTATACAGAACTTCAACAGGTAAAATCGTGAAAAATTCAAGTTAAGACTGCTGGGGTTTCTGGTTACTCATGGATATACGAAAGACCTTGAGAGAATAACAGCATCCTTCACATAAGTGAGGAAATCAAATTTATTTTGTTTCTTAAGTCTCTTCTACACAGTCTCTAAAAATTGGATTTCCAACAAATATCCAACTGAATTCAGAAATAATGAACTCATCAATTAGTTCACACATACACATACATACACACACACACACACACACACACACACACACACTACTTTTATACAGATCTTATTATTGGAAAATTTTCTTGCTTTGAACCCAGATTTTCTCCTATAAATTCTTCAATATTATTTTTCCTCTCATTTCTTTGTTTTACTACTTGCAATGTGTTCCTGGAACAAACAGCCTGGGTATCACCTTAAAATATGTTCTAAATTCAAAATCATAAGTTCCATCCCAGCCCTGGAGAATAAGAATTTACATTTTCACAGAATACCCAAAGGATTTATTTGTACAATAAAGTTAAAGAAACATTGCTACAGCATAAGGGATTATGTTAAATTCTGTAAGGCAATGTATGGATACATGAAATTCGATGATCACATTTCAATCAAATAAGCACAAAAGTATGCAATTGGGAAAAATAACTGATATTCAAAGCATCATTTATTGAGTGCTAATACTATTCACTGCACTGTACCTGGGAGACACTAGGAATATAGAGGGAATATGATAGATCCCTGACCTCAGTAAACCCCCAGTTTAATGGGAGAGTCAAATTGATGGATAACTCCTGGTGATATAAAGTTTCTATCATATAAAAGTTGTAGCATTCCTGATCTTATTTGGACAAAATCTTCACTGTAGAGATGAGGTAGGGTATAAAACTATGGAAGAGTTCTCCAGGCAGATGGCTGTGGGTCCACATGAGATCACAAAGGCTAAAACAGACAGTCATGGAAGAGCATACAATGTCTGGAAGCTACAGTAGGCAGTTTCCAACATAATTTCAGTGATTCCTGTTCTCAAGTATCCATGCCTCAGTGTGGTCCCCTCTCCTTGAGTATAATGCATGTCTAATAAATCTTTACAAATAGAACAAGGCAAAAATGATGATTGTGATTTCCTTGGTTTGGCTAAAAGACTGTCTTTTGTTTGGCTAGTATCCTTTTGCTGGCTCTCTCTCTTGCCCTCTCAATCAATGATGATCCAAATCACCATAATGTGTGATGCTTGACGAGTGGTCTGTATATCAATGAGCTGAGAGAGACTTATAGCCATCGAAACAGCTCATGAAGAACCAAGTCTTCAGCCATGAAGAACTGAACATGGCAGCAGCCATGTGAGTGAGCCAAGAAGTGGGTCCTTCAAAATCTCATGTCATGATGACTATGACTTTGTGAGACACTGAACCTGAGGACACAGACAAGTCACACTTAAGACTCCTAGTCCACAGAAACTGTGAAATACTATAGAATATTATTGTTTTAAGTTGCTAGGTTTAGGGATAATATGTTTCTCAGCAGTAGATAATTGGAGTATGCTAAATAAAGCTTCCAAAGAAATATGTTCTGTTTGATAAGTGGATGCTGATCCATAATGTGGGGAGGTATGTGCAAAATGGAGGAACTTTAATGGAGCAAAAGGGAGGGAGTGACAGGGATGGGGAATGGGAGCAGGTAAGATAGTGGAATGATATGGACATCATTACCCTAGGTACATGTATGCTGGACATATGGTGCAATGCTACATCGTGTACAACCAGAGAAATGAAAAGCTGTGCTGCAATTGTGTACAATGAAACAAAATGCATTCTGCTGTCCTATATACCTAATTAAAATAAATAAATAAATTAATAATAATTAAAAAATATATCCATGCCCTAATCCCCAGAGTGTTAACTCATATGGCAAAGATTGCAGGTATGATTAAATAAGGAAATGTAGATGATTTTACAGAAGGACCCTAATTGGAATCACAAGTGTTCTTAAAAGAAAGAAGCAGATGAAGATTTGAAGAGAAGGCAATGTGACCACTGAAGACTGATGAAGCTACATGCCGAGGGATGGTAGTAGACACCAAAGGGCTCAAAGAGGCAAAGACCAGATTCCTAAATCGATAGAGTGTGGCCCTTCTGACATACTGATTTCAATGCAGTGATACAGATTTTGGTTTTATAGCCTCCAGAACTGTGAGAAAATGCTTTTCTGCTGTATTTCCAAGTTTATGGTGCTTTATTTCAGTAGCTTCAGGGAACAAATAGAGAATATTTGCCAAGTTTAGTGTGGATTCTGTATAGAATTTATTGGCAGATTTTCATGCAGATGATTTTAAGAAGGTTTGAGCTAAAGCCAGAATATTAAAACCCGGTGGTGCTAAATTAAAAAATCGGTAGTTTGTCTAACAAGTTACACACAGCCAGTTCTAGGGGTAGGAAGAGGGGAAAGAACTTTCCTTTAGCAGGAAGTGGCCTATGGATTACTATAGAGTTCACTCTGGTGGCTTTCTGAAGCAGGGATATAGCAGGGCAAACTGGAAACCCTCAAGATCTGGGAAGGAAGTGCAGCAGACTGAATAAGAATTCATTAGAACCTGGCCAGAAGGATTTAATTTGCCAGAGGATGGTGAGGAGAAAATCATAGCTAGGATGCAGGGCTGGTGGGGAGGGGTGGGGCATGAGAACACTGAGCAACCAGAAGCAGCCAAGAGCATATGGAACCTCCCATCATTCCACAAACAGATCAGCCCCCTTCTCATGTTAGGTCAAGGGCTCTGGACAGTCTTCTGAATCCTAAGAAAGAAATGACTCTTATTTCCAGAGACTACACCAGGGAATACTGACTCCCACTTGTAGGTCAGAGTTCAAAGTCAGTGCCATACTTGTCTACAAGGTCTTCAGGAAAGCCAAGAGCATACCAGCAATGTGAGAACCCTGTAAGAACAACAGTGAGGGCAGTTGTAGAGATGAACTTAACTCCAGTCAGGCTGAAGGCAGAGTGGGAGGGGCCAAACCGAGCTCACTCCAACAGCCAGGGTTTGTGAGGCCTTGTGCTGATGGCCTGGGCTCTCTGTGCTTCAGTTGTTCAGTTTTTGAACTCATACCCTGGGATTAATAACATTAGAGTGTGATTATGAGGACAAATAACTTGAAATGAGGTAATACATTAAAAAAAATACCATCTTCCAGAATAATAGTTTATGATGCACAGATGAACCCCAGAGAATATAAGATATAATAAAAAAGATATAATATAATGAAATATATAATATCAAATCTTTTATTGATTGACATATTGTCTAGTAAAGAACCATGAGTTGCTAAGTAAATATATGTAATTTGATAGGCTATTCATGATGAAGAATAAAGTATTCAAAGAATTATTTAATTACATATATATATATTTATAAATAAAAATAGTCATAAGTAGTTAAATGTAAATTATATTTTCATAAGATAAATCAAAGAAATTTAAAAATTTTAGGGTTCATATTTAACTGAATTTAGTGATCTACTTATAAAAATTATATTCATGCCTTTTCTTTGAGAAAGTAATAACATATTTCTGAAAAAAAGCTTCTAAAACACTTTTCAACTAAGTAGGAAAAACTGACACCTGGATAAATTTTTCTAAGAATTTAATTATAGGGAGAAGTTTAAGTGTCTTTTAAATAAATTATTCAATCTGTTGACCTAATAGCTGATCTGGAATATTTGATTTTTTAAAAAAAAAGTAACAATAATAGCACGTTTTCACCTATTGCTTTCCAACTGATGGCTCTTACACAAAAGCATAATTCTTTAACTCTGCGCTGTGCAACCAAAATCAAAACTTCTTCTGAATAAAGCTTGAATGGGAAAAATAAAAACAGGATTAATGGATTATAATTTCACTTTTTGGCTCAGTTGGGAAAACTTGATTATCAGATATGGCCCAAATGGAATAGACTGCTTCACCTTGTAGGGACCTGGGAAGGATCAAGTATCAGTTAAATGATTATAACACTTGGAAAAGGTGCTGGAAGGCGATTTCAGTATGTAAATTCATTATGATTCAATGTCTATTTGTATGATAATGAACTATAGATATATACTACAGGTTTGTATACTCTGATAGAATATTATGTTCTAGATCTCAGTCTCTTAACTAAAGAGCATTGTGAAATCAGGTGAGAGAAAGAGAGAGAGAAAGAAGATTGTCACAAAGAGAAAAACCAAAAACTTCCCATCGCTACTATGCCCACCTTGTTCCTGGGTTTACCTTGATATGGATTCCATTTACCTATTCTGCTTTCCAAATGCTAGTCAAATGATAATTATAAATGCTATTTTGATAATTAATGAAGATGCTCATAAGGTACTATCACAGAGAAACTATGGCACAGAAAGATTTTCATATTAGACCACCTTAAAGAGCAGACTATTATTATCCCACTATAGTTCAAACACTAATAAAAGAATAAAGTGAATCTATACCTCCAGGGGACATTGACATTTTCACAGGAGAAAGAATGAGTCTTCAGCATGGCCTTTGCTTACTAGCTCTCTTGTTGACTTTTGATCCTGTAGTCAATGGAAATGTTTCAATATGCCAGTATTTGAGCTGACCCTCTAAGTAAGCGAGGCATGAGGAAACATCTTCTTAAAGGAGTTTGTAAAGACAGGAGGTCCCAGGTGGAAGTAAATGCTGGGAGACATCTCCAGGACATTGTGTCCAAAGGAGAAACAAAACTCCAATAACTTACAGGTTATTACATAGGACTGATAGTTGGTTACATACTTTTGTTTTTGCATCTGGTTCTGTAGCCTAAGTCCACACAGCAAGCACTTGGGAAGAGAAGATAGACACAAACTGAGGGAAGAAAAGATACATTGGAACCAGAGAGGCTAATCTGTGAGAACCAGCTGGAACTTGCATTAGTTGCTCACTCCTTTAAGCTTCCAGCATAATGACTGGGGTGTACTGAATACTGACCTGGCCTAGGATCAGGAAATCTGGAGGGAGAGATCTGTGTGAGCTAGAGAAACTGCAGTCCAGCTGCTGCCCTGCCAGCAGGGGTAGCAAAGAGATGAGCACCATATGGGGGTGCTGTTAAAAAACTAATTGCTCTGCATAGACCTTAGGCACCTGGAAAGAGTGAGGTGTCACTTCTCCCTTCCACCTCTTGAGCAGATGTCTTCTGTGGTCCACTCTAACTCAGAACTACGCAGAGACATCAAGGAAACCATTCAAACTGAGCTACACAGACAAGGTAGAAACTCATCGGCACAGACCCTAATGGTTATGTTCTTGGTTACTGCTTGCTCCACATCCCACCTATTGCTACCTGATGCAGACCTTTGAAGGACTGGTCTCTGCTTGAGCCTCAAAGAACAATAAATAAGAGGAATCGAGCATTACTGTTCATTATTTCTCTTTAAACATTTGAAATGAAACTCATTTTCAATGTCTAAGGAAATTTTCTAATTTTAAAAATAATTAAAAATGGACAATTTTAAGAGAGAAAAGTAAGAAAATTAGAAAAAAGAAAATCAAGACCCTATGTAATAATTCACTTTTGGTAACTTTAAAAAAATTTCTGCATGTTTTTCCTTCAAAATTTGTTCTTTCCTATTGGTTACTGCTTGCTCCACATCCCACCTATGGATACCTTGACCCTGTGACTAACTTTATACTAATGAATGCTGTGATTTTTTGTGCTGTTATTAAGCTCATCCTTTTTTCTCTTCCCACCCTTCTTCCTCTATCCTTTTGGATTTCAGGTATACATAAGTTAATTCTCTCTGCCTTTTAATTCATGGGACATTATCATTTTTTCATCTTAGCTCCTTATTATCATTATTATATAATTTGAGTTTGCTCTGTCAAGTATGTCCAAGTTTATTTCCCTCCTTTTCTTGTCCCAATCCTCCCAGGTAGAGAAGGAAAAGGAAATGAGTTCTCATTTGGAATGAGATTAGGTAAAAATAAAGAGTTCGATGAAGACAGCTTCTGGGCCAGAATTTATCATCAAGTAGTCAAGTACACTTGAGCACACCTGAATGACTTTTTTTCTTTTCTTTTTTACATTTTTAAGCTTTTTAACTTTCTTTAAGAAAAGATACATTCTTACATAGTCTTTTAACCTTGGCACACTAAGCTTTTACACAAAGAAAACAATTTTTTAGGCACTTTAAAGTACATTTTCTTACTTTCTTTTTCCTAGAAGAAAATTGATGAAAGAGCTTTTTCTAAAAACCAAGGAAATAAGACTATTTGGTTGGGAAATTTTTAGCCCTGAAGAGTAGTGTTATGAATTCTATCAGGATCAATTTGATGGCCATTACATTACACAGGTGAATATATACATAAAGAGAGCAAAGACTTTTCTCACCCAAATATCCCAGTCATTAGGTTAAAATCATGATACCCTGAAATGGAAATAATTTGGTCAGTGGGAGACAGAAAGGAAGTAACAAAGAATGGTAATTTTGAAAATAAGCTTATTTGGTGGTCTCTGAAAGGCTTTTCCTGTGTTTACTTGTTTCTGAATCTAATCTGCACATCAGCCCTTGAAGATCATAGAAAGTTCTATGGAAAGAACAGCACCCACTCAGCAGCAGGTCTGCATAACACAACCAGGACAGCTCCTATAATTCTCACACTCATTTTGTGTGAGATGGAGAAGGGTGAGAATCTGTAGCGAACAGTTAGTGGACCCAGGATACAGTGTATCCCGCAGTGCAAGTCACACTCCTTTACACAGATCCTCATCGCTGCAGTGGACAACAGTTGGTGGCTGATCCCTCTCAGGTGAATTCTTATTTGACTTCAGCCCCCAAAAGTCATCTCTACCTCCCTCTGGGTCATATTCTTTCCCAGAGGGCAACTCTTCTCCAATGCCTGGCACACAGTGAGGTGATAGAATTAAGGCCCAGCCCCCCACTTAAAGGGTCATACAATTCTGAAAGTGGGCTTCCTGGGGACTGACCTATGGCACAGTGCTATGTACCCTTTCCTAGAGTAACCTTGTACTTGCTTCTTTTGTGAAGCTATGAATTGCATTAATATCATTCAGTTATCTCCCCCAAAGAAAGAACACTGTATGATTGCAAACTGCATTTTATCACTAAAAATGATATTCTGTACACAATTCTAGTAATATCTATTGAATTGCTTACAGTTGTATTTGTCAATATTTGAACCACAGTGTTTTCTCATAGCTTCTGTTCACAAACTCTGATTATGTGAATTGTGACCATTTACTGAGCAAAGAGCCCTAAACACTGTTCAGAAGGAATAGACAAGGTATGTTTGAGCCTTATTTGAGTAGACAGTCCTGGTGTTCATTTAGTGATGCATACTATATAATTCCATTACATTTACCCTTCTTTTTTAGAAGGACTCTGATGTGTCAGCTCAAATAGAGTAGAACTCAAATCTCAAAAAATAAGTTGAAATTTCAATGTCAAACCAGGCATGGTGGCTCATGCATGTAATCCCAGCAACTTGGGAGGCCAAGACAGGAGTATCACAGGTTGGAGACCAGCCTCAACAATTTAGGGAGACCCTGTCTAAAAATAAAACAATGGGAGAAAAAAAAAAGTCTCACTCCAAAATTTTTAATCCCCTAATGATAATATCAGTTTTGATGCTCTTCTATCTGCACACATAATTCATACTGCAAAAACTTATTGGCAAATAGATTTATAAAAATAAAAAAATACAATAAAAGTTTAAAAAAAAAAAGGACTGGGGATGTAGCTCAGTGGTAAAGTGCCCCTGGGCTCAATCTCCAATACCTTAAAAAGAAAGGAAGAATTTTTCAATATTAAAACAGATATAAGATTACAAGACACAAGAAGAGATGATATAGGATCAACAGGGACAGTTCAAAGCACACAAAGTAGCATCCCTAGGATGAGACCCAAGCCTCAGTTACATTTGCTTTTGGTCCTGGTCATTTCTGCTGTAACCTAGTTCACATATCAAGGAATTTATATGGACAAAGTGACAAGTCTGGAGGCTTGCATTCCATCCTATTCTAAGATTTCTCAGAACAGTTTTTCTTTACCTTTACAGAAAAGTATTCCTCTGATACAGGTAGCAAAAGTTTGCCCAAGGGTTATGGGATCACTCAAAGCACCTACTTATGGAAAATCTCTTTTGGTGGTGGTTCTCCCTAAAAGAAGATATTTTGCAATGTATTTTCTAGAAGATGCTCATTTTTCACACAAATAGTTTAAATTGTTAAATAGTACTTTTCTTATTTTTTTCAAATGAAATAGCATTCCATGAATACTTAGGCTGTGGCTTTAAGGATCTAGTTAAGCATCAAGAGTGTGATCACAGTTTGAGAAACACAGAAATATGGTGAGTCCCGTGTGAACTAGAAACAAGTGACAGGGGACTTAGCATCTGTAAGGGCCTGCAGGAGCTAGGCTTCTGAGAACCACAATCCCACTCTTATACAGCATAGGAAAGATGTCTCTATGTTATTCCTGGATCATATGTGAAGATGTTAAATTTAGTTGGGTTTCTGTAAAAGAAGTAGCTTATATCCAGGTGTGGTGGCACACACCTGTAATCCCAGTGGCTGGGGAGTCTGAGGCAGGAGGATCACGAGTTCAAAGCCAGCCTCAGCAATGGTGACACACTAAGCAACTCAGAGACACTTTGTGTCTCTAAAAGAAATACAAAATAGGGCTGGGGATGTGGCTCAGTGGTTGAGTGTCCCTGAGTTCATCTCCAGCACACCCCCTCCCACCCCCCAACAAAAGAAGTAGCTTATGACATCCAGATCTAGGACTTGTGGTTTCTCTTAGTTTGTTGATTGGTTGGTTTTATCGCTATAAAAGGAATTTGGTCAGGATTGGCTTTTGTTCAGATTATAAAATTGGAAGTTTGTCTTCAACTCCATTCCTTCTCCAGTATCTCCTTTTTAGGTTGTTTTCCAAATTGCTACTGTATCTGCCTGGGTACTTGTTATGGTTTACATCTGAGAGAGCTCATTGTGAGACATAATCCAAACATCCAAACCATAACATCTTCTATGGACTGAGACTTTGGAAACTGTGAGCCCCCAAATACATTTTTCTCTTCTAAATTTGTTCTTGTTGGGTCTTTTGGTCACAGCACTAAAATCGATGACTACAACAGTGCTTCATATATCTTCCCCTTATATCATCTGTCTCCACATTGTCCATACTTGATGAATTTATACACATACACACCCACACACATACACACACACATACACACAATGTTGGTGCAATGGCTGAGGAGGCAAAGCAATAGTCTGCCAATGGACAAACAATTCCCCAACTACCTTTTCAGAATGAAAAGATTGGGTTATAAAAATCTTAACCTAATCAGAGCATATTAATTCCCTGATAGGATTAACTTTGCTGTTAACTATAGGCAAGTAGCCTGTGGCTGGAAGAGGTAGGTCATTTGGATCATTTGGATCATGTCTTTGGCATATTTATTTCGTTCTTGAAGAGTGGAGGTCTCTCTCCCTCCCTCCCTCCCTCCCTCCTGATATAATATCCTCCTGAGCTGCTTTCCTCTGCCTCACACTTCTGCCAAGGTGTCCTAACTTACCTCAAGCCCGGAGTTGGCCTTCTATTTTAGTCAGTTTTTTTCCCTGGACTAAAAGACCCAACCAGAACAACTTTAGAGGAGGAAAAGTTTCTTTGCAGGCTCATTCAGTGGTCTCAGTCCATAGACAGCAGGCTCCATTCCTGGAGGCTCAAGGTGAGGCTGAACATCGTGGCAGAAGAGAAGTGGCTCACATGATGATCAGAAAGCAGAGAGAGATTCCACTTACATACAAAATGTATACCCCAAAGGCACGCTCCAATGCCCCACCTCCTCCAGCCATACCCCACCTGCCTCAGTTACCACTCAGGTAATCCCATTAATTCACTGATTGGGTTAAGGCTCTCACAACCTAATTATTTCTTCTCTGAGTCTTTTTGCATTGTCTCACACTTAAGCTTTTGGGGAGCACTTCACTTCCAAACCATAATATCTTCTATGGACTGAGACTTTGGAAACTGTGAGCCCCCAAATACATTTTTTCTCTTCTAAATTTGTTCTTGTTGGGTCTTTTGGTCACAGCACTAAAATCGATGACTACAACAGAACTTCATGTATCTTCCCCTTATATCACCTGTCTCCACATTTTCCATACTTGATGTGTGTGTATACACACACACACACACACACACACACACACACACACAATGTTGGTGCAATGGCTGAGGAGGCAAAGCAACAGTCTGCCAATGGACAAACAATTCCCCAACTACCTCTTGTATTTGTCTAATGTTTTACAGAACAAGGTAAAATTGACATTTAGATTTGATGCTTCCTATGACTTCTAAAGAGGGGCTGATGAAAAGGGTTCTCTATAACATGGACTAAATAAAACAGAAAGATGTAAGACAGGAAGCATGACCAGAAGCAAAGGAAGTAAGGAAATTTCCTCTATTTAGTTTTGTTCCACAATAAATGTTAGGGCAGGCTGGGGATCAGAGGAACCCTACTTACTGAGCTGAAAATCAAGAACACTGATGAAAGATTGGAATTGTCCCAGATGGTCATACTGATCTGGGATGAGTCCAGGATTCTGAGTCCAGGATTTGTGTGTGAGGACACCTCTCACTCCAATCCATCTGTTTCTCAATAAATAATTGATGATGGTTTGAAAATGGCATTGGTTAAGTCCCTTGCTCACTCTGAATCTCATCTTTAAAATGATGGCATGGGCAGGATGATCTATGAGATTCCTCTCACGCTAACATTCTAAAATTCTATTATTTTTATAACATAGTTGGGACAAGCACACATATCTCCTAAATTCTCATTCTGGGTTCATTTTCTGCACTCCTTGCAGTGCCTCCGTAGGCTCTGTGAAATTCCCCAAGGCAGTGATGGATGAAGATGGCAGGGAGAATGGATGGTGTTCATCTTACTCTGTCTACGTCTGGTGTTGAGTGATGGCAGGACACACGTTGCTCGAGATCTGATGATGTGAAGGTAGGAATAGGTTGGCCTCTATTATTTAGTGATAATAGTGGATGGTCTGCAATCTATTCAGACCTGTCGAAGCAACACCAAGTAAGTCATCACTTGCTCTGAACAGTTTTCTAAGCCTGGTTAATATCCTTAAGAGGTAAAGCCAGGTGCTGCCTTTGTGGGGGATACTGAAATCATAACACTCCTAATTGTTTTAAAACTAAGTTTTAAAGAATAAAATGAGTTTCAAGTGATATTGAACTCTTTAGTAAAGCCTTGCAGTTACATTCATGCCTTGAGTGCTTAATAGTAATTTAACCTTTGTTAGAATATATATCTTGCTAAATTTGTCTTAGGTCTTTGGTCTGGTTGTGAATTTTCCTGAGATTTTAAATAAATTAAAACTTTGTTTCAAAGCTCAATTTTTTTTTCAAGCATCATCATAATTTATTTTTTAGAGTTTAAATTTTTTATCTGTATAAAATTTACTTCAATATAGGTAGTAGGGTGGAGGAAATTGTCTTAATTTTTTCCCCAAATGGTTACTAGTTATGTTAGTTCCACTTATTGAATACTCTTTTCCTCACTGGCAGAAACATATAACTTTTGTACTAAATTATGGTGTATTGACAGGAATTTTTCTAAATTCTGATTAATTCAGCTAGAGAAAATTTATGGTACCCCAATCCCTAGTCTGAGGGATCCTAGCTTGGACCAAGACCTGTTAACAGATATGAATTTCAGTATGAAAATTCAAGTGAGCAAAGATGTAACTTTATTTCCTTACAACTGAACAGTCTAATCTAGTTGACCTTTTGAGCACCTGTGTCCATTCTGAGACAGAGTAGTCAACTCAGTCAATTCAAGGAATCTCGTTGATCTAAGCTCTGGGGACTAGAACAAGTAGCTTCTTTCACCCAAAATTTGGTGAAGGGAACGAACTGGTTGATAGCCATCCTCTGTCTTCTGCTGGTACCTACAAGGTGTAATTCAATCTGTTTGGTCCCTATCATTGTGCAGTGGCATGTGTAGATATCCTGCCATGGGCCTTAATTTTCTAGTTCTGAGTAATTGTGCCTGGGTTTCCAGGACCTCTCTTAGCTCATCTAGCTTCCATGCTTTGGCTATAGTATAAATTTTTGTTCAGATCTTTGGATCTTGATATTTTTTTTATTGGTTGTTCACAACATTACAAAGCTCTTGACATATCATATTTCATACATTAGAATCAAGTGGGTTATGAACTCCCATTTTTACCCCAAATACAGATTGCAGAATCATATCGGTTATACATCATATTTTTACATACTGCCATATTAGTGACTGTTGTATTCTGCTACCTTTCCTATCCTCTACTATCCCCCCTCTCCTCCCCTCCCATCTTCTCTCTCTACCCCATCTACTGTAATTCATTTCCCTCCATGTTTGTTATCCCATTCCCCTCATAACCTCTTATATGTAATTTTGTATAACAATGAGGGTCTCCCTCCATTTCCATGTGATTTCCCTTTTTTTCTTCCTTTCCCTCCCACCTCATGTCTCTGTTTAATGTTAATCTTTTCTTCCTGCTCTTCCTCCCTGTTCTGTTGCAAATCAAAACCACCCTAAGATACCACCTCACCCCAGTAAGATTGGCAGCCATGATGAAGTCAAACAACAATGAGTGCTGGCGAGGATGTGGGGAAAAGGGTGCTCTTGTACACTGCTGGTGGGACTGCAAACGGGTGCGGCCAATTTGGAAAGCAGTATGGAGATTCCTGGGAAAGCTGGAAATGGAACCACCATTTGACCCAGCTATTGCCCTTCTCGGACTATTTCCTGAAGACCTTAAAAGAGCACACTACAGGGATACTGCCACATCAATGTTCATAGCAGCACAATTCACAATTGCTAGACTGTGGAATCAACCCATATGCCCTTCAATAGATGAATGGATAAAAAATGTGGCATTTATACACCATGGAGTATTACGCAGCACTAAAAAATGACAAAATCACGGAATTTGCAGGGAAATGGATGACACTAGAGCAGATTATGCTTAGTGAAACTAGCCAATCCCTAAAAAACAAATACCAAATGTCTTCTTTCAAAGTTCAATTTTGAAAGAATAAATGAACCTGATTTTGTGCAATGAGAGATGAAGTCTGTTAAATTAGGAATGTTCAGTATTTTTAACATTAACAAAAGTTTGTGCATAGAATATTTGATGTTAAAGTTTTTAATTTACTTTTATTATTAATTAGAAAATTGCAATTGTATACATTTATGGGGGTGGGCAATGGAATCAATGTACATGTATGTACTATGGAATGATTAAGTCAGGCTAGTTACCTAAATGATAAGCATGTCAGAGAATACCCATATAAGAACAATTAAAATCTATTCTTTCAGCAACTATGAAATATACATTATTAAGTATATGAGGGGCTGGGGATGTGGCTCAAGTGGTAGCGCGCTCGCCTGGCATGCGTGCGGCCCGGGTTCGATCCTCAGCACCACATACAAAAAAAAAAAAAACAAAGATGTTGTGTCTGCCAATAACTAAAAAAAATAAATAAATATTAAAAAAGTATCTCTCTCTCTCTAAAAAAAAAGTATATGATATTATTGCTTATAGTCAGCATGCTGTACAATAGATTGCTAAATCACTAGAATAGATACTCTATCTAATTGAAACTTTGCTCCTTTGCCTAACATTTCTCCTTTCTCTAACCCCCTTCCTCTGCCACCTACCAGACTCTGGTAAACACCATTTTACTCTCTGCTGGAAAATTTACTTTTTAGGTTCCACATATAAGTGAGATCATGTGGTATTGGTCTTTTGTGCCTGTCTTATTTCACTTAGCATTATACCCTCTAGGTTTATCTACGTTGTTGCAAAGCTTATTTTATTTAGCATAATATCCCCCAAGTGTAACTATGTTGTTGCAAATGACAGAAAAATTAAGGCTGTAAATTTACTTCTAGGTTCTTTTATTCAGCTTTATTAGGTCCTTTGATAGGTCACAAAATCATTTTCATTCATTTTCTAAATATTGTCTAATTTTCATTATGATAATTCAGATACTTTTGTCCCCAGGGCAAAACTTTCAGAGTTGCTTAAATCTCATTCATTATTTACATTAGAATTATTTATCTATACAGTAAGTATTTGATATGTTCTCAACATGATACTGTTATGTTCATCTAAATGCTTTCCACATGTTAATTCATGCCATTATTACATACATTCAGTGAAGTAGGTTTTATAATTAGAATCATTTTATAGATGAGGAAGCTGAAAGAGAGCTTAAAGCTTGTGCTAAACCTAAATTAGTAAGAGAATCAGAATCTTTAGGTAGGAAATTTGTTAATTACCATAAAATTGTTTTGAAAAATGCTTATTCATACCCATTTGCCTAAATCGCTCAACACAGCCGTTGAATGAGTAAGGACATTGGTTTTCAAGGGCTGCTATAACAAAGCGCCCCAAACTGGGATGGTTCAAAACAACCGTGACTTAGCATCTTGTAGTTCTGGAAGCTAGAAATACAAAACCCAGGTGCTGGCAGGGTCACGTTCTCTGAGACTCTGGGACATAATCTGTCCTATGCAATTGTCTTAGTTTCTGGTGTTGTGGGCAACCACTGGTATCCTTCCATCACATCTTACATAATTCTAATCCGGATCCCATCTTCCTGTGGCTTTCTCCCCTTTGGGTGTGTCTACGTCTCTTCACCTCTTCATTCATAATTAGTCATCTTAACTACACTACATCAGCAAAGACCCTACTTCCAAATAAAGGTACAGTCATAAGTACTAGAGCTTATTCAAATGTATTTTTTGTATGATGTGATTTAAACCATAACAGTGAGATTGACATAGGATAAATTTACTCACAGTATTTTTAAATCACTTTTTAATGGAATCCATCTTAATGCTTAATCAGATTGCCCTGGGTTCGCTTTCAAACTAATTTACTAGCCATACGAATAGCATAAATTACTATATTTTTCTAAGCTTGAATTTCTCTATATGTAAATACACAATGATAGTATTATCTACCCTAAAGAGGTGTTAAAAGAGTTAAAGGGCAAACTCACATGGCTGAGGAGGATGTAAACTACTTCAGTATAATGATTACAGAGAGAAATCAACTTAGCACAGGAACAAGATAAAAGCAGAACATTCAATATACCAACATTATTTTATTTGTCTGTTTATCTACAAATGAATGAGAACTTTAAGATTTGTATGTATTACATGGTAATTTTTAAGATAGTAAATTAGGTTTGGGGTAACACATGGATTTTTTTCTGTACTTTTCTATGTATCTTAAATATTTCAAGTATTTAAAAAAGAAAAAGTAAAATGTGTACTAGAGAGAAATATCATTGTATTAATGTCCCAAGCCAACCCAAATTATTTCTGTTCATTTAAAAAATATCTGTGGATTAAAAAAGCTAGTGAATTACTTTTTAACAACTATTTTTAAATTGTTAAAGTAATAAATGTTCAGGATTATAATTTGAATACTAAAGTACAAAGTGAAAATTAACTCTTTAAATTCTCTATCCCTTGGCATATATATACCACTCCCTAAATGATGAACTATGATTAAAATAAGAAGTATTTTTTGTATTCTTCCATTATATATATATACATACATACATACATACTTTGGCCATATTTTAAAATTCATAGAGAATTATTTGGTTCATATTAGAGATTGTATGCTATTACCTTTATGAGTATAATTTATTTAACCCTACCCCTATTAATTAATGCTAAGTTGGTTCTATTTTTCTCTAATTATAATCAACAATGAAGTGAATATTATTTCTTCACACATTTCTGAGGCTTATTTTTAATTTTGATAAAATACTGATTGCCAAATTATGAGGCCATATTTTACCTTGTTGAGTCACTTGGATGGAAAAAGAAAAAAAAATAAATAAAGCAATTCATGCCTTCCCACCAAGTAAGTTCAAAGTAGCAGGTTGAGTATCTATCATTTGAAATGCTTGGCATGAGAACTGTTTCAGATTTTAGAGGCCTTTTTGGATGTTTGGATATTTGCATAGATTTTACTGGTTGAGCACTGATACTCAAAAAGTTTGGGATTTTGGGGCACTTTGGATTTTGAATTTTCAGATTATGCGTGCACAGATGGTATTGATTTTTAAACATGTACACTATTCCAGACTTTCTACTTAGATTTCTAACCTAAACCTCTGGAGTCATTATTATCTTCAGCATTGCCTAGGTAATGCTGTGAGAGTGGTGAAGGAAATCAGGTAATATGGGACAAGTAGTCAGTGGGTGAACTAGAATGCAGGCCAGGTACCTCTCCTTTCCATCCCCCAGGACAGATTGCAGACTGGTAGCTTTGGAAGGAACACAGGCAACCAGGGAAGTACATTTCTGTCAAGGCTTCCCTGAATTCTTGCTCCTTTGATGTACCCAACTTTGAAACAAGCTTCACTTGATCTCTTCCTTCTTCCCAAGCCCTGGCCCAATTCCAGATTCTGGCCCTTTTTGTCCTTAGAAAGGGAACTACAAAGAGACGTCTGCTAGTTTAGCAGGTGAGTATTGAGTCAGCCTTTTCTCAATGGGAGGTCTCACGAGAAAGGGCTACTTCAATTTTCTTTCCATATTGCAAGTCATTCTAACGCTGGCTGGTTCTTATTTCCCCAGTCACTAGTTTCCTGACTTGATCATTACTCTACTCTTGTCTAGAGCCCTGTGTCCTAAGGACAAGAGCTTCTGTCACCAAATTGGTTTCTCTGCTTAGTCAATTCCCCATACCTGGCCCAGTTTCATTTCCCTCCCTCATACATGGTGCTGGTCCTGCCCCTGCAATCTATAGTCATGAAGTTAGGTCACAATTACCCTATTTACTAATTTAATAATACAAATATTTTAAGGTAATGCTATCCCACTTGGACCAAGGTATTAAAAGATGGGTAAGAGATGGGTATTTCAGTACTGACTCTTCTATTTCCTCAGTATATTATGGCTTCTGGATTTCTTTCATTTGTTAAAAATAAAATGAATGATTCCAACTCCTTGTTTTTAAAACAAGTGGATACTTGTAACTTTAAGTAAAGGTTACTTGTACAAAAAGAATATTAGATATGAATGGAGATGAGTTCCATTCAAGTTCCTTGAGGGCTTCAACAAACTCTTAACTTACATATCGTTAGAGCTGCCACTCATAAGTTGGTCCGGTCAGCAGGTAGCTCCAGAATTTCTATAGAGAAGAAGCTTATGGATGATAGGAGGGCACAAGGCTCATACAGAAACTATTTTCCTAATAAGCATTGCTTTTATTTTATGTCACAGATTAATAAACCTAATAAACCTAAAAAAGTTTTCTAACTATTCCTCTAATCATGCTCTGTACGTAATTAAGAAAATGTCAGTTTTTCATGTAAAGCAGTATTATTACTATTATGATTACAATAAATCCTATGGAGACTGCAGAAAACTTAGAAAGTTAAAGTCATATTCTCTAGCCATTCTTTGGAAGACCACAAGGACCAGCATCTACACCTCCAAAATGCAATGAAAGAGTGGTATTCCGCAGTTCTTATTCTGTAGCAGGGTGACAGATGACAAGCGGGAGTACGTGATCCCAATTACTTCAACAATTCTTTGATTTATTCAGATACACAATTTTGGAAGGTCTGTAAGCCTGTCTTTCAAAAATAACACCTGGCTTGACATTCCAAACTCATGAGATAAGCAAGGAAGCAGTGGAGAACTCGGTGCTGTCTAGACACCAAGTAAGAAGAAATGTACAAAAATCAACTGCTCCAATATGCAACAATAATTGTTGTCACAACTTATTATAGGAAGTAAACAAGTAAAAATAGAAAGATCAGAGCCCCTGACCTCACCCCCACCAGGCATAAAATATTCCCTTTTATGATTGTTTCCTAATTCCTTTGGGTTGGAAATATATGCCATTTCCCTGGTTAATAATAATGTAAAATATTTATATAGCACTGAAACCTACAAGCTGACCCTACTGTGAGATTTTTGCATTTAATAAATAATTTGTTCTTCCCCCAAACTCTACTGATAGGTTGCAATTTTATTTATATCATTTTAAAATGAGATGAAAACCAAAGAAATATCCTGCCCTGTCATAGCACTGCAAGTTGTAGACCCAGGAACTGAACCTAAATACTGTGACCCCAAAGTTCTGTAATTGCCCACTCCACTTCACTCCAATGGTTCTCAACAGAAGGGCAGGGTAAAATAGAAAACGCTGGTTTCCTAGGTGTGCATTTATCATCATGCTAAGTATGTGAATTGGGTTTTCACTCAGTCAAAGGCATAGTTCCCGTAAATACAGGATAGGAACACTAGAGTGAAAAAACAACAGGATCTTGCCATGGAGAGGTGAACAGTGTTTGCAGGGAGTAACTACCATAAATTTCCATCGTGACAAACTGTAACAAAGGTCATATTATATCAGGGGCTATAGGAGAAGTGTGTTGAAACTATGATGAGATACTGGGCATGATTCCTCACCAGAAGTTTTAAAAAATTGTACCTTTAATTGATATGTTGTATTAATATGAGAAAATTATTATATTTTATCTGTAAGGGCAATTTTCACCTCAATTTTGGTGATCTGTTTGTGGCTTATTTTTTGCCCATTTAAAAAATAACTGAATTGTGGTTGGTTTCTTTCTTATTTTTCAAAGTTCTTTGTTTTACATAAGTTAATTTTTAGTGCGGTCTGCTGAAAACACAGTCTCCACTTGTCAATTTTTCATGGTGCATATGGAACTTTTATTTTTCATAATTACTAAAGAATTTTGCTTTTCTCTGAATTTGGAGGAATTCAACCATTATCAGTTTTCTTATATGGTTTTATGTTATTTTTTACATTTAAATACCTAATTCATTAGGAATTTATCCTGGTATGTAATGTGAGGAATGGATCCAACATGATATATTTAATACAAACATTTACTTACCTCAAAACCACCTATCACAAAATCTATGATTTTACCCACCGATACAGAAGTTGCTTTATTGCATGCAAGATTTCTACATACAGGAATTCTAAATAGATTTTTAAATACCATCAATGTGCCTGTCTAATCTTATGCCAATGCTACATTGCTTTAAATATAAAGGATATGCGATATATTTTAATCTAGGTAGAATCATTTACCTCTCATTACTCTGCTTCAAAGTGTTTTTCTGATTATTTGTGTATATGCAAAATAATTTTTTTTCTTTATTTATATTACAACTTATGTTTAATTCAAAGTCCTCATTCTTTAGGAATGCTGCTGTTGCTCCTAAGTTTTAAGAGCTCATCGGAGCTAAGATACTCTTCTGCTTCTGCTCTTGAGTGATATGACAAGCAAGAATACTCTGATTTCTACATTTCTCTATTTCGAGGACATAGATATACACATTTACTCTTGAGATAGTCCATGTTCATGTCCACAAGCCTCCTTCAAATCTGTTGTCATCTTTCCACTCTGACAAGGGCAGAATGAAGAATACACATCTTTGGGCAGCTTCTACCTCACTATAATGGCAAAGGAAACTGCGTATCTACCTAGGGCTCTGCCTACCTACATCCACATATAGACACACTTTACAATCACTGTTGCTTCATTTGTGTTTGTTTTTGTTGTTTGCCTCCTTCCTCCACCCTTGGAATATCCTGTTGTGGAATCAGGTCTCCAGTCCCACTTTCTCAAACACCCTCCAATTTTCCTCTTTTTCACTCTTTCTCTCTTTTTCCTCTTCATACATATGATTTCTTTGCTATCGTGGTTATAAATAGACATGGCATACCACTTCCTCTTTTCTTCTTCTCCCAACCATTTTTTAAAAAGTCTCTCAAAATAACAAAAGGAATTTAAAACTTTTGGAACACAAAATCCAAAGGCTTTAGGCTCCTTTTTTCTTTGTCTCCTGTCATATACTTTCACCAAAATGATAAGCACAGAGTTAAACATTTTTCTTGAATGGAAAAAAAAAAGGGTAGGGGACAGAAATGCATGCAATTATTATTTCTTGTAGCAGTAGAGAAGTGTGACGCCCCCCCTCCCCCTACTCAGGAATAAAAGGCAACAGAAATGTCCAATAGTAGGATTCACATGATGGACTCAGCATACAAAGACTTCACAGAAGCAATGATAAATATCTTCAAAGAACTAGGGAAGCCATACTTCACTAAGTAAGAGAAGGTAAGTTGGTCATGTCATGGTTAAAACTATCAATAAATATATAGAAATTATAAAAGAAAAACTAATGTTAACTCTATAAAGTATTATAATTAGAATGAAAAAAAATCACTAGATGGATTCTGGTGAATAAATTTGAACTGGCAGAATAAAGTATCAACAAACTTGAAGGTAGATTGATAGATTATACAGTCTGAAAGCAGAGAAAAATGAAGAAAAATAAACAACCTCAGAGAAATGTGAGACATCATTAAGCATGCCCATGTAAATTTAGAACCAGAGAGGAGAAGGAGAAAATAGCATAAAAATATGAAAATAAATATAATGTCAGAAAATTTCCCCAAACTAATGAAGTTCAACAAACTCTAAGTAAAATAAGTTTAAGGAGATCTAAATCTATCACATCACAGTGAAAATGCTAAAAGACAAAGAGAAAGAGAAATTTTTGTAAGCAGCAAGAAAAAAAAATGAGTCATCACATATAAGGAATTCACTAATAAGAGAGCTGACTTCTAACCAGAAATCATAGAGGTCAGAGCCAGTGAAATGACACATTTAGCCCACCAAAATGAACAACACCAATAACAAAGGCTCTTGTCATGTGAAAGTATCCAGAAAACTGTGAAAATACACTGATGGCAGACTTTCTTTTTAAGAGAGATAATAAAGGAAGTTCTTCAACCAGAAAGCAAGTGATGGCAGACAAGTATTTGAATCAATAAGGAAAAATAGGAATACCAGTAAAGGGAATTATGTAATTATAGGAAACAGAGCATCAGGTTTTCTCACATTTAACTAATTTTGAAAGCAATTGTATAAAATAATATGTATATGATTAAAATAGTCCAATGACATTCAAGTTTTTCTCAAACTACTTTAACTACCAAATCTTTGATATTTGTGCTTTTATGCCAGCTGATCTCAAAATATTCTGACATAAAAGTAGGTGGAAACAATGGTTTATTGGAATAAGAAAACAACACCGATCTATAGAAAAAATAAAACCAAAAGAATGAATAAGAATATTTCCAGGTGTAGTGGTACACGCCTATAACCCTAGTGTCTGGGGAGACTGAGGCAGGAGGATTGTGAATTCAAAGCCAGCCGTAACTACTTAGTGAGGCCCTAAACAGCTTAGTGAGATATCCTGTCTCTAAATAAAATATAAGAAGGGCTGGGGATGTGGCTCAGTGGTTAAGCAATCCTGGGTTTAATCCCTGATACCAAAATATATTAATATGCATTTTCAATATCCATATGGTCTCTTTTTATTTAATTTAAAAGACTTTAAATTACATACAGCAATAATTACAACAATATATTGTTGGATTTATGATATATGCAGCTATAACACATATACAAACAATCACATTAAAGAGCACAAAAGTAAAAGCAAAAAAAATTTGCAGAAATAATCTTTCTCTTTCTTCTAAGGATCAAGTTAGTTTAGATCTGGAGTAGATTCTGATAAACTGTAATCTATGGTCAGACCTACATCAATAACCAAGAAAATAACTCATAAAAATAGCAAAGGATTATTAAAGGCATTAAGTATTACAATAAAATATGTTTATTTAATCAAGTGAGAACAGCAAAGGAAGAACTGACAAAAATGACATGAGACATATAGGAAGCAGAAAGTAAAATGTCCAATGAAAATTAAACTACATCAATGATAGCATTAAATTAAATGAATTAACCAGTCTAATATAAAGGCAGAGACTACTACAACTGAGGGAAAATAACCATCTGCTATCTACAAAAGAGCATTTTTGTAGAATATGCTATCTACAAAATACACACTTTAGATTAAAAGATATAAATGTGTTGAAAGTAATTTTTTTAAAGGAAAAAACACATAATAAATATAAGAAGCATAAGAAAGCTGGAGTGAGTATAGTCATGGAGAAAATATACTTCAGACAAAACAATATTATTAGAGATATAGAAGAAAATGTTAAATTATTAAAGAGATAATCATTCAAAAAGATACAAAAATTATAACTATATATTTGCCCAGCAAGCTGCAAATCCCAAGAAACAAACACTGGCACAACTAAAGGGATAATTAGACAACTCAAAAATAATAGTTTTACTAAATCCTGATCACTAACAGAGAATAAGTAGACTGAAGATAAAGAAGAAATAGAAAATTTGAATAACACCATAAACCAATTAGGCCAGGTGACCCTTATAAAGGGTTTATGTAGAACATTTACCTGCATAAACAATATTCTAGGCCATAAAACAAGCTCAATTAGTTTTAAAATGGATATACTATTTTATTTTCTTTTGTTTATTTTTTTTTGTAAAACAAGAAAGAAGAGCATTAATAAAAAGTGAAACGTGCATGCTCAACAAAGAGGAATGCAGGTATATCTCAAAGAGTGTGAGAATCCCCTAGATTTAAAATTGACAAGAATTAAATTTATATAAAAGTATTTTTCTTATCATAAAATAATAACATGAGAAATAAATATAAGTAAGAAAATTGAGAAATTTACAAAAACATGGCATTAAATAATTCCTAAGTAACCAATGACTCAAAGAACAAAATCATAGGGAATTAGAGAATATTTGGAGAGCAATCACTGTAAAGACACCATATACCAGATCTACAGAATGCATTTAAATCAGTGCTTAGAGAGAAAAGTATAGCTGCAAACACTTATATTAAATAAAGCCAAATTTTTCTTGTTTTTAAAAAAAAATAATTAACTAATCTTCATTTATTAACTGCAATGAAAAACTAATGAGAATTTAATGAAATAGATAATAAAAATAAAAAAAAATTATTGAAGTAGACAGTTGGTTCTTTGGAAATTCCAACCAAATTGACAAATATTTAGCTAGACGAATAAGGAAAAAATAGAAAATTCCAATAATCAAAATAGGGAATGAAAAATATACAGTGCTGCCAACTTTATAGAAATAAACTAGATTATAAGGTTGCTATGAACAAATATATACCAAATATTAGGTAATTTAGATAAAATGAAAAAATTTCTGGAAAGACAAAAAATATCAAAACTGACTCAAGGAAGAAAGAAAAAAATGTAAAAATATTTATAACAGTAGAGATTGAATTAGTGATCTAACCATTACCCATAAAGAAAAACTCTTAAACAGTTTCACTGATGCATTCTACCAAACATTTAAAGAATTAATAAAAACTTTTCTAAAATATTTCACAAACTCTTCTTTAAAAATGGTAGAGAAAACAGTCTACAGGGCTAGCATTATCCTCATACCAAAACCAGAGAAGGACATCACTAGAAAACTACAGGCCAATTTCTCATAAGAATATAGAAAGAAAAATCTTCAACACAATATGAGCAAACTGAATCCAGCAATAGGTAAAAAGATAATACAGAATGAGTAAAAGAGATTATTCCAGAAATGCAAGGTGGTTTAATACCTGAAAAATCAATGAATATAATATATAACATTAATAGAATAAAAATTTTAAATTGCAAGGTTATCTCAATAGATAAAGAAAAAATTGACAAAACCCATACTTACAATACAAAAATACTGTAAAATTATTTTTAGAAGGGCTTGTCTATAACTTGATAAAGGAATCATCATAGATAATAGAGAATGGTGGTCTATAAAATTTAAAAAGAGATATCTATTCCTTTCATTAATATTCTACATTGTAATATAGGTGCTAGTAAGGGTAATTTAGAATAAAAATGAAATTTTAAAAGTTCAATTGTAAAGTTAGAAATAAGCTACTTCTTTTTATATATAACATCTTATGTTCAGAAAATCATAAGAAATTCACTAAAAAATTACTAAAACTATTAAGTGAGTTCAGCAGAATTGTAGGGTACGATGTTAACACACAAAATGAATTATATTTCTATACAAAAATAAATATATTCTTCTACATTAACAGTGAATAATCTGACAAGAAAATTAAAAATCTATTCTTTTTACAAGAGCATAAATAGAATAAAATACTTAGAAATAAGTTTCAAGAGAAAATGCAAAGCTTATACTCTGAAAACCACAAGACATTACTACTGAAAGTAGTTGTAAATATCAAAAGAAATGAAAATGTATCCATATTAATGGAGCAGAGGGTTAATACTGGTAAGATGGCAAACTCTCCAAATTGATCTATGGGTCTAATGCAATCCATACTAAAATCCTATGTTTTTATTTTGTTTTGGTTGTGAGAGAAAAATTGACAAGTTAATTCTAAAATATCACTTAGCAAGGTAATATATCTGCCCAAACAACCCAAAGCAAACTTGAGAAAATAGAGTATTGTTGGAAAGCTTACAACCTTCTGATTTTTGAAACTTGCTACATTGCTATAATCATTATGACAGTGTGGTACTATCAGAATGAGAGATATGTATGTCTCAATGAAAGAGAATTAGTATTTCAGAAATAGATTCTTATACTTTTGGTAGGGGTGGCAAGACAATTTAATGAATAAAGTTTCTTCAACAAATGAGGCTAAAAAACCTAGATATTCATATGTAAAAAATGAATTTGGAAATTTGGACCTCATTTCACATCATATACAAAACTTAATTCTAGATGCATCACAGACTCAATATATGAGTTACAAATCTAAAACTTTCAGAAGACATCAGAGGAATAAATCTTCATAACCACAGGTTGGGCAATGGTTTGTTAGGATGACATCCAAAGTACAAATAATAAAAGAAAGGTAGACAAATTGAACTTCATCAATATTAAAAACTTTTATGCTTCAAGAGATATCACCAAGAAAGCATAAGTAAACACAGATAATGGAAGAATACACTTGCAGGTCATGTATTTAATAAAGGACTTGTATCTAGAATTTATAAAGAACTCTTACAATTCAATCATGAAAGAAAAATAACCCTATTAAAAGTTGTTAATGGATTCTAATCAACATTTCTCCAAGGAAGACATCCAAATGGTTAGTAAGCACATGAATATGTCATCAGGGAAATAAACTCAGAGGCACACAGAGACCACTTCCTCTATACACATTGCAATAAAAAGATAGATATTAACAAGATCTAAGATGTGGCACTAAGATCCCTATATATCCCCTATATATTTATCATTGGCAGGAATATAAATTAGTTCCAATATTTTGGAAAATAATTGAGCAGTTTTGCAAAGGTTTAAATAAAGGGTTACTATGTGGCCAAGCAATACCACATCTAGGATGGAACTGGTAAATTCAAGATAAATGAAAATATATGCTGTCATAACAACTCGTACGTGATCTAGTATAGTGTAGTACAACACGTGTGAACCTGGGAAATATCATGCTAAGAGAAAGAGGCCAGTTATAAGAGAACACGTATTTGTTCTATTTATATTAAATTCCTGCAGTAGGTAGATCTATAGGGACATAAAGCAGATAATTGGTTTTCTAGACCTGGTGGGATGAGAAAGAAATAGTGATTGTAAATGGATATGAGGATTCATTTTGGAATAATGAAAATGGTATAGAATACTGTGATGGTTGTGTAACCTTCAGACGGTGCTAAAAACCATTGATTTATACACTTCAAAGGAGAATAAGTGAATTGTGTGATGAATGAACATCTCAATGAATAAAACGTTCAGAGGGCCTAGGCCATTCTTGCTCCATCTGAGTTTGCTCCACTTGCATGGACTTAAAATTTCCAAACCACCTCCTAATTTGGATTCTTTTCCCACATTGGCCCACAAAATGTTTCACAGTCTTAAAAGATATCTTTGAAGATGTCAGTTCGTTTTTGATGAAATGGAAGATCTCTGTTCTCAGAGCCATTTGATTCCCTTTGACTTCCCTCCATCTCCTCCTACAGAGTTGCTGATACCCTACAAGACCTATTAGTGTTTTATCCATGCTCACTTGAACAATTTTTGTGGTAGTATCTCATCATCTAGTGTTTTCATAGAAGTTTTATGGAGGGTCCTTTTTTTTGTTTACTAAATCGGTCTTCTGTTTTCTGGAACTGGATTCGAAAAGTTTTCAAATCTATTTTTTTTTCCTTTCTGAATTTTTAAGAGAATGGGTCATGTCAAAAAAGCTCTATGGCATTGCATGAATCTAAGTGACCCTTTGGCCTCCATCTTTTAGGCAATAAAAGGCAGAAAGTAGGCTGACAACCTGCTTAACTCAAAGTAAACATATTCTCAACTTGGTTGTGAATCAATCTAGACAGTTGAAGAGGAAGAACTCCTCAGAGAGTAGAGTGAAGGACCAGACAAAGCAATGGACTGGAAGCGCTGGGAGGTCATAATAAGTACCTAGAAAGATACCGTCTGGTTCCAGAGTATGCAGTACATGCATAATAAGATTTACAGTTGCTGTGGACCAATGTCTGCTATGCATGTCTTTTTTCTCTTTACCAGACAGAAATGTCCCTGTTCTATTGCTCTGTTTTACAAACATGGGAAGATTATTTATATCATTAGTTCACAGACACGTGTGGCCCAAAGAGAGCCACATCTGTAACTGACATAGAGACTGTTGAAGATCCCTTATCCTCAATGAATAGGTCATTGCACATACCCAGAAATTCTAGACTCCACAAGAAATGTATGTTCTGTCTCCCTTATCATGGAAGCACGTTTGGCCATTGGACACTGGCCAAATATTTAGTGACAATAAAAATGAGCTTTGGTAGTCACTAAAGGTATTTATTTATTATGGCTTTTAAGATATTAAAATTCAGAGAAACTGGATGGCAGGGTGTACAGGAACTCTGAAATAAATCTAAAATAATTCCAAAAATTGTTTGCTTGAAATGCATTTATCAAATATGTCTAGTTCTTGTCCCACTCTTGCCACATGACAGGATTGTATTTCTCTACCTTCATAAACTTTTTTTTTTTTTTTTAAACATTTATTTTTTAGTATTTGGCGGACACAACATCTTTGTTTGTATGTGGTGCTGAGGATCGAACCCGGGCTGCACGTATGCCAGGCGAGCGCGCTACCACTTGAGCCACATCCCCAGCCCTCTACCTTCATAAACTTAGGTATGGCCAATATGATTTGCTTTGACTGATAAATGGAGAAATGTGACATATAATAATATATGCATCCAGGTAGAAGCTTTGATAGCCAGTGCCCAATTCACTACACCCACTTATTCTTTTCAGCAACCATTGGGACTATGTTCCAGAGAGTCTCCACCAGGCTGGGATCCTGAAGGCCATGACATATAAATACTCCTGCCTTTCTGCAGTGGACACACAACATAATTAATAAATACGCTTTTAGATTTTTTAAGTCACTAAGGTCATGGGCTCCCTCTTTGTTTTTACTACTAAAGAATAATCTAGCCCCTTCTGACTGATGCAGACACTCACCTCAGAGACTTGTTGTGAGAATGGAACCTGTACTAAACATAAAACATTTAGGACATGAACTAACATATAACATTATATTAAATGGCACTAATAGTAGCTATTATTATAATTATTACAGCTACCCAGCAAAAAATTCCCTGACACATTCAGCAAACTAGTCTCTGGTTAGCAGTCCTAGGTCATCTTTTATTTGGGTGCATATAAAATGTATGCATATAAAAGCACTTTAGTGTTTGATACTACATCTTGTTTATCCTATCTTTGGCTCAATACTAGTTTGTTGAGTGAAATTCTGTGGTCTTCTTGGTGTCAGAGAGGAAAGATAGAGAGGTAATTTTGTAGCATTCCAAATCTACCTGTAAGTCACTTATAGGATGAGTAGAGACCTCAAGACACCTTTATGTTCTCAATGTTATAGACAACTACTTCTATTCAAGGCTTCGGCTCTGTTGGTCACATATACTTGCATTTGGATCTGGCCTCCATCATGAGTATTGTATCCTTAGACATATATATTTAATTTTCTATTGCCCTAATTTTCTCATATATTACATAGGTGAAATTCTATGTACCTCCTAAGGAGGCTCTAAAGATTTAACTAATTATAAATGTAAAGCAACTAGCAGAATATTATTGTATATACAATAAACATCATATTCTTTCTCTTATTCCCTTCTTGTACAGACTCTACAACTGACTTAAACGCCTTTCTTTCTTCTTTGTCTTTCTCACCTCCCTTTTCTTCCATATCAAAATGGCTACTTTAGAAATGAGTAGGTAGAGGGACCCAGAGGACTGCTTCTTCTGTGTTCTGTCCCATCATTTGTCTTAAAGACTCAGCCTTACTAAAAGTTTGTCCATTTATTTTTGCTGTTTGTTCACAGGGAATTGGAGAGGTACCTTAAAATGATACCTAATGAGTTCAGAGAGTAAAGAAAGAAAGTATATCTCTGGGCATTTTTAGGGGCTTGATTTTAGGACTTCTCTCCACAAAAGATACCCAAATCTGCACATGGTCAAGTCCCTTATAGTAAATAGCACAGTATTTGCAAATAACCGTTGCAATTCTTCCATAAATCTTAAATCTCTAGAATATTTATAATACCTGATGCAAGGTAAATGTTATGTAAATAGTTATTATAATATATGGTTTAGGAAACAGTGACTAAAAAGGGTGTCTATATGTGTGCCAGAGTAGATGAAATTTTTTTTTCAGATATTTTAAATCTAAGTTTGGTTAATCTGTAGATGCAGGACCTGCAGATTTGGAGGGTCAGCTGCATGGTATAGTTGTATAGATTTTGTCATTTACTTTCAGTTTTCTACAAGCCACCATTTCCTTTTCTTACCATTGTTTCTAATATTTCAGACTTTCTTGCCATCATTTCTTTTCCTCGTGGAACATATTCTTTAAAATATGTGAAGCTTTGTTTTAATAATGTTTGTCTGTCTAAAAGAGTCTTTATTTATCTTCAATCTTCAAATATGTATGTTTTATTCTCTCTCTCTTTTCCTTTTGGAATTCTAATTACATGTATACGAGACCATTTGGTATTGACCCACAACCCTGTCACTCTGTGAAATTTTCAGTTTGTTTAATACAGAGGGCAAACTGTATGGCAGACATATATCTAAGTAGAGAGCTGGGGATGTAGCTTAGTTGCAAAATGCTTGTCAAGCATGCATTAAGCCCTGGGTTTGATCCCCAGCAAAACACACACACACACACACACACACACACACACACACACACAAATACTTATGTAGATGCATGTGTATATGATAATATATACATATATATTTAGAAAAATCCCAAATACACAAAGCTAAGAAAAATATCTAGCATATAAACAATCTCAACTATGGAAAAACCCAATTTGAGGGTTGAGAACCAGAAATATGTGTACAAATATTCATACCAACATTATCCTTAAGTGCAAAAAAATAGAAACATCTGTCAGTGCATAAACAGATAAACAAAATGTGCTGAATTCATACAGTGGAATATTATTCATTTTCAAAAAGGAACATGTTACTGATACATTATGGGTGGACCTCAAAAATATGCTAAATGAAAGAAGCCAAACACAGACACACACACACACACACACACACACACACAAACTATATCATTTATAACCGTATTTTCCTGAAATATTCTGTAAAGGCAAATCTAGAAAGGAATAATGTAGATTAATGGTTGCTTGGGTCTGGGAATGAGAATGGGCAGTGATCATCAATAAACATGAGAGATCTTTGAGGATAATGAAAATGTCCTAACTGGTTGAAGCTGATGGTTGTACAAGTCTAAATCACCTAAGAATCATTTAATTACACATTGAAAAGAAAAAAAAAAAGAGAGAGAGAGAAGAGACTGATTCAATAAGTGTTCATCTAAATATCAGTTGACACTGAGTACCCTTGTGCTATCTCAGGGATCCAACTAACTGAGGTAATGCAGCTATGTTGGGCTGCTATACTTTCTTAATTTGCACTCCATCCAGACAACACAGGACACACTATTCCTGCCAACGCTCACCATCTTCTCACCTGTTAGATAGCAGTGCATGCCAGATGTTGACTCATTCTCTCTCTTTTAATATATTAAACAACCTTGGGATTAGCAATTATACTGCCATGGGCTCCCAACTTTGTTCTTCAAAGCTGTGATAGCTCTAATCTCATTGGTAGCTATGAGGAGAGTCTTTACCATAGGCATAACTCCTAAGTATCATAGAAAATTTGTCAATGGCTCTTGAACACCAAGGACAGGACAAAATCAACAGAAAGAATTCCTGGACAAAATTCATCCAGGAAGAGAAATCATATTCATAAATTGAAATGTTTGTTATTGGCAAATGTAGAAATTTCTGCTTGTTAGCTTCCCTTTGATTTTTTGGTAATGCTTTTTTTTATTTTTGTAATTTATTTATTTATTCTAATTTGTTATACATGACAGCAGAATGCATTTCAATTCATAGTACACATATAGAGCACATTTTTTCATTTCTCTGGTTGTTCACAAAGTAGAGTCACACCATTTGTGTCTTCATACATGTTCTTAGGGTAATGATGTCCATCTCATTCCACCATCTTTCCTACTCCTTTGCCTCCTCCCTTCCCCTCCCTCCCCTTTGCCCTATCTAAAGTTCCTCCATTCCTCCCATGCTTTCCTCCCCGACTCCCATTATGGATCAGCATCCACATATCAAAGAAAACATTTGGCCTTTGTTTTGGGGGGATTGGCTTCCTTTACTTAGCATGATATTCTCCAACTCTATTCATTTTCCTGAAAATGCCATGATTTTATTCTCTTTTAATGCTGAGTAATATTCTATTGTGTATATATACCACATTTTCTTTTTCCATTCATCTATTGAAGGTCATCTGGGTTGATTCCATAGTTTAGCAGTTGTGAATTGTGCTGCTGTAAACGTTGATGTGGTTGCATCACTGTAGTATGCTGTTTTTAAGTCCTTTGGGTATAAATGGAGGAGTGGGATAGCTGGGTCAAATGATGGTTCCATTCCAAGTTTTCCAATGAATCTTCATACTGCTTTCCAGATTGGTTGCACCAATTTGCAGCCATACTAGCAATTTGTGAGTGTGCCTTTTCCTCCACATCCTCACCAACACTCATTGTTGTTTGTATTCATAATAGCTGCCATTCTGACTAGAGTAAGATGAAGTCTTAGAGTAGTTTTGATTTTCCTTTCTCTAATTGCTAGAGATATTGAACATTTTTTCATATATTTGTTGTTTGATTGTATATCTTGTGAGAAGTATCTGTTTAGTTCCTTGGCCCATTTATTGATTGGGTTATTTTTTTTTTCTTGGTGTTAAGTTTTTTGAATTCTTTATATTCCCTAGAGGTTAGTGCTCTATCTTACGTGTGTGTGGTAAAAATTTGCTCCCATTCTGTAGGCTCTCTCTTCTTTTGCTGAGAAGGGGCTTTTCAGTTTGAATCTATCCCATTTATTGATTCTTGATTTTATTTCTTGCATTATAGGATTCTTGTTAAGGAAGCTGGGGCCTAATGTGACATGATGGAGATTTAGCATTACTTTTTCTTCTATTATACACAGGATCTCTGGTATAATTCTTAGGTCCTTGATATACTTTGAGTTGAGTTTTGTGCATGGGAGATAGGGGTTTAATTTCATTTTGCTGCATATGGATTTCCAGTTTTTCCAGCACCATTTGTTAAAGAAGCTATCTTTTCTCCAATGCGTGTTTTTGGTGCCTTCATCTAGTATGAGACAACTATATTTATGTGGGATTTTTCTGTATCCTCTATTCTGTACCATTGGTCTACAAGTGTATTTTGGTGCCAACATCATGCCATTTTTGTTCCTATTAGATACTGAGCTCCTTTTAAGGTCATCTATCAATTCCTAAGAGAATAGATGTACACCAGTTGTCCATATTGTAAGAACTGCACAAACTCTGAAAAACAACTATCTCATGAGTTATGAGTCTCTATAAAAATGATCCTACCAGAGAATAAAAGAAGAATGAGAATGGATTTTTTTTCCATCTTTTTTTTTTTCAGAAGGGAGATTTAAGGAGTCCATTTAAGGAGTGAGAAAGAATGATATTACCCATGTATATTAAAGATGGGCTCAAGAGATCATGAAGAGCTTGGATACTTCTAGTGATATCTTTTCACATTTTTAAAGTCTATGGGGACCAGGACGCTGTCAAGTTCAAAGCTGTACTGCCAGAACTCAATAGTGTCAAGTACACAGTAATGCTCAATAATGTTTTTAAGGTACAATTGAGCAAAAATCTGAGTAACTTAGAGATGCTTTTAAAGACTTAAATCACTGAGAGAATGTTTCTAAGGCAGATGAGATCTCAGAGTTAAAAGCATCTACAAAAAGAATTTCCAGAGTTCTTAGGGCCTAAACAGGAGAAAGAATCGCATTCTCTTTCTAGCCCACTGTGGATCGTTAAGAACAATATATCAAGGGCCAGCAGAAAACCACGTGAGCATTTCAGATATGTAGGTCCATGATGTCTCTCTTCTTCTAAGGGTTTCATAAGATATTTTGTAGAGTGCAATGCTATGTGGGATAACTGGGCAAATAGACTGTGTGGAGAAGAGGCTACAGTCAAGTGAAATTTTGTTTCTTCCTAAAAGAATACTTGGGTATTTTCAGGATCTAGACACCTCTAGAACACAAGGCATAGCCTACACCATGATGTGGCTTGCAAATGACTTATGTGGAAATCTGTCTAGTTCATCAAAAAAGCTTAAAATGGTCAGAAGAGAAAATATTATTGCCCTGATTTCACAGCTAAGGAAACTGAGACCCAAAGAGATCAAGAACTCTGCCAAGAAGTAGCAAAACTAGAAGATGAACCCAGTTCTCCTAATTCCACATACAACATAGTTTCTTTCTATAATGCACCTTAAAGGGAGACAGAGCAGCTGGCATGCTTGTTTTCCCTTTTATTTGCTTTGTTTGAAGCATTTTTGAGATCAGTCAAAGGAGCAGACTCACCAAGTGTCACAGGTTGTTTATGCTCTGTCTATGTCACAGAATAATAAAGAACCTGAACATCAGAACAAGAAAAGACATACAGTTCTTTGGTGCCAGGCTCCACAGTTTGCTGGTAAGGAATAGTAGCACAGACCTCCCGGCAGAAGAGAATAAAGCAACACTAACCTCAGAGGTCAACCAAAATGGTGGCTGGTTCCCCAATGTTCCTCCACAACTCCAACATTCTAATACAGAAGGTAAGTGGCACTTGTTCTCTGGAGAAAAATGAAATTAAACATCTATGTTAGTATTTTCTATTTTTTATATGACTATTTACCTACATTGTAAATAATTGCATTGTGCTGTCTTTTAAGACACAGCCTAAGTAGAATGCCTCATTCACTAATTCCAGAAATTACAAATGCAAATTCTAAGTGAGAATTTCATGAGCAAAGCAAAACCCTCATCAAGCATGGCTAGGGTTAAGCATAATGCTAACCCAATATGTATTCAATAAAAATGCAAATATAGCAAAATAAAATTAATCTTCAAAAATATTTGTGAAAGTACTATTAAAAGTAATATTGGAAATAACATCACCTTTGAACAGAATTGGAGCTTGCAAAACCATTTTTCTAAACATTAAAATCTTAAATGATGTGAACCTAAGAGAACTGCAGCCTAACAAGGTTTAGTTCTATATAAACACTCTAATTGCACTGCCCTGTGGGTTTGATTCCCTTAAACTCTAAGGTTTCCAACAGAAGTAATGGTCAGGTATATTTTTATTTTTATTTAATTTTTTTGTGATTCTTCTTTTTTTTTTTGAAGCAAACTTTTGCTTTCTGAAAATCCTTCTGCATATGCAACACTACTAATGATGTACTTCAAGAACGAAATGGAATTGATAGGGAAGGGATGGCCAAGGAAGGGGTGCCATTTTGTATGTCATAATCTATCACAAATCAAAATGGATAAAGATTTATTTATCTGTAGAATAAAGAGGTGGACTTGGGTACTCCCAGGAATCCTCCAGTTCTCAAGTTCAAATGGCTATGATTGAAGATAAACATTGGTTCAATCAAGTGACACCAATTTGTTGGGCTCGGTGAGAAATACTAAGCAGAATCAGTATCTTACCATAGGGTTTATTTTTAAAACACAGAAACCTCTGCACTGTCTCTAAACTGTCAGATAATTTTCATTTCTTTTAAGGTCACTGCAAAGCCACAAAATGAAATCTCATTTAATTCATAGCAGCAGATGCAGTTGTTGTCTGAATTCACTTATTTGTTTTCAGAGCTGAAAATTTCTTACACTTAGGATGCAGTGAAAGTTCCCTTTGATATCTTCTGTACACCTCACTAGTTGCAAATTCTTGACAAAGAGGAAAGATAATAAACTAAAAAAAAGTAAAGGAAGAACACTCAACCTCCAAAAAATCATAAAAGGCAATCCAGTAATTTTAATGTCACTATATAAATAATGACTTGTATATTGATCATACTGTGTTGTTGCATTGATTAGGATCAAACCTTGCCTTGTTGCAATGAAACCAAGTTCTACAAGTAAGCAGCAGTTTCAGCTATCAGCTATATTAATTTACAGAAAAATACAATGTCTAGGGGAAAATGCACATACTTATTTTTAATAAAACCAGACCTAATATAACTCTTGATCCTATCAAGTTTCAAGTAGAAATTAGTCTTGTAATTAAAATAGTTGACATTCGAATGGAATTTGTGTTGTGCTGATCCCTAAGTGCTTTACATATATTAAGCCTCACAACACATCTATGACAGCAACATAACTTTTATTCTCATTTTACTCATGGATAATACTTAGAATTTTACTTGACTAAATAATGTAGTCTAAGAATGCATACTCTCTAGAATGTGAATGTGACCTTATTTGGAAATAGGGTCTTTGCAAATATAACAGAGTTAGAATGAGTCATGACGGATTAGAGTGGATGCTAAATCCAATAACTGCAGTATCCTTATAAATAAGAAGAGGAAAATCTGGAAAGGGAAATACACAGAGAATCCCATACTAAGAGGTAGAGTTGAATTGACATGTTTACAAGTCAAGGAACACCAGGGATTGCGGGCAACCACCAGAAGCTATAGGAAGGCCAGAAAAAGAACCCTCTCTTGTACCTTATAAGGGAGCAGAGTGCTGCTGGCATCTTAATTTTAGATTCCCGGTCTCTGGACTGTGAAAGAATAATATTCTGTTGGTCTAAACCACCTAGTTTGAGGTAATTTGCTTCAACAGCCATAGGAATTTAACAAAAGAATGTTCACTAGTATCTCTTCAGCTATGAGCAGAACTCAGACTAGCTCTGGAGGTCATAAGCTTTAGCACACCTTCACAGTATCTTATGTGTCATATTGTTGGCACTGGTAATGAGGAAAATTGGGTAGCAAGAGCTGAAGTTCTATAAATTGGTCTTATGCTGTACTTTCAGAGGTAGTTAAGACTAATCGAAGTGACCCAGTTTATCTAACAACTGCCACTAATACCTACTGCCTTAACCTCTCTGTTTTCCATCAGTCCCCTCAAGAAATGTGAAATGTCATATTTGCACTCACTCCATTGGATTTTTTGTGGAATTATTGAATTAATACATCAATAATGCTTACAAGATAAGCTGACATGTATTCAGTATTTAGTGCTTAATAACTATTACTTAATAACTATTATTGCTATTATTGCCATTATCACAGTAATTACTATTAAAAAGAATAAATTCCAGTTGCTTCAATGGATAGCTGAGATTTTTTTCCCCCAGACTTGGTACTGTACCTTGTTTCTGCTATTTTTTTGTCTGTGAGCTCTTAGATAAGTTACTCAACCTTTCTGAACCTTGGACACTGAGATATTAATGTTTGCCCACATCATGGAATCACTAGGACTTCACTGCATACATACATTCTTGAAAATAATGTAAGTAAATATCCAACACGCTGTTAGTTAGGGACATAGTAAACAGAGGCTCAGAATGTATGGTAGTCGTGACTGTTATAATTAACTGTTCTAGCACACAGTAATATTTTCAGCCAAGAAATGCCTTTATTCCTCTAATCAGAATCATTTCAACTGCCATTCAAACATTTTCCCCATTGTTCTACCCTCAGAAAACCGAAGGAGTTTAGATCACTGTTTTTTTTTTAATTACTGTTTTTTGAAAAATAAACTTTTTCCCCTCGCCTGAATCCATATGCGAGGTAAAGATGAACATTTCCACAAAGTATGCATTTTTCTCCAGCCTTTTGAACCTACATTTAAGTAAGACAAAATTGAGCTTTTAAAAACTGTCTTTGTGAATGTGAATATTGAAATGTCTTCTGAGAAGATAATGAGACAGATGGGCTAATGAGAAATCTTTTTTCCATGCCATGTGAAATATGGGTTTAATATTATTTTTCATTTTTTTCCTAGCATTACTACCATCCTAGCCCCTCCCTTCCTGTGCCAGTGCACTCTTATGGATTAGTTCTTTTATTTATTTTTAATTTTACATATACATTTGAATAAATGGCTCTGTGGGAGGTGAGATGAATGGTTAATGAGAAGAGCTGTGGCTGATAACCAGGAGGAGTAAAACCTTTAATCTCTGTCAGGGATATAAGGTAATTTTGCTTCAGGAGTGACATTATAATGAACAGCAGAAGGGATTTCCATTTTACCTTTTTCTCCTCTCCAACTCTCTCCCTCCCCCATTTTACGTTGCTATGCAAATGCCTAACTCAATTCTACAAGGAAATAGTCTTCTTTAACACTACCTCTTAATGTTAAGAATGTCGTACACGCAAAACACTGTTTCAGGCCAGGATGGACATCTCAATTTGATGCTCAACCCCTGCAAATTCTGAAATACCCTGAACAGCATCTGTGGGTACACTGGCCAGCTTAAAGCTAAAGAAGCCGAATAGAAACTCACAGAAGGAAGGATATTGCAGAAAAGGAAAGAGAAAGAATGCTTTATTATTTGTAGTCTTCATCAAATATTTCTAGGTCCATCCTTTTCTGGCTTATGATAGGATTAAACTTCCTGGATAGTTAGGAGAGAGCACATGGTTTCTCATGACTGGTGAAGTGTGAGTGCTTTGTTCCAGGCTAAAGCATTTCATTTGCATGTGAGATCTTCCAGAACACCCTCTTTCTCCCTGCCACTGGCACCAGCATGGTAGATGGCAAAGGAAATAATAGAGAGAAGAAGTCTAGAGTACTGTACATTTTTCCTTAAAAAGATTCTAAGTTTCAGAACAGAGGCCAAGGAGAACAGAGCCGCTGGCCACCTGCTGTGGGCCTGTGTTATGTGAGAGGACTAAATCTCCATTGTTCTCAGTCACTGGGACTTGGGAGCTATTTGATGTGGAGCTTAATATTCTTGTCCATCCTTATTCTGGGGATATAATAACAAAAGTAAATGCCACCATTTAAAGGCCTGGAAAAGAAGTTCTTGGCAATGCCAAGAGGTGGCTTGAAGTTAGAGAGGGCTTTAATACACACGAGGCAGGATAGAAGAGATAAAAAGTTAAGTACAAAGGGGACAAAGGGAAGGACAAGGTGACTCTAACTTCAATCTCAATGCCTTGTGCTAAGTTTTCTTAAACTAGTTGTTTTCCTCCAAGGTCTGTCATTTCAAAATTTATAAGAAACCTACAAATCTTAGAGTTTGTAAATTCATCATGTATAAAAACTGTGTGGTGCCCTGTTAATTAGCCTATCTAATGTAGTAACACGTGTATTTTCAGAACAAGCAAAGGGAGATATGATATTTCTTTTTTTTCTTTTTTTTGGATTCTTTTAATTTTTATTTATTTTTTAGGAGATATGATATTTTTAAGAGACCTTTAATATAGGGTAGGTAAATTCTAAATGTCATCTATTGATCAGGTAATGTTGACCATGTCAGCCTAAAGATCCTGAGAATGGCCAGACCACCATAAACCATCTTGTGATCAGAAGAATGATACCATCTACACATGCCTTCCCATAGCCACCCCATACAAAGTTTCCTTTAAAACAATAGCCTGTTCCAGCACACCTATAATCTGTCTACTGAGGAGGCTGAAACAGGAAGATTGCAAGTTTAAGGATTGCAAGTTCTAGGTGACTTAGCAAGACCCTATTTCAAAGGCCGCAGATAGACCTCAGTGGTAGAGTGTCCCTGGGCTCAATCCCCAGTACTACTAAAGAAATAAACCTGACACCCCAACGGCACTCCTTGTTCTTCCTCTTTGCCAATATTCAACACATCCTTAAATTCTTTTCTGCAATGTGTCAAGAGCCTAGAAGGTCCAAGTGAAGGCCTCCTCTGGAGTGATATCCTCACACCCACTGTCACTGTAAGTCATACATACACCCTCACTCCCAGAGACTCACTAGCACAATCTATCACAACTACTTCTTTGCTGTGGACATTTTTATTATATTTTCTATGTAAATACTAGGCAACACCAGAAAACAACCCTCTTTCTGATCAGACTATTAATCTGGAACACTTCCCTGGTAGAAAGCTGGGGAGGGCCACCAGCATGATTCAGCATTATTCACAGAGCTAGGGTTTGCCTTCCCCAGATCTTTGTCCTTGCGTTCTCTTGTGTCACAAGTAGGGTTCTTGGGAAACAGGCAATGATAGACTTTTGTAGCAAGATATCTACTAAAATCAGCACTTAAGCAAAAACAAAACAACAACAACAACAACACACACACACACACACACACAAAGGGAGGTGAAAGCAGAATTGAGTAGAGGGGGGAAGTTGAACTTGAATGCAGGCCCACCCCACAAAGCTCAACCCTCCCAGCTGGGACTCTTTCTTGGCACAAGTGCTATTCTTCAGAATGATCAGTGGCAGGCAGAAATGGCCAAGTTTGATACCTACCTCCCTTAGTCACAAGAAGCAATGCCAGGAGGTGAGAAGCTCTCAGCTTCTGAGACAGACCCTCCAGGTGCTGAGGGGAGGCTGCCTGCCTGGTTGCCAAGGTGCAGAGGCTAGTTCTTCATTGAAGGGATACTGGGATGAGAATTTCCATGCCTCAAACACCTCCCTGTAAAATATATATATATATATTTTTTTTTTCCTTCTTTCCCTTTATCAGGGAAAGGTATAGATAAAAAATTAAATCTAATCTCTCTGAGTCATAGATTCTAACTGATTTCATTATTGTGTGTGGGAGCTGAGGTAATCAGGCTCCAGAGCATCTCTCAAGTAGCCTCTAGATTGTTTGGCTTGCTTCCAGTGTCTCCCCACTGAAGCCCAACTTGCAAACCACACGAGATCAATTCTCATGAAATATCTCTCATGTAACATCACCTTCGTTATCAAAATGCTTCATAATTTCCATATGCCAATTTCCTTGGGTGGTCTTTCCACATGAAGAGATCTCAGGCAGAGGGAACTTTCTGCTCAGTGTTTTTAAGTGGTCCTCCACTCCAGCCAATGCCCCATAGTTCCTAAGCATGGCTTTGCCTTTGTAGCTTTCATACAGCTCCAGTCTGGTCCCTTTTTCATCCTTTCTCCTTATCAAAATCTTTCATCAGGGCTGGGGTTGTGGCTCAGTAGTAGAGCACTCACCTGGCACATGCAGGGCCCTGGGTTTGATCCTCAGCACCACATAAAAACAAATAAACGAAATAAAGGTATTGTGTACAACTAAAAAAAAAATTGAAAAAAATCTTTCATCAACCTTTATTTCCAATTCAATCATATCTTCCTAGCTGAGAAACTTTTTCCTCTACCTTCTCTGAACTCTTAAAAGAGGTTCAAACTCTTAAAAGAAGTTAGCTCTTAACTTGCTTTTATATATATATATATATATTTAGATTTGTATATTTTTTAATATGTTGCTTATATATGTATTTTATATACTATATATTTTAATATATACATAAATATATTTATTTCTTTTTTCCTTATATATGATTCTACATCTGGGAATAAGATGATACAATTCCAAGAATAAGGAGTCATAAGCCAATTCTAGGAACACATGGTACCTGCTTTGACCAACTAGTCTCATTTCTTTATCTATAAGAAGGGGAGAAAGAATTGGATTTTCCCCTCAATTATTTTTAGGTCATGTATTCTATGGTCAGTTGCAGAACAGTGAATGAACTATTATAGGTCAGCCTCATGGGAAACTGAAATTCTGTTAAACAGCTTCTAAGCAAGTGGATTAAAGAATAGACATCATCACGCCTGGTTATTAAGTCACTGAGAGAATTCACTGTCTTATGTTGGGTTTGGATGAATAAAGCACTCATTCCTGTCGGTGGAGAAATTGCCTCAAGAGGCTCTCAAGGACAGGACGATGGAGAATGGATGAAGAAGTGCTGCTAGTTCTCTTTCCTCTGAGGCATTGAGAGAGGACATATTCTTCACCCATAGTATCAATCAATCATCCACTAATTCCACTTGGTGGTCCTCAACACACTTGATCATCAAAACCTTTGATCATTACAGCAAAGAAATAGTCTTATGTCCTGTAATCTAGTTTGTCAGGCAAAAGTAACTACATGAGACAACAATGATGATAAGACACCATGCAATTAAGTTCTGTATTGTGAGAGTTCCATAGATTTGACTGAAGTTCTTACCTCCATCTAGATAATGACCTCAGACATTCACAAATCCTCCTTTACCTTACTTACAAAAATGTGGATAATGGTAATATCTACCTGATAAAATGTTGGGAGGATCAAATGAAATAATGCGACTAAGTGGCAATCCTGGAGCACTGCAAGAGGTTAACAAATGTTTATTTTTATCATATCATCATTGTCATCATTATTAGCATTAGAGTTTTACAGCCAGTGAGTATGGAGATCAATGAACTGGCTAAATTGAGTTTGATCTTTAAGACTGTCAGATGTGTTCAACATTAGGAGAGAAATGAAGGCTGAAAAGGGACCTTAGTAAATGAGAACAAAAAGAATATGAAATTTAGGTAGACATGACCAACTAAGAAGCCCACTTGGAAATAGTTTTAGACAGGGGCCTCTTGAAGTCTGAGTTGATGATGTTCTACAGGGTCCTTTGACTGTTAGACAATCTATTTACCTCACCTTGAGCTCCACCATACCATAAAAGAAAAACATCAAAACACATGAAGAAGTGTGGAATATTCTGAAAGACTTTGTCCTATAGATTTTAGAATTCAGCCACACATTTTGGCAAAGTGAAAATTTTGCCTTTTCTACTAGACAGAAAGAATTGTTTCATAAAGCCTTGTGGTCCTGGAAAAGAATATGTTGTGGGATATTTGTATGTGGTAACATGAACAATATCTAGGAGTTATTGAGTAAATCTCACCTGTCTTTTTCATAATGACTTCTTTCCTGAAAGGTTTTTTTTTTTTTTATTGTTAAAGCTACTGGTTGATTTAAGCTTTAAAGAAAAAAATAATGGAATAATTAATATTAGGTTCTGCAGATTTCCAGTAATAAACATTACTAATGCTTCATTTTGGGTCCACTGGGTAACTAATTTAAACTTTTTTCTCATTATATAGTCAATTTACTTAATTTGAGGAGGCCACATTAGATCCCCCCCCCCTGCTTTTATTAGCTTGTGGCCTTTCTCCAACTCGTCTTAATCAAAATGCTTATTATTTGTGCCTTGCCATTAAGGATAATCTGGTTATTCTATAGATAGCAAATTGCATGTTAAAAAAAAGGGAGGAAACATTTAGTTGCTACCACACAATTCTATTGCTTCTTCCAAGTAAAAGCAGAAATATTTGCAATTCAATAGCATGGAGTCATTCCAGGACAAGGGCTAATGGCAGTTAAATGAAATATTCTCTGCCAACAGCATTGTGCAAATTAAAGTTCTTTACTTTGAATGCTGAATTGAATGCAATATTATTTACATTTTCCCCATTGCCACTAGATAAGGGAAAAGTTATTTTGTAAACATTTCATTTCCGTCTTCTTTATCAAATATGTATTGGAACCCTACTCTGTGCCAGGTACTATTCTAGGCTCTTTATATGCACCTATGAGCCAGACAATGTCCTGGCTGTCATTAAACTTAATTCTAAGGGAGGAAGTCAGACAACCATACCTACAAAGACTATAAGCATGTATAGGGTGGTCATAAATTCTATGAAGGTGTATACAGATGGTAGAAGGAAAGTGAGAGTAAGTAGCATGGAGAGGGGAAGTCTTATTTTATAGAGTATGATCAGGAAAGACCTGTCAAGTAAAGGAACATTTGACCAGAGAGAATAAACAATGTGGATATCACACTCTCCAACACTTACATTTGCTTAACCATGCCCATAAATCAACAGCTTGGGTAAAGAGATTTAGAAGAGTTTTTCACTCATCGAATTTCTGTGAACTTAGAGTGCTAACCAGAACATGGGTCTCTGTCTTTGTAATGTTAATAAATGGTTGCCTGCTTAATTTTGACTCCAAGGAGAGACTGTAAATCTGAGAGGTTGCCACTCCGTGATACATCATGCATATTGCAGAAATTAGCAGGCTCGAACTGCCCAGAAGGATGAACAAAAGTGGGATTTATACTCCTCCTTCACTGATCTTTCACACATGAATCAAATGATATATTCCCAAAGAAGAATTAGAAACTGACACTCTCTGTGCCAGCATGTAGATAAGGTTGGGACCTGTGTATATCGATGCTTACACTCGGATCTCATGTGTCTCTGCCATATGGAGATTAATCTGGCTCAGGCCCTGCTGATAGTTGGAATTAATAATCATCCTTACACAATACCAGCCGGTCACCACAGAAACATGCTCCCGAATGGAGCCGGAATCATCAAGCGCAACCCAGCCATCACCTGCTCCCATTTCCCCCTTTGTTACCCTTAAAATTAAACACAGTCACAAACCACTTATGGAGAGAGCAGCTTTCCACAGCCCTTAAGAATCCTGGAAGCAGCTTTCACAACCTCCCACTCCAAACCCAGGTCCTACTCTTTCATTCAGTTCTACTGATGGCCATTTAAAACAAAAAGTTCAGCTCCCAGCAAATTTGGATTTGCTAATTAGTAGAAACAGGAAAAGGAGATTCATAAAAGAAGTAAATAATGAAAATAAACTGCTTGATAGGGGCAGAATATAGGGAAGTTGAAAAGAAGCAACAGAACCCAGAAGTCAATTGCAGCATAGAAGTGGATGCTGTATTTCTTATCTTTGTGACCCCAAGCAAATTTTCTGCCTCTGTACCTTAGCTACAAAATGGATCTGATGGTAACTCCTTGTGATGCAGTCTGTAACACACATTCTGCTAGTCAAGATGGTGAGTGCACATGTCTAGTCCAGAAGTTTTACTCTACTTTTTGAGGGCGGGCTTTTGCCCTAATAAAGAATATACTTTCCTTCCAGGCATGGAGTGGTACACACCTGTAATCCAAGTGGCTCAGGAGGCTGAGGCAGAAGGATTGTGAACTCAAAGCCAGCCTCACAACTTAGTGAGACCCTAAGCAAGTTAGTGAGACCCTGTCTATAAATAAAATATTTTAAAAGGACAAGGGATATTACTCAGTGGTTTGGCGCCCCTGGGTTCAATCTCTGGTACAAAAAAAAAAAAAAAAGTATACACACACACACACTTTGCATCATTAGATATCAAAGGACTCAGCCACTAGGATTTTTGTAACTAACATCCACACTGAAATTTTGTTAGTGTATATTAGAAGTGATTACTTGCTGGTGAAATTAGTGGGCTTTACTTAGAAACAGGTTAATAATGGCTTTTCACTGATTAAAGTTAATGTTATCTGAGGGGCAGATTAGCTAATATATTTAAATATACTGCCCGACACTCCACAGCAAGGTGTAAGATCCTAGAATTTTTTTCAATTTTAGAAGTAGTATTCTCAGCTTGATTCCTATATAACGGTGTATCTAACTAATGGCTCTAAGGATGTAATCCCCAGTCTAATTAGATGGTTAATCAGTTCCTACTCCAGAGTGCCATCATATTTGCCCAGGGGAGCCTTCTATGCAAGTTTTCGTTACCCACACTTGCACAAACACAGTGGTCTCATGGAGCAGGTTAGATTGTGCCTACTAACAAATATCTACGGAGGTTTTAATATTTAATTTTTAAATATTTGACATATTTTTCGGCATTTGTTTCCATCACAAGTATCTATCCTTTCAAATTTGGGATTTGTAAGTATAAATTTCAGTTATATAAAATTTTCACTTTAAAATACCTCGTTCCAAATGAGGCCTACATTTCAGGGTGTTAACGTTTTAAGGTTTGTTATCACAAGTCTTTTGAACCTAAGTGATTCATATAGTTGATAGACAATTTTTCATTGGTCTTTCACACTTAGGTACATGTTTTATGCACGAGCACTACTGGTGAGCTTTGTTCTGGATGATCTCTTTAAGACTGTTTTCTTTATAAGCAAACAACCTTGGAAGACAGGGATAGAGAGGCTCCTTCTGTAACAAAACACAGGGGTGTTTACTGTCCAGTATCTCAAAGATAATGTCTCTTTTTAGTGCAAAGTTCAGGGAGGATTATTGACTTTTAAAATTATTTGGAGTTTCTTTCCTTTAATTCAAGGATCACCTGATATGTGCAAGAGTCACCTGGCCCTCATGGATTGTTCTGCAAAAACTGGGACAGGGAACTAGATGATAATCTGGCTATGGCTACTGAGGTAAATAAACTGTATTTACATTCCCTTAAGAATCTTATGTTTTGGCCAGCATCCATGAAACCGTACCACACCAACATGTTAACTTGCAACTAGGGTAAATCTCAGATTGTTCACAGTTATGGACACATATCACTTCTGAATTCATTTTATTTCAAATAAAAAATAATGATGAACACTGTGGAGTCCAAAGATGAGCAAGAATACTATGGAGATTCTCAAAGATTCTCAGTCTAGATGGAAGGCAGAAAACAATCTGTATTCTAGTTTAGACAGGGAACCTGAAAGCTTCAAAGCACTGGTATAAGAATTAATTGCAAAGGAAGAATCCGAATATTAAGAGAACCAACTCTTTTCAAGTGCCTTCAAGCTGATTGAAAACATATGTTTATATGCAAATAATTAGAATTTCAATTATAAATGATTCTAGTCATTAAAGAAATATCTGAAAAGCTACTAACCATGGCTTTCCCTTTTTTTTTTTTCTTGAAAATGACAAACTTTTTCCCTCAAATATTTGACTTGTTTCTTTTAACTGTATCTGATAATGCTCGGAAAACATTGTCATAAGAGAAATTATGGAAAACAGTGTAAAGTTGAATGTATTAAAAATGCATTCACTAGAGTTCCACTTCTGGAAAAGAAGGCTGAGGAACTCCATGGTTCAACTCTGCACTGAAACAACCAGAATGGTGACACATATTTTAAAAAGCAACCATTTGAAGTCTCTTGAAAACTGTCCCAGTTCAGGTTACGGCAAATCTATTTTCAGTTAAAGAAACATTTACTCACAATGAAAACATTAATGATGAAGGGAGTTTGGGAAACATGGTGCCATAGGTGCATTCCCTCTCCCCTCACTCTACATGGCAGAAGCTCCACGTGGATGGGTGTGACCAAGGACATGGGCTCCTTATCCCATCAGCTCTTGGTCAAGAGATACAGTGTCTCACCAGGAGAGGCAGGTCTTTTGAATTTCTCACACCTTCAACTGCTTCTAGGTTTCAGAGGCTATGTTCCTGGAAACTTTGAGAAATCAGGGGAATCCCTTCTTCCATCAGCCTGTAGAAGGTTTATAAAGGGTTCAGAAGGCAAAGAATCTTCAGACCCTGGTTTCCATGATGGAGAAACCAGGCAAAACTCAAAGACCAGAGGCTACCATCCCAACTCAGCACTCCTATTCTAGAGCATCGCAAGGAGCAGGCTATTGTCCCGAGGCTCATCTCTAGAGAGTAGTTCAGAGATTTTGATCAGGGGAGAGGAGAGCCATTTGAACAAAGAAGTTTTAATATCTCTCATGATATTTATTTGAGGTTTTAATCTCTCTCCTGATTTTATTTGAAAAAAAAAATGTGTGGGCAATGTCAAGCCTCAGGGTGCTCAAAAATAAATAAATAAGAATAGGTTTTTTTTTTGTAGTATACAAGTAAAAAGTTGATAACTTCATGAAAATAATAACCTAGACCAGAGATGGGCCTATCGGAAAAAATTAGAGAAAAAGATAAGACGAGACATCCTGGGGTTAGGATAAACCTCAAAGACTGGCCTAAAAAAACACTGCTAAACAGTTGTTTGAATTTAGCTGGATAAAACTATGCAGCGATTTATGCTTTTAGGATATTGTAGATGACGATGCAGCAATCAGTCAGAAATTAGTGAAACCAATCTCTGGGTATCAGACCAAAAGACTAGTGGATTGAGAGAGAGATCAGGAAAGAGACAAAGAGAAGGCTGGTAAGACCACTGCCATCCCAGTTGTGCCCTCAAAAGAGGGGCATCAGAGGCTTCACACTGTGGGGCAAAAAGGGACTGCACTAACACACTCCCGCCAACTCCTGGCGCAAAAAAAACACAATGGGATAGAATCAGTTATGTTATATAAACGTCCCATTTTCAACACAAATGGTAAGATATGAAAAGAACTGGGAAGTTGTTATCCATGCATAGGAAAACAACAACAACAACAACAACAAAAAAAAAAAACCAACAAAAACACAGAAAACAGAAGCAAATTTTAGGAGTGTCCAGACAGTGGATTTAGCAGACTTCAAATATCTATAATAAATATACTCAATGAGCCAGAGGAAAGATGTGGAGAGAAGTAAGGAGGATGTGGTGATAATGCCTCACCAAGCAGAGAAAATCACTATAACAATTTTACAAATCACAAAGCAATGAAATTCAGGAGTGGAAATTATAGTAACTGAATGAAGGTAATTACCAAAGGGGTTCAGCAGTAGATTTGAACTGGAAAAAGTAAGAATCAGAGAACTTAAAGACAGATTGATAGAGGGTATACCAGACTGAAGAATTAAAAATAAATAAATAAATAAATAGATAAATAAATAAATAAATAAATAAAGGATGAAGGGAAAAAGAGATCCTCAGAAAAATATGGCCCGCCATGGTGTGCAACAATCTGTAAGTACTAGGGGCATCAGAGGGAGCTGAGAGAGAAAAAAAGGGAGCAGAAAAACTATTCAAAGCCATAATGTATCAAACCTCCCCAATTTTTACTGAAAGCATTCGTCTACAAATCCAAAATCTCAACACAAAACCTTGACTAATGCAACATCCACTCTGTGGCACACCACGATTAAAATGCTGAAAGCCAAAGACACCATCTTGAAAGCCGCAAGAGAAGGGAAATCCTCACACTCAAGGACTCTGTCATATAAGATTAACAGCTGATTTCTCTTTGTGAACAACAAAGACCAGAGATGGTGGCATATAAGGGGAGATTTTCCTATCAATGCTTTCCAAGGTTTTTAATTCCAATGGAAAATTTCATTTTCTAAGTGTAAGAAAACAAACCTAATAAAACCTTCATGAAGTTAAATTAGCCTACAAGCAGTGTGGTTGGGCTGATGGCAGTGAGATGCTGTGAGTAAAACCCTGGCGTGGAGGGTAACAGGCCTGTCCTAATTCTAGCCCTGTCCTAATTCTCTGTGTCTTCTTCGACCTGGGTCAGGTTACGTGGTGTATAAACTACTCAGACTGGTGGTAACAGAGTCATGGGATGTGGCTATCGAAAAATTGTGGTAGAGTCAGTCTGAAATCAAGCATAGCCAAGATGCATGGCACCTGGAGTTGGGAACTGGAGAGTCAGGACTGAGTCAGGGGTGCTCACCCTCTCTCTCTTATTTGGTTGTTACTGACCAGCTTTTGCCACATCCCCTCCATATGCGTTAGGTTCCCCTCTCTGAAGCCCCACATCATTTAGTTTTGTGTTTCTTGCTCATTAAAAGTTAGGATTGCACCTATCTCCCATGGACCTTTAACTGACCACCTTTATTTGTGGTCACCTTTTATTATGTTCTGCAGAGAAAGCACTGCCATGACTTGGTTCAACTTAAAGACTTATATGCGGTGAAATAATCTCTTATGGAAAAGTAATTCATGTAAAGTTGTCTGCTGAGGATGGCAAGTATGGCCAGCTAAATTTGAAGGGCATATGAGTATGTCTTAAAGTCTCATAAGAGCAATATAATTGCACATTGGCAAGTCACTCCTCTCTCTTGTCTACAATACTCATCTGTAAATTCCTTCTCTGTGGCTTCTTCTAGTTCATCTGGAATAGTCTGAACCCTAAGGGATATGTGAATGACTAATCCCCCAAATCTTTCTTAATTCACGGGTGTTCTGTACACACTGGTACTTTTAGCACATGGCATAGTACAGTCTTAATTTATAGGACAGTGCTTTCAGAAGTAGGTCATTGTGTGCACCATCTCCTCCCACCCACTTCTAGCATACCAAATACCTTCTCTGTGACTCAGGAAGAAAGAGAATTTCATATTCTCTTTGCTTCATTTTCAAAGAGCCAGTCTCTAGCCCAAGTGTCTGAATTGAGGATTTCCCCAATTACATTCTGAAAGAGACTCTTACTTTTTTCTTTCCAAATGTAAATGCTTATGCATATCTGACATTAATTAAAGGACTAATTTAATAGCAATTCTAAGAAAAATGAGGGAATCTCTAAATTGTCAGCCTCATCCTCTCTTCTCTGTGTATTGCAAATAATAAGAGTCCTATAAATAACATGTGTGCAAGACTGTGCACGATTTGAGACCTTAATTGGATGAATATATCTGAGGCTAAATGACAGAACTTGTGTTATCAAGTTGCTACTTATGTTTTCAATGCAGAATTTCCAACAGATGTTTTTACCGAGGGCTGAAATTGGGGAAGCAGACAGAGTTGGGGATGAATCAAAAGAGAAAGTTAAAGTAAGTTTTAACAATAAGATAAGCTCAACTGCTAATAAGCACTTTAATGTACTATGGCAAATCCATTCTTGCCCACCCATGACTCCCTGTGATCCCTGACTTATGTTGGCATTCTTGAGTCACTAAAAGAAGGTCAGTCAACAACTTTACTGCAAACCAAAGAGATGCCCAAAGAATCTCTTTTAAAAAAATTCCAGTGAATGTCTATTTTATAGTTTGAGTATATATAATTCAGAACCTTATTAAAACTTCACACTCTTCTACTTTGTTTTACCACAATTATATTTTTAGTTCCTCATCAAAAAAGATTGAAGCTTGTTTCTCTTCTGAATCCTAATGGAATCCTCAGTATATTACTAGCCAAGTGAATAGTACACACTCAATAAATGCTTATTTTTTTTATTAAGTTGAACATATGGTCCTTGAGGATCTAAAGCTGCTATTCCAATTTTCCCTGAAGGTTAACTTCCATTATACTTAGCAAATGGAGCAGGAAAAAAGAAAGTTACATATAAGCAAAGCCAGCATGTTCATAAAACAAGATAGTAAAATGTCAGAGTGTTAGTTCTTTAGAGATCATCTGGTATATGAGGGAGAAGTGGAGGGGCGAGCTACCTAGTTAAGCCACACAGGTAATTCGAATCTTAGACCCCACTGTGTACCCATAATTCCTACTGACACCTAATTGTTTTTGTTGTTGTTGTTGTTGTTGTTGTTTTCTTTTTAAAGAATGTAGTCTTGCTTGATGAATCAGTCTTTACCAGTCTACCCACCTCCTTCAGTACTGGAAATTGCCAGTCTCTTCAAAGAGCATACTTTAGCAAACTCTGAGGTCTTGAATGTCTCATTCATATGCTTCACTTTTCCTTTTCCTGTTATATCTATCCACTCTCAGAAGTCTCCCATCACACCTTTATTTCCTTCTTTGTATTGGAAGCAGTAGTGTCCCTTTTACCCCACTTATACCAGCCTGATAATTTGGACACCTTCCCATTCAGTAGCATGGCATATGTGAGTAGTGAAGGAATGACTAAACTCAAAAGAGTCATGGCTTTAACAAGTTTTTCTCATGCTGACTTAAATATTTATCTAGGATAATAGTCATAGTAAATTCAATTCCATGGTAACCAAATTAATACTAATGAGCAAGAGTAGAGCCTCCACATCAACAGGGAAATGTTCTTGAACATGGAGACGCTGGAAATGACAAAACCATTAGGTAAGCACTTGGCAAACACTGACTACCGAAGAGGTTAAGGGGCTTCTAAAAATGTTCCTTTTCCATCACCGATTCCATGAAATCTTTAAAAAGGTAAAAACTGCCTTGTCATGGCAACTTCAATAGTCCACAGAAGATGACATCTTTTTCATAGAAATTGGTACTTTCCTTTCTGATGTGTCATGAGATTATCACACTATATAATACCCTTCTGTCCAGGCTTGACAACACAATCTGATGAGGCATTAATTTTATTCTGTTCTCAAGCTTCAGTTAGGGGATCATGATGTTGACTCATCAGAAGAACTCCTTGTCTTTTCAGAGCATTAAAAATAGTGAAAGGCTGGGGATATATCTCAGTTGGTAGAGTGCTTTCCTGGCATTCACAAGTCCCTGGGTTCAATCTCCAGCACCACAAAAGAAAACAAAACAAAACAAAACAAAAAGTGGAAGTCCAAACATGCATCTTAATTACACATTGTGTGGAGATCCCAGTTACCCATTTCTTCATTAAGAAATAGACTATCAAGTAAAAGAAAATGCTTTGTAGAGTTTGGAAGAAGGCAAATATGTTATGACATAATTACAGATACCAAATGGAATGGAGGCCACAGAACTAGATTTGTACAGATTTCAATTGAAGAAAAAAAAGAGAAAGAACAGAGATTTCTCTTAGGGTGATACATAATTTAATTTGATCTCAAAATGCTGGCATTTGTCTCAGTGTTGTTATTAGTTTCTTCCCTAAGCAAAAGCAAGAGCAGAGTTTTTATTGAATATGTTCTAAAAATTGAATTTTACAACCAGCTTTTAAGGTACAATATGTTACAAATGTGGGTAATAATTGTTCTAAATAATAATGAGCATTTTAGCATCAGGTCATCAGGGTGCAGTATTCTGGATCCATGTGAACTTCCTGTATGGAAAAGCCACTCACCAACCTGCATTTAGGTACCTGATGGGTTCACAAAATTGATTTTTGTTTCTGGCATTATTGAATGTGATTCTGGGAAAGAAGGACCACAAGAACCTTCAAAGACTAAACTAATTTACTTCTTGGCTTTGGGGTAGAAATAAACACAGGTCATCCTGATTCATGGGCATATCTACATATGTCTAAGGAAGGGCTTTATCAGAACTCCATTTCTAACAGCACCTGAAAGACCTCTCGCCTCCTCCAAGAAAATATTTCCACTCACTCTTATGACTCCAGACCAGCTGTCTTCCTCAGATGGTCCAGACCCTGGAGCTGAGCCCTTCTCTGCATGAGTAGTCCCCTCAGAAACTGTATTCAGACTGTATATTGGATTTATCCTCCTTCCCACCCCTGACATACTCTTTCACTGAAATGATTTCACTGGGACTCAATTTCCTCTCCTTCTAAACTTTGATTATACCGTTAACAATGCTTCCTACCCAGCCTGTTCTTTTCTCAGCCTATTATAGCCCCAGATCTATCCAAACGGCATTTCTGATCTCATCCTGGAAGGTCCTTTTGAAAACTACATTCCTTAATCTATCTAGATGTCCTCTGTCTTGTTCATGGAAATGTAAGAAGTCAGAATAATATAATATTTAAGGAATGTTCACTGGAGGAATGAAAAATAGAATTAATGAATACCAGGAACAGAGTTCAGGAGACTTAGATTAGAATGCTAACCTAGCATCCTCATACTCTGGCTGTATCAGGTTGGATTAGGCTGAAGTCTTTGAACCTCGGTTTCCTCATTTGTAAAATGAGGGTGAATACTTCCTCAATGGATCACATAGTTTTGTGAATCTCACAGTGGGCTTCCCAAGCTGTGAAGTGCTACAGAAATATTTCACTATAATTATTAAAAAAGTTTACATCTGAAAATTTATTCAATTAATACTCATTAAATGCTTCTTTTAGCAAATCTATAGAAAGGTAAATAAGAGGTAGACTGAACCTTCAAAAGGCTTATTTCACTGAAGAGACCAATATGTAAACAAAAAATCACAGTAAGTCATTTTGTCTAAGGACATCCCTTAAAAGTTACACACACAAACACACACACATGACAGAAATAATTTGTCAAACAGAGTCTGGAATCATGTGCTCATCTATTTGATGCAATTTCCTCTTCCTACATCCCCCTCCTTCTTCTTCCAGTCTACCAACATTCATACCTGGAAATTTTAGACTTATCTTTTTAACATACAGCCCAGACATCATATCTGAGGGTTTCATGTCACATGATTTCTGGAGGGAATGGTGGGAAAGAAGACTCGAAATGGGAGCACTCAATGCCAAATGTGCCTAAAACCATGGGTTATAGTTTAACAAGACATTGTCACTTGCAGATGGCAGAGAAGTAGAACATTCATTGACTCAACAAAGAAAGTTAAGACATTTGCCTTGTGCTAGATGCTGTCCTAGACACAGAGAATCTTTCATTTTGATGGAAGGTGTCAGACTATTTGTACGTTGACAAACTATTTGCAAAGCATAGTGTCAGAACTACAAACATGGGATATGAAAGAGTTCTATACAAAATCTGCAACATTTGATCATGTTGTTTAGAAAGTTTCTGTTGACTTGGAATATATAACCTGAAAAGTTACGCAATGGGATTAGACCCCACACTAATTTGGGATACAAATGACTCATAATACAGCTAAATTGCCATAGTTGGAGAATCAATAGTTATTTATTCATGAACTTTTATGTGCTGGACACAGTGCTAGGCACACAGTTGTGGAGGTGAGGGATGAAGACAAATGGATACTCTACCATCATGGAACTTATAGTTGAAGGAGACAAAGCCCAAGTGTTGATTTCTAGGACGAGAAAAGTCTTTAAATAATAACTGGAAATTTACTGTTATTATTCCATGGACAATACTTTAATAATAAATCTAGAAAAAAAGGAACTAGCAAAAGTTTTAAATAGGAGAAAACTCTATGGAAAACTGTCTACACTGTTATTTTCCCATTTTCCTGCTGAATTGAAGAACTGTGTTACCCACTACTCTTAGCTTCTGGAATTTGGGCTGGGAAATAATATTTCAGCAAATAATGTTTCCTCCATTCCTGCTCTCAAGAATCAAGTCTGTCTAGAGGAACCAGAACAAAACAAATTACTTGGGTCTGGGGTTGTGGCTCAGCAGTAGAGCACTCACCTAGCACTCACCTGCAAGGCCCTGGGTTTGATCCTCAGCACCACATAAAAATAAATAAATAAAATAAAGGTATTGACAACTACAACTAAAAAATAAATATTAAAAATGAATTCATCCTATTATTATGAATATAGTGGTAAGAGAAAAACAGAATTAAAAATATAAATGTTTACTTCAGACCCTTCTTTCTATATTTTTATCCCACCTCCCATCAAAACTCTTGGGTTTTTCTAGTTGCTCTAAGGCCCATCCTAAAAGCAGTCCTTGTTCACAAATGACTTATTTTTATCCCTCCTAAATCAAAACTCGGTCTCTCTGCAACTGAACTCAATTGTTCTAGGAAAAGCAATAAGGTTCAAACAACCCTCCCAGATGTGTTTGCTTTTGCAAAATAACCTTTATTGCTTTTTTCTAATTATAAAAGTAATTCATGTTTATTGTAGAAAACATAAGACATATAAAAGTGTATTAAGATGAAAACAAAAGTTCTCAAGCCTATAGGGTATTTGTGTTTCTAAGAGAGGTTTGTTGTGACAGATGTACTTAGTCCATGCAGATATATGGGGGTCTGTAGAATTAACAGGGGATCATGATAGGAAGTTTGAGAGGAATCACATGGATCAGATCATAAGGAACTTACACTGTATTGTCCAAATGATTCCATTATGGTGCATTAAAGGTTGTGAATGCTGTACGCTTGGAAGGGGGAGTAAAACCCTAGCTTTGTTGAACTCTATTTTAAAGCTACAGAAATGCAAGTTCAGCTTTGAAACTGAGCTTGTTTCAGGACACTGCTAACAGGAGTAATGAGATTTCTCTCCAGGATCTTCCCGCCTTACAGTAGTGATACAGGTAGAGAAAGAGAAGATGTTATTAGGAATTATGCCTTCCTGGGAAAAACAGCTTATCTTTTTATATTCACTTACTCTCAGGAACATTTACAATAAAGGAACGTCACCTAATATGAATTATAAATCCCCTTCCTTCCATCTCGCCTGTGTTTTATATTTTTATAACTTAATTTAAATTTAGATACAGTAGATTTTTACTCTTTGTGGTCTTCAGTTTGAGTTTCCACAAATGCAGAAATTCAGAGACGCCCCCAAACAATCAAGATACTGAATGGCTTCACTGACACCCACCTCCCCAATTTCCTTCTGTGGACTTTTCAAATCAAACCCTCCCCCACTCAGCTGCAATGTTTGGCCATCCCTGATCTATTCTTCAGCCCCTTAATTTTGCCTTTTTGTGGATATAAATGAGTTAAATTCACATAAATGAATCTAACTGTGTTCACTTTCCCTAGTGTATTCACAATTTATCCATGCTAGTGAACATATATTTATTTAGGCTGGTTCCTCAGAAAACCCCCCAGGCAACTCGGCAGAATCCAAGATGGAGGTGACATTACCCAGGAAAATCTATAAGGAGCCTCTCGTGCAAAGGCATGAATCTTCATGACATGTAAGAGCTACAAAGTTCTTGAGAATTTTAAACTAACAGAAACATGACCAGCTTGTACTAAAAGGGACAGAGAGAGGACAAAATAAGGAAGATTTTTAAAACCCCTGTTGGAATCCCCACATGCAGGACGTATAGGCTGATGAAACAAGTCAGATGAAAATACATGCACCCCTTCATAGTAGAGGCCTACTAAAGTTCATCCAATTGGATGTAAAAATGTGGATGTGTAACCAACGTGATTCTGCAATCTGCATTTGGGGTAAAATTGGGGGTTCATAACCCACTTCAATCTAATGTATGAAATATGATATGTCAAGAGCTTTGTAATGTTGTGAACAACCAATAAAAAAAAAATCAAAATTGCCTGGAATGAAGACTCCATTTTCTTCCTTTCTATTTCCTCCCTTTTGAAAGTGAGTGTCTATAATTGCTGCCTATGCCTGCCTACCCCATTGTCTTTTGGAAGTGGATAACTCTTAGTCCTCAATAGCTAAAGAGAAATTTTACCATTGTTTCATTATCCCAGAATTTTTATAACTATGCTTGGATGTTTATTATTCCATTTTAACTATCAATAACTTGTTTGTCTCATTTAAAAACTAATTCTATAAACATTTTACATTAACAAACTGATGTTACAACGATGCTTATTCTTCCAATCCCAGGATGTTTTCACTCATACAGCATTTCTCTTATATAATGATCCTGTTCTGATTTACTATTTACAAATGTAGATAATATTGCTACCTGAAAGAATAGCTAATGCTAAGGTAGAAGGAAAGAGCATCTTCCTCTTTTGGCATATTCCGGCAGGCTCATCAAGTTATGGGAAACATCTTTTGTTCCTTATTCTACATTTATCTTCAAACGATAACTTTGATGTTATTGAGTTAATGCCAGGGTGTTTCTACTTCCAAAAAGTAGGTTCTGATCCATTAGGGAGTCCCAGAGTGTAAAATGCCTTTGTCGAATGAGAGGCTTCATTAAGTCTCTATTAATTCACATGTTTCAAATATAACCAAAATGCTTTCTCTTTCCCAACAGTGAGAGGCTGTTTTCCCTAAGGCCACTTTATTTGAATCTTCTCAGTCTTTTTCTGTTCGGGCTCCTCTTGAAAGGAACAAGAGCAGGATTTTTCAGATACTTCGTTTGCACTACGATTTACATAGAGATGTCATTCTTGAGGTTTTGTAATTGATAATGTGGCATCCAGTACAACAGGGCCATATTAACAGGACAAGTTGTTTAGTAATCACAAACTAAAACAATTATTATTTTGCCTCCTGCCCAACAGGGGATATCCCCACCTAACCACTTCACCACCACCACAGTGATAAAGGCTCACACTCATGCTTTCTCCTCATCTCTCTTTCCTCCAGATGGACTTTGGTGCTCCCCTGTGTGGCTTCATATGGCTGAGTGCACCCCCTCCTCTTGGGATTGTGAGTAGCAAACTTTTGCAAAGGCAGTTGTGTCTCTCTTTTATCTTACTGTACCTGATTAAACTAAATCCCAGGTACATTTCAGACATTGCAACTTCTGTTTTTCCTTTGCTTTATGAGCTGTCATTTCCTCCATTTTGGACATTATGTCCTGCTGTTTTGCTTATAGCTCCAATGACAGTGGAATTCTCTGCTCACAGGATGGCACTGACATAGTTTTATTTTCCTGTTGCTATCTTGGTTCTCCATCACTCTAAGCCTTGATGTTAGGTGCTGACATGTCAATCCAAGAGGCAAACAAATTCCACTTTATAAACTACCCAAGAATTCTTAAGCCTCATAATAATAAGTTTATTTTAGTATTTTTAGAGAGTCCCCCTTTCTCTGAGCACTTAAGTGCCTCCAATAAAGCTGAGCTAATGACAATTTCTGTTCTACCTAGTGTTTTGTGACTGCTTGCCGTACTCATTCCACATTCAGACCTCGTTGCTTAGTTTGACCCACCTTGTTTAACAACTTTCTCAGTTAGGGTGAGCTTTTCCTCTATGAACTTTCATTTGTATGAATGTGCACCTGCAATCTAGTTTTCATGAATACTACCCATTCATGTCCACCAAATTTGTTTATGTTTGAAGCTCAATTATTGATAAGGTCTAAGGTAACTTTCAATAGGACTTCTAGACACTTACAAAGAAGTGGGCAGAACTAGATATTTCCAGGAACTGAAGTTAACTAACTTCACATATCAGCATATTGCCTAGCCTCAGCTTCTGCCCAGTTAAAAACTATACCTCATAATTCTTTATTGTATGCATTTTATGCATTCATATAATAATTTTTTACTTAATTATGATTACAATAGTTTCTAACAGATATAGCAGATTTGTACCATATCTAAATGATATAGGGTCAAAATCACCATACTAAAAGCGGGCCTGAGATCTCTAAAATTTATTAGGCTAAAACTAAAGTCTCTTAAAGTCAGAGGTGAGCTTTTCATCTCTTTTTCCAGTTAAAGGTCATGCCTTTAGAATCAACTGGAAGTTATGAGACATGAACAGCTGGCTATAGAGATGGTGTCAAAGTAAAGGATGTGCTTTTAAAAAAAAAATGTAGATCATGACTTATGACACCAAAATAAAGTGTTTTTGGCAAGAAATACAGTTTATCTCATGGGGCCCGCGGAGAATATGCTTTCTAGGAGACTTGCCAACATGATAAACAGAGATTTCAATTGAACATAAGAGGGAGGGAAATGCCCAGCTTGTACTATAAAACACTGCCCTTGGAGGTTATTAGGTATAAATTAGGGAAAATAAAGAAAGAAACAATGGAGGTGATGCCAAGTAATTCATAAAAGGAAATAGCAGGGAAGAGAATTCTATCCCAGGGTAAGTCTGACAACTTCCAAGTCTCTGTAGCAAGAAAAGAAGTATGGGTAGTAAACAGAATGAACTTGAGACATTTAACCCAAAGAGATCCATTCAGTCATGAATATCACTGGGCATTAGTAGAATTATTAGCAAATAAGGGTATAAGGAGAACCTGTCCTACTTGTAGGACCCCACCCCCCAGAAGAGGGAGTGTCAAGAAAGGGGCAGCTCTGCATTTCAAGAATGTCTAAATCTAAATGGGAGCCCAGGAAGCTGGGTCAGAATCCCCCTGTCACACACTAGAATGAGGACACAGGAAAGCCACCCAGAATAGGAGTCAGCCCTAGTGGGGTTCAATGAGGACCATTATGGGCTTTACCACAGTTACTGACTAGCAACTTATTCTGTTTGGAGGTCAAGAGGTTCATGTGGAGATTTATTTTCTGGTGAAGAGAGGCAGAAAAATAGTTAGGAAGCTGTATATTGACTCACCCTGGGAGAGACATGTACCCAAAGATGAAATTCAAGACCCATAAAAGGTATCATTGTAAGTCTCCCCACTATGTGATGATATTAGACTCTAGAAAAAGTTCTGCAGGGAATGGCTTCATTCATATAATAGTGGGTAACAGGAATGACTCTGTAGAGCGCCAGATTTAAACCATAAAAAGAACTTATGTGAAGGGTCTGAGATTAACTTTGTGGAGTATAAAGAAAGGATTCCCACTTTGGGAGGAAATCACATCAGAATCTCTGGATATTTATGAGGAAAGTTGTCCAACTTAAGGAAAAAAATACACAATGTGCAGTCAAATTTCAATATCAAAAAACCAGTGAAATATTTTAGTATAAGAAATTCTTATATAATATGTGAGACATTCTCATACTAAAAATTGTTTGTTTTTTATCTGAAATTCACATTTAACTACATAGTCTACATTTTATCTGACAACCCTACCTACTGTGAAAAACTCCTAGATGTGTTTTTCTTTGACTTTGAAAGCAGTTGTACATATCATCTATTTTCAACTTCCCACCACCATGTTCAATTTGCTTAAAATATGACCACACTATTAGTGAAATGCAGTACACACAGCTGCCATTCATTGGTGATGCTAAAGACACACTCAGGATTAAAGGATGATGACACCCTTGAGGTAAGACAGGGGTAGGAGGGGCAGTGTTTTCTGCTTCCTCCTCTGCTGAGGCCAATAAATCTTTGAGAGTGGTAATGACCTTGCTGTGAGTTAAGGACTCACAGGAAAGCAAACAGGACCCTAAGGCAGAGACCAAGTCACAGCTGGGGATCAGATGACGATAGATAAGCAAAAGAGAGGAGTAGCAGAGGGATGTAGCTCAATGGTAGAGCACATCTTTGCATGCTCAGTATCCTAGTGTCAATTCCCTGTGCCACCAAAAAGAAAGAGAGAGGGAGAGCAGGAGGAAAGGAAGGAAAGAAAGAGTAAAGTGAAGCCACAAGAACTAGACAACTCAGCCAAACTCATCATTATTAAGTAATAATTTAGCTCCTTTTCTTATTACTGTATGAAAAAAGTTGAGTATTTTGCTGAAAAAGACTTCTTACCATGTAACAGAAGTTTTTTTCTAGCTGCACACTACGGACCTGTGTTGTTGAATACAGTAATAAGCAGTCACACATGGTTGCTGACTACTTGAAAAGTAGCTAATCAAAGACTGTAAGTATAAAATGTAAGTTGAATTTCTAAGACTTGGGATAAAAAGGATGTAAAGTAACTCCTGAATAATTTTATATTATCAACTGTTTAAATAAAATTTTTAGATATAATGATTTTAGCAATGTACTATATTATCAAATTTATCATTTTTTTCTTCCTTTTCACATGTGTATTAAATTTTGAAATTATATTTTTAGCTTATAAATGTCTGTGTATTAGAAAATGCTGTTGTAGACCTCACCCTTAGATTGTCAAAGCAGGACAGACGTGATCTAAAAGGCAATCTAGTTTACTTCTGTAATCTAGCTGGTGAGAAAAGTAAGGCTCAGAAAGATGAAGTGCCTGCAAGATTACCCGATACTGAATGAGACCTGACTGAACGAAGGTCAGGACATATCTGTGTGTTTTTGCTTTCCATACTACTTCTCCAGGGCTCAGATCTCAATTCACTAAAATTATGCTAATTTTGGAAAAAAAAATCTAAAATTTGAAAGGATGTTTAAAGATTAAGACTGTTGTACTGTGTCATGCAAGGTTTCACTTAATAAGGATCCATGTTTTCCTGGCTGAAGGGAAGGAGTTTTACTGATCGATAATGTTTACAAGACCAAAAAAATAAATAAATTATATATATATAATTAAAGATTAAGACTGTATATATATATATACACACACACATACACACATAAACATATATTAGTATATATTTAATAAATATATATAAATACATACATAAATAAATATATATATTTGTATGTGTAAAAATGTATTTATCATTGTGATCATTTCATTGTGAATAAAACTATTTTATAACAAAATATAAAAACACCACAAGCAGCACCTGAACTGTGTGCTAGGATGGCTTTTATATGAGGCCTTATAGCAAAGGTACGTGTATAAAGAGAATCTGGTGAAGTCTGTGACACTGTTTCTTCTTACTTCATTCCCCACACCTGATGATGACCATTTAAAACCTCAAAGCTCTCCCATTCTTTCTGTACCTCTTGCCCACCTTTTTTTTTTAAATTTTTTAGTTGTTGATGGGCCTTTATTTTATTTATTTATATGTGGTGCTGAGAATCAAACCCAGTGCCTCACACATGCTAGGCAAGTGCTCTACCACTGAGCCATAACACCTGCCCTCACGCCTAACTTTGATGTACTATCAAGACAAGAAATATTCTGATATTACTCAGTCATATTTGTTGACTGACCAATTAAAGCCCATTCACATGATATATAATAGCAGCATATATATCTCTAATGACGAAATTTCATGGAATGATCCAGGTCAACATGACCAATGCTATCATTTAAGACAGATTTTGAGCAATAAAAAAAAATTAAAGATAATTGTGAAAGTAAAAAAGCAACCCACTTAAGTTTCTTATCTGTTCATGTACTTGAACCCTCCCATGTTGCCCACACCCTGCTTCTCCAGTGGCCTACAGTCACACCACAGTCACCCACTGAACCCCTGAGGACTCAGGGCACCAGCACAGCTGTGCGTCCTCAGAATGCTAACCTGAACTAGTCAGATCCAGGCCACCCACTCGGGAACTAACCTGTGGTGGCTCCCTGAGCTCCCTAACTATGGGAAAGGCAGTCCTCTCCCCTGCTTTTCTTATATAGACCCCAGTCACCTATACTCAGGCTTTGAATGACTGGTTCTGCTCTCTAGGTCTTCCATTTGCTCTTTCCAGGTGAACGGATTCTGATTGACTGGGCCAGAGCGTGTTCATCACTCTGTGATCATCTTAGGGTTGCCAGCACTTACAAATACAGCCATGTGGCCCCCAGTAGCCTCTTTGCTCACACCTCCTCCACACTCCTTCCTTCTGCTCAGTGCTCAGACTCTCTCACCTTCTCTGGGTGCATCTTAGCCAATCTCCATCTGCTGTGAGACCACCATGCAGGGTTTCAGTCTACTACTAGAGCTCCATTATTTAACCTGGAGTTGAGGATTTCCTTCCACAATAGTGCCTCATTCTCCAGCTGACATCTAAGCCCAGATCCTTACCCGTCAGGAAGTGAGATTTCACAGAAATACAAATGTAATCCGAATGCATCATCGTTGGTAACAGAGGTATTACTCGATTACAAACACAGGGCTTTTAGTGGTTTCATTTCAAACCAATATCTGCTTCTTAATTAAATTGATCCCATAAGCATTTTCCCATTTAGAAGAGTAACATGAAATATTAATTACTTATATTGGAAGTAAACAACTGAAAGCTCATAAATTTACAAATTCAATTACCACAAAAACTATCAAATGTCTTTTTGTTTAATTGCTATGGATTCCCCTTTAAACATCATAATGGAATTAATAGAACATTCTGGTAATCAATAGAAATTGATTAATTGATCAATCAACAGAACATGGTTGGATTCTTTAACCTCCAGACATTATTATGTATGCCCAAGCAGTGCCAGAGGAAATACCTAGCAAACAGACATGAGAAGCACCCAGCCAGGATAGAGGGAGGACATTTGGACAGTATCCAAAGTTCAGTGTGGGGTGATGTGGCTTTTGCATATATATGGAGCATGTCACCCTTGAAGGGTAAGCATTATGCTGCTCATTAATATATTATCAAGGTCTCTTCATAAGTGAAGAAAACACAGTCATCCTTCATGGATGAGCTATTGCAGTTATTCCTGAAGATTTATTAAAAATTAATGCACTATCACTTTGTGTTTTTGGTATATCCCAGCACCCAAAAATACAGAGTGACCAATTTTGGCATGAAACTTTTTTAAAAAAATTCTCTAAATATTTAAAGATCTCCAAAATAAACATGATCTTCCCCCCTCCCCCACATAAGCCTCCCCTTTCAGTTCAAACTACTGCATTTCCTCCAGCTCTCTGCTCACCAGGGCGTGTTTTATAACCCAGATGGGACTCACAAGCTTTTAGAAAGCAATATTTTTGAGATAGGAAAATATTAATCACAAATAGTCTACAATGGGAGTTTTCAAGGCAATGGGGTTGGTTTGTCTGATGTGACATTGTTAGAGCCTTCTGTAGACCTGGGGGGCGGTGACGTTGGGGCTTATGCTTTAGAGCAGAGCCAGGAATCCAGGACAAGGAAGTAGCAGTAGTTCTCATCCACTGACCCAATGACTAAGGACCATGGTAGTAACATGGCCCTGATGATAGTTTGGGATGACATGTGCTTCAAAAAACAACAATGACCCCTCAGACAGTCTCCTTTTTCTTGATAAATGAATATAACATTTATTTTGGGTTATCAACTAAACCTCTCGGAAGCAATTTTCAGTTTCCTCCTGTCTTAGTAGAGCAAAATCCACAATACCCATCATGAGGTGTCAATAATGATAGTTACTCTTTTGGAATCCACCCTAAATGCCAATTAATACACCCTATGGTTGCGTCTATGAGGAGCACACTCCTCCTTGCTTGCTTTATGCCAGTCAGGTGGACTCTTCCTCCTTCAATCTTTATGGACTCCATGCATCCATTCTGTCTCTACAGGTAGCACACCAATGCCTCCTGGGCCAACCTTCTCCTGTTCTTTAGATCTCAAATTAAATATCATATCTTCAGAGAAATCTTCCCAGAAAAATACACTAAAATAATTATTACCTCTGTATTTATTCACTTGCCATTGTTCCTCACACTTTTCTTCAAAGCAGTTACTATTGAAAAGAAATGAGTATGTGCATAATTAATTGTTTGCTATTATTTCTTCCCTGGGATTACAAGCTTACTGAGAGCAGGGAACTTTTTTTTCTTGTCATTGATCTTACTGCTCAGAACCATTCCTTAGCACATAAGTGCTCAAATAATAAATATTATAAGAAAATAATTTTGGCTTATTGATAGATAATTAGCCAATGAAAACAGTGCATATTTAAGATTATAACTTGATGTTTGGATGTACAAATAGAAATAACCACCACAATCAAGCTAATTAACATATAGATCACCTCACATACTTAGCATTTTCTTTTCTGTGTGTGTGTGTTTATACTTGAGTTCCCTATCCTCTTAGCAAATACAAGTATACAATATAGTACAGGTAGCCATAGTTAAATTGCTATAACTTAGATGTTCAGAACAAACTCATCGTCATCCTGTGCAACTCAGGTTTGTATGTGGACCAGGCTCAGGCAACACTACTCTACACTCTGCTTCTATGAGTTTGTCTGGGTTAGATTCCACATGCAAGTGACATCACATAGCATTGCTTTTCTGTGTCTGATTTGTTTCACTTAGCATAATATTCTCCAGGTTTATCTATAGTACAACAAATGAGAGGATTTCCTTTCTTTTAAAGGCTGGATAATATTCCATTGTGTGTGTGTGTGTGTGTGTGTGTGTGTTTCTCATGCACGCATGCGCACATGTGTGCTCATTTTCTTTTCCCTCTTGTCTATCATCAAATACTCATGTGACCCCTTTGTTCTAGGGAATATAGATCCTTTCACAGTAAGCTTCACCTAATCAACTAATGTCAGTTGCTTTCAGTTTCAAATCATAGAAATTCTCAGTTTGAAGTACTATAAACAATACCAAAGTTTCTTTTTTCAAGCAATCCAAAGGTATGTTGCATGCCAGGGTTGGCCAGCTCTGCATCACAAGAGGAATATCAAGGACTCTCAGGTTTGAGGACATCACCTCTAATGCTCTGCCTATGAGTTTTGCCATTAGGCTGACTCCCATAAGGACCACAAAGTGGTGGCCTATGTTTCAGACCTCACATCTAGACAAGATAGTTTAGAAAGCAATTTTCTAGATAGGAAAGAAAAGATGGATGAAAAGTATCAGGGACTAATTTATCAGAAGACAGCAAAACACTCACAAATATGCAAAGTTTAAGCATATTAATCAATTTCTAAACCTAAAGGGGTCCCTGAGAGTAAGACAGCATGTATTAGTCAGCTCAAGCTGTTATGACAAAAACACCATAGACAATGTTTAAATTATCACAGCTCAGGAGACAGGGAAGACCAGGATCCAGGCATGGGCCATTTCATTTCCTGGGAAGATTCTCTTCCTGGTTTGTAGATGGTTACCTTATTATATCTTCATAAGAAGGAGAAAGAACTCTAGTGTCTTCATAACCTTCTATGGATACAAATCCCGTCATCAGGTTCTACCCCATGACCTCATCCAAACCAGTAGACTGGACCTCACTGGGGCTTAGATCTTCAACATTTGAATTTTGTGAGCGACACAAACATTGGGTTCATAGCACAGTCCAAAGTAAGACCCCTGCCATAATTAGAACACCTAAACAGGACTAAATCCTTGTTATCATCTCCATTGTTAAGTAAGACTTCAGGGAACCCAAAAGTAGCATTTAATCAGGAAAGGGTGAAATCCTTCTGAGCTCTATGGGGAACTTAGGTCAAACACAGGGCTGTGCCGGCCTGACAAGACTGGAGCCCAGGAAGAAAAATGCCATCTCCAGAGCCCTCAGAAGATGGGCTGCTGCTGCTGATGGAATAGCAGAAACCCACAGTTGCATGGCTGTTGTATGAAGATGTAAAGCAGAGAAGGAAGCAGGAGGCAGACACTGTATATAAAGTCTAGCACTTGTCAGAGGTCTGCACGGGCCCTCTCTAGACACTCACTTGTTAGTGGAGGAGATCTTCTCAGACACATCTCCTCCATTCTCCAATTTATTTAGGGAAGCAAATACTGGTCAATTGAGGAAATCAGCTGTTGGATACATTGATTCTGTGAAAGAACTAAAATTATTGGATCTTTCACAGTTGCTTATATTCCCATTAAAACTAGGCAAAGCCAATAAGGTCGGTAGAAGTCCAATATTTCATGAAGTCAAAAGTGACAGTTATGCTGTACTTTAAACAACTGTGAAAATGCTGTAGGTCAAAAGGACAGACCCTCTGGCTAAGCCAGAGAAATCGCATTTCTTTTCTTAACAGCAAGAAATTAATATTTTGAGTGTCTACTACTCTCTGTACTCATGCCAATCTTGGGAAATAGGCAAGTATGTTTAGGGAACAAGCAATCTAAGTCCTGGGCACTCATGAGCCCTTTCACCACTATCACATAGGCTGTGGGAAATACATTTAAAAATGAGAAATGTAGTCCAAGTCCTTAGAAAAAAATAAGTTTTAATCCTTAAAAACAAAATATAACCACTCTAAAGCTCAGTAAGACAGGATTAACTGGAAGGGCACTGATCATTAGTAGCACGTGATTCCAATATAAGCTGGTGTCACCAGGCATGGCTTCATGTAAGCTTGGGATTTAAAAAGGGGTGGGGTTAGAATCAGAAAGGCACCTATGGGTTCTGGCCACTTCTCTCACTAGTTTTCTTTCTTTACCTCTAATGGTGCATTAGTGAGCTCTGTGCCGTATCCATTTCTGAAATGGGAAATAAATTGGAATCTTCTCTCCTCATCAGAATATTTTAAAATGTCAGAATATAGAGCATATTCTTTGATGATGATGAATAGGAAATATTGCTTAAAGTTGATGGAAACAAACTCAAAACTGTTTAAGCCTGTAAGCGCCAAGCCTTGGGAAGAAGGAAGTGGTTAGAATAGCAGAGGAAGGCACACAGAGCTCCAGATTTCCCCCAGCTTACAGAGACCCAGCTGACTTTGTTGCAAATTATTTGCTCTGTTTAATAAGCATGCCACGTGCAAATGCACTAAACACATAAATACAGCAAAGTCATAATCACTACGTTCAATGTCAAGCACCATTTAAATCTACTGATTAAATCAATTTGATGATAGTGAACCTTTTTTTATTAGGAGCCCTGTCTGAAGGAGAAAGCAAAACTTAAGAGAAAACTGGTAAAAAGCTGTACTTTTACTCTTTGTTTGCAGGAAATAAAATACTTTAATCATATTAATTCCATTAGTGGAATTTTCAAGGGACCTAGTGCAATCTAACATTTTCTTATTAAAACAATATCTCCCCCACCTTTTTTTTTTTTTTTTTGGTAGACTCAGGGTGGTAGGTTTTTTCTATGAATAGACTGAGATTCCTGAATGAAATCTGGATAATAAGGATTCATTCCTATATGGTCTGAGAGTCCAGGCCAGACATCCAGGCCATGTCATATTGTAACTTCAGAGAGCAGGGTTCTGCCCAGGAAGTTTCTAATGCTCTCTGTGGGGTTCTGGACCAAGTTTAATTCAACCTTTTTCCTCACACATACCCAACCCCTCATTTTCAACAAAATCATATTTTATTGCCAACTTGGAAGTGAGGTCATGAGGAACTTTGCTGAGCATTAGCTCTCATGCTACGTCTGTCGGCCTTCCAGGTGCATTAGAGAAATATAGGTCCTGAGAAGGATGCAATAAAAAAGTGACAACATATTTGATTAGGTTCTTACAGGAACTAGCATAAAGCCTGAAGATAACTAGGTTCTTACAGGGAGTAGCATAAAGACTGCAGTCTGTGGGTTTTTAATAAATCTAGAGGGATAAGACATAGCTGGAGCATGCCATATAAGAGGATATCTGTTTACTTTGAAAGTCAAAATGTGAATCATCTGCATTCAGATAAGAGAGGAATCTAAGTAAGGTAGAGAGGGCCTGGAGCATTCTTTGGAAGACATAAAACCTGACCTGAAGCTTAAACAATGATTGGAGTTTTCAACCAAGAAAAGAGAATGAAGTATAAATAGAGAAATGAAAGGTATCTCATTTAAATATTGTTTATTTGTTTTCTCCCACTATATGAGAACAGATAATCTAAGCAAATTCTGCATGCCCTGTATCATGTTTTAGACCTTATCCTTCCACGGGCAGGTCAGTGTTCATATAGTCATTTATTAAACGAGGATGTGACAAAAGGTACCTATTGCAAGAAGTTATCTGCAGGCTTGGTTCTTGTCCCTGTGTATACAGCAAAAGAGGCAACGTCTATGCCTATCTGAAGTTCACAATATGGGGGCTCCTATTCAGCTATAAAAATTCACTTTCATATCTGGATGTTTGATTCTTAGCTTGAAGTACTATCACTGTAATTTTCTTCGCTTTCCAAAATAATTTTATTATGTTGTCTTTTCTTACTACAAAAGCAATAAAAACATGACTTAATGCAACAAAATGGGTTGCCCTGATGCTGATCCCATCTCACTACTACAAACACATAGAACTGCTGCATAAAATTGTATTTAAAATTGCCATACCGTAACCGTCACTCCTTTGGAGGTACAGTTCTGTAAATTTCACTACATGAATATATTCATCTAAGTACTACTACAATAAGGCTATGTAACAGTCCCATCACCCCCCAAATCACACTCACACTCTACACTGGCATTCAAATACTCCTTACCTCAATCCCTGGCAACCAATGGTCTGCTCTATGTCCCTATAATTTTTTTCTTTTCCAGAATGTCAGAAGAGGAATCATATAATATACAACTTTTCATTCTGCTCATTTCACTTGGTCTAATGCATTTGCGATTACCCATGTTTTGTGTTGTTTGTTCCTTTTCCTGTAGAGGAGCACCCACACCTATATCACAGTTGGCTCATCCATTCACTCATGGAAGGACATTGGGCTGCTTTCTGTTTACGGTAATTCTGAAGAATGCTACCGAAAGCTTTTATGTAGGCTTTCTCTTTATTTTCTTTTCCCTTTCCCTTTCTTCCTTTCTTTTTCTTTTCATTTCTTTTTTTTTTCTTTTTTCAGTACTAGGTATTGAACCCACTGAGCTATACCTCCAGACCCTGTCTCACTGAAGTTGCCCAGTCTGGCCTTGAAATTCAGATCCTCCCGCTCCAGCCTCTTTAATAGCTGGGGTAACAGGCATGCAACACCATACCTGGCTTGTGTATGCTTTCTGGGTAAGCACAGATTCTAATTTCTCTAAAGTAAATACCAAAGAATGAGATATTGGGATCAAAGTGTATGTGTTGAACTTTATAAGAAATTGTTCATTCATCTTCCAGAACAACTGTATGATTCTACATTCCTACAAAGCGATGTATGAAAATTCATATTGTTCCACCTCTTTACAAATGCTTGATATTGTCTTTTAATTAAAATCTATTCATATAAATTTATTATTTGATTTCTATTCTATCTATTGTATCTATTCGATTAAATGTATTGTTTAGCTTGGGAGAACTTCATGTTTCATGGATACAAATACTGGATAACATATGTGATTACAAATATATTTTCTCAGCATTCAGCTTGTCTTTTCATTCTTTTAACAATGTCCTTTACAGAACAAATTGTTTTTTATTTTGATAGACCTTTATTTTTGGTGTTATTTCTAAGATCTTTTTGCCTAGTTCAAGATCACAAGGGTTTACTCTTAATTTTATTACAAGAGCTTTATAACTTTGAATTTTACATTTCAGTCTGTGTTCCATTTTCAGTGAATTTTTGTGTAAGGTTTATACTTACTTTTTTGCATATAGGTGTTTATACTTTTTATTTTTATTTTGGTATATTTTTGTTTTTAATTTTTGGAGAGTCCCAGTGAGCATCACCACCATAGTGTTCAACAACCTGCAGAAATATAATCTAAAAGTACCACAGTGCTAGGATTTGCATGGCTCTGGAGAAGTTCTCTGTACTTCCCAGCATAAACTCACAATGCTCTTGAAGCCAGAGTTAGATGGGCAGTCAATATAGATAGGTAAATCAAGTCAGGTTGGATCAAGGAGGCCAATTTGAGTGAGTCCAGAAAGTTGGAGACTGCCCCCTGAAATTCCTGCAGAGCCTTCCTCTACCCTTATCAAGAACCTGCCCCTGCTCCAGCCTGTGGCTAAGGTAACCTGTCCCAGGAATTGCCCCTCCCTACAGGGAGCTATAAGGTATTGATTAATGTGTCCTGGGCTGCTCCATCCTGCCCTTCCCCCTTCAGCCCACCTGTTTCCCACCTTTTGGCCATCCCACTGAGCATTCCTGGGCCTAGTCACCTACACAGGAAGGAGAGAGATAAGGGGAAGAGAGCAGGAGGACAAAGGAAGCCTAAGACCTATAAAATGGCAGAACATCTCACTTCGTGGGATACCAGGATACCAGCAAGGGTCCCCTTCTCCCTAGCGGGAGAAGTCTATGTTACCCATTTTTTAAATAAACACTGCTTTATATGCTTGTCTTGGCGTGCTACTTTAATGTTCAAACTTTAACATGTGCGGAAGCAGAACTCGTCACTGATAACCAGTGGTTAGCACTGTAAATGAAATCCATCTTGATAAAGGCCCTGCTATTTGAGTTATTCCTGTTCTCCAATGAGTGGCACAAACACCTCTTGTTGGCAAGTTCCATATTCTGCACTAGATTTTCAATAGGTGATGAAGTCAATGTCAAACTTGACCTCAGGGAATGTTACCCAAATTGTCCTGGAGGGAATCTTGGGGAACTCTGCATTCTGTCCAAGCGTATTCAAGCATGCAAAGCAGCCGAGAGATATTCTAACCAACCCTCACTACAAATCACTCACACTAGTCGCCTGAAGAACACAACAAAGAAGAGGTTGGTTAATCCTAGAATTTGCTCTGTCCAAGTGGTGCACAGTCCAAGAAGACATGAAGAGAAGCTTTTTTTGCGGGGGGCATAGGCTTGAATATTCACTCTCACCCACTCATTCCAGTACCTTAGAGAAGAGGAAATTCCAATGCTTTATTGATGCTCTATCTGTTGCTCTTTTATGTACATTTGTTTTTCTCTTTTCTTCTTTCCCCCTTTCTTTTCCCATTCTCCAATTTTTTTTTAAATTTTATCCAGCTATTTGTTACCTTTTTCCCCATCCTTTTTTTATTAATTTTGTTCTTTACTTTTAATAGCTATTAATTTTACTCTGTGTGTGTGTGGGGGGGGGTGGTTTGTGTTGCAGAGGATTGAACCCACGGCTTTGTGCATTCGAGGCAAGCACTCTACCAAATGAGCTATCTCCCAGCCCCATATTGTTTTTCTCTTATATTTTCAGTAGTTGATGGTGTAGTTGATGTGTTTTTGTTTTTTTCTAGAATACATTTTGTTACTTTGTTTCCTTTTCTCTGTTCTCTTCTTTTGTTATGGTGATTGGAATCAAGCCTGGCACTTTGAGCTCATTGGATGGGTGCTTGGCTGCTAAGCTAGCAGGTTAGAGGAGCTGTGCCTTGCTGTAGTCATGACTAACACCTGCTTGAAACTTGAAAGATACTTCATTTTAAAGAATAGGGGCAATAAAGCCCCTAACTGACAGCCTGTTCCCAAGTAGGCTGGGCAAATGGAGGGTCTGAGGTCCTGTGTTAGACACTCACCACCATAGAAACAGCAGAGAGAAATAACACCACAGTTGTGTCCATCATATCTTTAAGGAATCTCAGCATCAGTCAATCACCAACCCCAACAGATCACATGACAAGACCTGAGATGAGTGCCACAGAGGGAGAGCTGTGACAAAGCCCTTGGCTCACCCTGTGAAACACTTGGAACTGCAGCATTGTCTAAACAGAGGATAAAGACTTCAGGTCAGTCAAACAGCCTGTAGCAGGGCTGCTTTCTGATAAGAGTCAATATCATCAGCGCCTAAGGAAACCCCAACACCTTATAGAGGCTACAATTTCAACTGTAGGAGTAACTTCAGAGGATATGTCCATAAACTCTGCTATCTATACCACATCTTCTTGAATTACCAGAAGACCTCACTCTTGAGAGATCTACAGAGAAAGCAGATCCTTCAGACTCTGAGAAGATATGCATTTGTCAGAACCCACCAATCTTAGCCAAAGAAATCACAAGGAAGCCACAATATGAAGCATAATTGGAATTGAATTCAACAGTGAACAACAAAACCATATCCCCAGACATATTGGCAAGATATTAGTGCTTACTAAAAGAATTGTGATATCCATTCCAATGGATGTACAAATCTTGACATAGAAACACAAGAAATGTAAAAACAGAGGCAACATGAGACCACCTAAAATTCATATTCCCTAGTAAAAGAGGCAAAAAATATTAAAGGGATAAAATACTATATGAAGAAATCAAAGGAAGCAAGTACAAGTAATTCAATGAAATAGAATATTAAAAAAAAACTAGCTAAATGAATTAAAGAAGACAATGCAAGGTATGAGTAATTACTTCAAGAAATACAGATTTTGAAAAAAAAATTGAAATCCTGAGAATGAAAAGCCTAATAAATCAGAAAAACAAACAAAAACAAAACAAAACAAAACAAAAAAGGAAACACCTCAGTTGAAAGCCTTGAAATGAACTAGATCAAGTAGAAAAAAAGGCTAGCAGAGGTTGAAAATGACTACCACAAAAGCATATTAATACAGCAATAATCACAAAAACAAGAAAGAATAAAGACAACATCCAAGATTGCTGGAACGTCATTTAAAAAGCAAATGCCCAAGTCATCGTCATACTAGAAGAAGACGACCTACATTCCAAGGGCATAGAAAATCCAATCAGTGACACAGTTGCAGAATATTTCTCAGATTCTAGGAAAGACATGGACACCCATGTGTACAAGAAGTATTTAAAACCCAAAATACATATTATCAGAAAAGAAACACTTCATGGAATATTATAAAATGCCCAAAGTACAAAACAGTGAAAGAATGTTAAAACATGCAAGAGAAAAGTGCCAAGTCACATTTGAAGGAGAACTTGTTAGAACAATAGCAGATTTCTCAGAAGAAACAGTAAAGATCACGAGGGCATGGATTGATGTTTTAAAAGTCTTGGAAAAAAATAACCACCCCCCAAAATTACTATACCAAGAAAGATTATCCTCCAGAATTGAAGAATAAATGAAGACCTTCCTAGATAAGCCTAAAGGAATGCATTAACCCTAGATCAGCAATACACAAGATAATGGAAGGAAATCCTATGCACAGAATAGGAAGAAAGATAAACATAATATGAGAGCATGGAAAAAAATAAAGTTCATTAGAAGAGTAGATGCCAAAATGAAAAGTAGAAAAAGAATTAAAAGTTATTAATATAGCAAACCATCAAATGTCCAAGATGAATAAGACAGGAGGCCATGAACATGTACTATTCAAAAAGACTAGAAGAAAATCAACAAAACAATAATAACAATTATATAGCCTTCCTTAATAACTGAATGGAAACAGTTTTAATTTTCTAATTAAAAGATTCATACAGGCTGATTGAATTAAAAAACATGACCAAATAATCTGCTGCCTGCAAAAACAGGCACAGTTTTGTTAAGGAAGTCAGATCCTAGGACAACATGGTGAAGATTTGGGCCGATTTTTTTCTATTAGGCAAAGGTGCTCTGTTCTAGTACCTAAGTCTGATCAACTTTGAATTGATTTTTTTTTGTAGGGGGAGAGATAGAGGTTTAATTTCATTTTGCTGCATATGGATTTCCAGTTTTGCCAGCACCATTTGTTGAATAGGCTATCTTTTCTCCAAGGAATATTTTTGGCAACTTTGTCTAGTATGACATAAACGTATTTATGTGGGTTTGTCTCTGTGTCCTCTATTCTGTACCATTGGTCTACAAGTCCATGTTGGTGCCAATACCATGCAGTTTTTGTTACTAGAGCTCTGTAGTATAGTTTACGGTCTGGTATTGTGATACCTCCCGATTTGCTTTTCTTGCTAAAGATTGATTTAGCTATGCTGGATCTCTTATTTTTCCAAATAAGTTTTATGATTGCTTTTTCTAATTCTATGAAGAAAGTCATTGGGATTTTAATAGGAATTGCATTCAATCTGTATAATGCTTTTGGAAGTATGGCCATTTTGACAAAATTAATTCTGCTTATCCAGGAGCATGGGAGATCTTTCCATTTTCTGAGGTTTTCTTCAATTTCTTTCTTTAGTGTTCTGTAGTTTTCATTGTAGAGGTCTTTCACCTCTTTTGTTAGATTGATTCCCAGGTTTTTTGTTTGTTTTTGTTTTTTTTGTTTTGTTTTTGTTTTGAGGCTACTGTGAATGGAGTAGATTTCCTAATTTCTCTTTTAGTGGATTCACTGCTGTTGTATAGGAATGCATTTGATTTATGGATGTTGATTTTATATCCTGCTACTTTTCTGACTCCTAAAGCATAAGAAGTAAAATCAAGAATCAATTAAAGGCATAGATTCAAATTTAAAAGGTTCTTCTCAGCAAAGGAAATAATTAATAATGTGAGGAGAGATTCTACAGATTGGGAGAAAATCCTTACCCCATAAACCTCTGATAAAGCATTAATGTCTAGGATATATAAAGAACTTAAAAACTTAACACCAAAAAATAATAACCTAATCAATAAATGGACTAAGGAACTGAACAGACGACACTTCACAGAAGAAAAACACAGTTGTTCAACAAATATATGAAAACGTATTAAACATCTCTAGCTATTAGAGAAATGCAAATCAAAACTACTCTAAGATTTTACCTCACTATGTCAGAATGGCAATTATCAAGAATACAGGCAACAATATATGTTGGCAAGGATGTGGTGAAAAGGCACACTCATGCATTGCTGGTGGGACTAAAATTTGGTGCAACCACTATGGAAAGCAGTATGGAGATTCCTCAGAAAATTGGGAATGAAACCACCATTCAACCTGGGTATCCCACTCCACGGTTTATACCCAAAGAACTTAAAATCAGAATGCTATAGTGATGCAGCCACATCAATGTTTATAGCACCTCAATTCATAATAGCTATACTATGGAACCAATATAGGTGTCTCTCAATAGATGAATGGATAAAGAAAATGTGATTATATATTTATATATTTTTTCAATGGAATATTACTCAGCTTTAAAGAAGAGTGAGATTGTGGCATTTGCCAGTAAATGGTTGGAGTTTGAGAATATCATGCTAAGTGAAATAAGCCAATCCCACAAAACCAAAGGCCAAGTGTTTTCTCTAATATGCGAATGCTAATTTACAATAAAGCAGGAGCCACTAAGGAATAATAGAGTTCTCTTAGATTAGGTAAAGGGAAGTGATGGGAGGAGAGGGAAGGGGATATGGGGATAGGAGAGATAGTAGAAGGAAAGAGACATTATTACTGTATGTATATATGTGACTACATGACCAATATGATTCTGTAACATGTACACTCAGAAAAATGAGAAATTATATTCCATCTATGTATAATATATCAAAATGCATAAATGCATTTTACAGTCATGTATAACTAATTAAAACAAGTTTAAAAATTAAAAAAAAACAGGCATAGACTAAATGTCAGAGAACAGAAAAATATATTCCAAGGAAATGGCATCTGAAAGCAAACAGCAGTAGCTATACTTACCTTGAAAACAAAATTTAAGCCCAAATCAGAAGAGACAGAAGAAGAAAGTAACTACATTTTGATAAAGGGAATAACTCACCAAGAAGATATAATAATTATCAATATATATATGCAACACACATTAGAATACCCAACTTTATAAAACAAATACTACTAGACATAAAGAGAGGTATAGGCTGCAATACAATCATAGTGCTTCAATACCCCACTCTCACTAATGAATAGATTACCCAGAAAAATAAAATATCAGAATTGAATTGCACAATAGATAAAATTGACTTAACAGACATCTACAGAATATTCTATTCAACAAGTACAAAACACACATTCTTTTCATCAGCACATGGAACTTTTTCCAAAATCTGTCATATAATAGTCTATAAAGCTAATCTTACCACCTTATAAAAAGGAAATAATTTCATGCATCTTTTCATATCATAATGGAATGAAATAAGAAATAAACAGCAAGAGAAACTTCAGAGATCATAAAAGCACATGGAGATTGAATAACACTATTAAACAGTGATTCATTGAAGAAATCAGGAGGGAAATTAAAAAAAAAATCTTTAGAATCAACAAAAATGGAGTTACAACATGAGAATCTGTGGGATACAGAAAAAGAGTTACTAAGAACAACATTAAAGTCAATAGAAATAAGTACTATCTATCCAAGAGGCAGAGAAAGAGAGACCAAATAAACAGTATGTTTGTGCAGCTCAAAGTCTTAGTAAAACAAGAACAAACCAAAGCCAAAATTAGTAGGAAGAAAGAAATAATAAAGATCAGAGCAGAAGTAAATGAAATAGAGAATTAAGAGAACAGAGAATCGAAACAAGAAGCTGGTTCATCAGAAAGCTAAACAAAATTGACAAACCTTAAGCTAAACTGATTAAAAGAGAAGAGACCCAAATCTACAAAATCAGAAATGAAAAAGCATCATATCTACAAATACCACTGAAATTCAAGGGATTGTTAAGGAATATTTGAAAAACTGTATGCCAATAAATTAGAAAATACAGAAGAAACAAATGTACATATTCCCATGACTACAAAATTGAATCAAGCAAATATAAAAAACATGATCAAGAACAAGTGATGTGATTGTAGTAGTGATCAAAAATGTTACAATGTAAAGCCCAGGTTTGGGTGGATTCATTGCTGAATTTTACTTGAATTTTTTTTGTTTGTTATTTGTTTAGCACCAGGGTTTTAACTGAGGGATGCTTAACCACCAAATACATCCCCAGACCTTTCTTATATTTTATTAGAGACAGGTCTCACTGGGTTACTTAGGGCCTTGCTAAGCTGCTGAGGCTGCATTTGAACTTGAGATTCTCCTGCCTCAGCCTCCCCAGTCACTCAGATTATAGGTTTATGCCCCCTGCACCAGGTTTACCAGACTTTTAATGAAGAACCAACACCAGTGCTCATCAAATTGTTCCCAAAGTAGAAAGGGAAGGAATCCTTCAAACTTACTCTACACAAAGTCAGTATTATCCTGCTCCCCAAATCTCACAAGAACACAAGCACAAAATAAAACTATAGACCAATATACCCATATAGATGCAAAAATCCTGAATAAAATATCTGCAAATCAAACTCAAAAGCCCATGAAAAAGATCATTAACTATGATGGAGTTGTTTTCATTCCAGGAATGCCAGGATGATTCAGTAAATGCAAAGCAATAAATGTAATACTACACATAAATTGATGTAATGGTAAAAATCTCATGATCATCTTAACAGATGCAGAAAAAAAACCTTTAAAGCCTCTGATAAATATAAACATCCCTTTATGATAAAAGTCAGTCCAGAATAAATTATGTATAGAAAGATCATTCCTCAACATTATAATAGCTACATATAACAAACCAAGAGCCACATCATACTGAATAGGGAAAAACTGAAAGCATTTCTTCTATGATCAGGAATAAGACAAGCTATTCTTACCACTCTTAGTCAATAGAGTACTAGAACTTTTGGCCAGAGCAAGTAGGCAAGAGAAAGATGTAAGAGGGACACAAATAGGAAAGGAGAAACTCAAATTATCCATCTTTATTGATGATCTGCTTCTACACTTAGAAAACCCTAAAGACTGAAATAAAAGACTAATAAATAAGTTCAGGAAAGTAGCAGAATTCAAAATCAACTACAAAAGTCAGTAGCTTTTCTAAGCACCAATAATGAGTTCACTGAAAGAGGAAAATAAGGAAGCAATCCCATTCAAAATAGTTTGAAAATACTACAGAAATAAACCTAACTAAGGAGGTGAAAAACCTAAAGTGAAAATCACAAAACACTGAATATAAAAATTGAAAAAGACATTAGAAGATGGAAGACCTCCCATTTTCTCACACTGGGAATATTAACATTGTTAAAATATCCATAATACCCCCCAAAGCAGCTACATATTCATTGCAATCACCATCAAAATATCAATGACTTTCTTCACAGAACTAGGAAAAAAAAATCCTGAACTTCATATGGAGCCACAAAAGACCCTGAATAGCTAAAGAAATCCTGTGCAAAAAGAATAATTTTGAATAAATACCTGATTCAAAATAGTCCAAAACACTTTTAGTAAAATAACATATTTAGTAACCTAACAATAAAACCAGCATGGTATTGATATAAAAAGAGAAATACAGACCAATGAAACAGAATACATGACCCAGAAATAAACTTACCCAATTATTCATAACTGAATCACCACAAAGTTTCCAGAAACATACACTGGACAAGACAACGTCTTCAACAAATGCTGCTGAGAAAACCAGATACCCACTTACAGACTACTGAATCTAGACTCTCATCTCTTACTTTGTACAAAAATTAACTCCAATTAGATCAGAGACCTTAATCTAAGATCTCAAGTACTGAAACATAGTACAAGAAGGAAACACAGGGAAACACTCCGAAATATTGGCACAGATGGTGATTTCCTGACTGAATCGGACCCCAGGAACTCCAGAAACAAAAGCAAGAACTGACAAATGGGATTGCATCCAATTAAAAAGCTTCTGCACAGCAATGGAAAAAATCAGCAGAGTGAAGAGAATTTACAGATGGGGAGAAAATGTTTGCCAGATATTCATCTGCCAGAGCACTAATATCCATAGTATATTAAAAAACTCAAAACAACATAACAAAAGAACAATCCAATAAAAAAAAATGGGCAAAAGATCTGGACACTTCTCAAAAGAAGAAATACAAATGGCCAATAAATATACGAAAAGCACTCAGTATCTTTTGCCATTAGGGAAATGCAAATCAAAACTACATTGAGATTCCATCTCACCCAGGAAGAATGGCAATTATCAAAATGACCAAAAAAAAAAAAAAAATTGAGAATGCTTTGGAGGACGTGGAGAAAAAGGAATCTTTATGCACTGTTGGTGAGAATGCAAACTAGTATGGCCTGAGGGAAAACAGTCTCCAGCTATCCTGCTCCTGGTTGGGCATACAAAAGAGATACCTTTATACCTATGTTGACAGTAGCACTCTTCACAACACCTAAGATATGGAATTAGCCTAGGTGCCCATCAATAGATGAATGGAAAAAAATATGGTGTAAGTATACAATGGAGTATTAGGCAGAATGTCATCATGTCATTTGCAGGAAAGTTGATGGAATTGGGAGACATCATGTTGAATGAAATAAGACAGACTCGAAAGATAAACATCACATGTTTTCTCCCAAATGTGGGAACAAGCAAACAAAAAAATTACCTGAAAATAGAAGAGGGACTATCAGGGAAGAGGAAGGATGCAGGGGGAGGGGGAGGGGAGCTGAGAGAGGGGAAGGGGAGGAGAGGGTAGAAGGATGTGGATGTGATTGATGGGTGAATGCATGTACGTAAATGTGTCAGTGAAACCCACTAATTTGTATAATTAATAAATGTTGATGATTATGATAATAAAGATATTCAAATCTGAAAAAAAAAATGTATCTTTGTTTCTTTTTCTTGCTTTGTTGCCCTGACTAGGACTTCAGATATGATCTTTGATCCAGGTGGTGACAACAGAAGTTCCCATCTTACTCTACTCTTAAGGGGAAATCACACAGTTTAACCACCAAGTGTGACAGTGGCAGTGAATTTTTGTAAGTCTCCTTTTTTTGGTTAAGGAAAGTTATGATAAATGAAGTTAAAAAATAAGGTGCACTCAGGAATAAGAGATTCATAATGTATGCAACTAACAAAGAATTAATATTAAAAAAATGTACAGGGAATCTATGTGGCTCCTAGAAAAATGCCAACTACTTAAGTAAAAGCAGCGATCAAAAATCTTACAGAGGCTGGATATTAAACAATTTTACTATGACCACTAGAGTTGGGTGGAAAAGATGTTCACCTCATGAGTTTCAAAGTTTAGCAAAGTTCTGTTATGTTTAAATTTTGATACTATAGAAAGAACCTGCTCTATAATTAAATTTTGTAAAAGAAAGATAGTTTGTTAAGGAAGTCATCTAAAAATTCAGGTACTGTTTTGATGTTTCGTAGATTTGGAAGACATTGTGGCTCAGTTTTATAATTTTAGTTGTATATAAATTTTTAAATCAGCCCTGTCTGGCGAGACATTATCAACTGTGACACCAGTTATAGTTTATGACTTTTCAGGATTTTTAAGCATATTTCCTGATTCAAATCAAGTCTCACAGTATCTACAATAAGTGAAAACACTGAACAGAGAGAGTCTGCCTCCTGACATTAGTGAAAAGGAAATCCCCACACAAGAAGTCTGTCAACCACAATCACAGAATCAGGTTTTCTGTTTTACGCAATTTGTCTCAATCTGATTATTTATCAGGCACGTTCTTTGTTTAGCTATCTGAGTCATAAATATTCTGTGACCTTGGCATTTCCTATCAGTAAAGAGAAACAATTTAGAACATGAAGATTTTACTGACAAAGTAGAGTTAGGTCTGATTGATTTGCTTCAGTTTCTTTTTAATTAAAACTGATTAATTTGCACACAGACATATTTTTCATACTTAGCTAATGCTTGAACAACATGGGGGTTTGTGTTATTTTGTTTTCACATTAATCATCATTATCAAGGTCATGTGGACTGCAAAAAATAAGACATTCTTTTATTTCTGAATATTAGCATATAGAAGAGTTAAATTTCATATTCTCAAGTATTGGCAACCATGTAGGGGAGAGAGTTACTTTTATATGCTTTTTTTGTAAAACCACTCTAAGTGGAAATAATTCCTTTGCTGTCTGTTCAACCCATCTTTCAAGATCTCAGGCAATTTTAGGCAGAGTAAGAGCAAGACCATTTGACTAGTCAATTGCAGTTCCCACTCTAACTCTGATTCCTAGGAATCGTACAATCATGGGCAACAAAAAGTCCAAATCAGAATTAGAGAGGTAAATATATTGCTGGGGAGATAATACAATTAATTTCTACATTATTTACTGTTTGAATTACTATATCTCTGTTTTAAAATAACCCAAACTACTTTTATGGAGAGTTTACTAAGGTGTAGTCACTATTCTTCATGGTCCCCATGCTTTCAAAAATGCAATTCCTCCAAATGATTGCAAAGTAGCTCCTACATTACCCCCTGGTACAGACCAGGTAATTAGGATTCAAAGGAGAACTTAGTCATAGCAGTAACAGGACACAGCCAGGTAATCTCTACTTCATGTAATGCCTGGACCTGTTGCTGCTACTATGATTACTAGAGTTGGGTGGAACCACTCACCCAAGATTCCAAGGATCCATTTTTTCTTAGTATAGTAATGGGGAATATTATAATGCCAAAGCAAAGTTCAAACCTTTCATTTTTATTTCCTTTCATATCCACGTTGTCATTAGCAACAACAGGCTGTTGTGCTGTAATATAAATGAAATGAAACAAATCCTCCTCTCCCTCCCTCCCTTTCTCGGTTCCTTGAATAACAGACTAACTCCATCTATAGGGAAAGACAACTTCTGACCGAGCTTGGTCCTCTGACCTCCCACAGCATTTCTCCAAAGAAACTTTTGATTGTTTCACTCAGGTTTGCAAATATAATCATCCTCAGCTTAATGGAAAATTATATTACCCTTTTTCAGGATTATAGCTTTAGACGAACTTAAATAAGTTTCCCAAGCAAGAAACAAACGTGAATGTTCAGTGTATAACTCCACCTTATCATTTCACTTGACTAGTGTGCAATTTCCCAAGGATTAGTTTTCAGGGAAAATGAGGTTCAGACTGGTGGCTGGAGACCTTAGGTGACTTTCCTCAGTCCTCTGCCAGAGACTGTCCACAGAAAATCAGTCATACCATGCAACCCACTCCGGTCAATGCTTGCTCTAACCTAAAAAATGGAAAGTGGCTTTAGTTGGGCTTTTTTGCAGCAGTTAAAAATCCAGGCAGGCTCTTGTGTTTAATTTCCAGAGCGCCCTGACTGCTTAACCTGCCAGGTGGAGCAACTCATTCCCACCTGACTCCTCCAGGTAAGATAGGTGTCCAGTTGGTTTAGCCTCAGTGGCAGCAGAATTTTTTCCTAGGGAGTCTATCAGGATTGTGAACCTGTGTGGATGCATCTGCTCCAGTTGCATGGCCTGTTCTCTTTGGGACACAGAAATCCCTTTTATATGTGCTATCAGGTGTTAACTAAAGCCCCAGTTTATGGAAGAATTATGGTCAGAAGTTACAGAGGACACAAGTGAATACCTCTGGAATACCTCCTAAAAACACAGAGAGTTGTTTTACATTTTAAATACTTCAAACAATTAAATCGCACTTCAAACTACAAACTTAAGTCCATACGGAAGGGATGGTTAGGGATAAAGATGCAGGTACAGCTCTTACAACATTTAAAAAAGAACACATGATTAATAATCAGTTGACCTGAATACACTCAAATTTTTCTAATCACTTCTAAATATATCTAATTTAAAATATCATACTTTAAAATAATTTACAATTTTAGGAAGGCTGCTCAAATCATCACCAGAGGGTGTATTAAAGTATTTCCTTTAACAGGCTTAAGGTGAAATAGCAGTTTCCAAAATTGCATCTAGACAAAAGGTATAGTTTTTTTTTTCCCCCTTTTCTCTCTAAGCTTGTGCCAGCCAGTAAGTCCTCTTTTTTGGACAGGAGTATCCTTGTCTTAAGAACATAGCCTTTTTTGTCATGTGATATGGTTTCTGCTTATTTGTGGTAGAATGAAACATCCTAGCAGAACTGGTCTAAATGAATGCTCAGGAGAAAATCATGTATTTGTTCCTCCCTGTGCCTGGCCCTGATCCTAACACCATTGAAGCTGGGGATGTTTTCAAGGCTAGGTGTTTATCTCACAGGGGGCTTTCAATAAATAGTAAAAGAATGATAAAGTCACAGAATGGCAGAACTACTGAAAAATGGCCTAAATTCCAAAGTAAAATTTCTTCCCCCTATCTTTTTTTGGGGCATATGACTATATGCTATTTCTCTTAGAAGGAAATGAACACATTTTGCTTGTTCTACGCAGAATTCTGTTTTCAGTCATTGATACTCATCAGAATAATACCACTCATTTAACTGGCATTCAATAAATGTACGGATGTATGAAATCTCAAATCTTAAGGAAAAACTATTGAAGAACCAAAGCCCCACCACCATACCAGGTAAGCACGAAATGAGGCAAAATATGCAAAATATGTAAGTTCACCAAGTTCAACGTTCCATTCATTCATAGTTAATTCAACAAATATTTGTTAGGCTCTACTAGTGGCTGGATAATGTTCAAGACACTTGGGATACATCAAGGAAGAAAACAGTCAGCAATACCTGTTAGCATCGAGTTTGCAATTTACCAAGGAGATAGACAGTAAGTGATAAACATAATAAAGAAGTAAATTATATAGCAGATTAATATGCAATATGTGTGTCAAAAAACGAAAGATGAGTACAGCAAGATAAAGAAGAATTGGGTAGCTGAAGGAGGCAAGAGCCATTTTTAAAAGGGTAGTCTGGTAGGCTACGTTGAAAGGTGGCATTTGAGCAATGAATAAAGGAAGTGGCTGTCTGAGAGATGAGGGACCGGTCAGTGGAAAATGTCAGAAAAGAGATCTAAGGAAGAGTCCTTATTAGCATGTTCTAGGAATAAAAATGGGTAAAGCGGCTATGGCAGAGTTAAAGGGAAGATTTCAGAGCAGGGAAGATCAAGTGGGTTGAGGAAGGCAGATCCTACAAGGTTTGCAGGCCATTGTAAAGACAGTGGCTTCTTCTTTCTTTCTTATTCAGATTGCATGAAGAAGTCACTGCAATAGTTTGCACATAGTGTACGAAATTTAAATTCATTTAGAGAGATCACACATTCCTATTGAAAGCAGAATATTAACAAGAACAGAAACAGGTAGAATTTTTGCAAGTCAATGAGATATGGTGTGTTGAAACCTGAGTGGTCTCAGTGAAAGTGGTGTGAAGTGGCCAGATTGGATGTTATGATGGTAGAGCCAACAGAATTTCCTGAATATAGGGAATAAGAAAAAGAGAAGAATCAAAAATGACTCAGGTATTTTGGAAAAACAGGATTGTGTCAATTTCAATGGTGCAAAGCAATTTTCAGGAAAGTAAATCAGCATTTCACTTCTGACCTTAGTGAGTGGGAGCGGTATACCAGACATGCAAGCGGAGATATTAACTCATCAGCTAGATGTGCAAGTCCAGAATTTTGTGAAGAGGACTGGACTAGACAAGTTTTGGAGTCAATGACATTTAGGTAAAATGTAAAACCATGAAACTGAATGAGGTCATCAAAGGAATGAGTATAGATAGGGAAGAAGCATCTTGTTTTTTTAAGGAAGAGGGAAACAACAGAATTTTGTTTGCTTACTCAGATGCTCTAGTGCAGAGGTCAAACTGATATTGTAGGAAAAAGACACTAGGGAGCAAAATCCTAGACCAAAAGGAATGGGATTAAGTTTGCTAACAGAGACTGGTCTTGGAGAGAATGGAATGTTGTAATTATGCGAATTTGGGCAAGTTCACTTCTTATTGTTACAGTTTTCTTTGGAAAATAGGAGACAAGGTCATGATTGAGGTGAAGATGGAGAAGAAACTATTTTTTTCTTTAGCCTTATTCAGTTGAATGGGAATAGCCATGAGGTAGGTGAAGAGCGGCATTAACTGTGGTAAGCAAGAGAGCAGAGAATGTTAACATTTGGACCTGTAAGGTCTCAAAACTCCTGTTGAAGGCTTGGCCTCCAGTGCAATGATTTTTAGAGCTTAGGATTTTAAGAAGTGATAGGTTCATGAGGGCTCTGGTCTCATCAATAGAAGAATCCTTTGAATGGGTTCAGAGTTTAGATGGGTTTTTTATAGGTGGGGATCAGTTGGAGAAGATCACTGGGCACACACCCTGGAAGGATATATCTCGTCTCTAGCCACTTCCTTGCTTTCTTGGTGCTTCCTGTATATCATAAGGCGAGAAGCTCTGCTCTACCCTGAGCTCTGCCTGTGATATTCTGTCTCACCCAAAGCCCAGGGAGACAAGGGCTAAGACAGCATGAATCAAAACCTCTAAAACATTTCAGGCCTATAATCCCAGTGGCTCAGTAGGCTGAAGCTGGAGGATCACAAGTTCAAAGCCAGTTGCAGCAAAAGTGAGGTTCTAAGCAATTCAGTGAGACTCTGCCTCTAAATACAATACAAAACAAGGCTAGGGATTTGGTGGTCAAGTACCCCTGAGTTTATCAGTTCCTGGTACCCCCCCACCAAAAAAACCCCTCTAAAACATGAATAAATCAGAACGAATTTTTCTTTCTCCTTTAAGTTGATTTTCTCTGGTATGTTATCATAGCAATGAAAAGCTGACTAACCCAGAGAGGAAGGGAGTTGTGCAAGGAAGTTCTTACAATTCCAATATAATTTAAGCTGAAGAAGGAAAAAGAAATGTCAATAGATAATTAAAGGGAGGGGGTAGATTAAGGGATTAGAGTTCCTAGGTATGCATAGGGAAAGGAGAGTGATGAGTATTGGAATGCAGACCTGTGAAAACTATGAAAATTCATCATTCAGATCTACAAATACAAGAAATCTAATTGCCAATAGCCATGGATTCTGTATTCTGAAATCTATAACTATTAATAGGTCAAACTTCCCAAGATCAGCTTCCTGATCGCAAGGAGGATACTAAGGCAGAATCATTCCTGGGAGATACAGGAAACTTTTGACAGACGACTTTGGCTAAACGGCTCTCAATGAGCTCTGGCAAAATTCTCTTAGAAATGCTTTGCAATCCAAGACTTTTCCCATCCAAGCTCCCATCCTTCCCTTTCTCCTCTATAGAACCTGCACTGCAATTCAAGTTTTTCCCAGTGTCCACCACCTTCCTTCCCATTTTCTTCATTGATATTTAGGCTGGTACATCAGTCATGCAGTTCCCAGAGGACCAGAGATAATCCAGCAAGCTGGAGTAAATGAATCAGAGAGAAAAAGATGAATGGAATTCAATTCATGGGGGAGAAATTTCAATAATTACAATTTCATCTTATTAGTAATTACAATGTCTAGGATGTGTCCGTGGAGAGAGTCAAATGTAGGTAAAGGACAAGATCACTGAAGGAAAGGAATCCAAGAAACTGAGGGTCAAGTTGTTAGAATAAAAATTTTTCTGTGCTCTGAAATTGCAAATAATTAATACAAAGAACCAGGAGCTGAAATAATAAAAAAAAAAACTGAAGGAAGAATGATATGAAATCAGTAGATGAAACCACAATGAGGAGAAGAGGGTGATGTAATCTGATGACATAATAATTGAAGCTAAAATGTTGTGGTTGGTGGGGGGAGTAGGAAGGAAGGAGAATGATCTGATGTGATCCTAAGTAGAAGAAGTCATTCCCCCCATCTCAGCCCCATTGGTGGGCTGACGGAACTGGAGGTTGGATATGAAATTTGCCAAACTCTAAGAGGATTTGAATGAGAGGCGTTTCATGGGGCATGGAACATTGCCATCAATAAACGGGTCTTCAAAGGGGATGATTTTATACCACTGGACCTCCCCACCCCTTGGGACATTTGGCAATGTTTGAAACTTGGGGTAGAAAAGTCCTAGTCAATAAAGGCCACATATAATGAAATATATCCCACAATGCAGAGAGCAGCCTCCCACAACATGTAATCAACTGGCCCAATGCGTCAGTCGTGTCGAGATTAAGAAAACCTTCATTAGTGGGACACAGTGGCACACTGTAATCCCTGCCCCTCAGGAGGCTGAGGCAGGAGGATCGAAAGTTCAAAGCCAACCTCAGCAATTTAGCAAGGGCCAAAGCAAGTTAGTGAGACCCTGCCTCTAAATAAAATATCAGAAAAGGCTGGGGATGTGACTCACTGGTTAAGTGCCTCAACCCTCAGTAACAAAACAAAAAAGAGGGAGGGAGGGAGGGAGGGAGGGAGGGAGGGAGGGAGGGAGGGAGAGAGAGAGAGAGAGAGAGAGAGAGAGAGAGAGAGAGAGAGAGAGAGAAAGAAAGAAAGAAAGAAAGAAAGAAAGAAAGAAAGAAAGAAAGAAAGAAAGAAAGAAAGAAAGAAGGAAGGAAAGAAAATCTCAGAGAAGTGATTGACAAGACAGATTATATTTTCCAACTATGATTGTGAATTCAGGAAGGCATGGTGGAAGGGAGCCCAGAGTTGGGGAGGACTAAAATAAGGAGACAGAACAGTCAATGTGCAGATCTGTGTGAGAAGCACAGTTTGGAGATGAGGGGTGACCAGGAAGCTGATGTTTTCTACGTTAACTGATATGAGTAAGATAATGTATATGTTTTGCAATGGTTTCAGAGGCTCCTTCACCTCTGATGGTACTGCTAAAGGGATGGTGGTGTCAGCTCCAGCATGCTGGATTCATCTGGACTCCTGACTGCAAAGGCCAGGCTACCCCTGATGTAGGTCTTTGTTCATATTGATGCTGCATATTTTTGGAGTAATTTTACTGTCATCCCATCTCCTTACTTGCCACCCCCAGGTCTTTACATTTTCTCAGAAGCTCTACTAGAAGTTAGTAGTACATCTGATCATCACCACCTTTTCTATTCTGGGTGATGCCTTCCCTACCCCCAACCACCCATCCACACATCTCCAGCACCACATGCCTACTAGCCATGTCTTTTCCTCAGGGCTTTGATAAATTAGCGGTTGAATTAACTGCTACTCCTAGATTAATATGTTAAACCTACCGAGTTAATAGTGAATTAGAACAAAGGATTTCAACATTTTGAGAAATCACTACCATTGGGCTTTCAGACACAGAGGCAGAACTATTGTTAGAAGCATTTTAAATCATACATACTCAGGTGGCCACTTCTGTTTCAGAAAGAGACATTCTGGAGGGTACAAATTTATTAATATAGTTACTGTCTTGCTTCCAAAAGATTCCACAAAGACAAATCGTGGAAGGCATTATTCAGATGCACAGTGAGAGGGGTTGTGTCTCCTCCATCACTCTGCCACTCTTCTTGTATTCCTATTTATGCAGAGTAGACATTGTCACTACTATGGTTTCGTTTGGGTGTTCTCTTCCCATCTTGGCCTTATGCAGTGAATGACTGGTTTCCTTGCCTCACCACACACTCTGCTGTCAATTCCCTCACCTCCTTGACTTGACTCCTCTCCACCAGCATATTGGCTGTTAGATGCTTCCCTATGCTCTGAAGACATTGAAAACATCCAACAACTCATTCTTCTTTCATGTCTCATTTTTCGCTGACTTCATTTCAATTCTTGATCACTTCTTGCCCCTAAATCAACTGAGTGTGATACAAACAGAAACTCTGGGTGACTCCTTCTTAATATGCTCAGATTTCCAACAGTGCCTAGCATATAAATTCTGAATTGGAGAGCAGATGGGCAATGAATGTGTAGGTAATTCCTGTAGAAGGCTTGTCGGGCTGTACCAATGATGCCCTTTGTAAATGGCCCTGAACTACTAGAATTTTTTTGACACACATTGTACCTTTATGGGGTACAGTGTAATGTGACACATGTGCACAATGTCTAATGATCAAGAAGGGTAATGAGCACTTTCATCTCCTAAAACGTTTGTCATTTTGACGTTGGGAAACTTTGGACTTTACTAATTATTTCTAAGTATATAATAAATTGCTGTAGACTATAGTTATCTATTGTGGTACAGGACACTAGAACTGATCCCTCCTTTCTAACGGATCCTGGTACCCATTGTCCAACCTCCCTCTATGTGCGCACCCCTTCCTAGTCCCAAGTGAACAGTTTTACTCTCTTCTATGAGATCAACTGTTTTAGCTTCCACAAGTTAGTGAGAATTTGTGGTATTGGGTTCTGTGTCTGGCTTGTTTCACTTAGGAAACTACCCTCCTCTTCTCTCCATGTTGCCACAAATGATAGATTCCATTCTTAGTTGGTTCTGAATAATATTCCACTGTGTATATATGCCTCATTTTGTTTATCCATTTACCTATTGATGACCATGTGAGGTGACTCCATACCTCAGATTTTGTGAATTCAGTTGCACTAAACATGAGCATGCAGGTATCTTTGTGATATGATGATTTCTTTTCCTTTGGATGTAGAATCAGTAGTAATAATGTTAGATCCTATGGAGTTTTAAATTCTCTTTATATTTTCTTTATATTTTCTCACAACTTTTATGCAATCAATTTTGACCAGACCACTATCCCAGTGCTTCTTACAGTTTCACTTTCCTAACTTCATTCCCAATCTGTTGTGAGATAGAAACTCCACATAATAAAGGGCATATCAAAGATAAGCGCAAGCCGGCCACCTCAAATTTAATACTTGAGCAATACTTTATTTTTTTTTAAAGGTATGACCTCAGTGCATGTAACTTTTCACATTATTCTTCTCTCTCATGAACTCTCTTGCTTCTGTCTTGGTGCCCGGCCATGATCTAGACAACTGAGGTCCTGGTGTAAAGGAAGGGGAATCACAATCACCTCTGTGTTGACTGTGGGTTGAAGTGCTAAGGTCACCCCAAGAAAGGGGACGCTGTCTAAATTCTGCTGTGACCTCATGAGTACTTCACACATTCCTTTTACATTCTTCAACTGTTCAATACTTGTCTGTAAGTATTTTATAGGACTACTTCTACTTATTCATAATTCAATATACAGATGGTCCTCAGTTTAAGATGGTTCAACTTTAAGGTGGTGTGAAAGCAGTCTTTATTGGATAGAAACAGGAATTCAGATTTTGAATTTTGGTCCTTTCCTGGGCAAGGGTTATTTTGTTATTATACTGTTTCAAGACTCTGGGCATTGGCAGCCAGCCATACCCCCCAGGCAGCCCGTGGTCACAGGGGGAAACAACCGACTCCCTGCAGTTTCTGTGTCCCTGAGCCATGGTGTTCAGCAGCTTAGATGACGAACCTCTGAGTTAGGACATTTTCAGCTACAATGGATTTATTGGGATGTAGCCCCACCATAAATCATGTGCCATGATAGTATAGTAAAAGTTTCTTAACACCCCGTATCTTAATTTTCTTTCTCTTTCTCATCTTTATTTCTGTTATCATAAGACAAGGTAAATGGTTAAAACACAAGAGTTAAGGAAAAGAACCTAGCTCCACTTCCAATTCCAGTTCTACTATTTAAATAAGTACAGACACTGTGGGGTTCGCTTCTCTTCTGAGACTCAACTTTCTCAGTCTCAGTAATGGAAATAAGGTCAATGCTGAATCTGTAGGATGTCGATGAGAACCAAATGTCTTAATATGTAAGAAAATGTTTCACAGGTCATGAAGAGCCCTACACATAACTATTTAGAACCAGAGGAGAGGACAAAGAGAAAAGGCCATTAGTTAGGCACAGAGAAAATGAGAGGAAGAAAGAGCTGATGTGTGGGGAATAGGAGGAAGCGGAAGACATGTTTCCTAAACCAAGGACTATACAATCTATTTACAGAAACAAGGTTTTCATAAAAGAAACAATCGGTTGAGCACTACCAAACAATATATATAATCAGCTGAGAAACTGTGTGGTTCAGAATATTAACTGCTTTAGGACTTTAGAGGAAGGAGATATATGTGCACTGAATGAATTAAGGGAGGCATCCTAGAAATAGACTCTTAATGTTTAACTCTTGTAATCCTAGGCATCTCTAGTTCCTCTCCACCACTGCAGAGATGCAGAATCCAGGAGTCCTTCTCAATCCCTTCAAGAAGAATTTAATCCTCAAAGGTTCAATGATTTGACAAATGTCAAACACTTAGGCATGCTTCTCATAACCCAAGAGCCTTCTCGGTGCAGGACACTTGGCAGGGGCAGGAGGAAGAACAAGACATGGATAAGAAGATATTGTCCTAAGCCTGTGCCTTCAACTTGAGGTAAGTCTTTGGGGACCAGGAAAAACAGAGAATCTGTGGCTGGAACCCTAATGGAATAATGATTATTTCTAGAGGTAAAGAGGATACTTTCTGGTGAAAATTTTCTCACAGAGACTTCTGGGGCCAACAACGTAACCTCAACCTTCCCTTCCTTAGCCAGAGGAAAAACCAAAGAGAATTCCTTACAGTTCTCTGGCATAATGAAGATCATATTTTTTGTTCTTCCTGGTAAACAGCATTTAATACTAGACATAAATTCAGATATCACTTCAAATATGATAGGTGCTCAGATTTCAGGAAAGTAAGTTCTGGAGGAAAATTCATTTAATTCAGAAATCTTCTATCAAGGAAAAGTTCTGTGTTAGGAAATGAGAATAGAAATATGGAAAAGTTTCTGTCTAAAAGGAATTCATTGTCTAGCAGGGGTGAAAAAATTTAAAGAAATACAGATGGTTTTAATGCAATGCATTAAAGTGTGCAATTGATAGAAACATAGGAAGCATAGAGAATCTTAGACCCTATCCAAGTTTTTAAATCAATCTGGGTTTTAAATCCTTACTCCAACCTGGTGAGGAGGGATGGAATCCAGGAGATACTTTACAGGGAACCCACTGTTTTAACTGTAAAATAAGAGAATGCCCTACGAAATTAAACCACGTGATGCCCAGGGATACCCAGGGGACACTGCGTGATCACTTTTTCCTACTGCTTGGTATTCAGAATTGAGGTTCTTCTTTCCTCCCTTCCCAAGTTGAAATCAATGGAGAAAAAAGACATGGGAGATGGATGAATTAAAATGCCATCATCATTAATGACAAAAGCTGACTGAATAATGTAACTTTGAATTTGTAGCCAACATTGGCTTTGCTGTTGGAAAGACTCCCTCCTTTCTATGGAAGAAGGAAATGGTGGTGTGGAGAGAAACTGGGGTGATTCTGCTATATTTTTTCCTCCTAGAGGATATAGGCATAGGATATGTTCCATAAACATCTGCTGAGTGAAGGAATACATGTGAACATTTTCTGTGTAGAGCTCTCTGATAAGAAAGAACAGTCACCCCTTCTAGTGGAAAGCCACCTGGGCGATGCATGCATCACTGCCTTAGGGTAGAGGATCAAAGGCAGTCCTATAGAAGCTGCCACTCGACAAAATATCACTGAATTCCTGCCTACTAGTGATCCTTTGAAGTATCTGGAAGATTTGGTCTCATTGCTACATGGCAGTGCCTGCGCTGCTTGGCTCAGACTCTAATTCTTAGTTCTCTTTGCTCCTGAAACTTAGAAGGCAGTCTTCTTTCTTCCATCCCTGGGTCCTCCTTTCTTCCTATCTTTCCTTTCTTTATAACTTCCAGGCCACCTTCTCAGGGTGCCAGGCAAGAGCTCTCACAAACTTAACCATGGCTTGACATGACCCTAACCATAGTCTCAATAAACATTTCCATTCGAGGCAAATATGGTGTATTTTAATATAGAACCAATGTCACTGTTTTACCCAGTGAGATGTTCCACTGAGCAAAATCCCTCATGCCTCAGGAACAGGTGATCTTTCTTCATCTCCACCTGCCTAAGTATTCAAATATATAACGCTCAACATGGGGCAAGTACATTTTCCCCTGATTTCCTTACAGCAATCACGTTGTGCTTTGAAGCATGAGATTCAATTACCCATATCATTGTCTTGGACTGCATAGCTACAACCATTATTAATGATCAGAAAATTATCTATTCCTTTCATATAAATTCAGCCACAGTTATGCAGTTCCAATCATGCATCAAGCAAGTACGTTTATATATAAATACACATACAGATACATAATTACATATCCACATATATAAATATATGTAAAATAAATGTGCATGCACATGCATATATTTTTAAGCTGTTTCTACTTATTCTAGGGAATAAATGTCCCCTGACAAAATTTGTATTCTATTAAGACAAATTTTTAAAGTGAAAAAGAGGTGACTCATCCCAGCAATTATCCAAATTACAAAAATTCTTCAGAAAGAAAATAAGGTGACTCGAAATAAATCATAGATTTATTACCTCTCTAATGTGAATTTCATCTATATCTCAAAGGTGATTTGTGTGCATCGTTTTTAAAATGCTTTTTCAACCTTGTAGCAGAGCTTCCACTTAACAGGTGGTAATAGTGCTTGGGACAGAGGTCACAGGAAATCAAAATGGAGCCAGCATGGTACACTGCCTTTCACCTATTATTGTGCTAGTGAAACTGCAGGCAAATCTGAAGAGCCCCACACAAACTTCATTTTAAGCCCCAGAAGACTATAAGCAACAATAAATGTTGGCAAGGACATGGGGAAATAGGTACACTCCTATCTTGCTGGTGGGACTGCAAATTGGTGCAACCATTTTGGAAAGCAGTATGGAGGTTTCTTAGAAAGCTTGGGATGGAATCACCACTTGACCTTGTTATTCTTACTCTTGGTTTATACCCAAAGGACTTTTAAATCAGCATGCTAGAGTGACACAGCCACTTCAATATTTATATCAGCTCAATTCACAATAGCCACGCTATGAAACAAAACTACGTGCCCTTCAACACATGAATGGATAAAGAAAACATGGTGTATCTACACAATGGAATATTACTAGGCCTAATGGAGGGAACTGGAGATTATCATGCTAAGTGAAATAATCCAATCCCCCAAACCAAAGGGTGAATGTTCTCTCTGATATGTAGATGCTAACCCACAATAAGGGAGAGGAAGATTCGAAGTTCACTGGATTACACAAAGGGGAATGAATAGAAACGAGAGGAGATGAGAATAGGAAATATAGTAGAATCAATTGAAAATATATTTCCTATGCTCATATATGAAAACACAGCCAATGTAACTCCACCTTATGTACAGCCACAATAATGGGATCCTAATTGGAATAAGTTATACTTATTTTATGTATGAATAATATTTTAAAATATACTATGCTGCCATGTAAAAAATTTAAAATACATGTATATACAAAAGAACTTCCCTCCTGAAATCTCTTATAGATAAATGCCAGTTTTCACCCTATTTTCATGATATTCTATAACTGTAGAACACAGTTATATCACTTAAATTTTTAAAAATCCAACTTCTAATTTTCATTTTTCAGTATATAGCTCTAAAAGATAAGGAGTCTTTAAAACAATTTTTTTTTTTTGGTAACAAGAATTGAACTCAGGAGCACTTAACCACTGAAGCACAACCCCAGCCCTTTATTGTGTTTTATTTAGAGACAGGGTCTCACTAAGTTTTATAGAGGCTCGCCAAATTGCTGAAGCTGGCTTTGAACTCATAATCCCCCTGCCTTAGCCATGCTAGCCGTTAGGATTACAGGAATGCACCACCATACCCAGCCTTTTAAAAAATTTTAACATGACCACAAAACTGTTATTCACAGTAAAATTAACAATTCCTTAATATCACTAAATGTCTTATATAAAACAGAAATTTAAACACTGATATCTCCATTTTTGGTTAATATTTAATTAAATACAATCTAATCCTTCATACACTTTTTGTAGCTCCATTTTTTTAAAAAATAAATCTTATGCAGGTATAATTTAGGTACCCAAACATTAAAAAATCACCAACTGTAAATATACCCATCGGTAATTTTAGTAATTTTTAAAAAGTTTTCCCTCCATCTTCATGTTTTCTTTTATTTATTGAATACACTGGGTCATTTGTTTTGTAGAGTTTCCCCCATTTTTAATTTTAGTGAATTGTTTCCTTATGTAGTTGTATATGATCCTCTATTTTTTACTATTGATTAGTTTTTTATAAATTTGATAATTATAAATTGCTTTTATAAATTTTTCATTTTATACTTTTATGAATTTACCAATTATTTGCTACACAATGAAAGTGTAGCAAATAATTGGTAAATTATTTGCTACACTTCCATTGAACCATCCATCATTTGAAATCCTTCATAGATGGTGGTATGTATTTTATCAGGATATAGACTCCTGCTATCATGTCAGTAACTATTTATGATAAATCTCTACTTATTCATTAGGAGTTGAAATAGTAATACTGAAATATCTCATTTCTTCTTCTTTAATTAGCTAAAAAAACTGCCATAAAGATTTATTCTTTTTTTCCAAAGAAATTGTTTTAATCAGTTATTATATTAGTTAGTTATATATTAGTTATTATACTGTCTATATATAGACAGTAGAATGAATTTATGCACTTTGATATATCATACATACAGGGGGTATAATTTCTCATTTTTCTGATCGTACATGTTGTAGAGTCACATTGGTCTTGCAGATTATATATATATATATATATATATATATATATATATATATATATATATATATAAACAATGTCTGTTTTATTCTACTATCCTTCCTATCCCCACATCCCCTCCATTTACTCCCCTCTACCTAATCTAAGGAAAACTCTATTCTTCCCTAATGCTCTCACCCTTAATGTGAATTAGAATCCACATATTAAAAAAAATTGTCCTTTGATTTTTTGGGATTGGCTTATTTCACTTAGCATGATATTCTCTAACTCCATCCATTTACAGGCAAATGCCATAATTTCATTCTTCTTTAAAGCTGAGTAATACTCCATTGAATATATATACACCACATTTTCTTTATCCATTCATCTACTGAAGGACACCTATGTTGGTTTCACAGTTCAGCTATTGTAATTGAGCTGCTATAAACATTGAAGTGGCTGCATCACTGTAGCATGCTGATTTTAAGTCCTTTGGGTATAAACTGAGGAATGGGATAGCTGAGTGAAATGGTGGTTCCATCCTGAATTTTCTGAGGAATCTCCATACTGCTTTCCACAGGGGTTACACCACCAGAAATGTATGGTGTACCTTTCCCCCCATATCCTTGTCAACATTTATTGTTGCCTATATTCTTGATGATTGCCATCCTAAGCCAGGAAAAAAGTATTTTATTTTCTCTTAGTTATCAGTTTTAAAGGTATGAGTTGGTTTCCCAGCACCTTCTAATAGTTCAAAGTACATGGTTGATGCTGTCTGTATTCATGTGAATCTTTGATTTTAAATGCATTTGAAGTGTTAAACTTCACCATTACTGCTTCACAAATGGTTCCAATTCTGGACAGAGGTATCTTCTTCATCATGGCTCCATATTCTTTACAACCCAACACAGAATGGTAAGATTTTCTTTATTTAGACCAAGAATTAGCCCTGAGAATCTAAACACCCTGAATTTTCAATGTCATGCACACACTTATGAACTATTTGACCCTTCATCCTATTAACCACTGTGGTCTCTGATGATTGTCATTATTCCCTTCCCCCAGAACAATTTGTCTTTTCATTTCCTGAATAGAATTTAACAAGTATTATCTTTAAAGTTAAATTGAGAGTGTTTCAGCTATACCTTATTAATTCATTGATTCAATAAACATTTGTGAAATATTTCACTCAGTATCTGATAGGAGAAGCAGAATCTTTGTGTGGGTTTTGTCAGAAAAGTCTCTACAAGGTTATGCCTTTTGAGACCAGTTCTGGGTTGAAGAAATTCTAGTGACCACTAGACTAAAAGAGTACATATAGTAGGGACAGGAAGCAAACTTTTAACTTTTTGATTAAAAGTTCAAATAGAGGAGTTATTCCTATTGCTTCTCAATATTTCCCAGAGCTATGAATTTTGGCTACTGGAGAAACAACAGCATACCAATGAAAAATTATATGTGGAGGATACTGTCTCATCCCTACAGGACATTTACATCAGCTGGCACCATCACCGAGTACTTAAAACCATTCTACCACACCTGCTACTTCAGGCTAATGGAGAAATGGAAAGATGGATGGAATCCACAAGCATAGGCTCAAGGTTAGACTCCACATGTAGTGAAAGGAATTCCTTCTCCTCCATGAAATACCATCTTATGAACTGGATTTCCAAAAATCTGTGGATGGTGGTTTGGGCAGATGCACTGAGGACAAAGAATGAAAATCCACATCCAGAATAAGTCAATTTTCTAATAAGAACAAATTGGTGATTTTGGTTATGAAAATTATATAATGTGATCACTCTGCCATCAGATGACTGGTTAACCCATGTGGAAAATCCTGAGCTTTGTGTTGGTCTTTTCTATTGGCAGATTGAGCACACAGCAAAAGCTGTTGCCAGATCCATTTTGACAAATGAAAGTCCACATTGCTGAGTTCACGCAAAACTCGCCACTTTGTCCGTGAGCTCATTGGGTAAAGACATGGGTAGAAGGAAGAGTGGCTTACTAATATCCATAGAATACATTCTCCTATCTACCCAATAGTTAACATCCTCTTCTGTTGAAATTGCCTTTTTGTGAGCACTTAAACCAGACATAAATATCTTCACAAACTCTGCTGATTTGGAAAGATGTAAAACAAAAACTTGACCCAAACTTCCTAGTTTCCAATTTCCAATTGTTTCTCTTCTAAATCTCTGACCATCTGATCAAATCTTTTGCTACTTTTCATGTATCATTGCAAATCCACATCTCAGTCTGTGTCCCTTCTAGGCAAAATTCAAGTTGGCTATTTAAAGTTATCTCACTGAAAAAATTTTGTTTCACCACTGTCATTTTTCCTTAATCAGTTACCATGGTTGTATCTTCATAAGTCCATAGGCACATATTGAGAAGAAAAATATCACCAAATATGGGACCTGAATAGTTAGGCTACTTACCTATTCCTTCAGGATCTTAGTAAATTCAAAATTGTGTTTTCCACTTTCATGTTATGATCAAGTGCTACTGCCTATGGCCAGATTTGTACGGGGGGGGGGGTGCAGATAATAACAATTTAACAATTGGTTTATTAGGTCACATAGAAATTTGGTGGTTCATAGCCAACTGCTCAATATCTCCTAGGCCTAAGAAACAAGCCAGAAACAGTTTCCAAAATGATAATCATCATCTTCAGAGATTTGTTCAGTTGTATTCCAAAATCCTGAAAGGCTGCAATGTGATTTGCCTATGGGAGCCTCCAAAGACATCCTCATCCAACACTTCAAGCACCATTGGATTTGTGAGATCATATCACTTAAGACACAGAGCAGCTTATACGGCAGGATAGACCTATTACAGAGCTTTCTTCATGTTGTCTGGACCCAATTCAAAACTGGCACTTTATCAGATTTCTCAGTAAATGATTGTAATAGCATGCCCAAATGAGATGAATATTTCCTCCAAAATACAAAGAGTTTCATTAAATTGTTATGCATACCTCTTAGTAGTAGGAGAGGCCAGATACAGCAACCTTCTTAATTCTAGAAAGGCTGTCTTGACTGCTGTGTTTGTCAGCTTTTCATTGCTGTGACCAAAATGCCCGACAAGAATAACTTAGAGGAAGAAAAGTCTATTTTGGTTCATGACTCCAGAGGTTCAGTCCATGGTTGGATGGATCCATTGCTCCAGGACTGAGATAAGGCAGAACATGGCAGAGGAAAGCTTCTCAGCTTATGGAAGCCAGGAAGGGGAGAGAGGGAGGAAAGAAGGGAGGGAGAGAGACAAAATATAAACCCCAAAGCTATGCCCCCAATGACCTACTCCTTCTAGTCACACCCTATTTGCCTATAGGTACCCAGAAGAGCAGTCCTTTTAAATTATTTTCCATCAGATGGAATAATCCATGGTTTGGGTTGCAGCTCTCAATCTAATCAGTTCATCTCTGAACATTACCGCATTGCTTCACACGTGAACTCTCAGGGAACACCTCATATCCAAACCTCACCAATTGTCTCAGATCAAAAAAACCTGAGAAATTTCAACGAGGTACATGTTAGTAAAACAATGCCCTGCCTCTGCAAAAATGCCTGTATACCAGTCCCTGGAGTCTGAAAATGTCTTACCTTATAAGTCAAAAAGAACTTTGAAGATGTCATTAAATATCTTAAATATAAAGATTATACTGTATTATCTAGGAGGGCTTAATATAATCACAAGAATTGTGACAAAAGGAAGACAGAAGGGTCCAAGTCAGAGGAGACTGTGATGGAGGCAAAGTGGACAGCCACAGGGAGAGATGTGAAGGAGCTGTGCTGTGGGCTTTGGAGATGGAGGGAGGGATCACCAGGCAACTCCTTCATTCAATCTCTTGGAGCTGCAAGAGGCCAACTGATTTTCCCCTAGAACCTCCAGAAGAAAACAATCCTGACAGCAAATTATAGGACTTCTGACTTTCAAAAGGATCAGATGATATATTTGTATTTCTACAATACAAATTGGAAATCTGTGGTAATTTGTTACAACAGTAACTGAAAATAAATATTAGGTTGCAGTGACTAATTGTGGGATTTTCTAAATAAGTAAATCAGGAAACAAGGTGTTGCCACTCCCTACTCATTGGATCCACTTATTGTAACATGATTGTTATGGTTGGATCTGGAATGTGTTAAAAGCCTTGGTCTCCAGTCCATGGCACTCTAGGGGAGCTGTTAAGCCTTCAGGAGGTGGGTCCTAGTAGAGGTATTCAGAGAATCGGAGCATGCTCTTAAGGGTATAGCAGGACCCTAGTCACTTCTTCTTCCTCCCGCTCACGTTCTGGCCATCGGGTGAGTGACTTTGTTCCATCCTGCACTCCCACCCTGATGTGCTGCATTTCCATAGGCCTCAGAGCAATGGGGCCAACCAACCTTGGACTGAAACCTCCACAACAGTGACCCAAAATAAATCTCTTCTCATTGTAAGTTGAGTATCTCAATTATTTGTTATCAAGACAAAGTCTGACTGACAATAGTGAATGTTTAGGAAGAACATGAAATTCTGTTGTCTGGAAAGCTGAGGAAGGTCCCTGTGGACTATCTAATGATGTAGAATTAAAGAATTGATGTGGCCCTGTAGAAAAGCGGTAAAAACATATTACTGGTCCTTCTAGATGAAATAAAATTGTTACTGGTGATCTTTCTTTACAAATGAGTACAGATAAAGCACTTCTTAGATAAATATCATATAGCAAGGATGTGTTGATATACCATAGCAGTGAAACCACATCTAGACCAAAATATACAATTAGAAATATCATATCATTAAATTTACAGTAGTATTACATGTAAGATTAATGCATGTAATCCCAGCAGCTTGGGAGGCTGAGGCAGGAGGATCACAAGTTCAAAGCCAGCCTCAGCAAAAGCAAGGCACTAAGCATATGGCTAAGTGATCGAGAACCCCTGATTTAAATCCTTGGTACCCCCCCCCAAAAAAATACAATAATCAATTATCATTCTTCAAGAGACATCAGTTCTCTTCACAAGCCCAAAGGGATAGCTGAATGAGATTGTGTCAGAAATCACCACCTTAAAGACTTTGAATTCCTTGATGGTGGCAATAAATTCTGCAGTCTCCTTAGGAATATAGATAGCATCAATACAATTACTATTACTATCATAATCCTCCTCCTCATTATTATTTCACTATTTTGGTAGAAGAGGAAGATATAGTGGCCTCTACTTGGCCTTTCATGACAATATGAGTTTTCTATTACTGCTTAACAAATTACCACAGTTTAGTGGCTTAAAACAATACCTATCTATTAGCTCACAATTCTTTAGGTCAGACACTAGGCACAGCATGGCTGGGTACTTTGCTCAGGCAGAAATCAATGTTGGCCAAATGCCTTCTCATTCCAAATTCAGGATCCCCTTCCAAGACCATTTCTGTTCCTGGCAAAACTCAGTTCCTCACAGTTGTAGGGTTGAAGTCCCCATTACCTTGTCGACTACAAGCCAGGTGCTATTCTTAGCAGTTAGAATCAGACTGCATTTATCTTCATGTGTCCTCCTCCATCTTCAAGTCAGCAATGACAGGTCCAATCTCTCTTCGCAGTCTGCTATCATCTGGAGAAAATTATTATCTTTGAAAGGGACCATGTGATTTAGATGAGGCCCATCCAGACAATCTCTGTATCATATGTTTAGTTGATTTGGGATGGTTATTATATCTGAAACTTTCATCCACTGTGGTGTCTATATTATACTGGATAACCAGGGGATAGTAATTTGGAAAAATATTTATAGATGCCTTCCCATAATACTACCACAATCACCTACTCTTTGTTTCATGAGTCAGGGAGCCAGTGGATAGATTCTGCCAATTTCAACCATTGCATTTCAGAAATAGGGAAACAAATGCAGATGGTTTGGGGTTAAAAACTAGTCCTACTGTGAAAGGGACCCAAGCCAAACCTCCACTGACTTTCTGATCTCCATAATTTCATTCTCTGACTGGTAGACTACAGTGAAACATTAGGTCTCTAAGAACTAATATCAGTTCTAAACAAGTGTGTAGCTTTCCACCAAAGGCTGATTATTTTCTTGTGACCAATGTAAAGTCCACTGGATAAATATCCACAAGTTCCTTTAAGGAAGATTAGTAGTATTTACAGATTAATTTTGATTATCAGCAAGATCCTTCCTCAAGAAAACCTTATCTCAATCAATAGGTTCTAAATCTGCAAACTGGCTTAAGTCTATAAACTTGTTGAAAGTCTGGGATTCACAATTGAGAAGATGCAATTTACAATTGAGTCCTAAGACTTAGGGGTTTTCATTTGTACCTATAACTTTAACAGGGTGCTTATCTAGTTAAGTCCTTGGGACACTATGATCAAATAGTCAATGCCAGTGACCTCTGGGCAGACAATTCTGGCTACTTCTTGGCTCTGCTCACTGTTACCCTTATTGAATTTACCTTATCTTCAGTAATTAAATCTTGCTATTTTACCCCTATTACTCACAAACCTATCATCCCTTTTGAATTGAGAGAGATAGTTTGATGGCAGCAATTCTTAGGACCATTCTTGGCTTACAGAGACAAGCTATCTATTTTAGCCAGCTTTGCATTACTGTGACCAAAAAACCTGATAAGAACAACTTTGAAGAGGCAAAGTTTTGACTCATAGTTTCACAGGTTCAGTCCATGATTTGTTAATTGTAACCTCTGGGCCAAAGGTAAAGCAAGATATCATGGCAGAAGGATATGATAGGAAAAAACAGCTCAGGACAGATAACTAGGAAGCAGAGAGAGAGCTCCACTCACCAAGGAGTAATTATAAACCCCAAAGGCACAGCCCCACTGAACTACTTCCTCCAGCCACACCCTACTGCCCAGTTAATCCATATCAGGGGATTAATCCACTGATTAATGTTCTTATATTCATTTTATTTACCTCTGAAAATTCTTGCATTGTCTTACACAAGAGCTTTTCAGGGACATCTCATATCTAAACCATAACATTATCAAAGAACTCCCAAAATAGACTCTTTGTACAAATGTTTCTATTACACTCTTAGTGAAGAGATTGTCTTCTGGAAGCCCTTAGGGGATATTAATCATCTCTTATATAGAAAGTGTATTGTAGCATTATAATCTCCCTAAACTTCTGGATATCTTCTTTTAGAATACAATAAAGATGTTTTTGGCTTTTCAACTACATTTAGTGCAGGAGAGTTTGTGTCATAGGTTTCAATCAACCACTAAACTTTGAGAGAGACTTTTAGTTAGGCCACTAGCTTTGAATTCAGAATTATTAATTAGGAAGTCAAATCAACAAATTCATGATGACTGAACATTTTATTCTTCCACCCTCTCTTAATGCACTTAAAAATGCAATATCTCACAATTCTTCTGCTGTATGTTGTGCCTCCTCAAAAGTCACATTTTGTACCTTAACCTCTCAGACATTGCCAGGAATTACAGTAGATCCTTGGCCTACAAGCAATAGTTTTTACACACAGGATTTAAGGAGGAACATCTGTCCATGCAAGGACTACACCTGAGGGGAAATCATTTCAAGTTCTTTAGGCAGGCGAAGGATCCTCCAAAGACAGAAACAGAAAGGACTCTTCTGCTGGTCAAAGAGACTCCGTAAAATTTAGGAGGGGTGGATACCCTCGGCTTCATTGAAATCTCTATGTATGAACTTGGTGCTCATGATACTACTCCTTCTAAACAAATGCCCTAACTTTAACATAAGAAACTTTGTATAATTGGGAATTCATTTTGTGTTCTAATGAGTTTACCCACATGGAGCTTTAGAGATTGGATTTCATTCACAGACATCTCAACCATGAGGCTGTAAATGATAAGGATTTCCCTTTACAGCAATTTTAGAGATTCCTGTTTTCTTTCTGACATTGAGCTTGGAATTGAAAGTCCTTGGCTCATACTTTCCTTTCCACAAGTGTTCTATCATATTTATAAGCAGTCAACTGACCCCACTTTATTCTGTGCCATATTCTTGACCATGCAAAGTCTAGTTTCTATGGGCATCTGATTCCATATGAAGCACCGCTGTATACTAACACGTTGAACATGTGGAGCCAGCAGATCATCAAAATGTATGAACTATAACAGCTCATGCTCTAGTCAACAAAGAATAAAAAAATGTCTGTTGCTTCACTTTTGCCTTCCAAATGGGACACCGGTTTCTCCTGTGCCCACTCCTAGCCTAGAACCATACAGAGAAGAAAATTCCCAGACTCGTGTTTCTATCTTAGCTAAACTAACCAAGCTATAACTTAAAGCACCTGCTTATGACAGCCAGTCCTATTCAGTGATACAAATCTTGAATATGAAAAAGCTGAATGCCCCCATTTCCCTGGAGAAGATAATTCTTATGAAAATACATTGACAAACATAAAAAGAACATTTCCATATGTGCTCTGTTTGAGGACAAAGAACCAACAGCCGCATTTTCTTCCTCTCCAATCTAACACAAAACAAATCAACTGGAGTGTTCACTTATTCACTGAACTCAAAGAAATGTGTGCCACATTCCATATTTTGGAGAAACACACCGTGTTCTGAAGATTCTTCTTTTTCAATATTCCTTCTGCCTCTTTTTCCTTTGGATTCTCATTGCTGTCACCTTAGAACGAACATCTATTACTTTATTTATAGATAATTATGTGTCTTCCTGGCTGGTTTTGTTGTTTTCAGTCTCCCATGGCGATCTATCTCACATATACTGGCACATCTATTTTACTTTCATCTTGTCATTTTTCTGCTTGAATCCATTAATAACTCTTTCTCGGACCGAATGCACAAGCTATAGAAAAATATTCCTAAAGCAGGATCCTTTCCAACTTTTGTCCCATGACTCAACTATGTTGAAAAAAAATCACCACTTGAAAAGGAGGTAAAGAGCCAGAGCTAGTAAGAATAACTAGGATTATACAAGATAGAACTTTGGCTCTGCAGGTGTCTTGACAAGTACCGTAAGTCAAAGAGCTCAGAGGTCAGGCTCTGCAGTTGTTGACATACTACTCCAAATGATCAAATGGACTACATAAGTTGAAGCAGGTCAGAGTTTGTGTCCATAGAAGTTCATTAATACAAGAATGAGGAAGAAAAACATCTCTAAGAAGGCAAAAATACAAAGTCCTGGTCAAATTGTCAGAGATAATTACATGAGAGTGCTGATGTCAAGCCAAACCTTGAGAATAGGGCTAAATTTATTTTTATCTTTCACATTTTAAACATTTTACACATTCTGATGTGAAATGCCCAGATCCAATCACACCATCCCCATTGCTAAGAACCAATTCAAATACATAAGGTCCCTCTGCTAATTGAGGGACATAACTAGGAGGTCCATAGGTCTGTGTATTATCCAAATCTTACGTTCAGTTAGCAGCCCCTTGTACTTTCCAAAAGTCTTCAGTTTGGAATGAAATCATATGTTCTTCTTGTACTTCCTTGTATGCTCATCTTATATAACATCAGTTTCTACAAGACTGAATAATTTTTTATCTCTCTACTTTAAGACTTTGACTAACATGAACTTGAACTCTAATTTTATTTCTCTCTCTGGTGATTAATATCTTTTATGTCCCAATTCACATTGCTCCATGAACGCCCCTCCATAATGCTCTATGGTTGCTAATGCTCCTCCATAATGCTCTATGATTGCTAATCTGGGACCAACCCCAAGCTTTGTAAATAGCTGTGTGACATTAGCATCTACAAGTTACTCAGCCTTTCCAGGTATATACCTTCTCATCTAATAAATGAACTTAATCAGTACTCATGCATTTACTATTAATATATGTAATATACATTACATATATATTATGTATGCTCAAGTATAAGAGCAATACAAGTGTATTTATTTTATTAGTAGCAGTATCATTATTTCTCTTTTTTAATTTCAATTTTTTATTTTTGGTCCTGTCTGGGGATTAAGTCCAGGGCTTCATACAAAATAAACACATAATCTACCACAGAGCTCTACCCTCTATAATGTTTCTCTTTACTTAAATTCATGTAGCATCCTCACTTGGCATTTGGATTGTTAGTTATATCATTTTGTGAGTATATTATTTCTCAAGTGAGCTTTAGTCTATAATGGTATAGACTCGTTTTTTATATTCTCCTAGAACCTACAACAAATCTTTTATAATGAGTGAGAGTTCAGGGCTGGGGATGTGGTTCAGTGGTAGAGCACTTGCCAAGCATGTGGGAGCCCCTGGGTTCAATCCCCAGCACCACATAAAACTAAATAAACAAAATAAGGGTATTATGTCCATCTTCAACTAAAAATATTTTTTTAAAAAAGTTAGAGTTAATTAAATAAAGTTGATTTTCTTTAGCATGAAAATCTCTTAAATAATTTCCCATTTTTAGGAGAGCCCATGACGAGCAAATTAAGACCTTTATGTGTGACACTAAAAACTTCAAGACTCCATCCTGAGTGTGAATTTCTTACAGGCTGGGACAATGAGTATGGATATGAAGGATATTGTCAAGGAATGAGCTGGTTCCCTGGAAACAAAAGGAAAGCCAATATTTGGGTTTTATAAGAAAATATTAAAATGAAAGTCATTTTCTTTTTTTGTCTATTTCTCTCAAGTGTAATTTATCTCTTTGAATAATTAAATATTTCACATGATCTCTGTGTAGATTCCAGGTGATGAAAATTTAGACATAACCTTGTTAAATGTATAGGAATTAACACCATTCTTAACACTGGGCTAGGACATACAGAGGATGAGTTTTAGAAAGTCATAAAAATGATAGCCTTATTTTTGAGGGATTTATAATCCAAAAGAAATAAGCAAAAGAACAATGGAAACAGACATAGAAAATTAATGAGTGAATGGATACATAATCTTGGTTCTATGAATATTACAGACAAAAAAATTATTAATGTTTGTTGCACTACCCAATTTAATCTAATTATATGCATATTCCACAATTTTTGTCTCCTAAATCAGAATACCACCTTATCAAGGACAAAAATTCAATATTCTCCTTAATTTTCGTTTTCCAGAGAAGAGCAAACTAACCAATCAGTCTTGGAGGTAGAAAAAAATAATCAATCACTACACCAAGGACAAAGTCAAGATTTCTTGTAGGGCTTTAAAATGTTACTGTTAAAGTTAACATTTAGAGAAACTCTCACTGTACTTCAAAGTAGTAAAACAGGTGTTATTTCTTTAGTTGAGAGAATCTGATCAGTTTTCACAGTTGCTGATTTATTAAGTAATGAAGTTACTGTCACCTGATTAAATATTACAAGTTTGATTTCCTAAAACACAGAGATGACAAGTAAACCTATTTTCTATGGCAAATAGAGAAATAAGCACAAGAGTGTCAAACTTAAAATTTATATAATCATATATCACTATAGTTGGGATATCTATGAGAAATAGGCTATTTGAAACCATATAATCAAATTTTTCTTTCTCACAAGACACTGCTAAAACTATAGTAAAGATTATATATATATTGAGACAAACCCCAGAAAGCCAAATTTTAGAGATAATAGGAAAAACCAACCAACTTGATTTACTTGGTCCAGAAATGGTGACATCAGCTAAATCTGAAAACTAGGATGGAGTTAAAAGGAATTTATAGAGCAGTTATATCATTAGCTCCTTTCATCAGAGAGGGATTACATCCCTCAACATCAACAGAAATGGGGTGCTAGGGACTCTGCCTAGGGGGATGCTAGACCCAATGGAGAGGCATAATGATAATGCAGGTAGGTAAGTGAACTCATGCATACTGAAATTTCAAAACTGCATTTAGAATGGAAAAAAAGCTGGATGTTGAAGAAAATGTTATATGATACTAAATGTGTCCTCCTAGGATTTTGAAGCTGGTACATACAACTAGCTGCTCATCATCTCTGTTCAACAATCGAAGTTAGAAGGCTATTTTATAGACAGAGCTCTGTACTCAGGTATCTGTGATATCAGTGGTAGCATCGGCTCAGCATTCTCTCCTGCTTTCTAAAACACATCTCTGTGCAGCAGACCCCCCTCCACACACACACACACACACACACACACACACACACACACACACAAACGTGAAAAGGCTGACAGAGATGGCAATAAAAAGTTACTATGATAAATAAGAAAAATATCATTTAAAAATAAAAAAGATGAGCAAAAGCAGAAACTTTTTCAACAAAAATTTAATCAGATTACAATACACTTAATAGATCACCTTTTGGTGTTTTTCTCCAAAAAAACCTGAATACATTCTTTGAAAGAGTATATCTACATAATTCTTCAAATTATCTTTGTTTACTTTTGAACATATTACATCTCATCCTCACCCCCATGTCAAGAACCATAAGGAAACTTAGGAGGAGGCTGGCAGTCACACAGGGGAAAATACCTTCTAGGAGTTTGTAAGAAAGCTTGCTCTGTACTTGATGTCATTTGAAGAATAAATGAAACTGCTGGGATGTCACATTTTATTGGCTATGAAGCTGCTCCAACTCTTATATCAACTTCTCAAAGTGCTACTCTGGCCAGAGCAGGAGGAAAGAGTGTTTCTTTAATGTTTTGGCCAAGCTGAATGGTTGACAAGAAGTTAGGAGGATAGAGCTTTAATATGCAGTCATAGAAATTTACGTCTATCCCACATACTGGGAATTTTTATCAGCATATTTATCCTTGATTATTTGACAAAAGAAGACTCCTCTTTGCCCAGATTCTACCTGTCTTTGCAAACACCAAGGTACATAGCAAGGCCCTTGAGAGTAGTAACTAACTATGCATCACATTTAATATCCAAACAGCTGGAAGGAAACTTAAAGGTCAACTACACTGATGACTCCTATAATATGTAATAACCACATAGCTTTTCTGACATATAGTCGTAACTTCTGCTTTAAAAACATTCGTGTGCAGGTAACTCATTATCTCAATGGCTATTCAGCCCATTTTGAAGCACTCTAATAGTTAGAAAATCTTTGTGTATTTTCTCAGTATTATATCAAAGACAGGTTTTTTTGTTTGTTTTTTGTTTTTGTGCCAGGGATTGAACTCATGGGCACTCAACCACTAAGCCACATCTCCAGCCCTATTTTCTATCTTATTTAGAGACAGGGTCTTACTGAGTTGCTTAGCATCTTGTTTTTGCTGAGGTTGGTTTTCAACTTGTGATCCTCTTGTCTCAGCGCCCCCTGCACCCTGCTGCTGGGATTACAGGAGTGGACCTTCACACCTGGCTTCAAAGGCAGTAATTTTGGGGGGAAAAACTGGCTAACCATGATGACTACACTAGGAAAGAGAAATAAACCAAAAAAAAAAAAAAAATCCTTGCATCAGTGGTAATGGACTAGATTATGCTGCAGTAAGAAACAACACCCAAAGTTTAGAGGTCCCACACGACAGAGGTTTATTTTGTTTGTATCTATTGCAAGAAGGAAGTGCTAGTAATTTGCGTCACTTAGGGACCCAGGCTGATAAAATTTCCACCTGTACACATGGGCCACCATCAGGACAGAAGAGGATATTCTATGTTGGCCCTTAAAGGATTTGTCCAGAGGTGACACATGACTTTTGCTCAGATGTTGGCAAAAGCAAGTCATATGACCATGCTTCAAAGGGACAGTCAGCACAGACAGCTAAAAATGGGAACAAAACAGGAGTGCTACCTTTATCTAAAAGCAGAATAGTGTAAACAACATTAAATAGCGGAGGGGAAACGAGGTAAAAATACTTGAAATATATGTGTCATAAAGATTATCTTTTATATTTGGTACACTTTTAGAATTTAGTAAGAAAAAGAAAGCTAAATCAGACTACATGTTTTTTCAATTGACATAGTCAAATGTTCAACCACACTGGTAATTAAAGATGATGCTTGGAATGATAGAAGCAAACACCTACTGAGCCATTACATTGTGCTTATATTTTATGCATATTATCTGAATGTTTCCCCAATCCTGCTACAATGTACATACCATTCACTAATCCTACTTTAGAGATACCTCTCAGAGACACTGATTAATTTTCTAAGGTTACACAGTTATCAATAATGGAGTTAAGTTTCAATGTAGGTATGTCTGATCTAAGACTTGTACAAATATCTAAATCATATATTTCTTTTCTTTTTTATTTATTCTAATTTGCTATATATGATAGCAGAATGCAATTCATTTTATATTATACATATAGAGCACAATTTTTCAAGTCACTGATTGTACACAAATAATTTTCACACCATTCATGTCTTATATATGTACTTAGGGTAATAATGTCTAACTCATTCCACCATCTTTCCTCCCCCTTTGCCCCCTCCCTTCCCCTCCCTCCCCTTTGCCCTATCTAAAGTCCCTCTATTACTCCCATGCTACCCCCCTCATTGCCATTATGAGTCAGCATCCTCATATCAGAAAAAAACATTTGGCCTTTGGTTTTTTGGGATTGGCTTGCTTCACTTAGAATTATATTCTCCAACTCCATCTATTTATCTGCAAATGCCATTATTTTATTCTCTTTTAATGTGAGTAATGTCCCATTGTGTATATATACCACAGTTTCCCTATTCATTTATCTACTGAAGGGTATCTAGGTTGGAGCTAACCATATTTCTTACATACAAATTAAAATGCTTTTATAATTTTCATTTGTAAAAAAAATACAATAATGGCATTTAAAGGAAATAAAGTATTGGAGGTACAAATTCGTAGACTCTTTGTAAAGGCATTTAAAAAGTGTACATCTAAAAAAATTCAATATGGATATCTTTAAACTCATTAGTCTTGTTGTAGTAATCTATTTCAGAAAATAATTAAAATAGGGAGGGGGGCAAAGACACATATATAAATAAAAGTAGGGAACAGACGATGGTTACCAGAGGCTGGGGAGGAGGAGCAGAGGGAATGGAGAGATGTTGGGCAGAGGTTCAGAGTTCCAGCTGGACAAGAAATATATTTTTGATGTCAATTATACAGCAGGGGGACTGTACTTAATAATTATATGTTGTAGGTTTCAAAACCATTATGGGAGAAATTTTTAAATGTCTTACCACAAAAAAATGAATAAGGTGACGAATAAGTTATTGGGCTTTAATTAATCATCCATATTATGTGTACACATGTATGTATGTATACGTTTATATATTTCGCATTGTACCCCATTGCATATATTATGTCAATTTAAAATATTATTTTAAAATTTTAAAGAAAATCAGCATTAAGGTAGAGAAAAGAATGTAGTTGAAAGTTTTCAGTAATAGGAAACTGGTTAAATAGATGTGTCGATGTGATAAAAATATAAAATATTATATTTAAGAAAATACTTTTAACAAATAAACAAAGTGGGATACAGAGGATGAATATGTTGAATGTGATTTCATTTCTCCAATACACTCTCTCTCTCTCTCTCTCACAGACACACAAACACACACACACACACACACATCTACAAAGATACAAAGATGGCGAAGATATTTTATAAGATTAGGAGTAGTGATGTCAAGATAGTAAGATTAATAGTCACTTTTTCTTTGAACCATTCTCTAATTTTCAAGTGATATTCCATTAAATAATTTATTGTTGTCATCAAATGAAAAAAAAAACTAGAAAGAATGGCTGGGCTTGGGGGTTTTGTTTGTTTGTTGAAGAAAGCAAATGGCTTAATTATATTACCTCCTCTGCACTTGAATCTTTCACTGCAGGACTGATCATTTGCCCTGCCATTTGACCATCCCTCTCTGAACCCTTAGTGTCACATTAAATCAAGACACTGAGAAATGGCCTTTGCAGATTCTTCTGCAGTCTTAGTAACACAACCTACAATGTTATACCCATGATTTTACTTTTTAAAAACATAAATGGCTAAATGAATGGCTGCTACCCTTTGTCAAGACTATGAGAGGTCTGAAATTTGGCCCTCTTTGCCAGCCATCCAGTGAGCCTACCAGTGTCACAGATAACTGGCAGAAGGCATCCTCCACTGCTCTGCTCTTTTCTAGTCAGTGGCTTAAACTCCCACAGGGCTGGTCCAGCACCCACAAGTCCAAACTCCTAACTGTATCAGGATTCCTCCACTAAGAGGATCTGTGTTACATTAGCATCGAGAGATGCTAGTCAACAAAAAAGAAGGTTACACACCTGCCCACATGCACACTTATCACTCTCCAGTAGATCACATGTGCAGATATGCATTAACACACTCATAAGCACACTCATGCACATCCACATGCAGTCATATACACATACATTCATTCACCTTCACTTACAACTAGGGGTCTTGAAATCCAGCTCCATCAGCTGATAGTCCATTCTAAGTTAAATATTCCAAATGTATCCATCTTACTTGAAGCCAAGCCCTGTTTCACAGTCCCTACCTGTGGACTAAAACACTTTATGGGTCCACCATTTCCAAGCAGATGATCTTAAACAAGCTTGATAACCATCTCCATAACTTGGTTTTCTCATCTGTGAAGTAGAGATGCTACATAGACCTCAGTTTCCTTTTACCACTAGACCTAGATCATATAATGGAGCAATTATCAGGGCAGACTCCAGAGCAAGTCAGAGGAGTTTGATGCCTGACTCTGTCCATCCCAAGCACTCTGAATTTGGGCTAACTTAATCATCTCTGCAGGGCTTGGATTCACCAACTTCAGAACAGTACCTATCTCACAGAATTATTTGAGAATTATTTGACTTTATAGGAAGCATTTAGCTGAGTGCCTGACCCCCAGAGAACACTCAGAGAGAAGGATGTAAGGAGTGTGAAGAGAGTGGTCTTTGTACACACTGGGAGTCACCGGTCAGTGGTGTTTCCCAGGTATTTATTTGGAATTCATTCATTCTAGATACAGCGAGGGCCTGCTCTGTGAGCAGCAGCAACAGGATCCCTGTCCTCATGGCATATATAATCTTGTAGTAATAATCAAAGTGTGAAAGTCATTCTCCTTGTTAGCAAGATTCAGTTGTAGAAAAGCATCCAGTGAACCAAGTCTGTTGCTATCCATTGAATTCAAACCAGATTCTCTTCAACTTATTTATTTACTTCTCTGGAATGATTTGCTCCCATCTTTCTGAAAACTATTGTGAACATACGTTTCACCATTGCCAGATACTGGTGCCATTTACTGAGCACACCGAGTTACTTGGGGGGGGGGGGGATAGATAAGCCACAGCTCTTGTCTTCAAGTTGCTTAGTCTAGAGTAGATATTTTCCATAAAAATACAGTAAAATACACTGATATATGTACGCTGGACTAGCAAAAGAATGAGAAATCATCTACTTTTTCTTAGGAGTCAAGGAACTGCTATTGGAAGAAGAAGAGAAAGATTCATTGGGGATTATTTGAGAAAAGGATAAATATGAGTTAGCCAGGTAATAAAGGGATAATAATACTCTAGGCCAAAGAAACAGCATAAACAAATCCACAGAGGTATGAAATGGCATCACAGATGCTAACTGTGCCAAATGTTTCTGGTTTTATCTGTGTGAGTGACTTTGAAACACTTGGTGATAAACTTTGGAGGAGTAAGAAGATAGGAACCCTTCATTATCTCTAGACCATAGTGTGACTGTCATTCAATGAAAGACTATATAGTTGGGTTTCATGACATTTTTTTTTTTCTTTTTGCCTCTCTCCTCAAATGCAGCACACCACCATGCATATCAATTTGGAATTTGAACTTGCTATATACTTAAAGAAAAAGAAAGGCTGAAAATGTGAGGCAATAAATCAAAGGCTTCCAGAACCTCTAGTGTGTGCCTAATGAGTAAAAGCAGGCGGTTCCTTTTAAATTCAAACATTATTTACCGATATGATGAATGGCTTTGAGTTCTATTCCTTTGAGTTTCGAGTGAACTTCATTACTTCCCAGTAAGACCCATTCCAGGTGTGAGTTTGCCCAGCCTCTGAAAGCTTTGTGGGCTTCCTCTTCAACATGATGTGTGTCAATGAAGCATTGCCATACACGAATAAGAGAAAGTTGGCTTCAACCCTAAAGAACTACAGATGTACAAATTTTAGCTGATCCAAGACAACTCAAAGTAGGTTTTACTTATGCTATTTGGAGTGTCACAATTAGGATGGTTTTACTTCCTTGGTTGATTGGCCCTTTTATTGTTACATACAGTCCTGCTTTGTAGTTTTCTTTGATCTGCAGTCTCTATCTTATATTGATAATGCTTATTTTTGCTTTCTTTCAATTAGTGTTTGTTTGATACATTTTTTCCCATTCTCACTCTCTACCTAATTCACCACATTTGGCTTGAGCTTCTTGTTGATTACACATACTTCAGATATAACTTTCTTTTTCCATTTTCCATTTAATTGAATGTAATGAAGTATGGTGAGATCTACTATTAGATTTAATATAATTACTAAAATGCTAGAATTTATGTCTGTCATTTTAATTTTTTTTTCTGTTTGTTCTGATTTTTTTTTACTTTTACCTATTTTATGTTTCCCGACTTTCCCAGGTGGATAGTCCCTTTATGTGGTTTATCTAAATAAAACTTTTGTTAGAATTCCGTTTTGACTTATCCATAGTATTTTGGAGTGAAATTATAATCTAATTGTTCTAAATATTTTCTCTATATACATTTAGAATCATATCAGATAGTGTTGCACTTTTTGCTTCAACATACAATTTGTAAACTCAAAATGAGAAGAAAAACTTATTGGATTTGCCTATATTTTAGACTTTTCCATTGTTCTTTCTTGATTTTCTAACATTGTTTTTCTTGTTTGTTGTTTTTTGTGGTGCTGGGGATTGAACCCAGGGCTTTGTGCATATGAGGCAAGCACTCTACCAATTAAGCTAGATCCTCAGTCCTTAACACTGCTTCTTGCATCTTTTTTTTTTTTTTAACCAAGGTAGTTCTGCTGGTGACAGATTCTCTTGAATTTCCTTCAGCTGAGAATATTTTGATTCCTGAAGCATTTTTTTTTTTTTGCAAGATAAAAAATTCTGGGTTCATTATTCTTTTCCTTCAAATCTTCAAAAGCATTAAGTCCCTTCCTCCTGGAGTCTGTGGTTTCTGCTGAGCCTTCTGTCTTTGACATTGTCCTTCCTGTTAGGTAAGGTGTTTATCCCTGCTTTCAAGGTTATTTTTCTTTGTCTTCAGAAGTTTGATTCTCTTCGATCTTGCTAGAGATTTTCCTGAAATAAACCTATTTGAAGCTTCTCAAGCTTCTTGAATCTTTGGGTTGTCTTTAGAAAAATTTAGAGTTTTCAGTCATTATTTCTTTACATAAATTTTAAATCATGATGCCTTTCTCCTCTCCTTCAGAGATTCTCATGAAACAAAATAATTTTTTTTTGTTATTGTCTCAAAGTCTCTGTGTATTATTTTATTGTGTTATGTTTGGGGCTGGGACTTGAACTTGGTATACTTTATCTCTGAGCTATATACCAGACCTTTTTAATTCTTTTTTTTTTTTTTTAAGACAGGGTCTCACTAAGTTGATAAGGCTGGTCTCAAACTTGCAATCCTCCTGCCTCAGTCTCCAGAGTTTCTGGGATTACAGGTATGCACTATTTGCCCAGCAGTACTCATTATATTTTCAGTATATTTTCTCTTTGTTCAAATTAGTAGTCACCATAATTTTAAATTAAAGATCTTCCTCCTCCTCTATTCTGTTGTTCGTTTCATTTATTGATTCATTTTAGCAGTTATTGTATTTTTTTAGCTCTAAAATTTCCATTTGCTTTTCCTTTGTATTTTCTGTCTTTTTTCCTAAGTATTTCTATTTTTTTCATTTATTTCAAGCTTCAACCATGTTTATAATTTCTTGATGAAACTTTTCATTAAGACTGATTTAATGTAACTGTCAACTTCTTGTCATCTTGGCAATGATATCTACTGATCACGTTTTCATTCAAGTTGAGATTTCCCCAATTCTTTTATGATTTTTAATTGAAATCTGAATTTGGGAGATATTATATGATAAGACTCGGGTTCTTATTCTTATTTTTCAGCTAGTTTACTCTGACATCACCATGGCAGGGAAAAGATGGGACTTCTTCACTAATGGCTCCCCTCCACTGTACCTCCTTGACTGGAAGAGGAGGGTCTGGTCACCACATGGTCTCCCCTAGCACTGCAAGGGGAGTGGAGCCTGTCATCCAGTGACACCTGGACATCTCCCTGCTTGGCCTTTTTTGACAGCTCCGTGGCAGGCAAGTGTCCCTCATCAGTACCCAGAAAGAGTAGAAATCTAGACTCTTACCTGACCCCAGGCTGTGTGTCAGTTTGGCTCTGTTAGCATTTACTTTTTATTTTATTTATTTATTTATTTATTTATTTATTTTACTATGCTGTCCTTTCTTGTTTTTTTTTTTTTTTTTTTTAAATTTTTTAGAGAAGGCTTACAAGTTTCCTAGGTGATCCTCTTTCTTCTCTCCTCCTTTCTCTCTCTCTCTGTGTGTGTGTGTGTGTGTGTGTGTGTGTGTGTGTGTGTATTTCTCCTACCATCCACTGTGTTGGATTCCCTACCCTAAACAGTGTCCCCTACCCTAAACAGATGGGTAACTACTTTATACCTGACAGTGGGCAGATAGGACCAGTAACGGTTCATTAGTCATACACACTCACTTAGAGGCCAGGGGAGGAAGACACTGCATGCAGGGCCACACTGAAGTTGTACTCGGGAACACACTGATCCAGTAAAGGCTGTGGGAGGTGGTGTTTATAGTAGGCACAGGGTGTGGGCACCTCGGTTCTCAGGGGAAGATGTGATGGGCAGAATAATTCTGCAGGCCAGCAGGAGAGGGAGGCCCATTAGGTTGAAAGCTGGGTGGAGCACAGCTGGTCTGGCTGAAGGGGAACAAGCCAGGGGCAGAACTTTGTCCATAGGGTGAAGGACACATCCAGGGGGAGCAGGGGAACTCACAATTAGATCTTTTGAATCATTTTAAATTCCATAGGTCAAGGCAAATGATATGGAATCTTAATATCCTCATACCACAACATTGCCCTGAGATCTGTGGGGTTTTGTGGTGGGGAGGTTACTAGGGATTGAACTCAGGGGCACTTGGCCACTGACCACATTCCCAGCCCTACTTTGTATTTTTATTTAGAGAAAGGGTCTCCCTGAGTTGCTTAGAGCCTCGCTTTGCCTCAGTCTCCCAAGCTGCTGGGATTACAGGTGTGCACCACTGCATCCGGCTGGCCCAGAGTTTTTATGTTGTAATTACATGAGGGATAGGGAAAAGGACATGTACTCCACCTTCTTCACCTTCTTTGAAGTGAAAGTAATCTTTATAACTTAAACATATATTTTTTGAAAAAGGTTCATCTTTTGGACAATCAAGTCACAATGCTCCGTCTTCATCTCCTAAGGACTATTATTTTCTATATGGAGCAGAAATTCGATACTTATTTATAGCATAATTCACCACCTACTTACCTATCTAACTTTTCTTCTGCCCCTTCCCCACATGACTGGGAACCTTACATTACAGGGAGCCACAGTGGCATGCCTGCTTCTGCAGTCTGCCCACTGTGGAACTTCATGCACCTGGAGGATAGGAAGTTATCTGAGGATGAATCTTAAAGAAGGTAAAGCAGCGTCAGAATTTCAGTGGCAAAACTACATTCAATTTACCAATAAGGAATAAGTGAAGAAGAAAATCTACCTGCAACTTCATGTAACCCCTCATTTTTGCACAAATTGAAGTGTCACTAATAATGATAAAGCGGTAAAGACTTATAACAAAAATAAAGAGCAAAAAGAAAACAGACATGTAACTTTTGGTCTAAGATAGTTATTAATTCATGCCAAAATTATTTTAAATAATAATAATATTAAAGAAGAGTCATTTAAGCTAAATCTGATAGAAGACATAAATTTTCCATTTTATTCATTAGTTATCTATCCTATTTACTAAAATTAAAGTTAATAATAAATAAAATAAAAGGGAGAATTTCATTTTCATAATAAAGTCACATATTCTTCCCTAATAATGATGATATATAACTTCAAACCATGAACACCACAAGCCTAACCAATAATAAGAAAAGCATTATTATTTCAAAAATTCTAAAATTTTGACTATAAAAAGTTGGCAGGCCAAGTTTGATACTTAGAATTTCAAAAGTATTCGTGTAAGTGTCAAATGGTTCAGTGAAGCAGAAGTGGGAGAAGTGGGGAGAAGGGGGAAAGGAACAGAAAAAAAGAGAGAAAGGGAATAAAGGGCATAATTTGTGCACCATACGCCATCACACAGGCAGGCTTAACATGAAGGTGTTTGTGTCTCAGGGATGAGAACCAAGCACTATGCCTCACAGGAAGCTCCATGAACATTTTCTGAATATAGGCAAATTATAAAAATAATGTAGACCCCCTCTTCATTGAATTGTCTTTTTGTGAAATATAATGAATTTTAGAAAAAAAATGATATTGCTATTTTTAAGGAGTTTTTATCCAATTCCTGACATTAACATTGTGTTTTATTATTACCAAAGCTTTCCTCGCCTAGTTCAATCCGAGAATGAATATAGTTCCTTATCCTCTGTCAAAGTACAAAACATCACCTTATTTAGCAAATAAGAGCAATCTGAATAGTTTTGTACTTTCCAAAGTATATTTTTAGTGATCATGACTGGGTATCATTTTCCCTATAGCCTGTGAGATAAAGATGGCAGGTATAAATCGCCCTTATTTTACAGAGAGGAAACCAGCATAGAGAGGTTGTCCGAGGTGCCAAGAGGGCACAGTGACTTAAAGCAGACAAAACCCCAGTCTGCTGGCTTTTTACCTTGAGTTTTCTCCCTCTAGACTCTTGTTCCTTAACCCAGAGACGACTGACGGACTCCTGGGGAGGCCATAAAGATTTTGAGAGGCATCCCGGAGCCCATAGGCAGATTACTAAACACTGTCTAGACATTTGATTAATGTCCTCTACACAGACATACAGCCATTCTCATAAATAAGATGCAATTGCAGTTAACTAAATATTAGTTCACTTTAAGATGCTACTGAATTTATACCACCCATATATGTATTTTAAAGCAAATGAACTAAAAAGGCATCTGAATTGGGGAGTGAATTTCTTATACTAAGTGAATCACTTAATATAAAAAGCAAAGAAACTGCTGCTTTAAATCATAGCAGTCTTAAAAGAAAAGGATGTTATGAATTAGGTATATGTGGACAGGAAGGAGCAGAATTCTGGGATAGGAGCAGAGTCTAACACTCTGGTCTCACTGATGCCCTATATACTAAACCACATGGAAAGAAGGACTTGTCAGAAAAGGGAATGCACAGCTTAAAAAAAGAGCACCAGAGAAAGTAGTCCTCTTGGCTTATATTCAGCTTACCGAATCCTGGAATATGTTGGTGAATTGAGTAGCTTTTCATTTACAAATTTGTTTCACAAAAGTAGAATGAACCAGTGCAAAGTATGCCCTACAATAACAGGAAATCAGATGGAAGAGAGGCAATCATAACAAATAAGCCTCCATTTCATGAGTACCCCCATAAGACCAAGGAAACAGCTAGGGACAATTCTAAATGACACACTACCACACGTCACTTTCCTCCTGTACTTAAAACATACTTGAATATTAACAACGGTGGTCACAGCACCCCTTAATTTTAGGTGTGGGCATTAGCACAGGATTCAAGTCACTCTCTCTCAAGTGAATTAAAGAAAGAATAGAGAGAGAGAGGAGCTCCTGCCTAGTCTTTGTATTCCCAGCAATTAGTTTTAACTGCCAGGAAGCCGACTTTAAATAATTTTATAGCTCCTGCTAGATCTCTGTCATTTACCATTTGTGTCCTTCCTATTTTTATGGAAACCAGGATCTCATTCTGGAGCTCCTGCCTGTCAGGGCTGCAGGTGAAGGCCAGCTGGGGCCAAGGCACTTTGTGTGAATATTAGCATGTGAAGAGGGTCTCCGGAGGCTTTGGATCTTTGGGGACCTAATGCTGTACTCAGATGCAGTGGCCCTGCCTCCAAGTTTTTTCTTTTTCTTTTTCTTTTTTTTTTTTTTTTTGCTACAGATCCAAATCTTCAGGAAATGAACAGTCTGGACTTTGTAGCTGTAGCCAGAGCATTTGCTGGGCAGGGAAGAATTGAGTGTCCAGTTGAGGTTAGAGATGGAGTGGGGAATTGGGAGGAAAATGGGACAAAGCAGGATGTCTGAGACTATGTGCCCTGTCAGAGACTGAAGTTCATTAACAGTTATTTCCAGGCCCCCACAGCTATGTATATGTGACTTCATATAACACACATGCTGCCCCTGATTAATGGAGGTAACATAACATAATGGGGTAACATAATGTGAAATGCTGGCTTGAAGAAAATATAGTTTGCCAAAAAGGCAGTTGCAAAAATCTGTCTCATGTCAGACATTAATGTAAACTATACAGAGAGAAACTGAAGACTAATTAATTTCTGAATTGAAGGAGAATGGAGAGTTAATCCAGTTTCCAGTATTCTAAAACCTACAATCCTTATGAAGGCAAATCTTCCATGAAGAATATAAAAAATTACACATGTAAATAATCCTCTGATCCTGGCAAAGCTTTGCATAGGAAGAAAAAGGTAAGCATGCTCATGTTTTCATCCACCCACTTAAACAAAGAGGTGTTTCTTGAACTTCATTCCATCCACCTACCTGAAAATCATACCAAATCTATTTAAGATTCTAGCTAATTGAAGTCTGAGGATCACAAATAAGTAATTAGAACACTTAATTAGTTGAAACCAAGAAGTCTGCATGTGGCAGGATGACATATAGTTATAAAATCAAAGGCTCTTGTTTAAGAAACTTTAGTGATCATAAAAACAGTATCTTATCACATGGAAACATTACTGAGGGCTGGTGTCAGGTGATTTGAAAACACCCAGATTCCCCAGTGACTGAATGAATTGAATGTCATCTGACATTTTTAAGAGGGTTATTTAAAATCCTTCTTCTAGGACAGATGTGACCATTAAATAAGTAAATATGTGAAATAGGACAGTTCATGGACATGGTAAATACTCAGTAAATACTAACTAGTAGTATTAATGGAAATAACAGCTTGAACATCCTTGAATTATCACTTGGAAGGAACATATAAAATAGTTCACTCTTAATTATGACCCAGAAAGTTGGTTTACTGCTAGTCTCTATCATTCAAGAATGCTTCCAGGAATAAGAATTCATTTGACCCAGCTATCCCTTTCCTTGTTCTATACCCAAAGGACTTAAAAACAGTATACTACAGGGTAACAGCCACATCGATGTTTATAGCAGCACAATTCATGATAGCTAAACCGTGGAACCAACCTAGATGCCCTTCAGTAGATAAATGGATAAAAAAATGTGGCAAATACTACAATGAAATATTACTTGGCAATAAAAGAGAATAAAATCATGGCATCTGCAGGGAAATGGATGCAGCTGAAGAAAATAATGCTAAGTGAAGTTAGCCAATCCCAAAAAACAAATGCCGAATGTTTTCTTTGATATAAGGAGGCTGATTCATAGGAGGACAGGGAGAAGGAGCATGGGAGGAATAGACAAACTCTAGATAGGGCAGAGGGGTTTAAGGGAAGGGAGAGGGCATGGGGTTATAAATAATGGTGGAATGTGATTATCATTATTATCCAAAGTACATGTATGAAGACACAAATTGGTGTGAATATACTTTATATACAACCAGAGATATGAAAATTGTGCCCTGTATGTGTAATAAGAATTGTAATACATTTCACTGTCATATATAAATTTAAAAAAGTAAAAACAAAACCCCTAACATAAATGATATAATACAAAACAAATAGTACGCTATTCATAAACAATATATAAGTGGATACCTATGGCTTTGTTCCAATAAAACTTTATTTACCAAAAAAATTCCAAATGTAGCAAGTTTAAACAAACAATATAGTGGGAGTCCCTGCAACCTGAACAGAGGTTAGTTACCCTGATAAACTGATGCTGCCTGCAGATGAGCCCGTGATATCTTTCAAGTCCATTTGGGAGCATCTGTTTCCCCTCTAGACTAGTGAGCTCTCTAGGAATTCAGGAAAGGTGAATCAACGGGTCTCAATCTCAGGTCAACCACTGGAACTAATTTTAGGTTGCTCTTCTCTCCTGTAGCCTCTTAATTTCATTTTTACAAAGAGCCAAAAAGTGGGAAACATTTATTTGGCTCTCATGGATGAGGGAGTGAGCTAATACCTCTAGGGTCAAATGACACCTCCCCTGAATACTTCATGAGACTAAACATATGGTGATTGAAAACAGCAGCTCTAGATACAAAACTGACCTCTCAGGGCAGAACACATCACATCCAAGGGGGTAGTGTGTTGTGCTTGACATCTGGTTCTATGCGTGCTTCATATTGGGAAGGGATCTGGTTTAATTTCAGTCCCTTAGTTAATGGCTTAAAAGTGAATGGCAAAATCTTCTTAGTATCCCCCGTTGCTCATCTGTGTGATCTCCACTGTTTCAAATGCTCGGCCCCTATTTTGTCAAGTAATCCAACAGTAATCACTCAACAGGAAACAAAAATGCTTAATATTTATAAAAGTAGAAATTCCAGTGCCACAAACTTGATGCATGACCCTGACACCTCAGTGGATGGCATGGATCTGTATTAATTATATCCCCAGGTGTCCTATCCTTTAGTCTGAAGAATGACCATAAAGATGGGGGTGAAGAGGACTGAACCTGAGATCTCCCGATATAACTATTGGCTTAAGGTGAGATGGCCAGGGTCAAGGCCATTTCACTGATGGCTCAGGAACTTCTTGCATACCAAACTTGCAAACAGTTTGATCATCTGGAAAAAAAAAAATAAGTGTCTTACCAGGAAAATGGTTTATTTAAAATTTGAACTTAAGACCCTTGTTCACTATGTCCAGCAGCTCTAGGTGACTAGATATCAACGTGTCCCACTCCTAACTACTAAGTCATGGTAAAGACGACATTCTCCCATGCAGCTTTAAGTCTTGTACATTCAACTTTGCTTTATAAGTAGGTTTTCCTGGAACAATCTAAAATGCTTGTTTTTATATTGGGTCATTTTCTTTCTCTAATTGATTAGTAAATTTTTACATATTCTGGATAGCAATATATTTTTAAAAATCTTCTAGTTTGTAATACTCTGCCTTTTTGTTTTTAAAATGGTCTCTCCTGAGGTTTTTTTTTTTTTCATTTAAAATGAAGAGAAATATACTCCTCGGGTTGTTGCAAGCCATAAATAAGAGAACACATGCAAATTAACACCATAGTAAACTCCCATAGCACAAGCTCTCAAAATTCCCCAAATTGGAGCAGAATGTAATGTCTGGTTTTGACCAGTAATAAATGCCTAGTGCTCTTGGGTTGTCTTGGCAGTAAGTTTCAAAGCCTTCTGACCCTTCACTCCCATAAAAATGTTCCTGTGTCCAATCACTGTGAGCTCACAGGAATTCCCAACACAAGCCCACAGCTCCCCTGATGAGAAAATTCTTGCATCCATATTAATGTTCCATGATCTTTTAAAGAGTCCTATTTCCATTCTCCAGGTAGCACTGTCCCTTGGAAATGAATTTCCTCATCTGAATGCAAGTGGGATTATTAAAGAGTTATTTAATCAAGTTTGCATCTTAACACAGCCTCCAGGAGGAGATGGCCATGCCTTCCTCAATAAGTGCAGAAGTTCCTGGTATAAATAATTTTTTAAAATGAGGCAAGAGTTGCGTGAATGGATGAGAACGTATAGATATTGCATAGTTTGACCAGTTACTGAGAGATATGCTTTTGATTATACCTCAAATAAAGTATCCGATGTTTAGCAGAAGCCCTAAAAGACCATCTCACCAGCCCCATCCTTCATCCTTCATTGCAAATACCAAATAGAAGTCTTTTCTATATTTCTGATACAAGCTGATCATTTTCTAGTGTCTTATTGATAATTCCAGTAGCGGAGTACCCACTGTTATAATGATAGACCATTCAACTGTTAACCAGTTGGCCCCTAGTCCTATTACCTCCCTGAGCACTACAGAACCATCTTTATGCTCTAGCTCTTCACACTGAATTCCACCCCTCTCTCCACCCTCAACTTGTCTGGGCTAAACATCCTTAGCACCTTCTCTAATTATGGGAAATAACCTCTACATACCCAGCTGTACTAGCCCACTGTTTTAGAAGCTGTTTTGTATATTCACATCTTCTCAATCCCCCCTAACATTCAGTTAACTTTCTACAAAGTCATAGGAAGATCAGCTCAACTTACTAACCATCAAAACATGCTTTTCAACTAGGAAGTGGATGTTAGACCACCTGTTATATTCAAAGGTCTAAAAAAGAGTCCTAACATAACCCTTCTCAAGACCCATCCAGCTAGAAACCATAAGCTAAAAGCAGCAGAAACGTGGAAGATCCTGCTGATGTTAAGTGCCTACCAGTCTGTACGTTGGACTCCACAGAGATCTCTGTCTGCCCACAGGAAGCTCAGGAGCACCGTCCTGTTAACAAACTTGTAAAAAGGGGAAAAGCAACTTCATCCTTTACATTCTGCTGTTTGCTATTTTCTATTAAGTGGGCATGTGTGGGCTTCAGTTCACTAGAGAGTTTTCCTTATGTGTAGCCATTGTTCAAGGAATTAGTAATTTGGTTTAATGTAAACTTTAAAAGAAAAAAAAATCTCTTCTTTTGGTGGCTTGGTGGTTGTGGTCTCTCAGAGCAGATTTATAAATTCTTTACACTTCCTACTCCCTTTCCTTGATTACCTCTCTGTGGAGATTTTGGGAAGTAAACTGTTCATCACCCTGATTCACAAACTTGAGACATGCTGATGTTCCTCTGCATCAATTACAATAGTCTAATAGCAGATTTGCTTGCCAATCTTCTCCATTAGATTGAAATTTTCAAAGACTGGGATCTTACCTATTTTTGTACCCCTCATTCCTATGTGATACCTGTTGGACCGAACAGAGAGTTGATAAATGACTGCTAAATGATTGAACAAATGAATAATTCAGGAAAATTATTGGTTTCTTGCTTTCTTTGATGAATCTTTTGTCATTCATTTCAGGACATCTTTTATAAGCAATCAACATGTGTGGAATGTCTGATGTGTGAAATGCACTGTGTCAGATTCTAGGACACACGATAGCTTTTGACTGTCTACAACATACAGGTCTCAATGCCCTACATAGCCAACTCTTCCTTTGGTGGAACTGACCACAGGTGTTCTATTACTCATAAGTCACCACAGCATGCTGTTCCATGACCCCACTTCTTTGGTCGCCATTCATTGTACAGGAACCAGTGCCTGGCAGAGATAAGACCAGCTGATCTCTAGCCAGTAATCTCAGAGGTATCCTCCTACATGAATTCTGATCAGTTACCGGCTCACTATTATGGGTGAGAAATTTGTATAAGAGATGAATAGTAAAGATAATTTGAGTCAGTAGCAGACAAAGCAAATGCAGTAGGAGAGAGAGGCAGAAGTTGCGTGGTCAGAATGGCTGCCCACTATTAGATTAGGGAGCAGGCATTTGCCCAGTGTGAAGGGACCAACAACACACCACAGAGAAGCTATGTCCCAAAACTAGTCTAGGACTAGCAATATTTCATGTCCTCCTTCCTTCTCCATGTATCCTTGCCATTATCTGAGCCAGAAAGAGGATGGTGTTGTTTCTGTGTGGGGAAGAGTATGATTAACTCAATGGTGTAGTCACTGGCCCCCAAGGAGACCAGATACTGAAATCCGGTAAGAAGATGGATGTGACAATAAATTGCTCATTCACATTTGTTAGGCACAGGCTAGAAACATTCCAGGACCAAAACACGGGCCCGGCTGATTATAGAAAAAGAACAAAATCAGGAAGGGTTTCACAGGGTCGAAATATCCCAACTGAGTAAGGAAAAATAAAACTGTCTACAAGGAGGAAGAGGGGCAGACCATCAGCAAGCCCTCTGATGCACGAAGTGATATAAGATATTCAGAGGACCACAGTGATAATTCCCTGTCTCCTCAGCAGTGGCTTTCCACCCCTGCATATGTTAGCATATGATCTTTAGTACAAAGATATTAAGTGAAAGGTCCAATCAACACTGCTCTTACACTTCCATCCATGACTTTGAGAAGACACTTTGGAGCCAGCCTGTTCTGGTTCATGTCCTTACTTTGTACTTACTTCATTGATCTGGCTTCCCTTTTTCACCTGTGAAATGGTGCTTACAGAAATAGTATTCCCATCAAAGTATTTTTGTGAAAATTAAATGAGTCAATACAGGTGAAGTGCTTAGATTCGGATCACACTCCGCGTCATTGCTATGGAGGTGTTGGCTATTTTTATCCAGGTCCTTATTATCTACCTGCCCTCATGGAGACCTGGAAAATTACCATTCCCTACAAGTACACCCCTCAACTATTTTTCAATCAGTTGCTCTATGCATGTCTGACAGTTAAAATCTCTCTGTAGATGAGGTGAGGTCCTCTTGTACCTGTTCCCTGCTCCCCAAGGGTACTGACCTTGTGCTCCTCCCCTCAACCAGAACTAACTGTTCCAGGTGCTGCCGTATTTACTGCCTGGGGATACATTTTCAGGGTCATCAAGAAAGAGATATAGGTAGAAGAGAGAGAAGTAGGATCTAAGTTTGAAAGCTCTTTTCAAAATAAATTCTACTTTTAGAGCATGCATCTTTCTTATTCCTCCTTCATTGCTCCTGGTTAAATGCCCCTGCAAAGAAAAGGATTATAACCCTATGCAAGGCTTGTCTCATTAGAAATAAAGGTGAATCTGAAGAAGAGGTAAGTATAGATGTTATTGAAGACCAACTATGTAAACATCACAAATTTTTCCTTCGAGATAAAATATGCAGTTTTAACAATACCCATAATGCTTTGGTATCTTTAATTCATCTGTATCTATAGCTATTTACTTTCTTGCATTACCATTACCAATATGTATTGTTCAGAGATTTGCTTTTTTTTTTTTTTTCATTGCCTATACCTTTACATGTACCATTTTCCATTGGTAAGCATTTAGGGCACTTTCAATTTTTAATTATTACAAATGAAATGATTACTGTATGAACGGGCAAGAATTAAATTTGCAGCAAAGATTAAATTATTCAAACTTGATATTGCTGAGTCTGCAGATATACACACTTTAAATATTGATAGATACTATAAAATTCCCTTGCAAAATGTATTCTCTATTTTGACTCCTACTAATAGTAAATAAGGGTGTCATAACTTTACATCATCCCAACATTGACTATATCAAAATTGTACATTTTGCCATGTCGGACGGGTGAAAAAGTAGCACATTGTTTTACTTGGTATACTTCTGCTTATGGGTGAAGTTAGGTGTCTTTTTGTTTTTTTTAAAAAAAAAACAGCTTATAACTCCTGTCATTTTATGAAGATAAAATGCACAATTTTGATAATTTTTACCATCTATACTATGGATGAGCCTCGTCCAATCAGTCGATGGTCTTGACGAAAAAGACTGCCCTAAGGCGGAAGGAATTCTGCCAGCAGATGGCCTTCGGACTTGAACCACAGCATCAGCTCTTCCCTGAAAGTGTGTCAGTCTGCCAGCCAGCCCACACTGCAGATTTTGGACTTGATGGCCTATACCATCATGTGAGTCAATTCCTTAAAATAGAAACCCTCCTATTGGTTCTGTCTTGACATCTCTCCTCATCCTGTCATAGTTAACTCTTCTGTCAAATATCTGTCCCTGACATTTCCTTTTTATTAAGTTTTTCAAATGAAATAGATTATTATCATCTAGATGGATGGATGATAGAAAATTTATTTTTCGCTACCTAAACTGCCTTGCTTAATTTCTTTTTCTCATTTTATTACTTGGGTAAAGATCTTCAGCAATTTCACAATAGTGACTGTGGACATCCTTACTATGATGTTTATTTTAGAATAATTCTAATGATTCACCATTTATGGGTGATATTTATTTTTTTTTCATTGATAGCAATACCTCACCTACATAAGGAAGTTTCTTTCTATTCAAATTTTATTAAGTGATTTAAAAATCTTTATACATATCAACTTTTATAATTTGGGACAGTTACAATATTAACCAATTAATCTGTAAGATATTTGTTTTGTTTTTGCTGTGAGTCAAATTTGCACTTATAATTAAGACTTATTGGATCATAATGTAATTCTCTTTTAACATAAACCCGAGCTTTGATTTGCTAACATTCTTTTTTGGACTTTTTTCTTAAGAAACATGATTGGTTCTAAGTTTCTCTTCTCTCTGTAGGTGTAGACTCTCATCTAGCTGGTAGAATATTAGGAAGTTTCTATTCTCTGGACTAGCACATAGACTATAGATTTCCTATGTAGGGAGCTTGGTAGGACCCCTTCATAAAATTAATTTGACTTTTTTCTTCTCTGGGTAAGTTTTATCTGTCTTTTTTCTCATCTCCCCAAATTATCTTTCTCATTAGTTCTACCTTTTCAGGAGTTCACTTAAATGATAATTTGTACAAATAGAGTTGTATCACTTTTTCTCTAACAGTTTTAAATTTTCTCTACATCTGTATTTCTCTATGTATGTCCTTATTCTCATATCTCATATTCTTTATTATGTACTCTCGCCTTTTTTTTTATTTGACCAAAATCAACAGTGGCTTTCCTCTTCCATCAAAGTTTTAAATGACTTAGATTTTTTAGCAGATCATATTTACCGACTTAATATTTTCCATTTTATTATGACTAATGTAAACATACTAGTTCTTTCCCTCGGGCTCTTTGGGTTAAACTTAGGAAGAGTCAAGTCATTTCATTTAAAAATGTTGTATTTGTGACATAGATATTTGAGATGGTGAATTTTCTTGGGAATCTTTTCCCCTATTCTCTTTGTAGGATTTTTGTTCCTATCATTTCAAATGATTTCAAAAGAGAAGAAAGGGTCCATGCGTGTCTAGCATCTTCATGCAATAATTTCTCCTGTTTTCCCTGTGTGAATTTCTGTTTTAATTAGTTATCAGTTAAGTACCTCGTTCTTGAGCCAATCTTGTCATAAAGAGTTTACTGGCAATGGGTGATTTAGAGGGTATAATAGCTGTTATTGACGCTCACTAAATATTTCTCTGCTCCACACTTTCCGGATACTGCCTTTTAATTTAAGCGTAGCCATATGATTTGTTGAGCTAATAAAATTTAGGCAGAAGTTACTTGTGTTACTAGTACATAAACTTTAAGAGTAGGTCCTTGACTCCCCTTTCCTCTGTAATGCTGATTAAGGAAGAAGAGGGCAAAAGGCAGTGTCCATCAGACTGAGCCCCTCATGACCAAAACAGACAACACCATCTACTCACCTTATATAAACTTGTAACATGAGCAGAGAGAGATTTTAGGTGGTTAGCCCCTGAGAGTTTGGAGCGTGTGTTATACCCTAGCCTACCAATCTTGAGTGCTCAAAAAACCACCTCTCACAGTCAGAGATCTGGCTGGAATCCTCACCAGAGATGTTACTTCCACCACAAATGAGCAGGCATATTTCTCTCCCAGAGGGACTCAAAGAGACAAGACCTAGTTATGGTTCCCAGAAATGACTGACTAGTTAGATCCCTGTGCCTTGAGAGATAAAAGCAGAAAAATACATTTTATGAAGAAATGAAAGAAAGAACAACTAGTGTTGGTAGCTACCTATGTCTACAGCCAGTCCACCCTCTGGAAGAGCTAGAGCACAAGGGTGCATGGTAGATAATTGTCAAAATGTAAGTGAATAAGACGACCACTGCAAGTTCAAGGTGAAGAGTGACCACTGCATAGTTCCCCTCACTCCCCATGAGGGTGCTCATCCCTGTGTACAACACATAACTGAGCTGGGTAGAAAGGTAATTGACCTACTTTCTACCTGAAAGTTAAACAATCTTGTACCTTTGCATTTGGTAATATAAAAGCAACTTATCACTGTTTTTAAAAGAACCAAGTTCCAAGCATAGTAGAACTGCAGAGAAGAACACCACCCTGACTCAATGAACTCAGACAAAACTCTATTCTCTCAATCATCCAAAGGTATGTCTACACTTATATCAGGCCAACATATTGATCTGCACAGAGACACATTTATGAGATCATCTGTCTCCCTTAACAGTGCACTTTTCACCTCCAGACAGGGGTGAGTTCATCTTCATCTGATTGTGGCAGTGACTCCTTTTATACAGATATGTCTTCATGTTGCACAAGTTTCCAAACATTTGTGGAAATGTGGAGTGACAGAAACTTCAAGCGAAATAATCTAGGAGGTAGAAGTACTACTGAGATGGTGTTCTCATGTAGGGTTGTATTAATCTTGCAAAAATAAAATAGACAAGGGGATAGGAATAGGAAAGACAGTAGAATAAATTGGACATAAGTTTCCTATGCTCATATATGAATACACAACCAGGGTAACTCCTCATCATGTACAAGCACAAGAATGGGATCCTAATTGAAATGGGTTGCACTCCATGTACGTATAATATGTCAAAATACACCCTACTGTCATGTATATCTAAAAACAACAAATAAAAAAAATTAGACAAGTCAATTCCTTTTAAAATAGTATCAGGGTACCACAACATTGTTATTTGGAAGGAAAATGTTAGATGTATAAATGTTGTTTGGCAGACATCGGTTTTCAACTTCTTTATAGACCATGCACTTCAAAGAAGTACTCCTCTTTATTTGAAAGAAGCAAAGATGAGGAAACTCAGGTCTGCTTGGCTAAGCAGGGTATTTGATCATAGTTAGTATAATATCACTCTATGATTAATTTGTGACCTTTCCCATCAAATATACATTTTAACAGCTGATGATATTCAAATATTAGTTGAATCAAATACTTTTATTTGTGAGAAATTTTCAAAGTGTATTCTAAAATCAACTGGCTACTCACTATGCCATGGACACAAAAACTGTCAGAGAAGTGTCACAGTTAATAAATTGGAAAAATGTGGAGCATTACCAATTTTCTGAAAAAAGGACTTTCCAGAGTATATAGTGTTTGTGATTTAAAATAATAATAATAATAATAAAAGCCGCATGTTAAAACTCTTAGATAAAGTTTGAATCTCCCATTCAGTAAAGTCAAACTGCATTTGCTGGAAGTGGCGTTAACCAGAAATAGCCATGGAATGACTAAAATACAACGGATTATTGTATGACTATTAAGGAAAATATTATTAGAAAACAGATCTCCACGAATGGACAAAGTCAAAGAGAAACAACAAATATGAGTACCTGGTATGAGGAACTCAGAGCAACATTAAAAACTCTGCTGAACAGAAGGCCTACAGTGGCCTCTTTTATTATTTAAATGAAAGACACTATAAACAACTCTTTGATAGTCCCATGCTGGGCTGTTGTTCTGGCCCAATCAGACTTGATTAGGAGTGCACGTTCAGCCTTTTATGAACACCTGTGTCTAGAGCCCACAAATAATTAGCTTAGCCATACCATTTCACTCTAATAATGGTGTAATTTGCCACGCCTTTCAGGCTCTGGACAGCTGGTGCTATTGAAAGCACCTCAGGATTAGGGCCTGACTCCCAGGCCCGAGTCTTTGGGGGGTTCTTAGGTATCCATGGCAACACACTTAGACTGCAAATTATCACCTCTAATAATAACTGGGACAGTCTATCTTTATTTTTATTCCAGTTATGCTTAGAAAACGATAATGCATAGTAAATATCTGAAATCTCTAAAAAAAAAATTATATATATATATATATATATATATATATATATATATATATAATATATAAGTGCATTGTGTGTGTGTGTATATATATATGTATATGTATGTGTGTGTGTGTGTGTGTATATACACATACACACAATTACCTTGTCAATAAACATAAGGTGGAGAAGGCCAAGGATTTTTCTTAATCACACCTGTCCAAAGTTCATTTGGTTATTTATTATAGATCTATCAAAAGATAATTGAAGGAAAATGAGGTCCACCACTGAAATCTTAGTGCTAATTGATGCTGCTACGTACAGCTGCATGAAAATCTAAAGGTGAATTATTTTCTTGAAAAGCTCTTCACCAGAGAGCAACTTGGTGACTGACTGCTGCACTTTCATCAGCGTCCCTAGATTATAAATTGGACAGTCTAGAAATACTGATGGGCACCGCAGGCTCCAGAAGCCTCCTGGCTCTTCAATCAGTGCATCCCATTAGCATAAACATGGCAGGCAGGAGGGGCTAACTCATGATTCACCTTAAACATTGGCCCAGGGATTTATCAGTCTAAGAAGTTCACACAAGATCAAAATGGAAATTCTCCTCCTCAGGGTATTTTACAATTAGTGCAAACAAACAAACAAACAAACAGTGTCTGCTTCATAAAATGTACCTGCATATGTTCACAATGGGAAGCAAATAGACATTCCTTTTCTTTTTTCTTTTTTTTAATTTTAACATAATTTTTCACTGGAAGCAGATGAACAAATTTCAGGGAAGTGCAATCAAGAACAGTATAGATCTCACAACCACAAGCCATTGTGGTTAAATGTTTGTGCTTTGGAGTATGATGGCCTACATTTCTCAATATAGCCTCACCACTTACTCCTGGGACTTGGCAGGAGCCAGTTACCTACCCTTTATCAGTACAGATAATATTGCTATCTACTTCAGAGGGAGAATGTGCAAATTAATGAGATGATGTGCATAAAACACTTTCTCAGTATTCTGGTACCTGGTAAAAATAAATAAATACTAGCTGATTTTGGAGACCTGGAGATGTTCCACCTAGCTCTTCCTTCAAGGAAAGATTTTTAGAGCTCACAACTTATGACACCAATAAAAGCACTGAAAAATAAGTGTATGTTTTAGATTTCAGAATTATTTCTGTATATTGCGAAACAGCAGACCCTATGTAATTAAATTCAATTTAATAAATAATGCTGCTATTGAGTCCTAGGGAATACAGAGAAAAAGAAGGCACAGCTTTTATTTCTTGAGGAACTGCTTCTAAGTCAAGAAAAAGAGCATTCCTTGTACAGCAAATGTCTATCACACAACCGGTGATTACTAATTGCTTCATAGGGTCATACTTAAAGAATCTTTCCAATGACACAAGCAATGAATAAACCTGACAGTAGTTTTGAGCACCAATACAGAGAAATATTAAAATTTGATTTGGGCTTGGATCTTGAAAGAGAAAGATAAGGCTCATGGGGTAGAAAGTGAGGAAGGTGCTCAACATAGAGGAAACAGCCTAATAAAAACTACTGACGCATGAGACTATGAAATTGCTTGAGAGGTTTAGAAAGCAGGAGACCACAAGGAAGGATACCTCATATTAATATGGTTAGTGCAGTAACTACTGAGAAGCCAGAAGTTATCTTGGGGCAAGTGGTTTTGATGTTTTCAACACCACTCAAAGGAAGGTATCATGAGAATTTTCTCTAGCAGGCATTATTAAGTTTCTGGACACCATTTTTATCTGTAATTAATCACTCTGTTTAGATAGACGTGGCATGGGTTGGGGTGGACACTACACAATCACTATATTGGCTACAATTCAAAAGTACGATATCAGACAACGAAATGTGCTGACAAGGACTAAGAGCAACTGGAATTTAGGTGCATTGTTACCAGGAAATTGGAACATATGTCACCATACAACCCAAGAAATACAAGTCTAAGGTTTCCACAAGTAAAGTAAAACCATATATACATAAAAATTTATATGTGTACAGTTGTAGCAGTTTTATTCACAACTTTCAAAAGCTGGAAATTACCGAATGTTGTTCCACTGAATTAAAAGATTGTGGTGTATCTGTTCTGTGGAATACAACTTGGCAGTGAAGAAACAAGCTACTAATGCATGTACTGAGAGAGATGAATACCAGAAGCATTATGCTAAATTAAACAAACTGGACTCAAAAGATAATGGAATGTTGTTCAGTTTGTATGAGATTCATAAAAGCAAAACTAGAGTGACAGAAATCCATGGCTGTCAGGGTCCAGGGAAGTGGGAAGAGGGTTGACATGATGGCCATGGACCAGGATGCAGCTTAAAAATACAACGAAAAAAACCAGACTCAGTTTCCTTCTCTAAGCAGCAATTTGGTATGTTATGACATGACAACCTAGTTTTCAATTAAATCTTTTACTGGGATTATTGTGGATTCACATGCATCTTCAAGAAATCGTACAAAGAACTCCATGCATACCTTGCCCAGTTTCCTCCAAAGCTACCCTTTATAAAATTATAATATTATGTCATAGGTAAGAAACTAACCTATCTTATTCAGATTTCTATTTTTCTTGTACTGATGTGTGTGTGTGTGTGTGTGTGTGTGTGCACACACTCAGTTCTATAAAATACACCACTTGTTTAATTATGTGCATCTACTACCACAGTCAAGACACTGAGCAGTCCCCAAACCCTGGAAATGCTTCCTTTTTCATTTTTTTCCTTTTCTTTTTCTTTATTTATTTTTATGTGATGCTGAGGATAGAACCCAGTGTCTTCCACAGGCCAGGAAGGCACTCTACCACTGAGCTACAACAGCAGTTCCCTCCTTTTTTATTTTTATAATACCCAACTCCCTCCTATCTTCCAACACCTCTATCCCAAGCCTTTGACAGCCACTAATCTCTGCTCCATTTCTAAAATTTTATTATTGAAAAATGTCATCTCAGTGAAATAATACAGCCTATAATCTTTCAGAATATTTCTTTTTTCTCAATGTCATTCCTTGGAGATTCATCCACATTTCTCTCTCTCTCTCTCTCTCTCTCTCTCTCTCTCTCTCTCTCTCTCTCACACACACACACACATACACACACATATATACATATATACGTATATATATGCATACATATATGTATATGTGTATATATACGTATATATGTATATATATACAATTTTTATAATATTATATCACAGGTTTTATATAATATATATTTTATATTTAGATGTTGATAGACTATTATTTTATTCATTTATTTATATGTGGTGCTCAGAATTGATCCCAGTGCCTCACACATGCTAGGAAAACACTCTACCACTGAGCCACAACCCTAGCCCTCATCCACATTTCTATGTATATCAGTAGTTAATTCATTTTTACTGGTGAGTAGTCTTGCACAGTACATATATATCACAGTTTAACTGTTAGCTTATGTAAGCACATCTGAAATGATTCAAGCTCTGGATTATTATGGATATAATTGTTGTGAACATCCTTCTACAGGTTTTTGCATGAATGTAAATTTCCATTTCTTTGGAGTAAATGCCCACAGGTATGTTGCTGGGCTGCATGGTCCTAACAAATTTGGCTTCCCCTGAGTGGTTGTACTATTTTACGCTCCTACCACAGTATTACAATGATCAAGTTTCTCAGCCGTTTCCAGCATTTGGTGACATAATTATTTTTCCTTTTGTCTTTCTGATATAGGTTTTTTTTTTTTTAATAGGATTTTCAGTGTCAACATTGTGTGCTCTGAAAATTTGGGTCATTCCTCCTTTACTCAATCTGAATGTCCTTTATTTATCTTCTTGACTTAGTGCAGTTGTCTAGAACATTAAATACTGTATAGATTAAAGATGGGGAAAAAAACTGCTTGCTTTAATCCCAATCTTATTTTAGTGGCAAAGTACTTCGTCTTTCACCAGTAAGTATGATGTTAGTGATAAAAATAAATAAAAAATAAACACCTCAAATATTTATTTCTTACAATTTTGGAGACTTAGGAAGACCAAAATGATGGCCAACTAAGTTTCTCTAGAGAACTTTCTTCCTGGCTTGCAGATGTTTTCCTTCTTGCTGTGTTCACACATGATAAGGAGAGAATGAGGGGGGAAGGGGACGAAAACTGAGAAAGAGAAAACTGGTGTCTCCTCCTCCTCTTAAGGGCACCATCTTTGACCTCATGTATTCCTTATTTTCTTCATAGGAACCCTCTAAAATGTAGTCCATTAGAAATGACAACTTTGATATATAAATTTGGTGAGAACACATCAAATACATAAATCCGATGTACATCCCCATACCTCTTTTTACTTTTTACTGTTTTTCCCCCGTCTGATGCTTCAGTTTTCCTCTTCTATAATTTCCTTTACTTTTGAAGAATATCCTTCAACTATTCTTTGAGTCCCAACTATGGACAATTCTTAGTCTTCCTTCATCTGAGATTGTTTCTCCCCTTCATTCATCTACAGAATTTATTGACAGATTTTTTTCCTTTCAGATTTTGAAGACCATCATGCAATCAGATAACAAATTTTACATGGTTTCAGATGAGAAATTTTACATAGTTTTAATTGGTGCTTTTCTGTACATATGTGTCAGTTATCTCTGGTCATCTTTAGTTGTCACAGGTATTGTTTTGCTTGTGTTTTAATCTTTTTTTTTAAATGGTGCAATTATGATGTGTAGACTTCTTTGGACTTACGCCAATAGGGTTTTGCTCAGGTTCTTGATCTGTCAGTTTGTGTCCTCCACCAAATTAGAGATATTTTCAGATATTATTTCTTCAGATACTCTCTTAGCCTCATTCTCTTTCCTCTTGGAACTCAGTATACATGAATATTGAATCTTTTGTTACTGTCACACAGGTCACTTAGTCTGTCCATCTGTCATCAAGTTCCTCAATTCATTCTCTGTCATCTTCCCTCTACTGAAGCACCCTTTGGGTTTTTAAATTTCTGTAACCTTTTCTTCGTATCCGTAATTTCTACTTTTTATTCTTTCTATTTCTTTGCTGAAGTTTCCCATTTTTCATGTTCAAGAGAATTTGTAGTTCACCGTTGAAGTGTTTTCATGACAGCTGTATTAGAAAACTTTTAAATATGCACCAGCTGATTCATCTTGGTGTTGTGTCAGTTGATTATCTTCTCTCATCATATCCTAGGTTCTTGATAGAACTGGTGATTCTTTATTGTATCCTGTATATTCTGGCTATTATGTTAGGGGAACTTGGGTTGTATCTAGATCCTTTATTTGGGGAGATGGTCATCTTAATGAAGCTCTGCATACAGGGCTGATATTCCTCTACCCACAGCCTTTGCCATGTTAGTTTGCGCTGGGGCCTTCTGGTGTTGCTGGGCTCCCATTATTTGCTGCTGATGCTGCCTAAGGTCATGGAGGAGATTTTTCCAGACAAGATCTCCAAGTGCCTCTTGGTAGGATTGCCCTGCCATTGTCCATGTAGCTGCCCTGGTGTCTCTGAGCAGAGGGTAAGTCCTGGGCATGGGGACAAAGAGGCATCCCAGCTCCAGCCACTGGTTGTTGCTGGTATCCCCATACCTATGCTGGGGTCTGTGGTGTCTACCTGAGGAGAAGAGGAGTCTCAGGACTTCCCATTGATGCTTCACTAGGGTTTTGTGGTTGTTGACCTTGTTGTGGTGATGATTACCTACTCCAGTGTTCTTGAGCAGGGTAGGACAGTCTTAAACCCAAGGAGAGAAAAAGGTTTCTTTTCTCCATTTCACCTGATTGCTGCAGTGTCTCTAAATAGAACAGTAAGTGTCAGATCCAGGAGGACAACAGGAATTTCTACCTGAGGCTGCTTGCCATGACCTTCTCTCTTTTCCTCTCCCTACACTCTGATGTTGTCAGAGGGACAGCTGTTCAGTGTGGAGGAGGATTATATCAATCTGGACTGTACTTTTTGGCTAGGTCAGGGAGTGGGAAGCACTTGTCTGGGTGACCTTGACCTTGGGGTTGGGAAATATGGCTCTCCTATGTTGCGCTTATCGTCTGGTCACAAATCAGTTTTCATTTTATAAAAACCACCTTTTGTTTCTTGTGCCATTTACAGAATTTGTATTTACATATTAAAGGAAAGAATAGTCAAATGGGAATATACACTCCTGTTAGGACTGAAGTAGCATGTGGGAGCTTTTAGTGCAGATGGAAATATCCTGGAGACTGATTTTTATGCTGGTACAATACAAGGCTGAATATATTTGTCAGAACTCATTAAAATTACACTTAAATGGGCAAGTCATATTTCATGTACCTTGTAAACTATACCTGAATAAATCTGAATTTTAAAAAACAAGGCATAGGAAAAGTATCCAATGGCATACAACTTGTTAGTATGAGAATAATAACTCCATTCCAAATTAGAAGTCACCATTTCTTATAAAATTAGCAATGTCATACAGCAAACCATAATTGGAAACAGGAAAACTTATATTCTAGTCTGTGCTCTGCCACTTATACCTTAAATTTTTATGGGTTTAAAACCCATCATTAATATTAATATTAATATTCTTTCTGGGCTATGTCTCCTCTTCCTGCTTCTCAAGGGATAGCTGTGGAAATTATCCCACAATTATAATCTACCTTCTTTGTTTGTATGTGGTTCTGAGGATCGAATCTGGGCCACACGCATGCCAGGCAAGCACTCTACCATTTGAGCCACATCCCCAGCCCTTCTATGGATATTTTAACTTTGAGATATTGTAACTTGTTTAGACAGGCACTCTGATTTACTGTTTGCCTATTCACTTTAACTCTTCAGTGATATAAAACTAAAGGTTTAATTAAATTTTAGATTAAAGAGATACTTAAATGTAAGAAACTATTTTGTCAAGATTTGTATTCTATTAAGGTATGAAACTTTATGAAACTATCTTTTCATATGGTAACAAGAAAGTGCCTTAACTTAACATGGGAATAAGCACATCTGAGAGATGATAATATTTAAAGGTGCTTTGACCATAAAATCAGATGCATTTCAACAATTTTCTTATATCTAATTTTGCCAGCAAATGCAACCTAGGAACCTTATAAAGAATGCATTTTACATTTAAGTTTCACTTACCTTCTATCAAAGAATACAGCATCACTTATTGCAAACGGTTGCCATATTTAGCAAACATTCAGTTTTAGGGAAGACTTGCAGATAGTCCTAAAGGAAAATAAGGACAAAGCCTACTTGGACAGATCAACCACTTTCAGCTTTGGGCAGGACTAACCTTCCCATGACAAGTTCACGTTCACATGGTGCCTTTGCAAAGTGCATCACTTTCCAAAGTGCCTTTGGAAAGTCCATGAATCAACAGACATTGCCAAATTCAAAGCAAGCAGCCAACTACATATTGAGTAGGAATAAATTAAAGGATAACACAAATTTATACTGTCCTTTAGCAGCACCTTCTAGATTGAAATTTGCCCATTGCACATGGATTTGTATTTTTGGTTCATAGTTTCAGAGGTTCAGTCCATGGTTAGCTGTCTCCATTGTTCTGAGCATAAGGTGAAGCAGATCATCTTGGTAGAAGACCATGGTGGAATAAAGCTGCTTAGCTCAACAGGAGAGGGAGGGAGGGAGGGAGGGAGGGAGGGAGGGGGAGGGAGGGAGGGAGGAGAGAGAGAGAGAGAGAGAGAGAGAGAGAGAGAGAGAGAGAGAGAGAGAGAGAATGCTCCCACCCCACAAAGGAATCAGGAGCAAAATGTGTAATCCCAAAGTGCACATCCTTGATGACCTACTTCCTCCAGTCATAATCTACCTACCTATGGTTATAACCCATACAGTATTCCCTTCAAACTTTTAATTCATCAGATAGATTTAATCCATTAATTAGGTTACAGCCATCATAATTTAATCATTTTTGGGGGGACACTCATATCCAAACCATAGTAGTACTTGTTTTTTTTTTGTTGTTGTTTTGTTTTTGTCTTTTAAGAGTCCTACATAAGAATGCAAATGCCGTGATAAGGGTGACATCTTATATGAACTCTATGAAGACAGAGATTAGATTTTAGCAAATCTCCATATCCTATGTATGGTAACAAAATGATTTCTAGTGAAATTTGGAAAAATCATTCCATTTATATCTCTCTCTTCTCCTGTAACATCAAAGAGAAAAATTTCTAATTAGTTCTAGTTTTCACCACTTGTCAAACATGTGGTAGTATCTTCATAAATAACTGAGAACAGACAGCAGGTGGAGAGTCAAGAGCAGGTATAGAACCTATATAAATACAATGCTAAAAAAAAATCAGTTTTTAAAAAATTCTTCTTAACTAATGATGCTGGTTGTACATTTATGAGGGGAAATGCTACTTATAAGCAGACTGCTTTAAGAAGACAAAGTGACTTGGTCAACCTGGGGGTGAGTTGTATAAGCTGGAAAGAGGGAACAGTGAAGCTGAGTTCCACAGACAGGATCATCAAGGAGATGACGGAAAGCTTAAAGAGGGCATTTCAGGGATTGGAGAAAGGCATGAAAATGTGGAGCAGGATGACCTATTCAGTGACTACTATACAAAATGATGGATGCAAACAGTAAACAAAGATCATGAACTTTGTCATTAGTCTTCAGGCAGCCAGTCCTGAGCTATCTGCCTGGGGAGGGCTGGGGGTCATGATCAAATTTGCCCTTCAAAGACAGCAGGCAAGCAGCAACCTGCAGAAGAGGACCTAGAAGCCCAAAAATTGAGACAGGAAATGTTGATGGGTTGAGGAGGTAGCATGCATGTGGGTGCATGTGTGTGTGCGTGTAATTAATGTTTGTTTTTTACCAGCATTTCAATTTTTTGAGAAGTCGCTGTTCTTTCATATTTTCTATATTTTGACTTTGTGGTATTCTATGAATTTACTTCTGTAACTAGGTTTTCAGATATGTTCAGACACAATCATTCATTGTATGTTGTATCTTTATAAAATTTGCCATATTTTACAGATTTTTACATTTTTATTTGCTTATTCTACATTTCTTCTTTTCATCTTGATCTGTCTAACCATAGTTTATCTGTTCTATATTTTTTCACTGAACATACTTCTTTGTAATTATCCTGTTTTCTGATATTACTCCATTGATTTCTAACCTTGTTTTTATTATTTCTTTTTTTTCCTTTTAAGTGTACTGTATTTCTATTTTTCTGCCTACTGAGTTGAACATTTACCTCGTGTCTCTCCAGCCTTTCTTATGTTCTGATAATTACAGTCGAAGCTTTATATTTCCTTCCTGATACCCTCTAGGAGCATATGACACATTTGAAATACACTGCTTTCATTTTATTTGGCTGTAATAGTTTACAATTTCACTTTTGATTTCCTCTTTAACCCATGGGTTATTTAGAAACATGGGTTATTATGGGAACTGTAATATATAGTTCTTACCCACATGTTAAATGCATTCTATTGTTATTAATTTCTAATTTTATGGCATTGTGGTCAAAGACCATAATGTGCGTGGAGTTGATTCTTTGAAGTTATTGAAATTCCTTTGTGGCTTTGATGCATGATTGATTTTGAGGAACGGTTCATGTAGGCCAAAGAAGAAATGCATTCTCTGGCTATTCAATCAAGCATAGTATTTGGGGGTTCTTCGAATTTTCAAAAGGTTTGCTTTTTCTTTCTTTTTTTAAAAAAACATAACAACTTGTCTGAGGTATAATTGTGTGCCATAATATTCACATTCTTAAAACACAGGGTTCTGTGGTTCTTAATCCATTCAGAGTTGCTCAAACATTACCACTCTCTAATTTAGATCTTTTTTCTCATCCCAAAAGGAAACCTGCACTCATTGACATACACACCCCTCTCTCTACTTGCCCCAGGCTCCCCCCACCAGGGCTCTTCTTTCAGGCTGTATGGATTCGCTTATCCTGGACAACTCCTATAAGTGGATTTGTGTAACTTGAGATATTCTGCATCTAGCATCTTCCACTTAGGGTAATGTGTTCAAAGTTTAGTCACATTGAAGCATATTTCAATATTTCATTTCTTCTTTTGCCAAATCATATCCTATTAGACTTTTATTTATCCATTTGTCAGTTGATGGACATTGGGTTTTTCTGTATTTCAGCTCTTATGAATAATATTCCTTGGAACATATAATTTCTTGCATGGACACATGCTTCAGTTCTCCTGGTATATATTTAGGATGGAACAGCTGAATCTATGTTGATTCCATATTTAATGTTTTAAAGAAATACCAACTACTTCTCCAAACTGACTATACTGTTTCATATTCCCTTCAACAACTTTTGGGTCTCCTATTTCTCATCATCCCAGATAACATTTGATTTTAACTATCCATTAGATCTGACGTGGTATCCCACCATAGGTCTAATTTGTATTTCCCTAATGACAAATGATACAAGTGTTGGCCATTTGTATATCTTCTTTTAAGAAATGTCGTATCAGAATCTTGGCACATTTTTATTTGGGTTACTTGCATTTTTATTATTGAGTTATAGGGTTCTTTTTAGGTTCTGGATATTATTTCCTTATCAGATACATAACTTTCTAACATTTTCTCCCCTTCTGTGAATTGTTTTTTTCACTTTCTTAGTTAAATTAGTCAGCACAAACCTTTTAAATTTTGGTATATTCTATTTCTTTTTTCTTTTATGGCTATAGTGTTCTCAGAATTATATCTAGAAAAACCTTGTATGACCCAAGGTCATGAGAATTTTCTCCTATGTTTTCTTTGAAGAGTTTTTAGACTTACTTCTTACACTTAGGACCATGGCCTTTTTATTTAAAAAATGATTTTAACTAACATTTTAAAAATAAACTTGAAAAATTTAGGAATGGTTTTATATGTACCAAAAAATCATGAAGATAATTCAAATTCCCATATACCCTACAACTATCCCTGTTATTAGCACCCAACATTGCTGTGGTACATTTATTTTAACTAATAAACAAATATTATTACGTTGTTATTAAATAAAGTCTATAGATTAGTCAGCTTTTTTTTTTCTTGTATCCTTTTTCTGTTCTAGAATTCCATCCAGAATAGCATATTTCATCCACCCATAGGGTCCCTCAGGCTCCTCTTGGTTATGACTGTTTTGCAACTTTCATTAATTTTCAGTACTTCCACAGTTCTGAAAGGTCCTGGTCAGGTATTTTGTAGAATGTTTCAGAACTGGGAGTTGTCTGATGTTTCCCTCAGGATTAGACTAAAATGGTAGATTTGGGGAGAAGAAGAACATGGGCAAAGTGCTGCTTTTGTCTGTCATATGGCTCTGAATTATCAGGTTGAGGTAGTAATTGTCAGGTTTCTCTCCTGTGAAATCACACCTCTCCCCTTTTCCAGACTTTGGTCTTTTGAAAGAAGTCATCATGAGCAGCCCAGACTTAAAAATGAATTCTGTTCTAACTCTTTTAGAGCAGAAAATGTAAACAAGTTTTTGGAACTATTTCGCATAAGACATTTTCTAAAATTTGTCTTATAAGAATATTAATAACGCTCATCTATAACACATATGATACACTTAGTTATGAGTCATTTTCACACAAGCACACAGACATATACATGTATTACATGTTTTATTTCATTTTGCTTGATACTAAAAGTGTAACTACCCCAGACTTATTTTGTTTCACATTTTGCTACTAGGTCTTTTCTCTTGTTTTCATTTTCAAATTTCTCTTTTTTTTAGTTTTAAGTTAATAAACAAAAGCTGGGTTTTTTAGTCTTGTCTATTTTAAAAATCTGTGCCTTTAACCTATTTTTATTTATTATAACACCAATATACTAGGATTTATTTTTAACTACTTTTTTGTTTCTAAGTTCAATGTTTATTTTTTAATCATCATCATCATCATCATCATCATCAGTACTAGGGGTCAAACCCAGGGACACTTTATTACTGAGCGACATCTCCAACCTTTTTTATTTATTTTGAGACAGGGTCTCATCTCATTAAGTTTTCCAGGCTGGCCTTGAACTTGTAATCCTCCTGCCTCAGCCACCTGAGCAGCTGGGATTACAGGTGGTGCCACCATGCCCCACTGGTCTGATACTTATTGATTAGATCAATATTCCTTTCTCCTTCCCTTCCTCTTTTCCTCCCTTTTCCCCTTTCTTTTTCTTCCCTCCTACTTCTCACTGCTTGTTTAAACGTGTGTGCTTCATTGCATTTCTTTGATGGTTGTAATTTATTTATTAAAGGGTTTATTCTCTTTTCCTGGTCATTATTTCCATTTTTAAATACCTATATCTGTCTCCCCCCACTTCTGTGCTTGCTCGCTCTCTCTCCCTCTCTCTCTCTCTCTCTCTCTCTCACACACACACACACACACACACACACACACACACACCACAGCACAGTAAGAACCTTGGCCAACATATTTTGTAATTTTTAACACATGTGAGTTTACAAATTGATGGGACTCACTGTGACATCTTCATAAGGCAGATACTGAGTTAATCATGTCCAACCACCTTTCTCAACTCTCCCCCATCCTTCTCCCCACAACCCTTCCCATTCGCTAAAAGTCTGTCTTAATTTTGTTTTTAATCTCCCTTTGCTCTTTACTATAATTTATCTCATTAATGTTGATGTGACATTAAGTTGTATATTAAGTGTTGTGGGTATTTATTTTCCTTTAAATGATTGTTTACTCAACTAAGTAATCATCTTTACTAATTCCTTTATGTATTCCTGCTGTAGATAATAATTACTTTGGCATACACTCATCTATATTGTCTTTTAAATAACTTACTCTAAAAAAATAATTCAGATTAAAGTCTGACAGCATTTAGATGAAAAGATTTATCTTTTTATCCTATCACTTAAATTACATATTTTCTGGATAAACTAGATCAGTTCCTTCCAATGTTCCCCACCAATACATGACCTCATTGTTTCATTGCTTTAGAGAAATCTGATGTCATTTCTGATACCTGTGGTTTTGTGGGTGATTTGCTTTTCTGGACTGGAACCTCTTTATTGTTCGATTTAACTTTTCTATGTCTGGACTGGAGGGGTTTTTTTATTATGTTTTTTAGTTACACGTGATAGTGGAACGTAATTTGACATACATACATGGAGTATAACTTCCCATTTTTGTGTTTCTACATGTTGTGGTTACATTGGTCATGTCTTCATATATGAACATAGGAAAGTTATGTGCAATTCACTGTACTGTCTGTCCATTCCCATCTCACCTCCTTTCCCCGACTGCCCCCTGTCCAATCTGGTGAACTTCCACTTCACACCCCCACCCCCTGCCTACTATGAGTCAGCATCTGCATATCAGAGAGAATATTTAGCCTCTAGTTTGGGGGAACTGGTTTATTTCACTTAACATGATAGTCTGAAGTTCTATCCATTTACAGGCAAATGCCATAATTTCATTCTTCTTTATGGAAGAGTAATATTCCTTTGTGTATGTATAACCTATTTTCCTTATACATTTATCTGTTGAAGGGCTCCTAATTTGGTTCCATAACTTAGCTATTGTGAATTGAGCTGCTATAAACATTGATGTGACCATGTCGTTATAGTATGCTAGTGGTGCTGGGGATTGAACCCAGGGACTTGTTCATGCTAGGCAAGCACTTCACCAACTGAGCTATATCCCAGCCCCATACTATGCTGATTTTAAGTCCTTTGTGTATATATTAAGGAGTGGGATAATTGGGTCAAATTGTGGTTTCATTCCAAGTGTTCTAAAGATGAATTGGAGTTTTATTGTGTGCTGCTTCTCACCTGAAACTATTTTCAATCTAAAGAGATTGTGTTTTTTTTAGTTCTGGAAAATAGTCATTATTTCTAAGTTATTTTCCTATTTTGTATTTGTACTATTTCCTTTTAAAAGTTATATTAGACAAATGTCTGCATTTTAACTTTTCTAACTTGATTTTTCTCTCTTAAATTTTTCAAATATTTCCCTCCTATTTTATATCATCTCCTTACTCAGGAAAAATCTTCTCAACATGAGTTTCCATACTATTAACTGATTCTTTGTACCAATTCCATTTAATTTTCTATTGGATTCATTATTTTAATAATTGTATTTTTTCCACAACTGATATCACCAGCTGGTTCTTCTTACTAAGCATGGGTACTTTTTTCAAGTTTGTAGTATATTTCCCTAAGGATGTACTTTATGCTATTCAAAGTTTCTATTCCTTCTGCTCCATTAACTCTGCTTCCTCTAGAATATTTGTTGTTGCCTTGTAACATAAATACACTCTAAATATTTTGAAATTTTACTTTTATCTCATCAGTGTTCCTTTTATAGGATCAGGTTCCTTACATTGTAACTTCTAATCTGGAAAGGGTGAAGTCTAATCCAGGCGAGTTCCCTCAATTTGGGGAAGGGGAGTTCTAGTCCCATGGATTACCTGTAGAGCTACTCTGCTTCAGCTCTTCCCTTGTTCTGGACATGTACTATCCCCGTGGGACCTTGATGGTCCCATCATCCCAGGCTCCCTTTTATCTAGAGACTCACCCTCTACGACAGTTGTCCAGCCCATATTGCACAATACGAGGAGCCATGCTCATGGGAAGATACTCGGTTACAACATCCTTATTGTCTTTCCCCTGTACAGTGTACATACCTGTGGGAGGAACTTTGTGTTGCTTACCACCACCCCCAGTGCTTACAAAGGCTGACATAAAGCAGATACCATGGTCAAAGCAGTGTGGTAGGGTCTGACTTGAGGTGCCTCATTCATGCCCAGCTCCCTTAAAGCCTTCTTGATCATACTACAGTGGGGACAGATCTAATAGCACAGGGAAAGGCTTAGAGGAAGTGTGCCTTGTTGACAGCCAAGCTTTGCACTACTCTCTTGGAGTCACTCTCAGGATGTGCCTTCCAGGTGATATGGTCCTGCCTGGCCTGCTCACAACAACTTGGGAGAGGGAGGTAAGACATACCTGGGAACTCCCACCCAACCAACCCCTTTCCTTTTCTTTTGCTCCAATTTGCTAGGAAGAGCATGAGGAAAAGACTACAGTAAACAAAGACGAATGGGGGGAGAGAAACGGAGAGAGAAGGGAAAGCATATGGAAATGGTAGAAGACCTTCAATGATACATAAAATTATAAGAGGTCATGAGAGGCAAGGGGGAGGGAAAAAAAGGGAGAGAATTGAACAACAGCAGGGGAGGTAGAGAGTGAAGATGGGAGGGGAGGGGAGGGGAGGGGAGGGGGGATAGTAGGGGATAGGAAAGGTAGCAGAATACAACAGTCACTAATATGGCATTATGTAAAAATGTGAATATGTAACAGATGTGATTCTGCAATCTGTATTTGGGGTGAAAATGGGAGTTCAAAACACAATTTGAGTCAAATGTATGAAAGATGATATATCATGAGCTATGTAATGCTTTAAATAATCAAAAAAAAAATTAAAAAAAAACTGATCCCAGGGAATTAAGGCCTTCTGGGATACTTCCATAATATCATATGATTTTTTAGGAGAAGCTCCACATTCGCTCAAATAAACTGTGTACAGTCTAGTCTTAGGTGAATGTCTGCATTCTAACTTGATTTTCTCCCTTAAGTTTTTTCAAATGTTTCCTTTCTATTTTATGCCATCCCATTAATCTGGAAAACTCTTAATGTATCATTTAATGATGGGGAGATGCCCTAAGAAATGAGTCATTAGGCATTTCATCATTGTACAGATATCAGAGGCTACACACACAAATCTAGATGATATATCCTCCCATAGGTCTAGGCTACATGGAGTGTGTGTGTGTGTGTGTATATGTGTATGTGTGTATATGTGTGTGTGTGTGTGTGTGTGTTTTATAGCCTACTGGTTATAGATTCATGAGGAACAAAGCAACACAAGATTAAATCAAGCACAGAAATGATGCAAATAAAGAATGTGATAAATATGATGTGTATCAGGCTGCAGCTGGCATAACACAGCACAATGCTTTATGATAAACTTTCTTTATGAAAAGAATATGCTCTAAAGTACTGATGAAAATATAAAATAGGAAATACATGGACAGGCAGCAGTCATCTATCATCATGGTCAGGTGTGATGTACCATATACAACTGTGCTTGCTGTGCTTTCACAGGATTGGTGGTGCATGAGGCTTGTAAACACCAGCATCACCAGTCATGTGAGTCACAGGGCACTATGATGTCATGACAGGTATGGTGTCACTTGGTGATAGGAACTTTTCAACTCTAGTGCAATCTTATGATACCACCATCACACCTGCCGTCTCACTGAATGACACATCATTATACAGTGCATGATTATTTTCCAACATCTCCTGGGTTTGGCACAGAAGGTAAATTCAGCAGCCAGTATTCAGAGTTCATCTTTTTTAATGAGAAACACAAACTCTGAACTCTACTTTTCATGCCAATTTGGGTAACTTAAAAAAAATACATTCAGTAAAAATATTGTTATTTTTCACATGCCTACCACCTTTGCTGTATCATCTCAATGCCAAAAGAGTGGGGGTATTAGATCAGTTTTTTTTTTTTAATTGACTAACAATAAACAAATACAAAGACCCCGGTACTGACAGGAGCGAGCAACTCAGCACACTGGGACTCCGAAGAGAAAGAACTAACAACAACATACTCCTGAACCCACTTCTGTCTAGTGTGTCCAGTGTCTGTGACACTATTTCCCTCTTCTATAAGAAACACGAATGCAAATGAGGGAGCATATCCCCAAAGCCAGGCAACAGAGGTCATCTAAAATCTCCAGATTTCTTATATATGGTGAGTGGATGGCAAGTTAGAGTCAATCAGGAAGAAAAAGGGAAAAATCTTGGTGCTACCACTAAACTTAGGAATTGTGTAGATTGCTCTATGTGCACAGCCAAACCTCTACTCCAACATCCTGCTTTCTCATTTTGGACACCATATTATCCCTACAAATAAAAATCATCTCTTAATATTACATTTGAAAAGCTCCTAAACACTCACTCTAAGTATATTGGAAGTTGAAGAGGAAACATTCTACCTCTGGGATATCATCTCACTCTGCACATCTTTTATTTTTCTATTGTATTGATAAGTTCATTCCTGTCACTGGCTGCATGCTTGAGAGGGCAGGTTCCAATGCCTCTGGCTGTAAAGAATGAAGAACAACATTTTACATGATAGTAGATCACTGTAATTGAGCACAGGACTGAGCTTCCAGTGGACAGAGCAGTAGGCTACATGCCACAGATGCTGATTTCTAACTACTACTATCACCTTGGGCAATTTTCCTCTATCTCAGTAAGATCACCAATAAAGGGAGGCAGGTGAATTAGGTAATTGCTGAGTCCTCTTTCAGTTCTTGCATTTAAATATCTTTATCAGGGTTATCACAACATGAACCTCATCATTGGGAAAATTAATTTAGAGAAGGGGTAAATATTCCATGGTTATTTTATACAATGCCAAGAAGCTGTTCTGATTGTAAAGATTACTCCATCATTCTCATTCTCTCTTAGGAATTGGTGTTGCCTAGGTCCAAGAAGACCTTCTGACCCACTGGACTGACACCAAATAAATAACAGATAAATACACCTGTAAATACACAATTTTAATCTGTGCCTGAAGGAAACCTGGAATCTGATCAATTTTGCCAGACAGGATTCAAATCTAGGGAATGTGAAGTAACTATCTTTCTTGGACAGGTTGAGAACCGCTTGATCTGAAATAAGAGGTATGGCTGGACAAACTCTTGGGAATTTGTTTCCTTTGGGGTAGCAGCTAAGGAACAAGATAAAGGATCAGCAACATCAACCATGGAGGACAAGGAAAAGGATTGGGAATAACTTGTGATGTGCTAAAATTTGATCTCCAGAAGTGATCCCACAACAACTGAGAAAGTCATAGAAAGTGTTGCCACATCAGGAGTGATTTATACTTTGGAGATTTTTCCTTCCTGCGAGTATAGAAAGGATTACAGTCTCAGTGTGACCAAATCAGTGAGAACATTCTCCACATTCCTCTGCGTGGACAACCAATTAAGTTGTCTGTTCCAAATATAGACAAAGGCTTAAATTAGGCTTAATTAGAATTAAATGGATTTGGTTATTGAGTGAAATTTCCATTCAACAGCTTATGTTTTGGAAAGCAGAGAACTCCATCATTAAGCTGGTCTTTTGTTAAGTGAGGTGGAAAGCTGAATTAAGTAGGAGCAGGAAGCTAAGCGGATGGCTTTGGGTTGCTCTCAATGTTAAGGTGACAACCAAAGGTAACAAGGCAGCATTGGCAGACAAATTTGGACCTAAAAATATTTTCTAATTTAATGACTTGTAGTTGTGAAGGGATTAAAAAAATATAAAGTAACTTTTCTTAGTGAATGGAATTTTTTTAAAAAAGTAATGATTTCTACTAGATGATGCACACAGACACCAAAAACTAGACTTTAATGAAGTCTCCTTCATATACTGGTTTTGTAAATTAAGGTAGCTTATTAAACTTTTCTAAGTCTCCACTCCTCTAGCTGTAGAGTGTGAGTAATACATGCATCATACATCCTACAGTTGTTACAAGAAATTATGGTGCTCAGTTGCTCCCTGTCACAGAGACAAGTAATTCACATTCAACAGTTAATGTCTTTTCAGTGAAATGGAAAGTACAAATTGAGATGTTATAAATTAATATTAAAAGAGAGTTTGGTATTTAAACAAAAAATAATCTTACTACAAATTATTTTGTAAAGTAAATAATTCTGCTCAATAAGGCCAGTGCCTTATTTATTGTTCAAGTTTTAAAATATACTTAAAATGGGAGAGTGCATCAACTCTTAGAATACAATTTGAATCAAATGATGTCCTGAGCTTTGTTATCAGAGAAAGCTTGACCTGGTTATTGGTGCTATAGGTTAGGTTCATCTTTCAAGATGATTGGAATAAATGGCTTCTCCAAAGACTGTTTTACTTGCTCTAATTCTATAAAACTTAAAAGGATGATATTATTTCTGTGTTTTCTCCAAAAAAAAAGTCAGAAAAATGCCAGTTCTTATGCGATCTCTTTCCTCAACACTTCTCTACCCAAATAAGTTTTTTCATTCTCTGTATTTCCTTTCCTTTTATTACAAGTCTCTATGACAAATACCAAAAAGTTAATTTTTTTAAGTACTCGCTTTGCAGTAGATACTATTCAAGTGTTTGACACTTGAAAATATATATATATATATATATGAAATATATATATATATGAAATATATATATATATGAAATATATATATATATGAAATATATATATATATATATTTATATGAAATATATATATATGAAATAAACCTTTTAGTGAAATCTCTAAATCTAATATGAAAGTGCTATAATTGTCCCCATTTTTATTGATGATGAAAGTAAGGCACAAAGTAGCTAAGTCACTTGCACAGATGTCTACAACTGGTGAGTGGTATAGCCAAGGTCTGAGCATGGATGGCTTATTTCTGGGCTCTCTGCACTAATCACCTCAAGTTGTATTGCTCCTCTGGACTACAGAGTTGAGAACCAATCCATTCCAACTACTAGAGTGATTTGATGGCTTCTATGGTCAAAAGAGTATCTGGTTGTTCTGTTCATGGATTCTTACTATCTTCTCTGCATGGTCAACTCTACTTTCAAGATTATATATTTTGTCTTCATTGTCTGACGTGCTGTCTTCCAAGTGATCTAGTCTGTTGGTGATTATTTCTCTTGAATTTATAATTTAGTTTACTTATTCCTTCATTTCAAGGATTTATGCTTTTTTTCACAATCTCTAACTCTTTATTGAGGTGATCGTCCACTTTCTATATTTTTCTTTGATTTCACTCTTTATACTATCCTTTATTTACATATTAATTTAACTATGTAGAATCTGAACTCTTTCTTGGACATTTCTTCTACTGTGTTATCATGTTATCAGTGGCTTCTGTTGTTGAATCATCTTGGTTTGTTTGGGGCACTTTAGTCCCTTGTTTTTTCATGTTAGTGTGTTTTCCCATCTAGAAGTATATATCTAAGGCAGCATAAATTTTACCCTGTAGACCTATAGTGTCCCTGAAGTTCTCCAGTGCTTCGCCTTTAATGGTGAGACCAATATCACCAGCACCTAGTGTATACAATATATAGCCTTAATCCTAATAACTCCCACTAAGACATCTACTGCTTTTCATATTAAACCAAAATGATGAATTCAATAACTATCTATAGTACAAACAAAAAATTTGTTAATATGGTTTACAATTTCAAATGGTGGAGAAGAGAACAGAGGTAGTGTAGTATGCAATATTTGTGAGGGAGGAAGAGAGCAGCTAGAAGTGAAAATTCATAGAAGAGTGGAAGAGGAGCCCGCAGAGATTGGCTGTGGGTTGGAGAAATGTTGGAAAGAAAATAGACAAGAGAGAGGAAGAATATAAACAAAAAGAAAAAAAATTAAAGACAACAAAAATACAAAACACCATTCATATATCATTGTCCTCCACACACTGATGCATAGAATACATCCTGTTCCAAATATGGTAGAGAGATTATAGAACAGAAAAATAAAATAAAACAAAATAAAATAAATCTTGCTGGAAAGTTGGACTGTATCTGTCAGTGTTCAACAGTTTCTCAGCCCTGTCTCTGACATCTCTCAGGATCACCGAACCAATTTTAAGAGTTATCAGAAAAGATGAAGGAGCAGAGATACAAACCAAAGGAATACACAATGTTTTCAAAGATATAATAGGAGAAAATTTCCCAAACCTAAAGAATGCAATGGAAAATCAAATACAAGAGGCTTACAAAACACCAAAATGTACAAAATTACAGCAGACCCACACCAAGACACATTAAATGAGAATGACTAACACAGAGAATAAAGATAAAATCTTAAAAGCTATGAGAAAAAAAAGTCAAATTACATGTAGGGGGATACCAATTCGGATCTCAACTAATTTCTCAGCCCAGAACCTCAAAGCTAGGAGGTCCTGGAATAATATATTTCAAGCTCTGAAAAAAAATGAATGCCAACCAAGAATTTTATGTCCAGCAAAATTAGGTTTTATATTTGAAGATGAAATTCCATTATGAACAAAAATTAAAAGAATTCACAACTAGAAGTCTATACTACAGAGGATCCTCAACAAAATATTCCATGAGGATGAAGTGGAAAAGTTAAAACCAACAAAGGGAGGATCTACACTAAAGGGACAGTCAACCAAATGAGAAACTAATAAAAAAAATATATAAATCAAAATGACAGGGTATACAAATAATATCTCAATAATAACCTGGAATGTTAACAGCCTAAACTCATCAATCCAAAGACATAGACTGGAAGATTGGATTAAAAAGCAAGACCTAACAAGATGCTATCTTCAAGAAACTCACCTCATGGGCAAAGACATCCTCAGGCTGAAGGTAAAAGGATGGGAAAAAAAAAAACTTATCACTCATATGAATTATGTAAACAAGCAAGGGTTTCCATTCTCATCTCAGATAAAGTAGACTTTAAATCAAATTAATCAGAAGAGACAAAGAGGAACATTTCATACTTCTCAAGGGAAGTATATATAAGCAGGACATAACAATTATAAATATTTATGCCCCAAACAATGCAACATTTATGTACATCAAACAAACCCTTCTCAATTTCAAGAGTCAAATAGACCACGATACAATAATACTGCGTGACTTTAACACACCTCTCTCATTTCTGAACTGATATTCCAAACCAAAACTAAATAAGGAAACTAGAGAACTAAATAATACAATCAATAATTTAGACTTAACAGACATGTATAGAATACTTCATCTATCAGTGAACAAATATACTTTCTTCCCATATCTTATGCCACAAAGCAACTCTTAGTAAATACACACACCATAAAAAACAATAATAATAAAACTAAAACAGAGATAATAACCTGCATTCTATTGGACCACATGGAATGAAATTAGAAATTAATGATAAAATAAAAATTGCAAGCTACTTTAACAAATGGAGATTAAATAATACACTATTGAATGATGGATGAATAGTAGAAGAATTCAAGGATGAAATAAAAATTCTTAGAGGCAAATGAGAACACTGATACAACATATCAAAATCTACGGGACACTATGAAGGCAGTACTAAGAGCAAAGTTTATTGCATTGAGTGCATTAAGAGAATGAAAATTCAACAAATAAATGACTTCACTCTACATTTCAAAGCCCTAGAAAAAGAACAAATCAACACCAAAAGCAGTAGGAGACAGGAAATAATTAAAATCAGAGCTGAAATCAATGAAATTGAAACAAACAAAAAATGAAAAAAAATTGACAAAAAAGTTGGTTCTTTGAAAAAAATAAATAAAATAGATAAGCCCCTGGCCATGACAATAAAGAGAAAAATAGAGAAAAATGTAAATCACTAAAATCCAAGATGTAGAAGAAAATATCACAACAGACACATCTGAAATACAGAAGATAATTAGAAACTATTTTGAAAATTTATACTCCAATAAAATAGAAAATATTGGAGACATTGACAAATTTATAGAGACATGTGACCTATGAAAACCGAATGAGGAGGTCACACATGATTTAATTTTTTTGAGAGAGAGAGAGAGAGAGAGAGAGAGAGAATTTTTTTAATATTTATTTTTTAGTTTTCGGTGGACACAGCATCTTTGTTTATATGTGGTGCTGAGGATTGAACCCGGGCCGCATGCATGCCAGGCGAGCACGCTACTGCTTGAGCCACATCCCCAGCCCTCATACATGATTTAAACAGATCAATTTCAAGTAATGATATAGAAAATGCCATCAAAAGCCTACCAACCAAGAAAAGCCCAGGACCATATGGATTCTCAGAGTTCTATAAGACTCTCAAAGAAGGATTAACTTTAATACTCCTCAAAGTATTCCATGAAATAGAAAAGGAGGGAACCCTTCCAAACTCATTCTATAAGACTAATATCACCATGATACCAAAACCCGACAAAGACACATCAAGGAAAGAAAACTTTGGACTAATATCCCTGATGAACATAGATGCAAAAATTCTTAATAAAATTCTGGAAAATCACAGACAAAAACATTTTAAAAAGATAGTGAACCTTGATAAAGTGGGATTCATCCCAGGGATGCAGGGTTGGTTCAACATACAGAAAAAAATAAATGTAATTCATCATATCAATAGACTTAAAAACAAGAATCATATGATCATCTCAATAGAAGCAGAAAAAGAATTTGACAAAATACAGCCTAACTTCATGTTCAAAACACTAGAAAAACTAGGGATAGTAGGAACATACTTCAACATTGCAAAAGCTATACATGCTAAACCCAAGGCCAGCATCATTCTAAATAGAGAAAAATTGAAAGCATTCCCTCTAAAAACTGGAACAAGACAAAGATGTTCTCTTTCACCACTTCTATTCAACGTCATCATTGAAACTCTAGCCAGAGCAATTAGATAAAAGAAGGAAATTAAAGGGTAAAGAAGAACCCAAACTATCACTATTTGTTGATTACATGATTTTATATCTAGAAGATTAAAAAAAATTCCACCAGAAAAATTCTAGAACTGATAAATGAATTCAGTAAAGCTAGCAGGATATAAAATCAAGACCCATAAATTAAACACATCCTTATACATCCATTAGTGATCAATCTGCTGAAAGAGAAATTAGGAAAACTACTCCATTCACAATAGCCTCAAAAGAAAAAAAAAAAAAAAGAAAGAAAAAAACCTGGAATCAATCTGACAAAGGAGGTGAAAGACCTCTACAATGAAACCTAAAGAAAGAAATTGAAGAAAACCTCAGAAGATGGAAAGATCTCCCATGCTCCTGGAGAGGCAGAATTAATTTTGTCAAAATGGCCATACTACCAAAAGCATTATACACATTTCATGCAATTCCTATTAAAACCCCAATGACATTCTTCATAAAAATAGAAAAAGTAATCATGAAATTTATTTAGAAAAATAAGAGACCCAGAATAGCCAAAGCAATCTTTAGCAAGAAAAGTAAAGCAGGAGGCATCACAATACCAGACCTTAAACTATACTACACAGCTATAGTAGCATAAACAGCAATGATATTGGCACCATAATAGACTTGTAGACCAGTACAGAATAGAGGACATACAGAAAAACCCACATAAATACAGCTATGTCATACTAGACAAAAGTGCCAAAAACATTCACTGAAGATAGCCTATTCAACAAATGGTGCTGGCAAAACTAGAAATCCATATGCAGCAAAATGAAATTAAATCCTTCTCTCTCACCCTGCACAAAAATCAATTCAAAGTGGATCAAAGACTTAGGCACTAGAACAGAGACCCTGCACCTTGTAGAAGAAAAATTAGGCCCAAATCTTCACCACGTTGGCCTACGATCCGACTTCCTTAACAAGACTCCTAAAGCGTAAGAAGTAAAATCAAGAATCAATAAATGGGATGGATTCAAATTAAAAAGGAAACAATAATGTGAGGAGAGAGCCTATATATTGGGACAAAATCTTTACCACATGCACCTCCAATAAAGCATTAATCTCTAGAATATATAAAGAACTCAAAAAACTTCACACCAAAAAAAAAAAATAATAACCCAGTCAATAAATGGGCTAAGGAACTGAACAGATACTTCACAGAAGAAATATAATTGATCAACGAGTATATGAAAAAGTATTCAACATCTCTTGCAATTAGAAAAATGAAAAACAAAAATACTCTAAGATTTCATCTCACTCCTGTCAGAATGGCAATCATCAAGAATAAAAGCAACAATAAATGATGGCAAAGATGTGGTGAAAAAGTACACTCATGCATTGCTGGTGGGACTACAAATTGGTGTGACTACTATGGAAAGTAGTATGGAGATTCCTCAGAAAACTGGGAAAGGAACCACCATTTGACCCTGCTATCCCACTTCTCTGTTTATACTGAAAGTACTTAAAAGTCAGCATACTACAGTAATGCAGCCACGTCAATGTTTATAGCAGCTCTATTCACAATAGCTAAATTATGGAACCAAACTAAGTGTCCCTCAATAGATGAATGGATAAAAAATGTGGTATATATACTCAATGGAATATTGCTCAGCTTTAAAGAAGAATGAAATTATGGCATTCGCCAGTAAGTGGATGGAGTTGGAGAATATCATGCTAAGCAAAATATGCCAATCTCACAAAACCAAAGGCCAAATGTTTTCTCTAGAATGTGGATGTTAATTCACAATAAGGCAGGGGGCACTAGAGAAGAACAGAGTTACCTTAGATTAGGTAGAGGGAAGTGATGGGAGGGAAGGGGAGGGGAGGGGATATAGGGATAGAAAAGATAGTAGAATGAAACACATATTATTACTGTAAATATATATGTAACTGCATATATGATTCTGCAACATGTACACTCAGAAAAATGAGAAATTATATCTCATCTATGTATGATTTATCAAAATGCACAAATGCATTCTACAATCATGTATAACTAATTAAAACAAAAAAATAAGAGAAGGTGATCCTGATGATGCAAAAATAACCATTATCAGAAACAGTAAAGCCAGAGAAAGCATTTTTCCCCTTCAAGATTTTTTTTTTTAAAGGCTGCAGTGGAATGAGAACAGAAGCTAAGAATGCCGATATGCTAATTGCTTACCAATGCTGAACAAATTTGTCAACAATTGCATCTCCATATGTCACATAAGGAAGAAAGGGAAACCATCTAACATAGTCCACTTATTCTCAAAAAGAACTGTAAAGAAAGTACTCTTTCTGGGCTCCCACCCACAACTCACTTGTTAAGGTAACTTAAAGCTCTTTACGAATTGGCTCTTGCTTGGTTTTTGCAGTTTTGCATTTTTTGCCTTTTTCCTTGCAAATTCTATGTTTCAATCACTGACCTAATGGAATCACTGACCTAAAAATTGTCTGGTCTCTCTCCACCGCAGCTCCTAGTGCCCACTGTTCCCTTTATCAAGACTCCCCTCACCATGGGTTAATTCTTGCTCCCCACTCAGAGGGCCAACCAAGCAGAGGAGCACTTCCTTGACTCCCATGACAGAGTGTGGGGCTTTGCCTCTCCTTCTCATTCCACCTGTGCTGCTCCTGTCAAAGAAGTTATCTCCTGCACTATAGTTTCTTAGGTCATCAATTATCTCTGTCACTCAGCAGTGAGCCCCATGAGAGAAGTTGTTATAGCCATTTAGTTCGCAGCAATTCTCTGGTACCTGGTCTCCCACCTGGAAGGTACAGGTTAAGGACACAGACTTGGGAGCTGGAACCTCAGGTACACTACTTAACCATGGAAGTTTAGGTGAACTATTTATATTATCTGAGCTTTTATTTTTATATAATGAAATAATAACAGCACCTAACTCATATATTTCTGGTGAGAATTAAATGTGATAATATAAATTTAAACTTAAGAATAGTGCCTGGCACAGTGCAAACCACATTAGACTGCTATTGTATTGGTAATAGTAACGGTTCTATCACTGTAGGCTTATCAACTTACATGAAGGTCTACCAACTCATGCCAATTAGGTGGAAGCCAGGAGCAGAATATATGGTCACCTTGAGCTATTTTATCACTCAGGAGACTTAGAGATTGTGCTTCTTAGATGCCAGTTCTAATTACTAACCTTAGTGTACTGTCAGGACATACTGCCTTTCCTGGGGGATACTGAAAGAGACCTACCCATCCCCCAAAATATTACTGCTCCTGTTCATTCTTTTTCTGGCCCAGTTGCCGTCCCCCCTGAACTCTGAGTTTGGAATATGGCATCAGCATTTTCTCTGCTGACAGCTCTGCAAGTTTCGGGATCCTGCTCCTTGGGGCATCATTGGCTGCTTCTGGTAAACAGTGCTCAGTGTGTTTGCTTTAGTTCTGCAAAGAAGCCAATGAGGAATTGGGATTGAGTCCCTGGGGAGCTTCTTACAGAGGCAAGGGTTGAAGGAAGAGGGTTGGCTTTATTTTTTGTTTGTTTTTCTTTGAGAATAAGTTATTTGTCATTCCATATTAAACTTACAGAAAGTGTTGTTGTTTTTTTTTCTCTACCTTTATGGATGACCCCTTTCCTCTCTGGATTTGTCCTCCTTATTACCATAATCACTGATACTGAGAACCCCTAGGAATGCCTCCCCCTGGTTATCCTGGAACCCTGCAGCTGCTGACAGAGGTTGGCAGGTATAGGGCAGGGTCCATCTCTGAGACTTCTCTGCATGTTCCGTGTCCCCCAAGCTGACCTTGTATAAGCCATTCCTTTATGACTCTGCTTCTCTGTGCTTTGGTGGTTAGTGTGTACATTTGGTATTTTCCCCTAAGTACTATAATTGCTTACTTGAGATGAGCTTTCAAATAAAGAAAGAGGAAACAGCACTGGCCCAGGGGCTAGGAAACTGCACCTCACTTGGTTTATATTTTTATATTGTTATATGACCTGGAGCAAATCATTTTACTTTGTAGGTTCTCAGCCTCCTAATCTGTAAAGTCAGCAAATTAGAGTAATTTTTATCTGGAAATTTGATTTTAAAGGTTATAATTAATGGGGAAGGTTAAAGCCCTTGGAAGGATTGATAGGTACATATTCAGGGACAGAGAACTTCCTACATCATGTCATCAACATTCATTAAAAACATACTGCAGTGATGCAGCCACATCAATGTTTGTAACAGCTCAATTCACAATAGCCAACTATGAAACCAACCTTCAACAGATGAATGGATAAAGAAAATGTGGTATATATGCACAATGAGCTATTACTCCTCCTTAAAGAAGAATGGAATTAAGGCACTTGCAGGTAAATAGATAGAACTGGAGACTATTATGCTAACTGAAATAAGCCAATCCCCCCCAAAACAAAGGCTGAATGTTTTCTCTCTTATGCAGATGCTAATTCACAATAAAGTGGGGGGAGGGTAAGGAAAAGTAGAGGCAGTTTACTTTAGGCAGAGGAGAGTGAAGGGAAGGGAAGGAGTATGGGGGCAGGAAAAATAATAGAATGAATTGGACATTATTAACCTATGTGCATATATGATTACACAACTGGTATGATCCTACAACATTAAAATCATGATACATAAATGGAGTCCAGCTTCTCACTCTTTTGATTTTACATGTAAAACTAAGTAGAACATTTTTTTTAAGGAAAAAAAAAATCTTGAGTCAAGGTCAAGTTGCCCTGTAAGGTTCGAATCAGATCACACTCATCACGGCTTAACTAAGTCCCCCAGAGCCTGGGATAAGAGGGAAGAACACCCACCATGGGGTGTTTCCAAGTTTCTCACTGAAGTGACTCCAACAGATTGTCTACTTAAGAGAGTCAGGGGTGTGGATCAAATTAGCATGCTGTGAGGCTCAAAGTCTGTTCATGTCTCATATTTTGTCTTTAAATTCATGTGAATCTTATCTTTTACTCCAAGATATTCTTTTGAATAAAAATAATGCTTGAAGTTATTTACCATGAAGTAAAATTGATGGCCCAAAACTATGCACTGATCTGTGTGTTCTAGGTACTCTGCTAAGGTGTACCTCTTCCAATTTGAAAGGCAAGATTCATCAACATTAATTTATGGAGTGAGAAACAGGCCAGGCACTATTAGAAGGTCTTTGCAGGAAGGAACTTTGTTATCATAGGAAGGTGATAAAATAGTACATGAAATAGAAGTATAAAGAAGCATAGAATTTTCTTTCAGTAATACCTTTTTTATCTTATATGCAGCAGGAATAACAATAATACCATAATCCAAGTTCAAAGTAAGAACTAGACAAGATGATGTATGGGAAAATAATATGTAAACTGGCAACATTGTGTTTAGGACAACTATCCACCTTAGCTAATGCTAACCTCAACAAGAAACTTTCTGACAACATTCAAATGGACAGAAGCTATGATTAAATTCAGCCAGTCTGCAAGGGATCTGGTGTTGGACAGGTTCTCATGAACTCAAAAGTCCCTTGAAGCAGTACAGGGAGCTTAAGAGAATAGGAGGTGGGGGTGTGCAGAGGATGGACAATATTGTACAAAGACCAAAATGTATCTTTGCAAAACTATTTTCACAAATTAAACTATAGCTGGATAAATATCAGGAGTAGGACTATGGTTGACTTCATTAATTTTGCAGTGTTTTATATATCCATCATCAGAGGTGGGTTTAGCAAATACATTCTACTATTCACAAAGAAAATTCTACTCAGTGAAGCTTTTTATTTTTTTTTCCTCTTGATCAGTAGGACTTTCTACTTCCTGTAACCAAATTTTGCAATCATTCTTCCTACTTTATGATATTTGTTATCTTTATCTTTTTCTGGAATGCTAATTTTAAATTTAGACATAAATCTTGCATATTTAATGCAAAAATGCAATTTAAAATACAGCAAGACAGTAAGAGGAAACTTGATAAATACATAATAAAGGCAAAATTACTTCCCAAGACATAATTTGGCTCCTTTTCAAGGAGATGTAGTTTCTCAAACTGAAGACATTAGAAGTGGTCTGCTGGGTTCCATTCTTGTTTATGTAGAAAGTCACATTATTGGTCAGAGACCTGGTTATGTTAATATGGGTCTCCTGTACTGAATTTTGTCTCATAATCTTTTTTCCCTCTTGGGATTTCTTTACTCTTCTTTACTACTTGAAATAGAACTGACCCAGGAATGGAGCTGGGATAAAGGAATAAATGCAGCGAATGTGGGGGCACATGATCTCAGATCACCAGAGCCCCATAGCCTTCCCTCATTCTAGAATGAGGGAATTCTAGAATAACCTCCACCTCTTACATGGGAGTTTTCAAAACAGTGATATTCAAATTCTACTATTTCTATCTGAATTGTACCTGTCTTCTACCTTTTGAATCACTGTAGACTCAGAGATTTTTATTTATCTAATGTCATAATTCAAATATTATAATTATACTTACTATTCACCAGGATACTTAAATTGTCCCAAATATGTTCTATAGGAGCATGCTTAAACATCTTTCTAATATATCCATGTGAATGTTTGAGCACTTCCTTGATTTTCAGTATAATCAAGAGGTTTGCGCTCACATTTTCCTGTAGTTCTAGAGTGGTTTGAAACATGTCCACAATTTCTTTGTCATTGTTCCCATCAAAAAAAAAAAAAAAAAGGACTCTAGTTCCTTTCCTATTGAATGTAAGTTGGCCTTGGAGACTCACTTCTAACAAATAGAATGCAGCAAAAATAATACTATATGACTTCCAAGACTTGGTCAAGGAGGAGATACAGCCTCTGTCTCATGGTTTTTCTAGAGACAGATGCCTTGAGAATCCTGAGCCAGCAAATGGAAAGTATGCCTACCCTGAAGTCAACAACATGCAGAGATCCCATAGAGGTGAAAGAGAACTCAGCTCTTCCAGCCCCAGATGACTGGATCTCTGGTTTCACTTTTCAAACAAGTGAGCAAGTTTTCAAGTGAAATCTTTGTTCACACTATGAGGTCTTGACTAGCAGTGGGTGGGCAACAGTGAGCTGTTTCTGCCAAGTCCTGACCAACTGGCAGATTCATGAGCAATACTGATGCTCTTATTTTGTAAGCCACTAAGTTTGGATAAATGAAACAACCTGAAATCAGTAAATTTTCCAAGGAGCTCTGTTTTATTTTAATAGGAAATGGTATAAGAAATAAAATATGAATGCCGATTCTCTCATCACTACCAAGGTGTTTGCTCCCATGCCTTTTCAGTGGGCAGAGGGGGGAAACAGATATTTGAAAAATAATGAGTTTATATTTCAGGTTAAATTTTTTTATTTTTTCTTTTTCTTCTTTTTTGGGTACTGGGGATTGAATTCTGGGGTGCTCAACTACTGAACCACATCTCTAGCCCTACTTTGTATTTTATTTACATATAGGGTCTCACTGAGTTGTTTAGTGCCTTGGTTTGCTCAGCCTCCGGAGCCAGTGACATTATAGGGATCCGCCACCTCTCCCATCATTAAATCCATTCTTAAAGAGATTATATGACTACTTTTGTTATATCTTTTTTTTTTCAACTATGAAAATATTGGCCATTATAACATTAATATATTATTTCTTTGCTTCACCCTAAGATGATACAGAGACTTTACAAGTAGTATCATTGACATTACTAAAACTATTAACTTAATATTAATAACAAGCCTACTAAAAATTTAAGATCTCTAAGAAATTCTTTGTGTTTGCTTTTAGAATATTCTCCATTAGTGATGTACAATCATAGTATGAGTTTCAAAATCACTTGAACTTACTCTTTTCCCTAAGTGATCATCTACTTGATGTAAATTAGGTCCTCTGGTTTCATTTTAGGATTACTTTTTTAAAAATGTAATTATATTTTTAAATTCATAAGCATCAATATGGCCCAAAGGTCAAAACTACATAAAATGGTAAGTTCCATTCTGTTTCAGGAAAACATGTTCATTAGTTTCCCATTTGTCTTTCCTATAAATAAACATGTGTTATGCTTTATATGTCCCTCAAAAATTCATGTGTGAAATAATGCAAGAAAGCTTAGAAGTGAAATGATTGGGTTTTTAAATCAGTGTATTAATCCATTGATAGGGATTAACTGGATGGTAATTGTAGGCAGATAGGGTGTTGCTGGAGGAGGTGGGTCTCTGGGGGCTTCCCTTTGAGGTCTATATTTTGTCCTTCTAATGCAGAGCTCTCTACTTACTGATCTTTATGTCCTGTGACACACTCTTCCACCATGATATTCAGTCTCTCCTTGGGCCCTGAGGAACGGATTGGCCATCCATGTACTGAGACCCCTGAAACTTGAGCCCCCAAATAAATTTTTCTTCATTTACCATTGTTATCATCAGATATTTTGGTCACAGCAACAAAAAATTAAAACAATATGCTACTTCTTTTTTCTTACACACAAAAAGCATTTTTCATTTGGAAAAATAACTTAGAATTCATTTCATGATAGTTCATGGAGTTGTTATGTCTTATTCTTTTCTAAGGCTGTATATTGTTCAGTCATATTTTGACTACATTCATTTTATTCAATCAGGTCTTTTAATGCACATTGAGGTTATTACCATCCCTTACTATTATAAAGAATTTCACAATAACCTTACTCATGCTTTCATATGGCTACAGTTCTTATTGTTTTGTCTTGTTTCAATGGGACTGTATCTATAGGGTCCATTTGAAGAAATATGATATAGTAAATGCATATGCATTTTTATAAGATTGTGTCAAATTTTCTTCCTTGGTAATTGAATGTCTACTAGCAAATCGTGAAAGTACCTATTTTTCCACAGCTGTAGCAACAAAATGTGTTGTCAATCTTTTGAACTTTGCCAGTCAGATAGTATGTCATTGTATGGATCTAATTTTTCTCTCATTACAATTAAAATCACAATTTTTCAATAAGTTTAAAAGTTTTTTGCCTTTATTGTTTTCTGTGAACATATATTTATGTCTTTCATGCATTCTTCTGTCAGTTATAGTCTTTTTCTTCGTAATTTTAAAGAGCATTTTATATATCAGTTATGGACACTTTGCAATATGAATTGCAAATAATTTCTTTTGACTTTATTAAATAAAATTTCATCACAAAAATTAAGTAAGGTTCATTACTATTTTTATTTTGCTTCTGGATTTTAAATCACAGTTGGAAATATTCTAGGTTTATAAATTTAATCATTTTCTTCTAGCAGATTTAAACTTTATTTTTTGTTGATCTCTCATCCATCTGAAGTTGATATATCATGTGATTTCTTCCAAATGGCTACCCAATTGTCATGTACTGTTTATATAGGGGTTCATCTTTTCTCTAACATTACTTAGTGCTACATTCTCCAACATTACTTAAAAGCTATCCTCAGCTTCTCTTCTCATCAGTTTTAAGTGTAGTCTTCTAGAGGGTGATACTCCACTCTTTAGACTGCTGGAGTGTGAGAGGTAATCCCATAGGCAGAGTTCCTAGAGGTGGATGTAGGCTTAGATGGGCTCCAGGCTCTTTGCTAAATGCTAATTGGTCTGGAGACTTTTAATACAACTACAGCACCCAGTACTTAATGGTACACTCTGGAAAATTTACCCCATGGATCTCCCATGGGTTACACTCATGTGGTGGGGACCCAATGCTTAGTCCCCTATGTCACCTGCAGAACCCATGTTCCCTGGTATCAGGTTCAGTGTCCAAACAATTTCTCCCACACATACCCTTCTGAGCTTGTGGCCAAATGTGTATCTCCCAGATGATCCTGCAAACAATCAGATTGGAGGGGAAGCCAGAGAGCCGGGTGGGTTTCCACAACCAGTTGTCCCTTGAATAAACCTCTCTCTACGTTTGATCTTCTCCTGGTCACTTAAGAACATACTTCATCATGCCATATGTGTTTATTGGGCCTGTATTTCGGCCCAAACTTGGGTTTCCCAGGAATTGGCTTCCTCAGTTGCAGCCCCTGCACTGCAGCTGCTTTGTCCTTTGTCCCTTGTCCTCCACACACTTCTTTCCCCACACATGAATATCATGCAGCCTGTCCTTCAGGTTTGTTGGGCAATATCCTTGGTCTCTAAATGCTCTATACCCAGACGCAGCTAAGGCCTCCCCAAATGCAGGTTTCTTTATTTCCTTATCTCACTACTATCCCCACCGAAGGACCCCTCTGGCTGGAGCTCCCAGCCCAGCTGTGGCAGCAGCTATGCCACTGGGGATATTTTTCCTTATTTTATTATATCCAATGTCCTGTGTGTTGGGTGCAGAGCAGGCTGAACTGTGTTGTCTGCAGGGCAGGCTGAACAGATGTTGGCTGCAAAATAGCCCACACATTCAAACCCTCCTCTATCTGGTCCTTTATCTCCTGAATGTCTGAACATTCAACCCTGCTCAAGGCTGAACACTTAACCCCCCCCCCCTTGGGTCAACAAGGCAGCTTGCAGACCCAGAAGTCCCATTAGATTTGGGCTATAAAAACTCCCTCCTGTCAGGCCCCCCTCTCTCTCTTGCTCCCTGTCTTGCTGCTTGTCTTTCTTGCACACGCTGTCTCTCTCTTGCTCTTGTTCTCTCCCTGTTCATCTCTTCTCTTCTCTCTCTCTCCTCTCCTTCTTTCCTTCCTCTTTGTTGCACTGCTGCAATAAAGATTTTTTGGTTGCTCCAAGTGTTGTGGTCACTTTTCTTTCACTGTGTCCCTGGTCTTCTTTGAATGTCCAGTTTTAGGTTTCCATAAAGTCCCCAACCCCACATTACCGAGAAGCTGCCTATCTGCTTTCTTGGTTTCAAGCCATGGAGCAGCCAAGAACATGACCTCCTCTATTCCGCCATCTTGGATCTCTCAGTGCTACAGTTATTATGTGATCAATTTGCTATGCAGTTGGTGCAAACTGCATGGTAAATTTCCACCTATACTTATTTCTTTCTGGACCTTGCGCTATATTCCACTGGTTTGTTTTGCTAATAACCAGCAAATACCACACTAGTTTTAGTGTCAGGACTTTATAATATGTTCTAATATCTACTTGGACCTTTTTTTTTTTCATGGTACTTTACCTAGCTTTTCTGACATGCTTATTTTTCCATGTGAATTTTAGACTACTTGACTATAATGAAGTCAAACAAAAAAAGGACAAATTTGGAGATGGATTCGCTTTTTTTCATGGAAACACATATCTCAGAAACTGTAAAGAATAATATATTTATCTATATAAAAATTAAAATGCTTGCACAGGAAATGTCATAAACCTGATATTTTTGGAAATTTATGACCCACTGAAGGGAATATCTGAAACCAAAATAGCAGAATGTTAATTTACTTACTGAATATATAAAGAATATCTGAATGTCAAAGACCCAACAGGAAAATTAGCAACCTACATGAATAGCCTATTCATATGTAGAGAAACAAAAGCTGTGCATAAGCATAAGAGAAGGTAACAATAATAACAGGAGTCACAATGATAAGTAGTGATTAATTTCCATGTGCTTCCATTATGTCAAGCACTGTTCTAAGTGCCATGCTTGTATTCATTTATTTAAACCTCACAGAATTGCTTTCAGCCTGCTATTATTGTTAAAGTAGTTAGCTAGGCAGACATGAGCAAGGGAGGTGGGGAAAGGAATTCAGATTCTGCCTGTGGCCCACACCCAATTGGCCTTTATGTTGTCAGAACAGCCTTCCTATAGCCAGACAGCTCTCCATCAATCTGGAGAAAAGGGATATAATCTATGCTGGAAAAAATTTTTAACTGGAAATTGGCTAGGTGTACTGAGCCATAGTAGGGAAACACAGTAATCACACCAAGTACATAATCTATGAGAACAGAGGTTCCTGTCTCATGTATAAAAACTCACCCATGGAAGACCCCAGTCCATTTCTTCCCTTGGAGGGAGCCCGCTCTTCCTCAGGCTGTACTTCTATCTCACTAAATAAACCTTTTATGGTTTTTCTGTGTCTCTCCACTAAAACCTTTCATTCAGGAAGACAAAAATCTGAGAAAACCCTTCTTGATAACATTATCAGCATCTCCATTTCCCCAATAAGGCATTCTGCAATTATACGTGAAGCAAGTTTGTAATAAATGAGAAAAGACATGCAAACTTATTGGTTGCTTTTGAAGCTAAAATGTCATTTTCATCAACCTGGTTGGAAAACATGAAATATCTAATAAGACATTGTGTTGATGACGTTATGGGGAACTTGATAGTCTTGTAAATTTTAGGGACAGTATTAATTGCTTCAGATTCTTAACAGAATGTAGCAATTGGTTAAACACACTTAGGACTTTTAAATCATAGGAATTTCTGCAAGGATTTCTCAGAAATGTATAGGATTCCATGTGTGCAAATATGGAAGTACAAGAATTTTTATTACAACATTTTTTTTTCGAGTAGTGAAAGACAAAAACAATTTAAATTTATATGTCCATCAGTGGATCCCAGTTCAATAAAATATACTATGTACAGATGATGAAATAACAATAGCTGTCATTGAGGTAAGGTCCTTTCCTACACCCTGATTATAGAAAGGTTAATGAGGATTTTTAAGGGATAAAGTAAAATACAGAACTCTGGGAATATACTTTTCTCATTTGGATTGTTAAAATAGGACAATGTGCTTACATCCACATGTGAAGTTTCTGGAAGGTATGCAAGAAACTCAGTCTCTGGAGAAGAACTGATGGTCTGAAGTAAGAGAGAGATTTGCTTTTCCTTGTGCAGTAATTTTGTTTTTATTTTTTGTCATATGCAGTGGTTACCTTTGTGATATAAAAAGAAAACAGTAGTGAGGGAGAGAGAAAAATATTAAAATAAGTCAACATAGGGACAGGCATCTAGTCATCCACAGAGCCTGCACAGACAGATACCATGTTCTTTGCAATGTTGTTCTGTATGTCTTAGAGTTAGGTTGATAACTATGTCCTCATATTTCAAATTCAAGGGCTCTCTACTGACCTCTAACTCGTCAATTCTCATGGGAGCTTTTCCTAAACTGATCGAGAGGGCAACAAGTATAGTTCCCATTTCCTCTCATTTGATAGAGAAATCTAGAATTGTGAAGCAAGCTTGAGAGTCCATCCTTCCTAGCAATTTGAGCTGCAGGAACACTGTTTATAAGTTGGAGAAACGCTTTGAAGCTGAGGGTTCTTTTTGCAGACCGGGAAGCCTTCTCAGTAGGTGGGATTCCAATACTTTGGGTTTTCTTGCAAAAGCTTTCTGCCAAGTGTAAAATGCACATAATAAGTAGTTTTCAAACTATATCCCTAGAAACCAAGCTTGTTAAAAATTTTTTCTTATCTAAACAAATGTGGATTTAAAGAACTGAGGAAAATACTTATCTCACAGTTATCTTCTGGCATTAGGGAAGGCTGTTGAATTATGAGCAACCTGAGCAGCATGTTAGCTGATGCTGGCAGAGGTCAGTCCTGGACCCAGGGCTGATTAGTGTCCCCTGCAAGAGGGCAGTCCGATCAAAAGTGCAGATGGGTACCAGACAGTCAGGAAGGAAGCAGCATTTTGGAGACAAGATTAGAATTCAAATTGCTAGCAAACTGGAAGTGTGAAAAAGAAAAACAAACAAAATAAGGAAGGGATATGAGAGACGTACCTAATGAGGGGGAAAAATGGTTAAAATCTAAGTGAAGAATGGCTTACAATGGTCAATATTTAGCCAGAAGTCCTATATTCTGTGAATCAAAGACAATAGAAGAAAATTATTCTTTTATATCAAGAGTTTAGCAGGCAACCTTTTGAGGTCTCATTTTAGAACTAGATTCTAATGTATGCTTACAAGAATATAAAAAAATTAGATATGGTGATGTGGCTAAGAAATCTGACCTAAAAGAAACTATATGAACAGGAATATTATGCACATAGATTTCTAAGAAGCATCATGTGCATGACTTTCAGAAAGGTGCCACACCTCACAATAGATGAGAACCCTGGAATAAAGGTTTACGTCAAGCCTGGCACAGTAGCGCACACCTGTAATCCCAGATGCTCAGGAGTCTGAGACAGGACGATCGTGAGTTCAAAGCTAGCCTCAGCAAAAGTGAGGTGCTAAGCAACTCAGGGAGACCCTGTCTCTAAATAAAATACAAAATAGTTCTGGGGATGTGGTTCAGTGGTTGAGTGCCCTAGAGTTCAATCTCCGGTACCAAAAGAAAAAAAAGGTTTATGTCAGGCACCACTATATTTCAATGAAAATGATCTAGGCCTCCCAGAAGTCTGGATTCTAACTGAAATAACCTTGAGAGTGAGGTAAAGAGATGATTGCTCTTGTTCTATAGACTGTCAAGGAACTCTATACTTGGTATTCATAACACTTATTAAAATTACAAATAAATATTTAATTCGTTCCACAAATTTTTATTGAGAACTTACTGAATGCGAAGAACTATACCAGGCACTAAGTATTTGTACTCCCTTTAAATCCTGGTTTTGTAATATGTCTTATTCAGCTAGTAAAAGCCAGCTGGTATTCTCAACTTTGCCTAGAGATCTCTTGGTTCAAATCCCAAAGATTTTTAGTTCTGTTTTATAGTTTCCAAGTTACCATGGGAAACCATTTTCCCCAATACATTATAACTATCTAACAATGGCTCCAAAGTTTACCATTTCCTATTACAAACTCCTTGACATTTTTCCAGCCTATTGCCCATTTCCAGGGATGAAGCCAATAACACACACGTCAGGTTTCTGCTAAGGCAACACCTGGTTTATAGCATAAATTTTTGTATGTTTCCTATGGCCATAAAATTGTCTCATGACAAAGCCTCAAAACACAGCTTAGAACAATAAGCCAATCCTTATGAACCTGTGGGTCAAGGAAATAGGTCTTCCTGTCTTACTTGATTCATGCTTTTTGGCAGCAGCAGGTGAGCTACCCAGCTTTGCCAGCCTGGAAAGAATTCAGCCTGGGTGACTGGAGTAACTGGACTCTATACCACACCTTCTTTAGCAAGGACGCTCAGGCTTAAACTGAAGGCAGTCCCAGAGAAGCAATACAGCAAGAAGAAATGGACAAAATTTATCTGCAAGTCATATGACTGAAATCAAAATTAAAGAGAAGGAAACTCTTCTTTACCTCTGGATTCACAGCAGCAGAAGATAGTGATAGGTAAAAAAATCAAGGCTATTAACATAACAAGTCTTCCAAAAAGATGGTCCCAATAATCCATATCAAAGATGAGAGGAGGAGTAGTAGGAAAATAGTAGGTTTCTGGAAATTTATGGAGCTAAGTGATAGACTATTCTGACTGACCAGATGTAGAGTGTAAGAGAAAGAATAAAATTGATACTGACAAAAGTTTGGTTGAGTGTGTGAGTGAAGACGACGACCACATGATAAATGAGTAGACATTCATTTTAGACATTGCTCCAGAGTTGGTGTAAATAAATTTATACCAACCACCTCCTTGATACCGTTTATGAATCTTGGTTCGGGCAGGACTCCAGAGGAACGACCTACCTCTGGGCACAGTTAGCACTACCCAGCACGGCTTGAAGGCAGGGCCCAGAAAGGCTTACTCACTGAAGTATCTGGGCATGCTGAGAAGAGAAAGAGCTGGAGTTAGAAGGGCTGAGGCCCCTCAGGAATCTCCAAGTTTGTAGGTCAAACTATAGATTCTACAACTTGGTGGCTTTGGAATAGCCAGACCTCTTATGTGTCTACTCAGGACTCCTAAAATGTATGTCATAAGAGACAGACAAGCAGCAACTGGTTAACTGTCCTAAACTAGTCTTGTAAGTCTCACAGCATGACTTTTTACTGTACTGTCATCATTACAGGGGAGTTACTAAGGTCAGTCTTCTTTCAAAGAAAGGATATTTAGACTCCACCTTGAGGGAAGGAATGTCAACACCATTATGGTTTTATTTTCAAACCCTCGAAAAACAATAAGCAAGATGCCCATCAGATTTCCAAGTAGAGACGCTAAGGAGTGGCTTATATTTACTAGCCTGGAATTCAGACCTGAAGTCCAAGCTGATAATATTAAACTAATAGCCAGAGAACAGATCCATGAATCAAGCCTTAGGATGTCTAAAAATTAGGATTGCAGATATGAGTCAGAGCCACTAAGAAGATGACAAGGAACAGTTTTTAAAGGGGACAGGAAAAGCCAGGTGTGGTAGCCCAGTAGCTCAGAAGGCCAAGGCAGAAGGATTGCAACTTCAAAGCCAGCTTCATCGACTTAGCAAGACCCTAAGCAATTTAGCCAGAACCTGTCTAAAAATAAAAAAATAAATAAAAAGGGATGAGGATGTAGCTCAGCTATTAAGCACCCCTGGGTTCATTCCCCAGTACCAAACAAACAGAAACAAACAGCAGGGAATATGATTTTCTGTAATGATTTTCAAAAAAAGAAACACAAGTAATATGAGGGCAGGAACTATGTTATCTGTCCTTGTGGATTATCAGCACAATGTCTACAGAAACTCAAAAATAAATACTTTTTGGATAAATGAATGTTAAAGAAGGTCTCAGGGTTGGGACTGAGCAACTGGAAGGATGGGAGAGCTTTCTCATATAAAAGGAGCTTGTAATAAGCTGATCAATTCTTGGATATATTTAAAACCAATGGAAATCAATTTCTGGGATCCGTCAGTTTGGTTCAACTGGGTGTTATCACAGAGATGGCATTTGACATACTGGGGGAGAATAAAGTGTCCAAAGAAGAGATGCTCTAGAGAAAAGAAATCAGTGACAGAATCTTGAGGAATATACCATTACCATGACCTTCCAAGTTCTAAATGATCTAGTTCTTCTTTAATTTTCAAGCCTTACCTTCCATCTCTCCCCTACCCCTTGTTTTCTGTATTCAAGGCAAAATGGTACCCTTTCTTTCCCAAAATGATCAATATGGTCTCTTATACTAAGCATTGTGTGTGCACGCGTGCGTGTGTATATATATATATATATATACACATACACATACATACACACACACACACACTTTTTTTTTTTAAATTACTATTTGGTGTGATGTGCCACATTTCAGGTTTGCGTGGTCAATGGCTTCATCTATCCTGGCTACTTGGTCCAGGTGTAGGGATGAAGGTATAGTAAAGTAGAATGAAGTTGAAGTCTAACCTATCAGATCCAACATATTAAAAGGCAGGATGGAAATGGGAACTAGAAAGAGAACATTCAATGAACATATGTAACATGTATATCATATGTATGACATTATTTAATATTCACCACAACTGTGTGAATTTGGAGTTTATCCCATATTATAGAGTAGGAAATAGTAGCCAAGTAACTTTTCCTAGGCCACACAGCTAGTGGTTATATCCAGTGTGCTGAAGAAATGAATATAAAAAGCAAAAAAATTCATCATAGGAAGACTGGGGCTCCAGCTCAAGAAATTCTATTACTGAAAATTAGTGTTCAAAGCAAGAAATTGTTATTAAATTCATACGTACAATCCTTGAGGTCTTGAAGGGCAAGCTAGAATCACAAGTTATTGGGAAAGTAACATGCTAGGCACCATAAATTTAAGCAAAGGAAATCACAGTTGAGATTTCCAATAGAATTATAGTACCTGCATGAGTCCTTTTGAATAACATCTAGAGATAGCATTTGCATTTCATATGTTTGTGATAATTAGCCATTTTGAAAGGTAGCGTTGGTGGAGATAATTACACAACTGCACATATATTTATAGTTCCCTATACAATCATAGGTGAGCAGAACACTTCACTGTTCAATTAATGGCTGTTTAAATAATAGCCTGAACCACTGGATCAACTCTCTTGTTGAGATAATATAGCTTTGCAAAATAACTGCAGGAGTGCAGAGAAATGCTCTTGGAAACTATGCTATAATATCTAATAGTGGGAGACTTGGTCAACAATAGTGTGACCTGGGGTTAATATGCATAAGCAGAGATGGTCTTCTTGCAACAGAAGACTATAGTAGTCAACAAGTATTTGTTGAAATTTGGGACATGTTTAGATGTTATATGGAATACAAAGATGAAAAGAGCTTACAACATGTAACTGGCAATCCCAGTAGCAAATTCAATTGTGAGAAAAATACAGTAAGTGATAATTGCCCTCCCCAATCTCCCATAAAAGGGAGAAATCACAATCAACTGGGCACCATTTGGGAAGGAGTCACACAAACTGAAGAGAAATAGAAGAGCAATGTTCCAGCAAAGAGGAAGTACAGAGTGTATTCAGGGCATGTTGAGTGGACAAGTCCAGCTCAAAGGGGAGATTCAGACTGGACAGTAATAGAACTTGAGACATGGGTGACATATTGGGTCCAGGTTGTGAATCAGAACTCAATCCACTGAGGAAACTGATACACAGATATGACAACCCATTTTAGGAAGATTTTTATCACACACATACACACACACTTTCAGATTCTTCTTTTCCTCTAATGACTCTCAATAATTAAAAGAAAGGCAAGTTTACTAAATAAGTCATACTTCAAATTTGATACCTCTTTATAGAGTTCTAATTTTAAGCCAAATTCATTCACGGTGGCCCATACCTATAATCCCAGCTTCTCAGCTATTTGGGAGGTTGAGGCAGGAGGATCAGCCCTAG